>NC_089822.1:92380158-93652658 GCF_035046505.1 Tiliqua scincoides | reverse complement strand
CCTTGAGGTTGACTCCTGAAGCCTTTTCATAACTGGATGTAGCCACAAGGCAGTGGAGGTTTGGGATCAGAGTTTTCCTTCTCTCAGATGAGCTGCCTTCCCAGGCTAACGTGTCCCATCTACCCGGTGGCTGTTTAGTCCCCTCTTATGATAAGTACAGCCAAACTGAGGGGCTATTCTTATCCCCAGCCCCCAGGGGCAAAAGTAGAGTTGGTGCTATCTACTGTTCTAACCTTCAGTCTTTTCAGACCCAGAGCCACCTTCATCCCCATACTACAACATGGGTCTCTCTCTCTCTCTCTCTCTCTCTCTGGTGCTAGATGTAAAAGAGCTCAGGGTACATACAAATAGTTATATAGAATAGTGAATTGTGCAGCCTGACATGTAGGATTGATGAATGATACATCCTGTTGACATGTCCTTTTCTACAAATGTAGCTCCAATTGCTTCTTCTACTGATGTCAACTGGTTCCAGAAAAAAAAAAAAACTTGTTCTGGTCTGGTCTAGCACCTTTAAGAGGATCTTGATCTGCAGAAGTAGGATAAGTTTTCACTTCATGGAGATATTATCACCTGGACATCTCGCTGCTGTAAAAGGCATAATGTAGAGACTGGCAACCATTCTCTATCCTGACTGGTCCTTGCAGGATGATATCCAGCTCTTCTTCTGGGGTGTGAGTTCCTTGAAATATATATTTTTCCCTGAAGAAAGGCAATCTGAGGTTGGCACATGTTGGGACCATTGTATTAAAGTCTTCCCGCACCTTGACATGTTTTTCTTTTTCATTTCAAACACTGGCCAGGATAGGGATGTGTTGCCAAGCTGAGGTGCAGCCTCAAAACGAATGAGTTGTATGCGCAGCATGGAAAATATCCTGATGGGCAACTGATGCACAGTCAAATGTGATAATGAGGTGTAAAGGATGCTCAGACTTCGAGTAAGGGCAAATTTAATGCAATATTTGTGCCAAATTAACTTCTATGAAACATTCAGACACTGGGTGGAGAAAGCAGTGGCTTTCCTTACAACACAGTTTTGAGCAGGCATAGGAAAAAGGGTAGTATCACAGATTGATTGAAAAGGGATTTTCAAAATAGAGTGTAAAAGAAGGTAAGCACTGGCCTTCCTCTCCCATACAATTTCAACTCCCAAAAGAGAATGGCTTCTTAATATATATGATGTTTATGTAAGAGCAAAGCCAAACCTTTTAACAAAACATTTCACTTACATATGCAAAAATGGTGCCGCCTAACTGTCTGGTAGTTGACCAAAATAAACAATTTACCCTAATAAAACTGAAGACTTCCACATCTTTTTAACAATCTGCAAATAAATCTTTCATAGGTGGGGTCAGAGGTTTCTCATAAAGTGCCACTGATTCATAACTATTACTACATTTCCTAAAATCACCTCTCCTTCTACTTCTTGCTGACATGATCTTAGCAGTTCTCTGTCCTATAGGCTATAGCTTTCTCCTGCCATTCTCCAGCAAGTAGTGCAAGGGGTATGCTAGGTAATGGCTCCTTGGTAGCCCAATAGCAACCTGGTCATGGTCTCTGAGTGCAATGTGGCTTTTCGTTTCAACTTCCTGAGAGTTATCCAAGGTTAAATCCTCCCAGGCAACATCAAGTGGCATTGCATTAACATCTGAAGGATAGTTTCACATCTGAAGAATAACTCCTAACTGCACAGCCATACCAGCAATAGAAGTAACTTCTCTAAGGTCTTGGGAATTGACATTTTCGATTTTCCAGTATTTTCTCCCTACCTGATCTGTAGCCCAAAATTGCAGCTGATCTGCCACTTACCCACCTCAAATTCAGCTGCCCTGCCTGCCAGTGCATATGAGTGTACCAGTTTCCCTCCCATGTGCCAGCAGCCCTCATGCCAGCTGAAGTACACATGTGTGCACACATAGAAACATGCTGTCAGCACTCATCTTATTGCTGTTCTCCTCCACCATAACCACCAGCTCCCCTCCAGCTTCCCTACCTAGTCACTTTAAAGGAAGTAGCAGGGAGGAAAGACAGTGGTGCTTTTCCTAAGTGCTCAGGAGAGTGCTGGGCGGGGGGGGGAGGGAGAATCACAGTGGAGATGGCAACGACAGAAGAGCAAGCAAGCCCTTCCACCTCTTAGGTAGCCAATCCTAAACTGTGCTGGAATAGATAGCCAACTGACCTGCGCCATGTCCACAGCAGGTTAGGAGGTGAAAGGAGTGCAACTCAGCATAAGGGGACTTATGTCCCCTTACCTAGAGAAATGCCCCAGCTACCTCAATGGGGCTACTCAGATCTGCACCAATGAAATCACTGGCGTAGATCCGAGCAGCCCGATGTAATGCCGGGCTGCTCAGGAAGGGGGTCAGGGTCCAGCGTAAGTGCCAACTCCCGGGACTGGCTTGCCTTCCACCTACCCTCATGCCACCCCAAAATACCCTGTTCCGCCCTCCCCCATTCCACCCTTCCAATTCCCTTGCGCTGGCTGCCCTCGGCCCACAAAACCTTACCTTCCTCCGGCAGTGCAGAGGCTGGATGTAACCTCCAACAGCCCAGCCAACTCCTGAGGAGGAACAAATGTGCCTTAATGGCATGTTTGCAACACATACAGGCTGGCACAATGGACTTGCGCCAGCCGATACAAGGTTGGGATTGCACCCTGAGTGTCTAAAGAGAGGATGGGGCAACCAGGTGGAGAGACTGGGCAGATGGTGGGCTGGGGGAGGTGGTAGATGGATACATTTTGCGGGGTACCTCCTTGTATGCCACCTCCCTCAACCTGATGGTCAGAGTGGCTGTTTCAGTTGGGTCATCCCCAGCCTGCTGCTTCCATGAGCTTTAGCAGTTCCATGCGCTTAGCTTTAAACAATCATGTTGCATTTACTTATTACTGTATTTCAATATCACCTTTTCTTCTCTTCAGAGTTTATTGTATATTGTTTTTAATTGTCTGCCATTTGGATGCCTGTTGTCAGACAGGTGGGTTGTGTGTGTGTGAGAGAGAGAGAGAGAGAGAGAGAGAGAGAGAGAGAGAGAGAGAGAGAGAGAGAGAGACCACCAAAGACATATATGTAAAATAAAGTGATACCCATGTTGAAGGATGGAATGAAAGTGGTTCTGGGACTGAAAAGGTTGAAGGCTGTTAGTATAGTAAAGCATGACTTCTGCACCATATACTCAGATTCATCCCATATAGTGGTCAGTTACCATGATGTGCATCTAAACACTTGTTGACTGCAATGACATGCCAAATGGTGAGAAAAATTTGACCATTCCCCTGCTTTCTTGAATTTCTGATGGTGTAATTCTACTTGATTGCAAGGGACTCTGCATGGTTTTGTTTGCGGCTGTAAGTCATTACTAAACCAAACAGGCCTTTTAAAGTGTTCAAAATGCATTTCATAACCCAATAAAAACTGCACTTTTATGAGCACTAACAAGGAATCACTGACAGGCAGCTTTGGAACTATTAGGCTCAAACAAGTGATCGCAAATGCAGGACAAGCTGCAATCTTTTCAGTCTGTGTTTGTATTCCTTTCCTCTGCTTGTAGTAGTTGCATTCATCCTGTTTTGGGGAAGACAAAGTAGACTCCTATAAATCTGATTTAAGGGTAGTCAAAATCACCCCAGGAGCATCTTCTTTGAATACTGAGAACCTTAAAATCATTTCATAGGATTTTGCTGCTGATTTAAATAGCAGGGAATATGAGGTTTGGGCTTTGGTTTCCTGATTTTTATGTTCTAGTTAATATATTGCAATGTTCACTTTTCTCTGAACATTAATTAAAAAAGAACATACAGCATTTTATAGGTTTATAAACATTTTACTTCATATATATTTCAGTGGCAGCTAATTCCTGAGAACAAAACTGCACTAGTGCAGAAGCTGATGTTTGCCTTGGGGGTGGGGGGAGAGACTGACAGGCAGAAGAGAGGGCTTAAGACGCACTCCACCCAGCCACTTCTCCCTGCAAATGCCCATCCACCCCAAGGCCATTTCTGCCCTAGTCAAGATTACTTGGTTGAGGAAAACAATGGGCTAAAAATATCTGAAGGGGGAAAGGATTTTCAGGGGAGAATCAACAGACAGAAAGGCATATATAGTCCATCCCCCTTCTATCTATTTTCCCCTGAAAATGCCAGCCCTGGCAATTATTAGCCCATGTTTTCTGGGCTCTGAATCCAGCAGTCACTGCTATCTAAGGAGTGAAGGGGGAGAGGAGATTTTTAGGGAGAAATATTAAATGCAGGAAGACCGCTCCTCCTAGCCTAGTCACTGATTTTCCCTGGCAAATGGCCTTGCATTTTTGCTGTCCCAACTAATATAAATTTGGGATCAGGCATTTGCAGAGATAACACACTGGCCTGCCAGTGACTGCTGGACTGGCTATTTTAAAGGCTTTTCTCTTAGTGCAGGATCCTCTCACATTATAGGCTGCAGTTGATGGGCCACACTGCAGATGCTGCAGCTCCCGGAGGTCCCTGTGTGTTGAAATTTGGACCTTGTCAAGTCTGATACAAATCTTGTGCTTTGGGTACTGTGTGTTTTCCTTGAAGACCTCAGCTTTGTCACACAACTTCCCTCAACACTTACATGCTGCACTGCTCCTTCTGATTGTGGATATCTTTCCTACCACATCACTCACCATTGTTTAGTCTGTGCATTGGTTAGCAGTGAGCTGTGGTTTCCCACTATCTCCTAAACTGGCACGGCTCCAGTAATTTGTTCCGAGCAGTCATATATTGGAATTGCCCCCCTGCAGAAATGTGTTAAGCTGTGCCTTATCCTCCTATTCTTTGAAAGTGGGACAGAATGCCTCAATGCAGCTGGATCCTGCTCCATCTGCTCCTAATCCATGGGATCGGGCACTTTGTTTCAAGACGCCCAGAAAGTAACCTTAAGAATAAAGCTGTTTCCCAGTTCCTTCCTTTCCTTGGAGGAGCAGCTGCTACAGCTCGTCACTAGAAATGACATGCTTTGCTTCCAGTCATCATCTGTAGCAAAGAACAGTCAGGAGGTACAACTCCTCAGAGTGTTAGTGACAGTTTGCTAAGTACTGTATTTATAAATAACCAAGCACCGTAGAACAGTGCACTTCGTGAACACTTTTGTTGAACAGCTATATAATAATAGTAGCATCTAACCAGATGTGCAACACCATCTCATTTTTAAAAAGGGCAATTGAATACAAAAGACAATCAGTGTGTTTAAAAAGCAAGATAAATGAGTCAAGAAGGAGGACTGTCTCAAACAAGCATTGCCAATGAAGCTGCAAACAAATAGCAAAGAGGAAAGCAAAAATATATGCTTTAAAATGCTTTTTTAAAAAAAAAGGGGGGGGAGGGAGCTAAGTAGGAGAGATCTAAATTTCTGCTAACAAATTCTACAATTGTGATACAACCATAGGGGGGGGAAAAAAAAGGCAGGGGAGATATGGCAGAAAGAAGGCATGGTCAGTCATATTCAGAATTTATTGGAAGGTTAGAAATGTCTTCATTTATATTCAGACTGTTAGGGAGCACAGGATATAATTCACCACAGTATAATTGTGGCAGTGCCCCCACCTTTTTTTTTTTTTGCTTCATGCAGCTCTTTCAGCAGATAGCTTAAAAAGCCATTGGAGCAATCACTATAAGCCTATCTGACCTCCAGAGTTGTTGTGAAGGGGAAATTAGAGTGGGGGAAAACATCTACAATAGACCTTTCACAACCTTCCTAGCTCTTACTGCTGTCTTAGCCCAACTGAGCACACTCTAAATTAAAGCCTGCAAACGTAGGCTGTCTTAGGCTAAATTGTGATGGTGATGATGGTTGGCAATCTTCAGTCTCGAAAGACTATGGTATAAGCCTACAGCACCCGGTATTCCCAGGTGGTCTCCCATCCAAGTACTAACCAGGCCTGACCCCTGCTTAGCTTCTGAGATCAGACAAGATCTGGCATGTGCAGGGTAACAGTTGCTGCCAACTGTTTAGTAGGCTAAATTGGACCGTTGATTTACCTATACTTACTATTAGTTAGTTCAGTTGCAGTTCTTCAAGATCTTTCTAAACCTCATTGACTAAAATCCTATCACTGGAGATATTAGGAGCAGAAACTGAAGGCCCAGTTCTATTGAAGGATTTTGCCAGTGGAACTCATGTTTTGCAGGCATAATCTTCTATACAGGTGTCACAAACACAAATAGGTCAGTGTGTGTAGGCTGGAGGCTGCGATGAGCAGCAAGCAGCCAGCTCTGGACGCCGATGGACAACACTCACTGGAAGAGGTCAGCTAGCCCGGGGTTGGAGGGAGGTGGGAGGGGCTGAATAGGGCAGGGAGAGGGCGGACGAGGGAAGGGGTGGGCGGAACAGGGCAGTGACAGGGCAAGGAGGAGGACAGATCAGGTCCAGGAGAAGCAGCAGGATTGGGGTGGCAGCTCACGCTAAATCTTGAGCCTCTTCCTGGGTTTGATCCGCCTGTATGGTGCCATGTGGACTTTTGCCAGCAACTGAGCTGTTGCAGGTCTGGGTTATACCACAGCTGCTGCTGGGACTTACCATGGAGCAAGGGGATAAATGTCCCCTTACCCAGAGGAAACCTTCAGCAGCCAAAAATCCTCTACAGGATGAAGCAGAAGCAATGCTGGCACTACTGCATCTTCATGTGGGGATTTAGGGTTATCTACCTCTGGCAGGCCTCCTGATTGCTCCCCCCCACCACTGGATGCAGCAAACACTCCACCAGCATAGCTGCCTCTGCAGCTCCCAATGATGGGAGATCGGATTGGGCAGTTTGTCCCTCAAAATGCAAAATATGGAATACAGCCTTTGTTTCACTGGGATCTAGTTGTTCCATGAAAAAATGAATATGTGGAAATTATACTACATATTTGATAACTTCATTAACTCAGCTATATCATCTTAATAACTCTGGATGTACAGGTGTGCCCCCTTATCCACTGGGGTTCTGTTCTGAAACGCCCTGTGGATACCTGAAACCGTGGATATGGGCGAGTGCCTGTCCCTGTGGTTCAGGGGGACTGCCAACTTCTCCGGCGGCAAGGGGATCTCTGCTCCCCTCACCACCGGAGGAGCCTCTGAGCTCAGCAGAGGCCAGGGATGTCTGTTCCCAGCTTCTGCTGAGCTCAGATCGAGCTCTAAAGTGAAAAAAAAAAAAACCACAACTTCCAGTTTCCCTGGAAGGAGACTTCCCTAGACCTGCTAATGTCTTATAAGGCATTAAGTCACTTCCAGTTTCTCTGTGAAACCAGAAGTTGTATTTTTAGAGTTCAGTCTGAACTTGGCAAAAACTGGAGATGCATGCAGAGCATGCCTTGCCTCCAGAGGGGGTACGCACAAAGGTATACTTGCTGGGGGAGCTGAACCCGATCCACAGGTAAGTGAAACCATGGATACGTGATTCGTGGATATGGCCCCCCCCCCCCGTATATATTGTTTTCGTTTTGGAAGCGAATTCATTTAGTTAAAATGCAGTTGAGGAGAATTGCAAAAACATTCATTTAAAGGAGGTAAAAGTCCCCCGCCCCCAGGTTTTATATTGTTCTCCTACAGTGTATGCGTTTATGGATTTGCACAATTTTACTTTCATTTTATTGCTTTTCATTGCAGTTAGAAACCTGCCTTTGGTCCTTTCAAATCAGAAGATGAATTAAATGTGAATGACCAAAATCAGTAAAAGCTGGTCTTCACAAATTATGTAAATGTAACATTGCTGCTGCATATGATGCTGAAGTTTTATTAGGCTATTCAGTGTGTGGGTATAATGAAGCCGCTGTGAAATTATTTATTATGAGACAATTGTAGTCATTTGTCCTACAAATCAAACCATATCTGCTCCTGCAAATATCAAAATATTAAAAATAAATCCAACTGTATAGGGAAATGAGGTAATGGAAGTCCAAGGCAGAAGGTCAGAAGAGAAGTAATCCAGAGAGTAAGGAAACATCCTCAGAGAACATGCTGTGCATCTGTTAAAGATGTATACAGGTTTATTCATCTTACAGGTTTTTTTTTCATTGCTTTTGCTGAACTACGGACACTCAAAACATGTTTGCACAAGCTGTTTTTCATATAAATAGACCAAAGGGTCCTAGGGGAAAAGATATATGCAGAGGATATTCAAAGAGGGGTACAGTGTATAGGTGTTCGTATGTGACTTCAAAATGTAGCAAACCAAGAATCAGGGTGACCAGATGTCACAACCACAAAAGAGGACAAGGCACCCCAAAATGTAGGACATCCAAGAAAAATGTATGACATGACAAAATAAAAGCTTCATATTTGATCATGTAGTTAATGCATTAAACACTATATTACTTATAAAATTTAAAACTATATTATATAGAATTTATTACATATAATTTATTAATTACAAGAAGGCTATTCACTGCTTGCAGGGGTCTACTCACAGGAAAAGGAGGATAAGTTCTTTCCCAGGACACGAGGCTAAAAAATAGGACATATCCTGAAAAAAGAGGACGTCTAGTCACCCTGTCCAAGGTGGGTAGGACAAACTAGAGTAGTACTTGTACTAGTACTTGCTGCTAACAGAGACACTGCTAAATTCCTCTCTTGATAAACTTCATAATGAGACTCATGGTTCTGGAACAGTCCAGCTTCCCAAAGGATAAAAGTTTATAAGATGTCTCCAGATCTTATGCATTCTGTATATTTGTGCAAAATCCCATATTTCATGCCTATTTTGCAGTGTATTGCACCAGTTTTTTTGGGCAGGAAATTCATTAAAATTGTTGAAAAATACATTAAAATACATTTAAAAATAAACATTTTTTGTTTGATTGGAAAAAAAATTCCAAGCTTGAGCAGAATGGAAATCTAAGGAACCCATGTAAGGTTTGGACAGAATGGGGGATAAGCTTGCTGTGATTTTTGACAAGTGCTGAGCCCCTAGTGATGGAAAATGCAAATGGAAAATATCTCCGTCTGCTCAAAATATCACCACATTTTCAACCATACCCCTAAATATGCCAATAGTGAGAATTCTACAGAGGGAATTACACCCATTATACGCATCTGTTCTTGAACAATTATTTCAGTATGCTGGCCTTCATGACCCATGCAGTGAAGCAGACATCACTGCAAAAGGCTCAGTAACAGAAGTTCTTGAAGGCAAAAGAGACAACCATGCAGTTAAAATGCACACCTGCATGTATGAAGCTCAAGAGTCCACAAAAAATAAGCAGGTAATGACTTCTTCGTACACACAGCCAATGGGTATGTCCCCATCCCCCTAGTAAGAGTGCAGGGGCTACAATGGGTCTCCTCCAGCGCGGACTATTTTGCCGGCGCAGACTGGAGGAGCTCTATGTTGGGTTTTTCAACCTGACACAGAGCATAAGATCCGACAGAGCAGGACTCTGCCAGTCCCACCCCCCCGCCCCTGTTCCTCTGCCCACCCCGCCCTCCCTTGCCATCTCCTGCCCTGGAATGTCTCTTCTCCCACCCAGAAACCCCACACCACCGCTTAGCAGGGTACCCTACTGCAGGCACTCCTTTAGCATTGACCTCCCAGTGCTGGGTGCAGTGCCAACTGACATGGATCCAGAGCCGGCAGTCCTTGCTCTCTCGGTGCAGTAAATGTTCTTTACAGCATGTTTAGAGACCTTAGCACTGGTACTGGGAGGGCATAGGATAGGCCCTAAGTCTTCCATCAGTTTCTCCAGACCACTGTGCCCAACTTCTTAGTCCACAATTTTCCGAAAACCGAGTGCAAATATGGAAGTACTTTGGAGGGTTTCCGAACCCTTGAAGCTGAATGGAAAATATACATCAGGATCTCTTGTATGTTTAGAGCTCTGTAGTTGGCTGCTAGCCAGAATGAAATCAAGCAGGCACATTACACGGATGCCACAGAATTGGCTTGGGACAAGTATTAACTATGTTTGACAAAGGGGACGACGGACAAACTGGGTATGTTGTGATCTTTTATCAGATCCTGCCCCCTTTCATAAGCCATCAAGATCTAACAGAGAGCTGTGTGAACATGGGTGTGTGGGAACAGCCCTCCCCTCTGTACACCTGAAGTGTTCAGGATTCTTCAGCCCCACTCAGCATCCCAGCAGCTTCTTCACTTCGTCCCAGATAAGATCCCTGTTAATTAGCTTTAGTTTGCCTGTACTTTCTGTAAGTAAGGCAAATTTTAATTGCTGGGGTTTCAAATTGAAAGCACACATGTATTTTTGTGGCAAATTTAGCTCCTGCATGCTACTATAGCAGGGAATTACACTTCTCTCAGTCTCTCTCCAAAAAAGAATCTATTCTGATGTTTGGTAAGAAGCTCTTTTATTTCAATTAAACTGATGAATTGGTCAGCAGGGTGATGATCAATCTACAAACGTTTTTATTCTGCTGACTGGTCTACTGTTCACCCCTTAATAGGCTCAGTAGCAATTTGGTTCTGCACTGCATATTATTTTATTTTCAGGTTGTTTTTTTTTCCAGAAAGTCATACATGCTGGAGGCTAGTAAAGCATCAGGAATGCGAATTAAATATCTGATAGCAAAAAGCCCCTTTTCCTTCAAAAAAGCAAACACAATAGAATGTTATTTCTCGAAATCACTCCAAATATCTCAACATGCAGGCACCACCAACGAGTTCCATGCCCTTTCTCTCCCATCCTCGGTGTTCATTCATAAGAAGAGTGACTCATGCCAGAGCTATGCCGAATGGGCAGCCGCTGTAAAGGGCCCACCTATATTGCCATATTACAATATTGTATACAGAAGTCAAACAAGTTCATTGAAGAGGGAGAGGGTGGGCAAGCCCATCAGGAAGTTCAACACGCCTCTCCTTTTCTACTTGTCTGGACAAAGCTAGAACAGTACTGGCATTTTCTTCCTGTATTTATCAAATCCCAGTTGCTTAAAAAGCGATTTTTTTAAAGGGTGTAAATTAGGGACTTTTTTCTCTTAGACTGAAACAATGATCTCTCTCTCAGTCTGATCAGAAGCTCAACACTGGGGACCCTACCAAGCCTCAACAATGATACTTCAGTTCTCAACAATAATTATAGATAAAACTTGCACATAAATATTTACATAAACATAGTTGCCTCAGGAGACGCAGCGTGTCAATATGCTTTGACTTGTTGGAAATTTGTTCAAGGTAGGTCTGCGCAACTCGTGATCCACCAAGCCAATTGCAGCTTACCTGTCGAGTACGGTAGCCCACCAGTACTCAATGCACCATTCTGGTTTGGCTGCCGGCCTGGGACTGCCAAAGCATGTGGGCTCTTTATATGACAGGCCCCAATACTCAGTTGGTTGGCTGTGTTTGGCTTGCTGGGCTACAACTGATGTATACCTGCCTTCATCTAGAACTAGAAATAGCACAAATAAATGCTGTAAAATGGAAAGTATGTAAAATAGAAGGGTTAAAGGATGCTCTTATTATGAATTGCGTTTCTGTTTTCAGCTTCAGCTATCCCTCACCTGACCACAAAATTTGGCAATGCAGCCTACTATTCAGTCAAGTTTTGAGTGCCCCTTGTGGGGGAATACTAGTCCACCCACCCTGCCACTGACCCAGTATCTTGGGTCAGGCTATTGGTCAATCTAGCTCAAAAGTGTCTGCTAGGACTGGCAATGGCTCTCCAGAAGGCAAATGTTGCTTCCCAGCCTTCAATCCTTAAGCCTTTTAAAGAGATGGTTTAATCTGATACCTTCTGCATGCAAGCTGTAACTGAGCAATTGTCCTCCTCTCTAGGAATTCCCCTCTGCTCCTCCCACTTCCCCAACTATTGAATATGGTCAGGGATAGACTTTGTCTCCTATATGAAAGGTATCATATGATACCAAAGGGAAGTGAATTCAGCCTCATCTTGATGCCCCCACACACCTGCATAACTGCCTTTGCCACTGCTTCAGCTATGAGTAGAGGTGTTTATTTATTTTACTCAGGTAAGCACATTATGACAGACTTAGGCCATAATCAGATCTTACCCACCAGAAACAAACACCTCTAGCTACAGGGGAAAGATAGGCAGCTGTTAATTAAATTCACAGGCTTCACCAGCTGACTCCCCCATATTTAGCCTAATCATGCCTCCTAGTAGCTTTTTTAAAAACAGCGGAAAAGGGGGCATCACAAAAGTTAGGGGGCTGGGCACATCTGACCCCCCTATAATTAAGCAATGGGAAGGTTGTTCTTGTCCAGACAATGTGGTTTGGACTTGAGCCAGAGCCCAAGTTCAAGTATCTCTGAGCCCAGGTTCAGAGATATGCTGGGTCCAAGTACTCAGCCCCAAGAACTGCTGCCTCAGGCCACCAAGCATCCCACAGGGAGGAGAGTTAGTAGTTTTTGAAATAAAACACGAAGTGATAAAAGACACATTCCATGGTAATGACAAAGGAGGTGCTCCAGACTTTCCAACATCTGGCAATACAAGATAGATACACAGGGAATAACAAACTCAAAAGTGTTAGCCAAAAGAAGTTGCTGAAAGTACAGGTGCCATTTGAGAGATGCATGGCAAGAACAAATAATAGGGAAACCTAAGAAAATCTCTGTGAAAATATCAGAAGAGAGAAAGAAAAGAAAAACAAAAAAAGGAATATACCCGCCACTTTAAAATAGTACATCTAAATAGGTCACTTAAGAACTTTTCAATAAGTTTGAAACAAGCCCCAGATTAATAAGGGAGAAGATTTTTAATATTGTTATTTATGGATTAAAACGTACAGGCCTACATCCTAACCAACTTTCTAGCACTGATATAGCTGTGCCAATGGGATGTGTACTGCATCCTGCAGTTGGGTGTCACTCACGGAGGCCTCTTGAGAGTAAGGGAATGTTTGTTCCCTTACCTTGGTGCTGCATTGTTCTTATGTCCCTGCTGGAAAATGGATTAGGATTGCGCCCACAGTTATGTAATCTGGTGCTTCCTCAATATGAGATCTCACTCCTACCAGCCGGCACTCCAAAGAGCAGCAGGGAAGGAGGACAAATGAATATAAATAGGGCAAATCAGAAAGGGTGGTTCCTGAGGGCAGGCAGATGGGCCTGCATCCCCATCTGCCTGCTGATGGTGTGCATCCCCGAGAAGCCAGTCTGAAGCTTGGTTCCAGCTACCTGTGAGAGCTTGGAAAGTGCAAGAGAAACACCTGGAGAAATGGCGGTTCTGTGAGATTGTCCCATGGAATAATACTTGTAAAAATCTCAGTGGAAAATAGATTTATGTTCAGCCAGCCCATGTAACCCACCTTGCGTCTGCTGAGAAAGATGCTATATTAATATAATAAATAAAATGCTTCACACATTGTTGGAGGTGCTCTTCAATCTGAGGGATAATCTAGAAAGGCCTGCAATGCTCACTTTTGGCCCTATTGACAACACCAAAATGAAAATGTTGTTTCAACCTATTAAATATCCAACAGAGCAGCAAGTCATCTGGGTGCTGTTTTTCATAGTATGACATCATACCTGATGTCAATTCACCATAGTTTTTCTCTCTTCATTTTTGTTCAATGGAGTTGATGCTCCTAAAACTGCTGCAATGAGATAGAGTTTGCTTTTCTTTTCCCAGCAGTCCTTGGGGAAAAAAGGATATGGCATATTGTGAGCAAAAGCTCAGAGAAAAACTTTCTGGCATGTGCTTCACAGCAATAGTTTATCCTTCTTTTTCAAGAAGAGTCAAGTTTCTTGTCTATCATGTTGAGAACTGACGTTAGGGATTATACAGGTAAAAAAAACACTATCCAGATGACTTATTGTTCTGTAGGGTACTCTGTTGAGGTTGAAAAAACAATGTTCCTTTTAATATATAGAACTTTTTAAAGCACAAGGTAGGAGATGTATGCACACAATCCAGCGAAAGATGTGCATGTGTATCACACAGCAGTGTGTATCACTTGCAGGATCAGGAACTGGGAGACAGAAACTGAATCCAGATGGAGATGTCTATTTCAATTGGATGTTCATAAGAACATCTCCATTCACCTCCTGGTTCAATGTCATGTCTAACTACTCGTACCGGGAACTGGATCACAGTGGGAGAATTTAGGAATAGAAGGATTTTTTTTGAACAGTTACTTAAAAGAAATAAGAATGGAACAGAATAACAAATTAATGGTTCATGGATTTTGAAAATATAAGGCAGTTCTTGGGGTGGGTCTTTTTAAAAAAGTATTAACTGAAAATAAGGATAAAGGCATTGACAGCCCAATTTGAATAAGCCAATCTGCTAATGGAAAACTGTTCCACTGGTCCACTGTTCCACAAAGAGGCTGCTAGGGAAGGTGGCTGGCAGTGTCACAAGTGGAATGGTACGGAGGCCTCCTGACATCGCACAGTTAAGCCAGTGATGGTGGGGTGTGGGGAGAACAGGGGAGGGAGTTTCTGGATGGCAAGGGAGGTGGGAAGGGAGGAGGAATGGGGATGGAGGGGGTGGTCACTAGCAGCACTTTCATGTGCCAGTATCTTGAGCTCCCTCCTTCCCATCCCTCTTCCCTCTCATGTACTCTCCTTGGTTCTGCACCAACAAAACAGCTGCACCAAGAGAGTTGGGCCCCGACTGAGGAACATTAGTTCCATCACTGGAAGGCAACCATAGGATTGGGTTGGGCACCATATTGGATGTTATAAAGAGATACTATATGAAAGGAACAGCCTGCTCTTAAGAGTCATTGGACCATTTATACAAACACTTCCGGAGTGTGTGTAGGTATAATATTCTTGGATGCACTTATGCACTCCAAAAAGCATGGCTGTGATTAATCATTCTGCCTTGATACACAAACAGCACATGCAAATTACCTGCCTGAGGCAGCAAATATTCTGGGATACATAACTGTACCATGCTGAGTGACACATAGGGAGTGGCACGCTCATTAGCACCTGGAAGGGCTGGGTTGGGCTGGGATGGGCAGGGCAGGGCAAGGCAGGGCAAGGCAAGGCAGGCTATTAACCCCATCTGGGACTCATGTGCAGGAGAAGGCTGGAGCACTGGAAAGCAAGCAAGCTGCAAGCTTCTATGCACACTCCCACACAGAAGCATTCAGTTTGTTTCTCTGGTGCTCCAGCCCTCTCCTGGAACAACAACTGTGGTAACTGTTTCTGTAGGCAGAACTAGTTACCTAGTGACAAACATGAGGCTGGGATTGCTTCTGACCAGTCAAAAATGGGGGATATCTGCTCATGAGAAGCAGCCACTTGGAGGGTGGAAATTAAGCCTACTGTTGTGACCCTAACCCATCACTCTTCTGCAAGCCTAGCTTTGAGTTTGGGTTTCCCGTTCACGTGGGGAAACGCTCCTAAGATAGGGATGTAGAGAAACAGCAGGTGGTGGAAGAAGGCATCTCTTTCCTACCTGCTGCTTCTCCTCCCCTGTAAATCCCAAGAAGAGATGCAGAGGAAAACAGAGACTGGGAATCTTGCCTTTATCACTGATTTTCTATTCCCAGTCTGTGATTGAGTGCTGAATCCTTCTCCCTGATATGCTGCTTTTCTATGTACAGGAAACTTTTTTTGTTTCTCAATGCTAGAGCATTTAAAAATGCAACACTTTCCACCCCCAGCTTGAAGTGGAGCACAGCAGAAAAGCTATACTGTCTGGTTCTAATGATTGCATTAACTACCCCTAGATTGCCCTAAAGTAGGGTTTCTCAAACTGTGGGTTGCAGCCGACTTGGTGGGTTGTGACCTAGTGTCTGGTGAGCTCTGGGTTGGGTCATCCCACTTGCCCTTGCTTCCAAATTGGAGCCCTTCCGATGCAATTGGAGGCTACACAGGGCCTCCTCAGAAGGCCCCCAGAAGCAGCAGAAAGTTTACTTTCAGAACACCTTTTTATAAGGAAGTCTTTCCTCCTAATTTCAGATTATTGGGGAGCTGGTACCCTGCTGTTAATAATGTGAGAAATGCTGTCACCACATGCAGTAGTGTAGCTAGAGAGGGCAAACGGTAAGTACTGCAGGCACTGCCAAAACACCGGGTACGTGGTCTCTCCCACTTGCGTCGGAGTCATTCTGGACAGCGACAGTAACACACAGATGCTTGCCAAATCAAACAAGGTCTCTTTGCTTTGCTGTCACTGCCCAGAACGGCTCCGATGGCGATCTAAAAATGTCTTGATGGCAATAACAATAAACCCAGCAGGCCAGAGGAAAATACTAAAATGACAGCCTTCCTTGGGGCGCTGGGACTCCAATTTCCTGCCTGCAATTTCCTGTCAGTGGAAATGGAGGCTACCATTATCCAAGTCAGAAAGATACCCTAAGATGCATCAAGTCATTACCCACTCAGTTGGCTTCTCTCTCGTCAGCTTAAAAGACCTGGTTTTGAATTATAGTCAATAAAAATAAATATTGGGAAGAAGAGAGGGCATCTTCAGTGAAAAACCATACTACAGATTATCCATACTGTTGAGAACTTACTAGTGCAACACTCATGGAAAAATGGTTCTTCTGCAGTTAAAGCTTTTGCTTGTTAAAGCTTTTGTAGCCATAATACTACAATAAAAGGGCTGGGAGTATGACCAGAGCAGTCATAGTGTAGCAGCAAAGGTGGTGGCAATGACCCCGAAAATCTCAGAGTGATTACAAAACGGAGATGTCATCCAATTCCAAGTGTTCCAGAGCTGCCCAAAGAAGGTGATGAAGTGGAACGGTTATGATGAAGTTAAGCACTGCATTTTAGAAAAATGGCCCATATTGAAACACCATCGTCATTCACTTCAAGGCAAATGGACTGGAGGGGGTGGGAAGTACGATACATAAAATGAATGACAAGAGGGCTTGTTTAGCTATATACGTTGCACATACATCCCACTGGAAATCATTAGGACAAGTTAGTAGTCATTAGTTTAGATCTTTTTATTCCTATGAGAATTAAATCTGACTAGCTTGCTCTGAATGGGGCCTTCCTGTATTTATGTGGATTAGGTTTTTTAGGTAGAACACACTTTTTTTTTCTCATTCTGCAAAAAACTAAATAAATAGGCGAATCAACACAAAACGTTAAATGCATCAGTGTATAGATACGTTTCCCCAAAGTGTCACGTGCTGTAATGGCACTTCTGGAGTAAAATGCCATAGTCACTACAGGTATATGATTTTTGACTGGAAAATAGTGTGGAAGTAAAGGGTTAATTATGCCTTATTTTCACATCATAGTCCCAATTCAAGCAGCCCTGCGTGGCTGCTACTCATAAGTAAAGTTAAGCATTGACAATAAAGAACATTATATGACAGTAAATGTGCAATTTGGCCCTAAGGCTTAGAGAAAGGAACTTCTCAAGGCCACACAGTTATTCCACAGCTAAGAAAGGATTTACACACACACACAACCAAGATGAAGTAATAAAACCATCACAGGAAAAAAGAAGTGTTTATTTCTTTGGAAGAACCATTCGTTTTTATTTAAACTGTTTTGGGAATTCTTTGTGGTTGAAAAGCTGTATATAAGTATTCTCAATTATGATGATAAGTATTTTAAAATCTGGGACACGATCTACTTAAAATATGCCAAGAAATTTCAGCAATTTTCTTTGGTTTTTTAAAGTTGCCAACCCCCCCCCCTTTTTTTTTTTTTGCCCTTCCTGTATCCTGTACGTCTAACAGCCTCTTACACAAGTACAACCCTACTGGATCAGGTTAAAAGCCCATAAGCATCCTGTTTCCCACAGTGGCCCAATAGCTGCTTCTGGGTAACCCACAAGCTGGAGATGAAAGCACGCCCCACTTCCAATGTCACTGTTCTGCAACTTATATTCAGAGGCAACTTTTGTGATTTCCAGAGCTGACAAAATTTACCTCCATATGCTGAAAAGTTTTATGTGTGAATTCATGCATATTAAGTATATGCATATAAATGCTAAGCATATTAAGTCAGAGGGAACAGACCAGCCTACCTTTTCTTGGTGATCTGGCAACCCTTTCAATATTTGCTTAGTACATGCTGAAGTCATCTGTTGACTATTTTTACTCTAAAATAAAAGGCCTCATTCCAAATGCGTCAGCTATGCTATCCAAGATAATTAGTAACTTCTGATAATTATCTTGATAATGATGCATGAGGCAAGATGACAGATATCTTTCATACCCAAACTTAACTAAGAGATGAGCAGTACAATGATTAGTATGATTGCTCAGAAGTAAATTTAGAGTTCAACAAGAGTTCCTAGTGTAGGGTCAAGGAGTAAGTATGTGTAGGGTTGCAGTCTAACCCATTCAATAATATAATATAGAACAATAAAATACAGTTGATGACCATCCAAAACACACCAAGATCCCTTTTACCTCCAAGAGAGAGATTGTTGTCCTCTAATGCTAATGAGAGATTTTTTTTAATTTCCTGAATTTATAAATCCTTATTTAGAGCCTGATTCACCATAATTCCATGAGCTGCGATGCAGCAGTGCCATCGTGACACCTGCTGTATCCCACAGGGATGTTTTGGCGTCCAGAGTCATCCTTGGGGCAAGCCCATGCCAGCCTGGTGGGTCTACTTGGACCTGGTGCAAATCCCCATGGACCCATGAAGGATGATTGAGCCTGGGAGCTCCTCCACAGTCTCAATTCATCCTCCGCCCTGCTCCTGACCCATTCCTTCTATCCCCTGTCTCCCTCCCACCCCTACTCATACTTACTAGGGCCAACGGGGGGATGATCTTGGGCCAGTCACTCACTAACCTACCCAGCAACCGACCTACAGATTAGTTACTGTGAGGACAAAGAGAATAAGGGCACAACCCTAACCAACTTTCCAGCACCAAGTTAAGGGCAATGCAGCTCTGAGGTAAGGGAACAAACATTCCCTTACCTTGAGGAGGTCTCCGTGACTGCCACCCAACTGCAGGATGCAGCACACATCCCATTGGCACAGCTGTGTCAGTGCTTGAAAGTTGGTTAGGGTTTGGGCCTAACTCCTACGGATACTGCCTTATGCATTGTGGAGGAAAGGAAGAAACAAATGTGAAAACATTATTACTGATTATTCTGTCTTGTTACTGAGCTTGTCTTCTGCACTGTTTTCCTGTTGGAGGAATGAGAGATTACATTTTTCCATTCAGCATTGCCACTCCAAGCTCTAGGGATACCAAATGCAATAACTAAATGCTCAGGTGCATATAATAACCATGATTTCAATATTAAATTGATGTATAATCTTTATGTGTTTTCTCCCCTTATTGAAGAGCTTAGCTCAAAATACAGAGGGTCTCTGTATACTTAATAAATCCAACTTTGCACCTATTATTGGTTTCTGCTTCTATGATCCTTCCTGATTTGGTCAATTTCCTCTTATTGCGGTCCAATACCCAGGGTGCATTTTCTTTCTGCCTGCCTTTCTTGCTGCCCTTCAACCCGACTGAGTTACAATGTACATGTTGCTAGTATTCTTAACTTACTGACTCAAATAAATGTGCTGGCTTTCTTCCACCTAAATATCAAGTGAATTATTCTTCTTCCTATACTGGTATTTGAATCCTTTATTTTTGGCTTCAGCGAGTCTAATTCAGTACAGCCAAATGCCATATCTCTAATAAAATGTACATTCAAAAGGAGGATGAAAGTTGCTTTTCAACGCAGCCTATGCTTTTCCTGAGACTAGCACTTAAGTAATTTAATCAAGAATTATATTGCCCATTCTGCCAAAACACATTTAGGCCCTGATCCAGTAAAAGTATTGCTGCATTGGGGCTTAGTATGGTTCCTGCTTCATGTCTTCCTTTTTAGTTTTGACATAGCGCTATAATTGTCTTCCTCTCCTTCTTTATTTGTTCTGGCAAGTAGACATTAAAAATGGCAGATGGACAACAGCCTTCTATTTTGGCTAAGGATATATACGTACTTATAAAGCCAATGTTTCTGTTCGGATGTGAGAACTATTAATCAGCAAAAAGACTAAGCAGAATTCTGCTCCATAATCTCTTGTGTTAGCACCCTAGTACAGTGATTTTCGTCTCATGGCACACTGACAGGGTATTAAAATGGCCAAGGCACACCATCAGTTTTTTGACAATGCACAAGGCACACCATGCTGTTGCCGGCAGGCTTACACCCCCCCCCCAATGGCCCTATTAATAAATGATCCTCCCCCAAACTCCTGTGGCACACCTGTAGACCATTCACGGCATACCAGTGTGCCACGGCACAGTGGTTGAAAATGGCTGCCCTAGTATGTACTCACATGTAGTTTTTATTACAGAAATAAATCAGAGGTGTAGTTTGCCATGTGCCTATGAATAACAAATAGATGAGACTTCTTGCCCACTCTTCCTCCATCCAGGGCCATTCTTCCTGGTGCGATGTAGAGAAAGCACTCCATGGATTAGATAGGAAGTGGGAAAATGGCTGAAAAACAATTGTTAAGGTTAGGAGGAATGGCAAGCATGGATGGGAAACCCAGCAAAAAAAATATGTTGTGGTAAGAGAAGACATACCTGAGCATGGGAAACAGAAGCATAGGTATATCAAAAGGTTGAGCGAAGGAGATAAAGACTGTGATGAAGATATGGAAGGCAGTCAGAAGACTGGCTACCAAGGGTGAAGAGATATCCAGTGGTGGACTTGCCATTCAGTGAAAGGGGCAAATGCCCCAGGCGCAGAACATGGCGTGCCTCTAGGACCATGCAGAAGTTTCACTGAGTCTCCTGACACAGTCATAAACTGTGCTTCCGGTTTGCCAGAAGCATAGTTTAAGAGCCAGGGGCTCTTCAGGGGCTCTTCAGTAGGCTTTCCTGGTGTATTCTAGAGTTAAGCGAGGTTCCATGTGCTCCAGGTTAGTGGGGAGGGGGTGGATTTGCACTAGGGAGTGGTAGCATCCCACAGGAGGTGCCATCATGGACCTTTGCCCTGGGGCACAGGGTTGGGGAGGTCTACCACTGGAGATGTCCCTGTCTTTTTCAGAAGTGGCAGATCTCAATAAAGTTAAATAAAAGAGGCACTGTAGATCTGCTTCTTCTGCAAGGCTGGCCTGCTAATGAGATGAGAGGAGGTCAGGCGGCAGATGTGTGCATGGTGATGCCCCAGAGCCACCAGCATTCCTAACCTACTGCAATTACTTGGCTCCTGGCAGCAGTAGCAGTGGCAGAATCAGCAGCCTCTGTTTGCCCAGCAGCAATCAGTTCCCCACACACAGCTGCTGACTTCCTCCTCCATGCTCCCAGACTGACTGCTTTGAAAAGGAGAAGTATGCGTGGGAAAAGAATAGTTTGGCACGATGCTCTAGCCCACGACCTCCTGATGCCTGAGGTGTCAAGCCAAATGCTGCCCCTCTTACCCAATGATGTGCCAGCCTCTGTTCCTCCCACTCTCCGGTGTTGTAGCTCAGCACTTTCATCCCCTCCATATTCCTTTTCCTTTCTATCTCCCTTTACCTTTTCCAATCCAGGGAGGAAAAGGAGGTGCAAAGGAGGCAAGTACTGTAAGTGGACGGAGATGGGTACCTCACACCAATCTGATCCCTGTGACTACTTCACTTGGCCTCATGGATGTGCTGGACCTGCTCTAGCAAACTAGTGCCGCTCAGCCCCTCCTCCATGTCTTCTTCTTCCTGCTCCCTCCCACCTTCCTGCCATTTGAAAAGCAGAGCAGGACAGGAATGCAGAGAAAGGGCAGTAGCAGAAATGAAGGAGCCAAAGGAAGCTCTGGGGATGGGTGGCATAGGGGAAGTCATGGGGAGTTTGGGGGAAAGTCACGGAGAGTTCTGAGAGGGAAGAAGTCATGGGAGGAGCTTGGCTTAGGAGGAGGGAGAGGAGGAAGCTGCAGAAGGGAATCTGTTGAGATTTTAAATAAAAAAAACTTGGATTTATAGTAATGCCAATAATTAAGTCACTCTTAACAGTCAGAATCTTCTGACCAGTTCAGATAATATGTCTAATCAACTACATCAAATCATATGCTATAGAGCACGGGCATGTATATATAATTGTTCACATTTAAATGTTTGCATGTGTATATATACTTTCAATTCATATTTTTGAAGTATGAAGTATGTCATGAAGGCATGACAAGTTGTTAGGAGAGGTGCAAAGATTACTGCCCTCCCCAGAACCAGATGAAACTACTTTCTGGCTATAGATTTCTGGCTCGTAGAATAGTGTTCATGTCATCCTGGCTGATGGTGCTGTAAGCTTGAAGGACAGTTAACATGGCCCACCAAATGCCCCAGGGAGCATACCAGATAACAAGAGACCTGCATCCTGGTGCCCTCCCTTGCAACTGACATTCTGACATAGCCCATTTCTAAAATCAGGAGGTTGCACATATGCATCATGGCTTGTAACCCGTAATGGATTTTTCCTCCAGAAACTTGTCCAATCCCCTTTTAAAGGCATCCAGGCCAGATGCCGTCACCACATCCTGTGGCAAGGAGTTCCATAGACCAACCACACACTGAGTAAAGAAATATTTTCTTTTGTCTGTCCTAACTCTCCCAACACTCAATTTTAGTGGATGTCCCCTGGTTCTGGTGTTATGTGAGAGTGTAAAGAGCATCTCTCTATCCACTTTATCCTTCCCGTGCATAATTTTGTATGTCTCAATCATGTCCCCCCTCAGGCGTCTCTTTTCTAGGCTGAAGAGGCCCAAACACCGTAGCCTTTCCTCATAAGGAAGGTGCCCCAGCCCAGTAATCATCTTAGTCGCTCTCTTTTGCACCTTTTCCATTTCCACTATGTCCTTTTTGAGATGTGGCGACCAGAACTGGATGCAATACTCCAGGTGTGGCCTTACCATCGATTTGTACAATGGCATTATAATATTAGCCGTTTTGTTCTCAATACCTTTTCTAATGATCCCAAGTATAGAATTGGCCTTCTTTACTGCTGCTGCACATTGGGTCGACACTTTCATCGACCTGTCCACCACCACCCCAAGATCTCTCTCCTGATCTGTCAGAGACAGCTCAGAACCCATCAGCCTATATGTGAAGTTTTGATTTTTTGCCCTAGCATGCATGACTTTACACTTACTTACATTGAAACGCATCTGCCATTTTGCTGCCAAAAGTTCCTTGACTTTTATAGGTGTTTTTGTTTGTATATGTTCTTGCTCTTCCATTTATTCCGTATAGAATTGCCATGTTATGGATGCTATAGTATATAGTCATTAATACAAGGCTTGTTATCCAGATTTCCATAAAATGCCCCCATGTTTTGATTGTGGCTAGGACTACTTGTACATATCTTCATTTTAAAGAGCCTACAGAGAACATGCCATATCCTTTGCTATAACTGCTGTATTTAACAAATACTCAGTGGTACATTGTGCATTGTGCTTATAAGGCCCAAATCCTAACCAACGTTCCAGGTCTGACATGGCTATGCCAATGGGGTGTGTGCTGCATCCTGCAGTTTGGTGGTAGTAACTGAGGCCTCCTCAAAGTAAGAGAATGTTTGTTCCCTTACCACAGGGCTGCATTATCCTTACCTCGGTGCTAGAAAGTTGGTTAGGATTGCTTCCTAAGTATGGTATCTCTTGTCACTTGCCCCCTTGCAGCTGTATGCATTTCTCAGAAGTTTTTCTTACAAAATAAATTATTATGACTTAAATGAGTTAATTTTTGTTGTTGCCATCAGAGTCATTGTTTCAAAGTTGTCTCTACAGCCCCACCCTTCCAAAGGAACTCCCCTGAAATTCTCCACTTTATGATTATCTTCTCTTTATGAACTACATGCAATTAACTGTAATGCTAAATATACGCAATTACATTTTAAGAATGGAAAACCCCTGAATTAATCAAATGAGCCAAGTTTCCACATCACCTCATTTCTTGCTCTCCCTCTTTTTCTTACTATGGCAATAAAAATCTCCAGAGTGATAATGAAGGGGCTTCAGGACAGGTAGTTTTTGTACTGACTTTTTGCTCAGGTAGGGTTTTACTTTTGCACAGTGACATCTTGTGGATTGTAAAGGAATCGTTCAGGAAATGGAAACGATAGATGTTTCAGAGTACTGTAGTCCCAAGTCAAACGTCAAGGGAATGTTTCCTCCATCTGTCCTATAGCCACACTTGTCAGAGCGCACATTGGCTAAGGCTCCCTGTTGAGTGTGCTGTCAGTGGCAAAGCTGGGTGTGCTATCTGTGCATTATGTGAAACAGCTCTGAGAATACTGGAATTATTGTGCTGGGTATGGGCCAAGTGGAGAAAAATCAGCTGTGGCTGTCTTTCCTGTCCTGTAGGTTAATATTTCCAGCTTTACACATCTATCTCTGACCATTTCCATTCTGAAACATGGCCTTATGTAGCCAAATTCCAACAAGGCACATCTCCCACCCAGTAAAAGCTCCACAGCTGCAAAGAGAACAAGAACATAATAGAGACTTGAATGTAATTACTGTATTTCAAATGAATTCAACAGAAACAGAAAAGAAGTAAACACATAATTAAAATTCTAACTATCGGGGGCTGAACTTTCCAAATGCTCTGAGGAAGCCATATTTTATACCCACTCTGTAATGGGGATTCAAACAATATATAGAATTTGTATGCAAGCTCTAAAAAATTTTATAAATTAAAAATGATGTTTGGGAACAAGGCATACTTCAACTACAGGTAAGCTTATTTGTTCCTTAGATTCAGGATGAATCTACTTTTGGAGGCCCAGGGAGGCAGCGCTCTGCCTCCCCAACCCTCTGGAGCAGCTATTTTCAACCTTTTTCATCTCACGGCACACTGATAGGGCATTAAAATTGTCAAGACACACCATCAGGTTTTTGACAATTGACAAGGCACACCATGCTGCCAGTGGGAGCTCACATCCCCATTGGCCTTACTAATAAATGACCTTCCCCAAATTCCAGTGGCACACTTGTGGACCACTCGCGGCACACCAGTGCGCCATGGCACAGTGGTTGAAAATGGCTGCTCTGGAGGTTTTGTAAAGGTCTACGAGGGCTGAAAAACATGACTTCCAGTTTCATGGAGGAAACTGGAAATGACATTTTAATGCCCTTAGAAGCTATTAAAGGTGCCTCCCCAGCCCTCAGAAGGCCTTCTAAGGGACGAAAATGTTACTTCCGATTTCCTCCATGAAATCAGGAGTGCATTTTTTCAGCCCTCCGAGGCCTTCACAAGGCCTTCGGAAGGTCGGGGAGGCAGTGCACTACTTCCCTGGCCGTTTGAATGCCTCTGGGTGAAAGGCCTTGGGTGGCGTGGGGAGGGTGTCACGGGGGGGTGGATGGCAGCACAGCACTGCTTCTAGCCTGGCACCCAGGGCATTTGTCTCCCTTGTCCCCCCGGTATACCACTGATGGTCCATCTGCTGGACCAATAGTCTGACAGCTTCCTCTGTTTCTGAACTCTTTACTGAGAGGAAGAATATCTTGAATTTGGCCAGGGAGAAAGAAAACAAGTTGTATTTGTAGGTGGTTGGGACATGTAAGTAGGAGGTTTCTGATTGGCCTTTTAGTCATGGGACTTTTAATGCTTTGGGGCAAGCTCTGCCTGCACATGTACCTAGTTACTTTCTACCTGTTAAACACTTAGATTTGTATAAACAAGGATCCAATATAAGGATCCAATATAAGGATCCAGTTTCTTCTAAAACCGAAAGTGATCCTCTAAAACTGCCTATGCTCATGAAAGTGGGAAATATTAAATGATATTATATACTTGCCAGTAGCCCAGCAAATAAGCTTTTGTCCCACTTATTTCCCTATTGCCACACAAACTATTCTCAGCTTGGCTGTTCCCTGCTGACATACTGACAAATAGCCAGTGTCACAGACAGCGCTCCGATTCCATACAGAAGAGCAGCAGTGTCCCAGGTCTCTCAGTGAAGCCAAAACAGTAAAGCAAAGAACTGCCACTGTAGGCAATTTTATGCCCAACTTTTAAATTATTTTTCATTAGCCAAAAACATAGGAAAAAATCACGCTGTCAGATTAGGAAAAATATATTTGTGAGAATCACAGGTTGCCTTTTCTCATGATTTTATTTATTAAGTTGGACCAAATTAATTGATTAGCAGGAACCAATTGAACTCGGGTGAATCCCATGCCTAGGATAAATATCAATATTAATAACAAAAATGTTCAATTTATATAAAATTTCCATGCATTCTGTAAAATGCTTAAAATTAAAACTTGAGAAGTTAAAGTAGACAACAAAGTCCAGGAAAACATGGTTACTACTGACAGTTCAACATAGTCAATGTGCTGCAGTGGATAGTATTTTGGACTTAAAACCCAAAGCTCTGAGTTCAAATCTTCACTCTTCCAGGAAGACTACAAGGTAGCCTAGCAAGAGAAATGAAAGCTTGAATTGAACTTTCTGCCAAGATCTTACACTGATTCTTACAGATTTACCTAGGAGTAAGAACCACTGAATTCAGTAGGATGTACTTCAGAGTAGACATGCATAGGTGTGCATGGTTACTGCCCAATCTATTCTCCACCATTGGCGCTAATGCAGCCACACTGACAGTGTGTGTGTGTGTGTGGGGGGAGCAATCAGACAGTCAGCATGAAGTAATGAAAAACATTTCTAATTAACTCCCTTGTAGCTTTCCTGATTGCCTATGGGTCTCTTCAGATCTACACCAGTCATTTTGCTAGTATACAATTGAGGAGAGAAAAGGGGTGGGGCAGCCTGGGAAAGAGGGGATGTACTCTGTCACATGTTGGTGCTGTTGAGATCCTCCCCTCCCTCCCCTCTCCTTCTGCCCTCCCCCATCCATCTTGAAACTTCCCCTGCTCTCCCCCTCCCCACCCATGACATGCCTCTGCCACCAACTTACGGGTACCAGAAAGGCTTCTGGAGCCACTGCTGTACATGTTGTGCATTTAGTAGCTTAACTGAAGGGGGGCAAAATGGTAAGTATGGCAGGCACAGGAAAGTGCCCTGTAAGTGGCCCCTCCCACTTACTCATCGGAGCCATTTTGGGCAGCGACTGCAACGTATAGGAGATATTGTTTGGCTCAGCAATTGCCTGCATGTTGCCATCGCTGCCTGGAATGGTTTGGACAGTGAATGGGAGGAGCTGCTTATATGACACTTTGTGGTGCCTGCGGTACTTACATTTTCCCCCCTTCTAGCTACACTACTGGTGCCACTGCCCATTTGCTGCAGTGACCCAGAAGCACATTACAGTGGCCCAGCCTTCACACCACTGTTAAGGGCCTTGTGCTGCTGGAACACTTGTCCCAGTAGTGCAAGATGCCAGTAGATTAGGGCTTTAATGAGCTTTCTCACGCAGGCATAGTTACCTGGCCCATGAGAAAATTTGGCAATCCCAGGGTGAAACTATATATTCCAAAGTAAACAAGACTGCTACTGAAACCATAGGCCTGTGTTGAACTTCCTCCTTAATTTTCCTGCTTCTGTTTTACATCATTGGGGTTACCATGGAGAGATACATATCAAAATGGTTACTACAAAAATAACAAGGTAAGCTGAACTTGACCCAGGAAGGCCATTTTTTGTGATGGCCCCATGTTCCTTGAATCATTTTATTCTGTCCTTCGATGTTATTACTTTTCATAGTATGTACTAAGGTGAGAATGAGCACATAAAACAGTCCTGAATCCCAACTTGGTTTAATAAATAAGTCTTGGTATAATTTGGAATGGGGTTATCCATTTCCAGGGATGTGAAGGGCAAGTTGCATTGTGATTATTCAAGACTACGTGAAAAAGATTTAATATTCCATACAAGCAAGACAGACGTTTCTAGATTGAGGGCCCAATCCTATCCAACTTTCCAACCCTGGTGCAGCTGCAATGCAGCTCCTAGGCAAGGGAACAAATGTTCCCTTACCTTGTGGAGGCCTCCATAACTACTCTCCCACCACAGGATGCAGCGCAAACCCCATTACAATGGCTACACCAGGGCTGGAAAGTTTGATAGGATTTGGCCCTAAGCCTTACTATTGTATTGTGTTAATAAAAGTATATGCCCACTATTAGAGATGGACATTTCAGAAGTGATGAAGTCTTTGGCTTTAATTGTTCCCTGCCAACTTATAACGGGAATTGTGCAATTTTCCTGAGTAGGAGGATTCTTTGTTCCACTTCTGAGATCCCCATTCATGCTGACTAATTGACCATAATTCTTTTGTCTGCATCAAATTGAATTAAGTGAGGTTCAGTATATAAATGCTTATTTGTATCTGAAAAAGTATTGTTGTGACATGATGAACGCAATAGCAAGACAACATAACTATGGGGTTTGGCATAATTTGAAAATGTTAAATGACCTGCATTCCAGGTTATCCTTCATTGTTATGATGAGCGACAAGCATGCACTCTTTGGAATTGCCTGAAGATCTGAAGATGATACCACATTTCCTATGGCCCAATTCTATTGAAGGACATCGCTGGAAGAACATGTGTTTACTTCCAGCACTGGCTGCCACAAAAGTGCTGTAAAGTACTTTGCAGCAATGCAGAGAGATCTGGCATGGAAGGGGAGTGAGTTTGGTAACAGCAGTGTGCACAGAATCCAAACCCCCTTCCTGGGGGCGGGGGGTTTGGATCCAAACTCAGGCATCTGCCTGCATGAATCAACTCAGACTTGGGCCAGCAAGATTGTTGGTGCAATCCAAATTGACCTGTTGCAGCTGCTGTGGCTTACCCTGGGGCAAGGGGACAAATGTTCCCTTACCCTGAAGGTACTTCCATAGCCAAAAATCCACAGCAGAATGCCATGTAGCTCACTCCAGTGGTGATGCATTGCTGCAGGGGGATTTAGGTAGGACTGGACTGCTAGTCTATAGTGGTGAAATTGACCAGACCTCGTCCTAGTTGCTGACTGCTTCTGGAAAAGTCAATTCTATTCCCAAATTATTTCTATTAAAAATATTGATTAAGTTAGGGGAGGGGGGCTCACAATATTAGCAGAAAAGTGGATTTTTAAAAAGAAAAGAAAATATTTTTGTAGTGTGATGCACTGCAGTGACATGTGTATGTTTTACATGATCAATAGTGGATGCACAGACATCCTATACCAGGGGTACCCAAACCGCAGCCCTGGGGCCACTTGCGGCTCTTGAGGCCTCTCAATGCGGCCCTCAGGGAGCCCCCAGTCTTCAATGAGCCTCTGGTCCTCTGGAGATTTGTTGGAGCCCACACTGGCCCAACACAACTGCTCTCAGCATGAGGGCAACTGTTTGACGTCTCATGTGAGCTGTGGATGAGGGCTCCCTCCACTGCTTGTTGTTTCACATCTGTGATGCAGTAGCGGCAGCAAAGGAAAGGCCAGCCTTGATTTGTGCAAGGCCTTTTATAGGCCTTGAGCTATTGCAAGACCTTCATTCATTGATATAAGTTCCATCTTTAATATATTCATTTATGTAAGCTTATGTAAATTTATTCAAATTTTAAATGTAAATTCTTTTTTTTCCTCGGGGCCCCAACACAGTGTCAGAGAGATGATGTGGCCCTCCTGCCGAAAACTTTGGACACCCCTGTCCTATACCTACCTGAAATGCCTCAAAGCATCTTCATTGATATCTTAAAACCATAATCTCTCTTTGAAAATTTAGTCATTGTGAACTTTTGATGCTACAACATCCCCAAAATGTTTCAAATGGGTGTAAAATCAATGCTGAAACGGACTTGAGAGTGTTTCTTCTCCTAAAAAGAACTCTGATAACTAACCTTAGATCAGTGTTGTTGCTATATTGTTCTGAAGACACCAAGGGCTTCTTCATGAGAAGATCGGCAGCGGCAGATGAAGACAGATTGCTTGCCACTAGTGATCTTTCCTTGCAATGACCAAATGCAGGAGAGTGCTGAGTGTGTTCTAGATCAGGGGTGTCCAAAGTTTTTGGCAGGAGGGCCACATCAGCTCTCTGACACTGTGTTGGGGACCGAGGAAAAAAGAATTCATTTACATTTTTAATTTGAATAAATTTACATACGTTAACATAAATGAATATATTAAAGATGAACTTATATGAATGAATGAAGGTCTTGCAATAGCTCAATGCCTATAAAAGGCCTTGCACAAAGCAAGGCTGGCCTTTCCTTTGCTGCCACTGCTGCATCATAGATGTGAAAGAGCAAGCAGTGGAGGGAGCTCTCATCCATAGCTCACACGAGAGGTCAAACAGTCACTCTCACTCTGAGAGCAGTTGCGTTGGGCCAGTGCGGGCTTTAACAAATCTCCGGAGGGCCAGAGGCTCATTGGAGACTGAGGGCTCCCTGAGGGCCGCATTGAGAGGCCTTGAGGGCCACAAGTGGCCCCCGGGCCGGGGTTTGGGCACCCCTGTTCTAGATGACACTTTCAGTTTGGATGGGAAGACAGACTCAGGCATCTTCCAAATCTTCTGCAATGCACAACAATTTCAATGTTCAGGAATTCCTCACAGGACAAACTGATGTGTAAAGGCTTCCCTGAGGGCAGGTATTTAAAATCCACTGCTTGCATGTGGCAATACTGTATTTAGCAATCCACAGGACATCAACCACATCAAAAAGAATTTCTGAATAACTCCTACCACAAGGCAATGACAGGCATCAGTGGAAGAAAATATGGTTCTCTCTTACCAGTGAATATGTGGCTTTTGTATATATAAATAATGTTTTAGAATAATGTTTTTGCATTAAAAGATTGATTTTCCTGTCATATCTCCATAAGCACATTTTTCACGTGTTGATTATAACACAGTCCAGTTAATTGAAATTTCCACAATGTGTCACTTATCTATTATACATCAAATATTTTTTTTAATCAAGTACAATTAAAAGGAAGGTATGCTTGCACAAAGAATGAAATTGTTGTATTATAAGCAATGCACAAATAAGCTGGTCATGTTCAGTTATTCTCAAACACATGGAGAAATGTCCCTAAGACTAAGGATTAATGGTGGAAAGCAGGTAAGTGGGGATGAGCAAAAGCATTTTTTGCATGAGCAACATTGCTTGTATAGTGGAGCCAGGAGTTAGCAGCTAAAGAGCCTGATCCTGACTGATGCACATCAGCCCACCACCAGTGTACACTCGCAAACGTGCTTTGAGGCACTCTTGCAGCAATCAGCGCCAGCCCAGCACTGAAGCATGCTCGGCACGAGCCCATGCTATACGTTGGAGGCTGGTGGAATGCCACGTGGAGCTCTGTGTGAGTGCCAGGTGGTGGAGAGTTAAGATAGGTTGGGGAGGGAGGCATTCTGGGCTGGAGAGAGGGTGGGGGAAGGCATGATGGGGAGAGGGAGTGGGACAGGAGGAGTGCAGGACCAGCAGAGCTGATGTAAAGTAAAAATAATGTGAGGTGTAAATTCTGCAATTCATTTATCATATAAAATAGAATTCTCTTAATTGTCACAAGTGATAAGAATGTGGTAAATAGTTTGCAGAAGCTCATTTTAGTAGCTGTTCTCTACTACACACAACTTGGTCCTCAGAGGAATATCTGATTATTAAAACTCAGGCAAGGCATGCAGAATTGTGCTTGCAGCTTCAAAACAATACAGTATTTGCTTTTCCATGTTTCCGTTGTATGCTTTCCCTCTTCCTCTCCCCAGTTCTTGGTCTGCCACTCCTTTAAAGCAAAAGTAGTGCGCAGAGGTGGGACTGAAGCTGTAGCAACGCAGATTTCCTCAGAACAAGTTCAGGCCGCATGGAACCCACACCCTAGTATAAAGACTGAAACCATGACAATGAAGTCCCAGCATCACTCATCTCATCAAGTCAGGGCAGAGAACTGGAAATCGAGCCCATCTTGTTGTTGTAACTTGCTTTGCTGTTAGCAACGCCCTCTAAAGTTCAAGAACTTAGTTACAGCCAAGTAGCAGAAGCAGAGAGAGAAGATAACGAATGGTTCAGTACCAAAATTATGACCAGAGACAAGTTCAGTTGGCAGAGTTTTTGAAAGCCAAAACAACCTGTGTATGGAAGAAATCAGCTTCAGCCTTAAAGTTTAAGGTTCATCTTCCTGGCTTCTTATGTAACACTGGCTTAGGGCGCAATCCTAATCAACTTTCCAGCACTGATATAGCTGTGGCAGCGGGGCGTGTGCTGCATCCTGCAGTTGGAGGGCAGTCATGGAGGCCTCCTCAAGGCAAGGCAATGTTTGTTCCCTTACCTCGGAGTTGCATTGCCCTTATGTCAGTGATGAAAAGTTGGGTTAGGATTGCGGCCTTAGAGATGAAACTAGTTTCCCCCCCCCCACCTCTGCTCTCTATACCCCAGTAATTCTGATGGCAAATATTCTCCAGGTATATAAATATTCAGCAAACGTTAGAATGCCTGCATTTAGCATCCAAAGATTGTACAGCAACAGTCACTATTTGATAGTCGTTTAAATGCAGTAGAAGTCAGAATCTGACAGTATCTCGAAGCTGATATGCAGTCAATAATTTACAGAATGTGATATAAAACTTGCTGCACAATTTAGTAAATGCTATATTAACTTCCATTCATAATAAAGAATATTACCATCTGCTAATGAAATGACCATGCTACCCTGCACATGCCCAATCTTGTCTGATCTCGGAAGCTAAGCAGGGTCAGGCCTGGTTAGTACTTGGATGGGAGACTGCCTGGGAATATCAGGTGCTGTAGGCTTATACCATAGTCTTTCGAGACTGAAGGTTGCCAACCATGCCCTCTGAGATTTTGTACAGAAATTACTTATCTAAATCAGCATTATCTCTACATTCTGATATCAATTTTAATTCCAAAATTCAAATGGCTTTACAGTTATGGGAATGAGTTCAAAAAGCTTTAAAACTGTCTTTTATTTATGGATCAATTTCAGTTTCTGTCTCCCTCCATTCCCAAAAGCCCAGGGCAGGTGATATGCTATTAAAAACAAAATCTAAATGAATGACAGCCCAATTCTAATCTGCACTGGCAAAGACAGGCTGCATGGCCTGGGTCCAGGTAGGGGGTAGGTCCAGTGGCAGTGGTCGCGGCCGTCATTGCATCCTAACTCCCTTCCTGGGTCTGATCCTGCAGTGAGGATTCATGTGGTCCAAGCAGAACCTCCCCACCATGCCACGAAGGCTTACCTCTGATACCTCTGGGAAATGAATGTTCCCCTACCAAGGGGAGGCTTCCACAACTGCTCCCCCACAGGATGCAGATAGCCACTTTAGTGATGCTGTACCATGGGAGGGGAATGAATAGGACTGGGCTCTAAGTGGATCTTCCTGTTTTGATAATCTTCCAGTTTAAAATTATAATGGAGCATGTACCAAGAGTAGCTCTCTACATGAGCTTGCCATTTGAACCTGGCGCACAGGTGGGGTTGTAACAAATGACACTTTCACGGTTAACTGCTTCAGAGTGACAATTTTCTGTGGGGCAAAAAGTTAAATATGCACTATGTCCATACTCTTGTGTAAACTTAAGCCTGTAGCTATATGCTGATGCATTTGGTTCTATGTGTTGTTTGGACTTAAAATGGGCATCTCAGTAAAGAGATGTGAATGAGATCTAGGAGGAAGCGTAGCCTGTTTTTGTTGCTACCTCTCCCAGACACAGACCCTTGCCAATCACACAGACCCTCTCCCAAACACACACTCCTGCCAATCCTGCCGTCTGGCTCCCTCTGTGCTATAATTTCTCTTCCTCAGATATCCTAGCTGTAGTCCCCCCCCCCTCCAAATATAAATTTTATCCTTTCTTTAATTCTGCACATATATAAATCTGCAATCCTATACACACTTTCCTGAAAGTAAGCCCCACTTACTATAATGGGACTTGCTTCTGAGCAGACATGCTTAGGATTGTGCTCTGATTCTCCTAAATCCCGGCTTAACATCTAATTTTACTGGTTGACTACTTTGAATGGTAGAAGGAGGAAAAGGTTACCCTGCTCTAGTAGCCTGCTGGCATATCCAGGTGCTTCGCAGATCCCCTCCCATTTAAAATGGGAGTGGGAGAAATGGAAGAGACTGGAGCACAGCAGCAAGAAGATGGTCCCTTTGGATTGCATCAATAGCAGGAAAGTACATCCTTTTGTCTGCTTGTGCCTCATTGCCTTTCTTCCTAAGCTATCTAGAGAAACAGAAAGATGGGAGAGAGTGGGGACTGAAAGCTACATACATTGGATGACATTCCTAAGCAGCTGAACTGAATTCGTGGACTACCAATAGCTGACCTCAGTCTTAGACATTCAGGAGCAATCTAGTTCAAAGTGCAAAGTTATTCATTTATTGTACCAGAAGCTATAAAACCTTTCAGGAGGAGGAAAGCAAGTATTTGACCACCGAAGGAGCCAAAAGGTAGTTTTAAATAACAGTGATGCATTTTCCAAAGTTTACCTTTTCATTTCTTTTGAATCTGATAATGTATGTTACGCAATTATGACATTCTGACAGGCACTACAAGTCCGTACTGGATTCCATACCTGCAGTGACCTACTACACTACAAAACAATTTGTTGAAACACCTAACAGACACCAAATTAAAATTTTACTTTTAAGGAATGCTGTGGGTTGGGATGACATTCCTGGGCAAACAATGCAGGGCTGGAACAGAGAGGCAAAGAAGGCCCTGGCATGTACTGCTGTCAGTTTATTTAGCCTGAGTCATTCTGTGCTGAGGAGGAATGTTAATGAGTCAAGATCTCAGTGATCCAAACTGGTATTGACGTGTGGATTATGGAAATAACAGCCCGAAGGAGGAGAAAGACGTTAGAAAAGAGAGAGGAAAACCCAGGTCCAATGATGGTCTCTCCAGGCTGCTGCCCTGACATATTATGACCAAAGCTTTCAAAGGACCAGAAAGCTTTTTTTTCTTGCTTATCTCTATGCTACTAAGGAGTGTGTTGCAACCACATGGAATTTCAGCATGTCTACCGCCTTAAGTCAAGAACTCCAGTTGTTTCCCACTGTGAATCTGAGTTCACTCAAATCATATTAGAAACTGACTGGTGATTGAAAGGACTTGTGGGTGCCTACTCTTGTAGAGAAAGGGCGGTCATAGTGCCTTCTCACCTTACTTTCTGTTACTTGGAGTAACTTTGGACTGGACTCTCTCTTATAAGCTACAACTCGAGAATATGGCCGCAAAAATCAATACCAGGAACAACATACTCCAGAAATTAATAGGAACAAGAGGGAGAGCTTCAGCCACTACTCTCAGAACATCAGCATTAGGATCGATCTACTCCGTAGCAGAATACTGTGCTCCAGTATGGCTTAACAGCTGTCATACTAGCAAGATTGATGTCAGCTAAATAAAATCATGAGGATCATAAGTGGCTGTATAAAATTCACTCCTATTTGTTGGATCCCCATACTGAGCCACATAGCACCACTAGACAAGAGGCTTTACTGAAAGTATATAGAAAAATCACCAACAATCCACTTTTACCAGTACATGCCGATCTTCGTCATCTATCAACTGGTAGGCTTAAATCTAGGAAGCCTTCTCTGGCACTCGCACAACATCTGAGATGATCCTACACTTAAGGTGCCGGGTTTCGACTTACTTCACCAGTACTGGAAAACTTTGAACAGGATTCGTACCCTACATGGTGTTTGTCAGGACTCAATGTTTAAATAGGGGTTAGAATTTAACCCACTGTGTGATTGTGGGTTTCCCTGCCAAACCATATACCACATTGTGTCTGGCTGCAAACTGAGGGCATATACGGGGCCCATAGACTTTTTCAACGAAGGTAACTCTGTCTTTGAAAGGCTGGATGAACTGGACATTGATATTTGATCTAGTTTAAATGTTATATAAGTCCATGTATTATATGCCATACGCTAAATAAATAAACTTTCTGTGAGCAGCAGCAGGACTTGGCTAACTCAGCCCAACCTGTGCCACCAGCTGTGTGCAATAGTGAGCATCCTTTAATTCAGCTTCCTTTGCACCTACAACCCAATATGCAGCTAACACATCATATGAATAAGTACAACCACATATGGCATATGTGTAACAACTTCCATCTTCTTAGATTTAATGGGAAAAATGGAGAAAGTACTTCAATTACAGTGGTGTAGCTGGTCCCTCTGGCACCCAGGGTTGTGACTCTTAACTTCAATTCTCCAGAAGTGCCTGATTCAGAAATAATTGGGTGATACGATGATGTCACTGCCAGTTACTTCCTGGTTAGAACGTGCTCTGAGCAGCTGCCTGCTTTTTTGCCTCCCCCCCCCCACAAGGATTGCAACTGCTCTGAGTGCCCATGAGGGGGGTGCAGGACACCCCCTCAAGACATGGTACCCAGGGTCATTTATTCCTGGCCCCACCTTAGCTATGACACTGCTGCATGATACACACAGAATAAGACCAATGCTAAATTGATGAAGGGACTCTATGGAAATCCACTAGTTTGGTATCAGAAAATGGAACTAACAAGACAACTTAATGCCTCTTGTGGGCTTATCACATAAATACTACATATATAGCTTCCTTCACACTGTGACTCCCCACGTGGCCCTATCTGGCTGATTCCTCATGCCACCTCTGACTATAACTCTCACACAGTCTTGCAGGAAAGGATGCTTCTGCACAGGTTCATTGAACTTTAAAGCTTCCCCTGCCTTAAATCAGCCTTTCCTGTTGACAATCTCCTCCCTACCCCTTGATTCCACTTTGAAACAGAAGTTTGTTTGTGGAAGGAACTTTCAAGGAGGACTCTGGGTGAGTTTCCCCCCTACCTTGGCTTTTCTAACCTGTCTTGGGGAAAATTCAGAAAGACTCTGTGCTTTTTCTGAGAATTCTCCAAATGCCTGGAAAAATCAAAGCCATTAGAAAGCTGGGGGAACTCACTATACTTCACCAGATTCCACCCCTCCCCAGAATGGGAGTGATGGACTGCATCATAGTAGTTCTAACAACAGAACAAGCTACTTATTATGTCATATTTAGGATGATGTGAGGGAGACAGTTGTCATTATTACAGAATGGAGAGATGCATGGATATTGAAAATGGAGGCAAGGAACATATATGGAACATATATGGACCTCAGAAAGGTCTTCCATAAGTCAAAAGTGATGCAACTGTACAAACAAATCCATAATACACTTTCATCTGTGTTACTGGGGTATCCACAAGCTGGACACATGGAAGACTTGTTCACTGATTAATTCAACAAGACAGCCCTGAAAATCTTTGATGGAACCTGAACATAAGCCAGGATAGCTCCACGAGGAAGTCTTAAGTCCTGAACCAGTAGATCAATCATTTATGCTTTTGAGGAAGTGATAATAAGCAATTAATGGTACTCTTTGTATTGGCATAATACATTTCTTCACATTTAGGCATTATGCTCAAGTGACTAAGGGCGCAATTCCAGCACTGGCATAGCGGTGCCAGTGGGACATGTGCTGCATCCTGCAGTTGCGTGTCACTCACGGAGGCCTCCTGAAAGTAAGGGAATGTTTGTTCCCTTACCTCAGAGCTGCATTGCCCTTATGTCAGTGCTGGAAAACACTGATATAAGGGGTTAGGATTGCCTCCTAAATTACTAAATGAATCCAGATGCATGCATTTAAAGTTTGTGCTATTTTTCTAGATTGTACAAATGGAATTTGGAATACTAGCAAAGGGATATTTACTGTTAAATTTCTTTGAGGACTTTCAAATAAGCAATTCAAGAACTGTGGTCTCTTGTTCAGTAAAAAAAAAACACAACTCTGATTTTTATTGATTGCAAGATAAGGAGTTCTACTGTTGACAACCATAGTTTCTGGTGACACTTCATCTTCTACATAACTTATGTAGATAATGGGATGATGTAAGAATTCTTGCAGCTGCCAAAAACAATATTAAAACTGTGGATGTGCTAAAATTGGAACAGATATTTATTCTACACAGTAAATGTAACCAGAACAGCAAACACCAGCACTACATAAAATAGGGATGTTCAGAAATTGCATGATTAGCTTGTTTTATGTTTTCTTGGTCTGAGATTTGTGCTAAATAAATGGCAGAAAATTGCCATGTTTTTTCTTCACGTCAAAAACCTTTTCACACATCCACTTTTATTATTAGTCCTGCTGCAAGTAACTGCAACTTTCTGAACTTCTGGTGGGTGACCTGCCTGCTCTCTCCCCCTTCACTCAGAATGCCACACATGCACAGAAAGCTTGAATCTCGAATTAAAAGGCTTCTTTTCAGAAAATACAGTGCTGTTTCCCCCACCTGGATGCTGGAGTGGAGGCATCTCATTCAAATCCACACTGTGCAATCTTCACACAGAGTGCAGCATGGCAGGCGCGTGAAAGCCTCTGGCTTGCCTTGGTGATTCAGATGCTGGGAGGAACAGCAAGGACTGTTTCAGCAATATCACTTTCATGACCTGCTTAGCCTAGGGGCCTCTAGAGGTATGTGAAGGACTGCTGTTGAAACCAAGATGTTGGACTAGATGAACCCTGAGTCTGAGCCAGTCAAGCAATTCTGATGTAATCGTAAAATAAAGTATTCCTCCTATTCAGAGTCAGCCCAAACAGAAGTGGTACTCAAAGCAGCACTCTTTCTCCAATCCCTTTCTTTTTGGTTTGTACAGAGTGGGCGAGCATTTGTGTGTACGAAATTAAAACAACAACAACAACAAAAGAATAGATTTGTCCTATCACTATGCAGTTTGGCATAGAGGATCTGCCTGGAGATAATCTGGTCAATTTCAGGGGGGGGAGGGGAAATCAATCAAAAAATGGACATTACAGTAGTTTCAAAAGGTTTGCTTTACATTAGAGCACTGGTTCCCAAACTGTGAGTCCATAGCCCACCAGTTGGTCACAACCCAATTTTTGGTGGTTCACAAAACTGCCAGGGTAGATTAGGCTCTGTGCATCAAGGGTTAAATAACCTACTATTGGGGGGGGGGGAAGCACTGCTGTTTAATCATCTTTATAGCCACAGAGGCTTGAGTGGTTGATAATTTTTTTTAAGGTGGATCCTGATGCTAAAATGTTCTGGAACAACTGAGAGCCCGATCCTGGGCTCGGAGCAGCGGCTTCCCACCAGCGTGCACTGTTGCAAATGTGCTGTAAAGTGGGCACTGGCAGGTGCTGGCCTAGCGCCGAGTTAGTGCTGGTTGGGCACCTGGCTGCCGTTGCTCGGCGGTCTCACAGACTGCCAAGCCATGGCACGGTAAGAGGGGGCAGGGAGGAGACATGATGGGGAGGCGGCAGAGAGAGGGCGGGAAGGAGGCGTGACGGGGAGGCAGCGGGCGGGAGAGGGTGGGCGGCAGGTGTGCCGGGGAAGGGAGTTGGGAGGCAGAGAGGCGAGCTCCACCAGATCCTGTCCTTTCATGTAGGGCTCAGCGCCCTACACGAATGCATTTACCTAAAGTGAGTAGACCAATTGTGGGGCTACTTCCCATACATGGGAGAAGGGGGCAAAAGTCCCCTTCTCCTGAGGCACTGCCCGTGGCTGCCCAAGATGTGCAGGATGCAGTGACAGCTGTTTGAGGTGCTGCTGAAGCTGCACGCCCCGGGCAGTTCAGGATTGGGCTGTGAATTAGGGTCCAATTCTATCCACATTTTCAGCACTGGTGCAGCTGCAATGCAGACTCAAGGCAAGGAAACAAATGTTCACTTACCTAGTGGAGGCCTCCGTAACTACCCTCCCACAGCAAGATGCAGTACACACCCCATTGGTGCAACTACACCAAGGCTGGAAAGTTGGATAGGATTGGGCCCTTAGAGTTTGCACAATGTTTGTGACCCAAACAGACTCTCAAAACATGCTTATCTTCTCCTTATTTAGATTACTATAAATCAAACATTCCAGGCTATTGCAGGGGTCTGCCTCTTTAAGGTTTGGAAAATACACTGTGCATTTTTAAACTTATGAGATTTCAAATTCTCATTTTAGATAGCAGTTCATGCAATTATGAGCAAATTAGTGTAATGGGCACCTCCTTGAAAATTATGAAGCAAAAAGGAAGGAAGAAAAATGCTGGCAAATCTAACACATCTCGGATGGCTCAATCATGTCTTCCAGGGTGGAGCCTTATCTCATCAGTTACCAGCCCAAGTATTCTTAGAAAAGCCAGAAGTGGGAGGAATAGCTGGTGTTTGTTTATGTTTGGAGGGGGGAAGAGTGTTGCTGAGTGAGTGAACAAGTGGAGAGGAAAGTGAGACACAGAAAACTCTGTGACAGAGGGAAGGAAAAGGAAGAAGAACTGGGAAAGAAAGGAGAAAAGATGGGCAGATGCTGCTGTTTCATATACGCGCATGAACAGGAGAGAAGTGTTGCATATTCATCTGTGAATTCAAATCCATCAGGGCATCTTTGCCTCTATCCCCTATCTGTAAAATACTTAATCATTTTTATAGGCTTAATTCTTTCACTTTACAATTCATATTATGGCTTTGTTTGTATCGTGTGGTTTGGGTGCCCTATTTGAGCTATCTGTCAAGATTTGCATTCTGTGATAGTCCAGTGGATTGCAATCCAGGTTTGCTGTAGACATCAACCCATTTCTACCCAGCCCACGGGGTGCATATTTGGTCCCTGTTGCGTATATGCAATGTTGGGCAGAAATGGCTTAACTTAACCTTAATTTAACCTTAATGTAGACCTTAACTTCAAATTTCCCATGCTTTTTGGTGTGTGAGTAAATTTGCAAGCACTTTAACTGTTGTCTTTAATGAACAGCTTTTTGATTGTTGAATAATTCTGTTTCTAAGGGGAAATGATGCTCAAATTAAAACCTCAAAGAACTTTTCTCCACATTTATACAGACAGCAAAGAGATATTCACTTTCTTTTTCGGTTGCCCCCACAAATGTGTGTGTACCTGCATATCTGACTTCTTCTGAGACATATATTAACTTCACCAAATCTCTCTCTCCCTAACCCTCCCTCCACACACAAATTTCTACTTATAGGAGTAGAAAATACTCAAGGTGGAATTTTCTCCAAAGAAAAGCAAAAACACCTACAAGTAATTTTGAACAGCATTATCTACAAAATTGCACAACATCTATGCAGATTCATACTCAGTCCTATCTTCCTCTTGGTGCAGCTTGCTGATTTCCTTAAGACAATTCAGGGAAGAAAATATCACTTTGTGGAAAAAGCAGTGCAGGCTTGCTAACAGAGGGTCTGAAAAATCTTTCAATTTTTTCATTATACCAGCTTTGATTCTGTAACAGCATGTGGATTAAGGAATGCTCCCAGTGGTAATCTGCAGCAGAGCTGCCATTGCTGGCTAGCAATCTTTTACAGACAGCTGTAACAAATGTCAATCAATCAATCAATCAACAGTATTTATATACCGCTTTTCAACTAAAAGTTCACAAAGCGGTTTACAGAGAAAAATCAAATAACGTAAATGGCTCCCTGTCCCAAAAGGGCTCACAATCTAAAAAGATGCAAATCAATACCAGCAGACTGCCACTAGAACAGACAGTGCTGGGGTGAGGTGGGCCAATTACTCTCCCCCTGCTAAAAAAAGGAGCACCCACTTGAAAAAGTGTCTCTCAAATGTCTATTTTTTGCTGTTATTCAGGAAAAAAAAAAACAATTTTCAGAGGAGCCCATTAAGAAGTAGACTGTTTGGGCCACAGTAGTGTCACATCTCTTTCCCCATAATAATTCTTTATGGCTAGAGGTTTCCTTCTTTCTGTGAAAGGAGAGAGACTGGCTTTTCTCAAAACTGATTTTTCAGCTCAGGAATTCCCTGCAAGAGACTAGCACTGACATCATCAGGAAATTCTTGCTTCTGACTTACACTGTCTGTGCATAGGAGGGCACTCGCCGATAGCAAGGGAAGGTTGGGGAAGACATAGGGAGGGGTGCCGTAGGATTTTCCAGGGAAACACTACAGCAGATGGCCTGATCTTCTGATAAACAATAGTGCATCTGCAGACTGATTGTTGGGAGGGATATTTTTGGATACCTTTGCTCACTCAGGCTTTTCTGGTATTTTTCTTTTCCATCTCTCCAGATTCCATATTTTCTCCGTGTATATGAGTGCAGGGGGAAGATGCTGTTTTGTCCAGCACTGCAGGCAAATTACAACTAGCTTTGCCCATTAGAATTCTTCAGGGGTATGCTTTTCATCTCCCTGCACCTAACTAGGTATAATATCAAAAATATTTGGACAATGCTAAATAGTAGGGCAATTGTTGTCAGGGAAACAAGTATGGTAAAGCACTGCTCTCTTTGTAAGCTGAAAAATTAACTTTGCTGTCATTCAAATAAGCTGTACATTACTGGAACCACTGGGGGGAAAAGAACACTGGCAGCATTGACTCTGTCACAATACAGTTTAATTCATTCACAGTATGACGTGTGAGTTAAGATTGCTGTTACACTGACAATCGTCTTGGGTGGAAGAATCGAAATGTGGTTAATGTTTCTGCATTCATGCCCATACTGTTCCTTCCACCAACTGAATTCGAAAAATACCACTAGTTAAAATTATTATTACTATAATTAACTTAGCATCATAGCATGCCAGGAGGGGAAGGAGAGTCTGCCAAACTAAAATACGGGCTCACATTAATAAACGTATATGTGTACTAAGATTTTTTTAAAGAAAGGACTACAATGATGCAGTCTTTTTTTTTTTTTTTTTTAAAGTGACAATTCTACCTGAAACAAGGTATTCTTCTGCAAAAAAAGAAAAGAAGTTCCATTTCAGTTTGTCTATATAATACATACGGGAATTTGCTATGATTAACAAATGTCAAACGGAATTGCAACCTGTTTATTTTGTTATGTTAATTTAATATGTTAAATTAAACATAAACATTGGGGCCCCTTAGAGTTGGTGTATCACAGTGGCTACATCCTCAGTTCAATTCTTCCCTCAGTCAGAACTTTAGCTGTAATCCTATAACACTTTCCTGGGAATGCTTCCCTTGACTATAATGAGCCTTACTTCAGAGCAGATGTGCATAAGATTGGGCTACTGGCAGTTTTAGGCAAATTGCTGACTCTCAGTACCTTCCTATCTGCAATATGCAGATAATATTATTGACCTAACCGGCAACCCAATCCTGAGCTGCCTGGCGTGCGGGGCTGCCACGACACCAAAAAAAGCTGCTGCAGTATCTTGAGCACACCAGGCAGCTGCCACCGGCTCCTCAACATTTGTCCCCTTCCCTCGAGTAAGGGAAGTAGCTCCACAAAGGCTCTGGAGCTGCTGCAGAATCAAGAAACCTCATGTTGGGCCACGAGGCCCAACAGGGGACTCTGGATCTGGCAGAGCTGATCTGGTGCCCTCTCCTGCCCTGCTCCCTTCCCCAACCCACCTCCCATACCTGGAACACCTCCCCCTGTCTCCCCCCATGCCCCCGCTTACCTCTCCGGAGGTCCTGGCAAGTGCCGGGCAGTGGAACACGGGCACAGTGCTGGAGCTGGACTAGCATGGTCTCACAATGGACCCACAGTAGTGCTCGCAAATGTTCCTAACACCAGTGGTAAGCTAGCATGTGAAGCACAGGATTGGGCCCTCACTAAGCTTAGAATTCCTTGGATATTCTATAGTATGTGGGATTGCTTTCTATAGATGCTAAGAATTATTATTATTATTATTAATTTTTTTCTAAATATTCTAAATTCCAAATTAGTAGCATCTTTTTTGGAAAACTTTTTCTCTAACTACTCTTACCACTTTTGAATGAATAGGCACAAGCCGGGTCAAAGGAACTCAATTGCTGCCACATGGCAGTAAATCACAGGCTAAACTTTCGACAGTAGGCTTATGTGGCTCAGGAAATACTTGTAAACATGTCATGATGCTGCCGTGATTCACAGGGACCTGCAGTTGCTCTGCTCATAATGGTATACGTGTAAGGCTGGCACTTTTATTTACTGGCCCCATTCACGTGTTTTTAACAGCAGTGTGAGAAATTAAGAAATACAATAGGTGAAACTTTTCTTCTGGTATGGAGATAATTGATGGGTAAAGTTCTAATGGCAGCCTGACATACAGAAAGTTGGGGGTTGAATCTCTTTCCACCACTTATCTCCAGGAAGAGCTTTAAGGCCCAATCCTATTCAATTTCCCAGTGCCAGTGCAGTCATGCCAATGGGGTATGTGCTGCATCCTTTGGTGGGGAGGCAGTCACAGAGGCCTTACCTCAGGGCTGCATTGCGGCCACACCGGTGCTGGAAAGTTGAATAGGATTGGGCCCTTAGTTCCAAAATATCTGTGTCACAGGCTGCCATGAAGATCTCAGATACAAGTCCAGCAGAAAAGGTTCCAGTACCACATAACTCTCAGAGGTTAGATGTAGATAAATATACACTCAGACAGGCACCAGACCAACATCAAACCAGCATACACTTCTCAACAGCCAGCAAGACAGCCAAGTTGGGGTGGAACTCGATGTGTTGTGTGTAGTTCTGTGCTTCGTTCCACAATACTCTGAAGAAAGATGCAGTGCAGGACCTGAGACTGCAATTTAAAATGTTAGATCAGTCCAGGGTGGGAAAAGGGGGCTTTTTAATCCCTTCCCTTCCTTTCACTTCCTACTACCCAAAACTGTTTTTAACACTGCTGGGAAAAGATGTAACTGCATGTATTTTATTTCACAATAGAGGTAAAAGCAAGATGGGGGAGTACTTCCAGCAGCAAAAACATCATTAGGGGAAATGGATAAAAAGTAAGCTCTTCCCCTATGTTGTCCTCCATTCCAAATTGCAGACTCAGTGGCTGCACTGTGTGAAAATCACCCTCACCTGCTTTTACCACTGATGGGGAAAAGATACCAGAACTTTCATCTTTTCTTCCAGCAGGGGTATAAACCATGGAGAGGGAGATGACTCTCAGTAGCAAAATGGAATGAGAGGAAGGAGTTAAGAAGCTCCAGCTAGCTCGCCCATTCAGTCTTCCACTTCAACTTGCAGCCTCTGGTACAGAGTAAACAGTCTCAAAGAATGAAGTCACTGATGGGGGGTCAGGACTGCTAAGCACCTTCTTCAGGAGCATGGCCGCTGGTGTAAAGCAGCCTCTCCTGCTCGCCATTAGAGCCCATCCTGGCTGCAAAAGCTTTTTGAAGGTGAGGAAGAGGGACCCCTTTACACCAGCAGCCGGGTGCCTGAAGAAACTTAGGGTTTTGCCTCCCCTCCAGGAACGCCCGTGAATGAAGTGTATGTAATATGTGGCGTTGCTCTTAGACTGCAGGTTTCTTAAGCAGCCTGACTAGCAGTTCCGCCTTCTCAGGTGAAGATGCACAGGCTCTTAGGTGATCTGGAAAAGCAGACAAGATCTCACAGCAGGGACCCTTCAACGCTATATAAAAATATTTCAGGTTTGACTTGCTGAGCCTACGTATCCTGAGAAATGCCCATTGTTCCACATTCCTGAAATTCTATTACTGGGATTGTACGAATAATGTTTTCTTACTACAGGCTAACACTGCCCCCCACTGCTTCAGAACACAACAGGAAAACACCATTAGTTCAGGGCTTACAGCTGCTGTGGAACAAAATAAGGGGTAAAAAAAAAAAATACAATTTGAGTGTCCATTGCTCTGCACCTGGTACAGTCAGTAACTTTACACCAGCAGAAAGTATAACATTCATGCAGATCATACTACTAGCTTTCTCCTTCACAATAAATGGCTAAAGAATCTAGTCCCTACAGCTGCTGGCAGACTGCTATGGATGAGTGTAACAGGTGGCTACCCTCCAAATGTTGCCAGGATGAAGTCTCTAATTAAATGGGGTTTCCCAGAGCATGAGAGTTATTTTAAAATTCTGAGCCAGAAGCTGTGAATGAGGAAACTGCAAAGAAATAATGCAACTTGAAAAGGATGGCTAAGAGGATGAAATATCTATTACAATTGAGGTTAAGGAAGGGCTGATGGGTGACAGACTATTGTAGTGTTTGCAGATTGTTTGGGGTCTGAGAAGGAAAGAGGATGCTGAGTTCTTAGGGTCAACTGTTGCAATGGGAAGTGCTAGCTTGCCAAAGCCTCATAAGAAAAGCCTGAATGGTGTGTCTGGGAGGATATCTCTCTGTCAAGGATGCATCTAGATTATCATTTTTACCTAACAGTTGTTATTTAGTATTGTGTACCTATTGCTGGGGGAAAATAACATCTCCCCAGTAATTAGAAGCATTATTGCATCATTGGGAAATTCAGTTCATCTTTATTTTTCTTTGTATTTACCAAATATTTTTATCCCACCTTTCTGTGCATTCTGTGGTCACTCAAACGTCATAGGTGCTTATTGACATTGGCAGCAGCTGTGTAATCATTTGTGGCAAACAACACACTTTTAAGTATACTGTCACAGCTGTAAGGGCTAGAAACTTGCTATTTTAAAAATCGAGGATGACATTCTTAGGAAGTTGAATTCTGAGTCAGTATCACATTTGGCTCCCCTTCCACCTGCTTTTACAGAATTGCAGTGCACAAAGAGCCCTGCATTTAGGATATACAGCCATGTGGTTATTCTTTCAAGAGGAAAGTTGTATCTGTCACCAGCATTCTGACTAATAATATAGGCTCTCATGCTATGAGGGGCTGGCAGGTTGACTGTATACAGGAAAAATGTGGTTGAAGTGTTCTTTGTGGAATTGTATGGGAAAACCTCTGCAGCATCCCTCAGATTCAATGCATTGTCAAGTCATTTCCTTGCCCTCCAATCCACCTTTTTTGGCAAGCGCCATTCAGGATGTAGTTACCATAGCTACACATTGAGACTGACAAGCCATATTCCATCTTGGTGCTCCGAAAGAATTAAAATAAGATTCAGGGAGTAATCAATGTTTTAGCAATCTGTCACTAGGAGTGAAAATAAAATCCCATAGAAAAATGCAGTATGGCTGTTGTTAAAGATATAGAGGATGCCATTCAGCATACTTTATAAAAATACTGTCTCCCTTTCCCTTTCTATGAAACTTAAATGGAAGAGACATCTTTTGTGTATCCTTCCAGAGCAAACTGTTATCAACAGTGGCAGCTGTTGATTTTTGGAATGGCGGGATTGTATATTTTAAACTCTCCATCCTTCCTGATGAAAGAATTTTGTGCAGCATTAATAAAGCAGAGAGTGCTTTGAACATATGCAGAGTGCCACTGTCACCCAGCCAAGACATACACATGGACAAAGGAAATGGCTTCCCTTGGAGGGTACAATAGGGAGGGTACAAGAATAACTTCCAGACAATATTGAGCCCCAGCACCTTTCGTTTCGAAATAACATCAGAACATATGAAATAAGATCTTGAATTTAGCCATTTTTATGGAACTACTTCTCAAACCTCTGTAAAAATCAACACAACAAATATGTCAAAGCTTTCAACACAGCAGGAAACATTACACCTAAATGCATGCTTCCCCCTGCCGAAAAATAAAAACCCATTCAATCACTCAGAAACCAACAGTCCAATCCTATCCAGTGCTGGCACAGCAGGGTTGCACAACCCAGACTGTACCCCACTCTGGAACTGAACAGGTTGGAGGTGTCCTTGGGGTAAGGAAACCATTTGGTCTCTTACCCCATGTCAAGCCCCAGCCTGCCCAATGGGGCTACTTGGATCTGTGCCAGTGAAATCATTGGCACAAGTCCGAGAAGCCCTGTGCAGTGGTGTCACTGGGGTTTGCACCAAACGGTATACAGGAGGCCAGCACGTCACCCCTTGATGGACCTCCTCGCATGCAGTGAGTGGGGCAACAACCTGGGTGGTGGGTATAGTGATATACCATCACCCCATCCCTACTGGTTTTTTAGCTGTACATTTTGATAGAATAGAAATATTTCAAAGCAGTTTGTTTCATTGCATTCTGCTGTAAATTACACATTAGAAGGTATACAACATGATGGTATTACTCCTACAAACTGTGATTTAAGCAATTTTGGTCACTAGTGGTGTCACCCCCCGGGTGTCACCGTATTGGTTCCATGCTGTGTCATAATAGCATCTCCTTGTCTCTTTGAACAACCAGTCTCATTGGTCCATTTTGAATTAAGGAAATGTACTTTTTAGTTACATAAAACTTGCATTTTTGTTTTCTGGTTTTTTGGCCATAACTTTTGATAGAATAGAGCAGAGGTTCTCAAATGTGTAATGCTTCCCCCGTCCCTTTAAGGGGCAGGGGAAGGGGAGGGAGTAAAGCTCCCTCAAAGTTTGAGAAACACTGGAATAGAGAGATGTCACAGCGATCTGCTGTAAATTATGCATTGAATGGTATAGAACAGGGGTGTCCAAACTTTTTGGTAGGAGGGCCACATTATCTTTCTGACACTGTGTTGGGGGCCAGGAAAAAAAGAATTAATTTATATTTAAAATTTGAATGAATTTACATAAATTTACATAGATGAATATATTAGAGATGAAACTTATATGAATGAATGAAAGTCTTGCAATAGGTTGGCCTTTCCTTCGCTGCCACTGCTGCTTCACAAACTTGAAACAGCAAGCAGTGGAGGGAGCCCTTGCTCTGCAGCTCACGCAAGAGGTCGAACAGTCACCTCACGTTGACAACAGTTGTGTTGGGCCAGCATGGGCTCCAGCAAATCTTTGGAGGGCCAGAGGCTCAGTGGAGATTGGGGGCTCCCCATGGGCCAGATTGGGGCTCCCTGAGGGCAGCAAATGGACCCTGGGTTGTGGATTGGGCACCCCTGGTATAGAACAAAATGGTATTATTCCTACAAAGCGCGATTTTAGTGATTTTGGTCACTAGTGTGGGCCACACCCCCCTAGTGATGCCACTGGCCCCGTGTAGGGCGTTGAGGCCCAGGATAGGGGTTAGGATATGGCAGAGTGCCAACCCTGCCCCTTCCTTGTCCTGATCTCCCCCCCATTCAATCCTCCCCCACCAATTAACCTGCTCCTTGTTCCCCCCCCCTGCCCCTGTGCCACACGGGACAGCTTTTACAGGCTCTGGCAACTGTAGCTCAGGATTCAGCACCAGTGTGACAACACAGGTCTTCCCGCCTGAGCAGCTTATTTTCCAGATGTTGAAAAGCACTTTATAGAGCTTTTACATCACTTGGCGCCAGTGCAGCTGTCGCTCTGCTGGCACTGCAGCCCAGTAGATTTGCAGCCCAGACACCTGTGTTCTGCAGTTACTCTAGGTCTTAAAAGTCAGCCAATGGGCATCTTATGGGGGGCCCTGTAGGGATCCTGGAAACAACCCCTATTGGCCACTAAGAAGAGGAGGAAGAAGCACCCCAGGCACATGCTCCTTCCTCCCCCCCCCCCCATCCATCAATAGCTCCTATATGGCAATTGCTGCAGGGCAGAATTGCAAGTGGGAAGATGGAAGATGGAGGGAAGGATATGCCTCATACCCAGCTTGCTCTGAGGTAAATTGGGGGGGGGGAATATATGGCCAGCTGGGGTGGGGAGAAGTGAATGGGATGAGCCTGCTGGAGAGGGGGAGGAAAACAAGATGAGGAAGGTGAGATGGGAGGAGAGGCAGATCGCCCCGGGCAGAGTACACATGTGTATAAGGGGCCCCAGAACTGGATGATGTTTTAGAGCCCAGCAGATTTTGGTGCCAATCCTGCATCTATGTATAGTCTTCCCACTAAAGACAATGGAATGTTTGCCTGTTTTAAAAATGGTAGGACCGCTAGAACATGCTTCTATTTCACTGTGCTAACATCTCATGAATGTTTAATTGAATCTAATTGTTCCCTGTTGAGTAAATCTGGGAACGTGGGAGTCACAATTTAAGTGCCAGAAAACCTGCTTTCTGCTAAAACTGCTGATGAAGCATCACAACCCTCTTTTGGAATGTCAACATAATTTTAATTAATTAAAACTTTTTAGGTAATGTGATGATGCTCAATTAAGGCCAACAGAGAAGATGACTAAATTAAATCAGATGCCCTGCAGTTTTGACAAACTTTGTTATACAAGATGGGAAAGAACTTTTAAAAAAAGAAACTTCTTTGTAGCAGCCTCTGTAGCATCTCACATTACATCGCTTGTCAAGAGAATGCAATTACTCTATACCAGTGTTATTCAAACTGTGCGGTGCAACTCTTTAGGAAGGCACCAGGAACTCAAAGGGGAGGTGCGGGATGTCCTCTCGCAGTGATACAGTCATACCTTTGGGCAGACTATGAGCCCGTCTTCTGCCCGTTGTCTGCGCTTTTTTTAAAAGCAAAAGAAATGGGAGTTGCTCAGCTGCGAGAGTGGTCGCTGCCACCCCGCCCTCTTCTCCCTCCACTCCGAGGCTGCTGCCTTCTGTGTTTGCTGCATGTTGTTTCCAAAGCTCTTTGACTCCAACCCCATCTGGCAAGTACCAAGCATGCTCAGCTTGCAGTCCTTAACCCTTGCTGATCCTTGTCTGGTTGGTTCCTAGTTCCCAGCCTGGGATCGCTTCTCATCAAAGTGAAATCTCTCTTTTCAACCCCCTCCCTCTTCCACTCCCCCGTTTCAATCTCCAAACCTTCCCGCTTTCCTCCTCCTCCCCAAATAAAATGCTTCCTATTTACCAGTCACCAAGGGTCTTAAAGTTGTTTCCATGCAGTTGGCAAAGGGAGGGGGGGAGAGAGAAGCACACACTTTACTTGGCCAGGAGCAGAAAAAGGGTACTGTTTTTAAAGTGATGTATTAATCTTGTTGTTTGACAGAAGAGGAGAGGTTGTATTTTTAAAGTGATGAAGCTTGCTATTTGAATACTTATCAGCCATTGAGGAAGTGACTGCCGGCCCAATCCTATCCACACATTCCTGGGAGTAAGCCCAATTGACTCTAATGGGTCTTATTTCTGAGTAGACATGCATAAGCTTGAGCTGTGCATCTCGTGCATCACAAGACGGGCTTGTATTCTGCCCAGGGGTGTGACTGTATTGCTTTGAGAGGACATCCCACGCCTCCCCTTTGAGTTCCTGGTGCCTCCCTAAAGAGCTGCGCCTCACAGTTTGAATAACACTGGCATATGCAATTATATTTAAATATAAGTGGTTTAGACCTATACACAGTCCTGCTGGTTAGCTGGATAGCAGGGCATGCAGTCACACTGATCATCTGGGTGGTAACATGATGACTGGTGACACCACCAACCATTACTGTTGCCCAGCCATCTGGTGGAATGGTTTCCTCACCTTGCCAGCTTGTTGCAATCCACCTGGGTCTTCAGGTGCTGTGGCACCTTTTTCCACATGCATCAGACATTTTATGGAATATTCCATAGGCTCTCAAATACAGTTGGATGTAAAGCATGAGGCTACAATTTTGCCCTCATCCTGCCTCATGCCCCAGTGCACTTTAGCTTCTCTAAGTATCTTTTTGATGTGAAAGCAAGAGTGAGCCTTAACTCGGTTATGTCACAGTGCACGTTTGCTTCACACAGGCTACGATCCTAACCCATTTTCCAGTGCCGACATAAGGGCAATGCAGCTCCGAGGCCAGGGAACAAACATTCCGTTACCTTGAGGAGGCCTACGTGAGTGACACCCAACTGCAGGATGCAGCACACGTCCCATTGGCACAGCTATGCCAGTGCTGGAAAGTGGGTTAGGATTTGGGCCTAAAAAAGTTAAGGCTCACTCCTGCTTTCCTATCAAAATTGCTCTTCCCAGGTTCCCTAGTATGTAGACTATTTTCAGTAGAACAGAAACCATGAAAGGGCATTGAGGGAGAGCAGGCACTGGAATGCATGAAGGTGAAATGCAGAAGGCTTGCATGTGCAGGTGACTAAATGAGGGCATGCTCAGAAAAGCAGTAGCATATTGAGCATGCAGAGAGGTAGATGGCAGGGGAAAGGACTGTTTTACTGGGTCAATATGTAAGTCACTAGGCACCCTTCTCCTGATCCATGCAAGGTTCAGCTTTGGGGCTTCATGTTTCAGAAGACTTAAGTGCTACTAAACAGGAATGTGCCAGAACCACAGCACTGAGACTTGAGTCAAGTCCCACATCTCAGCCCCCTAGCAACTGTAGCAACTCATCCAAAGCTGTTTTCTGAATCATTTTGAATCTATGTTCATAGATTTTAGTTTATTTTAGAAATTAATTTAGCATTACAGGGATTTACAGATTTATTAACCAATAGTAAATGTTACCCTGCACATGCCCGATCTCATCTGATCTTGGAAGCTAAGCAGGGTCAGGCCTGGTTAGTATTTGGATGGGAGACCGCCTGGGAATACCGGGTGCTGTAGGCTTATACCATAGTCTTTCGAGACTGAAGGTTGCCAACCATTATGGAGTAAATCTTAGTTTAATTTTAAAGTATTATCCTGTTGAAATATACAGGGTGACCCAAAAGTAGATAGACAGTAGGTGGAATAAATGCTATCATTTAGTGTCCACCTACTTTTGGGTCACCCTGTATAATAAATTTTTTCTTTTTAAGTTGCCCTTGAGATTGGTCATGCCTGTTACGTTACGATATGTTTGTAAATCTGTAGTGTTACTTTTATGCTGGTCTGAGACTGTTAAATAAACTAGACTTGAGTTCAAGTCTTTTTGAAAAAGTGAGTCAAGTACTGGAAGTGATGGGGGGGGAAAGCAAGCAAGCACACACAAAAGTGAGTCTTGACTCCAGTCTATTCAAGTCTTTTAATTTTTATTAAAAGATTTTTTATTGAAAGACTTATTAAAACTCGAGTCCTGAGCCTGTGCCCAAGTTTTGACACGCTTGACCTGAGTCCGAACGAGTAGTGAAAAACGTGTGTTTTCATGACTCGAGTCCAAGTCATTGAAGTCTTGGCCCATCCCTGAATACTATTTATCTGAAAATGTGGCAATCTATATAAAGGGATTCCAAGCTCATTAAGGTGAAGATCCTATGCATGTTTATTTGAAAACAAGTCTTACTCTGCTTAAGATCGTGGAGAAGATCTCCAGTACTTTCAGTGCATATTTATGAGACTGTGGTCACAAGCTTGTGTTAACCCATTAATATATTCCATGGAGCATTTGCAATTCTGTTAACCCATTAATATATTCCATGGAGCATTTGCATTCTGGAACAAATGCTCCAGAAGGCAGCTTCCCTCCCAAAGAATAAAACAGAAGCTTCAGCTGTAAGATGAATTTTTACTTGTTTTTAGACTTGCAAAGCTGGGTGAGTCCTGATAGTGATATGCTTACTCTCCCCCCTCCAAGCCTGGATCCCCCACAATCTCCCTGTCTCCCCCCCTCCAAGCCTGGATCCCCCAATCTCCCTTTCTACCCCCAAAAGCCTGGATCCTCCCAATCTTTCCTCCCTCCAAGCCTGGATCCCCCCAATCTCCCTTTCTCCTCCCTCCATGCCTGGATCCCCTCAATCTCCCTTTCTCCCCCCTCCATGCCTGGATCCCCACAAGCTCCCTTTCTCCCCCCTCCAAGCCTGGATCCCCCAATCTCCCTTTCTACCCCCAAAAGCCTGGATCCCCTCAATCTTTCCTCCCTCCAAGCCTGGATCCCCCCAATCTTCCTTTCTCCTTCCTCCATGCCTGGATCCCCCCAATCTCCCTTTCTCCCCCCTCCATGCCTGGATCCCCACGAGCTCCCTTTCTCCCCCCTCCAAGCCTGGATCCCCCAATCTCCCTTTCTACCCCAAAAGCCTGGATCCCCCCAATCTTTCCTCCCTCCAAGCCTGGATCCCCCACAATCTCTCCCCCCTCAATCCTGGATCCCCCACAATCTCCCTTTCTCCCCCTCCTCCAAGCCTGGATCCTCCACAATCTTCCTAGTGACAAAAATTCTGGAAATTGTGGCTTTTAGGAATAATACCATCATGTTACATACTATTTTATGCAGAATTTCATCCATTGCTTGTGGAAAAATATTCACTGCATTTATTTTCTGACCCTTATTATTATTCATTTGATGTCATGACTATTATTATCTCTGTCTCACCTACCTCACAGGGTTGTTGTGAGGACAAAATAAGGGGAGGAACCATGTACACCGTCCTGAGCTGCTTAGAGGAAGGGTGGTGTAAAAATGTGAATTAATTAATTAATTATGTCATATGGGGTGACAAAATTTTATGGGCCCCGGGTGTCAAATGACCAGCTACACCTCTGCACAGCAGAATTTTTTTTTTCTGAAAAATGAGTAATATTAGAGATTGAACAGAAGATAGACTGACACAAACTGCTTGTAGCAATTGGGAAGCAGATTGGAAGGCAGTGATCCAGCTCCCTACCCCCTTACTTCAGTCCTTTCTTGCATGGAGCCTTTAAATCAGGGCTCTCCATACTCTGGCCATGGGCTTGATCCAGCACCCTGCCTAATCTTGCCCCTCCCCGTGAGCAGCGCTTACTGTTGTGTCAGAGCACCGTGTCTTATTGCCCTCCATTGCTGTACAAGGATGCTCTGGGAAATCACATTTGCCTGGATATCCTGCTGCACAGCCTGCTGGGACGCTGGGCAATAGACACAATCTGTTCGCTGCCTCTATGAGGCTCAGAAAAGCCTCTGGAAGTGAGGGGAGCAGAGCTACCCGTGTGCTCCTTGGGGCATTTGGTGGGCCGCTGTGAGATACAGGAAGCTGGACTAGATGGGCCTATGGCCTGATCCAGTGGGGCTGTTCTTATGTAGCTTCAGAGGCTTGGGGAGTACGACCTCCTGACCAGCGGTGGCTGTCACATATGTGACCAGTCGCTGACCAGAAGGTCATTAAGGGGTGCACATTTTTATTCCAAAATTTCATGGAGAAAGGGAATACCAAATCTGTACAGTGGGTCCTCTTTATCCATGGATTTGGAACCTGCAAATTTGACCCACTGTGGGTTCCAAACCTGCAGCTGGAGGATCCAGAAAGGACCTCTCAGATGTGACCATAGGTTGCATCTGGGAGATCTTCTGAGTTGTCTCAGAAACAGGTCAGGACCACAGATTTCATTATCTGTGGTTTTTTACATCTGTGGTACTGCCAAGAACAGAATACCCACAGATGCCAAGGATCAATTTGCATGTCTGTTTTGTAGACAGGTCTCTCTGTTCACCTTCTTTAAGAACAGTGTTAATGAGGATCATGTCCTGATCTGGATGTTCATTGAGGTCACTCTACTATCATCAGAATTTTCTTTTAAATAATGATCATTTATGCAGATACTCTACTTGAATTATGGAAGGGAGTAAGGGGGAAACAAGAAACAGAAACTTTTTTAACTAGAAAGAGGCAGGAACTTTGGGAAATGGGATGGAGTATGAAGGAGTGTTTTAGGAAGTGATTGAGGACAAATTGTCAGGATGGGACAAAAAGCAGAGTGTACACACTCCAAAAATTGCACCCAAGAATCTTAAAAGTGATATTATAAAGGATCCTGTTTGCAACTTTGTATTGCACAGCCTAACACTTTGGGGAACAAAACTGGGGCATACAGAGGTCAGTTTTAAATAATCCAGACCACAGTGTACCGGAAACAGATGTGGTGCACTAAAGTTGCTGCAAAACTAATAACTCCAGATGATTCAATCAAGTATGTGCTATGCGGGAAGGCAAAAAGGTAGGGAAATTTTGTCCCATCATCATGATACAGTTCTCTTTCCAAACAGTCTCTTTTCCTCAGGTTTATCAAATAGGTCCAAATTCTGTTGTCAGCCACTTCACTAGAAATCTGAAAATTCCAGATACCTGATTTACAGTTTTGTTGAAGTGCACAAATACAAAGGCATTTTATATTTATAAAGTATAATGAAAAGCAGAAATCGAAACTGAAAATGATAAGAAAGAGATGTAAAAGCAGTGTGGAAAAGTGACCATAAGTGAGACTGAAAAGGAGATGAGGACAAATCAGTATGCACTGTCTAGGTTAAGAATAAAGGATGTGATGAGAAATAGATAGCCCTTTTTTGTGATTATCCCTACTGAGCACCACAAAAATGAGTACAGCAAAAGACAGGAGGAATAATACAAACCCATTTTGCACATCTGTCTGTGTACAGCATTATTCTTCCTCTTATCACAAAGTGAATATAATCAGAGTATTTGTAATAGAGTTCCACATGGGGTCAGAAGATGGAGAGGCTGAATGTAATCTTGGGAGAGCCTGTGTGATACATACCAGTAGGTGTATACAATACATTTTGAACTAATGGAATTTCCAAGGAGAGATTCTCCCTCTCTCAAAAGAAGAGGAAAAAATAGACAATATTCAGAATAAAATAATTTTGGTACTCCAAAACATTTGCAATTTTAGTCATATATAACAATAAAAGTATATATGCATAAGTGGGGAGGGGGAGAGAAAGAGGCATTTGCAACATTGGTTAACAGAGCATGGTTCCCAAGCATGGTTGGTAAAAGTGACAAGTGTGCCAGTGAATGGTTTGGGAGAGCACCTGATACTGTGGCACTGCTGAAGCACTGGCTGTGTCTTTGGGATGGGGAGACTCCACTTATGGGAGATGTTCTTAGTGCTCAGACCTTCGCCGGTTTGAAGAATGGAGGCCTGGAGCAAGGACTCCTCGTAGCTGCACCATTGCTCTGAAACTTTCTCTCAAGAAAGCTCTTTGGATGAAATATTTACACACTTCTACAATCCCATGCAGGATTTGACAGTTCTATGCAGCACACTGCAAAAGTGGAAGAGACTTCCACAGTTGCAAAATGGCTGCCGAAGGAGCGCTCCATTGGTGTTCATTCTGAGAGGGGCAGGGATGGGGCAAAACAGGGCAAGGAAGGGGTGGGGAGGGGGAAGAATGGGGCAGAGAGGCTGTGGGAAGGAATGGATCCGGGGCAATGGCACACATTGGATGCTATCCCCTTATTTCTCTCCTTGGACTTGAGTCATCAAAATCACTGGCACAGCTCCAAGGAGACCCATTGCAGAGCACGAGGCTTATGGAGCTTCAGCTTTCCCTGCTGAAGCCTTCTAATTCCCCCACTGGATACAACGCACTCATTTTCAGTGCAGCTACACCAACAGGGATGGAGGGTAGGATAGGATTGGGTTGTTAGGTGTTGAGTTGAAGATACTGCTATGCCTAGATCTTAGTTTTATTTGGATTTCTGAGAGATTGGTTTACTACAGGGGTACCCAAACCCTGGCCCACGGGCCATTTGGGGCCCTCAGGGGCTCCCAATCCAGCCTGGGGGGGGTCCCGTCTCCAATGAGCCTCTGGCCCTCCGGAGACTTGCTGGAGCCTATGCTGGCCCGACACAACTGCTCTCAGCATGCGGACGACTGTTCAACCTCTCACCTGAGCTGCAGGATGAGGGCTCCCTCCACTACTTGCTGTTTCACGTCTGTGATGCAGCATTGGCAGCGAAGAAAAGGTTGGCCTTGTTATGTGCAAGACGTTTTATAGGGCTTGAGCTACTGCAAGACCTTCATTCATTCATTCATATAAGTTCCATCTCTAATAAATTCATTTATGTCAATTTATTCAAATTTGAAATGTAAATTAATTTTTTTTCTGGCTCCCAACAGTGTCAGAGAGATGATGTGGCCCTCCTGCCAAAAAGTTTGGACACCCCTGGTTGAGTAGATAGTATTAGTTTAAAGGAGTGTTATTTTCGGGATCATTTTAAGTTTTATAATGGTGATAATTGGGTTTGTGGTTTTTTTTGGTGCAATAGACATTGTAAACAATGGACAAGCAGTATGAAAAACTTAAATATAAAGACATATAGGTGGTGCCTCCTTATCAGCGGGTGTTCAGAAGTTGGGCCTTGTATGTATACCGAAACTGTGGATAATGAAATCCATGGTTTTCAGGGCCAACTGGAGCTCTGGAGCCTTGCTCAGGTCGCCTTTCATTGCCTTTCCCTGTTTATTGTGCTCTTCCATCAATTCTGTAAGAGCCATCCTCTGTTATTTTGCAAAGTGTAACTTATTATTCCAAAAGCTATTAATAGCTGTGAGTGTAGTGCTCATTTTAATGGCAGTTAAAACTCAGCTTACCTATTGGATACAGGTAATCTACCATACTGATAAATAGCTGCTGTTCTCGCTACAAAGATGATGATGAGGCCAGCTCCTTCCCTTTCTTAGCCAAGGCTGCAGAAGCAATAACTCAGTTCTATAACAGAGATGTTTTATAATAATCACAATATTTTAATTTCTTGGATCCTAAAAAAATGCATTTGCATTCACTATCCAGGCTGAGAAGGAAAGAAGACTTAATGTAGATGTACAGACAATCTGAACAATTCAATCTTTGAGTTGTCTAAACCTCAGTCTTAAACTGGTTTAATTATGATTTTTTTTACCTAGGGACCTTGAGAACTGTAGTTCTGTGAAATGCTTTTCAAAGCAAGAATTCTCAGCACCTACACAGAAACTGTTCTACTTAGGACTTTATTGGGAAGTCATGACATTTAAACTGGTGTAAAACCAGTATAAGTTTGTAATGCATGCTTCAGTGAACCTCCGCAAGGATAGCTAAGATGTAAGAAGGACCGATAGCTTGACTAGCAATGTCCATTATCATTCAGGTTCTGTAGTTAAGGAGAAGGGAGCAGAATCAGGTAGATCTGAAGAATGCAAGGAAGAAAGCTCAAGAGGTGCCTCCAAAAAGAGATCCCAAGGAAGGACCAGCCGCTGTCAGCTGTCAAAGGTCTACACAGCCAAATAAGTTGTTCTGACTTGGAGAGGATGGTTCAAGTGGTATGTCTCTCATCAAATCAAGGCGGACTCAAAAGTTAGAAAAGGAATTGAAGAGAAGTGAACACATGCATGAGCAACCGCCACAGCTCATAGCAGAGACTGCCTTCACACTTTGAGAAGCACTAAAAATGCTGTTAAATTTAGCAAAGCTTTAACATTCCTAACAAACACCGGTTTGGTTTTATCACATACTTAAATAAGCAACATTTATTCAGCATCTTAAGTATGTTCAAACTGTACTAGGGAAATAAAATTATCTTTATTAAAAAGAGAAAAATTTAACTGGAGAAAAACCTACTCAACAGACTTGGTATTGACATTATCCACAAGCAATTCAATGTGAGGTTTTACTTTTTGATGCATTAAGGTACCGTTCTGTGTCCAGGCCTAGATTTGTGAGATAAGCCTTAGCCTAGGTTGGGGTTTCTGTTAAGACCGGAATCAACAGCCTTCTCCTTACAGAAATACTTCATGTATTATACTAGCTACTACTAGAGGGTCACAAGCAGGTGTTATGCATTTTCACATCATTTATATTGCCTGTCAAGTGGATAGGGTCATGTTCACACACATGTATCTTCTGCACTTTCTGATACACTCATTAAAATGAGAAGAAATCTAGAGAAAGGAAGGATAGACCTTGACTCTCATGCTGTTTGTTCACATGGACATTTACCACAATCCCCTCTAGCCTTTTTCAGAGTATTTCTGCTCCCTGTAAAAAGGACTACTTTCTTTACGGAAAATGAAGAGGAGGATTTTGAAATATCCTTGTGGTTTATAAAACAGGGCTATTCTCATGAAGAAATGTAAGGATTCTATTCCTGTGTTAGACTTGGCTTTGTCCAATATCAGTGTGCAAATACTGCAAATATTTATCTTTTTTAAGTTTTTATTATTTAAATTTTTGATGCCATTGTCTCCCTTGGTTAATGCTGCTTTGGGCACTTTTCCCCCTGACTATGCTGCATCCTTCTTTCTGAGTCAGGGGCCAATCCTATCCAACTTTCCAGGGCTGATGCAGCAGTGCCCATGGGCTGTGTGCTGAATCCAGGGGACAGTCACAGAATGTCTGGGAATGTTTGTTCCCTTACCTCTGGGCTGCATTGTGGCTGCATCAGCACTGGAAAGTTGGATAGGATTGGGCCCTCAGTCACATGGATGATCCCACCGAATCAAGTAGTTACAGAGAGAATTACACCAAAATGCTATTTTGTATGATGTCACTTAAAGGTACATGAAAGCAATTGACAATCATGACAATTTAGAAAAAGATTAGCATGCATTTCCATACATATTGAAAAATCACCAAAAAGATTTTTTTGTTGAAAAAACCAAAGAATATTTTTGACTCAGCTCTAGTGTTAAACGTGTGGCAGGTGCTCCTGAATGTGTGTCTTTACAAACACTTAACAACTTATCAGTCATGTTTGTGATAATGTAATATTAATGATTGTTTAACTCCCAAAATATTATCTTGCTTCACATGAGCGGTTTCCTAAAAGCCACTGTTCCCAGTTTCATACACACTGCTAGCTGTAATGGATTCTCCATGTTCCCTGCCATTCCACACACGTAGTCTGTTTGCTTGATCCTCCTTTTAGTCCACCCTATCTCCTCATTTGCCCAGATCTTGTCTCCCTCTGACACAACCTAGAACCTTCATTTCACTCTCCAATCCTTCTTCTTCCCTATTCACTGTTTTCCATCACCTACAATCTACTCTCAGCAAGCCCTCCTTCCCCAGCACTGCAGTAGATCAGATTGGGGGCCTCAGAATTTCTTGTGAAATGCCATGAAGAAAAAATTTATTTAGAAATCTGCAGCCTCTGGGGCAGATGCTTTGTAAAAGATCCTGTAAAAGAGATCTGTTTTGTATTTTCCCTGTAACACCCCATCCCTCCTAGTTCAGACAAACCTCGAGAAGCTTTGGGAAGGAAGACCAAATTACTACTGCTAGGGTTAACTGCCACTTTCCCTTCTCATGGTAAAATCCATTTGGAGGTAGATTGTGCTAAAGATGCTCATGCTGTGAAAAAAGGCAGGATCTTTCTGCCCATTCTAAGAATAGAGCAGAGCAAACATATGCGGCATCATAAATCAACACTTCAGTTCAGTACCAAACTGGGATTGGCAGAGGTCCACTAGCACATGCCAAGGATAGGGGATCATTTAGCTGATCATCCACTGACTGTATGGCTGGCTCCAAACCTTTGTTTCCCTGCCTCAGCTTACACCACTGATGCGTCTTAATGAGCAACAGTGGAATAAGCAGATGGACTTTGTCAGCAGCAGTGGCCGGAGTAGAAAGCTGCTCTCTGAAATTGTGAACCCCGTTTTGCCATCCTTATTTTAAAGAGTACCAGAAGCTCTGTTGACAAGCCTGAAGACACATTCCCAATGCCTCAGAACAGGTTAGCACAGTGATTTTCAACCCTGTTCATCTCATGGCACACTGACAAGGTACTAAAATTGTCAAGGCACACCATCAGTTTTTTGACAATTGACTGATACCAGTGGGGGGCTCACATCCCCCAATGGCCCTACTAATAAATGACCCTCCCCAAAAATCCCACGGCACACCAGCAGACCATTCGTGGCACACCAGTGTGCCTCGGCGCAGTGGTTGAAAATGGCTGGGTTAGCACAACAGATTTTAGGAGATGAGTGCCACATCTTGATTTCATTGTCCTTTGATTCCCCCTCCCCCCCAAATCCACTCACTGTTGTAACTGCTGCCGCCGCCATTAGTCTCTGCTGATACCAGGCTTTGCTGACTTGGCCCTTCGGAGGTGGCCCTTCCTGACAGTAAGTGGGAAAGGAGAGGGGAAGACGGGAAAGGAGGAAAAGAAAGAATGGAAAGGAATATTTAGATATTCGCACTTGAATAAATACCAAGGCATTTTAATAGTTTTATTTTTCTGTCCATTTATGCTTTGAAACTCACACACCAGCCAAAGCATGGCTGTCATAGTTCCCAAGGTATAAGGCAGGGGTGACAAACATAAGGGCCGGGAACCGGATGCAGAAGCTTTTTATCTGGCCCTCAGGCTCTCAGCTGTTGAGCAGTGCTGAGGTGTTACTGCTGAAAGGGCAACCCACATGTTAATTGGACTCTCCCATATCTTGAAATATACTAAAGATTTGTGTGTTTTCTCTTCTGTCATTTGTAGTTAATGAATTCCTAAGAGAGAAAAAGTGCTTATTTTTGAAATATGATCAAGATTTGCATATTTTCTCTTCTTTCATTTGCAACTAATGAGTTCCTAACTGAGAAAAATGCTTATTTTTGGTTATGGCCTGTTTAATGACATCACTTCCTGCCTAATGACATCACTTCCACCATCAGCAGGCATCAGGAATGCAATTCGGCCTGCTGTATGAAACATGTTTGACCCCCTTGGTATAAGCTGTAGCATATGGATCTGCATTTAATATTAGTATGCCACAGAGTCAGACCAAGACATCTCAGTGCTCTGAGGTAGGAAATCTAAATTATATTCCCAGTGGTGATAACAATATAATACTAAAATACCAGTTTACTGCCATTAAATGGCACTCCCAAATCTGCTGCCTGATGGGCAACCTTGTCATGCCTAAGGATAGGTCCTGCCCTGGTTTGCCATATTTTATGTGCTATAACAAATGTTGGCCAATGTCTTTCAGCACACAATGTACAACAGTCATTTTCTATTTGAAATAGTTCGCAAACTAATGGATGTCATTATCGACTAAAAACAGTCAATTTGTCTAGACAGTGCATTTACAATAGGCATATATACAGGTCATTTTCAGAAATTCCAGAACATTTAATATATCAGACAGTCTGAATACTTGCATTGTTTTTTGAGCAATCTATGAACAGCTCTTCTGGATCAGACCAAGACCCAACTAGTTCAAGATCCTATAGCCAACAGTGTCCAGCCAAATGTTTTCAGAATGTCACCAAACAGGGTATGAAAGCAGCAGCCCACTTCTTTCGTTTGCCCTCCAGCAACTGGGAGAGCCAGGATGGTGTAGTGGTTTGGGAGGCGGACTCAGCCCTGGATGATCCAGGTTCAAATCTCCCCTCAGCCACAATGCTTCCTGGGTGACCTTGGGCCAGTCACTTTCTCTCAGCCTCACCTACCTCACAGGGTTGTTGTGAGGACAAGAAGGAGGGGAGGAGCAGCTGTGTAAACCGCTCTGAGCTCCTTGGAGGAAGGGCAGTATAAAAATGTGAACAAATAAATAAATAAATAAATATTCAAGAAAACACTGTAATGCCTAGGAGCAAGTAACTTCAAGTTAGCTACTATAATAGTACTCATAGCTGCCACCCATGAATCTAATTCCCGCTTAGAAATGATGCAAAATTGGCAGCCATCACCTTGTGTGGCAATTAATTATTAATTAATTAATAAGTTAACGCTGCGTTGTGTGAAGAACTCAGTTCCGAATCCACAACCAATCAATTTCATTGGTTTTGAATTCTTATGAAAGACAAAAAAAATATAGATCCCTCTATCTCTTTTCTCCATACAGTCATAATTTTATACATTTTAATCATATTTAGTTTTCTATTTTGTAAACTTAAAAGTCTCAAATGTTCTAGCTCTTCCTTATTGGCATCACACCGCACCAGAGGGGGTGAATGCTGCAAGCATCCCCAAACAAGAAACTTCCCTGTACACCCACAGCTGAACCATAACCTAGAAATTTAAATAAGGTTTCAGTGCTAGGCATGCTTGAAAGTTAATTCTTGCAAGATCCCTAGGATGTACTGCAGAGAAAATATGTTTAGGATGGTAGCATTAATGTGCCATATTTATTTTTCAGCATAATTTATTCTTCAGAAATCTATCTTAAGGGATAAAGCTAGAATAACTGAAATGTACTTGGCCATTATGAGCCCCTTCAGCATTTTTTCGGGTGACCCCACCACTGGCAGGGAAAAGAACCCCACCCCCTTTATCATTTTGGTAGCCCTTCTCTGCATCTTTTCCACCTCTATGATACTATTTTTTAGTCGGGCCAACCAGAACTGTCCACAACATTCCGAAAGTGACACACCACAGATGTATCTTGGCAATTTTATTTTCCGTCTCTCTTCATCATTTATTTAAAGGATTTTTATCCCACTTTACCCGGGCCTAAATTATAGGGTGCTCAAGGTGGCTTACAATAAGAACAGCAAAACTTCAACAATACAACATAAATAAAAGAAACAGCTGCTATAAGGGAATCTGTATCTAGGCATTTACAATAGAATCTGTGCACTTGCTGCAAAACTTTGTGATCATACATAGCAACCAAATTAATTGGCAGCATTTCTCTTTGCTAAACAACCTCTTCGTTTACTCTGGAAAAATACATCTAAGTCTTCTTTTGTCTTGCAAATACATTTAATTCCAGATGACAGAATATTTCCATTAAGGTGGCATGTGCTGCCTAAGTAAGACAATTTCAGAAATGTTCTTCTGTCTATCCTGCTTTAGAATCTAGACAGTTACGAAATGAGTGTTTCAAACGAATTTCAACACATTTTTTCCTCAGGGTGGATACAGACAATCATTTGAAAACTTACATGTCATAACGTCCTCACTTCATGGTGGGGTAACTGAGGCCCCCATTCACGTGCACCTGTACCTAAGTGGAAGATGCTTTCTTAACTTAATTCTTGCAGTGTGATTGTGAATGTTGGGACCACGTAGAAAGGACCAATCGCATGGGCCTTTCCCACCCAATTGCCACCCTCCCAGTTGGGCAACAATAAGCAGAAAAGACACGTATGATTGGTCCTGTCCATGTTGTTCTGATAATTGCCCATATACAATAGTCATGTGGCATCATACCATAGGGAAGCAACTCCTGTGATCTGGAAAGTGCATGTGACCATGTGCTAGCTCATTACATTTTGCTGCCTGAAGCAGAGCACTAAATGGTACTTTCTCTCTTCCCCCATTATATCTGTCTCTCTTTAAATCACACTAATTCCTTTCTTCTTTTAAATCTCTCCCCTTTCTTTCCTTTTCTGTTAGGAAGGGAAGAAGAAAAGTAGTGTGTGATATTTTTGCCTTCTGTCCTCTGCAGGTCCTCTATGTGGGACTGGGTGGGCTGCTTTATTGCCCAGGAGAACCGGCCGGCCCACAATCTGTTGATGGAAGTCTCCCATTTCATCTTGCTTCATTTTAGGGACAGTCCTGAATGTGATAGGGGCCAGATTATCAACTTACCAAGTGGTTACATGCATATCATGGTATGGTAAATGGGTGGTCTATATCAACCACCTTTCCCAGTTTTCCCCAGCTGAAGTACAGATCTCCTTAGGAGTTAACTACAGGTCTGTTCCAGCTGGAATGTGATTAAACCATCAGATGACCTTCAACATGAGAAATATTTGGGGTTCACTGTAGGTGCAATAAGAAGTTATCTTTGCATAGTACACATTACACTATTCTGAAAAGGTTCTTTTTTTTGGTAAAATGTTCAAAAATGTGTGACAAATGAAATCTTGAGCAAAATCAGTTATTGTTGGCTCAGACATGTTGGCACTGTAGACCTGGCATGAAGACCCACTCTGGCCTGTGTGCAGGAGCAGTGCACACTGTGTGAGGTAAGACCATGCTGAGCAGTGTGGATGTGGAACAGGGTGGGGGGGAGGGTAGAGATGGGGCAGGAGATGGGCAGATGAGGCACAGGGGAGGGGCAGGATTGGTGGTACTGGCACACACCACGTGCTATCCTCCTTCCAGGTCCCAATCTGCCAACATGGGTGCAGGCCAGCTATGTAGTTCATGCAGGTGTGAGTACACCTGTTGCACAGGATGGAGCTTTCTCCGAGAAAAGGGAATGAAAGCCCTCTTATTCTGAGGAGATCTCCAGCCTGAAAAATTCCTCACAGGATGCAGTACAGCCTATGCTGGCCCTGTTGCGCTGCTGTGCAGGAATTTGTGCTGGATTGGGCTGTGTGACTACTTTATACTCCTACCACTATTTAGCCCTCATCTGCCTTTCCTCCTTTTGTCTTTTGTAACTGGCCTGAAAAGGGATCAGGTGCTATGTGAAGCAAGACCATTGTATTTGTTTGTTTAAGAAATTTATATCTTTCTTTTCCATTATTGCTTGGAGGCTAACAAATTCATAATAAAAACAACACCAATGATACCATCAAGTATACAAATTTCAAAATACAATGACAATAACATTCATAACTAAACCAATAAAATTCAAAAACCACCAGTGCATAGACCTTAATAGAAACCCCACTTGAACCCCATAAGAGCATGAAACAATAATTAAATTTTCATTAGTTTAATTTCCATGAATGTTTTCCACTAGTTCTGCTGTACATGAGGATTAGCAGTTGTTTTGCTCAGTTCTACATTTGTGACTACCTCATGAGTTTTGTGCTCTTCTCCTGTGCAAGGCTTTGTGAGATTAAAATAGTATTAGTAATGGGTATGATGGAATGTATTCTTTCTTTTCAGAAGGGGTGATTTATGAAGATGGCAAGCAAACAGAAACAATAAATGTTACAGAGCCAAAAATCAAAACCTGTTGATTTCTATGAAGAAGTTAATTACATGCTTAGATGAAATTAATGGGGCTGAAAAATACTACACTTGCTGAATTGTGGCTATCTGTGAAGCAAGGGAAGAAAATGGCACCTGTAATTCTAGGAGAAGGCAATTAATTGCTTTGTAATACCATTCAAGCCTCTGTTTTGTTTCTGTGCCACAAAAGTGGGACAAGCCTTGTGAACCAACATCATGCATATTTGAACTGTGCTTGGCCTCAAGCAGAGAAAACCTTAGCTTGAAATTGAGTCTGAATGTGAAATCGAGATGCAATTGAGACTAATCACTGAAAATATACCTTTCTAGCATGTAATAGTTTCCTGAACCCAGTTGAAAGAAATGTCATTGCCATTTCTGTCAACTTAGGAGAACAGAAAAATCAGGTCCTCAGAAATAAATGGGTACCTATTAAGATGATATATGGACTGTCAGCAACTGCAGGCACACACATATGCAGAGAAGCAAATTTTTGCTAACTGTGTGCTGATGAGATTGGCGGCAGGCCTCATCACCTGAATGTGGGAGAATTCCTGGCATGTAGCCCTTGCAATGAGCACTTGGCAAGACTGAGTGTAATACAATCAAAATTAAGTATCTTTAAATCTCATTGATTTCAATAGGAGCACTAAGCACATACTGTATATAACTTTTCCCACTGAAGCAATGGGACTTAAAGGTGTGTATCTAGGTTACACCTATGTCTGATGACAGTTTTTCCCTCCAGTTTGCAATTAACAACTTCATACTTACACAGCATGGGTACAGCATGTCTACCACCTGTGTGGTTTAGCATTCAACCATGTTCATACACAGGAGAATCTAATGTGAATTACATATACATTGCATGAGTGTTCTGGCTTACACGTCTTCAACCTGGTACTGAATTATTGCTTTCTTTCAAATTAGTCACAGTGGACTAACATGAATTAGTTCATGTGAGCCTTTATTTTTTAAAAACCAATCAAAAATGCTAGTAGGGTTGCCACTATTTATGCCTTTGTGTCCTTGAAACAGCCTGAAATACAGAAATTAAGCAAGTGAAGCATCTTTCCTGGGATGTGGATAAATTTATAGGAAAAAGCTTTACCTGATTAATGTATTTGTGTTATAGAGTACAGCAAGTCCTCCCTTAAAGTTGTTTCATTTTTAAGTTGGTCAGTGATTCTCAGTCTTTTGACTCTGCATCCTCCACAGCTGCACAATGTAGGTCCAGAAGCTGCTTCTTGGTCACACTGGGCTCACAACCCACTTCCTTGGCTTTGCCTTGAGGGAGGCAACAATGCTTTTTGGCTTGATAGGAAAACCCTCAGCAAGACTGTCACTTGAGAGAGTGTTATTCAGCCTGCCTATGGTGACATTGGTTTTGTTATACGTCATTTCCCTTAAAGTTGCAGTTTCCAAGAACCAACCAACAACTTTAAGTGAGGACTTGCTGCAATTATTAGCATCAGAACTGTTAGACCTTCATGATATAGATAAACACAACAGATTTTAACCCCATATGCTGTAAGAAGGTGTGATGCCTAGTGTGGGATAAAGGTGAACAGAGTGGCAGCAGGGCTTTGGAGCTCGGTAATGATTTTGTCACCAAGCTTGAGAACCTTGCCTCAGTTGCATGGTGCTGGACAGCAATCTCGCTGACTGAGTAAGTGGAGCATCTTACTGGAGTAAGTGCAAGAGCAAAGAGGTTTAAAAGGACAAGGGAGGGAAAAGCAAGAGGCAGGATGGAGAAAGGGGGTAAGGAGAAGAAGGCAAAAGAGATAATAAAGAACTGGGGAGCCCAGGAAGACTGGAAGAGGAAAAAGGAGAAAAAACAGAAGGAACAAGAAAACATCCCAGAAAGAGGTACTAGAGAGCAAAGACAATGGGAAAGAGTGAGGAACGTGATGGAAATGGCTAATACAACAATATGTAATGTAGGTTTTTTGCCTGTAATCGGTTTATCTTCCACAGAATGCAGCCTAAGTATAATAAGAGTGTGCCCCTTTAAGGGCCCAGTCCTATCCAACTTTCCAGCACCAGTGCAGCTGCAATGCAGCCCCCAGGTAAGGGAACAAATGTCCCCATACCTTGAGGGGGTTTCTGTGATCCCATTGCAGGTCATAGTGCACGCCCCACTGGCACAGTTGCATTAGCACTGGAAAATTGGATAGGATTGTAGAGAGAGATTTTGTCTTTGGGGAGTGGTAGCGGCCATGCCAGTCTCTAGATGGGATTCTTTCTCTTAACTAGTTAATTGGTCAAGGACACATCAGAAAGGGGGGGGGGCAAAACACTATGAGAGGTCTATTAGAAGGTTTGGCAGGTTCTGACTTCTGATTGGTTGGTGGGTGGAAGTCAAGTATAAAGATCCATCACCTTTTGAGTCTCTCTCTCGCCTCCTGAATGTTAGCCTGCTTGCTCTCATCACTTGGACATTCCTTTTGTCGTCACTTATCATCAAGGATGTTTGACTTTACTGACCACGGTGGTGAGCTGATAAGATCCGTGCAGGAGAAGTGAGTTACACTTGGTGAGAGATGGTTAGGGGTTTGCTTTTATTATTTTGTATGTTGCTGAATATTGTATGTGCTATACGTCTCTTAATCTTTCTAAGTTCTGTCCTTTCTCTGTGTACAATCACCTTAATTCTAGAATAAAGCAGTTACCTCTAATGTGTGTCTTATAGGGTATACTGAGGGATTAGTGTGTGTAGCTGAATCTAGACCTGGCAGCTCAGCCACTACCATAGCTACCAAAGAGCAGCACTTTCAGAGCATAGTCTCCCCACCCCACACGCACACATGCAAAGCTAATGTCGGGGAGAACAAAGATTCTGAATGTGAGAAGTGGACTTTTCCATACTAACACCACTTGTCTCTCATTTCCTTTCTGTATCTCTTCTCTTCTGTAAACCCACATCATACGAGAACTTCAAGATTCTCTGTGTCACATGTAAAGTAACAAGGTATGTCTTTCCCTACACCATATGACATGGACTTCACCCCTTGGAATCAGCAAGAGGGCCAAGCCCACAGAAGGAAAGGACTGGAGCCTGATTTTTTAATGCATCACTATGTGTGCTCACCATAACGCACTGCCCTAGCATCCTGGCAGTGACATCATGATTTCACTCTCTGGAGGAGGGAATGCTCATTGTGCTGGCTTCACACCCTGTTCCTTCTCCTGTGAAGACTCCCCTTTGAATGAGAATGAATGGAGGGGAGGGGGGACATCACTGGCTCCTCTATAACTAGGATGGAGCCCCCTTGACATAGCGCTCAGGGCAGGTGTCCCTCGGGCTCCATCCTAGTTGTGCCTTTGATGCTTACATATACAAGCAACTGCAGCAGTATAACATACTGTGTGTGTGTATATGCACACATATACAACCATATATATATATATATATATATATATATATATATATATATATATATATATATATATATATATCACACACACACACACACACACACACACACATGACTAATGAGAATGAATGCCGCATCTTTCTTGTCTCACATGAAAACTTGAAACATTTCAAGGATAAATAGGCCCATAGCCTACCAGTGAAGCGCCTAAATATTTTAAATGACATCCAAAGCACAGAGTTTAAACACTGATGGATTAGGGTAATTCAGCCTTCTGAAAGCTAGCGAATAAATCATCCCATGGTGCCCTAGAAATTTCCATCTACAAAATCCAGATTGTTTTTTTCCCCGTTTTCCAAAATAGAAGCAAAACCTGCTGGCTACGCAATCTACTAGTGGGAGCATATTTACACCTGAGGGAAAAATAATAGAACAGATGCCCTGAGAACTCTTTCTCAAGATGGCAAGCAGCTCTTATGCAAGAGCTGAACATTCTTAACTATATCAAGCCTTTTTGAGTCTCTTTCCTGAACCTTTCACGTAGATCAAACCACAGTCAATAGTATAAGACAGACCTACAGCCCAATCCTACCCTTCAGCTATGACGGCAGAATTTGTGTAAATGGTGCAGTGCCGACATAAATGACCCAGCTGCTGCTGTTGCCTAGTGCGAGGAAACCATCAATGGAAATACCATTGTGCATGCCAGTGGCTCACCTGGGTCACAGCAGAGGAAGTGGAGGGGCTGGATACAGAGGAGAAAATTTGGGAGAGGCTTGGAGCAGGGTGGAAAGGGAGCAGAGACTGGGCTGGAGGCAGTGGACCTCAGTGGCAAAAGTGCACGCAGGATCATATCCCTGATTTTTCAAGCCAACTCACCCCCTTCCTTTGGATGCATGGCAGTAAAATAGCTGTGGCATAAATTCAAAAGCTTCACAATCCTATTGTGGACCTGCACTGGCGGAGTGAGCCAGTGCAGATTGTTGTAAACATGCCATAAAGCAAGTTGTGACAGCGTTGGAGTTAGTAAAAAAAAATGGTTGGCAACCTTCAGTCTCGAAAGACTATGATAGAAGCCTACAGTACCCGGTATTCCCAGGTGGTCTCCCATCCAAGTACTAACCAGGCCTGACCCTGCTTAGCTTCCAAGATCAGACAAGATCAGGCATCTGCAGGGTAACAGCTGTAGCAGGGGCAGGAAGGCCTGCACCATTCCACTGGCGCCAGTGCAGGATCTAGCACACGAAGGTACATGTAAGCTCTGTGCTGAGCAGCTGAGGGGGGTGGGATGGCTGGGTGGTGGTGGAATGGAGCATGGGAAGGGAGGGGGGCTGATTTGGTCCAAGGTAGGCAGTAGGATTGGAGGTGCTAGCACATGCCATATCCTATCCCCTTTCCCACGCTGGGTTTGTTGACTAGGATCCACTTGACTTGTGCCAGCAATTTAGCAGGTGCAGGTTTGACTAGACCCATTGCCGTGGCTGCCACAAAAGGTGCTCTGAGAGCCTCCAACTCTGCACACTGCAGGCAGCATCGGGGCAAGTCCTGTGTCTTCCTGCCCACCTCGTTGTCTTTCTCCTGCTTGTCAGAGGAAGTAGGATGACAGGGGAGGTGGGAGAGAGTGGCAATAGGGTAGAATGGGGCAGAAGGAGGACAGATTAGTTCCCAGGAGGGGGTGGAATTAGTGGCGCCAGCACCGCTGATATCCTCACCCCCTTCCCAGGCCTGATCCTGCGCAGATCGCGTAGCTGTTGCAGATCTGAGTAGACTCCTACATCCTACAGAGGCTTACCTCTGGGTAAAGAAACAATTGTTTGCTTACCTAGAGAGACCTCTGGAACTCCCCCCCCCCACACACTATAGGATGCAGTGGTCACTATTTTGGTGCTGCTGCATAAAGACTAAGATATAAGTAAGTAAGTATATAAGATATAAGTAAGTAAGATATAAGTAAGTGTAAAATATATTTTACTTCCTAGTAGGCTGCCTGATCACCAGTGTCTCTATTTGGTCCCATGCCAGTTAGTTTGCTGGCATAAGTTTAGGGAAGGAAAGGGGGAGGATCTGGGCTGGAAAAGGGGGGATAGAATCTGGTACGTGTGACTGCTGCTGAGATCCTCCCACTTCTGCTCTCAATCCGCCTCCCCAATTTAGTCCACTCCCCACTGTGAACTGCCCTCTCTGCCATCTTACCAGGAGCAGCTGACCATTTGTGCAGTTCTAGCACGCACATGGAACCTCTGTGTGTTTCAACTGGCAGCTCTGTCAAGTGTGGTAGTGGTGCAATGCACCATTGCTGTACCACTTACAACAGCAGATCATGAGATCCAGTGTCATAAATGGCCCATAGGATTGGGCCATTTGTCTGGCAATCTAGGTTCTTGAAAGCCAACAAGCACAGTATGAAGACTATAGCCTTCTCCTGCTGTTGTCTCCCTCCCCAGCCACTGGTATTCAGAGGTGCACTGTCTCTGAATGTGGGGACTGCACATAGTCAGAGACAGACCTCTCCTCAACCATGAATTTGTCTAATACCCTTTTAAATCAATCTAAGGTAGTGGCCATGAGCAGGTCAGCTTACCACACATCTAATTGAAAAATACCCACGGTTTGTTCCCACCTAAATGTCCTACATGCAAAGGGTTATTTGTATTATTGAATGGATTGTAGCAAGGACCATACATTTAAACTCTGTATCCTAGACCAGTGTTTCCCAACCAGTGGTATGGGTATCACCAGTGGTACTTGAGGTGGTGTCTGATAGTACCCATGGAACCCCTGGACACCTGCCACCTGACAGCGAGACCAGGTATGTAACGCAACAGAGGTAGGAAGCTCGGTTTGGTGGGCAGAACTCCAAAGCGTGCTTTTCTGTGCATCGCATCTGGTCTCTCAACCTGGAAGTAACTGGTGATTATGTCATCGCCAGTTACTTCTAGTGGTATGTTGAATAGGTGGACCATGTGAGGTGGACAAACGGTGAGAAACACTGTCCTAGACTAATCTTCCTTTCTCAGATTTTTTCGCTGTCTACAGTACAACAAGAACAAGTTGCTAGTGTCTAAATCAGGGGTGGAGAACCTTCCATATTGGAAGGCCACATTTTATTAAATTAATTTTACTTTCATACATGCAATTCATTATTATTTTCCTTAACTACAAAAGGCATACAGGTTACTGTTCTTTCCCTAAGAAGCTTTCAGGCCTATGACGTGAGTCACTGGGCAATTGCCAATTCACCAATTACAGAGTTGCCACTGACAAGAAAGAATAAATAAAAGTTACTTTAAAAAGTACCCTGAGTTTGGCATTAAGTCATGAAATAAAAGGCAGATTAGTATCTGAGCAAATATACAAAAGGTCACATTTGGTACCCCAAAAGGCTTCATGTGGTGTTAAAGTAACAAGTTCCCTACTCCTGGTATAAACATTCCTAAACTTTAGTCAGAAAAGAGTAATTCCTGCCCAGAATTAATAAGGTCACAAACATCAGCCATCTACATTACAGCCTGCAACCTCCATGCAAGATCCAACGGTGGAAGAAGTAATGGTACAAACACATTGAGTGGCATCACTCCTAGTACCAACTGCTTGCTGATGATGGGCCACTATTTCTTACCTGCTGTGCTTATTTGAACCTACATTTTGAATTGACACAGGGAAATTTACAATGAAAAAGTAGGTGTCTCTACTCTTCATTAAGTCTCATTGTGTTCAGTGGTAGTTACATTTACATTAGGATCGTATTCAGTGGAATTTAGTGTGTAGAGAAGTGCAGTCTTAGAGCAACTAAACAAACCCTTACGTACCAAGACTTGAGATTACTTGGAAGACTTAGAAGATGGCCTCTCACATAATTGTTCACCTAAAAAAAAAAGATCTTTTTTTAAACTTTTGGACAACAATTTTGCAATGGAGTGCAGAAAAACACTTGAGATTTTAAAGTACATCCAACATGGTTTTAGCCATGGCATGATCATTAAATTATATGTCTGGACAAACAAGCTGGGGGAAAAAGGCAAATTCTGACTGCGCAGTTAAGGGGACAAGGCAGAACACATCAGCTCTGGCCTGGTCTCTACTTCTACATTGTTTTCAACTCTATAAATTGTTATTCTGATTTGCCAGACCAACCTAAGGAGCCCAATAAAGTCTGTTCAATATTTTGCCTGATACAAACTGCTGGTGTTAAAGGGAGTCTGGGGGACACTGATCTCATCTTGCACATGGACGACTGATGGGGTACGGTAAGCAGCAAATCCAGGCTGTTGAAAAAGAGAATTAATTGTATGAAGGCAACTCCATCCTTCAGCCAGAATACAAATTCAAGGATACAAGGACTCACACAGACTCATACAATCTGAACACGGTATTTTGTAAGTTTCAAATACAGGAATCAGAGGTTTCTCACTTTTGAAAATTGTTTTGACAACTGTGGTATTGGCTTTGATGGGATATCTCAAGTTCCATTTCCAGTCCAATTAGAAAAAAAACAGGCCTCTTCAACTCATTTATAACTTCAACTTCATTTATAACACATTATACAGCACAGAAAGGCAGAATCAAATGTTTAGATGCAAGTTCTTAATGAAGGACAAAGAAGATAAGATTAAATGAAAACAGAGAAACTGGAGCAGGGTTTGGTGTGGAGCAGTAGTTCTCAAACTTTGAGGGAGCTTTACTCCCTCAGGAAGTTCTTGCGGGGGAGGGGCTAGGGCAGCTAAGGGGGGGCAAGGGGGTGCTTGTGACTTGCTTGTGCTTGTGAAGGCAGGTCTGCAGCAGGCTACAGGAGGTGCGGGGAGCCCTGCACAGTGCTCCCCGAGGCTTGGAACTTTCCTTGAAAGTGAGCGCAAAGCACCTCCTGCAAAACAGAAGTGCTTTGCGCCCACTTTTAGGGGAAGTTCCAAGTCTTGGGGAGCGCTGCACAGGGCTGCGCAGGGCTCCCTGCACCTCCTGCTGCAGCCCTGCCTTCACAAGTACAAGCACAAGTAAGTCACAAGCACCTCCCCTGCCCCCCCATACAGACGCGATTCTGGGGATCGCTTCCCTGCCTCTCTCCTTCTCCCGCCCCTTAAAGGGATGGGGGAACCTTTACACTAACTGGTGGGTCGTGACCCACCAGTTTGAGAACACTGGTGTGGAGGAAATTATAGCTTCCTTGTAAATAAAACCATTAATCTGGCAGGGATGGCCCAAGTTGACTGGCTTTCCAAAATCCGCCACTGCCCCACAACAATTCTGCCGCTTGCTCTCACCTAGTTTCATCTTCATTCAGCCTAGCTCAACCCATTCCATGCACGTGCATGCACAGATGCTTGCATGCATGCACGTACACAGATGGCACTCATCATACTGTCCTCTCTCACTGCCACTGGTTCTAAATTGGCTGGGCTTGGAATGGAACCGCTTTGCTCCCACCATCCTCCCTGCTGGCACCCAGGCTGTTTAGAACCAGCAGCAATGGAGCGGGAGATCAGTGACCCATTTCTCCCTAGAAGGAAAACACTTTAGAGAAGAGAGCAGGCAGAAGCTCTTTCCTATGCTGAGGTACTATGGTGGCAGAGAGAATTTGCTGCATCCAGCACAAATTTGGGACCAGAATTGGCACAACTTTCCCCTTACACCATGTTGCGTTGCATTGGTCCCAATGGGTTTACTCCAGTGATTTTCAATCTTTTTTGTCTCATGGCATACTGACAAGGCACTAAAATTGTCAAGGCACACCATCGGTTTTTTGACAATTGACAAGGTACACCATACCGTTGGTAGGGGGCTCATATCCCCCAATGGTCCTATTAAAAATGACCCTCCACCAAACTCCCACGGCACACTCCAGTGCAGGGAGGCCAGCGCCACTCCTTGCGCTGGCATCCTCGACTATAAAGCTGGCCCAAACACAAACATGCCTTATGGCATGTTTGCAACACCCCCAGGTCAGCATAAGTGACTTGTGCTGGCCTAACCCAGGGGTTAGAATTGTGCTGCACTTTTTGCTAGTTCCTGAACTGAGTCCTCCAGTGTCTTGCATAGCATTTCCAACTATTTCCAAAATGGGACATCCACTAAAATTTGAGTGTCAGGAAAGTTAAAACAGACAAAAGAAAATATTTCTTTATCCACTGGGTAATTAGTCTATGGAACCACTCGCCATAGGATGTGATGATGGTGTCTAGCCTGGATGCATTTAAAAGGGGATTGGACAGATTTATGGAGGAAAAGTCACAGGTTACCCACACATGATGGGTATGTGCAACCTCCTGGTTTTAGAAGTAGGCTACCTCAGAATGCCAGGCACAAGGGAATGGCAACAGGAAGCAAGTATCTTGCTGTCTTGTGTGCTCCCTGAGGCATCTGATGCACCACTCTGAGATATAAGAAGCTGAAGTAGATGGGCCTTTGGCCTGATGCAGCAGGGCTCTTCTTATGTTCTTTAACTAGTGATGTTACAAGCTCTCTACCAGGATGCTCAGCCGTGAACTCCCTGCTTGAATGTTTGTGAGCCGAATCAAGATGAGCACGAACGTTCCCCCAAGCATTTGAACTAGAGATGTTGTGAAATGTTTGCTCAAAAAAGTGAACACCCCTCTTTAAAAGCTTACAAGCAGAATTGAGACATAGGCTGAATTGAAAGGGCTTGTTCTTTGGTGAGCAATGAAAGTGATCATTCACAATGTTTTGAATGTAAAACACTACTACGATTAGCTCCCAGTTCCCCTTCCTCCAAAGTAAAGAACTTTCCTTGGGGTTAAGGAAGGCAAGCAAATGTTGGCACTTCCAGGATCCCTGGATCATCCTTTCCTGATGAGGACTGCTATTCTAAGTTCCAGAATTCTTGGCAGGAAGCTGATGTTTGCATTTTTTCCACTTGGGTGAGGGATGTCGGATGCCCTTCAATGGGGGGGAAAGTGTAGAAATGTCATTTGTTTCTCACCAGGCATTTCTGGATTGGAACTAGAATTCCCCCCCCCCCCCCGAAAAGGATGCTGCTGGGGATCCTAGAAGTGCCTGCTACTGCTGCTTGCCTTTCCCACTTTTTACTGCTGCTTCTGTCCCCAATCCCAATAGGACTGGGCTCTTAGAGAGTGTTTGTCAGCAGTCCCTTCTTCTTCATCTCATTAAGAAAGGAAGATGTTCTTGGAAATTGATTCAACATCCAGAAATGTGTTACCCACTTATAGCCTGAAGTTAGACACTCTCAGAATGCCTCGACCACATGACTTTACAAATCATAAAGATTGGCCCCAAGTTACTTACCCTAAAATTTTACATCTTGAGAAGATCTTATTCTAACTTCAGTGGTTATGGCTATAGATAAAACCACTGTGAATAGTATCAATATTGTGCTGCATTGTGAATATGGGAACTGACTGACAATAACAATCAAGAATGATTAACTCCAGGTCTTAATAGCTTCCTAGCAGCTGTTGTCAGGAATCAATGCATCAATTCAGTACTGGGCAAGTTATTTTTTTCCCCCTAAAACAATAAACCCCTCTCCAATTGCCACCTTCGCCATGCTGCGCTGACTCTGAAGTGATGAGTTTGAAAGGGGATTGGTGAAAAAGCTCAAGTGAATGCTTCATTAATTAAATCATTTTGTATGAATCACTACAACAAATGAAAATGAGCCACAGCGGTGCCACAGCAAAACATTTGAGCTGAAGTGAGCTACTAGTTATAAATGTGCAGAATGGATGACAGAGGATGACATAGGAATGTATCTACATAAAAGTCTAGCAGTGGGTGCATTCTGTGGTCTAACAGAAAATCTTATAGCTGTTTTGACCTTAGTGGAAGGTTTTTAGTGGAAGGTTGTGTTTAGTGTGTCATGCTGTAGTTCAGCACATCCACAGATCACAGAATGCACTGTGGTCAGAATATTTGAAGTAAACAATACAGTCCAGATTTCTAAAACCAGTTAGTGATTTCAGCTGTTTGAATTCTACTCAAGGGGATGGGGGCGTGTGTGCACTAACACTCAGTACATTTTGAAGTAATGAGATCTGAAAACTACAATTGCTCTCAGTCCAGAAAAGGAGATCAATGGAAGCAAGGAAGCATGGAAGCAAGGTTGCTGCATGAGCAGGGGATGCAGATACAATCTACATCAAGGCTGACACCTTTTTCGGCCTCTCTTTTATGGGCCCAGTGGAATGGCTGGGAGGGTTTCATCATCTGGGGCAACTAGTCATACATAATTAAAGCAGGATTAAAGCAGGATCAAGTTCAGCACACAGTAGTTTGTTTTTTCATTTACTTCCCTTCAGATAGCATCCTTTGCCAGTTTTCCATCAAGGTGTTGTTGCTCTCTAAAGCAAGCTAGGATTCTAAGAAATTTCCAAATTCCATTTGGAAATGGAAAAGGTGCAAAAGAGAGCGACTAAGCTGATTACGGGGCTGGGGCACCTTCCTTATGAGGAAAGGCTACGGCGTTTGGGCCTCTTCAGCCTAGAAAAGAGACGCTTGAGGGGGGACATGATTGAGACATACAAAATTATGCAGGGGATGGACAGAGTAGATAGGGAGATGCTCTTTACACTCTCACATAATACCAGAACCAGGGGACATCCACTAAAATTGAGTGTTGGGCGGGTTAGGACAGACAAAAGAAAATATTTCTTTACTCAGCGTGTGGTCAGTCTGTGGAACTCCTTGCCACAGGATGTGGTGCTGGCGTCTAGCCTAGACGCCTTTAAAAGGGGATTGGACGAGTTTCTGGAGGAAAAATCCATTATGGGGTACAAGCCATGATGTGTATGCGCAACCTCCTGATTTTAGGAATGGGTTAAGTCAGAATGCCAGATGTAGGGGAGAGCACCAGGACGAGGTCTCTTGTTATCTGGTGTGCTCCCTGGGGCATTTGGTGGGCCGCTGTGAGATACAGGAAGCTGGACTAGATGGGCCTATGGCCTGATCCAGTGGGGCTGTTCTTATGTTCTTATGTTCTTATGTTCTTATGTTAAGAAAACTTGAGATGTGTATGTGGAGCCATAGTATACAAAAGCCAGTTTGAAAACATTGCGGAAAGGTGGGATAAAACATATTTGAAATAACAGCCACATATTCTTTATGTTCTTATGGTACAGTAATATGAATAGGGATGCAATCCCAGCCCCTTATGTCAGTGCTTTCTAGCACTAGCATAGCGGTGTCAATAGGAAGTGTGCTACATCCTGCAGTTGGGTGTCACTCACGGAGGTCTCCTCAAAGTAAGGGAATGTTTGTTCCCTTACCTCAGAGCTGCATTGCCCTTATGTCAGTGCTGGAAAGCACTGACATAAGGGGTTAGGATTGCGCCCTAGTACAGTTTTTCCTTGCTCTTTTTTCTCTTCATGCATAGCAGTTAAAGTATTAAGTTCTCTTCTTCTCCTGTTTATCAAACTGACTCCTTCGGCTACAATTTGTAAGCCAGTCATATGATACCATTTGTATTTTTAAACAAAATTACATAAGACCTTTATTGGCATAGATAAAGGAAATACAGATCAACAATATGTTGTTCTGTATTTCCGTTATCTATGCCAAAATATTATTTTGGCAGTTTACCCCCAGAAGAGGAGGACATGACTTTCTTCTCTGACTAATGTTGCATGCAGGTGAGCTGGCAAATTCCAGGAAACGTCAAACAAATACTATATTGGTTTAGAATAATTGAGAGGATAATAGTAATATCATTCCATACTTTAAAAAAATACACACAATATTTTTTTCTCCCCCTCCACATTGTATACAGCACTTAGGTAAAGGAATCTTCTAAAATCCTTGATGAAAAAGCTCTTCTTTCAAGCGGCTTTCCAGACTTTAACCAGTTGATTGAAATGCAATATATTCTAAATGTCCTCCTATACACATCTTTTTAGCCAATTCTTTCCATCTGCCTCCTAACATTCTGAATATTCTCTTAAGATTCTGCTTGTTCAGTGGGTACATTAGCGTAAATTTAAAGTTCCAGTACAAGAGCTGGAGTGAAAAAAAGAAACAGTGAACTCAAATTACATCTTATAGCAGAGACAAGGTAGCCCATCCTCCCAGTAAAATCTCATGATATACATCACCTTAGCAGCATAGGTGCTACTGCAAATTCACCATAGTAGGCTCTCCCAATTGCTGTGGTGGTTACACCTCCATCAGCATTGCACAATGAGGGGGGAATCATTGATGTTGGAGTAAAAAAGCAATGAAGCAGAATCATATGGTTAGAAGGTTTGCATGTCAAAAGAGTGGAGGAAGGAAGGAAGTGAGGTGCTTTGGCTGTGGCAGCTCTACAGATAAAGTTATATTAATTGAACTTGAGGGTTGAAAATTAAAATGTTATAGTTTTGTAGTGGAACTGTGCAACTGCCCTGATTTTTAATGAGCTGCCACCGAACTAGCATGCTACCTCTGGTGACTTGCTGGAACTCCTACTGTAGGTACAACTATCACTAGAGAGGTCACTTATGGCCCAATCCTTATGAGACCTGCGCCAGCGGAACATGTGTTCTGACAACAGATGTGGTCACCAAAGCACCATAAAGCACTTTGTGACAGAGCAAGACCCAGGTGCACTGGCAGAAAGACTTGAGCTTTCCCACTAGTGCCGGCAGTCATTGGGAAGCCCACCAGAGCAGGTAAGTGCAGTGCTGGGGCAAGGGAGGGTGGGAAGGGTGTTCAACTCCCATGGGGAGGTCAAAACAGGTTGGCAACAAGGGCAGGGGGTGGAGGGATTGGGTCTGGGAATGGGACAGGATCATCAGCACTGGTGCATGATGTATCCAAAACCCCCTCCTGGGCCTGATCTGCCCACACAGATCCACAAGAATTTGTGCCAGTGATATAATTGGTACAAGTCCTAATTGACCTGTTGAGGCTGATGGGACTTGCTCTGGGACAAAGGGAGAAAAGTCCCCTTACCCCGAGGAGACCTTGAGGAGCCAAAAATCTCTTGCAGGATGCAGTGTAGCTGATGCCGGTGCCACTGCATCATTGAATGGGGATATGTGTTGGATTGGGCTGCCCAGCGTCAGTCAGGTATTAGATCATTGAAACACATACAAACCCATGAAGCAGTCTTATATAAGGGTGGTCCAACCAGCTCAGTACTATTTACTCCAGTGGTTCTCAAACCACCAGTGGGTTGTGATCCAATTTTTGGTGGTTTGCGAAACTGAGGACAGATTAGGCTGTGTGCAGCAAGGATTAAACAAGCTGCTACTTGGGGGGGGGGCACTGCTGCCCAATCACCATTATAGCCACACCCTTGGCATTTATAAACCAGGAAGCAGCCTCTAGTGCTTCTAAAAAGTTTGAGGACCATTGCTTTACTCTGAGTAATAGTGCCTCTTCAGGGTTGCAGGCAGATGTCATTCTCAGCTTTGCTGAAAATGCTGGAGGTATTCTGAAACCTTCTGTATGCAAAGTAAAGGTTTTTTTTCATGGGCCATGGCCCATTTCCAAACAATGTCTGAGAGTTTATGTTGCAGATACAGTCTACATATTTCTGTAGTCATACCTGTGGGTATCATATGAATGGAATACTATGTATAAAACCTGAGCATCTCAAATTTCAGGGTTTTGTTGTTGTTTTGTAAGAAAGAGCAAGAGTTTTTCTTCTGTGACAGAAGATACATTTGAGAGGATGTAGGCAATGCCTGAAATAAAAGAAGTCTGTGACAGGGAGGTGACTGAATAGGTTTCAAATAGTTGCAGGTTCCCACAGTATCAATGTGCTGCACAACTCCTCGGGTTACCCTATGACTAGCAAAAACAATATTATGCTAAACAGTTAAAAATGCATAATAACATGCAAAAAAGGGAAATTATGCAAACTTGCATACTTTATAAGGGTTATAAAACTGGGCTATCTTTGCACAGATTTTGTATTGCCTAGGTGCAAAATTTTATTTTATATTTTTAATACAGAGTAAAAGTATGGACAGATCTGCCGATGGAGCTCTCCGATGCAAGCTACTTTGTTAACATTTCCCCTCCTCAGCAAAATCAGTTGTTGTTATTATTATTATTATTATTATTATTATTATTATTATTATTATTATTTTACTAGACTATAGGCAGCCCAATCCTATCCTGTACCGGAACAGGCAGGCCGACTGGCCTACACTGTATCCAGTGCAGGACAGAAGGTGGCTGCCGCGCATCTTGGAATAAGGGGATTTATTTCTTCTTACCCTGTGTAGTGTGGCAGCCCCCTCCATGGGGATACTTAGATCTGCACCAACAAAACTGCTGACACAGATCCAAGCAGCCTGGTGTAATGCCAGGCTGGCCAGGAGGGGGGGGTTAGAATCTGTCCTAGGTCGCCCAGGCTGATCCCACCCCCCTCCTGGACTCAGTCCACCCACCAGCCTGCCCTCCCCCACCTTAAAATACCCCCATTCTACTCTCCACCCCCTCTCCCCAAACACCACCCCCCACCCGCATTGGCTGCTCTCAACTGGCACAACCTTACCTGGGTCTGGTAGTGTGGAGGCCAGGTGCAGCCTCTGTGAGCCAGTGCTTGTCTGTGTGCTGACTCAGCCAACTCTCCCAGAACATGTTTGCGACACTCCTGAGCAGGCATAAGGGAATTGCACTGGCCCATTGATGGGTCTGGATTGCGCCCTAACTATTCCTTTGCCTTTTTTGGCTACAGTAGTCAGTAAGATGAAACAATCTGTATTATTTATTTGTCTCTAGCATTTATTAGTTGTTTTTCCAAAGCTGCCAAGGGCAAGTCACTGGATTGCACCATAATGTTTTGGGGCTCTTGATGAAGTCTGCTGGAAATATATATTGTCCTTCCCTGATGCAGATTCACAATTTAATCAGGCTCGCAACATTTGAAACTAAGCATAGCATCATGAAGGAATTGCTGCAAGGCTGATACTTCCCGCATGTGTAGGAATAGATTGTTGAGCCTTGGAGGAGGCTCACTTAGCCTGGAGGAAGTTTTTGACAGGCACAACTAAACACAACATATTGCAAAATTAACACCCTAAGGCTTTCTCTCTGCATAAATGCACACAAATACTCTCTTAGGCTTTACTAAACATTCTGCTGTGATTCTTTGGTGTAATATTAAGAACCACAATGACAAGTTAAAGAAATAGGAATAAATCATTCAAATGCACTCTTTCTGACAGTGCTTTGTAGAATACAGGCAGCTCCAACATTACGTCTAGAATGGGGACGGGCATATGTATTGCACATGTAAGGCCCCCAGCAACTGGCCTAGATGGGCTAATGGTGTGTGTAAAAGGCAGCTGTTTATGTCTTATAAATGTTGTTTCCCATTCTGATATCCACAATCATGAAGAAGTGTTTAGGATGCTCGATTCAATTTGTCAAGCATGTATTTTCTGCCTCCCTACCAGAGATAAGACTCTCTATATCTGAATGGAGTGTATGTTTTCACACCTGGAGGGTATGTCTTCCAGCTAAAGATCCTTCTAAGCCAGGAGCAAGGGAATCTGGAAATTAAAGTTCCGCTAGCACCAGTTACTTTTCTGTTAACCAGAAAAAGACAAAAGGCTAGGTTCCTGGTATCTATCTCATGTCTGGCCAATCAGGAGGCTTCATATTACCTGCCAATTACAGAGACCAATATTGTATACTATTATTCCCTTCTGATGTTGATAAGGAAACACACACACACACACACACACACACACACACTTACTTCTTAGTAGTTTATTAGGCTAGGTCCCACCATCAGAAAATAAAATACCCAATTTTAGCCCAAGAGCCCCTTTTACTCACTAGAGCAGTGGTTCCCAACCTTTGTTCAGGAGCTACCCCCTTAAGAAGGTAGCAACCCTATTGGGGTCCTGTAGGTGCTGTTAGATAGGCATTTCTAGGTTCTTGCTGCCTCCAAACAAGAGTAAGTTTTTAAAAAAATCCTTTTTTGCTTACATGCATTAATGGACCTGATCATTAATGGGCCTGATGGTTGTTCTGAAGTTGTCCCAAATTCCTGGTGTCATTCACGACTGCTTCTAATTGCCACCAAATTTTGAGCTTTAGGTGACACATCCAAGGCATTTCAAGAGTTTTAAGAAGATGAGTGAAATCATCACTCAGAGGAGTTCTCTGCTTCCCCAAATTCAGAGCCTCAGTTGTGCTGACCTGTCATTTTTTGGTTCTAATTCTGCTGGTACATATTAGGCCTCTAATTTTAGTTCTAATTGCCTGCCTGTCCAGAAGAGGTTCTGATCTCAATTTCTGGAAGAACGTTTAATGGGATCTTGCTTGAGCTAAAAATTTAGCATTTTCAACCAGGTTTTGCACCGTTGCCTGGGGTCGACATTTCCTGAGGCTATGGTACCTAACTCCCCCCTCTTCTGATGCAGTCACACCAACAGGGCATACGCATCCTGTGGGGAAGTTTTTGGCTACAAAAGCCTCCTTGAGATAAGGGAATATCTGTTCCCTTGCCCCAGGGTAAGCTGTATAGGTGGCACAAGTCCAATGGACTCCAGAAGGCAGATCAAGGCTGAGGGGATAGGATATTGGTGGTGGTGTTGCTGCTGCCAATACCATCCCACACCAGCTTCAATCCACCCCCATCCCTGCCCAAATCTCTATCCCATTCATCCCATTCCTGCCCCATTCTGACCACCCCTTGCCTCACTCCCACTCCCTGTGCTGACTTACTGGCACTGGGGCTCTTTCTCTGTCTGCTGGTGCCCGGACGCAGCTTCTCGCCACTTGCAGAGCAGCCAGACTACGCTGAATGGTGTGCTGCACTTTGTGACAGTTGTAAAGGGCTTTACACTGCTGGAACACGAGTTCTGGCAGCGTGTGGTCCTCTTAGGACTGGACCGAAAATACTGGACCTCAGCCCAAGACTGAACTATTTTGGCAGGAGACCCCTTTAGCAAGGAGATTGAGAGCCACTGCCAGAGTTCACATCTTTTTATTATGACAATACTTCGTATGTTCAAGGTTTTTAAAAGGTGTTCAGAGAGAACAAATCAGAGATGTATTCTTATTTTCACACGAAAATTAGCAATTTTAAAAATCGCATTCCACTCAGGGAGAACAAAACTTGACTGCCTATTGTCAGTTATGATTCCTCTTTGACAACTCAAAGCTATGCTCATTCTCGCACATGCAGAATAATCCTTCTCCTTCATATTTGGCTTCTTCGATATTCAAACTACTTTCTCAATATGTATTAATTCAGTTCTGTAGCACTCCACAAGACAGACAAGCACTTTTGCCAACTCTGTGTTAAACAGATGCTTCTATATGTTGTTTACGAAGGATTAACAGCTGCTTTAATAAATTACTGGTTAGCATAAGCCACTGGGAATATGCAGAACTGCTTACAGAGGTTTATGAACTCTCCTTGCAATTTCTCAGAGGCAACCGTCAAGTAGTTGGGGCATTTCCATACATTCCCGAAGACTGTGGCTCTTGGCTTTTTATTGAATAACTACCTCTGATTTACCCAAGTGTAAATATAGGCCTGTTGCATTGATTTGGTGGAGTTGGACTTTTGGGAAATGTTAAACCTTTTCAGATGAGTAAATTGAGCGTATGTTGGCAATCCCCAACCCAGACCTACTTAATTCAATCTGCTATGCCAATGGTTGTGGGTGCCTGACTGCATATACAGAGGTGTAGTCTGTACTCTTGTACAGTTTATATTAATATGGGATTTGTACACCTATGATCAGTAGGCTGAACATGGGTAGGTTCAGAGCCTGCTTCCTCAGTCTTATTTTTTGTTTTGTGTGTTCCGTCACCCTACATTGGTTTAATGAAAAAATTCTATAATGACAAACAGAAACTTGTCAGACTTTGGTTTTTGTCTTTTACAGTTAGCATAAAGTAAATGAATGACTGCTGTGGTGTTTGCCCCCCCCCCCCTTTCATTTCAGGCTAAGGTAGTAAGGTCACTTGGCTGGAAAGAAATTCTTATATTTGGCCCGCGTTTCATTCTCTAAAACCTAGTCTGTTTCTTGCTCAATCTGATAAGCAGCTGTCTGTTTCTGAAAATTCTTTCCCTCCCACTGTCCCTGCTCCATCACGCCACCTTTAACTGCAAAACCTTCCATTCTGTTTATCACTGATAACAGCTGATGTTGTCATGAGCGCACAGTGCCCAAATTGAAGCCATAGAGCCACTGACATAAGCAGGCACCCTGACATCAGCCTCTTAACAAGATGGAACAAAGAGATACGTTGTAGTGGTTATTTTTGGAAAGCAGGATGGCAAAGGAAATTAGTTCATGCTTAAACATTATGTTCTGCATGTTAAAATGTTTCATCTTATTTGAACTAAAACTGCAACCACTTTTTCAATTCTCTTAATTTCTTATGTTTACTGTCTATTTGCTTCATTAATTTCCTTGTTTATGTTTCTCTTATTCCTTGTTATGTTCTAGAGCTCTGGAGAGGAAAAACTTTAAAAAGAAGTAATCTGCCATATTTTTTGCATTTTTTGCTCCTATGCTATTTTGGTGCAGGGTTTTGTTTTGTTTTTTAATAGATCCATACATAGACCCCCCAAAAGAGGTCACTAATTAATTTGAAATAAAAATTTGAGAAAGAGATGTAGTTTTCATAAGGGGCTATTTTTTTTTTTTTTTACAAAAATTATAAGAATATCATTTCATTAAGGTATAGCAATATTCCAAAAATTCATGATTTAGTTCTTGTAGGCTGGATTCAGACATGTGAAGCCATCTTCTGTTTAGCTATGACTGGACCTGAACCTGCTCACAAACCAAGGTGGTTTATTTGAAGCCAATAAACCAGAATTTAATACTATGATTTGAATCAGTTTTCAAAGTATCATTTGTGTTAACTGTAATTTGCTGTTTTGTCTGAATTTACTGCTGCTGCACCATGATGATGGAAATGCACTCTTGAAGTCAAGTCTGGAGCAGATGGGAAACAAGAGCCAACATCTAAATTATGGTAGTTAAAATCATGTTGTGAGTTCCTAACTATGGTTAGCTCAAACCACAGTTTTGTGTTACGTCAAAACTCAGCAATAGAATCAAAAAAGTAATTGTTGACGAGGATAATCCTGTTCTTCATGTCACATTTCCTCTTCACTCTGAAAGAGGCTGGCCTGCTTCAGAATAACATCTCAATCACGTAGATGTGTTAAATCTTCTGGACCACTTTTACACTCAAAAGCAATACTACTATCTGCACAATATCCAAACAGTTTCCTAGGTGGGGCAATTTCCTCCAAAGGACACCCTGAATCATATTTCCTCCTACATTAGAAATATTGGCTTCATCTAGTCTCTGGAGTTCTAAATGAATCCAAGTTTTCTGCCAAACTGACACTCAGTGGTGTCTCCTGGAAGAACAGCATGATGATGAATGTAATCAACACATATGTGCGTGATAATTCTTAACCTTCTGAGAGAAATCAAGGTTCAGGAGATTGTTACATTTTGAGGTAACTACAAATATGCAAAGTTGAAGAACCAAATAAGAAACATACAAGTGTGAAATCATGCAAGTGCATGGTTCTACACACCTAGGTAGGTAACTATCCCCTGGGGGCTGGGGATAAGAATAGGCCCTCAAGTTTGGCTGTACTTGTCGTAAGAGGCGACTAAACAGCCACTGGGTAGATGGGACTCCTTAGTCTGGGAAGGCAGGTCATCTGAGAGAAGGAAAACTCTGATCCCAAACCTCCACTGCCTTGTGGCTACATCCAGTTATGGAAAAGGCTTCAGGAGTCAACCTCGAGGCAAAATCCGGAGCCGGAGCCCCTGAGGCAGTTCATGGCTGAACACAGTCACGTTCTGGCAACTCCTGTGATGCCGCTGGAACCAACCGTATTGGCTTCTGCCTTTCCATTGGACCATTTCAGCGACGTGGAGAGGGGGGATTTGCTGCATGGGAAACAGTCTATTCTCCATATCTACTTTACCCAGGCTTCGCACACTGGAGAGGACACTCTGTTCCAGAACCATCATTCAGAGCGTGATACCGTGGTCTTGCAAGATTGAAGGATGCCAACAAGGTAGGTAACTACAAATATGCAAAGTTGAAGAACCAAATAAGAAACATACAAGTGTGAAAACATGCAAGTGCATGGTTTTGCACACCTAGGTAGGACACTTTAAAACATTCTTCTTTGTATTTTAGGCAGCTCTTATTATTGGGCCACATAAATAATATACAGACCTTAAGGAGGAACTCTTTAATGTTGGGAGTATATACAAGGAAGGAATCATTTTCAATAAGGAAGCACTATGAAAGATTGGGAACAAGTGCCATGGTGCGGATACAGTTGCCTGCTATCTCAACCCTTTTCAACTTGCATTCCATGTGAGTGAGTATATGGTGTCTGTCTTGGGAGCAAGTAGAAGCCTGTGCATCATTTTTAATCAAATGTGAGGCATACGTCTAACAGTGATGCAGGTGCATTTGCAAAGAATTTGGCTCTTTCAGAATTCTTTTTGCTGAAAAATGGTATATAACTATTCTTAACTATGACAACAACAAGAACAACAGCAGTCAGTTGCATTCTACACCATTTGGGAAAGCAAGTTGAAAAGCCACCTTTCTGTCTGTAAGAACGTATGCATATAAACAGATTATCCCAATATTAATTTCTGTTTGCAGATTCTGAAGAACGCTGAACTTGGATGTTTATGCATTGCAGGAAACCAAAGTGAAATGGAAAGAAAGGACAAGGGTCCACAGGAAAACTAAGAACCCTGAATTTCCTTGCTTTCAGTCTTGGAAACTATATTCCTAGGAATTGTTGCAATTGTTCTAAGGAACTGTTCCTCCGGAGCCTATAAGGGGTTCTTTGTGGAGGATAAGTAGTCTGAAAGACTAAAGCAGCTCATGTGCAGAATTCCCTGCAAATATACATGACTCATAAATGACCTGAGATAGTGAGAAAAGGTGTGGTTGAAACATCCTGGAATATCTCGTCCATGCAGACAGTGGAATGATGATTCATTGCACCAACCATGAGCTAATGATTCCCTCTAGTCACTAATGTTATCCTTCATCCTTTGGATTAGTCCCAAGTCTCAACCACTACGTGCCATAACACTGATCTTTTTTAAGCATCTACTTATTTAAATTAAAATATTTCTTGCTTTCCCATAAAGGCTCAAGGCAATGCAGACAAAGCCACGAGGAAAGACTGGATCAGAAGGGAGGCCTTGCTCTGTGCCTGCCTCTTTTCAACAGTGAGACTTGCTGGGGCACAGAATAGACTGTCTCCATTTCCACCCCCTGGAATACCTGGCCTAGGGCAATTTGCCAAGTCATCTTCTTGTTATTCTTGAACTAGCTTTCCCAGCTCCAAATACTGATATTGATTTTGCTATTGTTATTTTTTTTAGTTGTGCTGTTGTTTTTTTAATATTATATTTTAATGTCATTCAACAAGTTCTGCTTGTAACTTTAAGAAATTAGTTGGAGAAGTAGCTTTGTAACCAATTAATTCAACAGCATATTGATCAGTTATACGGTTGCAGTCCCTTCCCCTGACCTATGGCATTGTCTATAATCCGCACAGATCCTATGCATGTATTATATCTTCTCACCTGATTGCCATCTTATCTTCCTTTGTGCAAACATGGCACAAATGTGTATAAATGGGAGCCTTGAAAATAGCAGGACCTGCTCCATAGTCACATTCCACTTCCAGATGTTGTAGGGTTCAGGTCCTTCTTGGTCATAGTTTCAATGTCCTCCCTAATCAGGCCCACAGATGCCCAACATGGTAGGACTTCAGAAATAGGTAAGTCATGTTTTTCTTTGGGAAAGTCTTTTAACGTTCTCTCCACTACACAGTTATTTCAAAACCCATTTGATCTGCCACTCTTACAAGTCTCATTCTTTAATCATTGATAATTTTTACATTTAATTCTATGCTTTCATTGGGATGGGGTGATAAATTAGTGTGTTACTTATAAAAGCAGTGTGTACATAAACTGTTGATTGAACTGACCTTAAGTAATAAGAAACAAATCTTTGCAGAATTTTTTAAACTTTATTAATAAAGCCCATTGCCCCCCAAAAGCGTAGCTAGAGCTGTACAAAATGGTAAGTAGTGCAGGCTCCTGAACGAGAGTGTAAGCAGCCTCTCCCATTTACCCTCAGAGCCATTCAGGCAGCAACAGTAGGTGTTGCTCCCTGAATGGCTCCCAGGTCAAATGGGGAGGGGGTGCTTACACTTGCGTTCAGAAGCCTGCAGTACTTACTCTTTTGCGCTGCTCTAGCTACGCTACTGATTGTTCCCGAAGAGGCTTTTAATTGAAATACTACATTGGACCCTTAATGATCTGTATTATGCAAGAATGCCTCTTCCAGTAAACTATCAGCACAACACATGTTTCCTTGGGTGTTGTTTTTTTAAAAATTTCTGATGCTGTCCCTCAGCCTCTCCCCACATTTTTCACATCAGCTGGTTCACAACAGAATGTTCACGGAACTACTGCCCAAAATGTAAATTACTATGCAGGACAATCAGCGCTTTCATTACTACGTTCCCTGTTGTTTTGGGATAGTGTCTGCTTGCTTTTCTACCATATAACACACAAACTCCAGGATTGGCACTGCTGTGTGATTCTGGACTATACCAGTTTATATTGCAGGTATACATTGAATGCTTCCCTCCTCTATGTTTTTTAAAACTACATCAGTGGTTCTCAAACTTTTAGCGCCGGGACCCACTTTTTAGAATGACAGTCTGTCAGGACCCTTCAGCAGTGACATCATGACCGGAAGTGATGTCCTCAAGCAGGAAAACTTTTAACAATCCTAGGCTGCAGTCCTACCCACACCTACCCAGAAGTAAGTCCCATTTACTATCAATGTTAAAAGCATATACAGAGTGACCTGAAATGTACAGATCTGTAACATTTCCCCAATGCAATCACAAGCCATGGTAGCATCAAGTCTAATATACTAAAAATAAAATATTGAAATGAATGGGGACCCACCTGAAATTGGCTCATGACTCACCTTGTGGGTCCTGACCCACAGTTTGAGAAACCTTGGTCTACACATAAGAAACTATTACGTCAGGGAACAAGGTTTTGCCCTGATCTCCCTGACATGGTTGGCAACCTTCAGTCTCGAAAGACTATGGTAGAAGCCTACAGCACCCGGTATTCCCAGGCAGTCTCCCATCCAAGTACTAACCAGACTTGACCCTGCTTAGCTTCCAAGATCCGACATGTGCAGGGTAACAGTTGTTTTTGAATTTACATGAAGATTTCTGTAAAGGATATTTAAACAATCATATGGGGCTACTGATCGTGGGATTCAGCTTTCTTTGATCAAGATTCTAGCTTGAATGCTCATCATCCATGGTAATGAGTAGGAAAATTACTTGTAGCAGAAAAGGAAAGCTACTAACATCTGTTTCTGTACATTTGCAGGGACTGTAACTATCACCTTAGTAAACCAGGGAGGAAATTTGGAATTAGCAACATTCTTCCCTTCGCAGATTGTTTCTTCTTGGAAGATAACAGATGTTCCTATTGCTTTTGAAAGTAAAGCTAATAACATATGAAGATGTCCTCTGGGGATATAAAATTTTTTTTTTACCAATATAAATCTTTTATAGGCGGGTGCCTGGACCTGTTCCTACTCTATTAAAGTAGGGTTGGGATGAAGAGTGGATGGCAAGTACAGCATGATTAAAAACACACACACACACACACACACACACACTCCCTCTCTCTCAACATAACCTTCCTCTAAAAACTACAGAAGATATACTGTGGTTGATCAGAACAGTTGGATTAAGACTTCAGGCGTGAGAGTCATTGTAAAGCAGGGGCACCACAGAGGAAGACACACTTGTGTTCCAGAATCTGGTTGTAAAAATGGCACACTATCAACAGTTTCAAAATGAAGATTTAACAAGTGTAACCCAGATTGCTATTCAATATATTTATGTTGTCTGCCTATGTGGAGGAAGAGGTGGGAATGGTTGGGCAGTTCTCCAGTTGGTGGCTACATCTTAGTATGGTTAAGCAGCTGACTGTTCCTAGGTAATAAAACTGAAGTCTTCTGAAAGCTTACTCAAGAGGAAACACCTTTGAATTAATTGGATCTTCTTACTGAGTACACACACGAAAGAAAAGGTGGCAAGCAAACATATACGCTTTTTAGAATGTACAGTATATAGATAACACTACAGAGTGTTTGAAGCATTTTTTTTTTTGAACGCAGGTATCTCAGCACTTCTTGCAACAATCCTGTAAGCTCAGTATTATTATAGACACATTGCAGATGGAAGGTGGGCTGAAAGTGATAGTTTATCCAAGTGGTAGGCTTAACACTTTCACTGAAACTGTTTGGTGGGGGAGGGATGAAAGAGGTTTAGGATGAAAGGGTGAAAAGGGACGTTTTCAGTCAATTTTTGACTTACAGTTTTGGGGAGCTCTACAAGTAGCTGTAAAGCAGGTGCCCACATTATTTTCCTTAATGTCACACTTGGACAGGCACAGGCAGGCACGGAAGCACTCTGCGTGATACGCCATTCAAGACATTTTAGAAAGGCCCCTAAAACATTCTGCCCAAAATTGACTGAAAATGTCCTGAAAATGTTCCCCATTTTTGCCACCTGCAAAAATGAGGCAACACTTTTAGACAAGTGCTCACTTAACCTGCCACAATCACAGTTGATTTGGGTATGGGCAGCTTTGCACACAACAGGGGAGAAGAGAGAAGGTCTTCCTGGGCATCCTGGTCCCTTCTGCATGATGCTGGTCATTGGGAGGAGGTGCTGTTAAAATCCCAACATCTTGCTCCCAGTCATGCCAGAATGCCTTCAAATGCCAGTTCCAGGGGAGCAGTGCTAGAGGAGAAGGATGCCTTTCACTCCTGCTGTTGGGCTCCTCAGAGGCTGTTGGTGAGCCACTGTCAAAAACAAGATGCTAGATGAGCCTTTGGTCTGGTCCAGCAGAACTTTTGATATGTTCTTCTGAATTCACAGTTTGTACTCTTAGCTATTGCTTTTCCCTATTTTTGTGCTGAAAATTACCCCTCCAAGTAGCTATTTTCCCGTTAAGCGGCTATTTTTTCAAATAGAGGTAGCTGCTGTGAGAAGCAGTTTTCAGCACAAAATGGGGGAGGGGGGCAGATCAAGTGTTAATCTCTGCCTCCCGTGTACCACAGTCCTGAGCTGGATTAACACACTCCTACAGCAACTTTTTAAATATTAAAATGATCACCTGCAGTTCACTTCTTCGTTTGGACTATACTGAAGGTGAGTTGTTATGCTCACACTTAAGAGTTATAGTGTACTGCAAGTGGAGAACTACTCAAAATGAGGCCCAATGGCAGCAGCAGGGTTTTTTCTTGGCTTACACATCTTTGTTGCTGTGCCTTAGTACAAACACATGGGGGTTTGCATTTTTGGTTCCTTCTCTCAGCAAGATTCTGTTCTTCTGTGAACACTAGAGCTTTCTGCTCTTTCTAAGATAATCAAGACTATATAAGCCAAATTGCTGGAATGATTATGGTTTCAATATCTCAGTGCTTTGAGGGTCTTTCAATCAGTCACTGGTATGCAACACCACCTGTCTTCTTGGAAAGCAACTTGGCTTCCTTCAGAAGCTCCCTTGATTAATCTTCTTGCAGCACAAACTAAAACTAAGGCCCTTTGTTTCCAGGGGTGCTTCCTTCCTTCTAACTGTGCACAGCACTGCAATCTTAGAGAGTACTTACTTCTTTACTCCCCTTAGTTTATCCATCCCTTGTTCTATCCTTAGACATTTTCATGAAAAAAAGTTCTTTTTTTCCCAGGAGGTAGTTCAAAGCACACAAGAACCAGATAGATTACTATACTTATAAGAGACTGAAGCTTTAAAAAAAAAAAAGTACAAACATACAAAAAAGAAATCTTAATGTCATGTTGCTTTCTCAGAGGAGAAGAAGATAACGAAATGTCATGTTGCTTTCTCAAAAGGGAAAAAGATAATGGGATGTCAAATGGTTGTTAGGATAGATGCATATTCGCTTTCTAAGGAAAGGTATTTAGGAGTATTGGATTAAGTCTGTCATCCTAAACTACTTGATAGTAAGTCCCATTAAAGCCAGGGAGATTTTTTTTAGGTGGTAGTGTTTGCATATAGCTGTGAAGCTCAGTATGGGTAAGCTCTTGGGTAAATTCAGTATGAAGGTGTAGCCCAGGGCTTTCATATCATATAATTCATATTTTTATTTAAAAATGTCTATATGACTTTTCTACTAAAATAACACAGAGAGGTTTACTAACAAACCAATATTAAAGCAGTAAATACAATGAAATAAAACCAATAAATACAAAGTTCATATGCTTTTTTTCCAAAGCAAAGACAAAGCACCAGCAAGAAAGGAATGTTTTAATAACTGAAAGTGCAATTCTAGGCGTATCTACTTGGAAGCAAGTCTAATTAAGTTCAATGATGTTTACTTTCAGATCAGTATGAACAGGATTGCAGCCTCAGAAGGTTCTGAACCCAAAGGCCCAAGAAGACAGGAATGTTTAGATCTGCTGCCTAAAACAAAGAAGGTTCATAGGGGAGAGCATTATATAATCATCACATCACAACTATAAAAGCCCCATTCTGAGCTGCTGGAAAGAGCTTTATAACTGTAATGCTAAAGGATCATCCTTTCCCAAAAGAAGCAATCCAGAGCAAGATTTTTCCCTACAGATCTTAAGATTTAGGGAAGTTTGTATACGAGAAGGCTCTTATTCACTGGTACAGAGTTGGACCACTTATGAAGTCAACTGAGGTGGTCCCTTAGGCAGCAGATTTGCAGGGCATGACAGCCTCCATCTACCCAACTGCCTCCACTGCCCCTTGGACTGGGAACAGGAGATAGAGAAGCAGAGGAGGCAGCTGGAATATATTGGGTACATCACATCAGGGAACAGGAGGCCTTGGGGTAACCATATGCTGGAGTCAGATATGTTGTTGAATGCTATCTGCTTCTCCACAAGGTCATACTCTTAAGTTTCAAGGGGCAATTCTCCATGGTTTGTAAGTTTCCTTTTAGATGAAAGATCACTGGAAACCTATTGTGACTTCTGTCACTCTTATTCACAAATATTCACAGTGAGCATAGAAGAGGTAACAGTAGTCAGACAGACAGTGCTAGTCTGTGAGCAGCTTCAGTTCCCCAAAAGTGTGTTTTATCCAGCTGACTACCATGGCTGCTTCTTTGGACCAGTGGCAAAACATTCCAACTGCATTGTTTTCTGTCACACACACACACACACACACACACACACACACACACACACACACACACACACAACACACACAAGTAAAAACTGGTCTCAACCCTCATCTTGCAGGTAGATTGCCTGTTAAAAAATATCACCCTCTACTCAGTAATCAAAAGCTTAGGTAACTGATCATCTCCTCACTTGACACCAACAGTAACATTTTTCTTTAATCCAGTATGCTATAAACAAAATTACATGTATTACCATGGAAGGAAAAAATTTTTTAGCAGTGAATTAACACTCCAACCAAAATTTGCAACAGAGCTAGGAAATTTTTCCCTCTGCTCACACTTTTTCCTGAAAAAGTACATAGCAATGACAAGCGGGCAGTCTCCCTTCATTTGAATGCCAAGTCAGGTGCGTGATTGGACATGCAATATCTCAGAGTGGGATTTTAGTTTGAAAAAGGTCACTTAACAATGTACAATAAGCCTGTCTAATCTTGCATGCTGTACTTCCTTCCTGACATATTTCAGAAGTGGATGAACTGAGTGTTTCTTTGTATTCCGTACTTGCCAGAGACTGAGAGACATTTGAAACGGCATGCTCTTCGGGTGCTATGCATATGACAGACCGTGCTGTTTTTCTGCAAAATACATCTGTATCTATTCCTTACAGTCTTCTTTTCCTTCTATGTTCAGAATGTATTCAAGTAGTTTAACAGTGCTTTGCTCTACCAATGCTTCATGAGTTGGCAACTAAATTTTACTTTAAATTTTCTGGGAAGTGACCATAACTCAGGTTCAGCATCTGTAGGGGAGAAAAGAATTCGTGCCTGAAAGGAGACATGAAAGAGCATGCCTGTTGTCAGTCAGTGTCAATAATACTGAGCTAGATGGATAAAGGGTCTACGAGCCCAAGCCTATGGGCCTCAGCACTGGTGGTACGCTTGCACCACTGGCACTGGATGTTGCAAACATGCCGTAAGGCATGTTCACAGCTTCTGTGTCATAAGTGGTGCTGATGAGGAGGCCTGTGCAGCCCCATCAGAGCTGCCAAAGAGGAACTGGCCAGTGGTGGTGGAAAGGTGAGCAATGGGAGATATGGGGGTATGGGGAGGGTGGGTGAAGGGGGAGAGGTGTTCCTTGGTGGAGAGAAAGCAGAATGGGGGGTGGGACCAGCCCAGGAGGGGATGGGACCACTAAGGCCTCCTCCACCGGATCCTATCCCATGTTGGGCTTAGAAGCCCAACACGGGACGGCAATTTAGCTGGTACAGACTCGAGAAGTCCCATTGCAGGGGCTGGAGCATTACTCAGGGGAAGGGGACAAATGTACCTTTTCCCCAAGGGACCTCTGGCAGCTTCCCAGGCCCCGCAGGATACAGCGGTGGCAATTTCAGTGCTGCTGTAACCTGCAGCACTGCGAAACATAGGACTGGGCTGCTCAACAGCTTCCTATGTACTAAGATACCAGATAGGAGATGAAAGAAACGTTTGCACTGAGTTATGACAAAAACTCATCTTGCAATATTTCACTTTTGTTTATTACTGGTCAAATGAGGCTGTCTTGTACACAGTCAGGCCATTGGGTTATTTAGCCCTTTAGTGTGACTGTCCAAGGTTCTCAGGCAGGAACCTTTCCTAGTCCTGATGCATGAGGTTCTTTTTATTGGAGGTCCCATGGGCTGAACTGGGAACCTTCTGCCTGTAAGCTATATTCTCTAGCTCTGAGTATGACCATTACTTAGGGCACAGTCCTAACCAACTTTCCAGCACTGGCATAGCTGTGCCAGTGGGGCACATGTTGCATCCTGCATTTGGCGGGCAGTCACAGAGGCCTTTTCAAGGTAAGGCAGTGTTTGTTCCCTTAACTCGGAGTTGCATTGTCCTTACCTCGGTGCTGGAAAGTTGGTTAGGATTGTGCCCTTAATCTTCTTACAGAAGAACACTTTTCAGGAGCAATTCTCTTACTGGGTTTTCTTAAGGTCAGGGAATAATCTGGTAATATTTGAAACTGCAGAATTGTTAGAGCTAAACAAGTTTGGACCTGATCAATTCCAAGATAGGAGATTACTGGGATTCAGTCCCATGTAAGCTGAACTGAACTTTCGAAAGGAAGTGGGGGGAATAAAATTTGGATGAGTCACTGCTTTCTGGTCAGTATGTGTATGTTTCTGAACTCCTTGTTCAGTCATGCCATTTTTATGAGTGGGGGACTGGAAGTCACAAACAGCCTGCAGCATAAGACCAAGAACAGGGATATCTAGAGCAGCAATGAGAAGAAAAAGAAGGCAAGCTGAACAATATGACCCAAGGGTCAAAACGCAACCCTCTGATACGGAGATTATTTTATTCTGCATTACCTTTTAAGTGAACCTAGAAATAGCAGTTGCAGAGCAAATTTCCTTATAACAACCACCACAGCTTTATGGAACAATAGCCTGATAAGGTAGACCAGTAGGATTACAGGCATGAGGATGGTACAGTGGTGGACCCAGGGGTGCAGGGGGTGCAAATGTCCCAGGCGCCAGGAATTTAGGCATCCAGGGGGGTGGCATAGCGACCTGGCCCTGCCGCCACCAGCTTTTGAAGAACTACGCAGCCACTCTACATTACTCTAGTTTTTATACTTAGTAAGAGTTATATCCCATACAGGTTATGTTCTGTACTGACATTACAGTATGTTAAAAAAAATCAGCAATTGCTATGTGGATGAGGGACTGTAGAGTGACTGCAGGACAGAGAAGGGGTATTGCTGAGCGTCAGCATACGTTTTGCATGCAAAAGCCCTTCAGTCTTGGTACTCAGTCATGGTATTCAGGGCTGGGAAAGATCCCTGTTGAAATTCGCTGCCAATCAGTGAGAACACTGAGCTAGTTGGACTAGTGATCAGACGAGTATGATGCAGGTTTTGACGCTCTAGCTGTGAGATTGAGATGAAAAACCCTTGCTTTAAATGTTCTCTCTGCCATACTGACATACCTGGGGCGGAGGGAACCAAGGGAGACAATACCCCAGGATGTCACACCTACAGGAATGGTGGCACCATCCATGGAATCATGCTGATGTGGCTGTGTGTTTGCAGTCACTATCAGTGTTGTTCCAGATTGTGCCAATCTGAGGGTTGTCCACATCTTTTTTAATAAATGGGGAGGAAGCAGACAACCCTCAGATCAGACCTTTAAAAGAAGGTGGGTAGAAGGAGCAGCGCCCAGAGCACGGTGAAATTTTGCCAATAGCAACTGCGATTTCGCAGCCATCAGTGCATCAATTCCGGAAATAATTGTAATAACATATTGACATCACCACAGTTACTTCAGGTTTGGGGGAGTGGACCTTGCTCCATGGTCCCCCCATGTAGCGACCAGGACCACTAGTGCTCTGCCAAGAACTTACTGGTCACGTTCTGCTCTTTTAACTTTACCACCTCCCATCTGCAATAATGGGGACAATACTCATGCAACTAACCTTGTTGTTGTAAAGACTGTAACAAGATACTGTACACTTTGAACACTTGAAAGCACTTCAGGTTCCAAGTTGTATTAAGAGTGGCAAGACGAAGGGGAAGTTTAAGGAACTGCATGGTTGCAATCCAAATCACAGCATGCTTGACACCATTGATTGTAAGAATTAAGCATGCTAAAGCTTCTGTTGGATTGTGTCCAAGGATCCTGCTATGAGCGGAAGGCCCCTCCTGCTTCTCTGATTTATCCTCATTTGCATCCCTTATTCTCCCTGAAAAACTGCTCTGAAAGGTCCCTTAACTTTCTGAAGCCAGTTTTTTGGATGGCTGCACAAAGTGTAAATAATTGGTGATAGCTCCCTGTGCAAACAGAAGTGCCTTGAATCTTTGAAACCAAGGCCATAATTTTAGCTTAGAGGATAACAAAAGATTAAGGGGTGATGACAATATGATGGCAGCTTCCATACAATACCAGAGGGAGGACAGTTTATCCAAAACCTTGTGCAACTTGTGATCTACCAAGTTAAGCGCAATTCAACAGCTGGGTATTAAGGCCTGACAGTTACTTGACAACTTCTCTGTTTTTACTGGAGTAAACTTTAATAGCAAGCAGTTTGTCAAGTCCCTGAAAGACCACAATACATGGCGCATGGACTACATTTAAGGTCATAACTTGCACAGGTCTGTTTTATTTTATGTATGTATTACATGCCTCTGTCTCTGTGTGTGAATATACGTCAGCCATTTATGTTTTAGGCCCCTAGGTGATTTACCATGTCCAAGAAGGTAACTAACTATGCTTTACCTCTAGTCAGTATTGCTGGAGAGGGTTTAAGCATGTTAATTCATTTTTCCATCTTAGGTGGGATTGTCCACACTGTGAATGCCCTAGGATAGGGGTGTGAAACTCATTTCCTACAGTGGGCCAAATAGCATTCATGGCACCAGCTGACAGCGTAGCCTCATTAGTGAATGGTTCAAGCAGCTTCCTCATGGGGAAGCCTACACCATGGCTTCCTCATGAGGAAGCTGCTTGAACCATTCACTAATGAGGCTATACTTTATCTCCAAATCTGATGGGGACCTTGAAATGAGGAAACAGATCAGGGAGGTGACAAGGAAGGACAGGGTTGTAATCATGGGGGACTTCAATTATCCTCATATTGACTGGGTCAATTTGTGTTCTGGTCACGATAAGGAAACCGGATTTCTTGACGTGCTAAATGACTGTGGCTTAGATCAGCTAGTCACGGAGCCCACCAGAGGACAGGTGACTCTGGATTTAATTTTGTGCGGTACGCAGGACCTGGTTAGGGATGTAAACGTTACTGAGCCATTGGGGAACAGTGATCATGCTGCGATCCGTTTTGACGTGCACGTTGGGGGAAGAATACCAGGCAAATCTCTAACAAAAACCCTTGACTTCCGACGGGCGGACTTCCCTCAAATGAGGAGGCTGGTTAGAAGGAGGTTGAAAGGGAGGGTAAAAAGAGTCCAATCTCTCCAGAGTGCATGGAGGCTGCTTAAAACAACAGTAATAGAGGCCCAGCAGAGTTGTATACCGCAAAGAAAGAAGGGTTCCACTAAATCCAGGAGAGTGCCCGCATGGCTAACCAGCCAAGTTAGAGAGGCTGTGAAGGGCAAGGAAGCTTCCTTCCGTAAATGGAAGTCTTGTCCTAATGAAGAGAATAAAAAGGAACATAAACTGTGGCAAAAGAAATGTAAGAAGGTGATAGGGGAGGCCAAGCGAGACTATGAGGAACGCATGGCCAGCAACATTAAGGGGAATAATAAAAGCTTCTTCAAATATGTTAGAAGCAGGAAACCCGCCAGAGAAGCGGTTGGCCCTCTGGATGGTGAGGGAGGGAAAGGGGAGATAAAAGGAGACTTAGAGATGGCAGAGAAATTAAATGAGTTCTTTGCATCTGTCTTCACGGCAGAAGACCTTGGGCAGATACCGCTGCCCGAACGGCCCCTCCTAACCAAGGAGTTAAGTCAGATAGAGGTTAAAAGAGAAGATGTTTCAGACCTCATTGATAAATTAAAGATCAATAAGTCACCGGGCCCTGATGGCATACACCCAAGGGTTATTAAGGAATTGAAGAATGAAGTTGCAGATCTCTTGACTAAGGTATGCAACTTGTCCCTCAAAACAGCCATGGTGCCAGAAGATTGGAGGATAGCAAATGTCACGCCTATTTTTAAAAAGGGAAAGAGGGGGGACCCGGGAAACTATAGGCCGGTCAGCCTAACATCTATACCGGGTAAGATGGTGGAATGCCTCATCAAAGATAGGATCTCAAAACACATAGACGAACAGGCCTTGCTGAGGGAGAGTCAGCATGGCTTCTGTAAGGGTAAGTCTTGCCTCACGAACCTTATAGAATTCTTTGAAAAGGTCAACAGGCATGTGGATGCGGGAGAACCCGTGGACATTATATATCTGGACTTTCAGAAGGCGTTTGACACGGTCCCTCACCAAAGGCTGCTGAAAAAACTCCACAGTCAGGGAATTAGAGGACAGGTCCTCTCGTGGATTGAGAACTGGTTGGAGGCCAGGAAGCAGAGAGTGGGTGTCAATGGGCAATTTTCACAATGGAGAGAGGTGAAAAGCGGTGTGCCCCAAGGATCTGTCCTGGGACCGGTGCTTTTCAACCTCTTCATAAATGACCTGGAGACAGGGTTGAGCAGTGAAGTGGCTAAGTTTGCAGACGACACCAAACTTTTCCGAGTGGTGAAGACCAGAAGTGATTGTGAGGAGCTCCAGAAGGATCTCTCCAGACTGGCAGAATGGGCAGCAAAATGGCAGATGCGCTTCAATGTCAGTAAGTGTAAAGTCATGCACATAGGGGCAAAAAATCAAAACTTTAGATATAGGCTGATGGGTTCTGAGCTGTCTGTGACAGATCAGGAGAGAGATCTTGGGGTGGTGGTGGACAGGTCGATGAAAGTGTCGACCCAATGTGCGGTGGCAGTGAAGAAGGCCAATTCTATGCTTGGGATAATTAGGAAGGGTATTGAGAACAAAACGGTTAGTATTATAATGCCGTTGTACAAATCGATGGTAAGGCCACACCTGGAGTATTGTGTCCAGTTCTGGTCGCCGCATCTCAAAAAAGACATAGTGGAAATGGAAAAGGTGCAAAAGAGAGCGACTAAGATGATTACGGGGCTGGGGCACCTTCCTTATGAGGAAAGGCTACGGCGTTTGGGCCTCTTCAGCCTAGAAAAGAGACGCTTGAGGGGGGACATGATTGAGACATACAAAATTATGCAGGGGATGGACAGAGTGGATAGGGAGATGCTCTTTACACTCTCACATAATACCAGAACCAGGGGACATCCACTAAAATTGAGTGTTGGGCGGGTTAGGACAGACAAAAGAAAATATTTCTTTACTCAGCGCGTGGTCGGTCTGTGGAACTCCTTGCCACAGGATGTGGTGCTGGCGTCTAGCCTAGACGCCTTTAAAAGGGGATTGGACGAGTTTCTGGAGGAAAAATCCATTATGGGGTACAAGCCATGATGTGTATGCGCAACCTCCTGATTATAGGAATGGGTTAAGTCAGAATGCCAGATGTAGGGGAGGGCACCAGGATGAGGTCTCTTGTTATCTGGTGTGCTCCCTGGGGCATTTGGTGGGCCGCTGTGAGATACAGGAAGCTGGACTAGATGGGCCTATGGCCTGATCCAGTGGGGCTGTTCTTATGTTCTTATGTTCTTAGATGTGATAGGGCAAAACGGATGCCATTTTTGGAATCAGCACCCCAAATTCATATCAAACCACCATAAAGTTTGGGAAAAACCTTTCTGACCCTCAGTTTTGTAGGCCTGTGTAATTGGGCTCTCCCAGCACCTTGGCAGAGTCTCCTTCTCTCACCCATCTTGGTCTACCCCTTCCCCTATTGTGATCCTTCCCTTCTTAGGCCTCTTTCTGTCTCTCCTTCCCAGAGCTTTGGCAGAAGCAGTGCTGCTGAAAGGTTGGCACTGAGAGAGCCCAATTATAACGGAGGCCAGATAAAGAGTTTTCAGGGGCTGCATCCGGCCTGTGGGCCTTATGTTTGACACCCTTGTTACTGATTTTTCCCCCAAAAGTATCTTCGTGCTGGACCACATGTGATTCCAAAATCTATGCTTCACCATCATTTTGAACCAAATGATTCTGATTTTTACAGTAAGTCCTGCTAGAAGAAAGTTGGATAAGATTGGGCCCTCAGCAATTTATAGTAGATAAGAAATTCTAACTTTAGAAAAGACATGATGCCATTTTTATGTATTTAATTTTTGTTAGGTGAAATTCCTGAAGATTCTAGACACATACCATTTGAAATGCAGATGTATATACTATTTTTAATACGCTCAAACTCTGTAGCTTTCACTTCCAAGTTAGTTTCCTTCTCTCACTCTGTTTTATGTATACTGTACAGGTATTACATGTTTCATATATCCATCTAAAAGCAATTTTCTTTCCTTCGCCTTCAGTCTGTATTTATATTGCGTTATATATGTGGAGTTTTTTTCCCTTTTCTTTAGTATTTTCAAATTTTAAAACAATTATGATAAAAAAGGTCAAAACCCTTCTCCATAACAAACTAACTTTTCCTGTGGTTTTGTTTTTTGTTTTTCTTTAACATGATGGAGGATTCCAACTTGTGACACTTTGTTTCCAGGCACTGCAATGGAGGCCTCCTGCACAATGTAAAGTGCATGGTTCTTGTTAGAGCAGAGAACAGAGGAAGCCTTCTGGCATGATAGCCTATAGAGCCACAGGGGAGGCACATATCTATTTTACATAGTAGATTAGAGTCAGCTGTATGTTGTGTTCCCCAAACATTGGATAACAATTTGGCTACCGTGGCACAAATCAAAATTGGCAATGCAGAGCTTAAGCTAGCCCATATGTTTGGGTGTCAAATGTGTTCCCCCACTGTTATTTGATTTTTCTGTGAGTATGTAAAGGGAAAGGACGTGGTTTGGACTTCATGTCACCTTTCCTTACATTAAGGCCTGTACAACTTGTGACCTGAAATCATAACCCAGGTGGAGTTTGACAAAATTCCTGACTTTGCTACTTGCAAAAACAGGAATGCATAACATACATGTCAAACACCTGTAAACCACAATTTGTGGCTGATGGGCAAAATTCAACTCCATTAGTACAAATGGAATGTACCTACCGCCCAAGAGTGTGTAAATTATTCCGTTCACTTGTATTCTTAACTGTAAACAAGGGTATCAGTTTGGTTTCCCATTGTATCTCCTACTGATAGCAAAAACACCTCCACATTTCCTCTGCCTAATCACAGGAATAAATGGCTAGCTTCAAAATGCAAGTCAAACCCTATGCTTCCCCCCCCCCCGGCCAGGAATGTTGAACAAACACTACTGGAATTACTCCAGTAAATACGCAGTAATTCTCTCAGTCTTTTTGGGTTTCCAAACTGCATTTTTATCAATCCTCTGTTACATAATTCAATGATTTTTTTAAAATTAAATGATGCCAGAAAAATGAGCTAGATAACTTAGAACAGTGTTTGTCAAACTGTGGGTCAGGACCCACTAGGTGGGTTGTGAGCCAATTTCAGGTGGGTCTCCATACATTTCAATATTTTATCTTTAATATATTAAACTTGATGCTACCATGGTATGTGATTGCATTTGGGGAAATGTTACAGACCTATACTTTTAACAAGCCACTATGTACATTCTTTTAACAATGATAGTAAATGGGACTTACTCCTAGGTAAATGTGGATAGGATTGCAGCTTAGGATTGTTAAAAATGTTCTTGCTTGATGATGCCACTTCTGGTCATGACATCACTTCTGATGGGTCCTGACAGATTCTCATTCTAAAAAGTGGGTCCCGGTGCTAAATGTGTGAGAACCACTGACTTAGATCAATGGTTTTCAAACTTTTTAAAATGACAATCTGATCAGGACCCACCAAAAGTGATGTTATTAACCTGGAAGTGATGTCATGGCTAGAAGTCATCAAGCAGGAAAATTTAACACCCCCATATAACAAAATCAAATCAAATCAATTAAGCAAATTAAAAATTTATTAAAATAAAGAAGAACCTCATAACCCTCCCAAGCAGATGATGATCTGTTTTTTGCTTTTTTAAAAAAAACGAATCCCCCAAACATTCCAAAGGCTGCAATCCTATCCACACTTTCCTGGGAGTAAGCTCCATTGACTATCGTTGTTAAAAGCATATACATAGTAGCCTATTAAAGTACAGATCTGTCTCATTTACCCAAGGACAGTCACATACCATGACAGCATCATGTCTAACATATTAAAAATGAAATACATATTGAAATGAATGGGGACCCTCCTGAAATTGGCTCAGAACTCACCTAGTGGGTTCCACTCCACAGTTTGAGAACCACTGACTTAGATGCATTGATTCCCTCATCATAAAATGCCATAAAAGAGCTGATCAACAGGTGGAGCTATTTTTCTTTATATCAGACAGACTACGTACTCTTCCAAAAAGCATCTCCCATGGACAGTTCGATTTGGACTGCCCATCAAAGAGGGAACACTTTGCCACCTGCTGCTATACCTCTGAAGGGGCTGTTTCTTTGGAGACAGTGTCCAGCTGTTCTCCACACATACTGGTCAACAGGAAAGCCTCCCACTGTGCCTCCCTGTCTGAGTTGCTTGCCTTGGGATCAAAAGATTTCCAATGTAGCTAGCATGAGTACATGGAAATATCAGCAACATTAGCAAGTAGCTTAAATGAAGAAGTTGAATGTATCTTTTATGAGAGTTCCCTCTCCACTTGCCAGGATACATAGGGAAAGTTGGAAGCAGGAAGTGAAAAGTAAAAGTAAAATGATTTGGAGAAAACAAAGATTAATTTGCAATAAGATAAACTAAAGATCTGCAATTTAAAATACATCATATGTCAGAAGTCATACAGTGGCAGCTGAGACTCCAACACTATCTGCAATCACTTGCATACAAACATGGGGGCCAAGGGGGCCCTTGGCCATGGGTACCCCTGATATTGCCATCATGGAGGGGGGGGTGACAAGCAGCAATGGCAGGTGAGTGGGCAGGCGGGTGAGTGAGGCTGCAATCCTATCCTCACTTTCCTGGGAGTAAGCCCCTTTGACTAGTATGGGGCTTCTGAGTAGACATACATAGGATTGGGCACTAAGCCAGCTAGCAGTCCTGATCCAGTGATGCAGGAGCCAGCCAGCCAGCAATTGTGGAGGCAAGAGAGGGTGCAGGCCAATAGGTGGGTGACCCTGACCGGTGCCAACAGCATTACTGGCCCAGACGAAGGGAAAGGGGTTGGGGAGCTGAGAGAGCCTATTCCTTCACAGCACGGCCTCTCATGGCATCCTCTGATTGGCTGGTGCTACTCTCCATTTGCAGTTGCGAGGAGGGAAGAAAGGCATTGGTGCCTCTTCTCCCTCTCCTCACGGTGGCTCGGGCAAGGAAGGAACCTCCTCCTACTCTAGAGAAAGGAGAAGCCAGTGCCTGCTGGTGACTGCCTGCCTGGATCTGTGATTGTTAGGAGGGAGGAGGGAGAGTTGAGTCACTCAGGCTGCCTGCCTGTGCTCAATTTGGTGAGTGCGAAACTCAAATGGGCAGGGGCTGAAGAGGAACAGGGGACAAAAGTTGTAGGATTTGTGTTGTGGGGGACTGCTAATCTGGAGGATGCTGTTTTTGTTCAGGAGTGGGGGGGGAAATGTGTTGTGATATGCTCTGATCTGTTGGAACAGCTAATTCGGATGGAAGGATAAAATGGATTTGTCTCTCTGTGTGTGCAAAGTGCACCTCCCTCCAGTGACAGCTAAACACTCTTGGCCAGGGGTGCTCACACTTTTTTGGCTCGAGAGCTACTTTGAAACCCAGCAAGGCCCGGAGATCTACCAGAGTTTTTTTTTTTACAATGTTCGCGCCATCTTAACATATAACATTTATGTGTACAATGCATGTTGGTGTACCTTGAGCCCCACTGAGTATAACAGGACTTACTCCTGAGTAGACATGCCTAGGATTAGGCTGTGAGGCTGCAATCCTAGCCACACTTACCTGGGAGTAAACCCCATTGAGTACAATGGGCCTTACTCCCGGCGTTTCCTCCCAGAGGCACCTGAAGGGGGGGGGGGTCGGCACTCCGCGATCTACTCATTTTGCCTCGCGATCTACCGGTAGATCGCGATCCACCTATTGAGCACCCCTGCTCTTGGCCAACTGTGGCTTAGTGTCCTCTTACTTAAAATCACTCAGGCTGCCATTTTCCCCATTTTTTGGTACACAGGTATAACTCTCTTCAAGGCCAGCCTTAGGAGCTGTAGGGCCCAACTGGAAATTTTTTTTCCCCCACCACCAAGGTCTGTAGAATCTTAGAGATCTCACATGGTATTAAGAAAAAAATTAATTTTAAGAAAATTAAAATGGTTGCTGTTCTTTATAAAACCTACAGTGCGACGTCAGGTGTCCATTGCAATTTATGTTTGTGACAAGACTAAAGTGCCCCCTTAGGTATAGAGCCCGAATGGCTTAAAGCGAGCTCTGTTTCTCTTTATCTATTGATGACTTTATAACGTCTTAGAAGGGGAACATGCACTGAATTTGGATAAGCAGACAGAACAAATGATTGACCAGTGGAGGATGTGGACAAATTGTATTGTGTTTGGCCTACTGATCATCTTATAACAATCTAGGTAGGGATGAGTAAAGCATATATAAGAAATTCTATTGTTAAGAATTTTTTTGGTATACATTTGCCATGTCTAAATCCATTCAATTGATATTTGCACTGATTTGTTGATTGTCTGGTTTAAGCTAGGTTTTCACTCATGGTTTTCACTCATGACATGATCACACTGGGTTTGGTAGACTTGAAGCTGCATAAACACAGTACAATCCTAGCTGGAAATAAGACTAATTGGTTTCAGTGGGACTTATTTCAGGAAAGCATGCTTAAAACAGTAACCACCCTTTCCCCAACCTTCTGAATTGTCAGATGCAAAAGTGGTTGGTTTGGAGAAAGGATAGTTGGGGTGTGTGAATGACCCATGAGCTGATTGTTGGGTGGAGGGCATTATTTGTTGTTAAACTTGTAAAGGAAAAGCACCTAAAGTCACAACAATCTGTTTATAAGATTTAAATTGTTATTTTATTTCACTTGAGTTTATACTGCTATCTAGAATGGTACATAGTGAAAAGTAATTGTTCACAAAGTTAAAGGGGTCTTCTTTGCCTGAAAAAACACAATGCCATGGGAATGGACAAGATCCTAGAAACTGGCCTGGCAAGAAATGATTGAGCCCAATTCTGAGCTCTGCACGCCAGCTTACTGCCGGTGCGCACTGTCACAAACATACCATAAGGCACGTTTGCGGGGCTTAGCAGTGGCCCAGCCCTGGAGCTAGCTCAGGGTACGCTCGCACTGGGATAGCACTGGTGGAAAGCCGGTGCTCAGCTGATTGGCAGTTGCCCAAACCACAGGGCGGTGGAGAGGTAGGTGGAGGTGCAGGGGAAGCAGGGAGGCATTCTGAATGGGAGGGAGATGTGGGGAGGATGGGGAGAGAGTGGGGAAGAGATGTGCAGGGGGAGGGAGTGGGGCAGGAGGAGGTCAGGACTGGTGGAGCTCAGCTCCACCGGATCCTGAGCTCCATTTTGGGCTGTGCAGTCCGACATGGAACTCTGATTCTGCGGCAGCACCAAAATCGAGTAGCCCTTTCCTGTCCCCTTTCCCCCAAGGATCTTCCTACCTGCATCTGCCCAGTTGCTCTCAGGATGACATGGCAGCCATTTTTGGTGCCGCAGCAGCCCCAACATTCTGGGCAGCTCAGGATTGGGCTGTAAAATATTGTGAGAATATGGATATTATGAAAATACAGAATGTTCATTGAAGCCATCACAATGCTGCTTGAGTAACAAGCAGTAAATCTGACAAAAAGTACTGTGGATTTTGGTAAGATTTCCTGCATTTTTTGGAACAATATTCCCATTTGATGGAACTACAGACTTTGAGCCAAATTCTGCTATTGTTGAAGTTCAGCACTGAGCCAGAGTCTAGCTGCTGCAAAATGAAACGTGTTTTATTTGTATATGTCAAGAAGTCAATAAGCAATTTAGCTGGTTGGGCTGTGTTAGAAGCTTGTGACTGTTTGACATCTGTCGCCATGATGACAAGCCAGGAAAAAGCTTAACTAGCTGGCATAGCTTGAAGACTCACGGCCCAATTAAGGGAATCATTCTGAGGTCCAAACTAGACATGACATGCAATCACAGATACTTTTAACGTGACACTTTTTTAAAAAACTAAAAGCAACCTTAGGAGGTTCAAGGTGTGGGCAGCAGGACTGGTTCCTTTACCCTTTCCTTCTTTGGAAATGTTGTTCCATATCACACCCTCCAAACAGCTTTTATCCCCACGTGGGAAACTTATGGGTATGTGCTAGAGGAAAAGTAGCTTGGAAGGGTGATTTTTAGGCACACTCACCTGCAGGGCTGGCATTAGGAGCTGTGGGGCCCAATTGGAAACATTTTTGCGGGGCCCCCTCTATTAATTTTTTTTTGCTCTTAGCTTGAATGGAGCTAGACCAAGGGGGGGGGAACTGTTACTTCTGTGCAGGTGGACAGGACTCCTGTATCTTTAATGGTACAGTGTGTGCCCAGCCCGCAGTGCTCCCCAACTCTCTCCTGTTGCCGCCCTGTCTGCAGCAGCCCACTCAGGAGCTAGACGGGGAGAGGATGGTGCTGGGAGCTGCAAGGGCAGGGAAAGAGTGAGGTGCACATGCTGCCACTTGCATGCCACCAATTTTAGGCCAATTGGAATCAGCAGTGGGCGGAAGGGCAGCATGGAGCCCCCACCCTGTGCGGGGCCCAAATGGGCGAAATTACCCCTATTGCCTAAAAGCCAGCCCTGCTCCCCTAGCAGATCAAGAAATGGTGGGGCAGCCTTTCTTGTGCCATTCCTTCTTGCAAACTTATATTGTCCCAAGACTGCTTTCAGTTTAAAAAATGTCAGGGCAAAGGTACGTGACTGCAAGTCACATGTAGTTTCTGACAAAGCTACAGCCAGTAGAGATGATGAACAACAGGGAACTGGCCAACAAAGAGAAGAAAAAGTATTGCCATTCAGACTGACATCTTAACATAGATATATGAAGCAAGTATGTAAGGAAAAGTTTCAGTGGTACCATATTGTACAGTGAAGTTGAATTTTAATAGCTATGTTGAAATAGTGGCTACTGACTAAAGACAATCTTTGGTTCAAGTTTTGTTGTACTTTTTTTATCTGAAGGACCCAATAACTAAGGTTTTGATTAAACAAACAAACAAAATCACAATATCACAAAAATATATTAAGCCATGTAAAGTACCTCCAGTACTGCCCAGGAGTTTAGGATGCATCAATCCACTGTTTCATAGTTGCAAAAATATGTAAATCTCACTGAAGACTTGAATCAGTTATAGGAAGAAAAGAGATCTTCAGCATTAAATCTGTTTAAAGATTCTAACTCCCCTAGAAAGAGCCCAAACGAGAATGCTACTGTACTGTATTGTCAGGTCAATGTTAAATCTTTGGAGCTATGATAGTGATTACCATGCAAGCCTAGACATGTCTATTCAGAAGTAAGTCCCATTGCATTTAATGGAACTCACAAACAGGCAAGTGTGTCTTAAGCTACTGTCCTCTTCTCACTCACGTGGAAATAAACCCCATTGAACACAATGAGACTTACTTCTGATTAAGCATGCATAAGATTGCACTGTTATGCACAGACTTCCATCTTACCCATTAAAACGGAAGGCACTTAAAAGTGCTGAACCCATTTCTGCCCAGCCCAGAGGTGTACTCATTTGTTGCATATATGCAACATTGGGCAGAAATAGCTTAATCTGAACTGGATCATGCTCTAAGTATTGTTGTTATTCATCATAATAGACTAAGTAAAACACTTGGAGAATCCCTTATAGAAGAAAGAGCTAGGATTATTCAGCAGATGAATAGGAGATGCTTTGGTTGGTAAATAATAATTTATATAGATGGTAAAAGGGAAAAAAGCTATTTTATATAAGCCCAGACAGTTTATAAGTGCAGACAATTTATAATCGGAACCATGAGATAGGTTTGCTAAATATAGGTTAGGGTTTCTATGCTCTTTAACAGTTGTTTGGAAAGGATAGTATTGGCAGATACATCAATGATGCAAATCAATGCAGCTGGAAGTTCTGTCTCCCAATCATTAAAGAGCCAAGGAACTCTGTTCTAGCCTGAATTGGGCAGGAAGCCACAGGGGGTCAAAGTACATGTTGGTGGTCTTGTGCATAGCTGCTTACTTGGTCATCTGTGGTAACTGAAGACGATGCCCCAAGTGCAAGAAAATTTTAGAAAACTTGGTCTGTGGTTCTAGATAAAAACTGATTAAGAGCCCAATCCTGTGTGGCGCGGCGTGGACCACAGCTGCAAACGTGCCATAAGGCACATTTGCGGGGCTTACCGCCAGGCTCCTGCCAGACCTGGCTCAGCTCCAGCTGGCGCTGAGCCACCGCCTGGTGGGCATCTGCGTTCCACTGCTTGGCGGTGCCTGCAACCGCCGGGCTGAGGAACGGGGAATGGGGGCGTGGTCAGGGGCATGGGGGAGGCGTTCCGAGGAGAGGGAGGCGTGGTCGGGTGCATTCCGGGGGGCAGGGGGAGGCGGATCCACAGAGCTGAGCTCTGCAGGATCCTAGGCGCTTGTGGACCAAACAGTCGCCGCTAAAGTGAGTAGCTCCATTGAGGGGCTGCTTCCCTTACCCAGGGGAACGGGACAAATGTCCCCTTCTCCCAAGGAGCCTCCCACAGTAGTGCAGGAGGCTCTGGATCCAGTGGGAGCCCACCAGGGAGCCGCCGGGTCCCGCAGCTCCGGGCAGCTCAGGATTGGGCTGTAATACAGTACATATGAGGCAGGCATGCCACTGAGGGTGAATTACTGACATAGTGTGTAAATGCTACCTCAGCATTTAGTGCAATTTTCATAGGGGTCTTATGAATGCATTATTCAAGTTACTTAAAGCGGCTTTGCTGACCCATTGCTAATCTCTGCACAGCAATTTTTTTCTCAGCAAGTGTCAGCGGCACACCAGGGTTGCTGCCTGAAATGCATTATGTTGAAAACCTCAATACAGTCGATGTAAATGTCAGATAAAGAGTCTTCTACAGGGCTTCAAGCTTTATTTGGTAGAACTCTCAGTTGAAACTTCAGCTGATTAATTAGAAGGGGGCATTTCGGTAGGCGAAAACAATTTGCAATCAGTATGGTTGAGGATTAAGGGTGTGTTGCACACTTTTTGAAGCTAATCTGCTGCTGTGTTACTGTAATACAAGAGAAAGCAAGCATATTAAATATTCACATATAAAAAATGAATGTTAGCTTTGTTTATTACATTATAGAACTATTTATTTCACTATCTCAAAAGGCACCAATACTCAGGTTCTATTAATTTGCAAATTCATTTAAATTGGATCAATTGCAGCACAAACCTAGCTGTGTTTACTCAGAAGTAATTTCATTATGTTCAATATAAGCCCATTGTGATCAATAGGGCTTACTCCCAGTAAAGTGTATACAGGATGCCAGCCTTAACTGATTTAAAGGCAAGTTTAAATTATATTGCTTGTTTTAAAATCCACTGTTTTGTAAGTATATTTTGTATTTTGCCATGAACAATTTTTCTAGAGGATATACTGAATGAATTAAGCAAAATCATTAAGCAAAATAACTAACAACTCTCTGATTAATTGAGTAAACTTTGCTTTTTTTTATTTCAAGGTGCAGCAGGGAATGGGGGAGTATGTCACTAACGTCTGCTCACGTTACCCCATGCGAAAGCATCTTGCGACTCTAATCTGCTCAGTGCCTGCATGGATTCTCGCTCTGTGTGTACCTGGCAGAGCTAATCCCTGAGCTGTCACTTGAGGTGTCGAAGGAATGAGGTAACAAATAATGGATAGTAATATTAAAAGGCATCACTATCATCCCAGGAGTTGCAGCATGGATAAAATTAGTTTTAAGCATTAAATTATTATAAAGTCAAATATTAACTTTGGCTTATTGCGCTAATGAGAATGACATTGAATTAAATGCAAGTATGTGATGTGATAGCATGTAGAAGGAATTACACCTGATACATTTTGGAGTTGAGACTTTCCCTTTTAAACAAATGTGTATCATTAGTTAAAAAGCTCTTTAAACAAGTTGAGCTTAGAGTTAACTGACAGGGTGTTTCACCAATGTTAAGGTCAAGAAGTCATACAATTGCAGGCTTTAAAAAAATCTCCAAAGTCATCCAGTTCAGTCCCTTGCATCAATGCTTGTATTTTAATGTCAATCACTTCCCTATTGAATAATCCCACATTATTCATGTTATAGAGATGGGATGGCTATCTGTTGACCTGTGAAAGAGATTCAATTCTTGAAACATCTTTACATGATCTCTAGTAGCCCTAGAAAGTTTTTTAAGTCATGACATGATTACAACAATCACTCATACTTTCACTTGTAAGGAGCGTAGCAATGAATCTCCATTTGTATTACATGTATAGTTTACTGCTTTGCTGTGTGTGCATTCTGGAATGACAACCAAGAACCACTGCTGATCCTGAGGGAAGCTTTCAGGCTGCACATTCACTTCCCTTCAAATTAGTTACTTTATACCTGACAACATATGCTCTATATCATCACTTCTCAAGTTTATCCCTGTCTGTACCACTTTGCATGGTCCACCTATTGGAAGTACCACCAGAAGTAACTGGTGATAATGTCATCGTCAGTTACTTTTGGATAGGTAGGCCAGATGTGACATGACAAAAACTGGTAAGAGGCTCTGGGTGGACAGGAAGGCTTTTTCAAGCTCACAGGAAGTGCACGCTGGAGATAGACAAGGTTCTTACTGCTGCTTGTCACGTTGTATTGTTGGTCTTGCTGCCAGGCAGTGGGGGCCTGGGGGTCCTGTGAGTAGCACTGGACACCACCTTGAGTACCACCAGTAGTACAAGCACCACTGGTTGACAAACATATGCTCTATATATGTGCAACACCTACTGTCAGGTGATAGCATACTTATTATAGACTTCCCAGCATCAAGATCACACACAGTTATTAGGGTGCTGCTTGACACACTGACCACTCCCTGGTGTGCAGCAGAGTGAAACTGCAAACAAAGCGACTGTACCACACAAAAAAAGAAGGAAGACCTCGCATTGACACCAGCAAGACCCGGGATCAGGGAAAAGTGGAGGAATTTGCACAAGCACTTGAGGAATCTCTTCCAGGCCTGGCCAATGCAAATGCATCCAACAGATGGGAACATTTCAAGAATGCTGTTTACAACACCGCCTTGTCCATATTCGGTAAGAAAACCAACAAGATGGCAGACTGGTTTGAAGCCCACTCTGAGGAGTTGACACCAGTCATTGAGGAAAAGAGGAGAGCTCTAGCAGCATACAAAGCCTGTCGCAGTGAGCGCAACCTGCAGGTCCTCTGAGTGGCTTGCAGAAAAGTTGAGCAGACTGCCAGGAGATGTGCTAACGACTACTGGCTCCAACTCTGTTCCCAGATACAGATAGCAGCTGACACAGGCAACATCAAGGGGATGTATGATGGTATCAAGCAGGCCCTAGGTCCAACACAGAAGAGAATTGCCCCTCTGAAGTCTGCCACAGGCGAGGTCATCCAGGACCGGGCGCAGCAGATGGAACGCTGGGTGCAGCACTACTCTGAGCTGTATTCCAGAGAAAATGTAATTACCGAAGAAGCGCTGAACAACATTGAGTGCCTGCCTGCTTTGGAGGAGCTTGACAGTGAACCAACCCTAGAAGAACTTCACATGGCCCTGGACTCCCTTGCCTCTAGCAAGGCACCTAGGAAAGACAGCATCCCTAATGAGGTCCTAAAGTGCTGCAAAGAGATCATTGCCACTGAGCTGCATGAAATCCTCTGTATCTGTTGGAGAGAAGGTGGAGTACCACAGGACATGAGGGATGCAAACATCGTCACTCTGTACAAGAACAAAGGCGGCAGGGGTGACTGCAATAACTACCGTGGCATCTCTCTGCACATGAACTGGAGATTGTCCATGACTTTGTGTACCTTGGCTCAACGATCTCCGACACTCTTTCTCTCGATGTCGAGCTAAACAAACGCATCGGTAAAGCAGCTACCACGTTTTCCAGACTCACAAACAGAGTCTGGCCTAACAAAAAGCTGATGGAACATACCAAGATCCAGATCTACAGAGCTTGCTTCTTGAGTACGCCTCTGTATTGCAGCGAGTTATGGACTCTTCGCTCACAACAGGAGAGGAAACTGAATGCTTTCCACATGCGCTGCCTCCGACGCATCCTTAGTATCACCTAACAGGACAAAGTTCCAAACAACACAGTCCTGGAACGAGCTGGAATCCCTAGCATGTATGCACTGCTGAAACAGAGACGCCTGTGTTGGCTCGGTCATGTCGTGAGAATGGACGATGGCCAGATCCCAAAGGATCTCCTCTATGGAGAACTCATGCAGGGAAAGCACCCTACAGGTAGACCACAGCTGCGACACAAGGACATCTGCAAGAGGGATCTGAAGGCCTTAGGAATGGACCTCAACAGGTGGGAAACCCTGGCCTCTGAGCTTCCCGCTTGGAGGCAGGCTGTGCAGCTTGGCCTCTCCCAGTTTGAAGAGACACTTGGCCAACAGACTGAGGCAAAGAGGCAAAGAAGGAAGGCCCATAGCCAGGGAGACAGACCAGAAACACACACTGCACTTGCTCCCAGTGTGGAAGGGATTGTTACTCCCGAATTGGCCTTTTCAGCCACATTAGACACTGTTCCAGAACCACTTTTCAGAGCGCGATACCAGAGTCTTCCAAGACTGAAGGATGCCAATGAATGACCAGCCATGCATTGCAAAGGATAGTTCTGGTACCTGAACCTGAACTCAATCTGAAGAACTGAATGACTCCTGAGATTGCAGAAGTGGGCTGCTCCTATTTTAGACCATCACAGAGGCCAAGAGTCAAATTGGTCTATCATTCCAGAAGCTATAGGACAAGGAATTCATTTGATAAATGAACTTCAGTTGCTCATGTAAGAAGACTGATTTATATACAGTCAGTTCTTGTTATCCACTAGGGTTAGGTTCCCAGAAACCCAAGGAGATAGCGAAATTTGTGGACATCAAACCATTGATCCTATGGGATCAATGGGGTTAGGTACAAGGGGTATGGGGGGAAGAGGTACCTTCCCTGTCAGCAGAAGAATCTAGTAGAGACCCTCAGGAAGCCAACAGAGCGCAGGAGGAAGTGCCAAAATATCTCTGAATGCTGCCGAGGCCTTCCAGAGGCTGCAGGGACCTTCAAAATGGCACCCACAACCAGTCCAGAATTCTTTAAAATGACTGGTGGAAGCTTCCGCCAATCATTTTAAAGGGATCTGCACTGGTCGTATGTGCCATTCTGAAGGTCCCTGCAGCCACTGAAAGGTCTCTGCATAGCAGATAATGAGAACAGAGGTGTGGATAATGAGAGAAGGTAGCAATTCAGCCTCTTGCAGATAAGCGAATTTGCAAATAACGAATTCACATATAAAGAGAACTATTACTTTATATTTCTTTCTTGCATAATTCCTAGCCAAGAGTGTGTACTGCCTCTGAAAAGGGCTATGTCAATTGAAAAGGGCTGTGTTACTTTATGATAAGAAAGTGCTGTCCTTAGTGCTTTATTGTAATAGCTTTCTCCCATGAAAGTCATCAGAAGATCAATTAACATATATGTGTGAAACATCCCTTGATATCCACTAAACCAACAATTGCCTAGATAAATTATAACTCGCTCCCAAGGCCACAGATTTTTAAATAGTTGTTTAATCAGGGGTGGCCCTCTAATGAGCTCTGCTGAGACCATGGACTCCCAGTGGCACTTTGGTTAGGGAGCTTTGTAACTTGGTAGGCAGTGGGGAAGACAGTGGCATGGTGTAGCTAAAGCTCAGGGGTGCCATGTGATCCAACTACCCTCCTCGCTTGAGTTGCCCACTTCTTTTTTCCCTCCCTTTCTTTTTCTGGGCAGCCACCCATTCAAAGCTCTTCCACAGGCTGGAAGGCTGGAAAGTAACCATGCACTCCACAAACAGAACTGAAGGAATTACCTAGCCTGGGGCAACTGCATCCCATATCCCTTTGCCATTTCAAAAGACAGGAAGGGAGGGAAGAAGTGGAAAGGGGAGCTGCTCTAGCATGCTAGTCTCTGTGCTTCTCCCCACTTTGTCCCTTCCTAATTCTCTCTGCCTATTGAAATGGCAAGGAGTACAAACCAAGGGGAGGAGGATAAAGCAAACATGGAAAGGAGGTGGCAATGGGTTGTGGGGAAGATTAGCAAGCTGTGGGTCAAAGGATGTGGCAAGGGAAAAAATTACATGGTCTGATCTTGGTCTCAGGCACCAGGACAGTTGGGCCTGGGCTTGTGTTTAGTGACATATTACTAGTTGTAAATAAAGCTAAGCTCTAATAAGAAGTTGTATATTGGTGAAATCTCCTGTTTCATCCCAGTTACCTAGATTTCTTGGTGGCAAGGAAAAACAGTCAGAAATTGATTAGGGTCCTGCTGTGTGAATTGTATGGACAAACCCTGCATGCTAAACAGCAATTAGGAGAAAATCCTAGTTTGAAATCTGCCTAGTAATTATTCAACATTTTCTGGTTCTCTTTCATTCTCTTTTGTGCTGCCTCAGGAACCATTCCATTAGTTCTAGTATGCCATTTTCCTTCTGGATTCCAGGGTAACCTCTGTATTTAGCATTCACTTGTAAGAATTAATGATTATCCCTTGAATGGTCTTACTAACTAAGGGCGCAATCCTAACCCACTTTCCAGCACCGACATAAGGGTGTTGCAACTTCAAGGTAAGGGAGCAAACATTGCCTTACCTTGAGGAGGCCCCCACGACTGCCCCCCAACTGTAGGATGCAGCACATGCCCCACTGGCGCAGCTATGCCAGTGCTGGAAAGTTGGTTAGGATTGCGCCCTAAGTGTGATAGTGGATGATTCATAAATACTGAAATTAATTCACACATACATGTAGACAAACTAATGTAAGTAGAATTGCTTGCCACTGAAACTCTTAATGGGAAAATTTAAAAGTTTTTCACTAAACAGCTGTATCACTAATCAGTAAGGAAATTGCTCTACATATGTATTATGGTAGTTAGAACTCCTGATTTCTTGCAGCTGTTGTTACACCTGTGTCACCTCTCTGCAACCCTTGTTTCTGTACATTATTATAAAAAGGAATAATTATATCTCACACCATCCTTGTGATTTTGTGTATGTGCGGATGTGTTAGTAGAGCTTGGAAACTTGGGCCACAAATAATTTTGTCATGGACTGGGAAAATGAGTGTGCAAAGGCCTTATCTGAACTCTGCCGTGCTGTCACAGTAGGACCTTAGGCCAGTGGTTCCCAAACTGTGGGTTGGGACCCACCAGTGGGTCGCAATTCGATTGTGGGTGAGTTGTGAAACTGACAAGCTAATAGCTGACAAGGAAAATGTACTGAGCCCTATGGAAACTGAAACATAGCAGGAGACGGGGCTGGGACTTGGCTGTTATGCTGGATCCCAACCCCATTTCCTGAGCAGTGTGGAGCAGCTACAACCACTCTGCGCTCCTCGGACTTATGCCACCTCCTGAGGTGGTGCAAGTCCGAGGAGACCCATTGGGGCTGCAGTGGCTTACCCGGGGGTAAGGGGAAGAATTTCCCCTTACCTCTGGTTCAACAACTTTGGGCTGCTATCTTGCACTGGATACAACACAGGCCTCCTGCATTGATAGGATTGCACTGCAAGATAGGATTGCACAGCATACCACACATGTGCACTTAGTCATAAGTTAGTGACCATGACTTGGATCTTACTGAAGGTGAGGCAAAGGGGAACACAAGGTCACCAGAATGGTCCCAATCCAATAAACCTCTTGCAAAGCTGACTGGGACCCTCTAGAGCAGTGATTTTCAACCTTTTTTGTCTCACGGCACACTGACAAGGCACTAAAATTGTCAAGGCACACCATCAGTTTTTGGACAATTGACAAGGCACACCATGTTGTTGGTGGGGGGCTCATATCCCCCAATAGTCCTATTAAAAAATGACCCTCCACCAAACTCCCAAGGCACACCAGGGGACCATTCGCGGCACACCAGTGTGCCACGGCACAGTGGTTGAAAATGGCTGCTATAGAATATCATTTTAAAAAGTGGGTCCCAGTGCTAAAAAGTTTGGGAATCACTGCCTTAGGTAAACAGCTATATCTCAATCCCCCTCCCCACCTGTGGCATTCAGATAATAATATTGGTGTACCTTTCAGGGTTCTTATAAGTAAACATTTAAAGAATATATTATCTCCTTTGAGCCTCCAGAGGAGAAAAGTGCAATATAAATATTAAGAGGGCTTCTATACTGGTTTTTTTTCATCATTGTGGACACAATCCACTTATTCATTTACTAAGAATCCAGATGACATTCATCTCAAAGTTGTCTGTACCTTCAGAACACATATAGAAACTTGGTGAAAAGAATGGGGAAAACCCTGTTGTCATAATTGATAATTTGTCCTGGTACCCAGCAATAAAGACATAAGACAGGGTTTATGGATTATAACTGGGCCACATTTATTACATCAATGCTAATAAACAAGGTGATGTAAAACAACCTCTCTGCAATGGGTCCTATTTCCAAAATGCTCCTCTCCTTTTACTGCAGGTGCCTACCCTGGAGAAGACAGCACACCATTGTTTATTCCCCTGTAACATTCCCACCCTCGGAGCTCACACCAAAATCCTTACATTTACTCTCTATCCTGCACTACATCTGATAGTTGTGACCAACCTGGCTACAGGACTTAGGAACAATCAGGGATAGGTGAAAACATCACTCACCACATACCAATCAGATGAACGGCAAACAAATTCCCTAGCCAGCCCAACTAGTTAGACTCAGACAATTTCACTGAACAGGTGGGTGGCAGGGAGTCAAAGATGGCTTGAGGCACACTGAGCTTATTGGGGAGGTATGATGGGCCAATGGCGGCCCTTAACCTGCTCCACTGGTGTAAAGCAGTGTTTCTCCATCAGTGGTACCTGAGGTGGTATCTGGTGCTATGTATAAGACCCTGGACCCCCCCCCCCCGGGGCTTGGCAGCAAGACTAGAAAGGAAACACAACAAGCAGTGGTAGGAGGGTTGGTGGGCAGAGCTCCAGCATGTGCTTTTTTCACTCTTGAAAAAGCCCTCCAATCCTCTCTGAGCCTCTTAGATGCCACAACCTATAATGGAGGCAAAAGGGCAGTATTCAGATATTTATCACATGTGCAGTGAAATCCTTGAAAGGGTGGACTGATTGTAGTACTAGTGTCTCACTTGGGGTGGTGGAATGGTTAGCGACATTGGTGGTGACTATATCCAGTGCTGACACTCTGGGTTGGTCAAGCTCCAGCGCCACCCACCTGTCCCAACCAAACTTAAAAAGGAAAGCAGCAGTGAAATGGGAAAATGTGTCTCCCTATCTCATCCAGAAAAGACTTTTCACTGGGCTTCTGAGATGAGCTGCAGAAGCGCCTGGATAGCCTTGTCAATTTCCCATCAGTGCACACCAACAGTGTGTAATGCTAGTAAAACTAACAAAGATTACAAATTTCACAGGTTTCTCCAGATTCACTCCTGAAGTGAATCTTCATAAATGTCTGTGACTTTTTGAAAGACAATGGAAGCGACAGTGTATTGATGGGTCGGAGGGCCCCCTTTTCCATTTATGTGCTATCTAATATGCAAATAACCACTGGCAGGGCAAGAACTGGTGTAGCATTTGTTTTTTTTTTAAAAATACACCACCTTTTTGGTGTCACCTGGAAGCACCCTATGAAGCAAATTCATCTGGTTTCTTATTCACACCATTAGGCATGAACTGCTCTTGCATAAGCAGTTTTCCTCTCACAAGGAAGCCAAGAGTGGGGTCCACACTGGATATAAAGCAGGATACAGTATTTCCATGACTGCCAGAGTAGGTGGGATTCAGGAGAGAACTGCAAGATTGTGCCACGTGATTAAATTGAAACTTAAACATTTTATTGACCTAGTTAGAGGTATTGCAACAATCATCAGTAGAAATGATATTCATGAGTACATAAGTCTTTCCGAATGACCTGCCTCTAGTGTGGAACTCAACAGAAGAACAATGAAAATGGATTTTCAGGGTCCTCACTGTTGCTGAAAGACATCTATTAGAGAACTGGAAGGATACCCTCCAGATACCCATCTGTGTGCACAGACGGGAAATTGACAAGACTTTCCAGGCACTTCTGCAGTTAGTCTCAGAAGCCCAGTGAAAAGGATACCATCCTATCACAATCCAGTGCATTGAGAACCTTCTATTATTACCAAAATTTGAACGAATGGCTTTTAGATGACAACTATGAATGGACATGTTTGTGGATATTTAGAAGTCATTTTTAGCTATATATACGCATAGTGAATTTACTGTCTGTGAATTAACGTTTATAGTGTAGATTGCTATAAATTTATATTTGTATTCTCTTTTTTTATGTTGATCTATGTATGTAGTATTGCTGTAATGTATGTATAACATTTGACATTTTTTTCTCTGGTTTTTTAAAAAGTTGATTGTATTCCACCCCCCCCCCCGTTGACTAATAAACAGTGAGGGAAAGGGGGAATCCTAGTTAGAGGCCCAGGGGGAGAATTGGGGTGGACAGGTTGAGAGAAGTGAGACAGCCAGATTCCAGACAGTCCCTCTCCTATTACCCTTCTCTTGTCTCTACAACTCTTGCTTCCTTGCTTCAGACCCTAAAGCCTCTTACCACTCAGTGTTCCCATTTCCAAACTTCTTCCCTCCCTCCCTCAGGACCCAATTCTACTCAATTTTCCAGTGCTGGTGCAGTTGTGTCAGTGGGGTGTACGCTGCATCCTGTGGTGGAGGGGCAGTCATTGGGGCCTTCTTAATGTATGGGAACATTTGTTCCCTTACTGTGGTGCTGCATTGTGGCTACACCAGAGCTGGTAAGTTGGATAGGATTGGGCCCTCCGTCACACTCTCTAGTTTTGTCCTATAAAAACACTCCTATTTCACAACATCCTGCCCCAAGGAGGACTCCAGCCTCCACTCCCCCAACTTGTCAGCACATCTTCACCTCCTATCAATCAAAATAAGTAATAGATAAATCATCTGAAAGGTTGCTCCAGGGATGCAGAGGGTGGGAGCCATGCATTTCTAATACCTGCCCAAGAGGTTACTGGGTTGTAGGCAGAAGGGAGAGAATGCAACAAAAATGCATAATTTGTCCCCGTCATCACAGCGTTCCCTCCAAACCAACTGGCTGCTTCCTGTGTTATCTGTCATGGTCTGAGAGTGACAGTTCAGAGTGTTGCAAAACAAGAGCCATTTCCCATTACATGTAAATTATTCCTTTTTCTAGTGGCTGGATCAAAACAACACATAACATAATCAATAAAAACAGAAACCTTCCGCTCCTCTAATATTAATTTTATATGCATCTTCCACTCTTGGTGTAGACTGTCAATGAGAAGCAGTAATTTCACTGAGGTGACAGAAATGAAAGGAACAGGCATAGTCAAGTGTATTAATTTTGCATACGACATTCTAGTTGTAAAGCAGCAATTAGAGTTCAGAGTGGTGCTAATCTCTTTCTGTTGTCTGTTTTGACTGTTATGAAACAAAAAGGAAGGAATATTGTACATTAATTCTGGTGCTGCCAAGGGCTGTTCTGCCACCCTCAGTGAAAAGTTAAGGCAGCTGGGTGATATGATGTGCTTTCTGCACTAAAGATATATAAGAACATAAGAACAGCCCCACTGGATCAGGCCATAGGCCCATCTAGTCCAGCTTCCTGTATCTCACAGCGGCCCACCAAATGCCCCAAGGAGCACACCAGATAACAAGAGACCTGCATCCTGGTGCCCTCCCTTGCATCTGGCATTCTGACATAACCCATTTCTAAAATCAGGAGGTTGCGCATACACATCATGGCTTGTACCCCGTAATGGATTTTTCCTCCAGAAACTGGTCCAATCCCCTTTTAAAGGCGTCCAGGCCAGTCACCATCACCACATCCTGTGGCAAAGAGTTCCACAGACCAACCACACGCTGAGTAAAGAAATATTTTCTTTTGTCTGTTCTAACTCTCCCAACACTCAATTTTAGTGGATGTCCTCTGGTTCTGGTGTTATGTGAGAGTGTAAAGAGCATCTCCCTATCCATCCCCTGCATAATTTTGTATGTCTCAATCATGTCCCCCCTGAGGCGTCTCTTTTCTAGGCTGAAGAGGCCCAAACGTCGCAGCCTTTCCTCATAAGGAAGGTGCCCCAGCCCCATAATCATCTTAGTCGCTCTCATATAGTGCAAGCCTATGTCTGTCTACTCAAAAGGAAGTCCTATTGGATTCAATGGGGCTTACCCCCAGGAAAATGTATAGGATTGAAGCCACAGTAGCTGTGTGACTCTTGTAAAAACAAAACATCATCGTCTGTAAATTTTGCAAAGGATAGCCTGATATGTTTGACAGAAGTGCCTTGGTGTGGTGATGATCTTTCTCTTATGTGCCTCCCCTTGGACCAAGTCACAAATGCTTGAGTAACTCTTGTTTCACTCAGAGCACAGTCCCAAACTCTGGTTGGGCCAATGCAAGTCCCTTGCACTGACCCACTGGTGTCGCAAAAGTGCCATAAAGCACTTGTGTGCCACCAGAAGAGGAAGGACAGATGTGGACAGAAGAGGAAGGACAGAAGAGGAAGGACAGATGTGTGCCAGCCTCCAGAGGCCGGCATGAGCCTTGCTCTGCTGGCACAACAGGTAAGCCTGTGCCAGCAAGCTAGGCCAGCGTGCGAGTCTGGGTGTGTGTGCGGAAGGTAGAAGAGAAGCGTTTTGGGGCAGGGAAGGGCAGGTGGCAGACAGGTCTGTGGGCAGGAAGTGGGTAAGCGGGGGTGGGGCAAGGATCTGGCACTTATTCCGGATCCTATCCTTGCTCTCAGGCAGGCTGGGGCAGCTTTGGGCTGCTTGGAGCCCCATTGCGGCTGCTGCGGCTTTTCCTGGGATAAGGGGAAGCGATTCTCCTTGCCACTAGCTGAGCTGCAACGGGACTCAATCCTGCCCTGGATGCAGTGAAGGCCTGGCAGCCTGTCTGTTCCAGGGTAGGTTACAATAGCGCTGCCCGATTCATAGATAAGTATGCCAGATGACTATTTTCATGACCTCAAACACAATGCTTTTATAGTGGTGTTTGAAGTGTGACAGTGTGACATTCGTACATACAAGTCACCGCTTGACGCTACAGTACTCAAATGATGAACATATGCACATGAACAATCCCCTTACTTACACTACTTTTGAAGGTAGAAGACTGATGAATTCTGAGGTGTTTTTAAAGAGGTTAGGCACCTAACAGCATTTATTTTCACCACTTCAACCAACAGAGATGGGGAAACAGAGGATTTCAAAAAACAACCTGCAGTTTTGAAATCGGAAGGTACAGTATTTCTGAATACGAGGTATTAGACAATATGCTCAGGGGCGCTTTAGCAAAGCCACATGGAAACCCTAATTTCATGTAAAACCCAACAGCAATATCAGCAGTATCATTTTAAACAAACTGTTGTGTTGGCTGCCACAAGATAACAGGTTGGTTATAAACCTCAATGTAACTTCTTGCTGTGAGTTGAATGGTCTTCAGAATCAGAACAGCAAAATATAGTTGTTTCTGGCAAGCAGCGTTGTTCACATACAATCAAGACATTTTATTATTTAGAAAGATCAGAATTTATTTGTGATGCTGGCAACCAGCAAATGTTGCAGTATACATTTCAGAAGTTTAGAAAACCCAGCTGGGTTTTGCAAGATACCAGGGGGCTTTGCAGATTTTCTAAATAAATGTACACGCTCTGCAGAACCCCTGCTATGATCATGTTTTTCAACTGACTGAAGTGCTGGAGACATACTCACAAGCAATGACTGTAATGCTAAATTTGTGTATATCACCGAGACTTGCAATCAAAAGTTGTTGTTCAGTGCACTTTATGAAAGATAAGTAATTGAAAACGCTTACCATGTTTGCTGGAAAGATACCTTTGAAATTTCACAGATAAAGTGTCTCTTATAACCTTTTCACAGACACATAGTGATTGTATCAACTTAAGGCTCTCTTATGCTGCCTCTCCAAAAGTTGCTGCACATATACTCAGCTAACCACAAAACAGCTATCCCTGCAAAGAATACTAACAGCAGCATAAAAGCCATAGTTTACACTAAATGGTTTATACAAGTCATAATTGCACAAAGCTGCTTGAACAGTCAAGTCAGGTTCAAATATATCGCTCGGCCAACTGGCTATTTGAATACACAATAATTAGACCACAAAAAGTCCAACACAATGACACGTTCTCATATGTAATTGGCAGCAACAAGTACAATTACAATTGAATAATAAAATTATACAACAATCACAGACAAAGAAAATACATCTATCAAAACCATTCATGTAAGGTTACATCTGGATTGAATAGTTACCTTCACTTTTGATTATAACAGATAAGAAAATTTGTTCCAAATATCTACTACTGTCACACCAGTAAGCTAGTGACAATGAAGGTAAAGCTCCGTAAGAGTTTCGCACCTTTTTGCCTGGCACTCCAGGCAAGCAGGGCTATGGTGGGAAAATGGGTGCACCTCATTGGCTGCTGCACAAGTGGAGCCTGGGTGGGTTGATGTCCTGAAGGCTGTGTGCCTTCTGAAGTCAGTCCACTGGAATTTTTGAGGAGCAAGCAGCTTTCCTTTTGATTGGGGGCTCAGAGTCAGTCCATGCTTTCGTTCTATGATCATCTGTGCCTATAGACTAGGCTTCTTCGTGTCTTCTTGGAAACAGGGTTTTCCTTTCCAGAGTCATGAAAGTGGCCTGTTTTTTTACTATTTTGAGATGTTTGGAGGCATGAGGAGCCCTGCCATAGGGGTCTGCAGGCTCCCCAGACCCCTAGGACACTGCTGCTGCCTCAGGTAAGGAAGGAAATATCCATGGCAGCAGCACAATCTCAGTGATCACACTGCTGCCTTTACCCACCCCTTAAGGGAACAGACAAAGGGTTTCCCTGGCTGGGACATCGTGATGCCCCAGTGTCACCTGGGCCCAGTCCTGGTGGCCAGGAGTTCCCCAGGAGAAGGGGTCTCCTCAAGGGTAGAGGCCTCCTCGGGGATAAGACCCAAGTGCTATCAGGACTGGGGTCTCCGGCAGAACACCTACCTGGGAGTAGGGCAGAGGACCAGCTAGGAACAACCAGCAGGCACCAGAAGGGGTGGGGCTGGACAAACCGGAGGGTGGTTTCATAAGGAGCCTGGAGAGCAAACGGAGAGGTTGCTCCTCTCCAGGGGGGAGTAAGGCCAGAGGGAAGCCAAAGGCGGATAGTAACCCCTGCCTAGGAGGAAAGAGCAAGGCCCCCAGAGGGGTTGTGCAGACTTCTGCCCTGGAGAGAGGAGGCTGGGGCAGAGATCTACCTGACCCAGGACCTGCCTGGACCCTGGGGGTGAATCTAGGAGAGACGGGGCTACGGAGACAAGGGCCCCCAGTCACCTATACCCCAGGGTGGCCAGCTGATTGGAGGGCAAGCACAGAGGTACCGGGGGCCCTCCCAAGGTCAGCCAGCCTGACCCTGACCCGCAGTGCTGCAGCCATCAAGAGCCCGGACCCCTGGCCAAAGGACACTGGTCGGAGAGCTCAGGCTGGAACCACAAAGGGGCAGAAAGGGTCGGGACCAGAGTCTATTGGACGATGACAGCACAAGTCTGCGTAATGTACGGTGGCCTGTGAAGTAATAGGCCTCATGAATGTAAAGCGGCTGATGCTATTAAACTGTCTGTGTAGAACAGCTGTATCTGCCTCCTGTCCTTTACTCCACTGCCTACCATGATTCGTCGATCGGGTAAGCCCCCACACTCAATAGCAACCCCAGGGGCGGGGCCTCCTCCCGCCATGGACATTACACCCAGTTTGGGAACCTCTGGTCTAAGCCATACACAGCTGTTAACATTAAAAATGAACTCTCTGACTGTGCTTCTCTAGTAAAACTTTTTGGGGTCTAATAGGCCATTTCCTTACACAAACCTGCTAAATGAGAATCTCTATAAGCCTAAGGGTGCAATCCTAATGTCTTATGTCGGTGCTTTCCAGCACTGGCTTAGCAGTACCAATGGGACATGTGCTGCATCCTGCCGTTGGGTGTCACTCATGGAGGCCTCCTCAAAGCAAGGGAATGTTTGTTCCCTTACCTTGGAGTTTCTTTGCCCTTATGTCAGTGCTGGAAAGCACTGACATAAGGGATTAGGATTGCGCCCTAAGCTAATCAGAACCACTTGGATTTTATATTCCAAATTTTTATATATAAATTTTTAAAATAAAATTAAATAAATCAATCTAGGTAAACATGCTGAAGATTGGGATGTAAGATAGATGAATGTAGTGTTTTATACATACTCCATCACCAATTTTTGCAGTTTGCAGTGTCGTTATCACTAAGTAGTGATTGATCCCCACTTTGTATTATATGACAGTTGAATACTTCATCTGTTTTTATAGGAAGATGAACTTATTGTTCTGGTCCCTGTTGCTAAGCAGTTTCTCTACTAAATCTGCATGCAGTCGATAACTTATTAGTATTCAGTGTTCTATTAAAAAACAACAACAATGCTTCAAACAGTTTAAACTTTCAGACTAGCCAGAAATCCATAATGCAAAACAATGCTGATGAAGTATAGCATCTTTGGTTACAATGAAGTGTCATCTTTCTTTCCAAAATTGTGCTTATAATTAAAGTCTGCATGACAGGTTCTAAAGGTACACAACATGGAAATGGAGACAACAGCTACAAAGCCATGACACAGTTCCAAATTATAAGGACTGCAAAAGTCACCATAGTCACAGCATGATATTGCCATTTACTTATGTATTTTGCCAGTGTTGCAAGACCCTTCTGTAACTTTTCACAGGCTGTTGTACATTTAGCTAATTTGATGCTATATACAAATATTGCAAATTCACTGTTCATACCATTATCCATGCAATTAACCCATAATGCATACATTAGCAAGAATATGTCCCACACAATACAAAACAAGCTGGTATGTTGCCAATCAAAGAACGCACAATCCCAACACTGATATTATTGCCACAAACATCCATTTCAAAAATACAAGTATCATTTAGAGGTTGTATCTTCTGTGTGAGAGGGATCTTCTGTGCACCAGTCAGGCTGTCAAATCTTAATATCAAGGGTTCTTGCACTGAACTATATAGGTGGGCCCCTGTATTCATGGGCCCCCTGTGGGCACAGAAACCACAAATATGGAGGGATGCTTGAAAAAACTAGATCAATGCTAACAGGAAGCAGGAAGTTAACTATTAGCATCAGTCTAGTTTTTCCAAGCATTCAGTCTGCCACCTACCTTAACATCACTATAAGCTTGAATGCTTACAGCAGTGGTTCTCGAACTTTTCCAGCCCGCGGCTCCCCTGATCCTTGTGGCCATTGGCCGCGGCTCCCCATTACATCACCTCACCTCGGTTACCCCCAAAATGGGGATGAAGGTGTTATAATTAAACACTAGAAATAAAAAACAAACACTAGAAACAAAAAAAAACGCTGCACTGCCTGTACTTTCTCTTGCCTCCCAGTTTGAAGCCTGCCAGGAGCGCGCCCTGTGCTGATGAGATACAGCACCTCTGCACTCTTCTCTCCTCCAGCCTTGACCAATCCCAGGATGCCCAGGGCGAGGGGCACACTGGGAAATGTAGTCCTTGGGGTGAGGTTGCACATGGAGAGCGCTGCATGATGAGATGTGGCACCTCTGCCTGCCCAGCCAGCCTTCTCTCCCAGCTTCCCCCACCATGTTTCACACTGCCCCACCCACCTCACCTCACGCTGCCCCACCCAGCTTGTTCTCAGCCTCAGAAAAGCAGCAAGCCAGGAGACAGCCAGTGCAGCTGAGCAGAGCTGAGCAGCAGAGCAGCTGCCAGCCACCTCTTTCCCCGAGATGCCTGGCGATGTCCCTGGAGGCTAGCCACGCCTCACTAGGGAGGCGGGACGCACAGATTGAATACCTCAGGCTTATAGTGATCTGTATAAGGAAGATTATTTTTGCCCCAGAAAGGTTCTAAACTATGTTAATGGGTTCGGGGGGGGGGTGCAGGGGCCACATCCATAGATCTATGGATAACTGAATCCATGAAATAGGGACCCACCTATATTTGCTATTTTGACTAGAGGAAATCTTATACAGGATATTGGGACTGCTACAAGGTTAATCATTGTAAATCAAAATGTAGTGGTGATGTTGGGGCCACAGGATGAGAGAGATGTAATGCTGAATGGCTTTACAGGGTTCTCGTAGGGATTGCTGAAATAATGTATGTGATATGTTCTGAACAGCCAGAAAGTGCTATATAAATGCAGAGTTATTTTTATTATTGCCTAAGAGCCCAATCCTGGGCTCCGTGCTGTGGCTCCGTGCCACCGCGCACTGCCTCACCACTAGGCTCCCGCCTGTGCTAGCCCAGCGCCTGCTGGTGCTGTGCTAGTGCGGGGCGGTCGCCTAGCCTCTGCGGCTTGGCGGTCTCACGGACCGCCAAGCCGCAGCACAGTACATGGGGGTGGGGACGGGTGGGGAGGAGGCATTCCAGGGAGGGGTGAGGCCAGCGGGGAGCAGAGAGGGCAGGGGGGAGGTGTGACGGGGAGGCATGACACGGGGAGGGGGACAGGCGGGAGGCATGCCAGGGGGAGGGAGGGAGGCAGGTTTGTGGAGCTCTGCTCTGCAGGATCCAAGGCGTTCGTGGAGGGCTCAGTGCCCTACATGAACGCCTTTACTTTACCACCGACCTTTTGGTAGGCGGTAAAGTGAATAGTCCCATTGCGGAGCTGGTTACTTTACCCAGGAGAAGGTGATGAAAGTCCCTTTCTCCCAAGGGACCTCCCGCGGCAGCCCAGGGTGTGCAGGATCTGGCGGCAGCCGTTCTCGGTGCCGCCAAGGCTGGGTGCCCCAGACAGCTCAGGATTGGGCTGCCCAAATATGGAATGTAGTGACAACGGTCAATTGTAGAACAAAGGTTGTTCTAAATCTAAAGCATATAAAACAGTGCTTCAAGTTTATATCTCCTAAGAAACACACTGCATTTCACCTTACCGGTAGAACTGGTGTTCATAAAGTACATACTGGTACTGTGTTCATACTACTGTGTTCATAAATTACACAGAACAACCCTATGAATTACATTCTAGCTGACTTATCAGCTCCCACGCTGTGCAAAATATATATCTTTCCAAATTTGGTATGATGCTATAAGGCAGTGGTTTCCAAACCTTTTCGACTGGTGGCTCCCATGACCTGCTGGGCCATTGGCCATGGCTGCCCATTAGGACTACAATCCTATACATTGTATAGGTATGTGGGTTTTTTGTGAGGATGCCGAAGCTCCACTGCCTGCTTTCCACAGCTTCCCGGAGAGCCACGACTCAGTTTGGGAACCACTGCTATAAGGTTTTGTTTGCGATTGTAGGTTGCTGTTGAAAGTATTTCAACAGAGTACCAGGGGAAAGAATAACAGAAAGTGGACTCTTCAGTTTAAAAAAAAAAAAATCAAACTTGGTGACAGTTTTGAAACAACAAAACACTAAGGCTGCAATCCGACGCACATCCTTGTAGTAAGGTCCAATGAGCTCAATAGAGCTTCCTATGCATGAGTAGACCTGCATAGGAATGCGCTGTAAGTTGTTGAAATTCCCAGGAGAGGCTCATTCATTACAGTTCATGTGAAAGACTCAAAGGATTTATTTAAGAAGTTTTAAAGAAGACTTTGGCAAGATTGCAATGTGTTTGATGCAAATGCTGAACCTCTCCTTCAAGGGCCTGCTGTCTTTCAGAAGGAAAAACAAGCTGCAACAATTTTGAACAGGCACTTATTTATTACATAATCACTGTCATTCTAGGCTGTTGCATTCATAGCAATTAAGAGACAAGTGGTGAGAATAGGTTACTAAAACATTTCATGCATTTCATTTGAAATCTGTTCAGGTCAGCATTCTGGCAAATTTCAGGAGAAGAGAGATTCATTAACGTGGAACAGTGACCCGGTTCGTATGAGATGGGAGCAGCATAGTTGATACTTACCTGCATTCCATCTCATGCCACTTTCAGAAATAAATGCAAAAATGAAGAAACCATGTGGAACCCGTAGGATAACATGAAAAGAACTACATTAACGCACCATTAATCCCACATGGCCCTGGAACTCCCACATGTGTCAAGTTTACAACAGGAGTGCTATGGACTGGTGGTACAGGAAAGCAGCCCCTATGCTCTCCTTTCTCACATAAGAGCTGAGTCTAGAAATATCTGTTTATATTCTTTTTTTAAACATGATATTTGAGCAAAACAGACAACATGGCACACAGTTTAAAGAACATTTTCAACTTTGCTACCAAAGTAATACAACTCCATCTCAACGGAAAATGGATACAATCCACACCTTGCAGGAAAGCTTGTAATATAAAGAAATGGACCATCACATTTATAAAAATTGACATATTTCACAAGACTGCTAGTTTTAATATGCCATTTTGGCCATCATAGACTGCAATCCTGCATGTAGGTAAGTAAATACCATTGAATTTAGTAGAACTTAGGCACGGTGTGTCCAATTGCAGCCATAATAATCTAACGGAGGAATAAAATATTTCAAAGAGCAGTGGTTCCCAAAATTTTTTGACTGGCAGCTCCCTTGAACTACTGGGCCATTGGCCGTGGCTCCCTGTTAGGCTACAATCATAAACATTGTATAAGGCAGCAGGTTTTTTGCGCAGAGTCTGCTGATCCCCTGGCTGGTTTCCATGGCTCCAACGGGAGCCATGGGTCACAGTTTGGGAACTACTGCCACAAACCAGTGTTTCTCATTGTTTGCTCTCCACTGTACCACTTCACATGGTTCACCTCTTTGAAGTACCACTAGAACTAAGTGGCAATGACATCATTGCCAGTTACTTCTAGCCTCCCAATCCAGAAATGATGCAGCAAACACCAGGAAGAGGCTTAGGGTGGACAGGAGGGTTTTTGGGAGCATGAAAAACCATGCTTTGGAGCTCTGCCCGCCAAGCCAAGCCTCCTACCGCTGTTAGCTGTGTCATGCTCCTGGAGGGGCAGGTGTCCAGGAATTCCACAAGTACCACCATACACCATCTCAAGCACCACTGGTTACTGATGTACCACTGGGTGAGAAACACTGCCATAGACCAATCTCATATACTCTGCCATTGTCCTTCAACAGGAATTAAAAGACTTGCTCTTGAAAATAAAAATAATTTCACAATTTATATGCAATTCCTATTTTATAGAGTTTTCTTCTCACCCTGTAATCTCTTATTACAAAGTTTCTAAAAAAAAAAAAATCTAAAAATCTTTTTTTCTAAAAAAACAAACAAACAAACAGGAAAACATGAAAAGCCCCCCCTCCTGAAAAAGGAAAGTATCATGGTAGAATTCCCTTTGACCAGTGGTTCCCAAACTCCCAGGAGCCGCAACACCCCCACCCCCCCATGCACACACTGTGAATGCAGTGTGTGGCTCCCAGACGTAATTGGTGATGACATTGTCACTAGTTACTACTGGGTTTGGAGGCCTACATTGCCACTACAGAGGTAAGGGGGGACAGGGCAGGTGGGAGGGCTTTTCCCAGCACAAGGAAAATTGAATGCTGGAACTCCATTCCAAGCATCCAAACACTGTTTGGACTAGCACGGCGCAGCCTCCCTGCTGGGTGGGTTCCAGCAAGTGCCTTGCAAAGCCCCATGGCATCAGGCCGCACAGTTTGGGAACCACTGAGCTTGACTGATATGAATATCTCAAGTCAGCAATTAAAACAGCTAATTGGGAGGATAGACACTGACAAGCAAATTAAGGAAGATCATGCTTTATTACTCCTACAAAGGTTACAGCACACGCAAGGCTTGTTAGTCATCGTTAGCAAATAAAGACTCTTCAAGGTGAACACTCTTCTCCTTTTAAAAGGAATGAGATGGGAAAGGGAACTTGTCTCCATTCCCTGTAAATATCTGTTGGGTTGTACCAGCTTCCTCTGGCCATGCATGCACTGCAACTGTATTAAACAAAATTAATTCTCCCACCTTGTGCTACTGCTTCTAGTAACCTTTCCATTAGGCTTCTGTTCCACTGTCAGTGTGAGCACAGCTCACCCTTCTTGATGCTCATTTTTCCCTGTGAAGACTTGCCTTTTATAACAAGAGTAAGATTCATTCAATCAATTTATAGTCCATCTTTCTGTGAATAGGTATGCAAAGCATCTTATAATCTTCTGTCCTCACAAATAATTTCCATACATATTGTTTTCTTTGTCTCTCTTCACCTACTTCTATTCTTGATGTCCGTCACTCACATCTGGACCCACAATTGCAACCTACTGTCGCCAAACCTTGAATTCTTCCCATTTCTAGTTACCTTGTCAAAGCACTGGAATATTCCTTTTGGATTCAGACCATGGTTTGTTTTGGATTTTGGTCAGGGGTGGCTTTAGAGGTTGGTTTGTTCAGGTGCAAACTGAATCCTGATACTCAACAGAGGGTCTACCTAGCCAGGTTGACCCCTGAACCCTCAATAGTGATGACAGTGGCAGTATCTAAAAGCAACATCAGAGGGTAGGAAGGGAACACCATGGAAGGTCTCCAGTGTCCCCAGCAACTTGTTGCTGGCATTGATCCTGCTAATCATCTAGTGAAGACACATATACTTGCTTGTGAGTATGATTGTTGTTTCCCTGACCATATTTTTCTCAAATGCTACCAAAAAACTATTTGAGATATTACAGGCCTTTTCTACACCTGTGCACTTTGAAGTTCTTGAGCACCCAGTTAGTGCCATCCTCAGAAGTGGATATGCAAGTAGTAGTAGTAGTAGTTGTTGTAGTAGTAGTAGTATACACACAACTTAACACAAAAAGTTATTGTATTAACACATATGGCCAAGTATCAGTAAAATTCATTCCAATATGTTCATCTTTGAAGATGTTTTGCCTTACCAAGTCATTCTTGTATATTGTACATCAGTTTATACATTAGTATTACAACAAGAGTTTGAGGAACTAGTCCAGTATCAGTGGGGCAATACTTTTCCTTCAAAAATAGTAATTTTCCCTCCAGTTAATAAATTGGCCAGCATCACTTCCACATTTACTTTTTCAGTCTACTCATTTAAATAAATTTACCATCAGCATTAGATCTAGAAGATCCACATCAGATTTCTGTAAAGCCTGCCAGTAGATTCTAACTAGTTGCCCTACAAAGCAAACATTCTGTATAGAGGAAAACAATGATGTTGTTTGACGCCAAGAAAGATGCATATTTTGCAAAGAAAGGGATCATTACAGCGAGCTTCTGTCATCTTAAATTCTGAGCTGCTACTGTCGCTCTTTTTCTCAATACAAACGTGCGCGCACACCCCTCGCTTCTGCATAGGAATCCTCTGGGATTCCAACACTGTTTTCATGCTTTGATTATGTCATGCCACATGCAGCCATTAATAGCCTGCTAAATCAAAACTACCGCAGCACTTGACATCTACCATAGTGAGTCTGTAAAGAAGACCCATTACTTAGATCCATAATTTGAGTTTATTACAACTTTATCGCTTAGCTGTCAGAAAAGTGATGCACAGAAGAAATATGTAACAAGGGAAGGTGCACACATGCATGGTTAGGGATGGGAACAAACAAGCAGACATTGTTGTAAACTTATGGTGGCTATTATGCTGTGACATTTAATATTGACATGTAATATTACAGAGTTTAGTGTGCCGTAGCTAATGACAACACATTGTGCTGATATTGTGCTTTCCAGAAGCACTGATAGTACTTTGTAAAACAGTAAGTGATTAACATTTCAGTATGCTTAAGAATGCAAGAACTGCTAGGAATCGCAGTACCCAGAGTTCAAGTCCTCTTATGCCAGTGGTTCTCAAACAGGGGCAATGTGACACCCCAGCCTGAGGGCCCTGGACTCTGCCCCCTTCAGGAACAGGGGCAGCAGAAGGCAGTGACGCAATCCCCAGGATTGTGTCACTAAGGGGGGAGCACGGGCTGGCATGTACTTACCAGTCCCTGCAGCAGCCTCCTGGCGGTGCAGGGAGCCCTGCTTGATCCTCCGCAGGGCTCCCTGAGCTTTAGAAATTGAAAGTGGAGTGATCGTACCCCACTTCCAGTTTGCGATAGCAAACCAGAGGTGGAGTGTGATCACTCCACTTTTGTTTTCTGAAGGTAAACTGAGCACTGGAGAATCAAGTAAGAGCCTTTGTAGAAGAGGAGCTTCCTCATTACAGCTGAATATGGCACGACCCATCCTCCCCTTCATCTCCAATTTGCAACCCATTGTATGAATTGGATGCATCAAGCCATGACATGCCCTCGCACCTTGGTCATCTATTTTATATGCCTCGTACCCAGTTTTTACCCTAGAAAAAAAAAATACCACTTAGGGCATAATCCAAACTGGGCCCTAGGCCAGAGCAAGTCCCTTGAAATGGCCTCCAGGTGTTTTGCAAAAGTAAGGCACTTTTGCACCTCCGCGGGAGGAGGTAGGCTGGCACCAACCTCCAGAGGCTGAATCAAGCCCCAAATCAAGCTGCACCGGCGGATGAGTAAGTATGCATCAACCTGTTTTGGCCAGCACAGGGGTTCAGGGAGGGCAGAAGGAGGATGGAACGGGAGCATTCCGGGTGGGGGAAGGGGGGCAGCGGGCAGGCCCAGGAGTGGGGTGGTGCCAGGATCTGGCACTCAGGCTAGATCCTAGCTGCCCTCCTGAGCAGCCTGGCCTAGCACCAGACTGCTCAGATCTGCACCACCTCTTTAGTGGCACAGATCTGAGTGGCACAGATCTGAGTAGCCCCATTCGGTTGCTTCCAAACAGCCTGGGGTAAGGGGAAGTGATTCCCCATGCTGTGGGTTGCACTGCAGTCAGCCCCAACCCTGCACTGGACACAGCGCAGGCCAGCCTGCCTGCCTGTTCCAGCGCAGGATAGGATTGGACTGCCCATCTTCTAGGTCAGCCACCTAATAACCAAAACATGCCAGTTTCTTGCTCAGTGTAATCTATCTCTTCTTCTCTCTCTAGAAACTATGTAGACCTCCCCTCCCTCTCTCTCCACTCTAAGTATCAAGTTTCCAGTTCTTTGGATTAAAATACACACACACACACACACACACACACACACACACACACAAAGCTCATCCTAAGTAGAATTGTTAAGAGTACGAATGCTCATTTATTTCATTTGTATTACTGGTTTGCCTATCATTTCATTATTATTTTGCCTCTTGCATTCTATTTATTTTGTTTCCCCTCTATTCTAAAACAGTCCTTAATAAACTGTGCATTGTGATTTGAACCCTCTTGAGTCCCTCTCTTTTTTCCCCCTCAGGACATCATTATCCACAAACAAAGATCCTTTAATGTACTACTTGTTTGGGTACATGTGTAGGTTCATTCTTGAATTTTCCTGAGCAGGTGACAAGGGTCACAGGAAAAAATCATGGTCAAGCATGGAGAGGTGGTCAGGTTCCAAAACCATCAGGGGACAAAATGAGGGAAGGCAAGAAAGAATCTTTCTGGCACATTATCTTTCAGATGAAAAGCTAAGTTTGGGAATTAAACCTTTTATAGAGCTAGCAGGGATCCAATTTGCTCCCCAGATCATCTGATTCTTTCTGGGCTGTTTGGCAGCAGCTTACCTTCTGGTCAATGTCAGTGAGGTGTTGTGTAATAGCAAGACTGAAGAGAGCCAGTCCAGCCAGTGGGCTGCATCAGAAGTTCTCCAATTTTGATTGCAAACAAGAATGCTGTACATTCACTGTACATTGCAATTGTCTACTTGTATCTATAGTCTCTTGGTTGTTGCTTAGCATCATTTTCCCTTGTATGTTCTCAGTTGCCATGCGGCTATTGAATCTGATGGGCTGTGGTGACCCATGTGATTTTGTTTACAACCTACAGTGACAACATCACACAAGGCATACATCCTTGACAGACATCACATTGCTGTGGGCAGATGAGGTCAAATTAATAAGAACAAAGAAAGGAAACAGCACTGAGAAGAAAAAACCATGCTAATGTATTGTAACAGTGTCAGAAAAATATGTTAGAAAGGAGGTGCCATTCAGCACTCTCAGAGCACAAATCATATGGGTAGTTTTGGCTCAGGTGTTTGTTTTTAAAGTAAGACTGAGGTAGAGAATGCATTCACTTCCTCTAACATTTACCTGTCTAACCTATAGTAACTCAATGAATGACCTTTATGGGGCAGAAAGCTCTCTGATCTATTGAACTCTATGCTTCTTTGACGGGCTGTATGATACTACCTTTAGTATGATCCACAGTGTATTTTATTATTCTACAAGAGTTCTCATATTCCTTTTAGGTGGTGCAAAACCTGATTCACCCCAACTACCTGCAGCAGTGAGGAGTGAGGGGTAGATTTTGTATACTGTATATTTTAACAGAGGGCCTTGTTAATTTGGCTTACAACCCACATCTAAAAGCATTGATGTCAGCAGAAAGGAAAGTGAACGTCATGTGCACAGTACAGCCAAGAAAACAATTCCCCTTGAAATCAAGTATTGTCAATGAAACTCTGAACTGCAAAATGTCAGTGTGACAGGCAGTGGTGGGTGAAAAACATTTTCTGTTTATCATAAGCAATAAAACATAACACAGTGCAGCCTTTCCACCTGGGAAATAATCCTTACTTTTTCATGACATCTAGGACAGCAGCAACAGGTGAGACAATGCCTAGTCTGACAGTCACTTGTCTTTCTCTCTCTCTCTCTCTCTCTCTCTCTCTCTCTCTCTCGGTCTGATGGGTGGGGAAAATTCATTTACTGCATACAAAAAATATTAAACTGAGGTTACAACTTTCATCTGGATGAACAAGAACACTAAGGGCGCAATCTTAATCAGCACTGCCATAGCTGTGCCAATGGGGCATGCGCTGCATCCTGCAGTTGGGGGGGCAGTCACGGAGGCCTCCTCAATGTAGGGCAATGTTTGTTCCCTTACCTCGGAGTTTCATTGTCCTTATGTCAGTGCTGAGAAATTGGTTAGGATTGCAGCCTTAGACAAGATTGTTTCTGTGTTACATTTGAAGAAACACATGGACAGAATTTTGCAATGATCTCAACACTGCTTTGGAGCCAGATTTTCACAATGGAGACCTTGTTTGGTTTGGGTTTCAAGACATCAGCTAAGGAAAATGCATGTAAGCGGAAGACAGAGTTTGAAATCATGGGTTTAAATGGAAAAATGCTGGCAAAGCACAGAGGATAAGCAAGACAGGTAGGAGGGTGAGATCAGATCAGGAGAGGTTGAACTGAAAGCGATGGTGTAGACTAGAGGAAGACAAATGGCTGATTTTGAGTTCTACCACTGGATAAGATTGGGCTGCCCAAATTACAGCAGACAAAGGAATAATACCAGTACACTATGATAGGCTCTACTGCCAATCACAATTTTTATTATTTTCAAGGCTCCGGGAGCCTTGTGGGGTTTTTGGCTTCAGATAAGCTAGCAGTTGGTGCTAGAGTTGCTAAAGTTGCTAGAGTTGGTGCTGATCACAGTTCGTGGCCCACTTGCTTAGGCCAGTTCGGCACTGGGAAGATGAATGAAAATGGCCAACGCCTGCTAGAGTTTTGCTGTCATCATGGTCTCTGTGTCAGCAACACGTTCTTCAACACGAAGTCCCAACATAGAGTCTCTTGGAGACACCCAAGATCAAAGCACTGGCACCAGCTCGACCTGATTTTCTCCAGACGCTCCAGCCTTCCCAGCATCAAGATCACACGCAAGATCAAGATCACACGCAGTTATCACGGTGCTGCCTGCGACACTGACCACTCCCTGGTGTGCAGCAGAGTAAAACTGCAAGCAAAGCAACTGTATCACACGAAAAAGGAAGGAAGACCTCGCATTGATACCAGCAAGATCCGGGATCAGAGGAAAGTGGAGGAATTTGCACGAGCACTTGAGGAATCTCTTCCAGGCCCGGTCGATGCAAACGCATCCAACAGATGGGAACATTTCAAGAATGCTGTTTACAACACCGCCTTGTCCATATTCGGCAAGAAGACCAACAAGATGGCAGACTGGTTTGAAGCCCACTCTAAGGAGTTGACACCAGTCATTGAGGAAAAGAGGAGAGCTCAAGCAGCATACAAGGCCTGTCCCAGTGAGCGCAACCTGCAGGTCCTCCGAGCTGCTCGCAGCAAAGTCCAGCAGGCTGCCAGGAGATGTGCTAAGGACTACTGGCTCCAGCTCTGTTCCCAGATACAGATAGCAGCTGACACGGGCAACATCAAGGGGATGTATGATGGTATCAAGCAGGCCCTAGGTCCAACACAGAAGAAAATTGCCCCTCTGAAGTCTGCAGCAGGCGAGGTCATCCAGGATCAGGCGCAGCAGATGGAACGCTGGGTGCAGCACTACTCTGAGCTATATTCCAGAGAAAATGTAGTCACCGAAGAAGCGCTGAACAACATTGAGTGCCTGCCTGTGTTGGAGGAGCTTGACAGTGAACCAACCCTAGAAGAACTTCACGTGGCCCTGGACTCCCTTGCCTTTGGCAAGGCACCTGGAAAAGACAGCATCCCTGCTGAAGTCCTAAAGTGCTGCAAAGAGATCATCGTCACTGAGCTGCATGAAATCCTCTGACGAGTACCTCAAGACATGAGGGATGCAAACATCATCACGCTGTACAAGAACAAAGGCGACAGGGGTGACTGCAACAACTACCGCGGCATCTCTCTCCTTAGCGTAGTAGGAAAGCTGTTTGCCCGAGTTGCATTAAAGAGGCTCCAGGTACTTGCAGAGAGCGTCTATCCAGAATCGCAGTGCGGATTCCGAGCCAACAGGTCCACCACTTATATGGTATTCTCCCTTAGACAACTGCAGGAGAAATGCAGGGAACAACGACAGCCACTCTTTATAGCCTTCATAGATCTCACGAAGGCTTTCGACCTGGTCAGCAGGGACGGCCTCTTCAAGATTCTCCCCAAGATTGGATGTCCACCCAGGCTCCTCAGCATCATCAGATCTTTCCACAAGGACATGAAAGGCACTGTTGTCTTCGATGGCTCCACATCAGACCCCTTTGATATCCGAAGCGGAGTGAAGCAGGGCTGTGTTCTTGCGCCAACCTTGTTTGGGATTTTCTTCGCTGTCCTGCTGAAGCAGGCCTTTGGAACTGCAACAGAAGGCATCTATATCCGGACCAGATCAGACGGAAAGCTCTTCAACCTCTCCAGACTGAGAGCAAAGTCCAAAGTTCAGCTGAAATGTCTGCATGACTTCCTCTTTGCTGACGATGCAGCTGTCACTACCCACTCTGCCAAAGATCTCCAGCAGCTCATGGATCGTTTTAACAAGGCCTGCCAAGATTTTGGACTGACGATCAGCCTTAAGAAAACACAGGTCATGGTTCAGGATGTGGACTCACCTCCCTGCATTACAATCTCTGAGCATGAACTGGAGGTTGTCCATGACTTTGTGTACCTTGGCTCAACGATCTCCGACACTCTTTCAATACCGAGCTAAACAAACGCATCGGTAAAGCAGCTACCACGTTTTCCAGACTCACAAAGAGAGTCTGGTCCAACAAGAAGCTGACGGAACATACCAAGATCCAGGTCTACAGAGCCTGTGTCCTGAGTACACTTCTGTACTGCAGCAAGTCATGGACTCTTCACTCACAACAGGAGATGAAACTGAACGCATTCCACATGTGCTGCCTCCGACGCATCCTCGGCATCACCTGGCAAGACAAAGTTCCAAACAACACAGTCCTGGAACAAGCTGGAATCCCTAGCATGTATGCACTGCTGAAACAGAGACACCTGCATTGGTTTGGCCATGTTGTGAGAATGGATGATGGCCGGATCCCAAAGGATCTCCTTTATGGAGAACTCGTGCAAGGAAAGCGCCCTACAGGTAGACCACAGCTGCAATACAAGGACATCTGCAAGAGGGATCTGAAGGCCTTAGGAGTGGACCTCAACAGGTGGGAAACCCTGGCCTCTGAGCGGCCCGCTTGGAGGCAGGCTGTGCAGCATGGCCTTTCCCAGTTTGAAGAGACACTTGGCCAACAGTCTGAGGCTCAGAGGCAAAGAAGGAAGGCCCACAGCCAGGGAGACAGACCAGGGACAGACTGCACTTGCTCCCAGTGTGGAAGGGATTGTCACTCCCGGATTGGCCTTTTCAGCCACACTAGACGCTGTGCCAGAACCACCATCCAGAGCGCGATACCATAGTCTTCCGAGACTGAAGGTTGCCAACGTCCATAAGCTAGCAAACCGCTCCTTCCCCTGGCAGTAGCATGATCCTGGGCATCACATTGCTGCAATCCTCCCAACCCTGCAAAGACTTAAGTGGTTCCCTCCTCCTAAGGAGGACTTTGGGAACCACTGATCTAGAGGATGTTGGTTCAACAACTTCAGAAGAATGATCAAGGAGTGATACAATATCCAAATCTGAGCAATCTTACTAGATCAGATTGTTGAGTAAGCAATCCAAACCAATTAAACTCTTTTAGAATCAAAGAATCCAAACCTGGATGCATCTAAGTATTGAACTGTACACATGGCAGGACTCCTTCACTGAGGAGTGTAGCCTGCTACCCATCCTCAAAATGCCTGGATTCAGTCTACCTTCACAGACTGTATAGTGGGTAAATACTGAGACTGCTAGTCATGGAATGAATCAAAGGAAAGACAAGGGTAGTCATCAGTATACCAATGACACCTCATCCAAATTTCTGTATCTCATATATATGTCATTAGACATGAGAGAGAGAGAGAGAGAGAGAGAGAGAGAGAGAGAGAGAGAGCTGGAACTCTGTAGGACTCTTGAGGAAGTATTGATGACATGTACCAGCTTTGCAGTGACACTACAAGCATTGGCTTCATGTTATCATCAACAAAATACAAAGCTAAGAGCTGGGAGTGCTCCAGATTGATAAACCCACTAAAGAAGACAATATGGTCCATGATAATCTATGACAGTTAAGGGCACTTGTACCAGAATTCATGCCCCCTCGATGCAAGGCAATGTTTTATATTGCACATTGTTTTGAAGTGGAATGCAAGCAAAGCAAATTTATTATCAGTGATTTGAGGCGGATTGGTATCTATTTAAAGATAAACATCGTTAAATGTTAAAAACATTATATTTAGTAGTTTATGATATTATGCTCTGAAGTCTGATGATGAAAGACATGATACCAAATAATAAATGCAAATCTATGCATATTAACTTTTTCTTTGAAGTGTTGAGATGAAATAACAATAATAATTAGAATAATCTGTAAGTGTATTTAGTTCCAGGGAAAAATAGAACCCCTGTCTCCCTAGCTGCAGGCCAGGTCTTTGGCTATGAAGCTATAAACTGTACACATTTACAATTTGCTAAATATGCAAAAAAAGTAACAGTTGTGTAACCTTCAAGCAGTTTGTAAAGCATTGTACATTTCCCATTCACTGTCCTTCTGTCACCATATTCATACATGCACTGCTCACACACACCCATTCCCATACATTCCTTTCACAAAAAGGCTATATATCACATAAACCTGCCTGGGTCCTCTGGTCAGTTAAAGAGACCTTGCTCTCTGACTTGTCTTTAAATAGGATATGCTTGGATATGCCCTTGAGGGGGCAATGCCACCTCTGTAAAAGCCTCTCCCCAGGAAGGATCATCTGATTCCTTCTTTCACTGTTTTTAAATGACAATTGAATTGAAGATTCATTTTTGGAAAAAAAAATCTTGTAAGTTACAATGCTGCATACTCTTGTCCGGGAGTAAGTCCTATTAAGTTCAGTGGGGTTTACTTCTAAGTTGACATGCATAGGATTGCCAGACCAGTGTTTTAAGGTCTACTTTTTTAAGGTCAAACTAGACCTGATTTAAGGTCAAACTAGACATGCATGTAAAGACAACATACAGGTGGGCTTCCAACTGGAACCAACCAGAAATGTGTGTTTTTTTGTTTTTGTTTTTTTTTGTAAATAGCAGCTGTTTGATGGGGAGGGCATGACCCTTTTCCCCTGCACAACATTTCCAAGTCAAAAATTACACAGCATGCATATCCTGATGCAGCAATTTGCCACTGAAGCAGTAGTTTCCTCAAAAATAACCACAAATATTCCCACTGAAGACAAGCCTAATCACTGACAGGAGCACATGGCTGTGACATTTGATACCTTCAGAATGTTTCAAGAATTGCATTAATGCTTTGAATGAGGGACAAATTTCATAGCTTCTGTTCCATTTTGGTGTACATTCTGACAGCTTTCACTTGTAAAATCTGTTCCAATCACCCATATTCCCAGAATTTGTAGTTTAGAGTTTCAAAGTTAAATGTCTTTAAAATAAGGTATCTCATTACCTGAAAACTGAATTTCCATCTTTTCATTTTTGCTCTCTTAAAATGACATTTCTGTTGTAGACAATTACAACTGCAAAATTCTGTTTTAAAGCAAAAAGACTAATTCTAGGGCCAAACTACCTTTATGTTAGACCAGGGGTGTTCATACTTTTTGGCAGGAGGGCCACATCATCTCTCTGACACTGTGTCGGGGGCCAGGAAAAAAAAGAATTTATGTTTCAAATTTAAATAAATTTACATAAATGAATATATTAGAGATAGAACTTATATGAATGAATGAAGGTCTTGCAATAGCTCAAGGCCTATAAAAGGCCTGGCACAAAGCAAGGTCAGCCTTTCTTTTGCTGCCACTGCTGCATCACAGATGTGAAACAGCAAGCAGTGGAGGGAGCTCTCGTCCCACAGCTCACACGAGAAGCAAACAGTTGCCCGTCATGCTGAGAGCAGTTGCATCAGGCCAGTGTGGGCTCCAGCAAGTCTCTGGAGGGCCAGAGGCTCATTGGAGACTGGGGTCTCCCTGAGGGCCTGATTGGGAATCCTCGAGTGCCGCAAGTTGCCCCAGGGCCGGGGTTTGGGCACCCTTATGTGAGACACAAAGTTTGACCCTATGTCAGTGACATCATTGCCAGACACTTCCAGGTTTGGAGGCATCACGTGCTGCTTCAAACAGCAGTAAAGAGGTCAGGGCAGGCAGGCTTTGCCCAGTGCACAGCTTTTATGCACTGGAACTCTTCCAGCTGCACCGAACCTCCAGCCACTATTTGGAGCAGTGCTGTGCGATCTCCCTGTGCGGGCAACAGACAACACATGACACCCCAGCAAGTGCTCCATGATGCCCAAGGGCATTGTGATGCACAGTTTGGGAACCACTGCGGCCTATGTGCTTGTTTTTCAAAATTAAATAGAAGGCCTAATTAAAGAGAGGGCCTAATTCAGAGGGCTTGAAGTCATGTGCACAGGGAGAATGCATTTAGACTTGTTCCACCATTCTGTAGTTCCAGAAAACCTGTGTGCTCAGCAGTTATGAGAGTGCCATTTTCCTCTGGGAACAAAGTGTACTAGAAAGTGTTAAATATCTCATCTTTATACACTTCCCATTCTGTTACTCCCATCCTGTTATTGTTTAGCTGCAGACCCCATAGCTATTTTCTAACTTTTAAACAATGGAGGCTAAATCCATTGTAAAAATCCCTACAGGGATTTAAATTTGCCTGCCTATGTAAACTGCCTTGAATAAAGTCTAAGGAGAAATCTGAGGACCAAGAAAGGCGGTATAGAAATACCTGTATTATTATTATTATTATAAATTACATGTTCAACATAATTTGTAGTATGGGTCGTTCATCTGCAAACATTATTCAAAGAACATTGCATCAGGTTCCAGTCTTTAACAATTTTTGAAAAGCCTATAGTTGGGGGGCATGATGACTGTATATCCTGAGTCCCAGTCATTAAGCAAGATGTATGCAGAGTTTTAAAACTCTAAATCTTGTTTTATGAGATCATTTCCAATATTTTCTGGGAACCAATCTGAGATCTACATAAGGAAATTTTAACAAGAATAGAGAAAGGAGGGAACTGAACAGTACTACTGCTGTGCAGAAAAATCAGCTGAGTGAAGCAGCAGGGAAGTTTGGTCAGGACAGTGGAATGAAGTATATGAACCCCTCCTGTGCAAAGCATCCTCTCCTGGGGTGAGAATCTATGGCAACCCAACCTTATTTTCTAGTAAGTTCCTTGATTCTTGGGATAAAGTTTTATCCATTACACACAGAGATATAATTTGTCATGATGACAAACGAATGACATTTCCTTCCATTGAGGCCATTTGAATTCATCACATATTTTGACAGGTACATGCTTCCAAAGACAGCACTTGCCAAGAGATGTCATTGTAGCTCACCAGATCTTTTCTCTAGAGATCTGAAAATAGTAATTTAGTGAAAAGTTCAAAGAGAACAGCAGGGAGGAAAAGCCCTGAAATCTTGCAATTGTATTGTAGACTAGGAAACTGAAAATTTTTAGTTTACTTTGAGGGGGAAAAAACCTGTTATTTGGTTTATTTTCCCCCTTTGCTACTGTTAGAAAGTCTCCCTGCAAACTCAAGAAAAATACAAACCCATTGGAAAAAAAAGTAGCAAGTTTGAAGAGAAGCAGAGCATAGAAGATAACTGTGATGTAGGAAATGGCCAGTTCCGTTTTTGATGGTCATTTTGTGCTTCTTAAAGGCAACTTTACTGAAAAGCAGCAGTTTGCAGCTACAAAATAAGTCAATTTTATACAAAAAAAAAAAGAGTTGTATAAAAAAAAGATTACCTGTAGGGATCTCAGAAAGAGATGTCAACATACAAACATCAGAAATGAAAAAACACAGATAGGGAACTGTGAACAAAGCCTCAAGGAGGTGAAAATCCATGGGACAAGAAATCAGATGTGAGGAGAAGCTGTGTCCAAGGGAGATGTAACAATGTTGTTCAGCTTAAATACTAACCCTAATATGAGTCAGTCTAATGAAGCAGTAGATGTTGTTAGCTCTCTGCCCATGCTGAGCCAGAGACAAAGCTAACCGGTTGGTTTATGGAAAGCTGCAGGCAGCTGAGTCACATTGAGTCAGCAGAATTACTCTGCACCTGAGCCTGCCACACCCTAGTTAACAGGACAGAGTCTGATTGGATGCTCAGAGTACTTGAACCTCAGTCTGCAGCTCCACCAGAGCAGTAGGTGTTAAACTGAGATACTGCTGCTGGAGACTTTGATGAACTGATAACTGTGTGTGTGTGTGTGTGTGTGTGTGTGTGTGTGTGTGTGTGTGTGTGTGTGTGCGCGCGCGCGCTGTGACTGACTAACTGACTGTGATTTGTGGATACTGATTTGGATAAGGTAAAACTGGACTTTTTACCTAGATATACTCTTCGTGTATGACCTGGACTGTATTTTGACTACTCTGTATGTGAAACTCCTTGCTCTAATATACATCAGCTACTTCTAAGGACTCTGCTGTATCTGCCCCTTTTTGTGCCCTGCTCTGCAGTGAGACACACCCAAGGTTCCTCCTTACAAACCCTGACAGATGTTACATTGGATTTTGACTACAGAGACCTGTGTTAAAAGCCCTTTCAACCATGAAGTTCACTGAGTGGTCCAGGGCAAATTTTAGTCTTTCACTTTAATCTATCCCAGTGTTTCTTAAACTGTGGGTTGGGACCCACTCGGTGGGTCCCCATTCACTTCAAGATTTTGTTTTTAATATATTAGACTTGATGCTACCATGATATGTGACTGCATTTGGGGAATTGTTACAGACCTGTATTTTTAACAAGCTACTATGTATATGTTTTCAACAATGAAAGTCAATGGGACTTACTCCTGGGTAAGTGTGGGTAGGATTGCAGTTTAGGATTGTAAAACATTTCCTGCTTAATGATGTTACTTCCAGTGGGTCATGACATCACTTCTGGTGGGTCCTGACAGATTCTCATTCTAAAAAGTGGGTGTAAATGTGTGAGAGCCACCGATCTATCCCATATTGTTGTTGATTTGGAGGCCTCCATTTCCCCACAAGGTAAAAAAAGTTACAAAAGGCCAGCATCACAGACTTGTATGCCTCTTCCTGTATCCTAGACTGATGAATGGACAGTATATCAATGCTACTGTCAAATATGTTTAGAATTATATTTCCTGGTTACCTTCCCAAAGAATGGGATCCTTAATAGCACCAGAAAAAGATCATAATAAAGTACAGTTCTCACCATATACCCAAATAAAATAATTACAAATAAAAGTCAAAAACTTGGAGCCATTTTATAACCAATTTCAATAAATTCACTATGTAACTACTTTAAAAACTTCCTGATCAGGAATTTTTTAGACAGTTTGAGAATGGTTTGCAAAGTTAGCTGTGTTTGGGGGACTTCTTGATTATGATTTTCAGCGGAGATGTCTTGATGGAAGCATCATCTATGTGCCATCTAAAATGCAGAAAGGCATCATGAAGTATTCTCAGGGGTAGATAGATAGGCCCACCATTCGGAATGCCTCATGATGACTTTCTACATTTTAGATGGCATATTGATGGTACTTTCATTAAAGCATTCCCAGCTGAGCTTAATAGCTGTGCAGGCTCATGTTATAACATTGATACTGCACTAGATACTTACTTGTGGAGATGGGGGAATAGACGACAAAATACCTGCAAATTAAATTGGTAATGTTTTAAGTAATCTTATGTTTCTCCCCCAAATGTGTGGCTAGTTCAATTTTGCCATGAATCGCCTGTGGGACACACTGTGAATGTTAGCAGTTTCTTTTATCAGTACCCACATCAGTTGCTGCTTTTCTATGCAAAACATACTCATATGGTTGTACTGTGTACATTAAATCACAAGTGTCTAAAACAGCGATTTGCAACCTTTTTCATCTCATGGCACACTGAAAAGGTGCTAAAATCGTAAAGGCACACTATCAGTTTTATGACTATTGACAAGGCACACCATGCTTCTGGTAGGTGGCTCAAATCCCCCGATTGCTCTATTAATAAATGACCCTCCCCAAACTCCCATGGCACACCTGTGGACCATCTGTGACACACTAGTGTCACTGGTCTAGAAAATTCAAAGTTATAAGAAGGATCCCGACACCAAGATGAACAAAGGTTGTTTAGTTAAAGAAATGAAGACTTCCATCTCCCATTAAATAACTTTTGTTAGACTGCTGATCACCCACTTCTGAAAATGTGTAACCTTTGAGACAGTTTAACAATATAGTAAAATCTGTTATAGACGGTACAGGCAATTTGCATATAGTTGTCGTCCTTATTCTCCTAAGGGTTCTGTTTTAATGTGCCTTTGCAGACATCCATAACATTCTGTTCTTCATTTTAGATTTAAATTATAGATTTAAATTATTAGTCTTGCCACACAATGAATGCAATTTTTTGTGCCTCAGTCAAGTTAAGGCAAGCCACATATCTTCGTACGATTTAATCCAAAACCTCCCTCTGGAAACTTGACTGATGCAGGTGACATGGTTGCTCAATAACTGGCCTCTTTTCATTGATATATAATACCTGGATACTTCTGAAAATATCACAGTTCATTTGAATTAAGGTTTCTGCAAAACTGAAACCACTAACATTGAAAGGTTTCCTCTGTAAGAGGACCATCTTTTTTTATTAAATACCTTTACTTCTACCGCCACCTGCTGATGAAAAAAGTGTTGCTTGATTAGTGCAGTAGAACCAGCTGGTGGGCTGAAGGAAACCAATGGGAAAACATTGGAGGGAACTCCATACTGAAGAATCAAGAAAGAGCCTGTAAGATCAGCCATCTACTTCCTGTCTACTTGGACAGAAGCTAACAAAAAGTTTGGCTTTTATGCCAGGTGACTGATACCCCAAATCACAAGCAGGCAGCAATAAAACCAGGAAGTATATCAAACCTGTGTTGGATCAACTTGACAGGCCACAAGTTGTGCAGGTTCAGTTAAGAACCTGATTAACCAGCCTGTGGCCTCAGAGCCACAAATGTCACAGAGAGAGGAAATTGGGATAGGATTCGGAAGGCCTGTGTACTAGTCTGTAGCAGACTCACTGCCCACTCCTAAGGGGGAGCCCAATCCTGAGCTGCCCGGGGAGCCCCTGCTCAGCAGCACCATGAGGGCTGCTGCTGAATCCAGCACCTCCTGCGTTACCATGGGAGGCACCTTGGGAGTAGGGGAACGTTCGTCCCCTCCCTCTGGGTAAGGGAGGCAGCCCCACAAGGCAGCCAGGCAGGAGGTCTGGTCTAGAGGGTAGAGCCTCTGTTAGCCTGAAGATAACATCAGAAGGTCGCCAGTTCGAGAACACTGGCAGCTCCCTGAACGGCTGAGAATGGCGAGACCTTGAAGCAGCTGACAAGCCAAGCTGAGTGATTCCACCTGCTCTTGGTGTGAGCAAGAAGCATCTTGGCTGCCCTCCATGTGAGAGATGGAGCTGCTTTTCAGCCTGCCTGGGAGAACTGGAGGCCAGAAGTGAGACCAAACCAGGAAGATTCATTCTGAAATGTTGTTGGTTCTTGAAAGACAACCTCTATGATTGTAAAAATCCCCTTGAGAGATTCAGAAACGCCTGCCTATGTAAACCACCTTGAATAAAGTCAGAGGAGTAATCCGATGACCAGAAAGGCGGTATATAAATACCTAGTTATTATTATTATTATTAAGTGGTGCCCAAAGGGTGCCACTAAAGTAAATGTGCTTGTGCAAGGCATGCAGCCTTCATGAGCACCTAGGATCCTGCGGAGCAGAGCTCCACAGATCCGCCTGCCTGCCTGCCCCTGGGCACGCCTCAGGCACGCACCCCCTCCCCACATCACGCCAGCCTCCCCACCTCCTACCAGCATCACGCTGGCCTCCCCACCCCTAGAACGCCCCCGTCCCCGCCCTATTCCCTGTTCCGCAGCCCGGTGGTTGCCGGCACCTCCGGGTTGCAGAACACGGCGCCTGCCGGGCGGTGGCTCAATGCTGGCCGGAGCTGAGCCACCTCTGGTGGGAGCCTGGTGGTGAGCCCTGCAAACGTGCCTTACGGCACATTTGTGACTGTGGGCCATGCCTCAGAGGCGCAGCACAGACCACAGGATTGGGCTCTCAGGTCTCTCTAGCTGCTTGCCTCCACTTGTGAGCCATCCACTTGTGATCCATCATATTCTTCCTGGCTAAGGACCCACAAATGTTCTGGGTACTGGAAAATGCTGTATTGTGTACAAGAGTGGCATTATTTCATCTTTGGGACTTAATACAGGTCCAACCTTGTTATACACAGATTTTTTTATACATGGATTTGACTCACCACAAATGGCCCCTGCAAATAGAAGGAATGTGCTGATCCCTGGAGAAGGGGAAAAATGCACCCCTTTAAAATGCTTTTCTTACTGTTGTAGAGATTTTTATCTCAACATGATGAGAAGTGTCCTTTAAATTAAAGGAAAACAGTCCTTTACAATAGTTAGAAAGAGGGCAGCCAGCTGACAAGCCTTCAATCATTCTCTCTCCAAGCAACCCCTTCCCTTCCCCCTGAACAGGTGAACCTGGAGAGAGACTGATTGTTAGATATTAAGACTATCTAACTATCTATCTAAGATATTAAGACTGTCCTTTGCAATGTTAAGATAGTCATTATCTTAACATTGCAAAGGACAGCAAGTGTGTTGGTGTTTTTAAATCACCAACAAGGGGACTTTGTTTTTTAAATTGATTTGCTATAGTTCGATTTTTGCCATCCAGGTGAGTACTGGGAAGGGAACCCTCACGAATAATGAGACTCCACCTGCATATGTTGGAATTTTAATTATTCTGCATCCATCTCTAGGGATGTGCCGGAGCCACAGTGCCGAGACCCAGATCTCTGCCCTCCTTGACTTGAGTCCCCCATGAGTCATAATGGTGGCTGTTGCAAGTTGTCCAGAACCATTTTGTGAGTCATCCTGACTCTAGTCTGAGTCTTTTTGAAAAGTGAGTTAAGACTTGAAAGTGGCAGGAAAAAAAACAAGCAAGCACAAAAAACAGTCACAAGCACACACAAAAGCAATTCTTGTTTTGAGTCTATTCAATTATTCTCATTTTTAGGGTCTATTCGACTTCTCATTTTGATCCCCAAGTCCCTGAGTTGGTGCTCAAGTTTTCGCAATTTGAATCTGAGTCATCCAAGTCTCAGCCCATTCCTGTCCATCTCTTATCCCTTCCTGATGTAGATGATTGGACAATAGAAATGAAATACAACTGTATATACATAACATTTTTTAAATACAGAAGATGGAGAAAATACGTCTCAGAAAATCAATGCATATTTCTTTCATCTCCATTCTGGTTGACTATCTAGAACAGCCTTTTTCAGCCACTGTGCTGTGGCACACTTGTGTGCTGTGGATGGTCTTCAGGTGCCCCATGGGAATTTGGGGGCGGATAATTGGTTAGTGGGGCCACTGGGGGATGCAAGCCCCTGCTATCAGTGCATTGTGCCTTTTCAAGACTGATGGTATGCTTTGACAATTTTAGTTCCTTCTAGTGCCTTGACAATTTTAGTGTGCTGTGAGATGAAAATGGTTGAAAAATCACTGATCTAGAACAGGGTTCTCCAAACTTTTGGCCAGAGGGCCACATCAAATATCTGGCACGGTGTTGAGGGCCAGAAAAAAAATTTAAATATAAAATGTATATAAATAAATCAGAGATGGAGCTTAGATGAGTGAATAAATGAATGAATGGGCTCATTCATTCAAACTCTCTGGCCCTTCAGACCAGACACAATCCTCCAGTCGCAACCAGGGCACAATTACAGTCATGTTCAGCCAAGTGGGCTAGAGGCTTTCATGGGACAAGAAGCTGGTCACAGGCTGGATAGAGGCTCACCACGGGCCACATCTGGCCCCCGGGCCGGGGTTTGGAGACCCCTGATCTAGAATATAAACCTCAAACAATGGCAACTCTATCATCCTAATTAGGAAAAATAATCTCACAAATTAAAATACATTTCTGAGGAATATCAGCTGTTTAAAAGCACATAAAATTGATACTGAATCTCAGAAATTATTTTGCTTCACCTGCAACCTATTTTCAAAATTTGACCAGCAACACGAAAGGCTCACCAAAATCGGAAATACATATCAAATATTAAACTGTGAATTTCAGTCCAAGTTCTATGCATTTTCCAAGTTTGGAAAAAGGAGTGTTACTCTTCCCCTCCTGCTCAGTGCCTTAGTGTCTCCAAACCCTAGCCCGGGGGCTAGATGTGGCCCGCAGGGAGCCTCTATTCAGCCCGTGGCCAGCCTCTTGTCCCGAGAGCCTCTGGCCCACTCAACTGAACATGACCAGAGCTATGCTCTGATTGCATCTGGAGGGTGTTCTGAGGGCGGGAGAGGCTGAGTGAATGACCCCACTCATTCATTGGCAGCCCAATCCTATGCATGTCTACTCAGAAGTAAGTGTCATTTGAGTCCATGATGCTTATTCCCAGGAAAGTGTGGTTAGGAGTGGATTGTTAGTCATTCATCTAAGTTCCATCTCTTATTTATTTATTTATTTAAATTTTATATTTAATTTTTTTTCTGGCCCTCAGCACTTCACCAGATATTTCATGCGGCCCTCTGGCCAACAAGTTTGGAGACCCCTGGACATTTGACTCATTGTAGCTCCAAGTTCTTCAATTTACCACAACCCCTGGAGGTTTCACCTTGGCTCATTCTTTCCTCCTAAATACTATTGCCATCTAGAAAATGAACTGCAGGCAAAGTATTTTCCCTATTAACCCTGCCTTTAAACATGACTTGGCCTGAAAACAAAGCTTCTTGGTGCTGAAAAGCAGTCACATTTGTTTTATTTACCAAGTAAAATCATTACAGACTTGGCTGCAAGTAGCATGCAGGATTCAGCAGCTCCAGTGATGCAGATCCCATGATTCAGACTCCTCTTGAAAAGTGTTTCTATGTGTGAGGAGACTAACAATGATTTCACAGAGAGGTTCAGTGATCTCCAAAACAAGTCAACTGACAGTGGCCTTCACTTTATGCCTCGCGGCATTTCTTGCTGACCGGAGAGACTCGGTGGCAAATGGAAATGCATAGCACTATATCACCTTGAAGGAAAACTCACTGTTACAACAGCTTGGCAAGAAGCAAGCAGCTGAAGAAATGCAGTATACAATTGTAAACAAAACCACAGGGGTGTGTGCATACTGATTATTGATCTTATCAATGACACAGTACAGCATGGGCCACTGAACCATGAGCAGAGCTTGGGTGGCTAGACAGAAGCATGTCTTCCCAGCAGGCAAAAGGAAAGAAAGTAGCAGAAGATGCTTCAGTTAGATTTACTTGTCTTAATATATGAAGAGTGTTTCATCCATGTTCTCACACAATACCAGAACCAGGGAACATCCTCTAAAATTGAGTGTTGGGAGAATTAGAACAGACGAAAGACATTCTTTATCCAGCATGTCATTAGTCTGTGGAACCCCTTGCCACAGGATGTGGTGATGGCATCTGGCCTAGATGCCTTTTAAAGGGGACTGAGCAAATTTCTGGAAAAGTCCATCACAGGTTACAAGCCATGGTGATTATGTGCAACCTCCTGATTTCAAAAGTAGGCTACCTCTGAATGCCAGGTGCAAGGGAATGGCCCCAAGAAGCAGGTCTCTTGGTGCCTTGTGTGCTCCCTGAGAAATCTGGTGGGCCATTATGAGATATAGGAAGCTGGACTAGATGGATCTATGGCCTGATCCAGCAGGGCTCTTCTTATATCCAATGATTTTCGTGTGCTTGCCAAATGGAAGCATCAATATTGCTTAGGCTGTTCAGATCCAAAAGAGAACAGGACTCTTGTATTTTCTGCAGTCCACTCAACCTACACATGTTTAGTCAAAGTACCACTTCATAAAACGAGACTTACAATTCTGTGCACTTAGGTGTTAAGTCTTGCCGGCCACAAAACCATGGAAACTGTCTACGAACAACATCAGCTCTTCAGCTTAGAAACGGAGATGAGCACCACCCCTAGAGTCAGAAATGACTAGGCTTAATGCCAGGGGAACCTTTATTTTCAATTAAATCTGCATAGGACGGCATCCTTAAGAGCTGTGCAGACGAGTTTTTCCTTACTAGTGAAGATGAAATGTTGGCAGGAGAGATATTAGAGACCCAGGAAGCTTGTTCTGTTAGGAACTTGGGATTGCACTCAAATTCAAGTCTCAGTGGGCAATGTCCCTTAGAGCCCAATCCTGTGCTCCGCAGCACGGCTCCGTGCCACCGAGTACTGTTGCAAATGTGCCATAAGGCATGTTTGCAAGCCTCACCACCGGGCTCCTGCCCATGCTAGCCCAGCGCTGGCCGGTGCTAACACCTCAAGCCAACACTTCAAGAGTTTTTATTTTATATATTATATATATATATATATATATTTGAGAGATATATATAATCTCTCTCTCTCTCTCTCTCTCTCTCACACACACACACACACACACACACACACACACACACCTCTCTTGATAAACTTTTAATCCATATAGATTAGAATGTACTGGAAAATAGTACAGATGCCTACAAATGAAATGAACAGCTAAGCCTAGGTTTTACATTTATTTTAACAAGGCCAATATTGGCAAAACCTTTAATCTCTTATCTATATACTTCTTCCAACTGCGGTGCTAGGGTCTCAAGGATGTCGATCATGAAATTTTCTTGAGCTCAATTGGGGTTTGCTGTAACATGATAGACTGGACGTCTTTAAAAGACGTCTTTTAAAAGACATTATCAGGCAGTTACTTGTCAGAGACCCCTCCCATGACACTTTTAGGTTTTACTCAGGAAAGAAATGACAACTCTTTCTGCCCGACATGAAATGACCTCTACTACAACTGCATTTTTAACAGCTAATTTCACTGCTGAAAAGCTGACAGAGCAGCAAGAATCTACAGTTCTAGGAATTAATGTGCTTACGGCGCAAGATGTCTGGGAATAACCTTCATGCTTCATGATCAAAGGTACACAGAGAGGCAAATGTGTGATGTCAACCAAGCCACTGCCTGGAACGCTGCAGAGAAGAACCATTAATCAGGGCTTCCTGGTTGGTTTTTTCCCCACCAAGCTCATATTCTAGAGTTAAATCAGCAATCAATTTTGTGGAGTTTTCTTCAAATGACATTTTTTCCTTGTGATGGCACTGCCAAAGAAGTACACCTGAGAGAACAGGAGGCAATGTACTATTGTTGTTTCAGTATCATTCAAAAAAATCAAGATTCCTGTAGCTTTTGAGGAAGGTGGAGAAGGTGGGTTTTCATGCCTTCTTCCAAGCTTTCTGGGACTATTAACTAACTCCCAGAGCACTACTTTGGTCATGTAGCAGATATTCAACATGAAAAATAATAACCTGAAAGAAGTGCACTGGGGACATGGTCTCCATGTTATAGTGCAATCTATAATTGCAACATAAAATCCTGCCAATTTCATTTTCTAGTAATGACTTCTAAATGGCTTAATTAGTGGAGAAAATGTTCTCCAAACCCTTTGTCCCAACTCAATGTTGGCATCCTTCAGTCTTGGAAGACTATGGTATCACGCTCTGGCATTTTAGTGCCTTGCCAGTGTGCCGCAAGATGAAAAAGATTGAAAAACACTGGGTTAGAGCAATGGTTCCCAATTTTAATGGTGCTGCGACTCACCTCGTCTTCCACGATGGGTACCACACTCCTGGTGGTTTTGGGGAGAGCTGTTCTCAGCCGCACCTGGCCAGTGACTTCCTCAGGCCTTAGAATGGCCTGCAGAAGCCACTTCCGCACGGGCTCGCAACCCATATTTTGGGAAAGGCCAGTTTAGAGTATTGGAGTACATGCAGAGAGACCCATGTTCAAATCCTAACTGAGCCATACATTGTGTGATCTTGGATCAGTTAATATCTTTCAGCCCAACCTACTTAACAAGGATGTTGTTGTGAGATTAAAAATTGAGTAGAGAGAGAGGACATTTGTATGCTTCCATGAGCTCTCTAGAAGACAGGATAGAAATATAACTGATATTAAAAACAATACCCATTTGCTTCCCACAGCTTCACTCTGGTGTCCCTGGCCCAAAGTGCCATAATCTTTAAAGTTTTCCTAACAGACCACTTCTGAAAACAGCACATAAGGTCTCATTTGATGATTTTGGCAATCCCTTATCTTCTACACTAGCCTTTCCCAAAGTGTGGGCTGCAACCCACTGGTGAGTCATGATCCCATGCAAGGTTGACACAGGTGGGTCCTCCTGCCCACTCTTGTGTCCAAATAGGAGCCATTCTGGAGGACTTGGTGAACCCCAGAGGCTTTGTCTGGGCTGTGCTGGGCTGGCAAACTGCTCTGCTGGCCTCCACAGGCTTTGGAATGGCCTGTAGAAGCCTCAGAAAGCCAATTCCAGTTTGCTTCTGAAAATCAGAAGTAGCTTTCTGAGGCCTGCAGTGGCCAGTAGAGTGGGTTACTGGCCTGGCACAACCCAGAAAAGATTACCCTGCCACCAACAGGAGTGTTGCAAGCCAAGCCATCATGAAGGACAAGGTGGGTCACGGTGACAATAAGATTGGGAACCACTGTTTGACACCCTTCCTTTATTCAGGTCCCCGCTTCCACTTCTCTTTGCCATAAGCCACTTTTCCTCCTCAATTGAGCCTTACTTTTCAATCTGTACCCAACTCTTTTCCTTTAGCTACCAAACTCTTCTATCTTCTCACTCAGCTTCTCAGTTTAGATACTCCCTACCTCTGTATTCCACCCCATAGTAAGAGTACGGAAGAGCTGGTTTTTGTTCAGCCTCCATCTCTTTTTGGCCCATTCTCCTCCCAACTCTCTATCTCCTCTGCTCATCCATTAACCAATATTTATCTATCCATCTTTCTAGGGTCCTTGCTTTTTTGGCCCACCACCTACTTCACCTTCCATATTACAGTCACATAACTTCTGAGTTCCCTGCATTTTAGATTATTTATGCCCCAGGAAGATGCCATAAACCACTACAAAATTGCACAGAGTCTGGCATCTTGTTTAAAATACTTTTAATTATGCACCAGCCCTTTTGCTACCCCTCAGCCTATTAGTGTGGCTTTCCTCTGGGTGATAGCTTGAAGGTCTGGTACATGAATAAACACATTTTGATATTTGGCTGCGTGAAACCCTGCATGGGTAGTATTGGCAACCTTCAGTCTGGAAAGACTATGGTATCGCGCTCTGAATGGTGGTTCTGGCACAGCGTCTAGTGTGGCTGAAAAGGCCAATCTGAGAGTGACAATCCCTTCCATACCAGGAGCAAGTGCAGTCTGTCTCTGGTCTGTCTCCCTGGCTCTGGGCCTTCCTTCTTTGCCTCTTTGCCTCAGACTGTTGGCCAAGTGTCTCTTCAAACTGGGAAAGGCCATGCTGCACAGCCTGCCTCCAAGCGGGCCGCTCAGAGACCAGGGTTTCCCACTTGTTGAGGTCCACTCCTAAGGCCTTCAGATCCCTCTTGCAGATGTCCTTGTATCGCAGCTGTGGTCTACCTGTAGGGCGCTTTCCTTGCACGAGTTTTCCATAGAGGAGATCCTTTGGGATCCGGCCATGGTAAGTGCTTTGGTCTATTTGCATGGGTCTATTTGCATGGGTAAGTGCTTTGTCTATTACCTGCATCTTACATAAATCACTTCTTAGTCACCTGCATCCTAGGTTTACTTACCACTATGTTTAACAGCCTTACAAAAAGGATGAATAACTCCCATCAAGATGTTTCGAAACATAATAAAAACGTTACTGCCTTAAATGATTCTAAAAGGTGGTAGCATGCAAATTTCCCCCAAGTAGCTGTTCATTTCCAAAACACCATCACTCCTGCTAATACCAAGCTTGGGTGATTAAGTGCTTATTAGTTTAGAAGTAAAACAGTTGTGATATCTGTATAGTTGGTCAGTTTCCTAAGAATGCGGAAGTTACATAAAAATAAAACAATGACTTGAAAAGAACTTTTGAACTTCTAGGACCATGAGTTGTTCACAGCCACTGAGCCATGGAAATGTTTGAAAGAAAGAAGTGTTCAAAAGAAAAATGCAAGGTGGAGAGAGGAAGCAACTTTTTAAAAATTTATAAGCTTACCTTTATAGCAAGTACCTTAGAAGTGGGGATTAGGGTTCGAAGGGTATGTGCCAGGGCTTAGGAGAGGGGGGTAAAGGGGGTAATTTGTACCTAGGGTCAGAGAGGGGGCCCAGGAGCCAAAGGAGTGGGCCCAGAAATTTCCTGGGTTCTTCCATTTTCTAATCTCAGCCAGATTCACTGCCCACATGGGATGCTGGGGGGGGGGGATTACCGTGGGCACATGGCGACAACTACTGCCACAAGCCAAACACACCAGGCCCAGGAATGCATACATTCCTTAACAGTGTCACATCTGGGAGGAAACTGACCTGCTACAGTAGCTCTTTTGCTAGTGGATCTGCTTACCATAAAAGAGTGTATAGGAGCTCCGTGACACCACTGCGGGACTGCAGCTGCTGCAGAAGTCGGTTTTGGTCTACACAGGACACTTTCCATTCTAGTGTGAGCCTAAATACAATGATACTAATCTCCTGCAATGATTTTCTATATTTGAAAGTTTTTTTGAGAGGAATGTGTTTGGTTTTCCGTATTACTGTATCTAGCTGCCAAAGCCGGGCAAGCAGGTAGTCCTGAGCTCTGCATTGGGAAGACTGGTAGACCTGGGCTCCAAAGACTGTTATCACTTCCCCTCTGCCTGTTTTACCCCCATTCTGCCCACCCCCATTGCCACCCCCCACTCTTTCACCCCCTCCCACTTTGGGAAGGGGCCCAAAAGAAATTTTGTACCCCCTGACAAAATTGTACCCCTCAGAGGCCCTGGTATGTGCCATGTAATACTTTAAAACAGTCATGAAGCCTCAGTTGTGGGGTCACAGCAACTTATGGAAAGGAAAAAGGTTAAAGACCAGTGCACTAGAGCACCACCAGTTAAAGGAGGCAGAATCTGATGTACCCTTCAAGTACCAGGAGACTGTGTCCCAGTCCTGCTCAGGTTCTTAGCAACTGTGCTGAAATAGCTTTCACTAGTCAGGCTTCCTGGTAACTGTTTCTGCTCTCTCTAATATTTTGTTACAGTGAACAGTGCCAGGAGGGCAGAATGGGGATGGGAAGTGGGTTGCAACAGGGGCAGGAGGTACGTAGATTGGTTCCCAGGAGGGGATGCGATCAATGTTGGGTCCCTAGTCTCAAGCTTATTTGCTTATTTATTTATTGGGGTCATGGCAAGGAAAAGACTGAAGATCACTGCTTTAGAAAATGTAACCTACAGTTGACTAGTGGCAGAAAAAGGTACTGTAGTATACCAGCATTGTAAAAAAAACACAAGACATTGCTGGACCGGGATATTGTATGCATCAACTAGAGGTGCATTACATGTCTAATGACACAACAGTATGTTAAAGGCAAAACTGGTGCTTGGTTTATTGCGGCCAGTCCCCAGCCACCCTTTTTAGTTTCTGAGTATGGACCACCCTGATCCCCCAAAGGGGCCTATCTCACTGTGGCCTTGTCTGCAGGGAGGGGAATGACCGCAGGGAGTGAAGAGACAACACCGGTCCCTCCTCTTGAGTGTATAAGGTTTGGATTGGGACAGGTAGGCTAAATGGGTGAGAAGACTAGCTTTATATTCAGGTGGGAAGAGTAGGCTGCAGCTTGTCACATACCAAGAGCATTGTCTGGTAAAGTGGAGCAGGGACTGTACCTCAGAGTGGCCATGCTGGCTTAGATTCAGCTGGAGTGCTTAGGGGAAGTACTTGTAGTTTTGGGTGCTGTGATGGAGACACTTGTTGGAACAAGCTCAGCAGGGGCAGTGCATGTGCCTGTTGACATAGCAATACCCATGCCTAATAGACTGAGTAGAGTAGATATGCCTACCAGGGCAGAGGTGGCATTGCCTACCAGAGAAGCAGTTTCATTGGTGGGACTTTGCAGAGGCAAAGTTAGTGGCTGAGATGGGTCCTGCTGGAATTTGAGGAACTGGCTTAAGCCAAATGGACTTGGCTGCTGGGATGTTCAGGTAGGTTGAATGCGTGGATCTGCGATCCACCCGCTGTCTGCTCACCTGCCTGACCCTGATGGCCTGACCCAGTCCCATGACAGTCATGACCACATCCCACTTTCCTGGTTTAAAATTGGCTGGGTGTGTTCAGTCATTTTGGCCTTTTGGGCTCAGGACAGGGGTCTCTTCTATTGGTATTTTATACTCCTCCAGCTTTAGTTGATGCTGCTTGGGCTAAGGGGCCTCCTACAGGGGTCAGGGATAGGACTAGAATGGTCAGTAGCTCCACCAGAACAACAATTACATGGAGTAGAATTCACTATTTGGTAGTCATTTGCTCCCAAAGATAAAGGAGAAAATTTGGCAGAGAGAATATATTGTTTCACTTTCATTTATCATTTATTTAAATGTTAATATCCAACTTTCCCCCTCTAAAAAACAGCATTCACTACAGCTATTCAGGAAAAGGAGAGAGAAAAACAAACCTTTCACTACTCTTGATACCTTCACTCTTCAGCAAGCCCTGAAGTGGAGGACTATTATTAGGAAACAGACTGCCACTTTTTCCTCTGCTCTCCAGTTGTATCATTCCATTTATGTTGGCTCTAAATGCTTTGCACATCAGAATTCCCAGCTGGTAGTACATCACCTATCCCATTAAATATACAATTTACTGCAGCAGACAATTCTTATTGTGAATGAGGTCCCTAAGAAAACCTCAGTATGCCCTTCTTGAAGCAGTCCTCTTTTTGATGATATAGTAGCAACAGCTGACATTCAGGTTGTTCAGTAGGAAAGTTGCTGGAGATTCTTAAGGGCACTTGGGAGCACTGCTGATTGCTGTCAATCTTTCACTACTGTCAATCACATTTTGTTTACAATTTGGCACATTTGACTTTCATGAATAAGGTGAGTGTACTAACAGAATTCTGAATGCTTATTTTACAGGAGGTTATCAACTAGAGGCCCAATATTCATAAGAAAACTTCACCATCTCAGAAGCAACTCATGTTTGGCCTTTTTGACTATGAGCTGCATCTGTTTTTGAATTAATCAGAACAGTAGCAGCCACAGCCATGGATTTAGATAATGGTAGTTTCAAAAGATATTTAGATGATGAGGATGATAGAATCCGAGATGGCAAAAATATCTTGAAGAAGTATAGCATGTAGCTCCCACTGAAACCACACAGAATTCTAATGTTGGGCAAAAAACAGACAAAACAGTAATCTATATAATCATGAGGCAGCTGCCTGTACATCCTAAAGAAGCCATAATATTTCAGAATGAAGATGAATGCCCACTCTACAGTGTGGTGAGAGTAATTTGAACACACATTGGATGTTTTCCAAGGTATTTGTTTGCAGTGCAGAGGATGTGTGTTGAAATCACTTTCAGAGGTGTATGCAGCTTGAAGCCTACTGATAAGGCTGGTTGGTGACCACCTTGAGCAGTGGAAAAGGAGAGGAAGCAAATTGATAGAATGATCCCCAACACATTCTGTGCCTGCCCACTGCCTCTGGACCTATCAACCTTCTACCAACTCCCAATTTACCAGCTATCTGCTCTCCTGCTGTGACCCTGATGGCCTGACCCAGTCCCATGTCAGTTGCAACCACATCCCACTCCCTTGGTTTAAAAAGGCAGAGGAGTGGAAAAGGAAGTCTGTTAATGAGAGCAGAATACTGCTGGCCTAGAACAGGGGTGTCAAACACAAGGCCTACAGGCTGGATAAGGCCCCGGGAAGCTCTTTATCCTGCTCACATAATAACTGAGCTCTCCCAGTGCCATCCTTCCAGAAGTGCTGCTTCTGTTGAGGCTCTGGGAGGGAGAGATAGAAGGAGGCCTCAGAAGGCAAAGAATGCTATAAGAGAAGGGGCAAGAGAAGAGGGTTGAGAGATGGAGATGCTGACGAGGTGCTGATGTGCTGTCAGGAGAGGCAGGGCCTCACCTAACCCGGCAAGTTTAAAAAATAAAGGACGCCAAAAAATTTTAAATGTTTGGATTAAATTACATATGAGGTTTGACTCATATACACTAGTCATGGTGTGCAAAACTCATCCAGATCCAAGCAGTTCTGCTACTGCAACAGTGGAATAGGTCTGAATAAAACATGGAAAGCCTAAACCATTTAATTAAAACTAAAGAAGCTTCTTTAAACAAGAGTGGCTCCTTGGGCAAAGAGTTATTGTAATAAGAAATATAGTTATAAGGAGGTGATTTTAAGTTTGCTTTCTCACTCGCTCTCTTGTACTCTATCCTTTTCTTATATAATTAGCCAACAATTCAGCTTTACAACTGTACTTCTGGAACTGCAGTATTATTGTGGACTAAATATATAAACTGCTCCTACAAGTAGGCAATTTATCTACAATTGCATAGGACACATAATGACTTTTGTGTAGCAGATATAAAGCTGGTAAATATCTTTTAGGAACTTTAGGGGTATACCTTTAGAGGTATATCTAACAGCCGGATACTGAGCTTCCTGGCACCAAAATGGGGACTGCTGTATCCTGCAAATGCTGGAAAGCAGCCAAAGGTTTCCTCGGGAGAAGGGGACAAAAGTCTCCTCCCCCCAAATAAAGCCCCAGGCCCCACAATGGAGCTTCTCATATTTGCAACAGCTATTTTGGCAGTGCAAACAAGAGAACCTCTGTGTCGGACTTTGCAGCCTGACATGGAAAATAGGATCTGGTGGAGCAGGGCTCCACCAGTCCCATCCCTCTCCTGTGCCAGTTATCCCCCGTCCCACCATCTTCCTGCCCTAAAATGCCCCCTCCACCCTGAAATCCCACACTACCCTTACCTTGCTGTGGACGGCATCCTTCCAGCATTGGGTCTAGCATCAGCTGCCCCCTTCCCCAGGTGCTGCAGAAGTGCCTTATGGCACGTTTGCAACACACAGCGCCAGTGCTGGAGTTCAGCACCGGCACTCTGGGAGACGAGGATTGAGCCCGAAGGCCCAAATCTTACCCTTCACCACCAGTGCCGACGCACTACATCAAAAAGGCATGCACTGCATCCTACTGTGGGGGTGGCAACCCAATGGCAAATGGGAGGTAAGTAAAAATATTACTTACCTAAGTAATTTTTAGTAATAAACATTTTAGTAATTTTACTTACTGTACCTCCATGTAAGCCCTGGGGCCGCTTATGGGTCTCCTCAGGTATGTGCCTCCTATTTTGGTGGCATATGCCTGATGAGGGGAAAAGGACCAGAAGGTTTCCAAGAAAGGGGATAAGATACAGCATGAGAAATTGCTGCTGAATCCACCCCTCCCACCTCCTCCTCATTCCTCCCCCCTAGAATACAGTTTCACCCCATCCTGCCCATGATTCACCCCTCTGCACTAGCTTACCTGCTCTAGAGCAGGTAACTGTGATGGCGTCTCCAAAATGCATGTGTTGCCTTATGGCCTGTTAACTCTGCAGATAGGATTGGGCAATATATTTGGCAAGAACAAATGAGAAAGAGTGAAAAGATTCTATTTGACTCAGTGAAAATTTTTTTCATTTACATGCATGGGATCAGACTGGATGCCAATGTAGCTGTAATTGCTCAGTTTCATTATGTGTTATACACACCACTTCCATTTCTCCTCTCTCTGCTGTTTCTTTCCCTTGCTTCTGTTCTCCCTTGTTTCCCTCTATTGTCTCCTGTCACTGCTGAATTTTAGACTGTAAATTGCTTGGGACAGAGATGTGTCTCTTTTGCTCATGTTAGTTTGTAAAGCAACATGCGTATTTATGGTGCAGTACAAACCAATTAATTACTACATTTCCCTCTCAGGTTTAGTCCATTGATTAAAATACTGACCATAAGCCCGCATAACTGTCCTAAAACTTCCCCAAGCACCCACACCAGCGATGTATGGTAGGCTATTAGGTGACTTGATAAAGCTCTTGTGTTTGTTGCCTGCAAGCATCAGACAATATATAGCTGGTAGGCTATGTTTGGCTTGGTGGATCATAAATTGTAGAGGCCAGATTAGTGTGTTATAGTTTGAGACAGTGAGAAAAAGTCCTGGCTGGGAGTCAGACTGCTGCTTAGGTACACAGAAAGGGCTTGCACTTGTCCAGTAAAATTTTTGTCTCTTTTTCTTTGAACAGCTGAGCCTCACGCTATAGTCACCAACCACTTTTGGAATTCCCTCTCATTCCCCAAAGCAGTTTGGCCGTTTGCATGAGTGGCTTCTGACTCACAACAATTGTAAAGCCTGGGCTCATGGAACTAGTTCCATAGTTGTTTGGATCCTAGACAATTTGCTTCTCAGCATAAATAATGAACTAATGAGAAGAAATATCAAACAGAGAGAGAGAAACAGAGAATATTTTCCTCAAAGTTCAGGGGAATAAAATTGCGAAGTGCTATCCAGCACCAGGTTGGAAAGCCATAGAGTTGACATTTAAATGAGAGTAGTTAATTTTAGGAGACAGTGATGTGACTGATATGCATGTAGGCATTTACTGAAAAAGAGAGAGTGCTAGAAAGCAATAACATTATTTTGATAGATACTTTGATTAATGGATTCAAATTTCACTCTTCCTTGTGTTTTGAATAAGGACAACCTCTAAGTAAGACGGCGCCCATGAAAGGAATAATAAAATAGGTAAAATATCTCTATGTCACATAATATTCCTCTACCAATATGCTTCACTCCCTCTCCCCCTGCATTTCAGTTCATATATGACTATTCCAGAAGAATACTTTTCTTTCTCTTCTTATGATGCAGTATAAAATCCTAACCACTACAAATGTTCTTAAAAGAGAATGGGAGCAATCCAACAAAAGTCAGTTATCTCTATCCCCACTGAAAGCTCTGGAATAGAACTGAGTTGCAGCTAACTTAATCCCTGTTTATTTCCATTGCTTAGTTGTGAACTAACTTTTGAGGGATAAACACATTCTTTGACCCTGGCCATGAAGCTACCCACCTTTACTTCCTTGTTCCCCAGCCCCATAAAGCCAGAAATGGCATCCATGATGCCCATTTTGGATGTCCTCTTCAGCAGCAGACCCCCCTCCAGCCCTGTGCCCGGGGCAAAGATGGCTCCCCTCAAGGGCTGTTACCGCCCCCCCAGCACAAAAATTCACCCCCCTACTCACCTTGGGCTCACAGAGCCTTACACAACCCAAGGCTGCATCGGGGAAGGCTCTCTGAGGTTCACCAATGCTATAGACCGTGCTTCCGAAAAACCAGAAGCACAGTTTCCGACACCATTGGGAGCCTCAGAAAGGGGTCTTAGTGGCTTGTGCCTGGGTGAAATGCCCCATCAAACCCAATGGCAGGTCTGCAACTGGTCCTCTTTATTTTTGAACACCTCAACTCCTTCCACTGTCCAAAGTTCTGGCTTCATCCTTGACCACTGAGATCTTCAAGAAATTTTCTATTTTCAAAAAATTTCACACTTTTTTCACAGGGTAATGTTAGGTCTTGTATTAATATTAGTTCTGTAATGTAAAGGTAATAGAGAGAGTTGCAATTATCCAACAAACGGACAGGAGTGGACACACCCACCAATATCCTGCCTGTGGGGGATCATATCAGTTCGCCTCATGAACCACACAGTTCATGCAGTCAATACAAACCAAACTTCATGTTTCCTGCCTACTGTTTGCAATTCTTCTTATATTATAAATGTTACCCCATTTGGATTTCAGTACACAACAACCAGTAATTTTGGTCATATCCATAACTGTTCCGTACCAGATCATCTAATCTTTCCAATGGTCATTCAGGTTAAAAATTTTGCCAAATGACCTGAGAATTTTTTCAGTATTTTCCTGTGCATACATCTTTCTCTAGAGTGAAAAAAAACTTATTCTTATGTTGATTAACTCTCACAAAGGAACAGCTTCTGTTATAGCCTTATTTGCACCAATCAGTCCAGAATTATTTGTTCAGCAATTATAAGAAACAGCCCAATCTACCTAACTTCCTGTACATGGATGCAGCTGCACCAACACGATGCATACTACATCTTGCAGGGGAGTTTTGAGCAGTGAAGAGGTGAGATAAGAGGACATTTGTTCCTCTGCCCTGGCATAAGGTCTTGTTGCCCGACTGGGTCTACTCAGACCTTCACCAGCTACTTTGCTGGCACAAATCTGAGTGGACCCGGGTTGGGGGATCAAGGCCAGGAAGGGAGATAGAATATTGGCAGCACCACTGCTGCCAAACACAGCCCCTTCCCAGCTTCAATCCACCCTCCTACCCACCCCAATCTCCTCTCCATTCCTCCCCTCCCAGTTCTTTCCATTCCCTGCCTCCCACCCACTGCTCCCCATGTTGATTTGCCTGGACTGGGGTTTGTTGGGAGGTGGCTCATATGTACGTAGATTTGGCTGCTCACCACTTTTGGTGCAGACCAAACCACGCTGTATAGTGTGTCACTTTTGTGACAGCTTAAGGCATGCTGCACTGCTGGAATATGAATTCAGGTGGCACTGCAGGTCATTACAATTGGGCTGATACTCTCTCATACTCAAGTCTTCCCAAAACGGTTCACTTTCTTAAGGTTTCCATGCCATGCTCTCCCACTGCTAATAAATATGACACCCATGCTGCTACTCTTCCTTGCAAAGCTTGGACTTTAAAACTGACTTGAGGGGGCAGTGCCAGTTTTAAACTTACCATTTTAAATACTGTTTTGAAACGAATTTAAATTTCTATTTGGAGGGGGCAGTTATAAATGCATATTTCAATAGATAGTTATCCTCCCCCCTCCTGTATTTTCAAGCTAGAAATCGAATCAAACCTTTTGCTACTGCTGAGCAAGCCTTTCTTTAAAAAAAAAAAAAAAAAAGCTATGGGTTGAAAAAAGAATTGAAGAGGGAAAAAATCCTTGTTGATGAGAAACTAATCTCCGATTTGAATAACTATTGAAACAAAAGACAGAAAAAAAACTGTAGGTCAGATCCTAACTTGGCAAGTGGAAGGAAGCTTACACCAGTAAAATTCCTTGTCCTTCCTCCCCACTGCAGACCCCTGAGCCCCTGAAGAGCTGCTCTGGGTCTGGCTTTGGAGATGTGAAGTGACTAGGGGATTAGACTCATGCAAGCAATCTTCCACTAGTGCAAGTTAGGATCTAACTCTATTTCCCCAGCTAAGTAACTAGACTACATTCAAAGCCTCCACTAACTAATTAAAACACTCTTTAAGACACAGGTTCTTAATAAACATTTCAGTTTAATGAAATTTGCTGTTGCACTTGACTTTAACCATTGAATAAGTCTCACCTGCAAGCTTAGAAACAACTGAATTATTTTAACATTCTGTTCAAGTCGCTGTTATTTTAAATCAGAACTTTATGTATGCTGGGATGCATGCCAGCTACACACAAGGGTTACTTCCCCCACCCACATATACTCGCAGTTTTTATGTGCTCACATGATGTAAATATATCATAATGACAAACAAGGGTGTATAATTTATGTGACCAAGATGGATGTGGCTTCATTATTTGCAAGTGAAACCAGGAAAGCTTGTCTCAATTAGAGACTGATGTCTTCATTATAGTACCACATCTTTCTTAGAGATCTCTCTGTATTTATATATGCTTTCCTTTGATTCCATAAACCCACAATTACTTATTATTCTTTCCAATAACCCAGACTTCAATACTATTTCTGGATTAGATTACATACCTGCGTGCTCATCAATTCATGACTACAACTTCAAGTGATGACTTGCATGTGTGAATGAGTCATTGCTGACCTAACACCACAGATAATTTTTTTTCTCAGCGGTGCATCACCTCCGTTACAGTGCTGTCCATTAGAGTGTTACTGGCAGTGGTTTAAACACACACACACACACACACACACACACACACACACACACACAAAGGAGGAAGTAATTACGGTCAGAGATCCAGTGTCCTGGCACATGGCACAACTATGTAATTCAACAATAAAAGAAGATGGAAGTAAAAGCGAAAGTGTACCAACTTTACTTGAAAAGGACTCAGGAACCAAATCAAGGGGTTTGAAGTGGAACTCACTAAATTAACACAGTTCCTTCTTAAATTATGTAGGAGAAGGGTGAATTCAATTGCTATAATGCATCCACAATGGAGCCCTCAGGAAAGCTGTTGGAGGAGAAGGAGGAGGAAAGAGAGCAATCCCTTAAAACAGGGGTCTCCAAACCCCAGCCTGTGGGCCAGATGCAGCCCACAGCAAGCCTCTGTCCAGCCCGCAGTCAGCCTCTTGTCCCCTGAGAGCCTCTGGCTCACTCAACTGAACACAACTGGAGCTGCGCTCTGGTTGTGTCTGGAGGGTGTTCTGAGAGCCAGAGAGGTTGAATGAGTGAGCCCATTCATTCATTTATTCACTCATCTAAGTTCCATCTCTAATTTACCATAGATACTCAGGTATAGTAAGTGAAATTTTTGCCAAGTAATCAAGCTCCAATTCTCACTTGGCCTTATCTCCGGGTCAATCAGAGGGCAGAGTCTTTCAACTCTGAACAGTTTTGTTTCTCAGCTAAGCTTGGGCAGGCAGCTGGTTAGTTGCTATAGTTACTTTCCTGGGATGTTCCAGCCAAAGTTAACCTTTTATTCCCCTCCGTTCCCTTTTGCTGCTGCAACCCGATTCCCTTTTGCAAAGGTTTTGCAGAGGTCTTTTTTTTTTCAACACCAGGATGGGATCCCCTTTCCATTTGAAGCAACAATTCCCAGGCTACAATTCAATGCAGCATTACTTAAGAATAATACCCATGGAAAGCAGTGGGTCTACTTCTGAGTAAAAAGGGTTGCAAATATATGCAGCTGCATCTCTCTGCTGTGAATTGAATTGCACACTCTCAGTTATGGGTTGTATGTTGTATGTAGAGCTTCTGGCTTAACACACCAGACACCTTAAAGGTGGATTTGATTCATGGATCTCCTGCAGTGGTTCCCAACCTTTTTCACTTGCATATCCCTTGGCAATAATAAATTGTACCTTTCATATTAGCAAAATGTTTGTAATAATACAAGCCCTCGTCTCCTCTCTATGAAAACCCAGACTTCATGTATTCATCACAGTGTTTTCTCTTTTTATCTGTTTGAGCAACAGAAGACTCTGCCTTTGCACTGTTTTGCACCAGAAGTGTGCTGAGAAATTCTGGGTGATTGATCACTTTCCATATTATGTTCCAGCTTTTTTACTGTGCTGGTTTTCAATCACTGGTTCATACATGAATTGATGACCAAAAACTAGCTGTTGGTGGGGCTTTCAAAGCCAACTAGCTATCTCCCTTCCTGCCTTGCTGGTCCTTGCAAGGCATTCTGGAGCATGACCTGCCTTTTTCTACCATTATTCCATTCTTTTTCAAGTACCCCTAAAGGTCCTGTTGAGTGTCCCTGGGAGTACATAAATACCAGGCTGGGAACCACTGATTTACTGGTATGTTGTTTACAGTGCACTTACTCTGATAGTGTTTACAAAAAGGTGGTGACAACCAGAATTTAAAAAGAATAAAAATGTATCTTATGATCTTTTACTATGTTTTTAATAAATTAGAGGCTACAGTTCTTAGGTAACAATTAGTGGTAGGTTATTTTTCAGGATCTGGCCTGGGGTAAAATCAGACAAAACTATAGTCAGACACCCCTCCAAGTTTAACCCCTGACTTATCCGAGGGTCATAGAAAATTCCATGATTGATGGCTCAAGACCTGCCCTCGACTTATCTGTGGGGTCGACTTATGGGCGGGTGTCTGCGGTGTATGAATTTTAGATTTAATTTTTTCCCCCGGCCCTCAACGCTTCGCCAGAAATTTGATGCAGCCCTTTGGCCAACAAGTTTGGAGGACACTGCCTAAGAAGAAGAAGAGGCAGAACAAAGAGTGGGAAAGTGTGGCAGGAGAAGGAACACAGGGAGATTAGTTGAACCTCCCATAGGGACCCAGGGAACAAAGGTAAGGTTTGGAATGCAGGGAAGGAAAAAAGAGGGGTGAAAGTTCAGGAGTTAGTATGAAAGAAAGGAGCAAGGTGCAGGAAGCTGAGATTACAGCAAAAAGGCTGTGGCTGAGAATAGCTCGCTGTAGTGCTCAGGGCTATAGGAAAGGGGCAAGAACAGGCCATGGAAGTACTTCACCCACTTTTGGTGGGGAAATCTCTCTTGATCTCTCTCTCTCTTGCCATAGGCTTTGCTGCAGTGGTGTGAAAGCCTCGTGACTGTTGCACGTGACACAGCCACTGGCAGAAATGGAAATGGCCAGTGGCTCTGTTCACATGCCAGACTCGCCCTGATGCTCCATTGGGCCAGGTAAAATGGCAGGTAAAAAGGGGGTGGTTTTTGGCCAGTTCAGGAAAGGTGGGGGGGAGGAGGGCAGGAGTAGGGGAGTGGGCTAGAGGGTGGTGGATCTCATGGGCAAAAGCATACAGCCAATCTTACACCTCATTTTCCAACCTACCCTGCCCCTTCCTCTTCTCCAACTTGCACCAGCTACATAGTTGTCATGAGTCTGAGAAGACCCATAGATGGCCAGAAGGCCTACTGAGGGGTAAGATTTTTTACCTCTCATTGGCCTTCTAGTCACCCGCCCTCCCAACAGCATGCTCTGTTGTAGCAGCTGCATGCTGCAGGGTGGCAGGGGATAAGATAAGTCAGGTGACCGTTGGATACGTCAGGGTGGTGGTGGTTTTAAACTTAGGGGGGTATCTGACTATAATTTTGTCTAATTCTACGTGAGGCCAGATCATGAAGAATAACCTACCAGTAATTGTTATCTAAGAACTATACCATCTCTTATTAAAAATATAGTAAAAGTCACAGGATACATTCTTATTCATTAACTTTTTAAATTTTGGTCTTCACAACTTTTTTGTAAACACTATCAGAGTAACAGCACTGTAAACAACATAATGGTAGAACCATCAATCAATTCCTTCTTTAAGGTGCCTGGTGTGTTAAGCCAGAGGCTCTAAACATGCAACTTATAATACCTAACTGAGAGTGCTCAATTCAATTCACAGCAGAGAGACAAGCAATAAGGAATGAGAATGAGCAAGTGCAGCTACACATAGTTGCAACCTGATTTACTCAGAAGTAGACCCCATTACTTTCCATGGGTGTTAGTCTTAAGTAATGATGTGCTGAACTGTAGCCTCAGAGTTTGTTTCAGATGGAAATTAGGATTACAACCTAGTGTTAAAAACAAAACACCTCTGCTAAACACTTGCAAAATGGAAGGAGGGCGCAGAAGGGGCAGGTGTGATCCTGCAAAAGAGAATGCTTGCTTGATTTAAATCAGGGTGGGCAAACCTCTGCCCCAGGGCCTTTCATGGCCCCCAGGGACTCCCAATCTGGCCCGCAGAGAGCCCCCAGCCTCTGGCCCATCAGAGAGTGTTGGAGCCCACACTGGCCTGCAACTGACTCTCACAGCCACCAGACGCGAGTTGCGAGCTGAGTTAGAACAAGGGCTTTTATAGTCTCCATGTGTTTTGTGCTTTTCCCTGAGCATTCTTTAAAACCCCACCACTGCCGCCGCCGCCATCTTTGAAAAACTTATGTCTCCATGTGTTTCTGGCTTGGTCTGCTTTCACTGTGCAAGAGGTGTGTGGCAAACAGTTCTGTTAGCTTTGTGTTCTGAGGGAAGCAGAACCACAGCTTACAAGTTGGTTCAGGGAGCAGGTGTAGATTGCTGAGTCAGCAGAATCAGCAGGCACCTGGGACTGACACACCCTGGGTGTGACCAAGCCAGCAATGATTGGCTAAGCTGACTACATAAGGTTAGTCTGCTGGAGCTTCCAGTGCAGCAGTAAGGGAGTTGTTGGAGATAACTGAGGAACTGCTGCCAGTGACTGAGGAGGCTGGATACTGTATGTATATGTTATTACTGACTTATGGACTGAACCTCTGACTGTGTATTGTTGGAAACTGATTTGGATTTGTTATACTTGGACTGACTGCTCTACGTGCTGACTCTTGGACTGTTTACTGACTACTTGTGATATCCCTTGCTCAAATACATCTGCTGAAAGTACTCTGCTGTATTTGGTGTTTTTCTTGTAACCTGCTCACATTGGGACAAAGCAGGGACCAACACCAACCATGCTATAAAAAATTTAACCTTAACAAGTTCATGGTTCTCATGTGGTTCTAGATCCCTCTGAAAGGTATTCAGTTGCAATAACATTTTAGGTGTACAGTGCAGGAACATTATTTCCATGCAGCACAGAGGGCACACTGCAGTAGAAATTGTCTGATTAATGGCACTGTAGTATCTGAAATGACTCCATTTAAAAACAGAGAGAGAGAGAGAGAGAAGGGGAAAAAATGCATTATGGTTCAGAACAAAAAAGTCCAGAATTGAACCTGAATACTGTACATAAGACAGAAAGCCCATATCATGCTTAGCCAACACTTACCTTATATAAACCAAGATTCACCCTCAGCTAAACCAATAGTTTTTAGAGGATACTTTAAATGATCTTTCAAGTCACTCACATGAAATTTCCAACATGAAGATGTCCTATATCTGTGTACACATATGAGAAAGACTGGATTTCCCAAGTTCTCAGCATAAATATGTCTTGACAGATGAATGGGGACCGATTAAAGACGAAAGAGTGTGAACACTGCTGGCCTCTCCCCCGCCCCAGAAATGCTGCCACTTTTATTAGAACTCTTTAAGCTTGTCTTCAAATCCCTTTGATGTTTTGACCAAACAGAAACCTCCACATTTGCTTCCATTTTTTTCAGTAGGTAAATTCAGTAGCAAACATATGCAAAACCTCCCTGAGTAATTTCACAAATCCTCTTCAAGTCACTTGGGACTTCTCTAAAATATTCTCAGATATTTAATAAGAATCACTAAATCTGTGCCTCATTCTAAAAAGAGATATCAGGCTTGCTTGTATTACAGTTTCCGTGCATGAGTTGTGGATATGCTCTTGTAAACTGTAATACCCAGAGTTATACAGTCATCTCCAATGAACGCAACTGGCATTTGATTTTTGCCTAGCAAAGGCTATATTTGGCAGCGTCGGTGTAAGCTTGTCAAGTCAAGAAGCAGCTACAGCGGCAAGACTGAAAATGCAGAAGTATGCCATAGAAGGCACTGGAATCTTCCAAGAACACATCTGCTGTGACAATTCTAGGTTACAAATGCCATTATTGCAATGATGACTATTAATCATTAAATGCTTTCAATACTCACAGTTCCTTATGGGGAGCATTCACCATTCTGGTTTCTTTTCCTGAACACAAGAGGTTGTTCAGCAAAGTCATCATTCAATGTTATGAGATTTGCAAGGAAACGAGATAATCAAAAGGGATTTTTAAAATTACAGTAAAACATTCTAAGAGATCACAGTAGCCTCACAATTACGGTAAAGCTGTTGCTGGGGGGACGATGACATATAGACTTCTGTATTTGTTGTACTTTATTTGTTGAACTGTGATCTGGTTTCAATTGCTCATCCAACCTGGCAAGTCATTAAATGCAGGAATAAGCTGACCACAGAAACTCTTTCCAGACAGAGAAGTAGTTGATGTTCCATGAAGCTCAAAAATCACAATATGTCAGACTAACTGCAAAATTCAGCTTTCATTTTTCTCAGTTTCAAAACCAAGTTTCTCAGCCTCACAACTACAAAGGTGGTTGAAAAGATGTGCTATTTCTACTGAATCTCAGAAGACAGAGATAGAAAGTCTCTAAGTTCATTGAGGTTGTGATAGAAGGAAGTGTCATTACCAGAGATCAAATGTAACAAAAGACAAGGTGGTGGACATATCCCACCGCGTTTCCAGAACCTCCAGGTTAAGGCTTTCTTCTGTTCAGAACTTGACCCACAATTAAGTCTCAGGAAGATAGCAGCATGAGAAGCTTTAGCTTTGAATAAAACTGGAAATAAAAGCCTACTGGTGAAAGTTCATGTAATGTTAAATCAATCTGAAGTTGTAACAGGCAAGCATTCAAGAGACTGTGGAAAAGAAATTTTGCAATTTTGTTTAGCAGTAAAATCAAATGTGTGCATCGGTTAATAATCCTGGAGTCTGGGGTTAAGAGAATCACAATGTGTTATTTTGCTGACACTTAACTTCAGCAGGACTGAACTGCATGTTCTCAAAAGCTCATTGTAAGTGCTGGAAGCATTCTGCCCCCTACGCAGATATTATCCCTATGTAGTGAAGAAGCTAAATAGCACATCATTACTGGATTCAGATAGTGACAACCATTTCTGTAATAATTGGCCATAGCTTCAGTTTGGTTACCATAGTGGTGGTATTTCATATAATAGAACATATTTGTTAAAAACACTTTACAACAAACTATTATTAGCAGCCAATTTTTTTTCTTACCGATGTAAAAAATACAAAAAACCCACTACTATTTCATGTTTGGTTAGAGAGTGGTTTTTGAGATCTCTGAACATGTGAAAATCAGAAACAGAACCGAAAGAATGCATTGGAGAACTGGATCTGCCCAAACTCCAGTCTGAGAAGAAAAATTAACAAGTTTTTTGTCTAATTAGACTACACAACAAATTTGCTTAAAGTTAGGAAGAAATAAGTTATTTTTGTCTGCTTGTTTCTGTGTTATCAGTAATAAAAGTGAATAAAGAGGAAAAAACAGATGGTAAAATAAGTGTTTCAGTTTTTAGGGAAAAAGACTTGGGTTCCCCAAAGAGCCATGACCAACATTAGTGAACAAGTTATGCAAAATATGCAAATTTGCACCAATTACATATTGAAATATGTTGAATATATACAACTGAAGTTGATTTTTTTTTTGTCCCAGAACCAGATTACCGTGGTGTAGAGTTTTGACTTCTTTAGCACACAGTATGTATGCCTTCTGCATAGGCACTTTCCAGTGATTTAAAAGGGTGTTTGAAAAACCACCATGGCTGCACAGCTTTAACTAATGGTTTTTAAGTACTAGTGCAGTTTAGGAATAAAGGAATAATTGCTTGTTTACCTGCTGTAGCTTGACAACCGCTTCATGAAAATAATAAGCTAATTACAACATTACCATGTAGTCAATGTATGTGGTTGGCTCACTGTTTTAAGCAAAAAAGAAAAAAAAATCCAGCTCAGTCATAACTTTTTAGGCAATTATATCATTAGTCTTGGAGACTGACTGAGATCTCAGTTTGAACATTTGAGATTAGAAGTTCCTTCTTATCTATAGCTGTCTGAAAAGTTGACCAGATATAGGGTTTTGTCCAACTGTAGATCATCCATCATCTCAGTAACACACTAAGATCTCCCATATAGAACAGAGTAGGGTAGAATCAGGAAGCAAAAGGAGAGGTGCAAAGGAAAATCTGCAAATGTGATCTAGAGGAGAATAGAAGATGGATTGACAGCCCTAAGCTATGGGCCAGTTACGCCACTGGAATAACTCTGTGGTGTAATACACTTTCTAACAGTTGCAACAAGCTGGATTGTGTGGGCTGATTGCTGAAAGCATGGGTGGCTGGCTCTACATGGTGACAAACACTGGATGCCCACCATCCCACATTGGACTGCACAGGGGGAAAGAGGGATGCAGGAAGTGCGCATGGCCTCTGGGAAACCCAGGGCCTCGAAAACAAAGTGCCAGGTAAGGCACCGCGAGTTTAGCCTCGGTGCGAGTTCAGCAGCAGGGCGAGGAAGCCAAGGCCCCAGACACTGTCCTTCTCTTCCCTTGAGAAGAGGGCAGCAAACCAGTGAAGGGTTTTTAAGTACCCCTAAACAAACAAACAAACAAACAAAAAAATTATGCAGTCAGACAGCCAGCAGCAGGGTGGGGGCTATCCAGTGTTTTGCATCGAGTGCCACATGTATGACTATATGCCTCTGCGGCATAAGTCACGGGTGTGTCCTCGTTGCAAGGAGCTCCAGGGACTCAGGGGACGGGTCCGCTCCCTTGAAGCCTTGGTGGCCGACCTGGAGAAGCCAAGACAGGCAAAGAAGGCCCGTGGGGAGACTTCCGGCAACGATCAGGCTTCGTCCCAACCTCAGGCATGCAGCTCCTCAGCTGCCTGTGTGGGACGTCTCGGGGCTGGAGGACGTCATCCTGGAGAGGAGGGAAACAATCCCCTAGGGGGGACCCCCTCTCCAGGGGATGGGCCCGTATCCAAAAGCACTCAGGATACTCCTCAGCAGAAGGGGGGGTCGGGGGCATCTTGTAGTGGGGGATTCGATTATTAGAAGCAGAGAGGGGGGGCTTGCGACGGATGCGAGGACTGCATGGCGACTTGCCTGCCTGCAAAGGTTGCCTGCAAAGGTTGCGGACATCACTTCTCATCTAGGCAGGCTGGTAGATAGTGCTGGGGAGGAGGTAGCGGTTGTGGTGCATATCGGCACCAATGACGTGGGCAGTTGTAGCCAGGAAGTCCTGGAGGCCAAATTTAGGCTATTGGGTAGGAAGCTGAAAGCCAGGACCTCAAAGGTAGTGTTCTCGGAAGTGCTACCTGTTCCACGTGCAGGGTCAGCTAGGCAGGCGGAGATCAGGGGTCTCAATGCGTGGATGAGATGGTGGTGTAGGGAGGAAAGGTTTAGAATCGTTAGGCACTGGGGAACGTTTTGGGACAAGCAGGGCCTGTACAAGAGGGATGGGCTTCACTTGAACCAGAATGGAACCATACTGCTGGCACATAACATTAACAACGCAGCAGAGCAGCTTTTAAACTGATCCCAGGAGCTGAAGGGCATCCGGTTTGGAACTCCTCATCCCTATGGGACGAGGACGGGGAGGTCAGAGAACAAGAAGGTAAAGGCAGAGTAGGAGAAGAAATTGGGAATGGTAGCATGATGGGATGTGATAGACAGTTTGGCACAGTGAGAGGATGCGGGGACAAAGGAGCGAATAAGCAGCCCATCCTGGGGCATTCAATGTACAAATGCTTTTATGCAAATGCCCGAAGTCTCTGAGCAAAGATGGGAGAACTGGAATCTCTGGTGACTAGGGAAAACATTGAAATAGTGGGCATAATGGAAACCTGGTGGAATGCAGAAAATCAGTGGGATACCGCAATCCCAGGCTATAAACTCTACAGGAGGGACATGGAGGGGTGTGTTGGAGGTGGGGTGGCCATTTACATTAAGGAAGGGATAGAATCCAGCAAAGTAGAGACTGAAGGCGGGTTCAACTCCACCATAGAATCTCTGCGGATTAAATTACCAGGCCTGAGGAGCGATGTAATACTGGGGAGTGTACTATCGTCCTCCAGACCAGAAACCAGAAGGGGACCTTGAAATGAGGATACAGATCAGGGAGGTGACAAGGAGGGACAAGGTTGTAATCATGGGGGACTTCAATTATCCTCATATAGACTGGGTCAATTTGTGTTCTGGTCACAAAAAAGAGACCAGATTTCTTGACATGTTAAGTGACTGTGCCTTAGAGCAGCTAGTCATGGAACCCACCAGAGGGCAGGTGACTCTGGGTTTAATATTGTGTGGCACTCAGGACCTGGTTAGAGATGTCAATGTTACTGAGCTGTTGGGGAACAGTGATCATGCTGTGATCCATTTCGACATGCACGTTGGGGGAAGAATACTGGGCCAATCTCACACAAAAACCCTTAACTTCCAACGGGCGAACTTCCCTCAAATGAGGAAGCTGGTTAGAAGGAGGTTGAAAGGGAAGGTAAAAAGAGTCCAATTTCTCCAGAGTGCATGGAGGCTGCTTAAAACAACAGTTAAAGAGGTCCAGCGGACGTGTATACCGCAAAGGAAGAAGGGCTTGACTAAGTCCAGGAGGGTGCCTGCATGGCTAACCAGCCAAGTTAGAGAGGCTGTGAAGGGCAAGGAAGCTTCCTTCCATAAATGGAAGTCTTGCCCTAATGAGGAGAATAAAAAGGAACATAAACTGTGACAAAAGAAATGTAAGAAGGTACTACGGGAGGCCAAGCAAGACTATGAGGAACGCAGAAGACCTCGGGCAGATACCGCTGCCTGAACGGCCCCTCCTGACCAAGGAATTAAGTCAAATAGAGGTTGAAAGAGTAGATGTTTCAGACCTCATTGACAAATTAAAGATCAATAAGTCACCAGGCCCTGGTGGCATCCACCCAAGAGTTATTAAGGAATTAAAGAATGAAGTTGCTGATCTCTTGACTAAAATATGCAACTTGTCCCTCAAAATGACCATGGTGCCGGAGGATTTGGAGGATAGCAAATGTCATACCAATCTTTAAAAAGGGAAAGAGGGGGGACCCAGGAAACTATAAGCTGGTCAGCCTAACATCTATACCGAGTAAGATGGTGGAATGCCTCATCAAAGATAGAATCTCAAAACGCATAGACGAACAGGCCTTGCTGAGGGAGAATCAGCATGGCTTCTATAAGGGTAAGTCTTGCCTCACAAAACTTATAGAATTCTTTGAAAAGGTCAACAAGCATGTAGATGCGGGAGAACCCATGGACACTATATATCTGGACTTTCAGAAGGCATTCGACACGGTCCCTCACCAAAGGCTACTGAAAAATCTCCACAGACAGGGAATTAGAGGGCAGGTCCTCTCATGGATTGAGAACTGGTTGAAGACCAGGCAACACAGAGTGGGTGTCAATGGGCAATTTTCACAATGGAGAGAGGTGAAAAGCGGTGTGCCCCAAGGGACCAGTGCTTTTCAACCTCTTCATAAATGACCAGGGGACAGGGGTGAGCAGTGAGGTGGCTAAGTTTGCAGATGACACCAAACTTTTCCGAGTGGTGAAGACCAGAAGTGACTGTGAGGAGCTCCAAAAGGATCTCTCCAAACTGGCATAATGGGCAGCAAAATGGCAAATGTGTTTCAAATGTTAGTAAGTGTAAAGTCATGCACATTGGGGCAAAAAATCAAAACTTCACATATAAGCTAATGGATTCTGAGCTGTCTGTGACAGATCAGGAGAGAGATCTTGGGGTGGTAGTGGACAGGTCAATGAAAGTTTCAACCCAGTGTGCAGCGGCAGTAAAGAAGGCCAATTCTATGCTTGGGATCATGAGAAAAGGTATTGAGAACGAAACGGCTAATATTATAATGCCGTTGTACAAATCGATGGTAAGGCCACACCTAGAGTACTGCATCCAGTTCTGGTCGCCACATCTCAAAAAGGACATAGTGGAAATGGAAAGGTGCAAAAGAGAGCGACTAAGATGATTACTGGGCTGGGGCACCTTCCTTATGAGGAAAGGCTACGACGTTTGGGCTTCTTCAGCCTAGAAAAGAGACGGCTGAGGGGGAACATGATTGAGACATATAAAATTATGCATGGGAAGGATAAAGTGGATAGAGAGAGATGCTCTTTACACTCTCACATAACACCAGAACCAGGGGACATCCACTAAAACTGAGTGTTGGGAGCGTTAGGACAGACAAAAGAAAATATTTCTTTACTCAGTGTGTGGTCAGTCTGTGGAACTCCTTGCTGCAGGTTGTGGTGACGGCATCTGGCCTGGATGCCTTTAAAGGGGGATTGGACAAGTTTCTGGAGGAAAAATCCATTATGAGTTACAAGCCATGATGTGTATGTGCAAGCTCCTGATTTTAGAAATGGGCTATGTCAGAATGCCAGATGCACGGGAGGGCACCAGGATGCAGGTCTCTTGTTATCTGGTGTGCTCCCTGTGGCATTTGGTGGGCCACTGTGAGATCCAGGAAGCTGGACTAGATGGGCCTATGGCCTGATCCAGTGGGGCTGTTCTTATGTTCAGGAATGGATAGAATGGGGCAGGGGTGGGCAGAATGGGAAAGTGATGGAAGAGAGGAGGACGGTGGATTGACATGCTGTCTTGAGTTACTCCAACTCTTTTCTTCTTACTGTGACACTTGCTGTAAAGTATTCAGCCTCAATCCAGATCATTGGGAACAAGCCAAGCCTTGGAGTATAATGGAAATGAAAGTGACCTTGCCAATAAAGAGGCGAGTGCTTCCTCCTGGAGTGTCTACAAGCCTGCCTCGAGAGCTTCTGAATTCAGCCATGCTCTACCATTTGAAACTTGCATATGGGACTAATATGCTCCCATTTGAACAATGGGGGACACATCAACAGTAGTCATAACAGTGTCCTACCCGTAGTCATAATAGTGTCCCACAGTATGCAGGTGCAACCTATTTATCAATGGATTTTTTTACTGGCTGATCTGTCTCAAAGGGTGGATGGGGGAATTCAAAGTCGAACACACCTTTTCCTCCTTTGCCTGTGCTGGTGTCTCACTCCCTTTCAAGGCAACCCAAAACACTGCAAAAAGGCTCAGCCTGGCACAGGCAGGGAAACAGCCCTGGAGCAGGTTCCCCTTGTGAAGGAACAGTAATCCTCCTGGAGCCCCTGAGCCAGCAAAGAGGCTGAAGAGGGGAAGGGGGGGGAAACCTCTGTAGCCAGAGGTGGAGCTCTCTCACTCACACCCACACAGGGGCAGGTGTAGTAGCAACAGAGGGGATTGCTTTAAAAAACCCAGGGAGTGTTTGCCGAATTTCTCCCCCCCCCCCAGATTGAGATGGTGCAGGCTCTCCATGCTCCAGCCTACACAAACAAAACAGCCCAGCAAGCAAGTCTTCCCAGCAAGCCAAAGCATGCTATTTAGGCTACGATCCAATCCACACTTTCCTGGGAGTAAACCCCATTGACTAGAATGGGACTGACTTCTGAGTAGGCAGGCATGGGACTGGGCTCTCAGGCTACAATCCTCTCCACACTTTCCTGGGAGTAAGCCCCATTGACTACAATGGGGTTTATTTCTGAGTAGAAATGCATAGGACTGGACTCTGAAAAGCTCAGCATCCCACCTGTGAAAGAGGCAGGGACAGCTGTTGATGGGGAAGGCTGAGTATGGAGCAGAGGAGGGGGAAGTGATTGAGAACAGCTGCCTTAGTTTCCTTCCAGCCCCAGGTGTCATGCTGCAGCATATTTGCCTAACTCTATGCAATTTAGCACAACATGTTTTTTCTTAATCCTGTTGGGTCACGGAACAGAACTCACACGCATAAATAGGCTCCACCTGTATATCCCCTCTTATGAAGCCAAACATGCAAATATTGCAGAGTGTTTATTTGTTTTCCCTAAACGTGATGCAGAATCAATGTGTTCCATCACCATGTTAGTCTGAGCACTATACAGTCTCCAAGCAGCAGCCTGCAGTTTACTGTTAAGAATTTCCTTCTATTCACCAAGCTTGCCCTAATAACTTAGAATGACAGCTCTAGTAATTGCTGACTTGTTTTCTCAGGCTGAAAGTTAGAGGAATGCCCCTGCACATAAAGCATTTAGACCACACAGTCACCGAGAGTGATAAAGTATTCGGAGTGCTGCCCAAGTGTTCACAGAGCAAACGATAACAGCAAAACTACTGATCTTTGGAGCAGCTGCTGGAAACTCCACTGCACAATTGCCAATCCAGAATGCTTCATATAAGAAGCCTTCTTTGATTCCCCCTCCCAACCACTTGGGGGGGGGGGAAGGGGGAAGGAAGGGTGGTCATTTGGATATGCAATGAACTAGAAGTGTATATTTCTAAACAGACTCCTTCATGAGCTGTCAGGCTCCATAATAAAACTGGTGTCATCTCAAAATGTGCATATTTATTCTGCACATTTTGAAATTCTGATTTATTCTGCACATTTTGATATTCTGACTTTGAAATTGTGGAGTACATTATTGGCTTCAAATACTATATGCCGCATTCTCTCACTGACACTTGAAAGGGATTACATAAGTACAGCAACTATAAAATCAGCCTACACAAACTTTTATTTAAAAAGCACACAAGCTTACATGCCAGCGATAGTTAAAAACAGACACGACACCAGCCAGAATATGAGGTAAAATATATATATTTTAGTTAAGGCATTCGTTAGATGAGAAAGCTGTGGGTCAGGGGAGGAAACTAGTGGTTTTAATTGCTGGCATATAGATAGTAGTGAAGGAATAAGGTGGAAGCCATTTCTAGAGAATGACCTTTCCCATGTTCTCCTGAAGACAAATTATTTGTTTTACAAATAAAATGGTGGACAATATTAGGTAAGGTAACCAAGAAGAGCAAACAACATTGCATTAGGATCATGGATCTCATTTGACAGTCATTACTTGATATTTGCCCACTCTTCTAAATCCATGGGCCTTTCAAATCTTTAGGTTTCAGGACAAGTACTGTACCTGAATTACGATTTTCTCATCAAGGATTCTTGCTAGGAACTTCCAACAAGAAGCAGGGGCTGCATTTTGAGAGGAACTTGCTTATTATCACCAAAAGCAATTAAAAACACCAGAACCTGCTGGACCAGGCCAAAGGCCCATCTAGTGCAGCTGTTTTCTACAGTGGCCCACCATTCTGGGAAGAACACAAGCAGGAGAGGAAAGCATACCTCTTTCATCCCATTGGTCCCATGCAATTGATATTCAGGGGTGTACTGCCACTGAACCCAGAGGTGGTGCACAGCCATTATTATTAGCAGGAATGGGCACATGACTTGAAACGAAACAAGTCATGAAAACGCTGGGTTTTTTTGGACTCGTTTGGACTCAAGTCACAGATGTTGCTGACCACAACTTGACATGCAACTCGGGGCTAGTGACTCTAAGAAAAGAGTTGGGACTCAAAATGACTTGAGTCGAGGAGAAAGAAGAGAACAGGAAAATCTAAAGGATATGCAACAAACCCAAATAGACTTTCAAATAATTAGTTCAGAAGATTAGCTATGGAGTATAAGTTTTTATCTTGGAATATTAATGGAGCTAATGCTCCAAATAAGAGGAAAAAAATATTTTATTATTTGAAGAAACTTAAAAAAGATGTGATTTGCCTTTTAGAGACGCATATTAAAAAAGGTCATACAAACTACTTAATACAGAGAAAGTTAGGACAAGAATTTTTTTCAACAAATTCAAAGAAGAAAAATGGAGTGGTTATGTATGTTAAAGATTATTTAAAACCAAAACTTGTGTTTGCAGATGAAAAAGGCAGGTGGTTGGCTGTGGAAGTTATAATTTCGGGAGTAAGAACTTTACTTTTGGGTTTGTATGCTCCAAATCAAGAAAGAGGAGTTTTTTTTAGGCAATCATTAGATGTACTCTTAAATTACTCATATTCAGGTTATTGTTTGATGGGAGATTGGAATGCAGTTGTGTCACCACAAAGGGATAAAAAAATCTGAGAAGGAGATTAAGATTTCTCAAGGGAAATTACCAAAAACTTTTTTTGATTTGGTAGAAGCTTTAGGGGTTGTAGATATTTGGCGACAAATGAATGGAAATATAAAAGAGTTTACCTATTATTCAGAAAGACACAGATCATTTTCAAGAATAGATATGTTCTGGGTGACAAAGGATATTGCAATAAAAACTTCTAAAACAGAAATTCTATCAAAGACTCTTTCAGATCATAATCCAATAACTATGACTATTAAGAAGAAACCTACAACATATAGATGGAGATTGAATGAATTGTTGTTACAAAAAGAGGTTATAATAAAGGATGCTAAGCAGAAATTAAGGGAATTTTTTAATTTGAATTTAAATAAGGGAACAGAAATGAGGATAGTTTGGGACGCTAGTAAAGCCTTTATGAGAGGATACTTTATTCAGAAAAGTATAGAATGGAAAAAAGAGAGACAAATTAAGTTAGAAAATTAAGGAGGAAATTAAAAAGAATGAATATGAGTTAATAGAAGTCCCAGGAGATAAAAAAAAATAGTACAACAAATAAAAGATTTACAGCATCAATTATCTTTGATGATGGTGAATCAAATGGAAATTAAATTAAAGTTTGTGAAACAAAGATATTTTGAGCATGCCAATAAACCAGGGAAATGGTTGGCCTACAAATTGAGGAAGCAGAGAGAGAAGAGCGTAATTTTAAAATTGCAGGAGGCGGGAAAATGTATATTGATCAGGAGGATATAAAAAAAATAATTATAAATTATTATGCTAATTTATACAAAAGTCAAAAAATAGATCAAGTAGAAGTAAAGAACTACTTGGATAAACAAAATTTACCAAAAGTGTCTGAAGAACAAAGGGAAATTTTAATAATAGAATAACTCTGTGTGAAGTTGCAGAGGCAATAAAGAAGATTAATATAGATAAAGCTCCGGGTCCAGATGGTTTAACAGGTAGATTCTATAAATGTTTAGAAGAAGAAGTAAGTTTACCACTGCTTAACACGATGAATGATATTTTGCAGACTGGGAAAATGCCAGATTCATGGAAGGCAGCAAATAATAATAATAATAATAATAATAACTTTATTTTTATCCCGCCTTTCTCCCCAAAGGGACTCAAGGCGGCTTACAACATATAAAAACATAATTTAAAAACAAATAAAAACATGTTAATACATCATAAAAAACAGCAGTCAGAGTAAAAAATAGGTAAAAAGAGCATAGAGCAGCAGCAAGTCATAAAAGAATCAGGCCTGTAAAAAATATTAAAAGATGTTAAAAAGATGTTAAAAGGCCGAGAACTCAGAAGGCCTGTTTAAACAGAAGGGTCTTCAGGCCTCGCCGAAAGGTCTCAAGAGAGGGAGCCATTCTTAAGTCAGGGGGAAGGGAGTTCCATAGCGTTGGTGCCACTACTGAGAAGGCCCTATTTCTTGCAGCCGCCCCACGTACCTCCCTAGGCAGCGGCACTTGTAAAAAGGCCTTCTCTGTTGACCTGAGAGGGCGAGCCAGATTGTACGGGAGCAGGCGATCTCTAAGATAGCCTGGCCCAGAGCAGTATAGGGCTTTAAAGGTCAATACCAGCACCTTGAATTGGGCCCGGAAACGAATGGGCAGCCAATGCAGCCGCTGGAGAAGCGGACTGACAGAGTCGAACCGCCTACCTCCAGTAACCACACGGGCCGCCGCATTCTGCACTAGTTGCAGTTTCCGAACCGTCTTCAAGGGCAGCCCCACATAGAGCGCATTACAGTAATCAAATATAACTTTGATTCCTAAAGAAGGACAGGATTTGATGGATATAAAAAATTACAGACCTATTTCCTTGTTGAATAATGATTGTAAAATATTTACAGCAATTTTAGCAAACAGAATGAAGATGATATTACAAAATCTTATACATGAAGATCAATGTGGTTTTTTACCAAAAAGACACATGAGTGATAATATTAGAATAGTATTGGATTTGCTGGAATATTATGATAAAAGGATAGAGAAACAATTAGCATTGATTTTTTTGGACTTTGAGAAGGCGTTTGACAATTTGAGTTGGACTTTCTTAATTGCTGTCTTAGAGAAGATGAACTTTGGAGAGAATTTTATTCAATGGATAAAGTCAATTTATACATCACAAACTGTGCAGGTAGTGGTAAATGGAGAATTATCAACAATGTTTGAGATTCAAAAGGGAACACGACAAGGATGTCCATTGTCGCCACTTTTATTTATACTTGCCTTAGAAGTGTTATGTAGAGATATTAGACAAGATGAAAGACTACATGGTGCAAAGATTAAAAATGAATGTTTTAAATTAAGAGCATTTGCAGATGATATGGTTTTGATCTTAGAAAAACCTTTAAAAGACATAGAGTTGTTGATGGTTAAGTTGAAGAAGTTTGAATCATTAGCAGGATTTAAGATAAATAAACAGAAAACTAAAATTTTATCTAAAAATATGAACAAACAAGACCAGTCGAAGTTGATGAATAAGACTGGGTTCAAAGTGGAGAAGAAGATTAAGTATTTAGGTATTATTTTGACAAACACGAATTGTATGTTATTTCAAAATAATTATGTTAAAGTTTGGGGTGAAATCAAAAAAGATTTTGCAAGATGGGAAAGGTTGAAATTATCTTTTTTGGGAAGAATATCTGTAATTAAAATGAATGTACTACCAAAAATGCTTTTTCTTTTCCAGAATATACCAATATTACTTTCTGATAAACCTTTTAAAGAGTGGCAGAAAGATGTGACAGGTTTTATATGGCAAGGGAAAAAACCAAGAGTGAAATTTAAGATTTTGCAAGATGCAAAAGAAAGAGGAGGTTTAGGACTGCCTGATCTGAAGACTTATTATGCATCATGTTGTTTTCTGTGGCTTAAAGAATGGATATTGTTGCAAAACAAAAAATTGTTGAAGTTAGAAGGATATGATTTAAGATTTGGTTGGCATGGATATCTTTGGTATGATAAGTTGAAAGTGAATATGGAATTCAAGAATCATTATGTTAGACATGCACTGTGGAAGATATGGAATCGTTATACGAAAAGGTTTTACAACAAAATTCCACTCTTAGCTTCACCACAAGAAGCACATTTTGGTTTGGGAACTGTACCAGGAGATAAATGGTTATTGTATAAGAACTTATTGAAATGTAATCAAGGTCAATGTATTTTGAAGTCTAGAGAGGAATTGATTGTAGAGGGTTTTGACTGCCAATGGTTTATGTATTTACAATTATTAGAAAGATTTAAAATTGATAAAAAATTATATGGTTTTGAAGAGAGAGAGACAATATTGGAGAAACAATTAAGATCAGATGAGCAGGTAATATCTAAAATATATAAATTGCTTTTGAAGTTTGAAACAGAAGATGAACAGGTTAAGGAATGCATGATCCAGTGGGCAAAAAATGTGGGCTATGAACTTTCAATGGACAGATGGGAGAAATTATGGATAAAACAGACAAAATTTACTTTGAATGTTAAAATTAAGGAAAATATATATAAGATGATTTATCGTTGGTATGTGACACCAAGTAAATTAGCCAAAATGTATGAAACTATGTCCAATAGTTGTTGGAAATGTAAGAAACAAGAGGGAACATTTTACCACATGTGGTGGACGTGTTCAAAAGTTAAAAAATATTGGTCACAAATTCACGCACAGATACAGTTGATCTTAAAAACAAATATACAATTGAAGCCAGAAGTATTTTTATTAGGTATGACATATGAGTATGTGGAAAGAAAAAATGAAGTTTTATTTTTGTATATGATAAGCGCTGCCAGAATACTTTATGCTCAAAATTGGAAGACTATGAATATACCTTCGGTGGAGGAATGGTGGATAAGACTTATGGATTATGTGGAGATGGATAAATTAACAATTTTGCTTAGGGAGAATTCAGCAGAAAACTTTTTGAAGAATTGGAGTCCAGTTATTGATTTTTTGAATCAGAGAGAGGATGGGGATTTGAGGTATTTTGGATTTGAAGATTGATTTTGAAGTATTAGTGGTATAGATTAATATTTGTTAATGTTTGGACTGTATGTATTTGGATTATAAGTATGGGAATGTTTTGGCTTCGCTCGTGCTGCTTTATTAGAATTTTGTTTATGTATGTATTTGTTTTTCTATTTTATGTTTATTATAGTTAAATAAATAAATAAACAGAGGAAAAAAAAAGACTAAAAAAAATAAATGACTTGAGTCATACCCTGAGCTGAGTCCCTACTTTGTGTGTGCGTAAGTGTTCTGGCTTACTTTTTTGCCACTTCCACATTGCACCAAAGTCCTTGTGGGAGATCCAGAAGCTGGCATTGAAAAGGACAGCAGCAGCAGATGTAGTGGGAAGGTCCATTTTGGTTCCAAGAAGCAGTGGCTGAGGAGCAGGGGAGTAGGAAAGGTGTTTTTTTGTTTGTTTTTTTTCCTGGCTGCATGTGGCAGGGGAAAGGGACCAGAAAAAGGCAGGACCAGCCAGTACCCAGGGGAGGGGGGGACTTGGCAATCTAGGAAGGAACAGATGATTGGACAAAGAAAGGCTTGAATTTTTTTTTTTTCTGGACAAGGGAGGGGAGAAAGAGGAGCCCAAACAGAAACAAATAGCTGGAGATTTTTTTTCCCCTGCAGAAACCAGCAAGGGGAGAAAGGAAATGGGAAAACTATGGGGGAAACGTTTCTTTGGGACACAGAAGGAACACCTTTGACTTGACTTTTTTCTTAAAATGACTTGTGACTCAACTTGAAATGACTCTAAATGTGGCTCGGGTGAAGTTGCAACAGCCGTGTGCTATGAATCATTACTCAGATCGTGGGGCTGCAGTCTTGGGACTTGAGTCGTGACTTGGGTTCAGTGACCCAAGTACATCCCGGATTACTATTAGCCACTTATAAACCTCTCCTCCATGACTTTGTCCAATTCCCTCTTAAAATCATCGAAGCTAGTGGACATCACCTCATCTTGTGGCAATGAATTTCACAAACTAATTATGGCTAAAAACAAATCTAAGCAAATTTATAAAGAATGGAGACTGGGTTCCGTATGGAACCTTGCCCACCTTTCAAAATGGCACCTTCCACATAAAAGAAAAGGAAAAAATGTGGTACAAAACTAATTAAAATAAATGGATTTTTTCCCTACTGTCCAAACATTCACAAATGTGCTGATATTCGGACATTTAAGACAATAGTAAAATTTAGACTCACCACAACATTTTGCAGTATATTATTATTATTATTATTAACAGTATTTATATACCGCTTTTCAACAAAAAGTTCACAAAGCGGTTTACAGATAACTAATGGCTCCCTGTCCCAAAAGGGCTCACAATCTAAAAAGATGCAAAAGAACACCAGCAGGTAGCCACTAGAAAAGACACTGCTGGGGTGAGGAGGGCCAGTTACTCTTCCCCTGCTAAAAAAAGAGGAGCACCCACTTGAAAAAGTGCCTCTTACTCAGTTAGCAGAGGTGGAGCAGTATATGCTCCAGTTAGCAGTATATGTGGAGGTTCAAGCACAGGTGAACTATCCCAAGAACTGCATTGTAAAAAAGTTTTTAAAAGTTTGAAAAGACTGCTCAAGAGAAGGGAGGGGGGTGTTCCATATTCTTTCTTTCCAGGTCTGTACCCTTGACATCCTATGAAGGGGAAGTGATGGTTGGCTTATGCACTTTTCTAAAGGAATACAAAGGTACATATTTGTGGAACATAAGCATTAATTGTAATTGTTCATATCATTTAAAGATTCAGAAATATTACATTTCCATTCTCTTAAAAAAAATAGACTGAAACTGCAATCCTGTGCACACTAACTGAAAATTAAGCCCCATTGAAATTAGTAGAAATTGTTTCTGATAAATATGCACAAGATTGGGCTTTAATTGGAGAATCTGGAACATATTCTGTAATAGTGGGATGGACGGTGAGGCAGGGAAAGTATGTTACTCATTTCTGATTTTAGCTGTGATTCTGTTTAAAACTGGAGTATCAGAAAAAAAAAAAACATTTACAAAGTCATTAATCAGCATGAATTTCTTTTTTAAAAATATTGGACTTATTGCACCAAATCACCAACATTTTCTCAGTAGTATGCCACATCATCATGAAAAACTGACTATAACACCCTTTATATTTTAATGTACAACCATTTATGCTAGGCATTGTTAATGGCTCTGGATATACTTTTCACAGCATGCTAAAAATGAACTGACTGTTAATCCAATATTTCAGATTTCAGAAACTCTGCTTTTCCTGTGTGATTAAAGCTGCAAGATGTAAAGCCAAAGGCTGTTTAAACACCGTTTCAAGCAGCTAGAAAGCCTTCCATAAAGACAGCATCTTTTTTTCATTCCATGTCAAGAGAAAAAAACATGCTTCCCCCTCTCACTTCTTCATATCCAAACATCAGATAATTCCTTTTGTGCAAAGCCTTCACAAAGTCAACCATGATTGCAAAAGAGGCAAAGAATGTTGAGGACTGCAGTCCCTGTAGGACAGAATGCTGGGGACGACAGCGCTACCAAGGAAAAGTACCTATGAATAAAACAGCTCTAGTGTTTGTGAATTCTTCAAAATAATGCTTGTGCTATTTGAATTGCGTTTGTTTTTAATACTTGTTTAAATTGTACACTGCTTCTGGTACTGATTACAGAAGAGTACGTGGCCATGACATGCACCCATACACTTCTAACAGTGTCACCAATAATCATAAATAGACACCACAGTAGCATTGGGGGGGCAGGGCCTGTTGATGTGATGACGCCTCCTGTGTCATTGCATCACCCCCTCCCCACACCTATGCAGACACCCCCTGCCTCCATGCATCCATAACCCTGGTTCCAGAAATGGCTCCATTTGGAACTGTACAAGAGCCAGGGCAGGCAGGAGGGTCCATTTCATAGTGCTTCTGTGCACCAAAAGCTAGGCTCTGTCATGGACATCCCCAGCGGAGACAGCAGAAAACTGCCACTCTGCCACAGAGGGGGGCAATGAGCCTCCCCTCCAGGACCTGGCCTAGCTACACTACTGATACACCAGCAAAAAACTTAAAGAAATTCAGAGTACATACATATACATACATTCAGAGTACAGACATAACTTTTTTTTTGTTCAATAACCTCCACTTTGAAGAATTATTGATTTGACTAAAGATATATATTGGGCTGAGGGAGTTGGGCATGTCACTCATGCTTCCCCAAGTACTGCTTCTCAAGATGATATGGTGCCAACACCATGATTGCTTGCTCCTACATGCAGTGCAGAGAACCAGCACGAAGCACAGTGATGGGCTGTGCGCTGGAGTGAGAAGCAGTGTGCAGCCACTAAAATTCCTAAAGAACAGACAGCAGCAGTCCTGGCTAATGTCATTAAATCTTGGTCCACATAATATTGTGTTCAAAACACCTTGGAGCTTATTGACTGAGAAGCAGGCAGGGAACCAATTCTAAAAACGCGCTTTCCTCAAAAGCATGCGACAATGACAGGAAAGGGCAGAAACAAATCCTCTATCTATGCAGTCTCATTTCCAGCCAGCTGCCAGCAGTTGTTGCTGTGATGCCTGCACGTTTACTGCACGGTATGACTTGTAGCACTGCTCAGCAGGTTAAGTGGTAATATCTATAATGTGGCTCAGGAAGCCGTTGTCAACATGTCTGAAATGCGGTTGTTTGTTGATGCTGCTCACACAGCCAGACTGTCAACACAAGTAAATGCTTGTTTTTAACATGACAGCAATAAACTGGCATTAAGACAAAACTGTTTCTCAAGCAAATGCGTAACTAATGTATTTTAAGGCACGGTGAATCTTGGCCCATTCTCCCAGAACTATATAGTGCAAATGTGCTTAACAGCATCCCTCCCCCCCCCCCCAGAAAAAAATAGTAAGAAAAAAAGAGTTGACTTGAATGTCTGGAAGCAGTAAGGATCTGCATGGGGGCTAACAAGCTGAAATTAAATCCGGATAAGACAGAGGCTCTCCTGGTTTGGAAATCCTCGATAAAGGTGCTGGATTATCGGCTGGCTCTGAATGGGGTTGCACTCCCTCTGAAGGAGCAGGTCCGCAGCTTGGGGGTCCACCTGGACTCACAGCTCCTCCTGGACTCCCAGGTGGCGGCTGTGGCTAGGGGGGCCTTCGTGCAGCTTTGGCTGGTGCACCAGCTGCGGCCGTACTTGGATCGTGCAGACCTGGCCACGGTGATCCATGCTATGGTGACATCGAGGTTAGATTACACAGGTCTGCAAAAAAAATTTTTTGGACAGCTGTTTTGGTTTTGTTGACTGATTCTTACATTTTTTGGTGCGGTGAATCCAAAAACGATAGCAGTTTTGTCCTGGGATGTCAGGTTTTCGAACAAATGGGTGGTCATTGTTTTAAAAAATCTCTTAACGCAAATATTTTATTTACATGAAAAATATTAACACATCTGCACAGGTGACAACAAAATTAACACCACACTCAAGTAGATTGCTTGTGAAATCGTCTTTTTTTAAACTCTAAACTTCTTTTTGAGCTTTTCCTCTTGTAGGTGGCTTCCGGAAGATCCCTATACAACATCCAGCAGTAGTCAGCCATCATTGTTACACTCCATTTCCCTTGATACCTTCTTTCCATTTCTTTTATATCTTGATGGAAACGTTCTCCCTGCTCTTCACTCACTGCTCCCAAATTTTCAGGAAAATAGTCAAGGTGTGAGTTGAGAAAATGGACTTTTAAGCTCATGGAGCAACCAAGCTTGTGGAACGCTTTCAACATTGTTTCCACCATTTCCTTGTAATTTGGGTCCTTTTGGTTTCCCAAAAAGTTATTTATGACCACAGTAAAGGCAACCCACGCTTCTTTTTGAGTTGGAGTCATTGAACTGATGAAGTCTTTGTCGGATATGAATTTTCTAATATCCGGGCCAACAAAAAACCCCTCTTTCAGTTTTGCCTCCGTTAAACCTGGAAACTTGGATAAGAACATAAGAACATAAGAACAGCCCCACTGGATCAGGCCATAGGCCCATCTAGTCCAGCTTCCTGTATCTCACAGCGGCCCACCAAATGCCCCAGGGAGCACACCAGATAACAAGAGACCTCATCCTGGTGCCCTCCCCTACATCTGGCATTCTGACTTAACCCATTCCTAAAATCAGGAGGTTGCGCATACCCATCATGGCTTGTACCCCATAATGGATTTTTCCTCCAGAAACTCATCCAACCCCCTTTTAAAGGCGTCTAGGCTAGACGCCAGCACCACATCCTGTGGCAAGGAGTTCCACAGACCAACCACGCGCTGAGTAAAGAAATATTTTCTTTTGTCTGTCCTAACCCGCCCAACACTCAATTTTAGTGGATGTCCCCTGGTTCTGGTATTATGTGAGAGTGTAAAGAGCATCTCCCTATCCACTCTGTCCATCCCCTGCATAATTTTGTATGTCTCAATCATGTCCCCCCTCAAGCGTCTCTTTTCTAGGCTGAAGAGGCCCAAACGCCGTAGCCTTTCCTCATAAGGAAGGTGCCCCAGCCCCGTAATCATCTTAGTCGCTCTCTTTTGCACCTTTTCCATTTCCACTATGTCTTTTTTGAGATGCGGCGACCAGAACTGGACACAATACTCCAGGTGTGGCCTTACCATAGATTTGTACAACGGCATTATAATACTAACCGTTTTGTTCTCAATACCCTTCCTAATGATCCCAAGCATAGAATTGGCCTTCTTCACTGCTGCCGCACATTGGGTCGACACTTTCATCGACCTGTCCACCACCACCCCAAGATCTCTCTCCTGATCTGTCACAGACAGCTCAGAACCCATCAGCCTATATCTAAAGTTTTGATTTTTTGCCCCAATGTGCATGACTTTACACTTACTGACATTGAAGCGCATCTGCCATTTTGCTGCCCATTCTGCCAGTCTGGAGAGATCCTTCTGGAGCTCCTCACAATCACTTCTGGTCTTTACCACTCGGAAAAGTTTGGTGTCGTCTGCAAACTTAGCCACTTCACTGCTCAACCCTGTCTCCAGGTCATTTATGAAGAGGTTGAAAAGCACCGGTCCCAGGACAGATCCTTGGGGCACACCGCTTTTCACCTCTCTCCATTGTGAAAATTGCCCATTGACACCCACTCTCTGCTTCCTGGCCTCCAACCAGTTCTCAATCCACGAGAGGACCTGTCCTCTAATTCCCTGACTGTGGAGTTTTTTCAGTAGCCTTTGGTGAGGGACCGTGTCAAACGCCTTCTGAAAGTCCAGATATATAATGTCCACGGGTTCTCCCGCATCCACATGCCTGTTGACCTTTTCAAAGAATTCTATAAGGTTTGTGAGGCAAGACTTACCCTTACAGAAGCCATGCTGACTCTCCCTCAGCAAGGCCTGTTCGTCTATGTGTTTTGAGATCCTATCTTTGATGAGGCATTCCACCATCTTACCCGGTATGGATGTTAGGCTGACCGGCCTATAGTTTCCCGGGTCCCCCCTCTTTCCCTTTTTAAAAATAGGCGTGACATTTGCTATCCTCCAATCTTCTGGTACCGTGGCCGTTTTGAGGGACAAGTTGCATACCTTAGTCAAGAGATCTGCAACTTCATTCTTCAATTCCTTAATAACCCTTGGGTGTATGCCATCAGGGCCCGGTGACTTATTGATCTTTAATTTATCAATGAGGTCTGAAACATCTTCTCTTTTAACCTCTATTTGACTTAACTCCTCGGTCAGGAGGGGCCATTCGGGCAGCGGTATCTGCCCGAGGTCTTCTGCCGTGAAGACAGATGCAAAGAACTCATTTAATTTCTCTGCCATCTCTATGTCTCCTTTTATCTCCCCTTTCCCTCCCTCACCATCCAGAGGGCCAACCGCTTCTCTGGCGGGTTTCCTGCTTCTAACATATTTGAAGAAGCTTTTATTATTCCCCTTAATGTTGCTGGCCATGCGTTCCTCATAGTCTCGCTTGGCCTCCCATATCACCTTCTTACATTTCTTTTGCCACAGTTTATGTTCCTTTTTATTCTCTTCATTAGGGCAAGACTTCCATTTACGGAAGGAAGCTTCCTTGCCCTTCACAGCCTCTCTAACTTGGCTGGTTAGCCATGCAGGCACTCTCCTGGATTTAGTGGAACCCTTCTTTATTTGCGGTATACACTTCTGCTGGGCCTCTATTACTGTTGTTTTAAGCAGCCTCCATGCACTCTGGAGAGACTGGACTCTTTTTACCCTCCCTTTCAACCTCCTTCTAACCAGCCTCCTCATTTGAGGGAAGTCCGCCCGTCAGAAGTCAAGGGTTTTTGTTAGAGATTTGCCTGGTATTCTTCCCCCAACGTGCACGTCAAAACGGATCGCAGCATGATCACTGTTCCCCAATGGCTCAGTAACGTTTACATCTCTAACCAGGTCCTGCGTACCGCACAAAATTAAATCCAGAGTCACCTGTCCTCTGGTGGGCTCCGTGACTAGCTGATCTAAGCCACAGTCATTTAGCACGTCAAGAAATCCGGTTTCCTTATCGTGACCAGAACACAAATTGACCCAGTCAATATGAGGATAATTGAAGTCCCCCATGATTACAACCCTGTCCTTCCTTGTCACCTCCCTGATCTGTTTCCTCATTTCAAGGTCCCCATCAGATTTCTGGCCTGGAGGACGATAGCACACCCCCAGTATTACATCGCTGCTCAAGCCTGGTAATTTAACCCACAGAGATTCTACGGTGGAGTCGGACCCACCTTCAATCTCTACTTTGCTGGATTCTATCCCTTCCTTAACATAAAGGGCCACCCCACCTCCAACACGCCCCTGCCTGTCCCTCCTGTAGAGTTTATAGCCCGGGATTGCGGTATCCCACTGATTCTCCGCATTCCACCAGGTTTCCGTTATGCCCACTATGTCAATATTTTCCCTTGTCACCAGACATTCCAGTTCTCCAACCTTTGCTCGTAGACTTCGGGCATTCGCATAAAAGCATTTATACACGGAATGCCCCAGGATGGGCTGCTTATTCGCTCCTTTGTCCCCGCATCCTCTCACTGTGCCAAACTGTCTATCACATCCCATCTCCCTACCTTTCCCAATTTCTTCTCCTACCCTGCCTTTGTCTTGTTGTTCTCTAACCTCCCCATCCTCATCCCATAGGGATGAGGAGTCCCGAACCGGATGCCCCTCGGCTCCTGTCGGCCTTCCCCCAGGGATCAGTTTAAAAGCTGCTCTGCCACCTTTTTAATGTTATGCGCCAGCAGTCTGGTTCCATTCTGGTTCAAATGAAGCCCGTCCCTCTTGTACAGGCCCCGCTTGTCCCAAAACGTTCCCCAGTGCCTAACGAATCTAAACCCCTCCTCCCTACACCACCGTCTCATCCACGCATTGAGACCCCTGATCTCCGCCTGCCTAGCTGGCCCTGCGCGTGGAACAGGTAGCACTTCAGAGAACGCTACCTTTGAGGTCCTGGCTTTCAGCTTCCTGCCTAAAAGCCTAAATTTGGCCTCCAGGACCTCCCAGCTACACTTGCCCACATCGTTGGAGCCGACATGCACCACAGCCGCTACCTCTCCCCCAGCACTGTCTACTAGCCTGTCTAGACGAGAAGTGATGTCCGCAACCTTCGCACCAGGCAGGCAAGTCACCATGCGGTCCTCACATCCGTCGCAAACCCCCCTCTCTATGTTTCTAATAATTGAATCCCCCACTACAAGAAGCCCCCGACCCCCCTCTGCATGCCCCCGACCCCCCTCTGCAGATACGGGCCCATCCCCTGGAGAAGGGATCCCCCCTAGGGGATTGTTTCCCTCCTCTCCAGGATGACGTCCTCCAGTCCCGAGACTTCCCACCCGGGCAGCCGAGGAGCTGCACGCCTGAGGTTGGGACGAAGCCTGATCGTCCCCAGAAGTCTCCCCACGGTCCTCCTCTGGCTGCCTGCGCTTCTCCAGGTCGGCCACCAAGGCTTCAAGGGAGCGGACGCGTTCCCTGAGAGCCTGGAGCTCCTTGCACCGAGGACACACCCATGACTTATACCCCAGAGGCATATAATCATACATGTGGCACTCAGTGCAGAACACTGGATAGCCCCCACTCTGCTGCTGGCTGTCTGACTGCATAGCTTTTTTGTTGTTGTTGTTGTTGTTTTATTTAGGGGTCCTTTTAAAAACCGTACACTGGATAGCAGCCTTTTTCTCTAGGGAAGAGGAAGGGCAATGTATGGGGCCCTGGCCTCCTCGCCCTGCTGCTGAACTCGCCCAGATGCTAAACTCTTGTGCCTTACCTGGCACTTAGTTCCCAGAGGCACTTGGTTCCCAGAGGCCACACGCGTCTGCAGAGAGCCTCACGCGATGGCCTGCCTAGCTTTATACTCCTGGCTGGCTCCTCCCCCCTCCTTCCTTCCTGATTGAAAGGGGGCTGGCCTTCCCAGGTGAGTTTACAAAAGCTCAGGAAGGCAAATGGCTGCTGATGGGCGTGACCTACTCTGCAGGCTCCTGAATGGACTGCTTGGGGCTCTTAATGGGTTGGGAATTGGCCCTTCCTAGGTCCTTTCCCTCCTAGTTCTGCTCTCTTAGGCTGGACTGTTTTTGTAACCTCAAGCTAGTTTTTAAGCTAGTTTTGTAACCTCAAGCTAGGATCCCAAGTACTTGAAGCATTCGCTATCTTTGGGAAGTGCCTTAACAAATTGCTTCATTAATCCTAGTTTTATATGGAGTGGTGGTAATAAAACCTTCTCAGGGGGTACCAATGTATCTCTGAGAACATTCTTTTCACCAACAACTAGACTTCTTGGTGGCCAATTTTTTTGCTTCCAGTGATTTTGTCGGTCTCTACTGTCCCATAAACATAGAAAACAAGGGTATTTGGTGTACCCAGCCTGTTGTCCCAGCAGCATACACAATACTTTAAAATCCCCACATACCAACCAGTTTTGGTTTTGATAACCCACTTTCTTGAGTACCAACTCCAAGTTCTCATAAGTCTCCTTCAAGTACACCGAATGAGCAACAGGAATGGACGCATAATGGCCACCATTGTGAAGTAAAACTGCTTTTAAGCTTCTTTTGGAAGAGTCAATGAAATGCCTCCATTCAGAAGAATCATACTGAATGTGGAACTGAGCCATCAACCCCTCTAAATCAGAGCAAAACACCAAATTGCCCTCATGAAAAAAGTAAGACAGAAAGTCTTTTTCCCAATGTCTGTACCATGCAAAAGATGTACCTTCCATCAACAAATTTTTGCTTTTAAGTCTAGAACATGTATTTTCATGTTTTTGGGAGCACTGGCAGTGAAAATAAATTTGTTTTTCCAGGTTCAGTTTTTTTCCCCCAAGTATGATGAATTTGAAATTTAGCGATTTCCAGCTACCTGTTTGACCAAGGCACATTTCGATTGTGAAAAAACCTGACGTCCCAGGAAAAAATGGTGGTCATTTTCGAATTCAGTGCACCAAAAAACATAAGAATCAGATAAAATTATGAAAACAGCTTTTTGGTTGCAGACCTGTGTTATTGTAACGCGCTTTATGTGGGGCTGCCCCTGAAGACGGTTCGGAAACTGCAATTAGTGCAGAATGCGGCGGCCCATGTGGTCACTGGAGCTAGGCGGTTTGACTCTGTCAGTCCGCTTCTCCGGGGCCACATTGGCTGCCCATTTGTTTCCAGGCCCAATTCAAGGTGCTGGTCTTGACCTTTAAAGCCCTATACTGCTCTGGGCCAGGCTATCTTAGAGATCGCCTACTCCCGTACAATCCGGCTCGTTCTCTCAGGTCATCAGAGAAGGCCTTTTTACATGTGCCGCCGCCTAAAGAGGTACGTGGGGCGGCGGCAAGAAATAGGGCCTTCTCAGTAGTAGCACCAATGTTATGGAACTCCTTTCCCCTTGACTTGAGAATGGCTCCCTCCCTTGAGACCTTTCGGCGAGGCCTGAAGACCTTGTTGTTTACACAAGCCTTCTGACTCTATGGCCTTTTTAACATCTTTTATACATCTTTTAGTTTTTTTTACAGGCGTGATTCCTCCTTGAACTGCTGTTTTATGCTCTTTTTATTCTGACTTTTATCTGATTACTGTTTTTATGGTTTCTCTTAATGTGTTCTTAATATGTTTTTATCTGTTAAATTATGTTTTGATCTGTTTTTTTTAATGTGTTGTAAGCCACCCTGGGTCCCTTTGGGGAGAAGGGTGGGATAAAAATAAAGTTTATTATTATTATTATATTATTATTATTATGAGGGCCTAATCCTATGGTTGCCCTGTGCTTCTAGAACCCATGCTCTGGCAGCACAGGGTGCTTTCCACCATCACAGGCTGCTAGGCCACTGCTTCAAATGGCAAGACATGGGTTGTGCGGTGGTGGCTCTGGGAGAAACTATAGGTACCAGAAGGGGGGAGGGGTGCGGATGGGCAACCTGGAGCAGGGAAAGGGGAGGACATGGTGTGGGGTGCAAGTACGGGGTTGATTCATGGTGGCAAATGCACAGCTAGATCAATGATTTTCAATCTTTTTCATCTCAGGGCACACTGACAAGGTACTAAGATTGTCAAGGCGCAGCATCAGTTTTGTTTACAACTGACAAGGCACACCCTGCTATTGGTGGAGGGCTCACATCCCCCAATGGCCCTACTCATTTATGATCTGCCCCAAAACTCCCGAGGCACACCTGCAGACCATTCGTGGCACACCAATGTGCCATGGCACAGTAGTTGAAAATGGCTGTGCTAGATCCTAGCCCCCATTTTTTAGCCCATCCTGGCCTCTTTCTCTCCTTGGACTTACACCAGCTATATTTTTACTTATCTGTGGTGGGCCTCTTGATCACCTCCCACAGCATCAGATGTGGGGTGCACTCCACTAGTGTGGCAGCATAGCAGCCAATGGTGGAGGATAGGATTGGGCAGTGAGACCTTAATGGCTCATGAAGGTCCACGAGCAGGTGCATTTTCTTTTACGCACACTTTCAGTGTCTGCAAATTACTATCTAGTTTTATATTAGTACTGGCATTTGCTTTTGTTGGTTTGAACTCTTTGTCAACTGACATTTGTTCTATGAAGTTCCTCACATTGTTTTTAAAAAGCCTTCAGAGCAATTTATTTCAATAAATTTCCTTAGCAGAATTCCGATTTCTTCCTTCTCCTTCTCTCAACCACCTTCTCGTTCTCTCCTGTTCCTCTTCTTCCTAGCGTTGTTCCCACGCTATGGCGGGGTCCGCTTATTCTCTCCTGTTCCTGTTCTTCATATTGTTTTATTAGACTGTATGCCTTCAAACAAGCACACAATGTTATCTTTTGCATAACACCTAAGTTGACAGGACATGACAGGTGACACGACAGGTGACATGATACCTAATAATAAATATGATGGTAGCATCATTTTCAAAATGTCTGAAGCACTTCATATTATGAAGTATTAAAATTACATTTTTTTATTTGGCTTCATCAGGAGTCATTATAATAGCCCCATAAGATAGGCCACTATTTATTACGGGGGGGGGGAAGAGCTGAGGCTTGCCCAAGATCACCCAATGAGTTCACGCTCTTTACCACTCTACCACACTAGTTTTCATGTTTGGCTTCTCCATGGAGTTGTTCACTGCTCTGCACAAAAGGTCTGACATTATCACTGCTAACATCCAGAATGAAAAGAAACCATGCTATGACTTTTGCAAAATTCATTGCAAAGTGGACTGTCATTTTCTCCGTCCAGCTCAGAGGTTGTCTTTAGATACATATGATTTACTCCCAGCTGACTCTACATTACAGCCAGTTTTAAAGACCAGAGATCACTTGCATAAACCACAGTTTCTGTGGAAAGATACTGTACTGCCAAGCAGAAATATAATCCTCAATCAAGCCCTGCAAAACCCTGTTTTAAAAGAACTGATTTTGCTTTATATGTTTTTTAAAGCTTAAGAGGCTTACATTTCCCAAATCTGTAACCATGACAGGGCTAGAACACTGCTGTGCTACCGCTGATGTCTTTCTTACAGCCCAAATTCAAGCTGCATTTTTTCCCCTTTGGAAAGTCACAATTTACTTCATTTATACCCTGTATAATCAATAGATTAGAGAGCAGGCTTGCAATAAACCCCAATATAAAGAATGATTTTTAAAACAACACTGTGGGACCACCTCTCTACAGACAACCTGGCCGGTGTTTCTCTTCCTCTCCTTGTCTGGAGCTCGGAGCTTGGGGGGGAGGGGAGAGGGTTTACACCACCCTCTCCAGGCCTCACCCACCAGTGCTTGGGGACCGGGAGCCTCCACTTCCTCAAGATTGGCCTCTCTGCAGTAGTTTCCTCATCACATACTTATGTTTTATCATCCCCCCATTGCAGAGTTAGGTTCCATAAACCATCCCACCCAGTTTGCTGCTTCACCCCCTTGCTGGCCAGTGGCTGCCCCAGGCATGCCTGCACCTGCTCATTCCCGAGAGCTGTTATTGCTTCACTTCCCTTCTCTGGAGGTAGGGTTCACAGCTTGTCAGCTTCCCTTGCCTTCTCTGGGGGTAGGGCTACCTTTCCCCAGCAATCACATCAGGACTGCCTCCCTGGGCAAGGCTGTCTGACTTGTGCTCTTCAACAAGCAGTGTTCCTGCTGCTTTGGGGGATGTGGCTACCTCTTCTTCCTTCTGGGAGGCTTGCCAGAACCTGCTGGGCAGTCTTGGCTGAAGGCATGGGGAGGGGACACCAGCCACCCTGGAAAAAGGCAAGTCTGACACCGTACAAACACATAAAAACATGGCACAGTATCAAAAACAAAACATAAGCTGGTAATTCAGAAAGAAGCAGCAATCATTAATGAAACAGAACAACTACAATGACTGCACACATTTTTGACTGTTCTATGGTCCTCTGAAGGCAAGAGGCTTAAGCACATTAATTTATTTAATATATTTCTACCCTGTCTTTCCTTGACTTATGTTTCACCTGCAGTGGGGATCAGTAACAGCACCTTAGCCAATAAACCCATCATATGGCCCAGCTAGGAAGGGTATTCAGAGACTTAATTTCACATCAAGAAAGCTATGCTCCTTGAAGCTGGCTGCCTCTGTGTCTCCAACCACAGTGTCTGACTTTAGAGCAGGGGTGCCCAAACCCCGGCCCTGGGGCCACTTGCGGCCCTCGAGGCCTCTCAATGCGGCCCTCAGAGACCTCCCAGTCTCCAATGAGCCTCTGGCCCTCCGGTGATTTGTTGGAGCCCACACTGGCTGGATGCAACTGCTCTCAGTGTGAGGGCAACTGTTTGACCTCTCACGTGAGCTGTGGGATGAGAGCTCCCTCCACTGCTTGCTGTTTCACATCTGTGATGCAGTAGCAGCAGTAAAGGAAAGGCCAGCCTTGCTTTGTGCAAGGTCTTTTATAGGCCTTGAGCTATTGCAAGACCTTCATTCATTCATATAAGTTCATCTTTAATATATTAATTTATGTAAACATACGTAAATTTATTCAAATTTGAAATATAAATTAATTCTTCCCCCCCGGCCCCCGACACAGTGTCAGAGAGACAATGTGGCCCTCCTGCCAAAAACTTTGAACACCCCTGCTTTAGAGTCACAAGTATTGGACAGTCATGGAGAAACTACAATCAATTGCCATACATCTGGGATCTGGACTTAGGGTGACTTTCAGGCAAGCTTCAAATTCAGCAAGTTTCTTTTTAGAAATTGAGGACTGGAGTCCTCAAGCAGTCATTCTTGATTAAAGGAAAGTTATTTTTCACATCCCCCCCCCCCCATCCTTTGACTTCACAGTCTGAATCAGGAGTGCAAGGAATTTCTCTGCGGAAATGACAAGCCAGAGCAAAATGTGTTTCCCTCAGTTTTGAAAGAAGAAAGCTGCTGTGAAAAATGCCACTCAGCGCAACTATTACTGAAGTGTTATCATCAGTATCTCTGTGTCCTGCAGGAGGGCTGCCAATCTCAGAGAAGGAGGAAGGTGAGCCACACACTAAAAACCCACATCGTCTTATCAGCAAAGCAGCCAGGACAGAAGACTACCTTATCAAGGAGATTTATGTCATCTTAACACAATGGATTTCAACTCTGGAAAGCTACTGCATGACATTGAGCAAGTTCCTTCACCTCTCTGGACCATTTCCACCCCTCTTTCCTTCAAAATGGAGTTGTAAGTGACCTTTATTTTTCATCATATGTTTTTATAAGAGAAAAATATGTTGGTAGGAAACAATCAACAAAGCCAGGACTTCAGTCTGCGCTTTATATTCACAGTCCACAATCCACCAAAGTCTCCCACCATGTACACAACAGGTCTCCAGTTCATATGTGTGAGGATCAATAAGGGCAGCCTTGGGTTCCTTGAGATTTTATGGCAACACACAACTTTCTAATAGCCCAATCCTGAGCTTCCGTGGCACACAGCTTCAGCAGCACTGAAAACGGCTGCCGCCGGATCCTGTGTGCCATGGGCTACCGCGGGCGGACCTTGGGAGAAGGGGACTTTCATCCCCTTCTCCTAGGTAAGGGAAGTAGCCCCACAATGTAAGGTAAAGATGTTCGTGTACGGCACTGAGCCCCACACAAACTGATAGGGTCTGGTGGAGCAGAGCTCCACCGAACCCACCTCCCTCCCTCCCCCAGCACGCCTCGCGCCCGTCCTCTCCCCACCTCCTGCTCACCCTCTCTGCCTCCTGCCTCCCCATCACACCTCCTCCCTGCCCTCTCTCTGCCCTCCACCTGCTTTCCCCCTCCCTGCCTACCCTCTGCCCCAGCTTACCGTGCTGTGGCTCAGCAGTCTGCGCGACCGCCAAGCAGCGGAGCTCAGGCTCCCACCCAGTGCTAGCCCAGCGCCGGCCAGCGCTGGGCTAGCACAGGTGCTTGCCCAGCAGTAAGGCTCGCAAACATGTCTTATGGCACGTTTGCGACAGTGCACACCAGTGGTAAACTGGCCGTCAAGCCCTGGATTGGGCTTTTAGGCTGCAATCCTATACACACTTTCCTGGCAGTAAGCCTCATTTAACAAAATGGAACTTACTTTTGAGTAATGTATAGGATTGTGCCTTTAGTAATTTACACTGCCAAATAAAATGATAATCTGGATTTTTGCACATTTTTTGTCACAACCAATTGGTGGCCTCTGCACATTCGCTTCATAAATCCTGACTATTTCAACTACTGAGGACAAAACTAGACATTACACTAAATATGCATCTGCCACCAAAAAGGCCACCATGCATCTAGTCCCTCTTCCTCGTTGCAACATCTAACAGAATTGGATTGCACTGTGTCATCATACGCTAACCTTGCCCTAGCTCGACATGTCACTGGCAGAACTGGGGAATTAAAGGTAAGTTTTTTTGAGATGTTTCAGAAGAGGAGGAACTTGACATTTGGCTGCTATTTTCCTGTAGCAGCTGTGCTTCTATTATTGCATCCACATGTACAGCTTAGCCCTCACCCAGGTTGGAACACTGTTGCTAGCCAACATAACTTCAGCTGTTATGCACACCTTAGGTCATTGCTATGATTTAATCCAGGATACAGAGTAAATATAAACCAATTTAATCAGCTCTTCCAAAAATCATTTGAGGCCCTATGGCTAGATGCCATTTTTAGACAGAAAACAGGTGGAAGACTGCATGCTTTTATCAAGAAAAACAAGTTCAAATGAAAGTATGTCCTTACCTTGTACAAGAGTTAAGGTGACAAGATGGGGGAGAGATGCAAAGAATAGGTAAATGCATCTGACCTTGACCTAGTTCATCTTTAAATAAATTTGTCTTGCTGCTGCTTTAGCTCAGGCCGGATTTTACTTTGAGCAGTTTGCTCATTAAAACAACTATGAGAGGTTAGTAATTAAGGGCAATGGGAAAGGAATTGTTTGGTTACAATTTGGAAGTATATTATTTATTTATTATTTTATTTTATTAATTTATACTCCGCCTTTTTGCCCAAAGGGCACACAAGGCGGCTTACAAATAATTTAAAATACAACATTAAAAACAATTCTAAACAGACCCTATCAGTTTGTGTGGGGCTCAGTGCCGTACACGAACATCTTTACCTTACATTGTGGGGCTACTTCCCTTACCTAGGAGAAGGGGATGAAAGTGCTGAACACTGCTGTGCTGAAAGTGCTGAAAGTTTTCAGTGCTGCTGAAGCTGTGTGCCACGGAAGCTCAGGATTGGGCTATTAGAAATTGTAAACCTTGTAAAACAATTTACAATAATTAAAAATCTAAAAAACAAACAAAACCCTGTGGATTCTCATATAAAAAAGCAAGAACACCAGCCAGCCTGTCAACAATTAAAAGAGGGAGTATTTGTGGCTGTGGGGAGAATCCTTCCTTTCACTGGAGTATTTGTTTCAACCAGAAGTGTGATAAGCTGAAGAACTTACTCTTAAGGTTTGAAGCTGAGGTGGGATGAGAGTTACAATAAGTTAATGTAGTCCTGGTTATTTTTCAGCTGTGTGTGTCATGGAAGTGTCTTCTAATGTTAAATTTGCCTTCTGTTTTGGTATAACCTTATGTGCTGTATTAAACTGGATTAACCTCTTATCAGCTGGATCTTTGGTGCATTCATACAGAGTATGGAATGTTAATACACTGTTGTCTGAATAATATCACAATTATGGTCATAACTTCATTTGTTTGTAGCTTTACTGTAACATCTTTATTGCCTCCTTATTGTCTTTTTTTTTTCTTGGCAATTTTACTAGGGTAAGGCTGCAACCCTAAAGATACTTATCTGGCAATAAACCCTGTTGATCACAATGGAACTTACTTCTGAGTAAATATGCAAGGATTGTTAGTCTCATGTTATCCTGCAGTGAATAGGGTTAATGTTAATGTGGAATTAATTAGGTATCAATTTCACTTGCAAAAAAACTTACCTGGTGATGTGCCAGCCTCCCCTCATTCTACTCTCTGGATTGGAAAAGGAAGAAAGGGGCAGAGCAAAGAGGATGTGTGAAAGGGATTGATGGACTAGAGCAGGGTTGTCCAAACTTTTTGGCAGGAGGGCCACATCATCTCTCTGACTCTGTCAGGGGCCAGGCAAGAAGAATTTACATTTCAAATTTGAATAAATTTACATAAATGAATATGTTAGAGATGGAATTTATATGAATGAACAAAGGTTTTGCAATAGGTCAAGGCCTATAAAAGGCACAAAGCAAGGTCAGCCTTTCCTTCACTGCTGCATCACAGACATAAAACAGCAAGCAGTGGAGAGAGCCTTCATCCCACAGCTCACGAAAGAGGTCAAACAGTTGCCCTCAAGCTGAGAGCAGTTGCGTCAGGCCAGCACAGGGTCCAGCAAGTCTCCGGAGGGCCAGAAGCTCATAGGAGACTGGGGGCTCCCTGTGGGCTGGATTGGGAGTCCCTGAGGCTACAAGTGGCCCCCAGGCCAGGGTTTGGGCACCCATGGACTAGAGCAGGGATGTCCAAAGTTTTTGGCAGGAGGGCCACATCATCTCTCTGACACTGTGTCAGGGGCCAGGGGAAAAAAGAATTAATTTACATTTTAAATTACAATAAATTTACATAAGTTTACATAAATGAATATATTAAAGATGAACTTATATGAATGAATGAAGGTCTTGCAATAGCTCAAGGCTTATAAAAGGCCTTGCACAAAGCAAGGCTGGCCTTTCCATTGCCACCGCTACTACATCACAGACATGAAACAGCAAGCAGTGGAGGGAGACCTCATCCCACAGCTCATGTGAGAGGTCAAACAGTCACCGTCACGCTGAGAGCAGTTGCGTTGGGCCAGCACGGGCTCCAGCAAGTCTCTGGAGGGCCAAAGGCTCATTGGAGACTGGGGGCTCCCTGAGGGCTGCATTGGGAGTCCTCAAGGACTGCAAGCGGCCCCAGGGCCGGGGTTTGGGCATCCCTGGACTAGAGCATCTCTGACACTCTACTTTCCTTCACATTTCCTTGTCCACTCTATTTTCTTCTTCCTTTTACAATTTCAGGGTTAGAGGAGGAATAGCACGTGTAAGGGGGTAGAGAGGGAGGTGCCCTCTGCAACTGACTTTATGAATGGGCTGGCTTTACATGTTGGCAAACCTGGAAGAAATCCTGTAAGTATTCTGAGATTTTATGGAAGAGTAAATTCTGTATGAATATTGCAGTAGTTTCTCTCTCTCTCTCTGTATGTGTGTGTGTGTGTGTGTGTAAGTGTAACAAGGATGTATAGAGGAAACATCCCCAGAGGTCTGCCTTATCTTTAATCTGCTGAATAGGCACAAACCTTGCAGCATAAGAGATAAGCAGAAAGATGCTCTGACAGTAAATCCTTGATGAGTAAAGGAACAATTGAAAATCTGTTCTTCTTGATGCAGTTCCCATGTTTTACTCTTATGTGGTTTCATATGAGGGACAACGAGCAGAATGCCTCCTAATCAGAGGAACTGCTAGGACCCTCTTGATTTAGAGTTGTCTTTAACCCTAACCCAGCATATAAACTAAGAAAAGCTGCTTTTCATCTTGCATTGCACACATTGATGGTCATTTTCAAATGAGCACGAGTAGACCAGAAGTCTGGCCACTTCCTATCTCATGGTGCCCAAACCCTGGCCCTTGGGACCCCCCAATCCAGCCCACAGAGATCCCCCAGTCTCCAATGAGCTTCTGGCCCTCCAGAGACTTGCTAGAGCCTGTGCTGGCCCAACACAACTGCTCTCAGCTTGAGGGCAACTGTTTGACCTCTTGTGTGAGCGGAGGGCTCCCTCCACTGCTTGCTGTCTCACGTCTGTGATGCAACAAAGGAAAGACTAGCCTTGCTTTGTGCAAGACCTTTTATAGGCCTTGAGCTACTGCAAGACTTTCTTTCATTCATACAAGTTCCATCTCTAATATAGTCAATTATGTAAAACTTATTCAAATTTTAAATGTAAATTCCTTTTTCCCCGGAACCTGACAGTGTCAGAGATGATGTGGCCCTCCTGCCAAAAAGTTTGGACACCCCTGCTATATTTGTAAATACTACATCTGCAGTACTCTCATAAATCACACATCAATATCTTTAGACATTTATACCCCATATACTGATTATGTTGCAGGTCATTCTGCAGTTTCCTAGCATGGTTTTCTGGCAGGCTGCAGAACAATGGTTTTGTGACTATATGCTTGGTGTTTTTTATTCAGCTTCCATGACTTCAGCAGCCATTGTCAGCACACATTCACAGCTACCCCAAACTTGCATTTCTAAAGTGAGAACTTGAAGTTCTGTGCTCAGTACCATATTCTGCCATGTTTTTTGCCACTTCTGCAGCATCACTGCATATGCTCAGCCTTCCTGAAGATATTTTTTTGTTTTGCTCAAGCTTTTTGGTGAGTCATTCTTTCTGACGTGTGTGTATTGATTGCTGCTTGATGTCTTTTTATTGTTTTAATTTTATTATTGTACATTGCTTTGTATATTTTTAACAGAAAAATGACACTGAATTTTATAAGCACTCTACAACTGTCAGTTTTTTGAGGCAAAGTACCCTTTGCTTCCCCCCCCCAGTATTCCCAATCGCAAGGGAAAATGTTAAAATATCCTTCCTCAGCCTGTGTTAGAAAAGCCTCTCTCTTAAAATGAGCAAGAATGAAACTCGAAGCAATGCACCTCAACTTGCCACTTAAGGTACAAGAATCTTGGACTGATGCAAAACAGATTTTGGTTTAATGTCAATTGTCATCATATAAATAGGGCAGTTGATGACAACCATGCTAATAACCACCATAATGTAAATACTTGTCTAGAAGGAGACTAAATGATGGTTGTCCTGCCTAGCAGCTTGGCAAGAACACAAATAAAAGAAAGGGTAAGAAGACTGCAGTTCTTATAGTCCAAGTTGATGGAACTTAGAGATAGTTTAAGGATTTTGCCATTTGAGACAGAAAAGAGGTATTGCCTCTTACTGCACAAGTGTATGCATGTCTACTCAGAAGTAAATTCCATTGTGTTCAACAGGGTTTATTCCAGAGTAAGTGGGTATAGGATTGCAGCCAACTGGACTAGTTTCTGATGGTGAAAGCCAAATAGGATTATACACCAACTGGAATAAAAGATGGGTGATGAAGACTCCAATGTTACTCAAAAGACTGCACATTCCATGCTGTATGAAATGGAATCATGGATAAATATGAAAGGGTAGAGTTAGGGGAATTTGTTTACATCACTTTGAGCGAGTTATCTGCATGCAGCTTTAGCATGGTGCCCTTTATTTGCTTCTCTTCCCTTTATTTCGTTTCTGGTATGGCTGCTGCATATCTGTCTCATGTTTCTACCCCAGCTACTGATCTTCAGTATCATCACGTGTCTTTGTGTACAAGTGTGTTCTCTAACTATCCCTTTCTTTTGCAACACCTAATACCAGTATGTGTCTGCGTTCTTTTGCTGAATGCCAGGTACTCCAACCATTGCCAATGCTGGCCAAATACTCATCTATGTTTTGTTTTTCAGGACTACAGCTCGGCAGGACAGGCTTGACACCAGGCCATCATGCCAGATTTACACTGCCATTATGCTAAAATCAGGCCACCGCTCCATAATCAGTGGCCCACTTTGGGGTTTCCATGGATGCTGGAGTGTTTCTGGGAGAGTTAAGCCAATGTGGAGCTGCGTGGGCTCTGGTTTCCCCTTTCTACTTTGTTCTGAACAAGCTCAGGATGTGATGGACATTGCACAGTTGGCAATGTCAGTGCAACTTTTGCATAAGATTGCACTGAAAAGAACACCCTAACTGAAGCAAATTCAAACAAAAGGGAATAGGATGCCCTTTCCAACACAGAGCTAAAAAGGTAGAGTGTCTCTCCTGTGACGCACTGCTGCTACAGCATGAGTTGCTTCCTTCACAGCATGGTTAGCCTAGATTTTTGCTGTTCCAGCAAATATTTCTTGTGTCAATAACAAAGAGGTGGTAGGAGGTGGGAGTGGAAGTGACAGGAAGAGTAAAGCCTCTTTCATGGTGCTGGATTTAGAGCTGCATCTGAAGGGCAGGCTACTCTATCAGTTGTGTCCTGAAGCTCTTTGTAACTTTGTTTACTTTTGAGCTTTACCCCATCCAGTTCACCTGCAATGCACTGTTTCAAACCTCTGCGGTCACCTTAACCTCTGGTGATAAATCATAGTCCATGTGGCAAACGCATAGTTTGTGCACAAAAATGAAGACAAATGATAACAGGAAAACATTGCCATTTGACCTTTAGGTTTCTCTTCTATTACCAGCTATTTTATTGGGAGCCATAGAAATAAGGGATTTAGTTCTGAAGTTAAGAGGCTTGAGGAATCTTTCTCCTAAGCCACTCCAATGGATCTCAGCTCAATGTAATGTGCACTAGATCAAAGACTTGAGCATGATTTCTCTGCATTCCATACCTCTCCCAGCTCATACTAGTGCCTTTGCTCCATAGGCCTTGGCTGAAATCAGGTTTGGAACTGAGTGCATTGTGCTCACCCTTGGTGAGCCGACTGATATTATAAAGGAGCAGGTGGGGCAACCAGACCTGAGAGCTGGTGTCATGTAATGTTTGGCAGTGGTTAAGAGGATCAGCCAGACAAATCACATTTCACCTCTGCTCCTCTGCAATATCGTAGTCCTATTTCTAAAGTCCTCATCCTGGTGCTGCAGGGACTATAACCAAAACGGGACCCCCCCCCCCCAAATAAGATGAAGGTTTTCCAGTATCCACTTTACTCCAGGGGTTTGAGAGGTAAACAAAGAATAGCCAAAGGGGAAAACAAAGCCCTAAAATGTTGTGCTTCTTTGAGAATCTAATTGTTATTAGAACATAATGCAAGGATAATTCTTAGAGAGGTGTGGTGCTTCCTTGTGGGAACATAGGGCTGGGAGAAGCAAAGAGGTTTCTACTGAACTGTGAAAAAGAAAAGACCAACTGTAAATACATACACACAGAAAGAGAGTAATCAAAAGAGAAAGATAAAGCTGACTGATCAATGCAGAAGGCTCCTATCCACTCTGAAGCCTAGTACAGTGGGTCCTCTTTATCTCAGATCCTGCAGATTTGATCCATCACAGATTCCAAATCCATAAGAACCCCCCTGCTGGATCAGGCCAAAGGCCCATCTAGTCCAGCTTCCTGTATCTCACAGTGGCCCACAAAATGCCCCAGGGAGCACACAAGACAACAGACACATCCAACCTGCATCCTGGTGCCCTCCCCTGCATCTGGCAGTCGGAGGCAGCCTGCCTCTAAAACCAAGAGCTTGCACATGCCTACTATGACTTGTAACCTGTAATGAACTTTTCCTCCAGAAGTTTGTCCAATCCCCTCTTAAAGGCATCCAGGTAAGATACTGCCACTACTTCCTGTGGCAAAGAGTTCCACAAACTAATTACCCACTGGGTAAAGAAATATTTTCTTCTGTCTGTTCTAACTCTCCCAACACTCAACTTTTGTAGATGTCCCCTGGTTCTGGTGTTATGTGAGAGGGAAAATTGCGTCTCTCTATCTACTCAGTCCATCCCCTGCATGATTTTGTATATCTCAATCATGTCCCCCCACAGGCGCCTCTTTTCTAGACTGAAGAGGCCCAAACGCTGTAGCTTTTCCTCATAGGGAAGGTGCCCCAGCCCAGTAATCATTTTGGTTGCTCTCTTTTGCACCTTTTCCATCTCTACTATATCCTTTTTGAGATGTGGCGACCAGAACTGGATGCAATACTCCAGGTGTGGCCTTGCCATCAATTTGCACAACAGCGTTACAATATTAGCTGTCTTAGTCTCAATGCCTTTCCTAATGAACCCAAGCATGGAATTAGCCGTCTTCACTGCCGCTGCACATTGGGTCAACACTTTCATCAACCTGTCCACAAGGACCCCAAGATCTCTCTCTCTAAACCCCCATTTGAGAACCCACAGAGGACCTCTCTGACATGATCTCTGGCCTTCCCGTGACACAGAATGCCTGCTGGAGCCTTATGGCAGATACTTCTGGTTTTTACTCAGATAGGCCTGCACATCAGAAAATACAAGTGACCGTAGATTTCATTATCCGTGATTTTGGACATCTGCAGGTGTTCTGAGAATGGAACCCTGCAGATGCTGAAGACTGACCTGTACTGTGATCTGAGCACACTTACTCTACTACCAAGAGTAGTTTGGGATCTACATTACAGGATAATTGCAAAGATTATTGACATAATGCTATGTGAAGTGCTTTGATCACTTGAAGTATAAATGTTAAATATTATTCTGTGTGGTGTTTTTCTGCTTGACTTGCCCATCTCCAAATGAATGATGCGAATGAAGTAGCATGATTTTAGTTAAACTGTGATGACTGAGTAGTTTGTTTCTTGTATTTAAGGAAGCTCGGCGTGTCTCAGCTTGAGAATCTTGGGTTTAAGCTAACGGACTGCTTTCTTATAATTTTGTTGCAGGATGGGGAGGAGGTCTAATCACAGACGGAACCTTCGCATTGCCAAAATCCTTTTAGCAACAAATGCCATGCAGCATCTCTGATACTTAGACATCAAGCAAGTCAAACTCCCACAGGCCTCCATAATATCCATGGCAATGTGCATTTTGTGCTCAAGTTCTCTTGCCAAGTGCAGCATGTGCAAGCATCCTCCCATCCCCAACCCCAGGGAGTTCTCAAACAGAGAAAGGAAAAATCCAGCAAAGTCGTATTAGTGCCATCCCTTTGCTGTCTAGGCTGGCAACTGGCACCAAGTACACAGGTTTAGATGTGTCTCCTGCATACCTTGAATCAATCAGAAATAAATACTGGCCATGTAACTACAACAGGTAGCTGTTAAATAACTGATAAAATTTCTTTGTTTTCTGAGCCAAATTACTATAGTATATAGCCAATGTTGTTGCATCTGGTTTTGATGTTTTAGAATTCACAATGATGTCTTCATGTGTAACTAAGTATACATTTTAGAACTTTCAAACCTTTTTTTTCCAAAGAATATGAGCCATGCATTTACCAGAAACCTTCTCAGATTATAAAAGCAGAAGATCTCTATGCTGGATCAGACAAGGATCCATCTAATCCAGTGTTTCTCAACCAGTGTATCACCAGTGGTACTGGAGGTAGTGTTTGGTGGTACTGGCGAGATGCCTGGATTGCTGCCACCCAGCAGAGAGACCAGGAAAGCGACACAACAAACAGTGGTAGTAGGCTCAGTGAGCAGAGCTCCAAAATGTGCTTTGTGCACACTTGAAAGAGTCCTCTCTCCACTCTGAGCCTCTTACTAGAGTTTGTTGCATCACATATAGCCTCCCAATCTGGAAGTAACTGGCGATCATCCCATCATCCCAGTTACTTCCAGTGGTACTTCAGTAGATGGACCATGTGAAGTGGTATGGTGGAGGACAAGCTTTGAGAAACTTTGATCTAATCCAGTATCATGTTTCTGGCAATGGGTCCAATCATGCTGAATTAGTAGAAGTATTTAAATTTTTTGTTCCATACATTATATTTTATAGATTCTCACTGGGTTGGATAAGGAAATAAACAGCACATTGACATGGTTATAGGCAATATCTTTTAAGTATATTAAAAGCCAGCCATACAAGCTGGTATTGTTTTAACATGGTGGATTCTGTGCATCAACAAAATTTCACTGTGCAGGTCTCCCCGTGAACATACTCAATACGGCCGGTGGAGAGGTACCTGTATTCAGCCCCTAGGACTGCACACATGGTATTTACCCTAATCCATAAGAAACATGCCTGCTGTTTCATTTTGCAAACCCCTCCTAAGTCTGGGCATGTCTCTCTCACCAAAAAATACCTGATCAGCACTGTCACAGCACTGACTAGTCCTTTTACTGGAGACAGCTGTGCAGCCATAACTATTTTTGCATGTTTTGGTTTGAGTTGGTAATATATTTGGCACACATCAATTTCAAACATTTTGTTCTGGACCTTCATTTGCAGTTACCATTCTATCCTTGCGTTTACAGTGACTCATCCATATTGTACACACTCAGTGTCTTCACGAGGTCTGTCAGCAGCTTTCTGGTCTCCCTTTTAGGCAAGAACCCAGGCTAATCCTGCTTAGCTTCTCCAGGCAAGGCACAAGCTCTACATCCAGACCCCATCTCCTGCTGGGCTTTTCTACATCCCTGACTTCTCTGCACTAGCCTCTGCTTCCTTATTCTGTCCATACCTTAGGATATACAGGTGTGTGCCACTTAATGATGGGGATATGTTCTCCTATCCCTGTTGCTATATGATTAGGTCATTAAGAGAATATTCAGTCCATTCTATTGCCTTTGTTGTGTAAACATACTCCCTGCCTAACACTAGATGGCTGCACAGGCTACTGGAGATAGGGCGCCTCTTCTTGTTTGCATTAGGAGCCCCTCCGTTGTGTAAACAGACACTCTGCTGCAGCATATGGGAGACATGGTTGCCTCATTAAGAGCATCTTTATTGTGCTTTGACCACCATCATATATGCGATCCATTGTTAAGCGAAAAGTGGCACAAGCCTGTATATACAGCAGTGTCACTAGGTTTTGCATCATCTGGAGGCCAGCATGTCACCCCTATGATGGACCTACTCCTATGCAGTAGGTGGGGCAAAGCCCCCGGTGGTGGGTGTGGTGATGTACCATTGCCCGGCCCACTAGTTTTTTTACTATAACTATTGATAGAATAGAAATATTGAATGTGGTTTGTTTCATTGCATTTTGCATGAATTTCTGCACAGATTGATACATAACATGATGGCATGATTCAAAAATTTTGGCCAGTAGTGGTGTCATCTCCTCACATGCACATCACCTGGTGTGGCCCACTCCCCCCAGCAATGCCACTGTATATATGCATGTTTCTTCACCCTATCTAGCTTTTGGTTTAACTTCATTAGGCTGCAATCCTATCCACACTTACCTGCGAGTAAGCTACAGTGACTATAATGGGGCTTACTTCTGAGCAGACATGACTAGGATTGGGCACTGAGTCTCTTAATCCATATCCTCAATGACATAATTCATCTAGTTGAATTTTGGAACTTGTGAATAAGTTTTGAGGTGTCCATACTAGCACCATTTCTCCACTGAGAAATATATCAACCCAGTCACAGCTCATCAAACACAAACGTTTCCATGAATGTGTACTAATCATTAGTGATTAGGAACAAAGAGAAGAAAGAAAAGGATGTCATCACAAGATTTCTAAAATCCATCTGTCCCCCAGGTTTGGTATATTCTCAAGCGAATATATCAAGGCAGGTACCTGCAATTCCACTGAAATTCAGTAGTCTGTCCTTTGTATCATGCACTCTTTTTTCTGTCATTCTACCTCCTTTTGTCTGTCCAAGGAATACAGATGCTGTCCTGCAACCTATATTTCCCTACGCTCCAATCAGTCAGTGCAGCACATAAACTCATTCCTCCCTCCTCTGCCCAGGCTGATGGGAGAACAGGCATCAAAAGAAGGTGTTTTGCCAAATTCCTAGTCCAAGCTTTGCCTAGAGAACCTATGCCCACTTTAAACTAATTAGCTCCCCTGTGTTCTGCACTGCAGCAATGCTGGACCCCACCACCAGGGTAGCTCACCTGTTCATCCTGCAGAGGACCTCCTTCCTCCCCTGCCAGCAGCTTCTCCAGCCACCACAGCAACAACTTGGACCTCAGTAGATCTTGGGAATGGCAACCACACACCAGCCTCCAGTGACTTCAGCAGTCTCTGCTCTAGCAATCCTCAGAAGTTCATTAGTCCATCAGTCAGTAGGTCCAGTAATCCATCAATTTAGTTCTCTGTTCTCCAAGTTTCTTCCTTCTACACCCACACCCCTTTTCCTTCATGCAGGTGCTGCTTTTAACCCTGAGGGCCTTTTTGCCTCCAAGTGGCTGCAGCTGTGCAACAAACTCACTGAACTCTAAGGCCCTGGTGTTAACCTCATGCTTTCCTGCCAGAGCAAGGGGCCACTGTTGACACCATACCCTATCTCCTTGAGGGATCTTGTGCATTTCCATTACTTGGTTTATGCTTTGTTCATGCTTCCAGACTTGTAAACTTTTTAGTCACTATGCCAAGCACATGCAGCCAGCTGTGTGTTGTGGCCTACAAAGTGCTTGATAATTCTCCTGCTTCTTTTGTCCCAGGCAGGAAGCAAAACCTAGAGATCTGTTGAGCTCAAAGTATCGTGATATGCATGGTGGTGGTTTGCATCTGCCTTGATGAATCATGGATTAGGCAAGTGTGTTCAACTGAAAGTCTCTAACTTGCATCAAGCTTTGCAAATCCAAAGGCTAATCAGTCAGAAAGAAAGTATTCAATTTTTTCCTCAAGTGGCTTGTGAGCACTTGCAAGAAGAGATTCAATAGCAATACTGTAGACAAACCACTGTGCAGGTCTGCTCAAAAACACAGAATGAGAGAAAAACGTTGGTCTTTTAGTCACCTTACAGAAGACTTTAATGTAGTTGAAGTGCATGGTAACTTGCTTAATAAGCCAATTTGTTCCACTTAACATTGCAAACACAAATGGACTTTGCAGGAGCGCCTGTACATTATGTCTGCATTACAACCTTTGCTGAAAAATGAATTGGAATTCACTGAGGGGGGAAAAGTGAACATGAGGCATTTTTAAAATATAAAAGTGATACCTGTTGCTCAGAAACAAGTAGTCTGTCTTTCTAGTAGTAGGTACTGGATCAAGTTCTCCATTTACATTCCTGTAGCTTCATTAAGACTGACTGGCACATAAGCCTACAGAACTATAATAATAATAATAATAATAATAATAATAATAATAATAATAATAATAATAATACAGGTATTTCTATACCGCCTTTCTTGGTCCTCAGATTTCTCCTTAGACTTTATTCAAGGCGGTTTACATAGGCAGGCAAATTAAATTCCTATAGGGATTTTTACAATTTGAAAGAAAGTTTCTGTCTTTCAAGAAACCACAACATTCAGATGTTTCTTTCTTGATCTGGTCTCACATTCTGGCCTCCATCCTCCCACGCTCAGAGCAGATGGAATAGCTCCGCTCAGCTTGTCAGCTGCTTCAAGGTCGCACGGTGCTGGTGGCCTCGAACTGGCGACCTTCAGAAGTTATCTTCAGGCAAATGGAGGCTCAACCCTCTAGACCAGATCTCCTGCCTAACTAGACTTCTCTAGTGCGCACAGCATCTTACAACATAGTACTGAAATTCTAGCAGAACCTGTTATGGTTTGGTTTTGGTTAGTTTGGTTTTGGTTAGTTATGTCATTTGCAATGCTGTTGCGAGTCATACTGTTTTTACAACCTGGTTTCAGTATGCCATTATCCTCACTGAAACAAGATCATTATGTATGTCACTGGGAGCCTATTATCAAAGCAGTTCTGAAAAGGGCAATACAAAGTATTGCTTGAGGGTATGGGCCTCAAGGGAAGCTGGTAGCATGGAACTTGTGAGATTGGGAAAGTGAAGGAGATGTCTACAGCCAGCGATTTTCAACCTTTTTCATCTCATGGCACATGGAGAAGGCACTAAAATTGTCAATGCATACCATTTTTTTTTACAATTGACATAGCACACTGCACTACTGGACAAGTGCTCACATTCAGGGCCATAGTAACCCATGACCAGGCCCCCAGGCTTTCAGGTATTTAGGGCCCCCTCTGGCACTTCAATCTTTTGCCACACTACAGCTTGACAGTATATATTATTTATATTTATTTTATTTATTTATGTGTGGATGTCATCCGCATATTGGTGGCACCCCATTCCAAATTCCCAGTTGATCTCCCCCAGTGGTTTCATGTAAATGTTAAAAAGTGTGGGGGATAGGATAGACCCCTGCTGCACCCCAAACTGTCAGGACCAAGGTGCCGAACAGGTGTCTCCCAGCATCATCATCTGGGACCTGTTGGATAGGAAGGAGTGGAACCATCGCAGAGCAGTGCCTCCAAGCGCCATTTTGGCCAGCTGATCCGGGAGAAAACTGTGGTCAGTGGGGTCGAAAGCTGCTGAAAGGTCCAGCAGGGATGTAGAACCCCTATTTAATAACTGATGAAGGTCATCTACCAAAGCAACCATGGTTGTCTCTGTCCCTGAAGCCGGACTGGAAGAGGTCCAGATACTCCTTCTCATCAGGAACCTGTGAAGGTGGGGACCCTATCACTTGCTCAATCACCTCATCCAAGAAAGGAAGGTTGGAAACTGGCCAATAGTTGTTACATGGATTAAATATATACCTAAGTCCCACAGGCACATTCCTCCCCCCATTGCCCCCCCCCCCCGGTCTTTGGCTACAATGCTAACCACACTTTCCTGAGAGTAAGCCCCATTGAACAAAATAGGACTTACTTCTGAGTAGACCTGGTTAGGCTTGTGCCTTTTGTCATGTAATGATTTAATTGTATTAATTATATTAATTAAAAATTAATTGTAATATAATAATTTAAAGTAAGTAAAAAACTGGGAGTGTGCCGTGACAATTTCAGTGCCGTGAGCTGAAAAAAAATTGAAAATGGCTGTTCTATAGTAACTTTCCTGGGAAATTCCAGCCAAAGTTAACCTTTTATTCTCCTTCCTTCTGCTGCAGCCTGGTTCAGCAGGTTTGTTTTTTGAAACACCAGGATGGGATCCTCCTTCCCAGGCTACAATTCAGTGCACCAGTTCAATTACCCATGGAAAGCAGTGGGTCTACTTCTGAGTAAAAAGGTTTGCAAATACAGTATATGCAGCTGCATCTCTCTGCTGTGAACTGAATTGCACACTTTTAGTTATGTGTTATGTGTTAGTTATGTGTTATATTACATGTAGAGCTTCTGGCTTAACACACCTGACATCTTAAAGGTGGATTTGATTCATGGATCTCCTGCAGTGGTTCCCAACCTTTTTCACTGGCATATCCCTTGGCAGCCTATTTCCATAAATTGTACCCTTCAGATTAGCAAAATGTTTGTAATTAATATAACAAGCCCTCATCTCCTCCATATGAAAGCCCAGACTTCATATATTCATCACATATTTTCTCTTTTCATCTATTTGAAGAACAGAAAACTCTGCCTTTGCACTGCTTTGCACCAGAAGTGTGCTGAGAAATTCTGGCTGATTGATCACTTTCCATATTATGTTTCAGCTTTTTTACTGTGCTGGTTTTCAATCACTGGTTCATACATGAATTGATGACCAAAAACTAGCTGTTGGTGGGGCTTTCACAGCCAACTAGCTACCTCCCTTCCTGCCTTGCAAGGCATCCTTTTTCTGCACGACCTGCCTTTTTCTGCCATTATTCCATTCTTTTTCAAGTACCCCTAAAGGTCCTGTTGAGTGTCCCTGGGAGTACATGAATACCAGGTTGGAAACCACTGATTTACTGGTATGTTGTTTACAGTGCACTTACTCTGATAGTGTATACAAAAAGATTGTGAAGACCAGAATTTAAAAAGAATAAAAATGTATCTTATGATCTTTTACTATGTTTTTAATAAATTAGAGGCTACAGTTAATAATAATAACAACAACAACAACAGGTATTTATATACCGCCTTTCTTGGTCTTTATTCAAGGCGGTTTACATAGGCAGGCTTTATTAAATCCCTTATTAAACAGGGATTTTTACAATTTCAAAGAAGGTTCTTTCTTTCAAGAACGACTACATTCAAGGTGTTTCATTCCAATCTGGCTTCACATTCTGGCCTCCATCCTCCCATGCTCAGAGCAGATGGAATTGCTCGGCTTCAGCTTATCAGCTGCTCCAAGGTCGCACGGTGCCAGTGGCCTCGAACTGGCGACCTTGTGGATGTTATCTTCAGGCTCTACCCTCTAGACCAGACCTCCTGCCCAGTTCTTAGGTAAGAATTAGTGGTAGGTTATTTTTCAGGATCTGGCCTGGGGTAAAATCAGACAAAACTATAGTCAGACCCCCCCCCTAAGTTTAACCCCTGACTTATCCAAGGGTCATAGAAAATTCCATGGTTTTTTTGCTCAAAACCTGCCCTCGGCTTATCTGTGGGGTCGACTTATAGGTGAGTATCTTTGGTGGTTTTATTTGGCGTAGTGGGACTTACCTCTGACTAAGCTCATAAAGGATAGCACTGTAAATATGTCAATAAACTTGGCACACTAAAACTTTCAACTTGAAAGCAAATCACTGTGGTTTTGTTCTGCTCGTTTATCTATATTTAATCAGCATCTTCTCTTTATTGTCAAGAAGTATGATACCCCAGGAAATTATCTTCACGCAACAATGGAATATTTCATGACAAATGGGAACAAATTCTTGTTTGTCAACTGCATTGTGAAGTTGATCAACACGCTTACACTGTGAGTAAATCACAGGCTTTACTGACCTGTCTAATACTCAGAAGGAGTAATGAACTCTCTAATTCCATATTAATGAACAAACATTAATTTGAGTGGGAAAGCCAGTCTTATTTTGCTTAAACAAACCAAGCTTCCTTTGCAATCAGTAATGGACTGTGACTTTAACAGGATTTGTGCTCTGTCTTTATGTCTTTTTTTAACATTGAGGAGAGGAGAGGGAGGCAGGGTGGGCAAAATCCCCAGAGCTTCTGCGGAGCCTAGGCCATGACTAAACAAGCTATACAGTACAAAACAAATTTATGACAAAATAAAATTTGGGTACCTCAATCTCAGCCTAAACAGGGCTGCATTTCCACTACAGCTTTAATTCACTTTCAATGCACTTTAATTATTCCAATGTATTTAGGAAGGGAGGACCCAATCAGGCATCTTGCCCTGGGCTGTATGCCAGCTCTCAGTGGCCCTAATTGCCGATGAGGCAACAGAGATCATTGGTTTTCCCAGGGTGACAGAAGTATGGTGGCAGTCCAGCTGGATGATGTGCTGATGTCCCTCGAAGCCCACCCTTTCTATTCGCTCAACTAGCCTCTGGGATAGGGAAGGAGAAAGAAGTGCCCAACCAAACACCCTTCTTTCTCCCTTCCTTTGTAAGTGGTCAGTCGGGATTGATCTCAGGAGCTCTCTGCAAAGAGTTCCTGAGAACAACCCCTCCTAAAAATCTACAGTCATATTCTGACTCTAGATTTTCTTAGTCCTATTTTTGACTTGCACAGAGTTACAAAAATCTAAACTCAAAATGTGACTCTAGGCTTGGAGTCAGCAGTAGGCTCTCTGGAGCATGTGGACTCTTGGCCAGTGCCTGGTCTGACTGATCCCTGATACTGCTTATATAATCCAGTAGTCTATAGAATACAAGAAACCTGGTATTACCTGGTCAACAGCACAGGAATCCTTTCTGCTTGCTGCATTCCTGGCACCTGGGCTGAAGGATACACCCTCCCATTCTAGATTCAGGTATAGTTGCCCATGGTCTGGCTCTGATAAATGAATACCTCTTTTCTGGTCATAAAATTCATATTTTTCCAGGTTTTTATATACAGGGCCAAACAATGTTAACATGCTGAGTGTGTTTCAATCTCTTTCTTAAGTGTCAGCTATCCATTTCTAAATGGAAAACTCCATAAAAGACCTGTCACCTGCTCAGTTGTTGTTACCTTTTCAACTCCTTTTCTCAATAGCAATTACCCAACCTAGGGGTTACTTGTGACTTGCCATATAAAAGAAAGTACTTTTTTTTTTTTTGGCTGAAGATGTATTTCGACACTTTCTCTGTTTGCATAAAGGATCTTTGAGGAAACGTCAGCTCAAGTCTAACAATTTCTAAAGCAAATAAATGAAAAACAGATTCTTGTTACACTGAACCATATAACCTTATTTTCTTCTGTTATATCTGACTTATCTTACAAATTTCCAGTTTCCTTTCCATTAGCATGCTTTCAATTCTCTGCTGATTAAAAGCTCGGTTACCCTAAAAATAAAAAAAAATCTGGGGGCGTGCTATCGTCCTCCAGACCAGAAATCGGATGGGGACCTTGAAATGAGGAAACAGATCAGGGAAGTGACAAGGAGGGACACGGTTGTAATCATGGGGGACTTCAATTATCCTCATATTGACTGGGTCAATTTGTGTTCTGGTCACGATAAGGAAACCGGATTTCTTAACGTGCTAAATGACTTGGCTTAGATCAGCTAGTCACGGAGCCCACCAGAGGACAGGTGACTCTGGATTTAATATTGTGCGGTACGCAGGACCTGGTTAAAGATGTAAACGTTACTGAGCCATTGGGGAACAGTGATCATGCTGCGATCCGTTTTGACGTGCACGTTGGGGGAAGAATACCAGGCAAATCTCTAACAAAAACCCTTGACTTCCGACGGGCGGACTTCCCTCAAATGAGGAGGCTGGTTAGAAGGAGGTTGAAAGGGAGGGTAAAAAGAGTCCAATCTCTCCAGAGTGCATGGAGGCTGCTTAAAACAACAGTAATAGAGGCCCAGCGGAAGTGTATACCGCAAAGAAAGAAGGGTTCCACTAAATCCAGGAGGGTGCCCGCATGGCTAACCAGCCAAGTTAGAGAGACTGTGAAGGGCAAGGAAGCTTCCTTCCGTAAATGGAAGTCTTGCCCTAATAAGGAGAATAAAAAGGAACATAAACTGTGGCAAAAGAAATGTAAGAAGGTGATACTGGAGGCCAAGCGAGACTATGAGGAACGCATGGCCAGCAACATTAAGGGGAATAATAAAAGCTTCTTCAAATATGTTAGAAGCAGGAAACCCGCCAGAGAAGCGGTTGGCCCTCTGGATGGTGAGGGAGGGAAAGGGGAGATAAAAGGAGACTTAGAGATGGCAGAGAAATTAAATGAGTTCTTTGCATCTGTCTTCACAGCAGAAGACCTCGGGCAGATACCGCTGCCCGAACGGCCCCACCTGACCGAGGAGTTAAGTCAGATAGAGGTTAAAAGAGAAGATGTTTCAGACCTCATTGATAAATTAAAGATCAATAAGTCACCGGGCCCTGATAGCATCCACCCAAGAGTTATTAAGGAATTGAAGAATGAAGTTGCAGACCTCTTGACTAAGGTATGCAACTTGTCCCTCAAAACGGCCACGGTGCCAGAAGATTGGAGGATAGCAAATGTCACGCCTATTTTTAAAAAGGGAAAGAGGGGGGACCCGGGAAACTATAGGCCGGTCAGCCTAACATCCATACCGGGTAAGATGGTGGAATGCCTCATCAAAGATAGGATCTCAAAACACATAGACGAACAGGCCTTGCTGAGGGAGAGTCAGCATGGCTTCTGTAAGGGCAAGTCTTGCCTCATGAACCTTATAGAATTCTTTGAAAAGGTCAACAGGCATGTGGATGCGGGAGAACCCGTGGACATTATATATCTGGACTTTCAGAAGGCGTTTGACACGGTCCCCCACCAAAGGCTACTGAAAAAACTCCACAGTCAGGGAATTAGAGGACAGGTCCTCTCGTGGATTGAGAACTGGTTGGGGGCCAGGAAGCAGAGAGTGGGTGTCAATGGGCAATTTTCACAATGGAGAGAGGTGAAAAGCGGTGTGCCCCAAGGATCTGTCCTGGGACCAGTGCTTTTCAACCTATTCATAAATGACCTGGAGACAGGGTTGAGCAGTGAAGTGGCTAAGTTTGCAGACGACACCAAACTTTTCTGAGTGGTGAAGACCAGAAGTGATTGTGAGGAGCTCCAGAAGGATCTCTCCAGACTGGCAGAATGGGCAGCAAAATGGCAGATGCGCTTCAATGTCAGTAAGTGTAAAGTCATGCACATTGGGGCAAAAAATCAAAACTTTAGATATAGGCTGATGGGTTCTGAGCTGTCTGTGACAGATCAGGACAGAGATCTTGGGGTGGTGGTGGACAGGTCGATGAAAGTGTCGACCCAATGTGCGGCGGCAGTAAAGAAGGCCAATTCTATGCTTGGGATCATTAGGAAGGGTATTGAGAACAAAACGGCTAGTATTATAATGCCGTTGTACAAATCTATGGTAAGGCCACACCTGGAGTATTGTGTCCAGTTGTGGTCGCCGCATCTCAAAAAAGACATTGTGGAAATGGAAAAGGTGCAAAAGAGAGCAACTAAGTTGATTATGGGGCTGGGGCACCTTCCTTATGAGGAAAGGCTACGGCGTTTGGGCCTCTTCAGACTAGAAAAGAGACGCCTGAGGGGGGACATGATTGAGACATACAAAATTATGCAGGGGATGGACAGAGTGGATAGGGAGATGCTCTTTACACTCTCACATAATACCAGAACCAGGGGACAGCCACTAAAATTGAGTGTTGGGCAGGTTAGGACAGACAAAAGAAAATATTTCTTTACTCAGTGTGTGGTTGGTCTGTGGAACTCCTTGCCACAGGATGTGGTGCTGGCGTCTAGCCTAGACGCCTTTAAAAGGGGATTGGACAAGTTTCTGGAGGAAAAATCCATTATGGGGTACAAGCCATGATGTGTATGCGCAACCTCCTGATTTTAGAAATGGGTTATGTCAGAATGCCAGATGCAAGGGAGGGCACCAGGATGAGGTCTCTTGTTATCTGGTGTGCTCCCTGGGGCATTTGGTGGGCCGCTGTGAGATCCAGGAAGCTGGACTAGATGGGCCTATGGCCTGATCCAGTGGGGCTGTTCTTATGTAATCCACCAACTAAATGAAAAGCAAAAAAGCGAAGCAAAGAACAGTGTCCTGGGTCATTTTATAATAATCCCATTTACACTGAATAATAATCCACTTCATTCCCAGTGCAGTCATATGCACTGCTATTTGACTATATTTTTTTATATATGTTCTATGCCTAATAAAGATCGATTGTGATTTTATATATGTGATAGAGTATGCGTTTTATGAACCATACAGATGATGTAGAAATAGCGACTAGGGATATCTTAAGTTATAATAAAAATACTGGGGACACACAGAGAAATTGATAGGTGCTAGAATAAAGGCTAATAAAATATTGATTTCCGTTCACCTGCATAATTCTTTGCAATGCAGTGCTGTGGAATTGACTGATCCAGTAGGAAGGCAGCAGCTCACCTTGGACAAAGGGACCAACATTTCCCAATGCTGATGTAGCTCACCAAAAGTCTAAGAAGTGTTCCAGTGTACATGGAGGAGGATGTTCTGAGTAAAGGAAGTTGTCAGTAGTAGAGTAGTCACCTGCTTCCCACCCTGATCATCCCTGAATTATCCCTGTCACCATCTTACCTGCTCTGATGCAGGATGGATGAGACAGTGGCACGTAAGCAAGGCCTCCAGCTGTTGAGCCCCAGCCTGCATGCTGATGAAGCAGCTTTTGAAATGCAGGTTCAGGACATATGGCAGTGGATCACAAACCAGGTTTAGGGACTATATCACAGGCTGATCTGGAGTGCAATATACCCTCACTCCTTCAGATATAAATGTTGCACATTGTTTGGATATGTAGCTCTTGACAGAAGGCCAAATCGTGTCTGACTGGAGCTGAATGTGTAATTAGGATGACTGAATTGCTAAGTGGAATAAAATTTGTGATATCTGGCTAATGATTATTTGGAAAGCGATACTAAATGGCTAAGCAAGCTCACTAGCCCCAACTTCTGGTTTGCACCCTGCTGACTATTGGTGTTGGGGGACTTCAGTGTGCATGCCGAGGCCCCAGAGGTAGGTGCAGCTCAGGATTTCAAGGCCGCCATGGCAACCATGGGCCTGTCACAGAAGATCTCAACCCCAACCCACGAGGCTAGACACATACTAGACCTGGTGTTTTTGTCAGGACAAAGGGATGGTGATCTGGATGTGAAGGAGATCAAGAACACTCCATTGTCATAGACAGATCACTTCCTGGTAAGGTTTAGACTTGTTGTGGCCTCCTGTCTCCACAGAGGCGGAGGACCTTATTATATGGTCCACCCTAGAAGACTAATGGATCCAAATGGTTTCCTGAGGGCTTTGGGGGATTTTCCTGCTACTAAGGCCAGTGACTTATCTGAGGCTATGGCTGACCTCTGGAATAGGGAGTTGGCCAGGGCTGTGGATGAGATTGCTCCTAAGCGGCGTCTGCCACGTAGCAGAGTCAACGTAGCTCCTTGGTTTACTGAGGAGCTGTGGATGATGAAGCGGCAGGGTCGACGTCTTGAGCGACGGTGGAGAAAGACTCATGACAAGTCCAACCAAACACAGGCTAGGGCCCATTATCGGGCCTATTCTGTGGTGATGATGGCAGCGAAGCGTTCCTTCTTCTCTGCACCATTGCATCTGTACAGAGCCAGCCAGCGGAACTGTTCTGTGTTGTGTGGGGTCTTCTCTATCAGACCCCACCGACTAATCAGGAGGAGCACACGGAAGTCCACTGTGACATGTTTGCCAGGCACTTTGTGGATAAAATCGCTCGGATTCGCCACAACTTGGACTCCATGTTGACAATGTCTAGTGATATCCCCATGGCACCTGTCAATCCTGTTTTGTAGGATTCTTTTCAGCTTGTAGAACCTGAGGATGTGGACAGGATCCTTTGGAGTGTGAGGCCATCCACCTGCCTGCTGGATCCGTGCCCAGCATGGCTGGTTAGATCTGCCTGGGAGGGACTGGCTGAGTGGACAGAATGGGTAGTAAATTCATCTTTGAGGGAGGGGGAGATGCCTCTGCATTAAAGCAAGCAGTGGTTCTCCCCCTCCTGAAAAAGCCCTCTCTGGACCCCTCTATATTGGATAATTATCAGCCAGTCTCAAACCTCCCATTTCTGGGCAAAGTGATCGAGCGGGTGGTGGCGTTTCAGCTCTAGAGGATCCTGGATGAGGCAGATTATCTGGATCCTTTTCAATTTGGCTTCAGGCCTGGCTTCGGGACAGAGATGGCCTTGGTTGCCTTGGTGGATGACCTATGCCGAGGGCTGGACGGAGGGAGTGCATCCTTGCTAGTCCTTTTGGACCTCTCAGCAGCTTTCGACACCATCGACCATGGTGTCCTTCTGGGACGGTTGGCCTAGGTGGGGATCAGGGGCACTGTTTTGCAGTGGTTCCGGTCCTTCTTGGCCGACAGATCCCAGATGGTGGTACTGGGGGACTCCTGTTTGGCACCCTGGCCCTTGAGGTGTGGGGTGCTGCAGGGTTCTATATTGTCCCCCATGTTGTTTAACATCTACATGAAACCGCTGGGAGAGGTCATCCGGGGATTTGGAATTGGGTGCCATCAGTATGCTGATCACACTCAGCTCTATCTCTCCTTTCCACCTGACTCCAGGGTGGCTGTCTCTGTCCTGGAGCACTGCCTGGAGGTAGTTGGGACCTGGATGAGGGCGAACAAGCTGAAATTAAATCCGGACAAGACAGAGGTCCTCCTGGTGCAGAAATCCACGATGTGGGTGCTGGACTATCGCCTTGCTCTGAATGGGGTTGCACTCCCCTTGAAAGAACAGGTTCGCAACTTGGGGGTTCTCCTGGACTCGCAGCTCCTCCTGGATGTCCAGGTGTCGGCTGTGGCCAGGAGTGCCTTTGCCCAACTTCGGCTGGTGCGTCAGCTGCGGCCGTACCTGTCTCGGGTGGATCTAGCCACAGTGGTCCATGCCATAGTGACATCAAGATTAGATTAGTGTAACGCACTCTACATGGGGCTGCCCCTGAAGACAGTCCAGAAGCTACAGCTAGTGCAGAATGCGGCAGCTCAGGTAGTTGCTGGGGGTCGGCGGTTTGACTCTGTCACGCCACTACTCCGGAGACTACACTGGCTGCCCATTCGTTTCCAGGCTGAACTCAAGGTGCTGGTTATGACCTTTAATGGCTTGGGACCAGCGTATTTGAGAGACCGCCTTCTTCTGTATAGTCCGGTCCATTCTCTGAGGTCATCAGAAGGGGCCTGTTGATTGTGCCGTCATTGAGCAGTGGTGAAGGGAATGGCAGCCAGAAACAGGGACTTTTTGGTGGTGGCACCTGCACTATGGAATTCTCTCCCCTTTGAACTGAGGACAGCTTCCTCATTATTAACGTTCCGGCGGGGCCTGAAGACTTTTTTATTCAGGAAAGCCTTCTAGGCGCTATAAGGGCTGTTTTTATAAATTTATAAATTATGTCTTTTACTGTGTGCTTTTAATCTGCTGCTATATATTTTATCTTGTTTTAATTGTTTTTAAGTACAGGGTGACCCAAAAAAAACAGAACCCATAAAATTTTTATTAAATCCTACAAAGGTCCAGTAAATTTCAAGAAATTTACTGGACTGAAACTTCAGTCTGTGTACGATTATTCCCCAAAGTTTCAGTTATCTTGGTAGCTGTGCATAAAAGTCATGTTCTTTCCAAAGAAAAATTAAAATTAACAGTTTTATTCAAAGATTCGTGGGTTCTGTTTTTTTTAGGTCATCCTGAATTTTGTATTTTTAATGTTTATTTGTATCCTTGTTTGTATTTTAACTTGATTGTTAGCCGCCTTGGGTGCCCTTTGGGGAGAAAGGCAAAATACAAATCTAATAAATAAATAAATATTCATATGCCTTCAGAAGATAGAGGAACAAAAGAAAAAGAGAAATATGAAAGCTGAACTTCTACAGCATCTGTGATTATTTTTCTAATGAACAAATAAATGCCAGAACTACATTAAAGAGGAAGGGGAGCAAAAGGTCATCATTTAAATGAGTTGCTGCCCTATATTTAAGATAATTACACTGATTAGCCATTCCTCTTAATATCACCTTTTCTTTCCAAAGCCCACAAAATCCTTTAACTGGGCTGCTTGCTAAGGAGCCCTATAAGCATTTAATTTTAACAGGGTAATGTAATGAAGCAAATTACATTAAAAAACAACAATGACCAAATGTTAACCTTGCTGCTTGTTAAGGCTCAAGGGGAATGATAAGTGACATGAATGAATGTAAAAGCCTTTAATATCTCTGTAAAATGTTTCTAATTTCTCTCCCTCTTGCATTCAAAAATATTAAGCTCTCCCAACCTATTGCTTTCAGGGTGTTTAAGAATGGCATCTTGAATGCATTCACTTTAGTTATTATTATTGTATGACATTTATATTCTGCCTTTCTCAGTGAAAGTGGCCTTTCTTAGGCCACAATAACCAACCAACCTAACCAACTTTCCAGCACTGACATAGCTATGCCAATGTGGCATGACCTACGTCCTGCAGGGGTGAGGCAGTTAAGGGGGCCTCCTCAAGGTAAGGGCATGTTTGTTACTTTACCTAGGGGCTGCATTGCAGCTAGGTCAGGGCTGGAAGGTTAGTTAGGATTGCGCCCTTACAGACCCAAGGCGATTCACACGGGCAGGAAATGCCTAAAAACACCATTTTACAAATGGAGTTTTTACAATTAATCTTTCATGAGAAGCTCATAGAACTCCTAATTTTCAGATGTCTTTCCTCACAGTGTGGTCACCATTCTTTTTGTGGCATACATGCAGTCCACGCTTCCAGCAGAAGCAGCCACAAATCAGCAAAGCTGTTACTCCTTCTTGGCAGCTGATCTCCACACTCCTCTGCCTTGAGGCAGCTTGTCACAGCGATTCCTTCACCTCTCATGGTGCAGTGATCAAAGCAACTCCTTGTGGTTCCATCCTCTTGCAATGACTTTATCAGCTGCTTTGGTCTCTCCACCAAGGCATGATCACAGTTACTCCCACTTATCTTCTTTGGGCAAGGCAACAGCTTAACCTCCAAGACCACACCTCCTGCCCTTAGTTGATATTTAATTATCCATAATCCAATTTAATAGGAAGCCACTGCCTTACGTTTACCTTGGGAGTATAAAGAATCTCCAACAGTGATCGTCAATATGGTTTCTGGATGGTACTGGGTGCAGGTTCATTTAATTCTAAGATGGGCAGCCCAATCCTAACCAGAACTGGCACAGCAGGGCCAAACAGCTTATGTAGTGGTTATCTACACAGGCGCTAGCCTTAGCCTTGTATGTTGGCAATGAAGCAAAGCACACTTTGCACATGCGCAGAGCAAACTCGGCGCGGCCTTGGTGACATACTGAGTCTGAAGCTTTGTAGCCTGTCAACAAGGTGATGTTATAGAGAATCATATCTAGGAATGTGCTTGTGGTGAGTCTCATCATCCTCTTGGAAAAGTCCCTATTATGCAGACTATTGACTCATGGGTTAGTATTGTAAACAAGATGAGAGAATGGAAAACCCCAGCCTGTTGTGTAATGTTTGGAGAAGGAATAAAAAGGCAGAGAAGGCTGGATCCCACTACTTATTTCGCTTCTTCTGCATCAAGCCTTCCTTCTGCCATCTAGCTACTATACTTGTCTGTTGTATTCATTGCTCTAACTCTTTGCTGCCTCAAGATCTAACTTTCAAACGCTCAGAGTGCTTCTGCTTTTAAAACTCTCCATCAGGCCACAAGATATAGTCTTGTGTGTCTCCCACCAAGCACCAAGGCCTTCAAAAGCCTTGGGTGCTCCCCAGAGCAGCAGCCTGCGCTGCTACAAGCTTAGATCAGGGGTGTCAAACATAAGGCCCAAAAGCTTTTATCTGGCCCTCAGGGTCTCAGCTGCTGAGGTGTTACAGCTGAAATGGCAGCCCACATGAAAATTGGGCTTTCCCAAATCTTGAAATATGATCAAGATTTGTGTACTTTCTCTTCTGTCATTTGCAGTTAATGAGTTTTTATATGAGAACAGGCTCTGATTTCTGACCAATAGCTGCTTAATGATGTCACTTTCTGCTTAATGACATCATTTTTGTCCCTCAGCTGGAGCCCTGAATGCTAACTTTGGCCCTCTGTATGAAACGAGTTTGACACCCCTGGCTTAGATCATATCCTGTGCTGGTTAGGAGCAGACTGGAGGTTTACTTGCGGGAAGAGAACATTTGTCCTCTTGCCCCATGTAAAGCCCCAGCCTGCACAATAGGGCTACTTGAATCTGTGCTGTTTATTTGGCACAATGCTGAGAAGCCCATGTTGAGGGAAAGGGTTTGGGAAGGCAGCATGGTTCGGGAAGGATATGGTGTAAGCTTGCTTCACTGATCCATCAAGCTCCTGGGCCTGATCTGCCCCCTCTTCCGCCCTCCTCTGTCCAGAAACACCCCATGCCAACCTATGTTCTGCCTATCCCCCACCCCTGAGCCACCAGAAGCAGCACCTGTGTGCTCTGGGTGCCGCAGGTCTGGATCTGGCACCGACAGGACAGTGGAGACCTTCTCAAGTCATCACAAACGTGCTTTACAGCACATTTGCAACACTTTACACTGGTGCAGCAGCCACTGTGTAAGCAGAGTGCAAGATTGGGACTGTTGTTAGAGCACCATTGTTCTACTGTATAAAGGCATGCTGGTGTGTCTTTATAATGATGTTTATTACTGTATAACTCAATGAAGTGACATTAAATGGATGCTTCTGACCCTGGAAGTCTGAGATAATTTAGCATTATGGTCAGAACTAGATTTTCTGGGGTCATTTGACAGTCAGGTTGAAAGACCAAGGCCCTAAGGGGTCATCTTTTGAGTTGTGTTGTTATAGATGTTTTGTACTTGGTTGGCACCTCATGACCAGGGACTTCCTGTCATTGACCCCTAGTCTAGAGATTCTGTTGGCATACTGGCCAATCTGTGCTTGATGGAGACTGAGTGGAGGTACTTTGTTGTCCACTTCAGCCACAGAACTCCGCAGCCCCGCGCCTGGGGCACAGCTCTGTGATGGCGCCCCCATGGGCTATCACTGCCCCCCCAGGCAGAAATCCACCCCCCCCCACTCAGCAGGGGCTCCCAGAGCTTCACACAACCTCCTCCCATGCCGGGGAAACCTCTGTGAGGTTCCCCAGTACTATAAACTGTGCTTCCGGCAAACCGGAAGCACAGTTTCCACCCCCATTGGGAGCCTCAGAGAGGCTTCCACGGGGTCCCAGCAGCCAGCACCTGGGCCTTTTGACCTGTCCTGGTCTGTGGCAGGCACACAACTGGTTTACTTTCTTATGATACAGTCTTTTAAATTACCATATTGTGACAATCATATTGTGACAGCTACTACTAAGACAGTGTTGTATTAATCAAGAAGAAAGAACAGAGGGGAACATCAAAGGTAGAACCTTTTATTGCTACATTACTCTCTGAGCCTTATTTGTCTGAGCAACTGAGCAAGCAGTTGAACTAGTTGATTAAGGGCACAATCCTAACTCCTTACGTCAGTGCTTTCCAGCACTGACATAAGGGTAAGTCAACTCTGAGGTAAGGGAACAAGCATTCCGTTACTTTGAGGAGGCCTCCAAGAGTGACACCCAACTGCAGGATGCAGCACATGCCCCATTGGCACTGCTATGCCAGTGCTGGAAAGCACTGACATAAGGGGTTAGGATTGCGCCCTGACTGTTTTTAATATGGCTTAGGCTGCAATTCTATCCACACTTACTGGAGAGTAAGTCCCATTGACTGTAATGGGATTTACTTCTGAGTAGACATGCATAGGATTGGGATCTAACTTATTCTTAGCTGTACCTGTCTTTAACAGGAAATGGTGGAATAAAAAGCAATCTATGAGTTCCAATGTATCAAAAACATTCATTCATTTTCTTGTTCTTCAAATGCAATGAATGGGCCTGAATTAAACAAAGTTCACACACTTCATTTGGGCCCCACAGGTATTCATTTAGCGACAAATGAAAATGGGGTTGAATAGGGAATGATAAGAATATGATAAGAATAATGACCTACCTTACAGAGTTGTTGTAAAGGTTAGTGAGATAAAATATGCTAGGCTCCTTTCACCCCCAGAAAGTCTTCTGAGGCCCACAGAGGCTGCGCATGACCACCCATGACCACTGTGCGTTTCAGCATGGCCAAAATGCCAAAATGCCAAAAAAAAAAAAAGGGAAGGAAACCAGAAGTGACATTTTAAATGCCTTATAAGGTATTAATGAAAATCCTGTTCCCCTCTGGAGGGAAGCCAGAAGTGACATTTTTAATACCTTATAAGGTATTAGGTGGCCAGGGGAAGACTTCTGGGGCTTATAAGGCACTAAAAACATCACTTTGGGTTTCCCTCCAAAAACCAGAAGTAGCATTTTTTTCAGCATTTTCAGTCATTCTGAGGTCTGCAGTGGCTGCAGACACTCACGTGTTGCCACTGTGGGCCTCAGAAAGCCTCCAGCGGTGAGGGGAGCCCAGCTCCTTGCCTCTGGTCTGTGGTGGGTGGTGTCCCTGGTTATCCGCAGTTTCATTTAACTGTGGGGGGTGGGGGTTCCAGAATGGAGCCCCTGTGGATACTGGGACACACCATGATTATTGCCTCTCCCTCAGCCTCGCCTATTTTAGATGCAATCTTGTTTGGGATTGAAAACTTTTGTTTTGTTCCATCACCATGACTCACTTCGTGGATCTCTCACGTGCATTCTTTTCATTGCTCGATGCCAATATTGCAATGTAACAACAAAAGTGGCTAAGTAGATACGATTGATGTTGAAAAGTTTAAGATGGCCATAGTAAATGATCTCTTGTTTTGTTTGTTTTTATAATGATCTATCTTGGCAGGATGTGGAACTACTGGACATTTCAGTCAGCTTCTGCCAAGACCATTACTACTATCAAGTGCCTGTTACGTGAAGCCAAATGTAAAAGGAATAAACACTTGAGAATAGTGACCTTGAATTCAGTGTGGAAGAAAACAATGTGACTCTATGCAAAGATCCTTAAATTCCAAAGGAATCGGTTTCCATGACAATAAATATAAAAGGACTGCAGGGAAGAAGGAATTTAAAATTGTTGTAATTTATTGAGGCTATCAACATTTGGAAAGCAGCTCTGCTTTTAGTAGTATTGTTGTCAACCCCAAGACAAAAGAGGGATATGGAGTGGCATCCATAAAGAGGACTTGCAATCAGTGTTGGCAACAGGTTGCTAAGGGCCCTAAGGCAAAGCCGTGCACTGGGTCTAGACATGAGGTCCCCAAGGGCTCATTGTTGATGATACTACTGTCATGAGTACTGCAAGTCCAGAGGTGGCCAGTGCCCTATATGGCTGACCGATGCCACTCCTATTTGCAGTCAAGCCATTGTAGGGGGTGGGTATTGGCACTTTGTCCCTCTATCTCAGTCTGTTCTCCTCCAGGTCTATGTTAATAGATTTTCTTGAGAATATATGGTACTTCCCATGTATTGGAAACTGTTTAAAGAACTCACCTAGCTACCTCAGCCATTTTCAACCACTGCGCTGTGGCACATTGGTGTGCCGCGAGTGATCCACAGGTGTGCCACAGGAATTTGGAAGAAGGTCATTTAGCCAACGGGGGATGTGAGCCCCCCATGGGCAGCATGGTGTGCCTTGTCAATTGTCAAAAACCTGATGGTATGCCTTGACAATTATAGTGAATTGTCAGTGGGCCATGAGATGAAAAAGGATGAACATCTGAGCTACCTCAACAGTCTTTGCTCCAGTAATTACACATCTAAGGCAGGATACAAAGCCTAGTGTTTCTCCATCTTTGTCCCCCTGATGTATGACTTCTTGTGGTCTAAGTTAAGTACCACCAGTATCAGTGATGTCATCCCATGGCCCCACCTCTTCCAGTTCTGCCACAAGGAAGCTTCCAGGGAAGGCAGGGAACTTCCATACTCTTACTGGCCATCAGCTCACCAGATTGTTGGCAGTGCTGCCTGCCTGCTGCCTGGAGTGTGGGAGCCTGTCAGACAAAATTGATTTTCCAGACAAATTTGGCTCAGGCAGCTTCATGAGAAGGATCAGCTTTGAGTGCCACTGGATAGCAGCTCAAGTACCACCTGTAGTGCATTTACCACTGGTTGAGAAACACTGCAATGATTAGCCCACTGATTTATTTTTATTTTCTTTGAACTACTGACTTCTGGCCTCTTCATAGTCCAAACTGGTTTTGAAATTCTCCTCAATTTCACAAGTAGCTTGTCATATGTCACAGTGAGGGTCCTTGTGAAGAAAAACAAATCTGAAATCCTTTTAGTTTCACGGCACTTGTTCCAAAATTCTTTGGATCCTTGCCCATGACTCTAATCCCACTCACAGTTAAGCTGCTGAAATCCCACTGAAGTTAATGGGATTCATAACTGTATGCAGAAATGCAATTTTTATGATCCAAGGGTTGACTATCCACTACAGATTAGGAATTGATCTTTCAGGAAATTAAAAGTTAATATGGCAGAAAAAGCTTAGAAAAAGCAAGGAGGAGAGAGAAAATTTTTTTTAATATTGCTGAACTGACAGCTAAGTCCTAAACAAGTCTACCTAGAAGTAAGTCTCATTGTGTTCAATGGGGCTTACTCTCAGGAAACTGTGGATAGGACTGGAGCCTAAGGACCAAATCCTATCCACCTTTCCAGCACCAGTGCAGCCGCAATGCAGCCCCAAGGTAAGGGAACAAATGTTCCCTTACTTTGAGGAGGCCTCTGTGACTGCTTCCCCACCACACGATGTAGCACATGCCCCATTGGGATGGCTGCATCAACACTGGAAAATTAGATAGGATTGGGCCCTAAGGCCCCAATCCCTCGTGCTGCTGAATCTAGCATTCCAGCAAGGTCCTTTATGATGGCGCGAAAGCTACTACCATGCACTGCTGCCACAAATGGCAAGAGGCACCTCAAAACGTTGCAGAAATGCGATCAAGATCCACTTTTGGGTTGTGACTGTGAAACTGGAAGTGGGTTGTGATTGCATTTCTTCAGTGTTCTGAGGTGCAGGGAGCCCTGCTCTCCCCGGCTCCCCACAAACCCTCCCCCAGATGCTGCATAGTAGAAACCAAGTGCCTGAGTTCCTGCCAGTGATGTGATCTTTCTCATCATGTCACCACCCCCACCCCTACAAATGCTTAGAGTAGCTCAAATTCTACACAAGAGCATTAGTATCACTGCATTATCCAGATTTTTGCTATAAGGACTATTTTCAGTAACTCATTAGGTACAGATAATGAGAGAAGAGTGTATGCGGGTCAGACCGTTCTAGCATCGTATTGCCAGAAGAGCTTATGTATAAATCCATCCAGGCTAAGCACATTCTGATCAGGACCCAGATGGTGTTTATTCTCATACTTCCTTGGTTGGTATACTGAAGGGCATTTAAGAGTTAATTATCTTTATACTAAACCAAACACTGGTGTTGCCATTTGTGTTACATCACCTGCTGCCTGAATATTTTTTTTTTCTCTTCAGATAATTTATTTGTCACAGATGATGTTAAAATGACTACTGTGCTCCATGCACAGTCTGAACAGCATGTCAATTTGGTTGTTATTAAAGGAAAAAAAAAAAGGACTGCTGAATATAAAGAGATGGAGATTGGGAAATGGGGGAAGGGGTTGCAGAGACCAAACCACTAGAGGCTTTTTAAAAAAGCTACACTTGCTACATTACAGTGATCTCCCAAGTGATTCAGTGTTAATTCCTCTTGTTAAAATCAGGTTGAAACAGCACTCATTGAAATGAAATGTAACATATGTTTAAGTAGGCTATGAACAAAAAAGGGCTATGAACAAAAAAGCCCTGTGTAAGACTTAGAAGTTCATAAATGAAATTGAAACAGACACTTTCAGAAGTGAAGCTAACACATAATATTTGGCATTCATAATATATTCAAAGGCTTTACACATGTAATTTCAGTAATCCTTTCAACAGCCCAATAAAGTTGGGTATTATTATTATTGCCATATGGCAGATAAGGGTGGGTACTGAGGCTATGAGAGAGTGGCTTAGGGCATTTTATGAGCTTCTCTTAGATGCAATCCTATACTTCTGAAACATCAGTCCAAGTGGCATAGAATGCATTGCACATGCCCTCAGATGCCAGCACAATGATAGCAATACCTGCACAATGAAAATCCTGCTATCACAGTTCCAGTTCCACCAATGGATATGCCACTGATGTCAAGATAACACTGCACCAATGTACCTCCGATAGTTCAGGTACCGCCATTGCAAACCCTCAAACAGGGTGGAGACATGGGAGGGACAAGGAGAAATTGACATAGGCCATAGCCTAAACCCTTCCCAACAAGGGATACTCCCCAAATATCAGTGAAATGATGTCAGAGCTGGCACAGGAATTTATAAATCCAAAGGAAACAGTGGGGAAGAAGAGAAAGGGAGAATCTCACTTGCTGGCATCCCCTCTGCCCCACCCACTTTATAGTGGAAGATAGGATACAAACTACATTTGGCAGCTAATCACACCAGACCATACTTACGCCCTTACCACAGAGAGGAGAATTCAGATGACAGGGGAGGTGACATGGAGTTACAACTCTCTGGTCTGATGTTGTCCATATTATACCACACATGGGGGAAACTGGTGATGGGAACTACAGAGAAAGGGCACTTGGCACACAAAGGGAGAACTTCCCACAACCTGCCACCCTTCAAGCACGCAAGATAACACTTGTCTCCTCAGAATTGTAATTGCAGTGATTCTGCCCCAGGAGGTCTCCACACATAAATACCCAAGACAAATACAAGGCAACCTCTACCTCATCACTCCAAGAGGCATCCCACACAGGTAAGTAAAGGAAGAGGGGGAACCCCTTGAGGCAATGAACCGATGCTGCATATCTGTCCCGCGTCTGAACGCACCCCTTCCAAATACTGATCTGCAGCATCATCAAATGTGTCTGCTATATACCGTGTTGCCTAATCATGCCTTCCATTTGCAGTAGCGAATAGCAGTGAGCGCTTTCTCTTGGGGAATGCCAACAAGAAGCTCATCTGGACCTTTATGGGACAGAAAAGTCATTTCTCACAGCATTCCAGTGGAACCCCTATCTGGGGGTGGGAAATGATAAAACTGAGAGATGAGTTCCATCTTCCACAGGGTACCACTGCTTAAGCACCCTGGTGACAACACTCTCCATGGTAAACATCAATATGCATCTTGATCCAGAAAACATGTGTTACTGATGCTGCTGTCTACTCCGTGTAACTTTCTCTGCCTCTCTCCTTCTCCCCACAGGCAGCTGCCTCACAGGTGAAAACAACACCATGCAGATCCCAAGAGAAGCCAATGACATGCCTGTCCTAGAGTGACCAGTATAGGCACAGCTGCTGTTCAGTGAGGTTGCTGACCTACTCATTCCAGTCAGCCCCCTGTGGCTTCGTAAACTCCATGACAGACAGAGAGTCAACTGATGCAGCCAATTGACACCTGCTACTTGGCCATCTGTCAGATAACATGCAAAGGCAAAACAGCCAGCCCCTGCTGGGAGGAAGTGGGTGGCAATCCCACTTGTGTGTTTCTCCTTCAGATGCTGCTCTGTCTTTGAGATTGTGCAATAAAACTTTGACCTGGTCACAGCTGTTGTCTCTTTGTTAGTAGTTGTCCCATCTTTCCACCCCAGTTGTTTCTCACCTGAGCTGGTCTGAGAGTGAGACTCTGCCAAGGGTGGAAGGAGGAGTGGCCTGCCTGCTCCCAGTGAGTCATCCTTCGCTGTCTGGCTCCTTGGGTTCCAGTGGCAGGGGGAAACTTCTTGTTGGTCATGACCCTCCTGTCCCTTGCTGCCATGGTGTATAAGATGGACAGTTATGGAGAGGAAGGGAAGCATACTGATGCCAGGGCCACCATGCAGCAGGTATCAGCAATGATGCAAAGGGGATGGGGTCTGTGGTGTTTGTATGGCTAAATGAGAGGACTGCTGCAGTAGGGGCCCTATGTCATATACAAGTCCAATGATTGGCTCATGCTGTACTGTGAAACATTTCATAAGATGCTATTTGCCTGTCTCCTGCTGAGAGGTTAGAGAGAACCATGTGGATTCTAGACCTTCTTCCACCTCTTCTTTTGACTTTGCCATGGGTGTTTCTGGCCAGTCATGCAAAAGGTGAGCACACAGCTGCTTAAGGGGGAAAGATAAAACCCTCCTCTTCCAAGTCTACGAGACTTCCCCCAGAGAAAAGATAGACTGCCCTTAGTGGGAAGCGAAGCCCTTTGGGCCAAGGAGCTGCCCTAATGTCCCAAGAGTAATTAGAACATTAGGGCAGCAAACAGAGTGACACTTTTCCTGTAAGGAAAGCTAAAGTAATTAAGCAGTCCCACACACAGCAAAAGTGACTTTAGCTGAGCTCTACGTGAAGAGGGAGAGAGAACTGCAGCCATTGCTACACACTAACAGAAAATAAAGGCAAGACAGGTGTTCTGCCAAATTCCAATCCACTAGGCCTTGTGCCTGCTTAAGGCTGATTAGTTTCCCTTGTGAAACTCACCAGTGCAGCAAGCAAAAGTCAGAGTCCAGTTCCAGTCCACAGATTCCAAGTAAACCAGTCCAATCAATGAGAGTTGCCAAATCAGAGTCCAGAGCCAATAAGCCAAGTTACTGTCCAAGGTCAGATTTCAGGTAAGTCAGTCAAATCAGTCAGGGTATCCAAGTCAAAGTCCAAAGCCAATACGCCAAGTCACAGTCAAGGTCAGATTCCAAATTCAATAAGCCAAGTCAGTCTCCTCTCCTACCTCCAGCCTGCACTCCTTCTCCAACCCACACCCCCTTCCTGCCTTGGGTTCTCCTTATATCCCTGAGGGCGCTATTGCCTTCAGGTGGCTGCAGCTGTGCAGCACACTCTGCTTTATGCCCAGGCCTTACCCTTAAAGGGGCCACTGCTGACACCACATCTACCTCCTCGCCAGGTCTTCCATGATTCCAATACAACAGGAAAAGAAGTGAAAGGAATCTAGTAACAGTCAGAAAGACTTTAACAAAGCAATAACCCCCCCCCCCCCAAATTGGTGGAATCCAACATTTACACCCTTGCTTCACCCTTGAGACTGGTGGCTCAGCTCACATGCTGTTGCTCCTCTAAAGGGCCCCCACGTCACCCCAACCCCATTCATACCCTGATCACTAAAGAAGGCCCATCTAACTGCCAACACACCTAAGTGACAACTACTGGAGTGACAAAAACTACAAGCTCTAGCAGAAATTCAGAAACATTAGGAAGAAATCTGCCATAGTTCTTTGCCTCCTCCTACAGGCAATAAGAACACTGGTTTCTGTTGTTTGCTGCACCCATGTGATCCCCAGATTGTATAAACCTGCTGTTCGACATGGATTTGCTCCCTTGGAATGAAACCAAGGGGGCAAGAGTGCCCATGCTCCCTCACAATGGCTTCTCTCTCTTTTACTTCTCCTCCTCTGGTTTTGCTATTAAGTCAACAGAACTGCAGCAATATAGGCACACCTGTGAGGATTCTGTGATAATGTACAAGTACGGAAAAGTCATAGAATGTGGTACTGGGGGTAGAATTCAGCATATTGACAATTAAAGCTTTTGAAAAAGTTTCTCATTGTTATAGCAGTGAAATTCATCTTTAAGGTACATGGGCAACGCCAGGTGAAATCTGTGAAGTCCAAGAGGCAATATTCAGTGGGATTTCCAGTGGCAAAATTTGGCTATTTATAGATCAGTAGTACAAATTAGCTACATCTAATTAGGCACTGCATACTGCTTCCCAAAGAATCAATTTTAGGTTTGTCCAATGCCCCTTATTCTCCAACTTCCTTTGACTAATGACCTGCCAATTATTTTTATTTATTATCACTGCAGTTCCCTGAAAGAATGCAAAACAAATAAATAAGTAAAATAAAATCCTGTGACACTCAACACAGAATGGTAAGGAAAACAAATTTTTCCTCTGCAACACAACCCAATCATCAAGGGACAGTTTGGTTTCCTATACTCAGATTATATATTCCAGTCACTTCTCCAGAGTCACAAATAAAGAAATGCTTGCCTTCAAGCTCAATTTTTAAACTGATTGTGTCTCTGGAGAGTGTTTACTCTAAAAAAAAAACAATTACGATTAAATAAAACGGAAGAGAAGTATTCAGTGTTCTGAGATTATTTTCATTCTCTTTGTCATGATCTTTGTCCTCTAATTTTTATGTGCTATCGTACCTCCACATTTGATTGCAATAATTATAGTAAAACCTTATTGCTTTCAATGTACGGTGAAATCTGCCCCAAAAGACCCATTCAGTGAAACTACTTTGTTAACTGCGATAGTTTCCACTGCTGCTAAAAGCATTATTGCCATGTCTGTCCCAGAAAAAAAGGGACAAAACACGTAAATTTACAATTCTTCAATTCCCACTTTTCTCTCTGAAGAGTATGTAAAGCGGCTTACAAAAAAATCAGACCCGTATTACAGTTATATATTGTAACAGTTATTACAATATATCTGTGATTCCCAAACGGTGGGTTGCGACCCACTGACCTGATTTTTGATGGGCTGTGTAAAGCCCACCAAGGTTGAGGTTTGAAGCCCACCAAAGTTGAGACTGGATCCCAATTCTGCGTCAGCCAGCACAGGAAGGTTTGTACTGGGCAGCGCAGGGGGTGGGAGAGAATGGTGGGAGGGCAGTTGGGAGGCGGGAAGGGGCGTTTCTGGGCAGTGGGAGGATCAGGCCAGAGAGCAGGCGGGATCGACTGTGGCAGTGCACGCCATATCATAACCTACTTCCCAGATGGCCTGGCATTACACTGTGCTCCTTGAATTTGCACCAGCTAAATAGCTGGAGCAGATTCAAGTAGTCCCATAGGGCAGGCTGAAGTGTTACATGGGATAAGGGGAAAAATGTGACCTCCAGGTTGTTTCTCTGCATTGGATACAGAGCAGACCACTGTGGCCTGGCTGTGCAGGCATAGGTTAGGAATGCACTGTGGGTTCCCTAAGACCATCCAGTATACTTCATTGCTGAGTGGGGATTTGAAGCTGGATATCCCTGGTCTAAATGCAACGTACTATTCACTGTGCTATACTGATTGTCAATTAAGTCAAGCTATTTTATAGGAATACTATCAAAAGAATGTCCAAGTATGATTAAAGGTCCTTGCAGATACTTTAGTAAAGGGTTATGCTGGGTAGTTGAGATGGAAATAAAGTTGATCCACAACCAGTGTTAAATATGTCGTAGTAATAAAAGGTTAAAATTAGAACCTGCCTTTAAGCGAACCAAGGCTTTAAATTCTCTTCTGTCTTGTTTCCTTGAAAATGAAGAGCTCTGGAAATTATTTCCTCCAGCAATCCACTCAATTAAGCGCAGAACATGTATTAAATGCCACGTTTGTTTATGCTTTTTATAAAATAGACAGAACACAAGCTAAGCTGACAAACATTTCAGCAATAATCAAAACTGCATTACAGACATCATTTTTTGTGCAAGGAGCTATTGCTTAGAAATTAACAGCACTTCTATTAAATTGAGCATGATATAGCATAAACTACCTTGCACACACATAAAATACTTAACTTATTTTGAAAAATTATTTCATATTTCAGTAAATTAGCATCGTATTGTACAGTTCTGAAGCTTCAAAAATTTGTAGATTTTATGTAAAGCAGGCTAACAGCCCAATTTTAACCATGTTTACTTAGCAGTAAGTCCCACTCAGTAGATTTAATTGCAATCTGTGTTCCTTTTCTTAGAATTCTGTGCAAATCTACCCAAAAAATTATTGTTGATGGTAGAACTAGAGATATGCCTTTTCAGATTTTGGAGAACTGTCAAGGATTTAAATGAGGGAGGACAATATTCACAGCCTGGTTCAAAGGCCTGCTCTGGGATATATTCAAGATAGCAAAAAGACAGTACAGGTGTTCTCCCGTCTGCAGGAGATACATTTCACTTCCCTTCATGGACACAAAAAATCTGGATAAAAGCAAACCTTGTACTTGCAGTACTGCGGCACCATGCAACCCCTTCCTGTTCGTGTTGTTTCTCCTCTGTCTTACTTTGCATTCCTCTCTCTTTGTAGCTCTTTCTGTTACAGAATGCTAAAAGAGGAACATGAGAAGCAATCAGCCAGAACACTAGTAGAGGGAGACAAAGGCCCAAATCCGAACCAACTTTCCCACACTGATATAGCTGTGCCAATGGGGTATGTGCTGCATCCTGCACTTGGATGGCATCACTGAGGCCTCCTCAAGGTAAGGGAATGTTTGTTCCCTTACCTCAGAGCTGCATTGCCCTTACCTCGGAGCTGGAAAAGTTGGTTAGGATTGCACCCAAGGTGCCCAATCCTATGCCAGGGCAGCACCAGCAATCCATGTGCTATCCCAACAATGACTGTTGTGCAAGTACCATAAGTTGCTTCACCAACGGTGGGGGGGCATACTGCACTCCCCACTTGGCACTGGACCTCTGCACTAGCAGGACGCAGGAGAGGATCACTGGACAGTGAGTGTCCCTGCTGGACAGTGGGGAGGCTTTTCAGAGTAGGGGAGGGTGGGGTTAAAGGCAGAGAGGGGCAAAACTGGGTGGAGGGAGGGCAGGTCAGAGGGAGGATCAGGCCCGGGACAGGCGAGGATGGCGGCAGAGATTGCTGCGAAATCTCATCCCCCTTCCCAAACCATGAAGCCTGACACAGGTCTCTTTGGATCTCTGCCAGCTAAGTAGCTGGTGCAGATCTGAATAGACCCATTGGGGTTCTATACAGGGTAAGGGAAGCAATGTTCCCTTACCCCTGAGGAGTCCTCTGGATGCTGCTCTGTCCCTGCAGGATACAGCAGCAGCCATTTTGGTGCTGCTGTCTTGCAAGGCACCAGTGTACATAGGAGTGGGCCGCTCAAGAATGCTCACAGCAGAAAGTTTCTGGCTTTCTCACTCCTCTAGCATTCTGGCCCACTGCTTCTCATGTTCCTCTAGCATTCTATAACAGGAAGGGCTGCAAACAAAAAGAGCTGCAAAGGAAAACAAATAAGCAATGAGTGTACGGGGTGCAGAGGACTACGGATAAGTGAAACTGTGGTTATGGGATCTGCAGATATGGGGGACATCTCTATACTTGAAGAGAACTTTTATCATTATATTGTATAACAATCAGGGGCATAACTGTTTCTCATGTCTCAGACCACTTGTATGTGTTTGTTTCAAAGAAGCAGGACTGCTTGAGCCCTAAGGTGCAAATATTGTATTGAGAGCATGCAGGATGACATTTTCTCATGCATAACGTTCCAGCACTTCTTTGTCTTGCTTCTGGGAAAGGAACACTTTGCAGTACTACAAAATCCTAAACACGATCACTTACGGTAGATACAGAACATGAAATTTCTGCCAAGTAAACAAGTTCCAATTCTCACTTCCCCTGATCTCCAGGCCAATCAGAGGGCAGAACCTTTCAACTCTGAACAGTTTTGTTTCTCAGGCAGCACACAGGTGCCAAGTTTCTCAAGCAAGAGGCAGGCACAGCTCCTTAGAAGCAATTTGTTAACCTCTTATTCTCCTTCCTTCTGCTGCAGCCTGGTTCTGCTTGGCAAATGGTTGCAAAACAGGTCTGTTTTTTGAAGCACCAGGATGGGACCCTCCTTCCCAGGCTACAATTCGGTGCACCATTACTTCAGAATAACACCCATGGAAAGCAGTGGGTCTACTTCTGAGTAAAAAGGGCTGCAAATATATGCTGCTGCATCTCTCTGCTGTGAATTGAATTGCACACTCCCAGTTATGGGTTGTATGTAGAGCTTCTGGCTTAACACACCAGACACCTTAAAGGTGGATTTGATTCATGGATCTCCTGCAGTGGTTTCCAACCTTTTTCACTTGCATATCCCTTGGCAGCCTATTTCCATAAATTGTACCCTTCATATTAGCAAAATGTTTGTAATTAATAATACAAGCCCTCATCTCCTCCATATGAAAGCCCAGACTTCATGTATTTATCACAGTGCTTTCTCTTTTTATCTGTTCGAAGAACAGAAGACTCTGCCTTTGCACTGTTTTGCACCAGAAGTGCGCTAAAAATTCTGGGTGATTGATCACTTTCCATATTACATTTCAGCTTTTTTACTGTGCTGGTTTTCAATACATGAATTGATTACCAAAAACTAGCTATTGGTGGGGCTTTCACAGCCAACTACGTAGCTACCTCCCTTCCTGCCTTGCTGGTCCTTGCAAGGCAAGGCATTCTGGAACATGGCCTGCCTTTTTCTGCCATTCTTTTTCAAGTACCCCTAAAGCTCCTGTTGAGTGTCCCTGGGAGTACATGAATACCAGATTGGGAACCACTGTTTTACTGGTATGTTGTTTACAGTGCACTTACTCTGATAGTGTTTACAAAAAGGTGCTGACCACAGTGTCCAATACAAAATATACACCTTTCCAGATATTTTAATCGTATCCAATTCCTTATTCTATCTTCATCCCTACCACAGTGTATCAAATATACCCCAAAAAGCAGATCAAACAGTTGTAAATACCTTCACTTTACATCAATAAGGCCAGCAAAATTTATCAGGGGAGTTCACACATCCCTGTGCCTCAACACTTTCCCCATTACTTACTCTGAATGCACTATAATAAAGGAATGTGAGCAATGGGATTTTGACAAGCATTAATCACTGTGTACCTTCACATTCTTCCTTGTTGTCTCTGGAGCTAAACAAACACAGCCTTCCCCCTAACAGGTAGATAGATAGAAAAATATTGGGGGGGGGGAGCCAGGTTTTTGCTTCAGCAGACATCCACTCTGCAATTCATGTGCCTCCATGACCTCTCTGCATTGCTCTTTGCCAGCGTGAATGATGCTACTGGACAGATAGATCATGGCTGATATTCATACCAAAGCAGACCATCTGGAAATGCAATTGGAACCTACAACCTCAGGGGATTGCTGAGCTCAACAGAGCACAAAAAAAGGCACTGTGCCCACCACTATTTGACTGTGTCATGACCTTAGCTCTGTACAGCAATTACTTTGACCTTTTAATATAACTATGTCAAGTACTGTCACACTCAAAGGCATCTGTTCAATCGGCCATCCTCACAGAAGCAAAGGCAATACTGGCGGGTGCCTTTCATGGTTAGAGCATTTAACAGGAATGCATTTTGCATCAGAGCATTTGAAAAGCAATCTTCCACAAATGTGTCAATAATTGGTTAGTGTGCTAATTAGGCAAAGAAACAACATTAACAGCACAATCCTATTCTTGCCTAGCGCCAGAGCAGCTACTGCACCAGTCTAGGGTGTCACAAATGTGCCTTAAAAGCACATTTGCAGCACTCTGCGAGAAGGCTGTGCTGGCAGAAAGGCCTGCATTGTCCCATTGGCACCAGATCCAAAGTAGCACCCAATGGAGCAAGTAGGAGCTGCTCCAAGTACCATAGGGTTGGGAAGGGTGGAATAGGGGCAGGGAGGGTGTACAAGCGGGGGGAACAGGCCTGGGATGGGCGGATCCGTGATGCTGGCTTATGCTGCAATCTTTTCCCCCTCCTGAGGCTCTCCCCTGACACAGGGCTTCTTGGACCTGCGCCAGCAATATAACTGGCACAAATCCAAGTAGCCCCATTGGTCAGGCTGGGGCTTTACATGGGGTAGGGAAACAAATGTTCCCTTACCCCAAGGAGATCTCCAGACTGCTCCTTACCAGCACTGGGTACTGTATTTTTTTTATTTATTTAACCTTTATTGGCATAAAAACTGGGTACAGTGTTGGACACGCAGCCCCACTGCTTTGGCACTGGATAGCATTGGGTTGCTCATTGGCTTTGATTTTATAACATCACAGAGTTGGAAGGGACCCACAAGGTAATCTAGTCCAACTCCCTGCCTGTAATAGGAAATCTTCCTAGAGCATCTCCGGCAGGTGCCTGTCAAACCTCTGCTTGAACATCTTCAGTGATGGAGAATTCACCATCTCCCTCGTCAATCTGTTTCACTGGCAAACTGCCTTTACCATCAAGAATTTCTCCCTGATGTCCAAACAGAATCTCCTCTCCTCAGTTTGTACCCAATGGATCTAGTTCTACTCTCAGAAGCATCTGAAATCAAATTTGTTTCATATGACAGACAGTATTCATCAGGTATTTGAAGAGTGCTATCATATCCCCTCTCAGCCTCTCTCCTCAGGCCTGAGCAACAAAATATAGAAATACCCATCCTTGCTAGACCAACCTGCTTCACAGTCCTTGCTTTCTGATTTGTCTGCAGCTGAAGTACATTTGGAAGCTACCAAGAGAGGCCTTTTTCAGAGAGGACAACATGTTTGTGGAACTCTCCCTGAGGATGTTGATCAAGTCATTATCCTTATCTAGTTCATATACGTGTTGTGCCTCATTATCCACTGGGGTTCTGTTCTGGAATTCCCAGTGGATTAAAAAAAAAATTAGTATATACCAGATCAGTGGAAAAATAACTTCAAAGAACCACTTCCAGGTTTCTTGCTCTTCCATTGTCACCCCAGATGCATTGGTATAGACGCTATACTACATTCTGCCACTAGATGGGGTGAATAATGGAATCTAATGGAATGAAATTACGGCTGAATGCAGTATAGCGTCTATATACCAATGCATTCTGGAGTGACAATGGAGGAGTATGAAACCCAGAAGTGGGTCTTTAAAGCTATTTTTAACCCTGAGAAGCTTGTAACCAGTGCGGTTTTAACTGCATGAAGGTAGGAAATGGGATTTTGGCGTTTTTTCCCCCCTTGTTACAAGGCATTTAAAGGTGGATCCTGGTATCAGTGGTGAGTCAAATCAGTGCATGACAAATGAGTGAACAATGAGACATGACCTGTGTATATTTTGCAAGTGATCCATATGGAAACCAAATTGCCTAATTTCCTTGTTTCTTCCTGATGGGCTTGCAAGTTGGTCGTATTGCGTAGTGAGAGGTTCATTTTCTGGGTTTCAAGGTTACATTCACCAAGTCTAGATTTTAACCTGGCATTTTGTCCTGTAGAGCAGTGATTCTCAAACTGGTGGGTCAAACTTGTGTGAAGGGTCCCCTGTCCCTTTAAGGGGTGGGGGAATGGAAGAGCCTGGGGGTCGTGTCTCTAAGGGTGGTGAGGAGGTGTGTGCTTTCACTTTACTAATTCTAGGCTTCTGGAGGCCTCAGGAGGTGCAGGGAGCCCTGCACAGCCCTCCTCAGGGCTCCCCAGTGCTTAGAATGAGAAATAAGCGAGCACAAAGCATCTCCTGGTTGCAATGCAAAAAGGAAGTGCTTTACACCTGCTTATTTCACAACATTCCAAGCATCAGGGAGCCCTACAGAGGGCTTTTCGGACCTCCCTGCACCTCCTGGAGCCTCCAGTAGCCCAGAATTAGTAAAAGTTACTGAAAGTATACACCCCCTCCCCCCTTAGTGACGCGATCCTGAAGATGGTGTCACTGTCCTCGCACCTCCCCCACAAAGACTTACTTAGGGAGTAAATCTCCCTAAAAGTTTGAGAACCACTGCATTACAGTGTAGAGCATTGTCAAGGGACTAAGAATAAAAACTAACACCTAAGAAATACTAAAACTAACTAGGAGCAGAGATGTTAAAGCTCCACTAAGTGGAGACAAAAAACTGGAACAAATACCCTGACCAGAAATTCACTAGAACCCTAAGCCTAGACAATTGTGATCTGAAATCAGCAACGCAAGCTTGATACTGCTCTGCAGAGTATAAGGAGAAATGTATAGGGTTAAAATCTAGACTTGGTGGATGCGATCTCTCACTATGTGATAGTTCTGTCCACAAAAGCCTTAGTTCCTATGGTCATATTGATTTATTTAATCTTGAAAGATAGATTTATGGTGCTCACTATCATATGTCACTCTTTCTAAAGTAGATGGAGCAATTGTCCTTGCATGACTGGTGGGTACCAAGGCAAGCAATTTGTACATAAATCTCTTGCAAAGAGAAAATTACTTTAATCTGGTCTAAAAAGAACCAAATGCAGATGGTTTGTCTGAGAAGTACAGACATAAACTGTGTAATCATGATCTGGTAGCTTACAAATGGTATTATTGCAAATTACATAAACTAAATCAAAATTAAAGACAAAACTAAAGAAACTGGATAGCACAGATAAATAATGATTCTTATAATCTGGTACAGGATGATATCAATCAGAACAGATACATCAGGCACACTGATGAAGATCCATATGCCACCTCTAGTATTCCATTTGTTATCATTCTAATAGTACAAGTTAAGAGTTTAAGGTCAGGAGTTAAATAGATAGTAAACCACTGTTGATTAAAACTAAGAGAGTTGGAAAATCTAATGATCAATCCCAAAAATTTGTTTGCACTATCAAGATTTCTATCCAGGTTATCAAGCAAACAAAACAGTCCTGCAAATAATTCAAAGCTGCAGTCCTAAACACATTTACTAGGGATTTCATCCCACTGAACTGAATTGCACTAACTTCTAAATAGACATGCACAGCTCTGTGCTGCATGGCTACAATGCAATGCACAGTTACATGGGAGTAAATCCCATTGAACACAGTAGGACTTATTTCTGAGTAAACATGCATGGGATTGCACTGCACATTTATTAGTGCGCAGGAAATGTTACTAGCCTGCTCGATCACACAATACCTATATTAAGTCATTTAGGGTTTCAAAGGAACAGACCACATTTTGTAAGGCTTACTATTCTTGCTAGCTGCAAGAAATTCTTTCTGTCACAAGTGACCAGCCAAGTGGTAATATACAAGCTTGCGTTTATAGTATTTGGATCTCTATAAATCTCCATAGAATGTATCTGCAGAAAATTCTGAGCTGCCCAGTGCCCAGAGGAGCAGCGGTGCCAAAATGGCAACCGCTGCATCCTGAGCACACCAGGCAGCTGCCAGGGGCTCCTCAGGGGAATGGGACAGTTGCCCCCATCCTCTGGGTAAGGGCGTAGGCCCTGCAATGGGGCTATTCAAGTCTGTGCCAGCTATTTAGCAGGCACAGAGTTGAGGGGCCCTGTGTTGGGCTGGAAGACCTGACATGGGGTTCTGGATCCAGCAGAGCTCTGCACTGCTGGTCCGGCCCCATTCCCTCTCCCCCCCACCTTGAAAAATCACTTAAAAAACCAACTCTGGATGAGTTGCGATGGCCACCGTTATGACTCGCAAGCGACTCAAGCCAAGGGGGAGGGGGGCAGAGACCGGGGGCTCAACTTGAAATTTGGTGCTGTGACTCTGGCACATCCTTGCTATGTAATACTAATTTGCTCACATAAGGAATAGAAATTTGTCCTGTTCATCACAGTACTCATCTGACTGGATGTATCTTTGCTGTGGCTGGGAATATGCTCTAGATGTGGCTGTGTGTGACTAAAGCTGAACTGAGGCAATTGTTTTCAATGGGGAATATACAGATGGAGCCTATTTATCCGCATTAGTTCCATTCCGTGACTCAGCGTGATTAACAAAAAACGCGTTGTGCTAAATGCGATAGAGTTACGCAAACACACTGCAGCCTGACACTTCAGGATGGAAGGAAACTAAGGCGGTTGTACTCAATACCCTTCCCTCCGTACTCAGCCCTCCTGTTGCCAGCTGTTCTGCTTCTTTCACAGCTGGGATGCTGAGCTTGTTTGGGAAGCCTAGTCCTCTGTGTCCCAGGCAGCCTCCCAATAGCGCTGCAGGTTCATCTCCTCTTAGCTGCCCCTGCTCCTGCAACCCTCCTGGGCCACCATCATGGAAGCTCCTCTGCCCCAGAGCATTCTGGGACTTGTAGTCCAGCTCTCTGCTCACCCTCACCTGTCTCTCCAAGGCTTCCGAAGGCTTGCTGGAGCAGGACAGCTTGCATCGTGGGGGGGGGGGATTCAGCAAGCACTCCCTGGGTTTTTTAAAGCAATCGCCTCCTCCCCCTCCTGAGCCCTCCCTGTTGCCAGCTGTCCTGCTTCTTTCACAGGTGGGATGCTGAGCATTTCATAGTCCAGCCCTATATGTTTCTACTCAGAAGTAAGCCCCATTGTAGTCAATGGGGCTTACTCCCAGGAAAGTGTGGAGAGGATCATAAGCTATATCTCATGCTTTGCTTAGTGGGAAGGCTTGCTTGTGTCCATGATTGCCTGCAAACACTCAAAATTTTGAGTGCAAAATTCAGCAAACACTCCCTGGGTTTTTTTTTAAAGCAATCCCCTCTGATGCTGCCACACCTGCCCTGAGTGTGAGTGTGTGAGCACTCCACCTTGCTGCTTGTGTTCTGGTTACACAGGGTTTTCCACCCCCCTCTTCAGCCTCTTTGCTGGCTCAGGGGCTCCAGGAACATTACTGTTCCTTCGAAAGGGGAACCTCTTCCAGGGCTATTCCCTGCCTGGGCAAGGCGGAGCCTTTTTGCAGTGTTTTGGGCTGCCTGGAAATGGAACAGAGGCCAGCACAGGGCAAAGGAGGCAAAGTGTGTGTGACTTTCAGTTCCCCCACCCCATTCTCATTGAGACAAATCCTCAGATTAAAAATCCGTGGATAAATAGGCTGCACCTGTAGAACCATAAAGATACTCTATCAGGGTCACTTTCTATTCTACAGAAAGGGGCACGAAATGAGGGAACAAGAGATGCATCTTCCTGAATCCATGACAGCCAACTTGCCTTCTTATTGTACTGCCATCATGCAGCAAGGATGCAGAAACAGACATCTCCTTAGTGAGCAAACAAGCCGATGGGACTGTAACTCTTTCTGTCTCCTATTTTTCAGTGCAACATCTGTTTGACTGAAAAAGCCAGGCACTTCAGAGGCTACCACCTGGTTCCCTTTTTCCTCATGTATATCATCATTCCACACCTCACTTTACTCATCAAACTGACACTGAGTACACACACAACCTGTTTTTCACACAGGATAGCACCGAATTTAGCAGGAAGCTCATAAATAACTCTGCATGCCCCTTTGTATTTTTGAAAATTACTCATGCTTCCTAATTTTTTTTCCTTTGCATTAAGTGGGTCCTTCTGAGTTTCTAAAATCTGCATGTTTAAATTCCCTGTTCTTTTCATCAACTTCACCAACATTTCTGAAGACTTTCAGTCAGTCTCTATAACCACACACCTTTTGCATGTTGTTCCTCAGTTTTAATGGAACATCAATGATACTTTCCCATCTCATGTTCTTAAAGATTAACTAGAAGGGGGTAGATATATCTCCTCTGTGAAGATGTACATTTTCCAAGCGCATTCACAGATTGCAAACCTTGTGTGCAGGCATGCTATTTCCACAGAAAATTCAAAGTCACCTTAGATGTCAGAGTACTGCTCCTGGATTGCTCTCTGAGGCTGAAGTTTGAATTGGTAAAGGTATTATCATTTTGCTAGAAAATTCCCTGCTTGCATCCCAGGGGCAGGATCAGCTTGGAGAGGGGATGCATATAAGGGCTTATTTATTTAACAGTTTTCTACAGTATATTGCCCATCATGCAGTGTTCAAACAGGAGGGGTGTGCAATACATTGTATAAAAACAACATACAAACAAACCCTAACCATAATTAAGAGAAGTAGTAAAAAGTGCCTTCTTTCTTAAACATTTCATTCTTGCTATAACTTCTGCCATTGCCTGGTAGCAGACCACTCTCATTGTGCCATTTTATTTTTCCACAAGCCATGCTGTCTCTTGAGCAGCGCTTCCCAAACTTTTAAGCACTGGCACCCACTTTTAAAAATGACACTCTGTTGGGATCCACCTAGCTTTACAAGACTTAACAAAAAAAAGTTTCACTATACCAGCTGCTCAAACATTTGATTTTATACTTTTTATTATGGGGGGGAACTGCCTTCTGGAGCGTTTGTTGAGCTCCAAGTTCATTGGATTGGAACCATCCTGGTGACCTTGCATTCCCCTTCAATAAGAGCCACGGCACAGTCACCTCCTCATAAGTAAACATGCACTCCATTTCGGTTTCCATCGGGCTCAGTACATTCTCCTTGTCAGCTATCAGCTTGTCAGTTTTGCAATCCACCAAAAATTGGGTTGCAACCCATAGTTTGAGAACCACTGTTCTAGAGTAGCAGTTCCCAAACTGTGGTTCTGTGGCCTACCAGTGGGTCATGACTGAATTTTTGGTGGTTCACAAAACTGACAAGGTTGCAATGGATTAGGCCATGTGCATCAAGGGTTATACAATCTGTTACTTGGGGGAGGGTGGGATGCACTGCTGCACAATCACCATTATAGCCACAGAGGTTTGAGTGACTGACTGGTCAAGCGAAACTTTTTTTAGGTGGTTTCCGATGTTAAAAAGTTTGGGAACCACTGTTCTAGAGCATTGTGGGTAAATAAAATAACAGCCACCATGAAGCAGCTGTACTGAGTTCCCCCCCCACACACACATTTTTATATCCCCCTTCCTCCAAAGAGCTCAGGGTGGTGTACACAGCTGCTCCCCTCCTTTTGTCCTCACAACAACCCTGTGAGGTAGGTGAGGCTGAGATAAAGTGACTGGCCCCCAGCATCCCCTAAACTGGATGTATAATGGATGAATAGGAAGAGCAGAAAATAAGCCCCATTCATATTCACTGGTTACTCATACTATTTCTTTTAGAATGAATGCAAATTGAAAGTTAATGGACCTGATTCAGTTCAATTTTTCATTTGCTCAAAAACAAAAGCACACTCCTCGTTTTCAGGCACCAACGTGATTAAGAATTTACTAACAATGAAAGAAAACAAAAGTTTCTTTGCACACTGCTCTTCTGTTTCTTTGAGGGCTATTTTTCCTGCACACATATTCACACTGCCTGCCAAGGCCGCAGAGCAACTTCTGTTTTCTTCTCTATTTACAGCTAGCACATTCCTCTCTTCTGTATTAAAAAGTTTTATCTCCAGTGACTGCCTCATGCTCGCTTGTTCATTCCAGCATCTGGCAGGCTTTGGGAATACACACAATTCAGCAAAAATAGATTGGCTTCCACCTACCAAGATTCTTCAGAAGGCAGGAAATTGAATCTTTTACATTGCAGTTTTCCTTTCTCTTGCTATAAGCTCCTGTAGTAATTTTCCTGATGTCTGTGTCAAGGCTGATTTGTCACCTTGTCACCAAAGTTGCATTAGAAACTTAAATAGACTCCCACATAAACATTTTCTGCAGGGGGCAGGGAAAACCTTGCAGAATGGCATCTACCACGTACATTTTTCAATGCTGGTTGTAGAGTTTGACGTGCCTGCTTGTGGAGTAGTGAGATACAAGATATACACTGTAATCCTGGCCACAGAACTAGCCCTGAGACAATTTCTCTCACACCAAGGATAGCACTAATGTTCCACTTCTGTTACAAAATCCCAATTATCATCTTACAACTTGCCATTCATGCAACTAGTTGAACATATGAAGCTGGCTTCGACTGAATTGGACCAGTGATCCATCTAGTTCAGTACTTATGCTGCTTGCAATATATTTCCAAGGTCCCAGATTAGGGTTTTACCAACCAGCTGAGATTTTTAACTGGTTTTTAAACAAACCAAGCAGCTTTGTTTTTAACTGGAAACACCAAAGATATTTTGCATAGAGTGCACATGCTCTTCTATAGCTGCCCATATTAGACCATGCAGTTTTTATTGCTATTCTATTTCACGTGCAGCCACGTGAAAGGGAATACAAACATAATATAACTACACTCCACTATTAGCGCAATTCAGACCATGAGAAAGTATGTAACAGAAAGACACAAGCTGAAATATAAAAGTCTCTTCACAAGGAATCCTTGAATCAATAGCTGCTCAGAACAGTACCCCGAGTTCCTTATGAGAAGCCATGAGGGTTAAACTGGTTTAAAGATAACTTGGGTTTGTTTTTACACTATTATACAAGTACTTGCAACATGAAATGCTACTCAGCAGCTGATGTGCAAACTTTGCATGATCCTAATTAGAAATAGCAAGAAATAAAATCATATTGTTTGCCTTTACTATTTTGAGGCCATTGAGGTGAAAAATCACAATAGTTCTATGTTAAAATGGTGCCACTTTCAATAAAAAAACCCTGTTTCTAAATTATTGATATTCATTTGTATAACCTCTGACCATAGCATAACCTAATCCATTCCAATCTTATTCTACCATTGCTGTGCTGACACAGAAATCATTCATGGTGGTGGTGGGGGGAACCCTCCAAATTAACAGAGCATGTCAGGCTAGTTCTTAAAATATTTCCGCTTTATCATTCAGGCTGACTATAAAGATTTGAATGCTGTGAATGAAGCAGTTTGCAGGGGGGGGGGAGTTTTCACATCTGGCATGGACTTTTGTGAAAATGCCAAACAAATGGATATGATAGTTATGTCGCAGTAATATGTTGCTGAATTTACATGTAAATTGATAGACAGAATAAACAATTATTAACATTTCATTAGGTGTTCATAACTAGGAAAGAAAAGAGGGGGAAGGTAGGATTTTAGAATTCAAGATTTTGTACATCTCTCATTCTTTTGAATTTCCTTGTCATTTTCTTAACTATACATTGCTGTCCCTCCAAGATAATATCCATTTTAGGGTGTAATCCTAACCAACTTTCCAGCACTGAGGTATGGGCAATGCAGTTCCGAGGTAGGGGAACAAACATTGCCTTACCTTGAGGAGGCCTTTGTGATTGCCCCCCAACTGCAGGATGCAGCACATGCCCCACTGGCACAGCTATGCCAGTGCTGGAAAACTGATTAGGATTGCACCCTTAATCTCTCAGATCTGCAGTTGTGATTAGCACTATTAAATTGTTCAGATGCAAATAACTTATTTATTTTTAATTATGAAACTCTGAAAACCACAGAAGGGACATGGCAGTCATTTTTTACACTAAAAGCCAAATGAAAACATTCGCTTAGAGCAAATGGAATTTGCTCTCTTGCTTGTGGGTGGAGATGTATTTAATATCCCTGTTCCTTGCTTTATGAGCTGCAGTGTGCTTTGTTTCATAACAGATGGAATTTCCGAAGCTGAATCAAGTTCAGGATCAGTTTAGTAGTGTCTGAAAAAAAATAGGCAAAATTAAAAATAGCCACATGTATTTCTGAGGATTTCCACCAACACTTAGCAGAAAAGAGCAAAATTTCCAAAATTTCTGAGGTGTAAGGTGGAATTGTTCATATCCCTATGCCAAATGTTTCTGTGCACATTTCTAATATTTGTTGTGCAAAAGCTTTTGAATGCATTTTTACTTATTTGTTTTTACTTTAGTATCTTGCTATACATGCAAAGTAAATTTGTTAGCTCAGGGCTGTACGGAGATTCTGTTACTTTAGAATCTTCTCATAGTAGTTTGGATGATTTTCTGCAATATACATACTGACAAACGTTTTCCAAAAATATGGGCCCCAGCAATGCATGAGCAGGGCAGCACCTGCTGTGTTGTTAACAAAAATAATAATCTACCTCAAGGTAATGCCAATTCCATCACAAGAAATGCTAGATCCTGTGACCTGAACAAATTAAGCCAATGTGTGCGGTTTCTCTTCCTTTGCATAATGTATTTTGCTTTTACTAAATCCTGGGGAGAGGCAAGCAAGCAAACATAACAATGATGCCCCATGCAGCTGCTTACTAAAAATCTTATTCACAAACTCTTCTGCCTTCTGAGATTTCACCAAGCATCGCCATGCATAGCTTGGCAATCAAAAATTCTAGAAATATGCTATAAAAAGAAAAAGAAAGGAATCCTAGTTGAATTTTGCAGACAAATCACATTATGTAGCTTTCCTGACACATTTCTAAGGGACAGTTAGTGTGTTCTAATTTTTTAAAAGGGTTCTGTAACAATTAAAAATTTATTGAGGAGAAAGTAAAACACTAATCAGAAGAACATAAGGAAAGTCCACTATTCCATTTTCCACATTAGCACATCAGCAGCCTCTAAAAAGGCCACAAGCAGGGGGAAAAAGGCATGCAGGTCAGCCCTTGTTGTCTGTGGGTTTGCAATCTGTGGATTTGACGCAACATGGATCAGAAGCCCATATTAAATGGCCTCAGAAGACCTCTCAGATAGTAGCAGGCCACCCCAGCCCTACACCCCAGGGCAAAGGTCCACGATGGGGTCCCCCTGCGGGATGCCACCACCCTTGCATGCAAATCTGCCCCCCTTACCTAGTGATCACGGTGCTTTGTGCAATTTCAGGATGCGACGGGGAAGCCTTCCAAAGTTTCCCCAATGCTTTAAATTGTGGTTTCGGCAAACCGGAAGAATAGTTCCCAACCCCATCAGGAGTCTCAGAGATGCTTCCATGGGGTCCTAAAGGTGTGCAAGGCTCCATGCCCGGGCATGTGCCCCATCAAGTGAATGGCAGGTCTGCCACTGCTCCCAGATGCAACCAGAGGTCTGGCCGGCCTTCTGAGTGCCCTTCTGGTGCCTCAGAAAACCTCTGGACACAACTAGAAGGCACTTCCAGTCATGCCCAGAGAGCCTGTGAGGTCCAACCATGGATTTCATTATCTGTGGATTTCAAAATCCACAGGGGTGTCCAGGAATGGATCCCCTGCAGATACCAATGGCCAATTGTACTTCTCTCCAACCATTGTTCTTTGAAACTGTTATTAAGAAGCAAAGAGTCCAATCCTATTCTTTCCACCCAGCCAATGCAGTAACACCAAAATAACTTCCACTGCATCCTGGGGGGGGGGGGAAGGGTGGTTGTGGAGGTCTCCTCGGGATAAGGGAATAATTGTTTCCTTACCCAGGGGGGTAAGCCAGGGTGGTGCAGGTTCAGGTCCAGGAAGGGGGTTAGGATTTGGTGGCCGCCACTGACCAAACCAGTTCCCTTCCTGGACCAGACCCTCCCACCCCCAACAGGGCAGTTCCTGCTTCCTGTTTGTCCTTTCCTGTTAATCCCTCCCATCACACTGCTTTGTTTAAGCATGTTTAAAGCAAGAAACACAGGTGCTTCCAGTGCAAGTACACAAAAAATAGTTTAGTGTAAAAAAATTTAACAGGCATGTGGGGGTGCCGCTGTTTATACAGCATTTCCTCATATCTGTGGTATCCTTATTGGTGGGGGGGCCAGTAGGGAACCCACGCGGATATGGGAACCAAGCTGTGTAGTACAGCATTAGTATACAGTGGGGCCTCCTCATCCACGGGTTCAGAATCTGTGGATTTGACTTACCAAGGGTACTGAACCTGCAGCTGGAGGGCCTCACAGAATCTCCAAGGAGTGTGTAGAAGCTGCATGTGGTCTCCATGCATCTCAGAACACCTCCCAACACACCCAGAAGGCACTTCTGGCCATGTTCAGGAGGTTTTATGGGGAACCCCCCCTATAGATCTTGTTATCTGTGGGCTTGGTATCTGTAATGGAAATGCACAAGATCCCTCGAGGTGATAGGGTGTTACGTGATGTCAACGGTGGGTCCCTTGCTCTGACAGATCTGGGAAGCATGGGGTTAAAATCTAGGCTTTTAGCAGTGGATGTGCTGCACTGCAGTAGCCACTAGAGGCAACAAGGTCTTCAAGGATAAAATAGCACCTGGAGAAGGAAGAGTGTGTGGTTAGCAGAAGGAGGACAAGTTTGGAGAAGGAGGGAGAATTGATTAACTGACTGACGGATGGACTGATTGGCTAATGGACTAACGAACCAACTAACAGACCTGCTGACAGATTAATGGACTGGCTAACTGCTTAATGGAACTGCTGAATGATTAACGAACTGACTGACTGGCAAACGGACAAATGCAGACTACTGGAACTGTGAAAACTGGAGACTGGTGGTTGGTGGAGAACTTGAGGAGCTAATTAGTTTAAAGGTGGACCTAACTTCCCTGGAAAGAGTGGAGAGGGGACTTGGCAAAACAGCATCCCTGGTGTGTCTGGGTACAGAACCCCAATGCATACTGAGGTCTCACCTGTACATTAGACACACACACACACATACTTAATACAAAGTCAAAAAAATATCACAAAAATACTAACAAAAGTTAACAAAAACAACAAGGATTAAATCAGAAGATTCTTTAAGGAACCACAAGGCACTCCACAAGAAAGCTTCATGAGTGTTGTGTCTTTGGTGCATTCACAATTGTAACACACACACACAACTCTAATTACAAGGCAAGCACTGCGAAAAATGAGAGTATGATAATCCTCTCAGACTTTATTACTACAATGATATCTTCTTCCCTTTAAATGCATGTGTGTCATTTGCTAGTATTTGTTCTCCTTTTCCTTCTACTGACTTTTCAATTTAAATCTTTACTGAATATTTTAAATATTACAATCATTATAATCTCCTTTTTGTACAGCAGAACTGCTTTATTATGTATATGCAATAATGGTTTTTTTTTAATTATCTCAATTTCTCCTGAACATTAAAAATGTTCCAAAAATATGGATTATCTTTTAGCAAAGCTGTAACATTTTAATTCTTCAATAACACCACATTTATTATTAGTTAGAAAAATGTAATGTGTATTCACTTTTTAAAAAGCAAGAACATTGTACAAATTATATTTTACCAAGATGTTAAAAATGATAGTTTGATCAAGAAATATATCCTTAGGGTTAGAATAGATTAGTGAAGTACTGGGAAATATAGTTATCCAGTTATACAGCTCCCAGTGTAGTGCTCTCAGTATAGTAAAAGAGCAACAGCTTCCTCAGGGTTCAGATTTTTCTTCCACGCTCACAAAGTACAGCAATAAAAGAAAAAGAAAACATAGTGACAGAAGAAGCTTAAGTGAGGCTTTATACTGTTATAAATGCTACATGCCTCCAAATTAAATGCATTTACATATCCTTATGGCAATCTGTGCAACAGACAAATTTGGCACATCTTCCTTAAGGAGTAAATTACATAATTCACCCTCATTCAAAGAACTTTCTGTTGACCTTGGAAGGAGGGGAAAAGACGGAAGAGGTGAAGAAACATGAGGAAGCCTAGGGATGGAGGAGGCGAGGAAGTGGGGGCAAGCTGGACCTGAAAAGAGGAGAGAGATAGAGAGAGAAGTGGAAAGGACCCTGGGAAAAAGCAGAGCAGCTTTTAAACTGATCCCTGGGGGAAGGCCGACAGGAGCCGAGGGGCATCCGGTTCAGGACTCCTCATCCCTATGGGATGAGGATGGGGAGGTTAGAGAACAACAAGACAAAGGCAGGGTAGGAGAAGAAATTGGGAAAGGTAGGGTGATGGGATGTGATAGACGGTTTGGCACAATGAGAGGATGCGGGGACAAAGGAGCGAATAAGCAGCCCATCCTGGGGCATTCCGTGTATAAATGCTTTTATGCGAATGCCCGAAGTCTACGAGCAAAGGTGGGAGAACTGGAATGTCTGGTGACAAGGGAAAATATTGACATAGTGGGCATAACGGAAACCTGGTGGAATGCGGAGAATCAGTGGGATACCGCAATCCCGGGCTATAAACTCTACAGGAGGGACAGGCAGGGGCGTGTTGGAGGTGGGGTGGCCCTTTATGTTAAGGAAGGGATAGAATCCAGCAAAGTAGAGATTGAAGGTGGGTCCGACTCCACCGTAGAATCTCTGTGGGTTAAATTACCAGGCTTGTGCAGCGATGTAATACTGGGGGCGTGCTATCGTCCTCCAGACCAGAAATCTGATGGGGACCTTGAAATGAGGAAACAGATCAGGGAGGTGACAAGGAGGGACAGGGTTGTAATCATGGGGGACTTCAATTATCCTCATATTGACTGGGTCAATTTGTGTTCTGGTCACGATAAGGAAACCGGATTTCTTGACGTGCTAAATGACTGTGGCTTAGATCAGCTAGTCACGGAGCCCACCAGAGGACAGGTGACTCTGGATTTAATTTTGTGCGGTACACAGGACCTGGTTAGAGATGTAAACGTTACTGAGCCATTGGGGAACAGTGATCATGCTGCGATCCGTTTTGACGTGCACGTTGGGGGAAGAATACCAGGCAAATCTCTAACAAAAACCCTTGACTTCCGACGGGCGGACTTCCCTCAAATGAGGAGGCTGGTTAGAAGGAGGTTGAAAGGGAGGGTAAAAAGAGTCCAGTCTCTCCAGAGTGCATGGAGGCTGCTTAAAACAACGGTAATAGAGGCCCAGCAGAGGTGTATACCGCAAAGAAAGAAGGGTTCCACTAAATCCAGGAGAGTGCCTGCATGGCTAACCAGCCAAGTTAGAGAGGCTGTGAAGGGCAAGGAAGCTTCCTTCCGTAAATGGAAGTCTTGCCCTAATGAGGAGAATAAAAAGGAACATAAACTGTGGCAAAAGAAATGTAAGAAGGTGATACTGGAGGCCAAGCGAGACTATGAGGAACGCATGGCCGGCAACATTAAGGGGAATAATAAAAGCTTCTTCAAATATGTTAGAAGCAGGAAACCCGCCAGAGAAGCAGTTGGCCCTCTGGATGGTGAGGGAGGGAAAGGGGAGATAAAAGGAGACTTAGAGATGGCAGAGAAATTAAATGAGTTCTTTGCATCTGTCTTCACGGCAGAAGACCTCGGGCAGATACCGCTGCCCGAACGGCCCCTCCTAACCGAGGAGTTAAGTCAGATAGAGGTTAAAAGAGAAGATGTTTCAGACCTCATTGATAAATTAAAGATCAATAAGTCACCGGGCCCTGATAGCATACACCCAAGGGTTATTAAGGAATTGAAGAATGAAGTTGCAGATCTCTTGACTAAGGTATGCAACTTGTCCCTCAAAACGGCCACAGTGCCAGAAGATTGGAGGATAGCAAATGTCACGCCTATTTTTAAAAAGGGAAAGAGGGGGGACCCGGGAAACTATAGGCCGGTCAGCCTAACATCCATACCGGGTAAGATGGTGGAATGCCTCATCAAAGATAGGATCTCAAAACACATAGACGAACAGGCCTTGCTGAGGGAGAGTCAGCATGGCTTCTGTAAGGGTAAGTCTTGCCTCACAAACCTTATAGAATTCTTTGAAAAGGTCAACAGGCATGTGGATGCGGGAGAACCCGTGGACATTATATATCTGGACTTTCAGAAGGCGTTTGACACGGTCCCTCACCAAAGGCTACTGAAAAAACTCCACAGTCAGGGAATTAGAGGACAGGTCCTCTCGTGGATTGAGAACTGGTTGGAGGCCAGGAAGCAGAGAGTGGGTGTCAATGGGCAATTTTCACAATGGAGAGAGGTGAAAAGCGGTATGCCCCCAAGGATCTGTCCTGGGACCGGTGCTTTTCAACCTCTTCATAAATGACCTGGAGACAGGGTTGAGCAGTGAAGTGGCTAAGTTTGCAGACGACACCAAACTTTTCCGAGTGGTAAAGACCAGAAGTGATTGTGAGGAGCTCCAGAAGGATCTCTCCAGACTGGCAGAATGGGCAGCAAAATGGCAGATGCGCTTCAATGTCAGTAAGTGTAAAGTCATGCATATTGGGGCAAAAAATCAAAACTTTAGATATAGGCTGATGGGTTCTGAGCTGTCTGTGACAGATCAGGAGAGAGATCTTGGGGTGGTGGTGGACAGGTCGATGAAAGTGTCGACCCAATGTGCGGTGGCAGTGAAGAAGGCCAATTCTATGCTTGGGATCATTAGGAAGGATATTGAGAACAAAACGGTTAGTATTATAATGCCGTTGTACAAATCGATGGTAAGGCCACACCTGGAGTATTGTGTCCAGTTCTGGTCGCCGCATCTCAAAAAAGACATAGTGGAAATGGAAAAGGTGCAAAAGAGAGCGACTAAGATGATTACGGGGCTGGGGCACCTTCCTTATGAGGAAAGGCTACGGCGTTTGGGCCTCTTCAGCCTAGAAAAGAGACGCTTGAGGGGGGACATGATTGAGACATACAAAATTATGCAGGGGATGGACAGAGTGGATAGGGAGATGCTCTTTACACTCTCACATAATACCAGAACCAGGGGACATCCACTAAAATTGAGTGTTGGGCGGGTTAGGACAGACAAAAGAAAATATTTCTTTACTCAGCGCGTGGTCGTTCTGTGGAACTCCTTGCCACAGGATGTGGTGCTGGCGCCTAGCCTAGACGCCTTTAAAAGGGGATTGGATGAGTTTCTGGAGGAAAAATCCATTATGGGGTACAAGCCATGATGTGTATGCGCAACCTCCTGATTTTAGGAATGGGTTAAGTCAGAATGCCAGATGTAGGGGAGAGCACCAGGATGAGGTCTCTTGTTATCTGGTGTGCTCCCTGGGGCATTTGGTGGGCCACTGTGAGATACAGGAAGCTGGACTAGATGGGCCTATGGCCTGATCCAGTGGGGCTGTTCTTATGTTCTTATGGAAGGAGAAAGCAGGACTGCTGTAGGGACCTGGTGGGAACCTGGGATTCAAGAGTCAGCTGAACCCTGGAATTCAAGAGATGTGCCTAGACTCACATCTATCTGGCAGGAGAAGACTTCTAGCAACTCAGAGCCCATTTTAGCAAGGGACATGGAAACCATTGTGAGCCAACAAGTTTGGGACCTCAAGTACCCAGCAAGATTCAATTGAGGGCTTCACTACCATACAAGGGCCTCCACCTAAGCTGCTAGCAGGCTCCCTCAGAAGGTGGGCAGTAGTGAGGGTGAAGGTAACAATGCTTCCTGTTTCTGAGAGAGAAGAGACAATGCTTCCTGTTTCTGTTCGTTGCTTGTTGGATGAAATAAAACGGTGTTAGTTCTATACTGCCTTGCAGCAACTGGATCAAACTGCAAGGGACTTGTAAGTCTAATCGGTTCATCTCTCTTGCCTGGCACTCAGTTCTTCACAGATGCACACACCAATGCAAATTTTCATACACACCCTTGTTACATTAGCTAACTTTGTTGTCAGTGACAATGTAACTGACTGAAATGGCTACTTGAGAAGGGGTGCTATAATACGTACAAATACCCATAATACCTACAAACCTATGAATTACTTGGATTCTGGGAATACCACCCTCTGGCTCCCAGCCAACAGAGCCCTGATCAGCACATACATGTGTGAATGTGGGTTTTTATAAAATGAAAAACTTTATCCGAAATCACACGGTAATACTATATCATAGAAGCGGTTCATTGTAGCTGAGGAGGATGCACACATCTTTTTTCCCCCACAGCCAAGATCCATGAAAGGCCACGTGAAAATGCATAGAACCCAATTCTTCAGCAGGGCTAATCATTATTAAAATCTGTAGTCTACTGATTTTCCTAAGAACTAAATGCAGCATTGGGCTAGGGCAGAAGTCCTCATTTTACCCTCACAATAACTATGTGATAGGTTAGATCAGGGATGCCCAAACCCCAGCCCGGGGACCACTTCCGGCCCTCGAGTACTCCTAATCCAGTTCAAGAGGAGCCCCCAGTCTCCAATGAAACTCTGGCCCTCCGGAGACTTGCTGGAGTCCATGCTGGCCTGATGCAACTGCTCTCAGCATAAGGGCGACTGTTGAACCTCTCATGTGAGCTATGGGATGAGGGCTCCCTCCACTGCTTGCTGTTTCACGTCTGTGATGTAGCAGTGGCAGCAAAGGAAAGGCCGGCCTTGCTTTGTACAAGGCCTTTTATAGGCCTTGAGCTATTTCAAGACCTTCATTCATTCATATGAGTTCCATCTCTAATATATTCATTTATGTAAATTTATTCAAATTTGAAATGTCAATTAATTCTTTTTTTCCCCGGCCCCCGACAGTGTCAGAGAGATGATGTGGCCCTCCTGCCAAAATGTTTGGACACCCTGGATTAGATTGAGAAAGAGACACAGCCAAGCTCATTCAGTGAGTTTCATGGCTGAATCATACTTTAAATATACGAGATCACAATAATTGCTGCCATCCCATTGAAAAACTACTATAGGTACAAAATGGCTTCCACTGAAGATAAATGAGCTGGATTGCACCCCTAATTGCATTGTACATTTCTCAAATATGGCTAATAATCTATTTGTTTAATTCGTACAGCATAATCTTCTGAGTAAATCAGAAAATCTACGAGTTAAACATTTTAATGCATTTTTTAATATGAGCTGGAGGATTGAATCCCTATATTTTGTCTAATTTTCAAGTATAGACTTGGTTCTGCGTCAAGTTTGCTGTGTTTATCTATTTCCTGAATTAATTTAGCTCCTAAAGCAATTTAGCAGGAGCTCCATCATCTGAATAAATTTGGATGCTTGTGTAGTTATTTACTAGACATTATGTAATTTGGGAGGGGTTTAAATTTAATTTTAGATGAGTTTCAAACATAGAATTAATATTTATTTTGGGAGGGAAAGAAGTCAGATCTAATCTAAATAAACACATGCACATACATTAATACCTGCATTTTATTAGCTACCAAATATTAATATAATTCATGGCCATTTTGGAATGTACATAAAGAGCTGCAAAAAGCAAAATGAACTTTGATTGACCTTAGGCTGAAGACAAGAGATCCCAGCTGTGATATTTTATTTATTTGCAGGGCAATCCTAGAACAAAGTGATCAACCTGAATTCCTTGCACTGCCTTTACATATATGAATGTCATCATTTTCTTTGTCTTTGTAAAATATCTTCCTGCAACTAAATAAAGACACAGAAATCTGCAGACTAATTATGCACTAGCAAGGTGAACCTTGTGAAAAATCATGATGGATATTTGAGGGTAAGGAAAAGTGAAGGATGAGGCACTGCCGGCTTGTCTTCCCAAAATCTTTCCGAGGGGGCCCTTACTGGCTAGAGGCAGGCAGAATCCTCAGCACTTTCTACACTGCTTCTTAAATTCTCTGACAAGGGTGAATAATCCTTGTATAACTTAAAGCAGCATTTCTCAAACAGTGGTATTTGTACCAATGGTGGTGATTCTTGAGGTACTGTCTGATGGTATGCACTAGACCCCCAGACCCCCACCACCTGGGAGACCAGCCATGCAACTCAACAAACAGCAACAGAAGGCTTGGCTTGGCAGACAGAGCTCCAGCATGTGCATATCATGTGCTCAAAAAAACCTTTCCATCTGCCCCAAGTCTCTTACCAGTGTTTGTTGCATTGCGTCTGGCTTCCCAATCTAGAACTAACTGGCAGGGATAGAAAAACCCAGAGTGGCTTGACTCAAGTTGAATTGCCAAGTCAACACCCCCAATGACTCGACTAGAAAATCAGTCATAATGGGGGTACTTTCCAAGTCTCCGAGTCACTTTTTAGTGACTCTAAAAGGCTCGAGTCTCCCCTCCCCTCTAAAAAGCCTGCTGTGGAAAAAATGGTGCTGCTGCTGGGGGTGTGTATGTCGGAGTTATCTTTGAACACTCCCCTGCTGTCCCCGCCCATCTGTAAATAGGACAAGGGGGTGGGAGGGACTGCGAGGACAGAAGCGGCAAGAGGGAGGAAGGTCTTGCAGCAGCTAGGAGGCTTACCAGGATGACCTGATCCTTTGCAGACCTACTCAGAAGTAGTCCCACTTTAGCCAGTCATTCAATGAGAATTCCTCCTCCCTTTCCATGCTATGAACTCCCCCCCCTACCTCATCCATGCCTCCTCTCCCTCCCTGGTCTTCTGCAGCAATTGTAAGGCAGAACTCCCCCTTGGCTCCTCCTCCTGCTCACCTTCAGCCAATGAAAATATCAGAATGCCCATCCTTTGTCCAATGATCATCCATGGGAAAAGAGATTCCAGTCCCGCCTTCCTCATCTTGCTCACATTAACCCTTCCCTGCCTCCCGGCTGGAACTTCCCTGCTGCTCGCCAGTTGGAATGTTTGCCCCATAAGGTTTTCCACGCTGTGTAAACAGTAAGCAAGCAGACCCAGACACAGGAAGACTCGAGTCAGCATGTGTGGGTTAAGTGCTGAATCAGGGGAGTCCTGACGAGTCTTTTTCAGAGTCTTCCATGCGCGTGACTCACTCATTGTAAAGTCACCCAAAATCATGTCACTGACTTAAGTTCCCAAAGCTGGTAACTGGAGATTGTATCATTGCCAGTTACTTCTGGTGGTACTTCCAATAGGTGGCTCATGTAAAGTGGTACAGTTGGGGACAAGCATTGAGAAACGCTAGTTCAAAGCAACAGTAGATCTGAATTAACAGTTCATCCTGTTGTGTGCTCCTTCTAGCCTCTGTGATTTTTCCCAGTCAGGCTACTTTGGATGCTACTGCTTCCAGATTCTGCTTACCAGCCATGGTTTTGCCCTACCAGGATCCTTGTTTCCTGGTCATAATCAATCATTTGTGAGCTACACCTCACTATAATCTTATATAGATTGCACACCAGTTGTCAAAGCTTGTTTCAAAAAATCCTGGGATTTTGGTAAGAGGGCTAAGAATTCTCTGTTGGACATTCCTATTCCCACCTCACAGGTTCCAGGACTCCCTAGAGAAAGAAAATGGTTTCTAACCCATTTTAAGCCTGTAGGGTACACAACCCCTCACAACATTGCTGGCAGCCTGACAATGGATCTTCCTGAATCATTTCTTGCCTGACAGTTGCAGGAACCCTGGCCACAAGGGACTACCATCAGCCCTTTCTTCTGATTGGACTGTAACTGAGAACCAGCATCCAAGAGCCTTCTCTCTCCCAACTAACACCCAGATAATTGGTATTCCAGCTTCATATAACCCCCACCTTCACCTGAGAACTCTCCAGGTTTGCTTCAACTGCACATAGTTATTTGAATAAAGAGGTGCCAGAATCAAACTGATACTTTGGGGGAGGCCTTTTGTGTGCTACAGGAGGAACCATTTTCCTCCCAGTATTTATTCATACAACCCTAGTTGTGGTTTACCTTAGACCAGGGTTGTCCAAACTTTTTGGCAGGAGAGTCACATCATCTCTCTGACACTGTGTTGGGGGCCAGGAAAAATAGAATTAATTTACATTTAAAATACGAATAAATTTACATAAATGAATACATTAGAGATGGAACTTATATGAATGAATGAAGGTCTTGCAATAGCTCAAGGCCTGTAAAAGGCCTTGCACAAAGCAAGGCTGACCTTTTCTTTGCTGCCACTGCTGCATCACAGACGTGAAACAGTAAGCAGTGGAGGAAGGCCTCATCCCACAGCTCATGCGAGAGGTCGAACAGTTGCCCTCACACTGACAGCAGTTGTGTCAGGCCAGCACAGGCTCCAGCAAGTCTCCAGAAGACCAGAGGCTCATTGGAGACTGGGGGCTTCCCGCAGGCCAGACTGGGGGTCCTCAAGGGCTGCAAGTGGCCCCAGGGCCAGGGTTTGGACACCCTTGTTTTAGACATTGAACCAAGACTCTATAACCCAAATACAGCTGCACTCCTATCACACTTATATAGCAGTAAGTCTCACTTCTGAGTAAACATGCATAGGAGTGGAAAAATCCTCCTGAACCCACTGTTCTCCCTGGAAGCTCAGGTGGCATCTGTAGCCAGGTGGGCTCTTTCCAGCTTCAGCTAGTGCTGCAGTTGAAGCTGTACCTTTGCCACTTGGATCTGGCGATGGTGATCCATGCCCTAGTGATATCTTGGTTAAACTACTGTAACACACTCTGTGTGGGGCTACCCCCTGAAAACAGTTCAGAAATTGCAGTTAGTTCAGAATTTAGCAGCTCGGTTTGGTCACTGGGGCTCAGCATGCTGAATCTGCTATGCTTTTGCTCTGGTGACTACACTGGTTGCCTATTCCTTTCTGAGCCCAAATTCAAGGTGTTGGTGATGACCTTTAAAGCCTATATGGCATAGGACTGGGTTACCTCAAGATCCACCTTCCTCATATATTCCTGCATGTCCCCTGCAGTCATCAGAGAGGTCCCCTTCTTAATATACTGCTGCCATCTGAAGCTAGGGGGGTTGGCAGCAAGGTTATGGCACTACACTTCTGGAGCAGGAAGATTTGAGAGCAGCCTCCTCAGTATATGGTTGCCAGTGGGGTTTGAAGAGCCATCTGTTTTGCCTGGCCTTTGGGGAGTGAGGTACCCCATCTTAACTTTTATGCTGCTTTACATTATTTTATATGCTATTCTGCTCTTTTATTATTATTTTTTAAAAAAAAAATTCTAGTTTTTTAATTTTAATATTTTATCCTGATGTTTTTATCTCTATGTGTTCATTCTTGTTGTTGGGGTTTTTAGAAAAGCAGTAGAGAAATCCTATAAATAAATAAATAAATTAAATAAAATGCCTTAAGACTACATCTTCATGGAATCTGGCAGTTTATCAGTTTAAAGGATACCAGAGTGGAAGAAGGTATATTAGAGGAGGTTGTTTAGTTAACAACCCAGCTGGTGAAACAGAACGTAATGTCAAGTCTGAAGCTACAAATATCTCCATGAATTGCATCTCATGCCTCATAATCTTATAAACCAAGTTATAGGGAGCATATATAATGAACATTATTATCTGAATTGCACTGAACTACTTACTTATTTCCATGAGACAACTTACCATATTTTTAATATGCTTCGTTAAGGAACATCTAATGCTAGAGCACTGTAAGGCATCAGTGAACACAAGTGGATTCAGTTAGAAAATCAAATCTATTTAATATAAAGATCTCAGCCCTCTAAGATCATCTGGGCAAAATTCTTTCCCCTCTAGAATAAAGCAATACAGCTTTTATTATTCTGTCTGCCTACTAGATTTTTTTAGGAAAATTAAACCAGTCATAAAATTAAACTGTTCAATCCCAAAACGAAACATAACATCTATACTTACCATGCATTTGTCACTGGAATTTGAGGGATAAACTGTAAGCCGCAGCAGCAAATAATGAACTGCCTGGCTTTAGATGTTGGGAACTAGCTAAGTCTTTGCATAGGAGGGGGAAGCCTTGAAATAACATCTATTTCAACATCTGTATCATCGGTAATCAAACTTGTAGGGAGTTTGAGCCCTGCTGTAAGTTCTTGCAAGGAAGGGAGGAGGCAGCAACATGATTGCCAGAATCATGTTGCTGTTGAGGGGTGCAGGGGCTTGCTTGGACTTGCCACAGCCTGCAGCAGCCTTCTGTGCCAGCGTCCGCAGGGCTCCCAACATGGAGACAGTCAAAATTAACCATTGCAATCCACTTCCAGTTTTGCAGTTGCAAACCAGAAGTGGGTCACAATTGCTACCTGCACTATCTCTGCATGTTGGGAAGCCCCAGAAAGCTGCTGCAGGATGCGGCGAGTCCAGGAAAGCCCCTGCGCCCCTCGACAGTGATGCGATTCTGGCAATTGCGTCGCTGCCTCCCCCCTCCCCACCCCTTAATGGGGCAGAGGCCAGGGTTCTCTGGCTGGGGCATCATGGCGCCCCAGTTTGAGAACCACTAGTCTATATTATATTGAATATAATAAAAGCCTATATTTTAAAGTCTATTTTGGCAAGTCTAAAAATAATAAATGCGACCCACTTCTGGTTTGCAATCATGAAACCAGAAGAGGATCATGATCATTTTTTTATTGTTGCTGCAGCTTGGGGAGCCCTGTGGAAGAATCCTCTCTGCACCCCCCAGGAGTCCAGTGCTGCCCCTGGTAAGTTCAAAAAACACCCCTTCCCTCCCCAGCAGTAGCACAATCTTGGCAATTGAGTCATTGCCTTCACTCCTCCATACACCTTAAAGGGGCAGAGACAGGGCTTTCCTGGACTTTCCCAATCCACCAGTTTGGGAACCAAACATTTCTTATATAGGCAATACATACTTGACACAGTTGAAACTCTTGGGTGGTCTTGCTATTTAATCCCATGGAATGTGTGTCACAAAGAAAAGATAATGTTACTTACATCTTTTCTATGACATATCAGTGAATCACTTTATATGGATGGTTAAAGTCCATTGTGTTTCTTCAATCTCTCTTCATGCATTCATGCAGATAAAACCTAGTATTCTGGTAAGAATATTGGGTTCATGTCCACTCTCATCAGCAATATAAATCACATGAGCACAGCAATCCTATGCGTGTCCCCTCAGAAGTAAGCCTCATTTAGCTTAATGGGACTTATTCCCAGGTGAATGTGTATAGGATTGCAGCCTAAAAGATCTTGAGCAAGTCTCCACCTTTCAGGATAATTTAGCTCACAAGGTTGGTGTGATATTATATCACATTAGAGCTGCAAGAGACAAAGGGGGACAGAGAGTGCCTAAAACTTTAACCATTGTATAGAATTTTGGCGGGTGCAGTTCAACATGGAAGGGTTTAAAAAGCTGCACCTGCCAAATTAAAAAAGCATGCACTTCCGCAATAAAGAGGATACAAGATACCAGAAACACTTACACATGTGCCCCCCCTTTCCTCAAACAATTCAGAGCAACTCACATGCAACCTCAAGATGATCTTCCATCCAGCAAGAGTTCATGGCTAGCTCTCAGTAGATGAGCAACAGAAGTGTGTTATGTAAAAAGAACCAAGCTACATGTTATGCTCACTGGATGAGAGTAGACTGTTCCTGTCTGTTAAAAATTACAGTTGCCCTTTTGCTTGCTGGCAGAGAAAGCAATAGTAATTACATAAAGGGTAAGAGGAGCCATTTGCCACATTTCTTTCTTCCCTTATCTCTAATAATCAGCTGTTGGTAGCTAGGTTTCCATAGGAAAATCATGTCTGAAGGTAGCACTTAGTTTATCATCTTAGGGCGCAATCCTAACCCACTTTCCAGCACCGACATAAAGGCAATGCAGCTCTGAGGTAAGGGAATAAACATTCTCTGTGAGTGTCACCCAGCTGCAGGATGTAGCACATGCCCCATTGGCACTGCTATGCCAGTGCTGGAAAGTTGGTAAGGATTTGGGCCTAACTATCATTTCAGTGTAAATTTGAGAACACAAGCAGGATTTGAGCAACAAACTTGTGGTTAGGTCTGCACCAGACCATACTCTCACTAGCTAGTCTTTGTAGGCAGGTAGGGTTCGTGGCTGGCTGTGATCTCGGGTACATGCCAATGCAAATATCATTAGCTGAAATCTCCCAATATTTATTGATGTCCAAAATAACACGGACTATATTGAGGGGGGACATATATTATGTCCAAAATAACACGGACTGCTTGAGGGGGGACATGATTGAGACATACAAAATTATGCAGGGGATGGACAGAGTGGATAGGGAGATGCTCTTTACACTCTCACATAATACCAGAACCAGGGGACATCCACTAAAATTGAGTGTTGGGCGGGTTAGGACAGACAAAAGAAAATATTTCTTTACTCAGCGCGTGGTCGGTCTGTGGAACTCCTTGCCACAGGATGTGGTGCTGGCGTCTAGCCTAGACGCCTTTAAAAGGGGATTGGACGAGTTTCTGGAGGAAAAATCCATTATGGGGTACAAGCCATGATGTGTATGCGCAACCTCCTGATTTTAGGAATGGGTTAAGTCAGAATGCCAGATGTAGGGAAGAGCACCAGGATGAGGTCTCTTGTTATCTGGTGTGCTCCCTGGGGCATTTGGTGGGCCGCTGTGAGATCCAGGAAGCTGGACTAGATGGGCCTATGGCCTGATCCAGTGGGGCTGTTCTTATGTTCTTATGTTCTTATGTTCTTATATAACAAGCTCCACTGATATCAAAGATACTCTCCTGCATATTTGGTAAAGTTCACCATTCAGGTTTCTTGGCTAGCAAAATCACTAAGGGCGCAATCCTGACCAAATTTCCAGCTTCGAAGAAAGGGCAATGCAGCTCTGAGTTAAGGGCACAAACATTCCCTTCCTTGAGGAGGCCTCCGTGACTGCCACCCAACTGCATGATACAGCATACGCCCCATTGGCACAGCTGTATCGGTGCGGGAAGTTGGTTAGGATTTGGGCCGAAAACAATTATGTCTGAAGTTTTCCTAGACAGATTGTAAGTCTATCAGGGAAGGATCCTGTCCTCTCATTTTGTGCAAAGCACCATGTAAAATCTGTTTTTCGTCATATATGCTGCAGATACATGGGACAGGGAACATTTTAAAATTTCTATTGTTATACTAATCACTTTGTAAACTTTTTGTTGTTGAAAACATACACATGCATACACACAGGGCGTTTCAAGAAAACGTACACACACTGTATAGTTTCACATTTATTAAGTTATAATTCGCACATATGTGGCACATGGCATACACAGAAGCAGTTGCTTGATGCAGTTAATGAATTAGTTAATGAATAGACCAAGTGCTTGAAATTTTTCCCACTAGCATCTGTACACTGCTGGTATCATTGAGTAAGAGATCTGCAGGCATCCACCAACATGAGTGCTGGGATGATTCCACACATCTCTTCAGTTGCTTCCCTTAGATCAGGGGTGCCCAAACCCCGGCCCAGGGGCCACTTGCGGCCCTCGCAGCCTCTCAATGCGGCCCCCAGGGAGACCCCAGTCTCCAATGAGCCTCTGGCCCTCCGGAGATTTGTTGAAGCCCGCACTGGCCCAATTTCGTCCTCCAGACCAGAAATCTGATGGGGACCTTGAAATGAGGAAACAGATCAGGGAGGTGACAAGGAAGGACAGGGTTGTAATCATGGGGGACTTCAATTATCCTCATATTGACTGGGTCAATTTGTGTTCTGGTCATGATAAGGAAACCGGATTTCTTGACGTGCTAAATGACTGTGGCTTAGATCAGCTAGTCACGGAGCCCACCAGAGGACAGGTGACTCTGGATTTAATTTTGTGCGGTACGCAGGACCTGGTTAGAGATGTAAACGTTACTGAGCCATTGGGGAACAGTGATCATGCTGCGATCCGTTTTGACGTGCACGTTGGGGGAAGAATACCAGGCAAATCTCTAACAAAAACCCTTGACTTCCGACGGGCGGACTTCCCTCAAATGAGGAGGCTGGTTAGAAGGAGGTTGAAAGGGAGGGTAAAAAGAGTCCAGTCTCTCCAGAGTGCATGGAGGCTGCTTAAAACAACAGTAATAGAGGCCCAGCAGAGGTGTATACCGCAAAGAAAGAAGGGTTCCACTAAATCCAGGAGGGTGCCCGCATGGCTAACCAGCCAAGTTAGAGAGGCTGTGAAGGGCAAGGAAGCTTCCTTCCGTAAATGGAAGTCTTGCCCTAATGAGGAGAATAAAAAGGAACATAAACTGTGGCAAAAGAAATGTAAGAAGGTGATAGGGGAGGCCAAGCGAGACTATGAGGAACGCATGGCCAGCAACATTAAGGGGAATAATAAAAGCTTCTTCAAATATGTTAGAAGCAGGAAACCCGTCAGAGAAGCGGTTGGCCCTCTGGATGGTGAGGGAGGGAAAGGGGAGATAAAAGGAGACTTAGAGATGGCAGAGAAATTAAATGAGTTCTTTGCATCTGTCTTCACGGCAGAAGACCTCGGGCAGATACCGCTGCCCGAACGGCCCCTCCTAACCGAGGAGTTAAGTCAGATAGAGGTTAAAAGAGAAGATGTTTCAGACCTCATTGATAAATTAAAGATCAATAAGTCACCGGGCCCTGATGGCATACACCCAAGGGTTATTAAGGAATTGAAGAATGAAGTTGCAGATCTCTTGACTAAGGTATGCAACTTGTCCCTCAAAACGGCCACAGTGCCAGAAGATTGGAGGATAGCAAATGTCACGCCTATTTTTAAAAAGGGAAAGAGGGGGGACCCAGGAAACTATAGGCCGGTCAGCCTAACATCCATACCGGGTAAGATGGTGGAATGCCTCATCAAAGATAGGATCTCAAAACACATAGACGAACAGGCCTTGCTGAGGGAGAGTCAGCATGGCTTCTGTAAGGGTAAGTCTTGCCTCACAAACCTTATAGAATTCTTTGAAAAGGTCAACAGGCATGTGGATGCGGGAGAACCCGTGGACATTATATATCTGGACTTTCAGAAGGCGTTTGACACGGTCCCTCACCAAAGGCTACTGAAAAAACTCCACAGTCAGGGAATTAGAGGACAGGTCCTCTCGTGGATTGAGAACTGGTTGGAGGCCAGGAAGCAGAGAGTGGGTGTCAATGGGCAATTTTCACAATGGAGAGAGGTGAAAAGCGGTGTGCCCCAAGGATCTGTCCTGGGACCGGTGCTTTTCAACCTCTTCATAAATGACCTGGAGACAGGGTTGAGCAGTGAAGTGGCAAAGTTTGCAGACGACACCAAACTTTTCCGAGTGGTAAAGACCAGAAGTGATTGTGAGGAGCTCCAGAAGGATCTCTCCAGACTGGCAGAATGGGCAGCAAAATGGCAGATGCGCTTCAATGTCAGTAAGTGTAAAGTCATGCACATTGGGGCAAAAAATCAAAACTTTAGATATAGGCTGATGGGTTCTGAGCTGTCTGTGACAGATCAGGAGAGAGATCTTGGGGTGGTGGTGGACAGGTCGATGAAAGTGTCGACCCAATGTGCGGCGGCAGTGAAGAAGGCCAATTCTATGCTTGGGATCATTAGGAAGGGTATTGAGAACAAAACGATTAGTATTATAATGCCGTTGTACAAATCGATGGTAAGGCCACACCTGGAGTATTGTGTCCAGTTCTGGTCGCCGCATCTCAATAAAGACATAGTGGAAATGGAAAAGGTGCAAAAGAGAGCAACTAAGATGATTACGGGGCTGGGGCACCTTCCTTATGAGGAAAGGCTACGGCGTTTGGGCCTCTTCAGCCTAGAAAAGAGACGCTTGAGGGGGGACATGATTGAGACATACAAAATTATGCAGGGGATGGACAGAGTGGATAGGGAGATGCTCTTTACACTCTCACATAATACCAGAACCAGGGGACATCCACTAAAATTGAGTGTTGGGCGGGTTAGGACAGACAAAAGAAAATATTTCTTTACTCAGCGTGTGGTCGGTCTGTGGAACTCCTTGCCACAGGATGTGGTGCTGGCGTCTAGCCTAGACGCCTTTAAAAGGGGATTGGATGAGTTTCTGGAGGAAAAATCCATTATGGGGTACAAGCCATGATGTGTATGCGCAACCTCCTGATTTTAGGAATGGGTTAAGTCAGAATGCCAGATGTAGGGGAGAGCACCAGGATGAGGTCTCTTGTTATCTGGTGTGCTCCCTGGGGCATTTGGTGGGCCGCTGTGAGATACAGGAAGCTGGACTAGATGGGCCTATGGCCTGATCCAGTGGGGCTGTTCTTATGTTCTTATGTTATGTTAATGCAACTTCTCTCAGTGTGAGGGCGACTATTTGACCTCTTGTGTGAGCTGTGGGATGAGAGCTCCCTCCACTGCTTGCTGTTCCACATCTGTGTTGCAGTAGCGGCAGCAAAGGAAAGGCCAGCCTTGCTTTGTGCAAGGCCTTTTATAGGCCTTGAGCTATTGCAAGACCTTCATTCATTCATATAAGTTCATCTTTAATATATTCATTTATGAAAACTTATGTAAATTTATTCAAATTTTAAATGTAAATTAATTCTTTTTTTTCCCCGGCCCCCGACACAGTGTCAGAGAGACGATGTGGCCCTCCTGCCTAAAACTTTGGACACCCCTGCCTTAGATGTTAGACTGTTGCAGGCTTTCTACAATGGAGTATGTATGAACTAGAGCTCATTAAAATGTGTGTACATTTTTTGAGACACACTGTGTGTGTGTGTGTGTGTGTGTGTGTGTGTGTGTGTGTGTGTGTGTGTGTGAGAGAGAGAGAGAGAGAGAGAGAGAGAACATGCATGTGTGTAATGACTGCAATTTTAAACATGCATGCCTAGGAATTCTAGACATAGTTCCAACATGACAAAGAGAGTTTAGAGGAGCAAAATCCCTATCACTGGTATCACTTTCAGAGAAAAACGGTAATTAAACTCTGATATAACTTCATTAATATCTCCTACAGAGATTAGTGTAAAATTTAGTGTGTTAACGAGAAATAAACTAACAAAACAACCCTGAATGCAGAATGCCATTCTTCATTATTTTTATCTGTTTCCATTCTCTGCTGGCATTTAAAACAGTGACTAATTTTAAATGCATTTTTCAACTCCATATAATGAACTCAGTCAGAATAAAGTATTTTGTTATAAAGTGAGGCTGGAATAACCTGCTGTAGTTAAAGGACTGTGCCTTTTATTATTTTATAGTCTATCACAGAGCCTGACAACTGGATTACAATTCCTAATACCAAACAGCAATTATTCCCAAGCAGCGTGCTGGGGCACACTTGAATAGCACAAGATGGCACACCAGAGCCAATTTTAAGTCAAGAAAAAATGGCACCATATTGGAGAAACCCACCATAATTGACTACCTGTCCTCCCCAACAGGCTGCAAAACTATTTCAAGCAAGGAGGAATCCTTTACTTAACTTGGACTACAGCTGATAAAGAGTGAGAAAATACCTACAGTCTCACCCCTGATGATCCTGACTGATTGGGCAAAGGGAGAGTTGGGACACTGTGAAACAATACAATTGAACTATCCTACAGTTTGCAAGGAATATGCCAACCCTTTCTTCTGGGAGCTGATTTTAAAAATCAGTTTTTGTCTTCTGTTTTTAGCAAATAGTCAGGTGTGTCTCCAATTTGAATTTTTAAAAAAAATCAACAAAAAAACCACCTTTCACTTGAGATATAAAAAGTCTAGTAAACCCTGATTTACATAATTGTTTCAAAATCTTGTTTACACTGCGGTTTTTGTGAAATACAAAGATCTAGTGCCAAAATACCCTTTTCTTTTATGCGCCTCTCTATACACATACTAAAAGAAAGTTATCTATGCCTGGTTGGGTAGGACAAGTGATATAGCCTCTCTCCTCAGTCCTGAGTGAGAAGCCAAGTTCAGCTTCTGTCTTGTGGGGTGACCTGCACAACTCATCACATTCTACAATAGAAGTTAGCACTCACATCATTAGCTACTTTGCAAACGCTTTTTCTTTGTCAGGTCTAAACCTGGCAACACCTATCACTCTGCTTTTTAAGTACAGGCCAAGTACTCTTCACCTTAAGAAGCTTGAAATTCCCATATCCCAAACAAGAGTTAAGACTCTTTTCTCTAGTGATCAGAATTGCAGAGAGAAGGGATGAAGAGACCTGCAGAACCCACTTCCTCTTTCCACATGTTCCCAGAGAAGAACAGAAGAAGCTACCATACACGGATCCATCCACATCTTTGGCAGCAGTACCCCACGCACTCTGGAAGCAATTATAATACTTTACATGTATATGGTGCTTTGGGAGAGTGCAAAGCACTTCACATGTATTATCTTGATGGTATCATTACAAAAACCCTGCAAGATAAGTATTATTATTCCTATATTGCAAGTCAAACTGAAAGGAAAGGTAATTGCCTAAGCTCACCTGTTGAATTCATGGCAGAGATGAGATCGAAGCCTGGGAAGTTCTGATTCCCAGCTCAGACAGCACAATCGTTTACATGTTTATTCAGAAGTAAATCCCACTGTGTCCAATGCAGCTTACAGCACAATCCTATAAATCAGTGTTTCTCAAACTGTGGGTTGGGACCCACTAGGTGGGTCGCAAGCCAATTTCAGGTGGGTCCTCATTAATTTCAATATTTTATTTTTAATATATTAGACTTGATGCTACCATGATATGTGACTGCATTGGGGGAAATGTTACAGACCTATACTTTTAACAAGCTAATATGTATATTCTTTTACCAAAGATACTAAATGGGACTTACTCCTGGGTAAGTGTGGGTAGGATTGCAGCCTAGGATCGTTAAAAGTTTTCCTGCTTGATGATGTCACTTCTGGTCATGACATCACGTCCGGTGGGTCCTGACAGATTCTCATTCTAAAAAGTGCTAAATGTGTGAGAACCACTGCTATAAATGTCTACCCAGAAGTCTCATTGAAGTCTATAGAACCTATTCCCAGGAAAGTGTGTATAGGATAGCATGTTTCCTTTCATAGGTGTGTAGCATTATCCATTACAGCAGCTCTCCTGTGTGCTGTTCTCACCTTACTCAGTTGATCTCTCTGAGCAAACCCCCAGGGACTCACAGGAAACGTTAGCAGGAGATTATTTAAGGCTGGCCGGTTGGCAGCTTTGTCTTCCTTATGCAGGTGAGGATGGCAACACAGTCACTTTGGACCAAACTAAGTAAGACAGGGCATCTTTCTTCAATACCATGTAAATATGGTTTCCCTTTGGCCTTATAATTGTTGCTTCTGCTCTCCATTTAGTGTTATATTATCTCTAAACATTTCCTATGTTTTTTTAAAATTTCCAATACCAGAGAGTAGAATGTGCCCTTTCCCCCAATCTCTGAATCAGTTATATTGGAAGAAGGGTTATTAGTAGCTTTGAAGGTCTACCCAACAGGAACAAAACCTTTACAGATATACAGCTTTACAAATCATTAATTCCTGCCATGTGTTCAGGGATGCTAAGGAGATTAAACCCCAGCAAATATCTCCAATGAAACAAGGCTCTGCTTTCGAAATACATTGATCTAGTGACAGGTTCTGGAGAAAACATACAAGGTCACTATTTCATATCTCAGCAGGAGGGAAGGAGTCTGAACACATACCATCAATTAAACAGATTGTGTAAGAAGCAGAATTGCAAGAGGGCCATTCTCTGCATAAGATTTCTTTGGATATGGTGAAAAGTAAATAAAATGAGTTTTGAGCTTTGCACTCTTGAGCATATACAGATTCAAAAAATCTTAAACGCGCAGAGACACAGAGCAGGTCTGCATAATTTGAGAAGCATCAAACCAAGCACAGTCTGCCATTTTGGCCTGCCAGGTACTGTACTTGATAAAGATCTTTTCCCACCCCACATTCACCACTGTTTTTGCAGTACAAGGCAATTAGTAAAAACAGGAGGATCAGCAAACTTTATGTGGTTGCTGTGTGAGCTGTTTTCTCCTTGGTGAGTTATAAATTGTACAAGCCTGCATGGAATTCTGCATCCCATAATGCATCACTAAGAAGAACCAGGCTTCAGTAGGTGGATCCAATGCATAAATAGAATAACACAACAGGCAGGGAACTGTTTTTTCACTCTATATAAAGTGCTGTACAGGGCTGGGTGAAGGACTTGCTTCAAGCACTGGAGATGCCTTTCTACTACCTTTCTCAGTCCACCACTCACCCAGTCATTTCATTCTGCACTGTCAATGAACAAAAAGAGGATCAGAGCAGTGGCGACACACCTGTTCGTTCACTGCTGCTGTGGAAGAACTAGAGGAGGTAGCAGTAGTCTGCTGTGACTGGAAGGGAGCAGCTGAAACTGGATCAGTCCTCTGTTGCCATGATCTCCTTCTCTATGATCAGCTTGGTGGCAGCAGTTGTCACCATCACCTCCAGACTGGGAGCTTGTCTTGTGCTTTCTCAGTTGGGCTCAGTTTGGCTGAGAGAGAGGGAGAGCACTCAGACCTAACAGCACCTGCTTTCTCATCTGTCTTCTTCCTGCTTCTCCAGGAAATGTATGGAGGCCAGTGCCTCTCCTCCATGCACTTTCTTTTTTCCCCACTTTCCAGGGGGTAGGCAGTGAAATTGGGTCTTGTGGCAACTGGCTGCATGTATCTTGTTGCCTTGTGTGCTCCCTGAGGAATCTGTAGGCCACTGTGAGATACAAGAAGATGATGGCCCTTTGACCTGATCCAGTGGGGCTCTTCTTATGAATTTGTCATTGATTTGAACAAAATCAGCTTTTCCAACCCTGGTACTATGTGAATTGATGGTGCTAAAACAACGTTTCATATGGATCTTTTACGTTTTACCATTATACGTATTAGGAGCCTGCCTGCTCTTATTTAATCATCATTGGCATCCTTCAGTCTTGGAAGACTATGGTATCATGCTCTGAAAAGTGGTTCTGGAACAGCATCTAGTGTGGCTGAAAAGCCCAATTCGGGAGTGACAATCCCTTCCACACTGGGAGTAAGTGTAGTCGGTCCCTGTTGCGTCTCTCTGGCTACGGGCCTTCCTTCTTTGCCTCTTTGCCTCAGTCTGTTGGGCAAGTGTCTCTTCAAACTGAGAGAGGCCATGCTGCACAGCCTGTCTCCAAGCGGGAAGCTCAGAAAGTTTCCCACCTGTTGAGGTCCATTCCTAAGGCCTTCAGATCCCTCTTGCAGATGTCCTTGTATCACAACAGTGGTCTACCTGTAGGGCACTTTCCCTGCACGAGTTCTCCATAGAGGAGATCCTTTGGGATCTGGCCATCGTCCATTCTAACGACATGACCAAGCCAATGCAGGTGTCTGTTTCAGTAGTGTATACAAGCTGGGGATTCCAGCTCGTTCCAGGACTGTGTTGTTTGGAACTTTTTTCTGCCAGGTGATACCGAGGATGTGTTGGAGGCAGCACATGTGGAAAGCGTTCAGTTTCCTCTCCTGTTGTGAGTGAAGAGTCCAGCAGCATCGCAGGAGTTGCCAGAGCATGACTGTATACAGCCGCAAACTGCCTCAGGGAGTCTGGCTCCTGATTTTGCCTCGAGGTTGACTCCTGAAGCCTTTTCCATAACTGGATATAGCCATTTCTGTTTATCAAAGTTTATCTTCATTACAGACGTGTGATATGTCTCTTGCTTTAATATGGGGGTGTCAAACATAAGGCCTATGGGCTGGATGAGGTCCCCAGCCAGAAGCAATTTCTCTGGCCCGTTTTAATTGGGCTCTCCCAGTGTGATAACACAGGCCTACAAAATTGAGGGTCAGAAAAGTTTTTCCCAAACTTAATGGTGGTTTGATATGAATTTGGGGTGCTGATTCCAAAAATGGCATCCGTTTTGCCCTAACATTTCTAGTTTTGGAGATATACTATAGCCTCATTAGTGAATGGTTCAAGCAGCTTCCTCATGAGGAAGCTGCTTGAACCATTCACTAATGAGGCTATGCTGTGTCTCCAAAACTAGACATGATAGGGCAAAACTGATGTCATTTTTGGAATCAGCACCCCAAATATACCCAGGAATTGGTGTAGCATTTAAGGAAGCAAAATGTGTGTTGGCCTGCATAATTGGTCTCTCTCATACCTTGAAATTATGAACAAGAATTGCACTTTTTCTCTTGAGTCATTTGCAGCTAAGGAGTTTCTATGTAAGAACAAAGTGCTTATCTCTGGTGATCATCTGCTTAATGTTGTCACTTCCTGCTTAATGATGTCACTTCTGGCCCTCAGCAGGTGCCATGCATGCTATTCAGCCCATTATATGAAATGGGTTTGACACCCCTGCTTTAACCAAACATGCAGGCAGGTAGAATCTTGCAATTACTATAGGTCACTTGTTTTAACAGACAAGCAAGCAGGCAGACTAGAAGGGAGAGTAAGAGTGAACATTAACTTCCTGCTTCCTGAACCTTCACTCTCTACTGTCTACCTGCCTGCTTGTCTGTTTGTTAAAGCAAGAGACCTACAGTAATTGCAAGAGGCTGCCTGCCTACCTGTTTGGTTAAAGCAAGAGCCATTTCATGAGAGTGTAATGAATATAAACAAAAGAAATGGGGTGCAGGGGGCCATGAAGGTAGGGTTCCCTCTTATCCACGGATTCCAGTATCAAGGGGGAGGAATGTATCCCCCATGGGTATTAGAGGATACCTGTATTAAGCAGCGTTCAAGGTCAAGCAAACATTTAGATTGCATAGATCTAACAATATGCAGGTTCACATTTTTATTAAAATGAATGTTTTCATAGTTTGTTTTGCACTTTTCATGATTTAAGTTATCTACATAGATAACTTGGATGGATGGATGGATGGATGGATGTGGATGTCTTTTCACATCCAAACCTGATTGGTTGTTAAACAGGATATCACTGCCAATATTTTATGGAACCACAGTAAAAAGAGGTGGGAGAGATATTTGTTTATTTTCATAGCTTCAAACACAACTGTTGGCTTTGGGATGCTGTTGTAAAAAGAAAAAGAGAGAAGGTTCACTGCCAATTGTTGTTACAATGTTAAGAAAAACTATCAAACTTAATTTCACAGCCTGCTGGTGTAGTTTTTATGACAATATGAAGTTTGAGAGTGATTCAACTCCTTGCCAGAAACAATGTTAGTTGGTGAGGCATCAGACTCACAGCTCCACCATGAGCTGCACAACACTCTCAGCTTTCCTTGCTCACTATATTATTTCCCAAAACTTTTCATTTGCGGAGACACATAGAATTAAAACACACAAGTAGCTTCTCCTGAGTTAAGGCAATTCTGTGGCACCCCAATCTCAGTGAATAAAAGACAGATCCTTAGAATAAGTCATCCTATTGTGAATGGGTGCTTTGTGTTCAAAAGACTAGTAACATATTTACTTGTCATGGCATACAAGCATTTGCTACAGCAGACTGTTTGGAAATTGCTGGGGTTTTTGGGGGGGAAAAAAATCAAGAAAGTTAAAGAAATTGACATTATGAAACCATTTCTAGTGAAATACTTCAGTCTTTGTCTTTTCACGTTAATCCCCCCATGAAATTGGAATAGCTGGAATTATATTACTTTAGGAAAGTTCTTAAAATAAGAGTAGGAGGGGTGGTGGTGGTGCATGGATCATCTAACATAGATGCAAAACATTAAAAAGGAAGTGGAAGGATTGCCTACTTAATTTACCATCACATTCTGCACCATGAACAGAAATGTCTGCATGGCTGGAGTGAATTTTTCCCCCCTGTATTTCCCATTAAGTTAGCATGGTCCAATAAGCAGATGAGTAAAGGCACAGGATGCAAAAGAAAAAGCACCTACTGTAATATTCTTAAAGTGTTCACTGGTTTCTTGCCTAGCACTGTAACTTGGGGTGCCTCAGCCTCTGATCCTCAAAGTACACTGCTGGTGAAAACATCATTGAGGATGTTTTTGATCACTCCCTCTCCTCTGGCTTCTAACCCAGCAGGGCCACTTTACTATGATCTTGCTTAGCTTCTACTCACCCTGAACTTACCTGACTGTCTACTTCTGAACCTTTAGTTTCCACTATTCTGATATATTGATGTCACCAGAGGAGAGATTTGAAAACATTTAGCTGCATTAGTTTGTTGTTGCAAAAACAGAAAGAAATCTTGTGAGTGATTAAACTGCTTGCCAGAAACAATATTAGTTGGTGAGGCATCGGACTCACAGCTCCAGCATGAGCTGCACAACACTCTCAGCTTAAAAACTAGCAGGCTCTTATTAAGGCAGGAGCTTTCACAGGCAAGAGTCTACTTCCATCAGATATATGAAAAAGTCAGTGAGTTGACAGACACAAATGGACACACTCACACCTAGTGGGGGCAGGGATTGTTTTGGAAACTGATCAAAAAAGGAATGAACACACACTGATACAAAGATGGAGAGGAAGTGGGTGTGTGTTCCACAAATCAATGCTAGGTATCATCGCAGTTCTGGCAGAAACACACATGAGCATCCCCATGCTTGAACTTACACAATCTAAGTGTGATAGTGTCATAGTGATGGGGTAACTTGTTTCGAGGAGTAGAACCCACGAGTCTTATCCATGCCATCTGTCCTAGACATACAGGTTCGGTTGCCCAGTCAGTGGGCAAAAGCTAATTGCAGTAGGAGAATTACAGCCCAATCCTGAGCTGCCCGGGGCGCGCGGCTGCAGCAGCACCAAGAACGGATGCCATTGCATCCTACACACCTCAGCCTGCCATGGGCAGCGCGCAGGAGAAGGGAACTTTCGTAAGGGAAGGGAAGCAGCCCTGCAATGTGGCTGGTAAGGGTTGCAAGGTGGGGCTGGTAATAGGTAAGGTAAAGGTGTTGGTGTAGGCCGCTGAGCCCCACCTGAATGCTTTGAATCCAGTGGAGGGAGCTCCATGGAACCCGCCTCCCTCCCTCCCCCCAGCACGCCTCCCACCCACTCTTTCTCCATCTACTGCCTCTCCGTCACGTCTCCTCCCCGCCCTCTTTCCGCCCTGTGCCTCCCTCCCCTCTCCCCGGAACGCCTCCTCCCCGCCCCCTCCCCGCCCCCGCTTACCTTGCCGTGGCTCAGCAGTTGGTGAAACCACTGAGCAGCGGAGGACGGGATGCCTGCCCAGCATTAGCCCAGTGCCGGCCAGTGCTGGGTTAGCATGGGCGCTGGCCCGGCAGTGAGCCTCGCAGACCTGCCTTACAGCACGTTTGCAACAGTGCACTCCGACGGAAAGCCAGAGTGCCGAGCTCAGGATTGGGCTCTTAGTTACAGCAGACAAAGATAAGGACCCAAATCCACAAGAGTTCATCACTGTGAACTCTTTTCAAACAAAGGAAGGTGTCTTCAAACAAAGGAAAAGAGTTCTACAGAAGCATATCTCAGTAGACTGAGACTTTAGACTGATGAACCAGCCCAGAGCTGGGGGGGGGGGGGAGTTGGGTTGGGTTAAAATGTCAAAAAATAAGAAAACATAGACAAAAAATAGGAGGAAAATTGGGCATTCATCACCACCTGAATTGAAATACAGGCATCCCCTGCTCATTTGACAGGTTAAGGACTGGAGAAGTGATGAAAAGTGGAAATGTTTGAAAAGTGGAACCCGGTCTTTTTTTAGTTTATAAATGTTGCTTCCAATGCTTTTTTTAGCTAGCAAATCGCAAATGCCATTTTATCTTGCAAATTCCTGCTGTCACACAAAGATTTCTGCAAATGGAGTCTCATTAATGCTTTCAGGAATGGGAATAGACCCGGAGCTGAAGCTGATTTGTTTTGAACAATAGAACCTCAACATAAGATACAAAAGTATTTTTGAAATTTGAATCAATTTTGAGATACTATAAAAACTTCATCCAAAGCAAAATTCAAGATAAATGTTGCAGTTCCTCCTTAGGCAAAGAAGATGTGGGTAAATAAAATAATTTCAATGTCCAGGTCTCCCAGCTAACCAGGGTCAGAGAAGGGGGGCAGGCAGCAGGAGGGCCCTGTATCAGGTGGCAGCAGCAGCCATAAGAGAGTGGGGGCAGAGTGGACTGTGGCTCCAACCCCTCCTGACATTGGGAGGGATGGGGTTGGCACAGTGGTCACCCAGGCTAGGTCACCGCAGACCAGGGCCCCCGAGGACCCGGCGACAGGCAGGGGGCCAGAGCCAGGTAGAGATGGGCAGGGAGCACACCGGACAGGAGGGCCTTGGCAGGCACCCTGAAAACCCTGGATCCCCCACCATCCCCTGGGTGACTGGCCACTGGGGGCAGCACCCACCAGGAGCTCTGCCCCTTTAAAGGACACAGCCACAGCCCCAACCACAGGAGCTGTGGAAGAGCTGGGTCTGGCTAAGGTGTGAGTAGATAGGAAGCAGCAGGGCTCAGGAGTAGGCCTTCTGACACCCCTGAGGAGGAAGGGAGGCTGAGGGGGCCAGCCTCCTGCATAAAAGCCAGCCCAGTCGAGGATGAGGGTCAGTGTCGGCAAGGCTGCTGGCTGGACTGGAAGCAAGCCAGCCTCTGAGTCAGGAGCCACAAGGGTTAGACATCCTGCAACCTTAGGGGAGAAGGAACTGGGTTACAGAACCCCCTTCCCCCAAAACCCTACTGCAGCCTTTGGGACTGGGTTGAATGTGCTGGGGCCGAACCTGGGGGTGCCCTGTTGCTACCCTTCAAGGACCCAGCAGGCCCCTGCGGCCCAGAGCCCAACATTCAATAACAGCAAAGTTTTGGGGTCAGAGAGAGGTTGCACATCCTTATCCCTCCATTCCAAAAATTATTTGTTATATGGCATCAAGTTCTGTTGTGTGAGAAACACCAGTCCGAAACACTCTTGGGTACATGTGTAGGGCTTCAGAGTGTAGTTTTAGGACACAATCCTAACCAACTTTCCAGCACCATTGTAAGGGCAATGCAACTCCGAGGTAAGTGAACAAACATTCCCTTACTTTGAGGAGGCCTCCATGACTATCATTCAACTGCAGGATGCAGTCCATGCCCCACTGGCACACCTGTGTCAGTGCTGCAAAGTTGGTTAGGATTTGAGCCCCAACCTCCTATATCAGCCTAATCAACATATATATCAGCCTGTAGGCATATATATTCAGAAGTAAGTCCCATTACCATCAATGGGGCTTACTTGCAGGTAACTGTGCACAAGATTGCAGCCTAAGAGTGCAATGCATGCATAGACAGCCTATGCATGTCTACTCAAAAGTAAGTCCCATTATAGTCAATGAGGCTTACTCCCAGGAAAGTGTGGCTAAGATTGTAACCTAAGGGCCTAATCCTACTGAGCCCTACACTGGCAGTACACTTGTACCACTGGCATGAAATGTTGCAAAAGTGCTGTAACCCCCGAAGATACAGGGGCACACCTATAGACAAGTTGTCTCTTCTTTCAGAGAATAACTCTTAATTTCATGCAATGCTTTGTTTTTAATCAGAATTTAATCAGGATTTTATATTACAGGAATCAATTTTCCTATCAAGGGAATAAAATAAACTATAACTCTCCTTATACTTACAACAAAATTGAAAAAAATAATCAAGGAACAATCATAATTGGAATAAGCTAAAAGAAAAGTGGAAACATCAAACGTTACATGTTACATACTATAGTATAAACATCAAACATTCCAAAAAGAAAATATACATGAAAAGTATATTTTTCATGTAAATGTTCGAGTTCTCACTTTCTTCCAAGGCACTTTTTCTAACAGCTAGAAGACAAGATGTTATATTCAGCTCGGGGCAGTCTAGCACTATTGAATCACTGTGAAGCACTACTGATTTTTTTTTTTAAGCCACCAAGAAGCCTCCATTCAGTCTGAATTGCTGGCCTCCATTAAAGCCCACACAGGGGGGTAAAAACCCTAGAATTGCATGAATTTAAAAAAAAACTTCCCACCAAGATCAAGGATCCATTGTTGTGTGTGAATACTGTGCATCAAAATTAAGTTATCACATAACAATTCTATACTAAATACAACAAAGATGCTGTTTTAGAATGGTATTTTAGCACTGTTTTAGCATTTAGCAAGGTTTTTACCATGGCTGTAACCCAAAGCTTCACACTGTTCCTTAATAAAAAATGTTATCGTACTATAGCTGGGCTGCATCTATGTGGTACCACCTCCTACTGCTGTTGATTCACTATAGTGAGAAGTGGGCAGTGCCTCAATCTCCCTCACTGACAGAAGGACTTACCCTACACTGATACCGTTCATTTGCCCAGGTATCCCCCCACAAAAGTGCATGACACAAAAGACTTGGTTGAAACAGGGCCATGATTTATTCCATTACAAGGCTGCGCAGCGATTGGTGCAATGCAACGGGTCCTAACTATACTCCACCCCCCTTTAGTGCGGGCACCTACTAGGAGGAGAGAGTTCCTGTCTGAGCCCTCCTTTTGGACGAACCACCCTGACCCAGAATCTGAGCTCGCCCAAGGCTCTCCCAGGTTCTTCATCACCAACCCCTGGAAATGGGGTCCAGCCAGCTGAATTGTTCTGCCCACCCTGAGCCAGGGAACCATGAAGGTGAGCATCCCAATTCCATTCTGGGGTCAAGCCAGGCTGCCCCTGATCCGGGTAGCCTTGGGGCTCAGCACTGACCTTAACCCGGCCTATTGCTTGCCTGAAGGTAGACACGGGTTCCCTATTTCTCCTCCAGTTCCTGCACTACCCTGCCACACCGGGGGGGGGGCTAGCCTAGTGCTTAACATCCCCTGCCCCATCTAAGAGTCCTCGCAGGACCCGTGGTAACTGACAGAAAGATATGGTTCCTGACCTCTGAGAGATGCACGCCATCTCCCCTGTAGAGGTGCGGCAGAAAGCTCACGATATCTGGGTGGCAAAGCACCAGGTCGCCGGCTGCCAACACTTCCCTCCCCAGGTGCACATTCACCTTCCTTCTGGCTCTATCAACTCCAGCTGGGCTTGTGGTACACCTCCAAACCCGACGTAGAAGCAGATCCAACCATATGATGATCAGGCCAGGCATCCAGCTTCTCAGTGTGGCAAGGTCTTCTGCCGCCTGCTGCCTCAAGAACAGCCCTGTCCTCAGGCAAAGGTCATTACCGCCAAGGTGTATGAGAAGCACCTGGGGAGGAGGAGCTCCCTGTATACACTCATATACCATGGGCAGTAACTGCCCCCACTTCATCCCTCTTCTGGTGGCCCACTGCACCAAAAGCTGTGCTCCCAGGCCCAGCTGAGATCCAAATTCACTCTTGAGAGCTTGCTTGTGAGCCCAGAAGACAATGGAGTGGCCACAAATCAGTGCCCTCACTGGCAGGGAAAGGCCCAAACCTAACAATTAAAGAAGGAAAACAAAAACAATGTAAGTAAACACAAATAATCAGTGAAAACTAGGACGACCCGCCTGCCCTGGGGCACACGTAGCTCTTAAACACTCGAGATCTCCACCCACCTATTCCTTTGATCTCCCCACTATCATAACCCATGCCAGCAGCAGCCATTGCTGCCCCTGTCCAAAACGAGTGAAGGCCAAACTTGGCTGAGTCCTGGCCAAGGCCATCCAAACACTTCCTCACCACAGCCAGGACCTGGAACCTGGTGAGGGGCTCCAGCCTCCTCTGCTTGGTGACCCGGTGAGGGGCTCCAGCCTCCTCTGAGGGGCTCCAGCCTCCTCTGCCTGGTGAGGGGCTCCAGCCTCCTCTGCTTGGTGACCTGGTGAGGGGCTCCAGCCTCCTCTGCCTGGTGAGGGGCTCCAGCCTCCTCTGAAGGGCTCCAGCCTCCTCTGCCTGGTGAGGGGCTCCAGCCTCCTCTGCCCCATTGGGGGACCATCATTGACGTCTTGGGATCCGCTCACTATGTGTGCCTCCTGCGCTATGTCGGCCCCATTCCCTGCACGACAGTACCATTTCCACTTGTGCACAAAGAGTGGCCCGTTGGACAGCTTCTTTGAGCCACATACTCACACAGCCCCGCCACCGGGCAAAGTGGGGAGTTCCCTGCCCCGTTCAGTTGGACCCACTGTCCATGACCAACCTGGTCAGTCTTCGACCGCCTCAGCCTCACGCCAGCCTGGGTCAAGTGTACATCCGTGACCCGTAGGGCACGCTCAGAGGAGTCCCACCTACTTTGTGCCAAAAACTTCACCAGGGCGGATGGCCCTGAAAAAGAGAACAAGGGCGGCAGCCCTAAACAGCAGTGCTTCAAATGCATTGGAACAGACTGCACTGAATGACTCACAAAGTGAGGCCAGGAGGTCAAACGTAACAGGCCGCCTACTGTCCCCTCCTGCAGTGCCTCAATCTCCCTCACTGACAGAAGGACTTACCCTACACTGATACAGTTCATTTCTCAATGCAGATGGCAGCTGTATAATATCAACAGGGATCATGCTGGGCTGCGAATTTGTTTCTTCAATGCAGAAAGAGCTTCATGCTTTGCTACCATCTGGCTTTGCTAGGGTGGTTGAGGAGTCAATCCCCAACTGCTCCCAAGGAAAAAAAATAATCTATAAATCCTAATTTACAGAGGAGGATTGCTAGAGAATTGCTTATGCTACAATTCCCTATTCCACCACCTCTACCACACATCCATTCCAAATAGAAGCCAGAGGACTGTGACAACGGCTAATGCAGAAAGATGTATAAAACTGCTTGTTGTATATTTTTATTTTTAGCAAGCCCAAACAGCTTTTGACCAGGAAGTCAAAAATAGTTCACAAGCCACACATTGCAGCCTTTTAGGGATTCCTGTTTTCCTTCCTGCCTGGGATTTTCTGCAAAAATCGGGTGGCTGTCAAACACCGAGCAGGCCACCACATATGACTTGTATCCTACATTCAGCTTGAAAAGTCACAAACTATGCAGCCTCATTAATGTGCATTAGGAGGGCCATTTACCCATGGCTGGTTTGAAACCAAGCTGCTCTAGTTTTTAGAAATGTAGGGAAGTTGGAGGCTGACCAAAGACAGTAGCATTTGTTGAGCTATGTAAACTGCTTTGTGAACTACTTTTTGCTGAAAAGTGGTATACAAACATGCTTAATAACAATAATATAGTGGTTAGTGCTCAGTGCATAAGAACATAAGAAGTGCCCTGCTGAGTCAGGCAAAAGGCCCATAGAGTCCAGCTTCCTTTAGGTATCTCACAGTGGCCCATCAGATGCCTCAGGGAGCACACTAAACAAGAGACTTGTATCCTGGTGCCCTCCCTTACACCTGGCATTCTGGTAGCCTACTTCTAAAAACAGGAGGTTGTACATACCCATACCAGCTTGTAACCTGCGACGGACTTTTCCTGAAGAAATTCCCTTTAAAAGGCATCCTAGCCAGGTGCCATCACTGCATCCCACGGCAAGGAGTTCTACAGACCAACTACATGCAAAAGAAATATTATCTTTTGTCAGTCCTAACTCTCCTAAGTCTAGGAATTAGTACTTTTACTGACAATGTCTATGCATTTGTTTGATTTGGTATGCCGCAAGCCAGTTTAAACCAGTTTTGAAGCTTCTTTGATACACAATTCTCCACCCAGGGCCCCCTTTCTCTTCCCAAAGCTAGGTCTTATTCATAAAAGGAAGCCTGCAGTGAGAAGGAACTCCTTGTTAATATGACCTGCACTGAATTCAGTCTAATATCAGAAATAAGTGATATTAATATTAAAGGTAGTGTGGTTACAACAATGTTGAAGAAAAAGGTGGGAACAGAGGTTAGAAAAAACAAAGCATTTGAACAGAAAAGCCTTCCTGTCAGAAAGGAATGTTTGCTGAAACAGCCTTAAAATGCATGATATCCTAAATATTTGATGCAGCATTACTAGAAAAGGCTAATCCATCCTTTAAACAATGAGTACATTGCATGACCTTAGCAGAGTAAACAACTATTATTTCGATTAAAATTTTTTTTTTAAAAAAAATGCAACTTTATGAGAACTCCATACAGCAAAGAACACATTACAGAAGCTCCTCTACTTAAGAACAAGTTAGATTCCAGGGGTGTGTTTACATGCTGTTTTGTTGAGTCCAACATCACTTTTTTTGGTTGTGAACATTTTGTGGGGGATGGGAATGTACTCACAGTACAATATTCTATAGTTTGTAGTCTTACCTTGAACGGGGCTGGCAGGAATAAGATGGCGAGTTCACAGGTTACCAGTCATGATGACTATATGCAACCTCCAGGTTTAGAGGTTACTTCTCTTTGTATGCTAGATGAAAGGGAATGGCAACAGGATTCAGGTATCTTGTTATCTAGATTGCTCCCTGAGGCATCTGGTAGGCCACTGTGAGATACCTACAGGCAGCTGGACTAGATGGGTCCCTGGTCTGATCCAGCAAGGCTCTTCTTATGTTAGTATGAATATCTGAGCATGCAATGAATTGACACCATTGCCATCTATGGACACATGGTCAGGTATGTTTGTATCCTGAGAGTTCTAAAGTTGAATGCTTTTAAGTATGGGAGCTTCTGTGTATTAGCTTGAATTTAGTACATAGCTGTTACTTCTTGGCATATTAAACCTTCACAAGTTTTGAATCACCAAGCTAAAAACAGGTCTAATAGCCATGTATTGTAGCCTGCTGGAGGCACAACGATTAAGCCTATCTTTCTGGTTCTCTTTCTTTTACTGTTTTACAAAGCATACAGATTTTGTGGCTTTAGTCTAGCTCAGTGATTTTCAACCTTTTTCATCTCATGGCACACTGACAATGTGCTAAAATGGTCAAGGCACATCATCAGTTTCTTTGACAATTGACAACACACCATACTACTGGTGGGGGGGGCTCACATCCCTCAGTGGCCCGAATGACTCTCCCCCAAACTCCAATGGTAGACATGTCCCATGGACCATTAACAGCATACTAGTTGAAGATCGCTAGCCATGGTACACTGGTTGAATATCGCTAGTCTAGCTACTGAATGCTCATTTTTGAATCATGCATGTTAGGAATGAGTCCCTTTGAGACAACTGAGGAAGGGGATACATTTTTAAAATAAATAAATAAACCTACAAAGTTCTTTTTGTAGGCCTTTTGCTATTCAGATTTGCACAGTTTGCCTTTACATGACTGCCACAGCCTAGTCATCCTTGAGAATGTGATTTGATCCTTATTGATCAAATGTGAAAGTATTTGAAGATTATACTTTCTTTCTACTTTTGTTCATTTGAATGATAGTTACACAATTCATTTAGAGTGAACCTCATACCTGTATAACTGAGGCCTCTCTAAAACTAGCAGCTCAAGCCTATGAAAGTCTACTCAGAAGTAAGTCCCAATTAGGTGTGTACAATGTTACCGCCAGGCAGCCAATCTTATCTAAATCCCTGCATGGCGATGCAGCAGTGCTGGTGCACTACTACTGTATCCACCAGGGGATTTTCAACTGCTGGAGGTCTCCTTGGGCTAAGGGAACATTTGTCCCCTTGCCCTGGAGTAAACCCCAGCAGCCACTATGGGTCAATTTGAACCTGCACAAGATCTAGCTGGCACAAGTCCGCATTTACATGGGAACGTGAATCAGGCCCAGGAAAGGCGCAGGATTCAGCATGTGCCACTGCCTCCGATCCCGCCTCCCTCCTGAGCCTGATCCACCTGCTGCCCTGCCCCCATCACCGCCCCATTCCGCCCATCCCCTGCCCTGTTAAAACCCCTCCCTCCCTCCCTCCAACTCCCTAAGCAGGCTTAGCTGCTTTTGGCAGGTCTCAGTGGGTCTGCCAGTGCATAGAAGGCCACTTCAGCCTCCTGCTGGAGGCTGTTGCGCACATTGGCAGAGCCTGCTTGGCAACTGCTGTAAAGCAGCCTTTGCTGATGCAATGCTAGTTATGCCAGTGGGGAAAGGAATTGGGACATAAAACATCTAAGACTGCAACCCAGTACACTCTTACCTGAGAGTAAATCCCATTAAACTCACTGGTACTTATTTCTGTATCACTTCGGTGCAGAAACCAAGGCTGAGATGTGATTTCTCTATCAACAGAGCAAGTTCTCCCATTTCAGGACCAGTAGCTTATTACATTTATACTTTCCTCTTCAGTATGATCATTGAGCCATTATGTTCTGAAATACCATGGATGTTTATTTCCCTTTCCACTGCTCTTGTTATCCATGAAATTAGAAAAATGCACAATGCAAACCATTTTAATGTCTCAGCACACCGATGTACAACCGCACACGATTAATATTTATAGAACTGTAGAAAGGGATGAAGATTTTCTCTCACAAAGCTGTAACTAAGTAATAAAATTAGGCTCAGGATAAATTAGAAAGAGGGGGAGGGAGGGAGGGAGAAAAATAGCCGCAGAAGTAACTAAACCAAAATCAGGGGGAAACGGAAAGGAAATAAAACTAACACCTGAGGGGGGAAATAAAATCGGTGTCCACCGCAAAATACATTATTTAAAACAACACATTAAAAAAAATCATTGTTGTTCCACATTTGAGACTGCAATATAACATAGGTTGTATTGTGGAAAGCAATGATAAAGAGGGTTGTTCCTGAAAATAATGGGTTTGCTGCATGAAGACAAATAGATGGCAATTTTGTGATATATTGCTAGGGCTTTGCTGTAGACATTCATTCCAGAGAAAAGAGCAACAATATCCTTTTCCTCTGATGTGCATGTTAAGAGTCCAATGGTAAACTGGTAATTATTTGTAGGAGATATGATGCCCTTAACCAAACATGGAGAATGTCTCAGATTAAGGACCTTGGCCCCTAACCACAATACCTTGGTCCCTATGCAACAGTGGTGGTTTGCCAGAAGAGAGAGCAGTTGGCACTTTAGCAAGTTTACCTGCTGCTGCTCTTCAGCACTGTCAATGAGGAGGTTGGCAGAACAAGGTACCACAACCTGCCTTCCAACATGCCAAGGAGGAGACTTGCTGATTTAGCTTTGTATTGCTGACAAGCAATGCAAAAAATCAGTGGTTTTTTTTTTTTCACCTTGCCATACAAACCCTCGGAATCTGCTCTGTCTCTTTGGTTTGAACAAGTTATCTCCACAAAGAGGCCAGCAGCTGCCTGGCTTGTCACCTTCCCTGCAACTCACCCCTCCCATCCAGATATGCCATGGACATATTATCTGCATGTAAGAGCCCCAGGCCAGCAGAAAGACTGCTGAAATGTTTGGAAAATGCAAGAGGCTGCTGCCGGGCAATCACTAACCTTTCCTATCAGAAGCTCTGCCCCAAGATGGATGAAGCAGCTTCTGTAGCGAGAGTCAGTGTAGCAAAGCAGCTAAGAGGTTTCAGAACTTCTCTGGTTTGAATCTCATCTCAGCCATGAATGCACTAGGTGCTCTTAGAGGCCAGCTTCTCCATCTCAGCCCAGGCTGCAACATGGAGATAACAAGACTTTACAGAATTATTGTAAAGACAACCTCAAGATAACACATGCTTTGCACACTCCAAACGTCTGTAGAATGTTAAATATTATTGTTATATTGGAAGTGATAAGCGAAGAAGGCAATTGGAGCAGAATTTCTGTTATTTTACAGACAAATTCATGGAGAATAAACAAGACTCAATGTTTCAGGGCAATTTACCTAAGCACAGTCGATGCTTGGGGCATCATGTCCTGCTTGTCAACTTGTAGAGGTATCAGCATAACCAGATCAGATGGATCATGAAAGCAATAATTCTTCTATGTATAGGGAGGTACAGTTAAACAAGGGACAACACCCAACTCATATAACTTCAGTGCACCATCTGGATTGTAATACTTCTAAAACAAAGCCATGCTGTGAAGGCAGAGTTTGAAGAGTCCAGAATAATGTTCACTGTGGCTATCCAAAATTAAGAAATTTCATTCACAAGACTCTGTGCGGCCAAAACAAGAAATAACAAATTACGGGTACAATCCTAACTTGCCCTGGAACAGACAAGTCAGGAAGCCTGTGCTATATCCAGCGCAAGTTTGGGGCTGGCTAAGGCTCAGCCCAAGGCAAGGGTAAAAAATTTCCCTTACCCTGGAGAGAGCTGCAGCGGCCCCAGTGGGCATACTCAGATCTGTGCCACCTCATGAGGTGGCACAGATCTGGCCAGAATGGAGCAGCCAGGAGCCACTCTGCACCACCTGGGAAAGAGGCTAGGATCTTGTATAAGTGCCAGATTCTGGCCCCACCTCCTGCTCCACGCCCACCTGCCCACAGGAACACCCACTGCCTACCCTCCCCCACCCCAAAACACCTCCTCCCTGCCCTTCCCATGCCCCCCACGCCAGCCAAGCTCAGCCAGCATGAACCTACTGCGTCCCGTCAGTGCAGAGTTTGGATGTGGCCCAGCCGACTCGCACGGAGGTGCAAACATGCTTTATGGCATGTTTGCAACCCTCCCAGGTCAATGTAAGGCACTTGCACTGACCCAGGGCACAGTTAGGATTGTGCCCTTAAATAAATGGAAAGTAGAATTAGGCTATGTATGTTGAAGCATCTTTGTAACTATGAGAGCAAAATATAAACAGATAATTAGGGCAGATCTGCACAACTTTTGACTCACCGAGTCAATTGCCGCCAACTCTGGATTGTAGCCTGCTAGATGCATGACAATATACCCTCTCAATTTTTGCAGTCCCAGAAGAGAAGATTACCTACTGAACTGCTGTATATGACTGGTGGGTCACTAGTTTTCCGGACCTGAACTTGGATGATTGTTTAAAACTCACAATGTAAAGGTTATTTTTGAAGCTGGATTTCTCATAGACCACTAGAACACTTTTTCTGTTTCTTAATATGTGTATTTTCTTATGAGCCAATATGACTCCATGTTGACTGTGTAATCTTGGCCTTCCTCCGTATCACCTTTAACTGTCTCTGTGTTGAATCCTCAACCTGATGTACCCCCTTTGTAAATTTATCTATGGAGTTTTTCTGTCAGTCAGGTGAATAAATTCCTGGAGATTGGGCTGGATTATGATTTTTAAAATTATGTTTAGAGCAATCTCCTGTTTTTGGACCCAGATGATCTCATAATGGATGTCCTTTCCAATATTACAGACTGCTAAATATTAGTTAGAACTCAGCAAGAAGATGCATGTCAAGGATGGGTTAAATAGATTTGGACTGAAATCTACATGTATAACAAAGTTTTTAAACGCATGGGAAGAAGGTTCGCAATAGGTTCTAAGCCAAAAGATTTCATGGGAGTCTTTTCACTGCACAATTTTTATTTGACATACCAGGATTTTGTTACTGGTGCACATTTGTAGTCTTCAAACTGGAACTGCTGAGCTACCCATGGTGCTGAAATTCCAACTTGCCAGCTAGGGATCTTTGCTTGGGCATTACATTAGTATTTGGACGCAAACAGGCAGACTGATAGTGCCAGATTTAGGCACAAGCTAAACAAGCTATAACTTGTAGGCTCACAATCCACAGGGGCCTCAAATAAATTTCAGAATTCTGGGTGGGACGGGACTTTTAAAATGTTATGTGTGCTGATGTAAACCTTCTCTGGTAAATAAGCTGCTTCCAAAGTATTTGTGTTTACAACGTGTTTCTCCCATGGTTAATCATCAAGAAAGTATAACTTCATGATGAGACGTACTTTGTTGTCATATTTTTTTAATCAGCAAAAAGGAAATAACATTAACAGCAGTTATCACTGAAGCAGCCATGCCAACGAGGTGTACAATGCATCCTCTCTGGGCGGGGGGCAGTTATGAAGGCCTCCTCAAGGCAAAGGAACGTTTGTTCCCTGATGTTAGGGCTGCATTGCAGTTGTATTGGTGCTGGAAAGTTGGATAGGATTGGACCCTTAGGGAGCAATCCTAACCCACTTTCCAGCACTGAGATAAGGACAATGCAAACATCCCCTTACTTTGAAGAGGCCTCTGTGACTGCCAGCCAACTGCAGGATACAGTACACATCCCATTGGCACAACTATGCCGGTGTTGGTTAGGATTTGGGCCTTTGTAACATTTGCATGGTAGATATAACTGCAGGATAAGTACTCTGTATTCTGTCTTTCTTTTCATGTCTGAGCTAGAACACAAGAGGAAACATCTCAGAAAAAGTGGGACATTTTCACAATGTATCTGGAATGTCCTTCCTTGCTAAGATAGCTAAACATAGTTTATAATCTTAAGAACTATCTTTTTGAGAATACTAATGTTGCATCTGGTTTAGTCTGCCGTCATGACGGAAAGCAAATATTTACTTGCAATATAAGTAATCTGTATTTGAATTAACTTCTCATAAGCTCCTGATTGCAGACGATTTTTCCTAGATGAATCAACCTGACAACATTGCAAATGAGGTTTTTATTAACCTTATTTTTGACTTGCAGCAATGGAAGTAAACTGTTATTAATGTGACTGCAAAGAAACATTAAGCACAACCATATATACCAAAAAGGACAGGCATGTTTTCCTGAGTACACTGAACAAGTCTAATCCCACAATTAGTGCTGTAACATAAACAAGAAAATATTTATCATTTTTAAAAAATTTATACCCTGCAATTCCCCCCCCCCCCAATCAGGGATGGGCAAATCCAGTGTGGCTTGACTCCAGTTGAGTCACAAGTCTCTCTGCCCCCTGCAACTCGACTCAAAAACACTGATTTTTACGACTCAGACTCAAGACACCTGACTTGAATTCCCATCCCTGCACCTAATAATGGGGCTCCCAGGGTGGCTTACAAAGTTCAATAAAATACAGTAAAATAAAAATGTTTAAAATGTATAAAACTATACAATGCAGACATAAAATGCTGCAGCAGCAGCAATAATCATAATAAAAACATCTAAAAACAGCAGTAACCAAATCAAAACTAAGGTAGGAAGGCTAAAAAAAAGTTTTAGCCTCTGCTGGAAGACAGCCAGGGAGGGCAAAGTTCTCAATTTGAAAGGAAGGCAGTCCCATAATACTGGCACTGCTACAGAGAAGGCCATGCCACTTGTTGCTGTCACCCTGGCTTCAGCTAGGGATGGCACTTGAAGGATAGACCCCTCAGATAATCTCAGGGTATAAATTGGCTTATATGGGAGAAAGTAGTTTTGCAGGTGCCCTAGTCCCTGTCCCAACGTCCCAGGCATAAAGGGCTTTAATGGTCAAAAGAAACACCCCCTTCCTGCCTCTGTTCCATGCCCCTCATTCCTGTGCTGCTCACTGCTGTATTTACCAGTCCAAGCAGCAATGGGTCTGGATTCAGAGTCAGTGGCTGTCCTCAGCTGATATCAATAAAACATTTTTTAAAAGAGATTTATTGCTGAACTACCAAAAAAAAAAAAAAAAAAAAAAAGATTGATGGGAACTGTGGCAACATAATTCAATGAACAGTGGCAGGTAAATTAATTTAAGGTAACAAGTGTGCAGTACGTTTGACTATCAGGATGCCCTATTAACCCTATAATTAACTTGTCATGGGACAATAACGATAGACAGAGTTCAGAATGTTGGTCAGGCTAAATAATGAAATATTTCAATGATTATCTGTCCCTTGTGTAATTGTTGGTCAGTTGAAGGGACAGACTACATTTGCTCCCAGTGTGGAAGGGATTGTCACTCCCAAATTGGCCTCTTCAGCCACACTAGGTGCTATTCCAGAACCACTTTTCAGAGCGCGATACCATAGTCTCCCGAGACTGAAGGATGCCAATGATGATGTGCAATGGACGGGGCTTTGAATACCTCCCTTCCAGGAGTATAACTGTTAGCAATTATGTGTATTCTGTAGTCTTTCTATGAACTTGATATTACAGTGGTAAAGAAGACTAGTACTACCAGAATTTAACAAACTATAGCATCTTGTGTAGCCTCATAAACTGTCCATGAGCAAGTGATTCTAACAGTGTTAACTTAGGGCCTGAGCCAGAACGATCAGCACCAGCCCAGCACTGGCGCTGAGCATCACAAACTGCCATAAAGCACATTGTGATACTCACCACTGGCTCAGCGCGAGCCCTTGCTGAGCGGGCACCGGGCAAAGGAGTGACGACCACTGTCTGGAGCTCCAGGTGAGCATCAGGCAGAGGATGGTTAAGTCAGGGCGAGGGGAGGTGTTTCAGGGTGGGGAGAGGGTAGGGAGGAAGGCATGGCAGTGGGATGGAGCGGGGCATGATAGCTGGCTCAGAGTCGAGTAGCCCCATTGTGTGTCTTCTTACCTTGCCAGAGGAGATGTCAGGAGCTGGCAGCAGCTGCCCCATGTCCAGCAGCAGCCCTGGGAGCAGGCAGCTCAAGACTGGGCTGCCTATCATTACGTTGTCTTGTCAAAAACAAATACTAATATTAACATTTCACCCAAGTTGTACAGACTGTTTTGTTCACTCAGATCATCTATCCTGAGCAGCCAGCTGTTACTAGAACTGCATTGAATATTCATAAGTGAAATTTGTATTGTTCTAGTTTTGCTGGTTTATATAGCATTTAGCTGCCACCCCTCCCCACCAAAAAACTCTGATTTTGTGATTTTTATGACTTTCACTTAAACCTATGAACATGACAACACAGGGCCTGATCAGATAATACTTTTCATCCCAAAGCAGCCTCATGAGTGTATGAATTGCATGTCCTGGTCCCTTCCTTCTAGTAATCCCTGCAGACAATTAACACATACTGCTAAACCTACTTTGAAAGTTATATTAGGGATCAGTTGTACAAACCATGCTTTACAGGCATGCACCATATTGTCTTCAGCAAAGACAATACTGAGTCAATGGTAAGACTCGGGATAAGCTTCCTATGCACTAGACCAGTGGTTCTTCAACTTTCCCACCTCATGACCCACCTTCAGTGCAGAGCTCGGCAACCCGGAAGTCTTGGAAGTGATGTGATGACGTCATCATGTTATCACCCAAACTTACAGATTGCAGAGCTTTCACATTTTTTAAATGTGAAAAGTCTGCTTCTGGAGTGCATTCTCACTGACAAGCATGTTTTCATCAGTGAGAATGTGATGTGATTCATCATGGAGCAGGCTGAAAACTGCAGAGAAGATCCTTTAAATTTTTTTTAATGCAAAAGCTCAGCAACCTAGAAATGTTGGTGTTTCCGGGCAGTGTTCTGCAACCCGCCAGATATTGGGTTTGTAATACCTGTCAGTCATGTTTGAGAAATGCTGCACGAGATGATAGCAAGTTTTGCCTGTCCACCTGTTCAGATGTAGATGTACATCTGTGTACACATTTGTGAAACACCGATGGCCTGAAAGGAAAAAAAAATCCTGGAAGCAATTCCTATGGCAATAGGTGATTAGTAGGCTGATACTAACCCCTCCCCCCATGCAGCCACAGTAATGGAGTATACACTGTATTCTGAGAGGGCTAGTCCTAGAGGCCCCCTCAAGGTAAGGGAAGGTTTGTTCAAAGCCTTTGCTGCCCTGATAGGACAGCTCCACCTTCATCTGCTCTTTGATGAACCCAACTCCAAGCGCACCCAGGGAGGTGGATCAGGGCAAGGAATAAGTGGGGTTAAAAATATTCTGTTTTTATTCTAAAATAGTTATTTGGCTTAGTGCCATTTGTTGATATATTAATTAGGTAATGCTAGACCTGAATTTCCTTTTTTACCTTTCTGCTGTCTATTGTAAGATCAAAAACTATAAACAGTAGGAAATATTTGGCACAAACTCTGTTTTTATCTTTAGGCACCTAAAAATATGCTGGCATTATTTCTGTGTACTCCAGCACAATAACAGCCCTGCTGGTGTAGAAATCCATGCACAGGCACACACACACACACACACACACACTATGGCCTTGGTGCAAAATTGGAAAAATGTTGCACCAGCATAACACAGACATCGTATGGTCACCAATGCAACTCTGTTAGCAGAGTGGCCAAACTGGGGAGAAAGTAGGGGCATTACATGGAAGGGACAAAGTGGAGATTATGAACACCAGATCCTAACCCACCTTCACATGATGGACATACCCCCAGTGCTAGAAAAATGCTGCACCAATGACAGAGCTAGCATAGGAGGAAGGAACCACATGGTACAGTGGGAAAGGAAAAAACAGCAGAAAATTGAAACTCCTGTCACCACACTGGCCCACCCACTCCCCCACAATGGAGGATAAAGGCAACATTTGGCAGCTAATCACAGCACATCAAACCCAGTATTACAGCCCCTGCCAGGCAAACAACAGATAAAGAATAGAGAATGTTGACTCTAACGTGACCAACACCTGATCCATTTCCCCTCTTCTCATCCATATTTAATGCCATAGAAAAAGCTTATTACGAATGGAATTTTCCCAATAGGTGCATGACAGCACAATCCTAACTTGTGCTGGAACAGGCAGGCCAGCACAAGGTTGGGACTGACTGCCCTGGTAAAGCATATTTGACTGACTGCCCTGACTTTACCCTGGGTAAAGCGGTAACAGTCCCAATGGGTCTACTCAAATCTGCACCACCTGATGAGGCCCATAGCCTCCATACAGGAGAAAACATCAGTCTGAGGCAAATTCCAGCTCTTACCCAGGAGAAAATCCTTAGAGAAAAGTAGCACCTGAAATGAGAGCAGAATCCTTTTGAGACAGCAACAGTTTTATGAATGCTTTAATATGTCCTTTGCCCATTGGGTCTCTGATTATGTCTTGCACTTTCTACAGCAGAACAAATAATAAAGGACTTTGAATCTATCTTGTATCCAAAACAATATTTTCATTACATTTTAGCCTTTGGTAAAAAATACCAAGTGTAATTCTATTTTCCAAGGACAGCATTTTTTTTTTCCTTACAGCCAAGTTTCCACTCATAACAAACATATTTATGGGTACTGTCTGCTGATATTAAAGATTTGTTCTGGTTCATGTAGAAACCTTCAGTCTTAGGTAAATGATGAGAAAGAACTGAATATTAGCGCGTGCTATGATATTAAATATTGATTGAAAGTGCTGAGAAAAATGCAACCAAATTGTGTATCTCAGAAAGAAACCAGTTAGATCCAGTTTGAGAGCAGAACTAATTCCAAGTATGGTCTCCTTTTACTTCACACTATAATTAAATATAGATGTGATGCCTGTTTAAGTTTACATCAGTTTCACCATTTTCCTTCACATTTGCATTCTAGATTTCTTAATGACCGAGCTTATTTAAACATCATTTATGGTGTGGCTGACACCAAATTGAAAAAGCTGTTTTTACAGGCACCCAAAAATAAGATTTGCATTGCTACTGCCTTGAAGTTGATAGCTGTTTTTACAAATTATATGGCTGCCTTGAAATGTGTGTAACAACACTGACATCACATTCAAATGCTGGAATAGAAAAAAATAAAATATTAATACAAATACAACTCTGGGCAAGAATTAGCCAGATTTCAGCATGTTTTCAAAGTGCCACTGATTTTCAATGGTGAAGCTGTTGTGAGACAACAGAGTCAGGATGAGTTGCTGTTTACAGCTTAGCCAACCTGAAACTGTTCTTGATGGAAGCTAGGAAGGCATACCCAGATATCAGATGTGACAACTACACCATGAAGGTTTCCATCTGAAAGAAAAGGGTTCCATGAGCTGCCCATAGAACAATTATTGTAAAAACTCATTTGTACCCTACTATGGAACTTTGTAAGCCAACTTGGGCATTTGCTTCGGCATGGGAAAGGTGGGATATAATTTCTCAAAAAAAATAAAATAAAGTGTATGATTAAACATTGCTCACATAAATTAAGGAAGGCTTAAAACTGCTTAACTTGGCCTGGATCGTGCCCACAAGGATCATGCCCAAGCCACCATAAATATGGCAGTAAAAATATTGGCCCAAAGAAAAACATATTACAGCTGGAAGATACCACAGTTGAACTTTGGATGATCTCTGGAGGCTCTTCAGGATTTCATAACCATAATGCAGGCACCTTCATACTGTAATCCAAGCAAATGTCTATAGCTAAGGCTATCCATAGCTTACCTCACTCTGCGTGTCAGAATTCTGTATGCCTGTAAATACTTTGAAAATAGTCCATTAAAACCTAGGTAACTACCAGTGGGAATTCAGCTTGGATTGGGGGCCAGCCTGTTGACCCTTTCCTTTGCATCTTCTCAACAACATCCATTTGGTGGAATGACTGACCAGGAAAAGGGTGTGATCTTTGGTACTGTGCTCAAAAACAGAAGAATAAAAAGGAATCATTTTGCTACAGAAGAAGATCTGTGTTAAAGCACTGCCACTGCCACAGTAGAAGTATTAAACTTGCTAACATGAAGCAAAAGTAGAAGGCACTGGAGCGGGTGGCTTACTTTTGACTATACATTTTGATGGTATGAAAAGAGCCTGAAGACTCAGAGGCTTTCTGCATAGCTTTATTTTTCATGTTCAGATTCTTTACTGCCTACTGCTCAGTGCTGACTCAGTAAGCGCCATGTCTTTGCCTGTTTCACTGTTGACATTAGCAAGAACAAATTCTGAACTCACAGTGGATCTGCAACTGCTTGTGGCTAATGGCCAAGAAAAAAGTGAGACCGAGCAAGCACTGTCTCATCATTTGCTTCAATGTATACATTCTGAACTCACAAAGAATCTGCAGCATCTTCTGGCCAAGTGCCCTGAGATTTCAGATATATTTACATGAGTTTCTACAGGAATCAACCTTGTTGAGAAATTGAGAAGCTGACATTGCTTGCCCTTTCCTTTTTTGACTGGAAACTGTTTTGGAGACAGGATACTGCATATAAGATTCATAAGCAGGTGAGATACTTCTAATATTCATGTAAAGCAGTGATTCTCAAACGTTTTCGACTGGCAGCTCCCTTAACCTACTGGGCCATTGACTACGGCTCCCCATCAGCACTAAAATCCTATACATTATATTGGGTGGCAAGTTTTTCGCGATGATTCTGTGGCTCCCCTGGCTGGTTTCTGTGGCTCCCTAGGGAGCCACAACTTACAGTTTGGGAACCACTGATATTGTAAACCAGAGGTGCTCAAACCTCGGCCCTGGGGCCACTTGCGGCCCTCAAGGACTCCCAATTCGACCCATGGGGAACTCCCAGTCTCCAATGAACCTCTGGCCCTCCAGAGACCTGCTGGAGCCCGCACTGGTCCAACATAACTGCTATTAGTGAGATGGCCAACTGTTTGACCTCTTGCGTGAACTGTGGGACGAGGGCTCCCTCCACTGCTTGCTGTTTCACGTCTGTGATGCAGCAGCGGCAACAAACGAAAGGCCAGCCCTGCTTTGTGCAAGGCCTTTTATAGGCCTTGAGTTACTGCAAGACCTTCATTCATTCATATAAGTTCCATCTCTAATATATTAATTTATGAAAATGTATTCAAATTTGAAATGTAAATTAACTTTTTTTCCTGGCCCCCAACACAGTGTCAGAGAGATGATGTGGCTCTCCTGCCAAAAAGTTTGGACGCCCCTGTTGTAAACCATTCTTCTTCATATTTGCATAGAACATAAAGCCTGTTCCAGCATTTATTAGCCAGGATACCAGCTTTACTGATTCTGAGAAAAACTGGGTAAGTCAGATGTATTGAAGAAGAGATTTAAGATGCTGCTAGATAATTGCGATCAGGTTGATTAGTACAACCACCAATCAGCTGATTGGCAGAGCTGGGATCACAGGCTGAAACAGCCCTCTCTTTCCCCACTCCTGCAAGTACAGGCAGGAATGAGGGAGGCTGGACAGTGCAGCCGAAGACACATCAATGAAGGCAGAATGAAAGCAATTTCAGCACTATACTGCCAATCAGCTGCCATGAAAATATTCAAGAAAATATTTTCTTTGAGGAACATATACCCTTATCAATTACTTATGCTACATGGGGAAATTGGATGTCATAAGGACTGTAGAAAGTTTGGTTAAAAAAATTTTCTTCAATGTCATAAGTGTCACTTAGAGCCTGATCCTATTGGGCACAGCACTGGAGCTATAGCCCCAGCACTGGGTATGACAAAAGTGCTGTAAGGCACTTTCCTGCTGGCAGGAAACATTGAGCACCGGTGGAGAAGCTGGTGCCCGTTAGTGCTTAGACTCAGCATTGGAAGGACACCAGAGAAGAGCTCCTGGTGGTAAATAACCCTCAGGACTGGGTCAGAACTGGGTGGGGAGAGTGGGCTGGCAGGCGAATTGGGCCCAGGAGTGTTCCCTTACCCAAAGGAGACTCTGGTTGCTGCTGTGGGCCCACAGGATAGAGCAGCATCATTTTGGCACCATTGTACTGCACAGTGCCAGCAGCCCATAGGATTGCTGTTAAGCAAATGGTAGATATATGCTTAAGATGTATTATGTGCACATCTAATATACATGAATGAGAAATACGTGTCTGGAAATATTTGTATCATACAGGCACGCTCATTGGAGTGAGGATTGGTTGCAACTCACTGTGAAGCACACGTGTGGAAGCAAACTCAGGCTTGCTGTTACATAATGCATGAAATGGCCTTAGCATTTGCTTTTACTATGATAAAGAGACAATATTGCATGAAATGGCAGCAGATAACAAAGGCTCATAGTTACAATCCAAAAGAGTCAGGTTTTTTTGTGGGGTTGGTCTCTGCCATTATTTTCTCACCATGGAAGCAGTTCATGCCTTTTTTTCCAATTCCTTTTTATTTCCTCTGGATTCTGTACATTGTTGCTATTAGCAATTATTTATGGATTTATTACATTTGTATTTATGAATTTATTAAGCCTGTATCCTGTATCCTCCCAGAAGCTCTGAACAGTGTGCATGGGGTTGGTTCCCAGGTTGTATCCTACTGTGGTATTTGTCAGGCCCAGGCTTGCTTAACTTCAGAGACGGAAACTACCAACAATGTCAAAAAGTGATAGGCACCGAAACCTTTGGTAACAGGGCTCTCTCTCATTTATGAATCATTGCTCTTATTTATTCTTAGCTCCTGGGATTACAGTTATAAAACTACCTGGTAAAGCGATTTTTTGTTTAATAAAATTTTCGGAAATATACATCAGCACTTGAGGCTGGATGAAAAGTCCTGGGGAAAGTTCATACATTTAGGGCTATGCATGATGGGGATCAGGCTTCCACATATTTACTCACCACCGCACACATGAGCTCTTGTAGAACCTGGATGTTTCCATATACAAACAAACAATATGAGTCTTCCCCTCCCCAACAGTGGGAGGGAATAGCACTGACCAAGAATAGAGTCTATGTTTGCCTGGCTCAGATGTCCCATTATTCACATGGTATAGCTGTTTGTACTCTTGAGGGTGAAGTCCTACTTAAATCCCTTCATGAGTAGGATCACAATATACGGAGAAGTGTTTGAATTGGAACCATGGAGACAAAGACATTGATGCACCTACCCAAACTTTTCAATGGCGTATCTATGAAATCTTTCCAATCTTATTCTTTAAAATATCAGACTGTTATGTTTGGCATACACAATTAAAATATCATTTGTGGTCATAAAATTCTCCAATCTGTTTTCTTCCACTAGTTTTAGAGATTAGTTTTTCATTTGACAGTCATAGGGTAATAAATTCACAGATTCACAATTTAATTTATGATGCAGCATGCACTTTGATTTGTACTAAATTTACTAGCCATTGTATACTATGCTCATTGTTCTTCAGTTACACAGATGGAGAATTGTCCTGTATACTATTTCAGCATTATAAATCATTTTTCCGTTCAAATTAAGAATACTTATAAGAACAGTTAATAAGGGAAAACCCAACTGAAGGAAGTACTTTTCTATAAACTCCAGAATCAGTCAAGTATATAGTGACCAAATAAAATTTTAAGAAATTAAAATTAGAAAAAAGATACATAATCTATTATTTTGAAAAGTTAACAAAATGTAGATTTTTGACAAACCATTGGATTTTTTTTTTAATCTTGTTAGCTGCCTTGCTGCTGGCAAACTGAAGGCAGGATTAAAGTATTTCAGAATATTGCACCCCAGACATACACATTTGGATGCTAACCATACAAAATCTTACATAGGAATAAATCCTGCTGACTGCAGGAATATACTCCTTAGGGGCGAGTGTTTAGGATTACAGCCTTGTTTACATGCATCTCTCTGCAATGCTGGCATAACACCCCTGCATGAATCATGGTTTGTGATGCAGGGATAAAGCAGTGAGATTCCCTTTGGAAATTGATAGCCTCATAGTAGGGTTTCTTTTTCAACTGCTAACAGGGAGTAAGTGGCCTATACTGTCAATGAGCACAGGACCCAGAAAACTGGAAGGCAGAATTGGCAAAGTTTGGAAATGAGTTCGGTTATATAAATGCTGAGTGACACATGCAGCAATGCACCTCCTAGAAGGATTTGACAATTCCAATAAATGATGATAAATGGTGATGTTGAATAGCAAGTCCCTAAGCTGCCACTGCTTCTTTCAAAGGCATGTATTTTAAGAACTATTTTCCCTGCGCTTTATACTTGAAGAGATATTTTGACTGACTGCCATTCTTTACCTACCCAGATAATCTGAAGGGCGCAGAAGCGTGGCCTCTGGGACACCAAGTGCCTTGGGAACAAAGTGCCAGGTAAGGCACAGCGAGTTTAGCATCAGTGCAAAGGCAAGTGAACCTCTGAGTTTTTGGAGAAGGAGAGGGAGGACTCTGAGTTGTGAAGAGAAGAGGAGGAGGACAACTAGAAGGAGAAGGTAAGTGTACTCTTTCTAACTCTTTGTCTTTCTAACTCTTGTCTTCTAACCTTAAATCAACATTGAAATTTAGCTTACCTTTAGCTTAGCTTTACCTAAGTTAGCACCTAATCTAACCAGAGGGAGGAAGTTTAAGGTTCAGCAAATTGGGGCATAGGAGCTAGGTGAGGATAATAAAAATATATATGTGAGTGAGTACATAGGTCCTACTCATGAGTAAGGACCCAAGGTACAGGCACTTAGAAAACTAAATAAAACGTAGGAGGATAAAGTAGAAAGCAAGTTTTTCTACTTTGTTTAAATTAACCCTATACTTAACCCAAGTTAAACTTAATCCAAGTTAGAACATAATCTAAAGGTTCAGTAAATTGGGACACAGGATCTAGGTGAGAGCAATAAATAAATAAATAATTTAAATAAAGGTGCACACTTAATAAAAGCAGGAGGTATAATTTAGATAGGAAGCTAGAGCCAAAACTAAACAAAGAAGAAGGTAATAGGGGAGAAAGTACACTTGGTGTCTATTTTGTAAACAGGGCAAAACAGGATTTAAACCTTTAGTGTGTAAGTCCTGCCAAGCCCCCAAAACTCTTAAACCAGTGTAGTTTAAATTCAAATAAAAAGCAGCTTAAGGTTAAAATACAGTCCAGCCTAAGAGAACTGAATTAGGAGGGTAAGAACCTAGGAAGGGCCCCTTCCCAGCCAGACAGGGCAATTTAGCTTAGCATAGTCATAAACTTAGCAATTTAGCAAATTAGCATAGTCATTGTCCTTTAGGAGGTGATAAGAGGCCCATTAGGCAAATTCAAGCACTCCATTCAGGGAAATTTCACCTGGGAAGACCAGCCCCTTTTCAAGCAGCAAGGAGGGAGGGAGGGAGGAGGAGCTAGCCTGGAGTATAAAGCTAGTGCCTGCTACCGCGTGAGACTCTCTGCAGAAGCGCACGTGTATTCTGGGAACCCAATGCCTCGGGAAAAAAGTGCAAGGTAAGACACTGCGAGTTTAGCTTCAGTGCGAGTTCAGCAGCAGGGCAAGGAGGTGAGGAGTGTAGCTGGGAGGTCCTGGAGGCCAAATTTAGGCTATTAGGTAGGAAGCTGAAAGCCAGGACCTCAAAGGTAGTGTTCTCGGAAGTGCTACCTGTTCCACGTGCAGGGCCAGCTAGGCAGGCGGAGATCAGGGGTCTCAATGCGTGGATGAGACGGTGGTGTAGGGAGGAGGGGTTTAGATAAGTTAGGCACTGGGGAATGTTTTGGGACAAGCAGGGCCTGTACAAGAGGGACGGGCTTCACTTGAACTAGAATGGAATGAGACTGCTGGTGCATAACATTAAAAAGGTGGCAGAGCAGCTTTTAAACTGATCCCGGGGGGAAAGCCGACAGGAGCCGAGGGGCATCCGGTTTGGAACTCCTCATCCCTATGGGACAAGGATGGGGAGGTCAGAGAACAAGAAGGTAAAGGCAGAGTAGGAGAAGAAATTGAGAATGGTAGCATGATGGGATGTGATAGACAGTTTGGCACAGTGAGAGGATGCGGGGACAAAGGAGCGAATAAGCAGCCCATCCTGGGGCATTCCATGTACAAATGCTTTTATGCAAATGCCCGAAGTCTCCGAGCAAAGATGGAAAAACTGGAATGTTTGGTGACTAGGGAAAACATTGACATAGTGGGCATAATGGAAACCTGGTGGAATGTGGAAAATCAGTGGGATACCGCAATCCCGGGCTATAAACTCTACAGGAGGGAGGGGCGTGTTGGACGTGGGGTGGCCATTTACTTTAAGGAAGGGATAGAATCCAGCAGAGTAGAGATTGAAAGCGGGTCCGACTCCACCATGGAATCTCTGTGGGTTAAATTACCAGGCCTCAGGAGCGATGTAATACTGGGGGCGTACTATCGTCCTCCAGACCAGAAACCGGAAAGGGATCTTGAAATGAGGAAACAGATCAGGGAGGTGACAAGGAGGGACAGGGTTGTAATCATGGGGGACTTCAATTATCCTCATATAAACTGGGTCAATTTGTCCCCTATATGACCCCTCATATAGTCTGGGTCATATAGACTGGGTCAATCCGGAGACTGGATTCCTTGACATGTTAAATGACTGTGCCTTAGAGCAGCTAGTCATGGAACTGACCAGAGGACAGGTGACTCTGGATTTAATATTGTGCGGTACTCAGGACCTGGTTAGAGATGTCAACGTTACGGAGCCATTGGGGAACAGTGATCATGCTGTGATCCATTTCGACATGCACGTCGGGAAAAGAATACTGGGCCAATCTCTCACAAAAACTCTTGACTTCCGACAAGCGGACTTCCCTCAAATGAGGAGGCTGGTTAGAAGGAGGTTGAAAGGGAAGGTAAAAAGAGTCCAATCTCTCCAGAGTGCATCGAGGCTGCTTAAAACAACAGTAATAGAGGTCCAGCGGAAGTGTATACCGCAAAGGAAGAAGGGCTCCACTAAGTCCAGGAGGGTGCCTGCATGGCTAACCAGCCAAGTTAGAGAGGCCGTAAAGGGCAAGGAAGCTTCCTTCCATAAATGGAAATCTTGCCCTAATGAAGAGAATAAAAAGAAACATAAACTGTGGCAAAAGAAATGTAAGAAGGTGATAAGGGAGGCCAAGCAAGACTATGAGGAACGCATGGCCAGCAACATTAAGGGGAATAATAAAAGCTTCTTCAAATATGTTAGAAGCAGGAAACCTGCCAGAGAAGCGGTTGGCCCTCTGGATGGTGAGGGAGGGAAAGGGGAGATAAAAGGAGACTTAGAGATGGCAGAGAAATTAAATGAGTTCTTTGCATCTGTCTTCACGGCAGAAGACCTCGGGCAGATACCACTGCCCAAACGGCCCCTCCTGACCAAGGAATTATTTCAGATAGAGGTTGAAAGATAAGATGTTTCAGACCTCATTGATAAATTAAAGATCAATAAGTTACCGGGCTTGGATGGCATCCACCCAAGAGTTATTAAGGAATTAAAGAATAAAGTTGCTGGTCTCTTGACTAAAATATGCAACTTGTCCCTCAAAATGGACATGGTGCCAAAAGGGAAAGAGGGGGGACCCGGAAACTATAGGCTGGTCAGCCTAACATTTATACCGGGTAAGATGGTGGAATGCAGCATCAAAGATAGAATCTCAAAATGCATAGATGAACAGGCCTTGATGAGGGAGAATCAGCATGGCTTCTGTAAGGGTAAATCTTGCCTCACAAACCTTTTAAAATTCTTTGAAAAGGTCAACAGGCATGTGGATGTGGGAGAACCCATGGACATTATATATCTGGACTTTCAGAAGGCGTTCAACACTGTCCCTCACCAAAGGCTACTGAAAAAACTCCACAGTCAGGGAATTAGAGGGCAGGTCCTCTCCTGGATTGAGAACTGGTTGAAGACTAGGAAACACAGAGTGGGTGAAAATGGGCAATTTTCACAATGGAGAGAGGTGAAAAGCGGTGTGCCCCAAGGATCTGTCCTGGGACCGTTGCTCTTCAACCTCTTCATAAATGTCCTGGAGACAGGGGTGAGCAGTGAGGTGACTAAGTTTGCAGACGACACCAAACTTTTCCAAGTGGTGAAGACCAGAAGTGATTGTGAGGAGCTCCAGAAGGATCTCTCCAAACTGGCAGAATGGGCAGCAAAATGGCAGATGCCTTTCAATGTAAGTAAGTGTAAAGTCATGCACATGGGGGCAAAAAATCAAAACTTCACATATAAGCTAATAGGTTCTCAGCTGTCTGTGACAGATCAGGAGAGAGATCTTGGGGTGGTGGTGGATAGCTCGATGAAAGTGTTGACCCAATGTGCGGCGGCAGTAAAGAAGGCCAATTCTATGCTTGGGATCATTAGAAAAGGTATTGAGAACAAAATGGTTAATATTATAATGTCATTGTACAAATCAATGGTAAGGCCACACCTGGAGTATTGTGTCCAGTTCTGGTCGCCACATCTCAAAAAGGACATAGTGGAAATGGAAAAGGTGCAAAAGGGAGCGACTAAGATGATTACGGGGCTGGGGCACCTTCCTTATGAGGAAAGGCTACGGCGTTTGGGCCTCTTCAGCCTAGAAAAGAGGTGCCTCAGGGGGGACATGATTGAGACATATAAAATTATGCATGGGAAGGATAAAGTGGATAGAGAGATGCTCTTTACACTCTCACATAACACCAGAACCAGGGGACATCCACTAAAATTGAGTGTTGGGATGGTTAGGACAGACAAAAGAAAATATTTCTTTACTCAGTGTGTGGTCGGTCTGTATAACTCCTTGCCACAGGATGTGGTGACAGCATCTGGCCTGGATGCCTTTAAAAGGGGATTGGACAAGTTTCTGGAGAAAAATCCATTATGGGGTACAAGCCATGATGTGTATGCGCAACCTCCTGATTTTAGAAATGGGCTATGTCAGAATGCCAGATGCAAGGGAGGGCACCAGGATGAGGTCTCTTGTTATCTGGTGTGCTCCCTGGGGCATTTGGGTGGCCGCTGTGAGATACAGGAAGCTGGACTAGATGGGCCTATGGCCTGATCCAGTGGGGCTGTTCTTATGTCCTTATTGATATTACCTTATTAAAAGTTAGAATTGAAATGCTTTCAGCATTTAAACAAAATATACCTCCCAAGTGGCTTTTTCCTCCTGATGCAGCAGTGCTCTTTCGATTCAAGATGTGTTTGCAATAAGGTATGCCAGAAGACTTTGTTCACATTTTTTGTATTGCTATAGATATATGCCTTTGGAACTGCAACAGAAGGCATCTATCTCCGGACCAGATCAGACAGAAAGCTCCTCAACCTCTCCAGACTGAGAGCAAAGTCCAAAGTCCAGCTGAAATGTCTGTGTGACTTCCTCTTAGCCGATGATGCAGCTATCACTACCCACTCTGCCAAAGATCTCCAGCAGCTAATGGATCGTTTTAGCAAGGCCTGCCAAGATTTTGGACTGACAATCAGCCTTAAGAAAACACAGGTCATGGTTCAGGATGTGGACTCACCTCCCTGCATTACCATCTCTGCGCATGAACTGGAGGTTGTCCATGACTTTGTGTACCTTGGCTCAACGATCTCTGACACTCTTTCTCTCGATGCCGAGCTAAACAAATGCATCAGAAAAGCAGCCACCACATTTTCCAGACTCATAAAGAGAGTCTGGTCCAACAGGAAGCTGACGGAACATACCAAGATCCAGGTCTACAGAGCTTGCGTCCTGAGTACACTTCTGTACTGTAGCAAGTCATGGACTCTTCGCTCACAACAGGAGAGGAAACTGAACGCTTTCCACATGTGCTGCCTCCGATGCATTCTCGGCATCACCTGGCAGGACAAAGTTCCAAACAACACAGCCCTGGAACGTGCTGGAATCCCTAGCATGTATGCACTGCTGAAACAGAGACGCCTGCGTTGGCTCGGTCATGTCGTGAGAATGGATGATGGCCGGATCCCAAAGGATCTCCTCTATGCAAGGAAAGCGCCCTACAGGTACGTGCAAGGAAAGTGCCCTACAGGTAGACCACAGCTGCGATACAAGGACATCTGCAAGAGGAATCTGAAGGCCTTAGGAGTGGACCTCAACAAGCGGGAAACCCTGGCCTCTGAGCGGCCCGCTTGGAGGCAGGCTGTGCAGCATGGCCTTTCCCAGTTTGAAGAGACACTTGGCCAACAGACTGAGGCAAAGAGGCAAAGAAGGAAGGCCCATAGCCAGGGAGACAGACCAGGGACAGACTGCACTTGCTCCCAGTGCAGAAGGGATTGTCACTTCCGAATCGGCCTTTTCAGCCACACTAGACGCTGTGCCAGAACCACCATTCAGAGCGCGATACCATAGTCTTTTGAGACTGAAGGTTGCCAACGATATAGATTTTGTAACCAGAGCCAACATTTGACAGAATGTGAAAGCTGGAGTGTGACAGCAGTTTTGTTCGAAAATATTTATGCATTTGTGTTGCAGTGACAAAAACAAATTGTGTTTGTGACTCCTGAGTAGAAATGCTGGATGATGGCCGGATCCCAAAGGATCTCCTCTATGGAGAACTCGTGCAAGGAAAGCGCCCACAGCTGCAATACAAGGACATCTGCAAGAGGGATCTGAAGGCCTTAGGAATGGACCTCAACAGGTGGGAAACCCTGGCCTCTGAGCTTCCCGCTTGGAGGCAGGCTGTGCAGCATGGCCTCTCCCAGTTTGAAGAGACACTTTGCCAACAGACTGAGGCAAAGAGGCAAAGAAGGAAGGCCCATAGCCAGGGAGAAAGACCAGGGACAGACTGCACTTGCTCCCAGTGTGGAAGGGATTGTCACTCCCGAATTGGCCTTTTCAGCCACACTAGACGCTGTTCCAGAACGACCATTCAGAGTGCGATACCATAGTCTTTTGAGACTGAAGGTTGCCAGTAGTAATAGATACATATGTATGTAAGTGTAGTAGATTTAGGTTTGACGTCAAACAGCTGTTTAATTGGTAAGGATGCTAAAGCATTCCATTCCAAATTGAAAGAAAGCTGCAAAAACACTCTGAACAATTTAAACTAATCAACACAGTTTCAGTGGATGAAAAGAAGGCTGACAGGAATTTACTCCTTTCTCCATATAGACAGACAGAACTTAGGTTTGTTTAGTCAGTCCTACAAAGGCAAGTCATAACCTTTTACACTGATGAAAAAAAATAATGGAATAAGTAGATTAAGGGTCCAATCTTTTTTCCTGCCAGCTGCTCACAAAAAGGTATGTGTTGCATGGGGGGGGGGTGTACACTTTTGGTGTGTATGTCCCAGGAGAGGAAAAGAGGCAGGGAGCATTAGAAGGGGGGGATAGGATCCAGCGTGTGCCATTGTTGCCAGATATACCCAGAATTAGGTGGGGAGGAGGGAATGGAGACAGGGATGCACAGGAAGAGGTGAATCTGGTGACTACAGCACACTTCAGATTCAATCCCCTCTTTTAACAACCTCCCCCCACCTTTCATCTCTTCAGACCTGTGCCAGTCTAAGACTTGGCACAGGTCTGAGGAGATCCACTGGCAAATGAGAAACTTATGGAGGGGTAAGAGGAAATAATTTCCTTTTCCCTTCTGAAGATTCCCAATTCACCCCCCCCCCCTCGGCACACTGGATAAAGTGTGCACCTTTTTGGCATGGCAACATGCAGGGGAGGATGCAGGAGGCTCTGGTAAGTACAGCCAAGCCCCTGCAGACCTCTGAGCGACACGATCCTGGGGATAGCACCACTGCCTTCCCCCCGCCCCCGCCAGGACTTAGAGCAGCTCAAACTGTCTCAGAGAGTTTGAAAACCACTGTCCTACTGCAATCCAATGCACATTTACTAGCCTTACTGAACATAGTGGGATTCTTTTCAGTTAACTTTTGCAGATCACACATGCTTGTTCTTGTTGGGACAACTCACTGTTCTTTTACATCAGGTAAAAACAATAGCACATACATACAATACATACAAAATATATGATAGGCTTGTATGTCCAATAAGTTTCATGCAAAACGTCCGGGAAGGACAACATCTCAGTAAAGTTCAGAAATACTAAAGGCTGTGCAATATCAGAAAAAAGCCAAACGACCAATAAACAATATGAAATATTAGCATCAGGTGACAAAACAAAGCAAAAGTGCTAACTATAGAGAAGTGATAGTAGAACAATTGTCAAGAAGGACATTGTATGGTTGGCAACCTTCAGTCTCAAAAGACTATGGTATAAGCCTACAGCACCCGGTATTCCCAGGCGGTCTCCCATCCAAGTACTAACCAGGCCTGACATTGTGTGGTATTCACCAAATGTAAGTAATACCTCTGAATACATGGCTTCCGAAATAGTGTTTTATTATAGCACTCTCTTGTCCTGAGTGTAATTTTTCTAATATTATATAATAGAAAAAATTAAGATCCATAGAACTATTCAAAAGATTGGCAGAAAAATACAGCTGTCTGCACTGTGCTTTCTGCCAGTAGAAACTACATGCTTTGGCTAGCACTGCTTCAATGAAAGCAGTGTATTCTTGCTACCAGAAATGCTTTGGAAGAGAAAACAGTGGGCAAGGCCTTGAATGCCTTCTTCAACAAGCACCTTGCAGTTCCCAAGGAAGATTCACAACCTGGCTCATCCTCCTGGGAGTAGCTCTTCCCGTCATCTTTCACCATTGCCATATAGGAGGTGTGACAGCAGCAGAGGTCAATTAGATAGTAGACTCCAACCTAATGCACTGATGAGTACAGTAAAGTGAGCATATCCACAGGTGGGCCTGCTGTATCTGTGGATTCAGGACACAGAAATATCAGTACCTGCAGTTCCCTGAACCTGTGGGCCGGACTCACATGGACCCACCAGAGGTGAGAGGAACAATGTGCAGCCTCCCCGGCTCTCAGAAAGCTTTCTAAGGCTTTCCCAGTCCTCCAAAGGTCTTTTAAGGTCTTAAAACTTCACTTTCCGGAAGTAACCTTCTAAGGCAGTGATTTTCAACATTTTTCATCTTGCGGCACACTGGCAAGGCACTAAAATGGTCAAGGTGCACCATCAGCTTTTTGACAATTGACAAGGCACACTGTGCTGTCAACGGGGGCGCATATCCTCCAATGGTCCTATTGATAAATGACCCTCTCCCAAATTCCCGCGGCACACCTAGGGACCATTCGTGGTACATAGTGTGCCATGGCACAGTGGTTGAAAATGGCTGTTCCAAGGCCTTACAGGCCCTGAAACTCACAGATTTCATTATCTGAAGGTTTACTTATCCATGGGGAATCCTGAAATGGAACCCCTTCAGATAATGAGGGTGTACATGTACATTAGAACTGTTATATGATGTCTTATAGCGCTGTTTCATACAACACACTATTCTCCAAGAAGATATCGTTAGCATTATAGCAGTTATTACTGTACTATTAAAAGGTTAGTACCTGTTGAAATGTGATACTAGCTTTCACATTTTAAAAAGAAGTCTAAACAGGCCATAGTCTAAGTCTAAGATATGGACTGTATCCACAGTACACTTAGATACAAATCATGTAAAAATTAACTAAGGAAGAAATAGACCCAAATAGTAGGGGGAAAACATATCCTTCATTACCCCCAAAAGAATGTAAAGAAGAGATTATTCTTTGTAGCTGTGAGGGCATTGCAATTGAGGAAAATGGCTTTGATAAACTACAGATTCCCTTACTGAAGGAGGGGAATATAGAAATGAAGAAGATGTGCATAAATAAGGAGAGCTAGATAGACAAGAGACATGTGCTTTTGGGATTAGTAGTGACCTACTTCAAACAGAGCGTTGAGATCAATACACAAGTCTTTATTTGGAATTCTATGTAAAGTGTTACTCAGATGTTAGAAAGATTATTACAGTGGCTTCTGGGAACCCTAAAGTAAAGGAATTATTTTTCAAATTTAAAAATCCACAGTCAAGTTTTTGCCTCTTTCCAAGCAACACAAAGAACAGTCGTCCTGTGTCAGGCCAAAGAATTACTTCTTGATTTGAAATGTGTATTAATAAGGGAAGCCTACAATTTAAAACTTTATCTGGTGCAGCCCTACTGCACCAGTGCTAGTTCAGGTTGGGCTGCCTATCTCATTTGATGTGCTGCACTGCTACATTGGCATTTGCTTTTTCATGTATATACTACTGATTTGAAATTAAGAAAAGTGGTATATTTAAAAACAAACATGAAGTGTGCATGAGTTCTGTGCAGGTTAATCTAAACCTGCATGAAGAACCTGCCCCTTTCTAGATTGATTTTGTGCTTCCTCTACTGGTACTGCCCTGGGATGGTGCCGCTAGTGGGTCACTGGATCACCAGGCTGAACCGGGGTGAGCAACCCAGCAGCAGTGGTGGGCTAGCCAGGGATGCATGGCTTGGGCAGAGCATAAGCAAATACGCATGGAGGACAGCGTTAATTTTTTGCCTGCAGCATGAGTTCCACAGTATAGCCCAGCTGTGCTAGTGTGAATATGTGCTCCAAATCTGCCAAAAGGGGGAGATATGAGTAGGGACAGGAGCACATCCAATATTTTCAATCTTTGGCTGAATCCGTAGGTGCCAATGCAACAGGCAGGGAGAGCCCACTGCAATTAAGATGTTACCAACAGTCTTACTAAACTTTGTCAAATTCAAAACGTTCAGCTGTCTTACAAATTCAGCACAGTTTAAGTAAGATGGTCTTTTTTGTGAAATCTTAGATGAAGTTCTTTGCATACATGGTCACCATTCAGCAGACAGGTACCTAAAGACAGATAATTTAGAGGCACATTCACATAAGTTCTTTAATGTTAAGCCCTTGTTGGTTGCTGAGAAATTACATGACCAGACTGCTTGATGAGGCAGCTTCTTCTTTGATGAGTATCTTCTCCATTTGGGTTAATCTATTCTCTTGCATGTCATCCTGAGTTGTTCTCCTGGATCCAGATATAAAGCCCTCCTTCGTTTCTGGATATGTTTGTCTGTGAAATCAGTGCTATGGAATAGGTGTAGGACAAGTTAAATAAATTTCTATTCCCAAAAGGCAATATGATCATGTGTCTATATGCAGTAGTGGTCATGCACCAACATTATAAGTAGGAAAAGAACTATCAGAAAACAGGTTTTGTTTTGTTTTTTAACAAACATCTGCTTAGAAAGCTCATCAAGCCAATTCTGAATCAAGCTCAGGGAAGTCTACACATCACAACATACTATAGCTTAGTAATATGAAGCTTATAAATTCAAAGTTTATAAAGCTGATTTCCAGCAAATACACATTTCATGGAAGGTGATCATTAAATATTTAATAATGGACACAATCCATCTCTCACATGTGTATACAGACTTCCATGGGACCCCACTTTGGACTGCATACTGGTAATTACTTGGAAAAGGAGGGTAGTAACTTCCTGTGTGCTCATTCTAGCCAGGTCTTTGACTGGGGAACCAGTGCAATCTTAAATATAAAAGGTACCTAGAAAAAATTGCCTTGGGAAGGGAGAAGGGGATGGGCAAGGAGCCAGGAAAGAGGTCAAAGTCAAAATGAAAAGACTGATGTTTGTTATGCAAATATGGTCTTAGTTCTCTTTCGTTTTGATAATTTAGGGTTGAAACTTAGGGTTTTGATAACTTAGGGTATGTCTGAAAACCAGTCATATTTATGCCATTCTTTCATACACGAGAAGGCATATACTACAAAGCCCCGATGGCCACCTATTCTAGTCCTATTCCTGAAACTGCTTCCCCGCTCACCCATCTACATTTATCAGTTGTGTGTTTGCACACATTTGGAATTTAGTTGGTGAATGATGGATATTTAAGTGTGCTTAAGGGCACAATCCTATCCTATGCTGGAACAGGTAAGCCAAGAGGTTTGTGCTGTATCCAGCACAGGATAGGGGCCCAAGGCAGCTCAGGTGGCACAAGTCCCAGGAGAGTGAAGCAGTTTGGAGCTGCTCCGTTCTCCCCAGGAATGGGGGTTGGGATCCAGCATAACTGCTGGATCCCAGCGCCACCTCCTGCTCATCACCCACCCGCCCCTGGGGCCACCTACTGCCCACCCTCCCCTGCCCTCCCCCCACCAATAAACGCCTCCTTCCCACTCACCCCAGTACCTTGGGTCCGCCCAGGTGGGCCAACACAAGACTTGCAGAGGAAGTCAGCGCGGAGGCTTGCGGAGGCCTCCGCAGGCCGCTGCTCCTCTGAGCTCCGGCCCGGCTTCCTCCCAAGGAGGTGCAATGTGTGACCCTCCTTGGCCGGTGCAAGGGACTTGCGCCGACCCAAGTGAAGGGCTGGATTGCACCCTAAGTGTGAGAGACTCCTTCCTTTTCTCCAGTTTCCCTCTCATCTAATGTTTTGTTGTGACTTTTATATTGTTTTTTTTTTCTTTTTTTTCTAAACTCACCACCACCTGCACATTGTTACTAGGGAGTAACAGCCATTCCTTTTATCTGGAATTTATTTCTGAACAAGTATACTTAGAATTACAAATATAAGGGCACTGTCTCTTACCATAGATATTTTGGTTGCAAAAATTGTTAACAGCAGTTACTGTTGCCTAAGGTGCAAGAACATTTTCTTAATTCTATATTCACATACAAGTCCAAGTTCTTGCACTTTGTTCAATAAATTATAATTATTATCGCCAGATCTTCCCTGCCCCTGGTCGCTATATTCCAGTTCATTAAATTCAGGCTGTCTAATTTGCATATTATGCAAATCATTTGCTACATATGCTGACTGAGTTGCAGAGTGGTTATGCATCCCAGTGCTGCTTTGTGCTGTGGCAATTGGGCTTTTCTTGCACACTGATGCATGTAATAGGTGCTTATTTATTATAATATCTCTACCCCACATTTTGCCATAAAATAGCCTGGGGTTCCTGTCCCTGATTTGCCCCATGTGGGGAGCTCCTCATCTTGGGGATGGGGGAAAGACATTATGCCTGGAGGCTGGCTAGCTGCCATGTAATGAATTTTTGATTACAAAACTCACTGAATAACAGTCAGCAAAGCACTCTCCTGGCTGCAGCTCTAGAGAAAACTTCTACAGCTACTGTGGGTATCAGCAGTTACCTTCATCAGAACATGTATCTTAGTCCAGCTCAAGGGGTCTTTGGAATGCCCATCAGTTGTTTCCTTCACCCTGAAAGGTTATCAAGATAGGGGTGCCAAACATGAAGCCGGTCAAACATAAAGGGAGCGGGGAGGGAGGGAGGGAGGCAGGTCCGTGGAATGGATCCAAGGCGTTCGTGCAGGGCTTGGTCCCCTACACGAATGCCCTTACTTTACTGCCAACCTTTTGGTCGGTGGTAAAGTGAGTAGCCCCATTGCAGGGCTGCTTACCTTACCTGGGGGAAGGGGATGAAAATTCCCTTCTCTCGAGGTGCCACCCACAGTAGCCTGGGGCGCACAGGACCCGGCAGCAGCCATTCTCGGTGCTGTCGAGGCTAGATACCCCGGACAGCTCAGGATTGGGCTATTATCCGATTCCAGAAAACTGAATCATTTAGCTACATTATCTTTATAACCTTTGTGTAAATAATAATTACTACTAATCTGGTTCTTTACTTCCCCCATCCACAACCATAAGAAAGTAAGAACATAGGAATAGCCCCGCTGGATCAAGCCATAGGCCCATCTAGTCCATCTTCCTGTATCTCACAGTGGCCCACCAAATGCTCCAGGGAGCACCCCAGATAATCTGCATCCTGGTGCCCTCCCTTGCATCTGACATAGCCCATTTCTAAAATAAGGAGGTTACACATACACATCATGGCTTGTAACCCATAATGGATTTTTCCATTGGAAATGGATCTCAAATGAATTTTTCCATTACGTAATCTAACCATAGATTAGTGTATGCCGTTAAATTATTTTTCTTTCCTACCCCCATTAAACTAGCCATTAAATTATTTTTCTAGCCATTATTTTTCTTTCCTACTCCCCTCAGGAAAATGATGATACCAACATCTAGCATATGGAGACATTTTCACATTACAAGTTCTTCTGAGAAGAAAAATGTGACTTGCAAATATTGTCAGATGAAATACAAATTTCCAAATGCTACCAGGATGGCAAAACACATTCTTGTATGTAACAAGTGTCCTGTAGATATTAAAAAATCCTTCATGGATCTAAGTGAAGAGGACCACAATGATGAAAATGCACATAGTTTTTCTCAACATTCTCATTCAACAAGTCTTCTTTCTACTCCATCTGTAACATCAGCAGCAACACAGTGTTGTCCCATCAGCAGCATCTTCAGGTAAACAGATACTGAAGACAGCTGCATCCAAAAATTATTCAATAATTTCATTTGCGAACAAGATGACACCTGAAGATCAGGAAAAAAATGATCAAGCTCTTACAAGAGTAATATATGCTTCTGGAACAACATTTTCAATAACTGAAAATACATACTGGCAGGAAGCTTTGAAATTACTAAGACCATCATACCATTTGCCCAGCAGACATTCTTTGAGCAAGCCTCTCTTGGAGTTGGAATATGAACGTGTAATGGAATCCGTGCAAGGAAGAATTAATGAAGCACTGTGTCTTGCACTACTTACAGATGGATGGACAAATGTGAGAGGAGAAGGAATGATAAATTGTTATAACACCTCAACCACTTTTTTACAAAAGCATTGAAACAGGAGAGAACAGACATACTGCAGAGTAGATCAGCTGTAAAATATGTGAAGTCCTACAGAAAATTGGGAGTGGTAAAGTATTTGCTTTGCTGACTGACAATGCTAGCAATATGAAAGCAGCATGGGAGATCATAATGAAGAAATATCCACATATTACTGCAACAGGATGTGCATCTCATGGGCTAAACTTGCTTCTTAATATTATGAAACTGGACACCCTTCAAATGATCTATAGACGAGCAAAAGAAGTTATAAAACATGTAAAAAGGGCTCATATTGTAGCTGCAGGTTTCAAGAAGAAGAAAGTAGAAAAAAAGCAAAGAATAAAATAGTGACACTGAAGCTCTGTGGTAAAAATCAGTGGGCTGGAGTGGTGATCTCCTTCGTTTATTTAAAACAAGTTTATTAAAGTTTATTAAAAAAACAAAGAAGCTCTTCAAGAAACAGTAAGAGTTGAAGATCTTAAAGTACCCAGGAGTGTGAGAAACACTGTTTTTGATCAGGAAGTCTTCTGGGTTCAGATGCAAAATTCCCTGAAGATTCTAAAGCCAACTGCTACAGCAATCACTGCGTCTGAATCAGATAGTGCACTTTTGTCAGAAATTCCTTATCTAATAACCAAGATAAAAACAACTGTTTTTGACAATCTCAGTATATCTCCACTTACAACTATAGAAAAAAGTAAAGTGAAAGATTTTATTTTAAAAAGGGAAGAATTTTGTTGCCATCCAATTCATGCTGCTGCAATCTGCTGGATCCAAGATTCAAAGGTGGCAATAGAAGTGATGACAGCACTGTTACTGCATTTGACTAGATTACAAAACAAGCATCACATTTAGGACTTGATGTTGGAAAGGTACTTTCAAATGTTGCAGAATATAGAACATCTTCAGGTATTTGGTCCAGGAATGCAATCTGGGATTCTGCCAAACATATTCCTCCTGCAACATGGTGGCAAGGTCTTTGTACAACACAGCCTCTGACTCTTCTTGCTTCCCGCCTTCTTCAGATTCCTCCATCTTCTGCAGCATGTGAAAGAATCTGGTCTATATTCTGGTCTACATTTAGTTATTTGATTTTTCTCTGTAAACCACTTGTGAACTTTTAGTTGAAAAGCGGTATAAATACTACTACTACTACTACTACTACTACTACTACTACTAATAATAATAATAATATATTCGGAAACACTCACTAAATCAAGAAATAAACTGACATGTGAAAGTGTAGAGAAGCTTGTTTCAATCTGGGCAAACCTTTAGAAGTCCATAATAACTATGATAATGACAGACATAACAGAGTAGCTGCAGAAGCAGAGACTGAAACTGATAATTACAGCTCAGAAGATAATTCTGATTAAATTTCATGCCATTCATTGTAACTTAGTCCCACTCCTTTCTATACACTTCCCACCCTTCAATTCTTTTTATGAGAATGGGTTTTTTATTTTTATTTAATACTGTGGAGAGGAAATATGAATAATGGTTACTTCTGGATTTTTAAAAATTATTTTGTGGAGGTTTTTTGGTCTGTTTCACATAAACTAGTAAACAGTTCAGGAGATTGTTGCTCCATTTGTTACAATCACAAATAAATATTATAAAGAAAAGTAAATTATCTTTGTAATTTATATTACAAAAATATAATATATGTTTTATAATATATGTTATATAATTTATATATATGTGATAACTAGCATTATCACATATGCTAGTTGTGATAATTTTATGCCAAGTCAAATTTTTAATGCAAGATTTGTGTCCATCCATTCTCTTATGTGGAGAGTGAATATCCACAGGAACATTATTTGCAGTCCAGTATATTTTATGTATATTTTATATCATATAAAATATGACTAATACATAGTCATATTTTATGTTCCTAAAGTAACAGACTGACTTTCAATCTGGAAAAGAAAAGAGAAAGTGCTAGTGTGGCATTTTTTATCAATTTTTCCAAAAATTTCTGTTTCCCCCCCCCCCCAAAAAAAAACAAAAACAAAAACAAAAAAACAGAAAAAACTGGGTTTTTTCCAAGCTTCAAAATTTCTGGAAATTTTACATTTCTAGCCCCATTCCTGCGTGGAGCGGAGCAGGTTCTGGCTGCTTTGTTCTGCTCAGATACGTAGAATAATGCGAGTAGAGTAGAGCAGCACAACATGGGGTAAGGGGAAAAGTTTTCCCTTGCCTCAGGCCGAGCCTCAGACAGCCCCAAACTTGCACTGGATGCAGTGCAGGTATGTCGGCTTGCCTGCTCCAGCAAAAGTTAGGATTGGGCCCTCATTCTTATTTCTAATAGCTAAACAGAATTATTGGAGGGAGAACCTGTGGTAGAGCACATTACATACTCTGCCCTGCCTTGGACATATTAGGTTCAATCCCTGGCATTTTCCACTAAAAGGATCCAAGTAGAAGAGCTAAAAGGCCCTTACCTTGGACATCAGAGACTTTCCCCTAGGAGCAAACAATGCTGGGTACGTCAATGCAGACTTGGTGTGAGCACCTTCATATTTTCTAAGAATGGAATACTCTATAATCAACCTAATTTAGCTTCGCTTGCAGTCTCTTTCCCTTAATTAACAAAACTGGAACGCAGTTAATTATTGTTGTTGCTCACATTCATATTTCCAACAGGATTATACATTTTAGAAGCCTCTCTTCCAGCAAAACAAACATGTCGACTGCTTTTCAAAAAAGCCTTATGCAAAACTGTGTTTAATAAAGGATCTAGCCGGCATTTTAATGGTTGAGTACACTGTAATTGCAAAACACGCTGCAAATAATTACCTGTCTGCCAACCTCAAAGATGTTTTCTATAATTTTTTTTCTTTTTTTAATTGTTACTATACTGATGGATGAACATTAGGAATTATCACAGAATCACAAGGCACATACACAAGATAATTTAGTCCACATCAGTTAACCCTTAACACACTTGAACTACTCCGTTGCACACATAACACAGGCCAATAAACATTTTGCTTCCTTAAATGTTACACCAATTCCTGGGTATATTTGGGGTGCCGATTCCAAAAATGGCATACGTTTTGCCCTATCACGTCTAGTTTTGGAGACACGGCATAGCCTCATTAGTGAATGGTTCAAGCAGCTTCCTCATGAGGAAGCCTACACCATGGCTTCCTCATGAGGAAGCTGCTTGAACCATTCACTAATGAGGCTATATGATATCTCCAAAACTAGGCATAATAGGGCAAAACGGATGCCATTTTTGGAATCAGCACCCCAAATTCATATCAAACCACCATAAAGTTTGAGAAAAACTTTTCTGACCCTCAGTTTTGTAGGCCTGTGTAATCAGAATGGCTTGGAAGCAGTAGAATACTGGACTGCAAATAATGTTCCTGTGGATATTCACTCTCCACGTAAGAGAATGGATGGACACAAATCTTGCATTAAAAATGGCAAAATTTGCCTCTCCCAATTTGGTTGCCTCCCTCAGAAGGTGGTGCATGTCAGAGGAGAACAGAGTGGCTTTGAGCTGCTCCACGCTGCTCGGAAAACAGGATAGAGATCTAGCATAACAGCCAGATCCCAGCCCTGCCTCCCACTCCCCGCCTGCCCCTGGGACCACCCGCCCCCCTGCCCCAGAATGCCTCCTCCCTGCCTCCTCCCCAGACCCCAACATCAGCCGACATAATCCTACCTCCCCAAATTCAGTGCAGAGGCTGGATACAGTCGGCATGTGGGCCGGCATGTGTTCCTGAGTTGGCTGGGCCAACTCCTGAGGAGACGCAAACATGCTTTACAGCACACTTGTGACCCTCCTGGCCAGCACAAAGGACTTGCGCCAGTCTAACCCAAGGTTAGGATTGCACCCTAAGTCTATTTCTATGTACTCCATAGCTACTTCAGTTCCATTTTTTTCGCTCACGAAACAGTCATGTGTTCCAAGGTACCGTATTTTTCGCTACATAAGACGCACCTGACCATAAGACGCACGTATTTTTTAGAGGAGGAAAACAGGGAAAAAAATATTCTGAACCAAATATAGTTTATTAAATATTTTATTACACTAACAGAATAACATATGAACCATCCCCCCCTTCTTAGGGTGAATGGGATCATAAACTGGCATGAAGATCCCTCCCTTTATTAGGGTGAATGGGATCATAAACTGGCATGAAGATCCCTCCCTTTATTAGGGTGAATGGGATCATAAACTGGCATGAAGATACCTCCCTTTATTAGGGTGAATGGGATCATAAACTGGCATGAAGATCCCCCCCTTCATTAAGGTCCCCAACGTGCACTCTTTTTTGCAGTATTCGCTCCATAAGATGCACACACTTTCCCCCCCACTTTTTGGGGGGGAAAGTGTGTCTTATGGAGCGAAAAATACAGTATCTCCGTCCCATTTGCAGTGGTTTATACTTCTTGTACTCCATGTGCAAAGGTAGCTATTTCATACTCCCTTGCCATGAATAAGGCAGCAAAAGGGTTACTGTTTTTCAATGACAATCTAGCATTGTGTTTCCCAAATTATGGGTTGCAACCTGATTGTTGGTGAGTTCCAAAACTGACAAAGTGATAGCCAACAAGGAAAATGTATTGAGCTCCATGGAAAATGAAACTGAGCCACACATGTGTGTACTAGTGAGTAGATGAATGTGCCTCAGTCCACTTCAAAGGGCAGGCCAAGAGAAATGCAACACCATCAGAATGCAAAATGCAGAAGAAAATGTTAAAGGCCTTTTACAGAGCAGTGATTGCTGAATTAAAACTCAGGTCTTTTCTGCATTCCACTCCTGTTGTACTATGTATGCAGGATACAGCCTTGTGCATGCTCCACATCACTGAAAGACTGTCAGTCAAGGCACTAATTACAATTCAATGCAGATTCAATCATCCTTAAATAGAAGTGTTTTTAGACTGACAAACGTGAGCTGTGTGGAGCACAAACAAACATATCTATGCCTATCTGTTGCCTAGAAATGGTTCTACTTTCCCTTTGGAACCAGCACAGCTGAATGGAAGGAGTTAGATTTTAATTCAGATGCCTTTCAGTCAACTTCAAATGTGACAAAATAATAGAACCCAGCAAATAAGAGGCAAACCAGAATATTGGCCTGCTACGTAGCAAAGGTTAAATATCAACAGTAGCAAAGGGTTAAGTTTTGCAGGGCGTCTCAACACACCCCATAAGCTACCCCCCTCACCAGTCAGAGCCATTCAAGGCCGTGAGAGAAATGTGAAGGATATGCCTCCATGTTGCTCTCGCCACCACAAATGGCTCCAATGGTGAGCCAGAGGAGGAAGCTTACAGGATGCATTGAGACATCCTGCAAAGCCCTTTGCTCCCCCTCTGGGAACATTACTGAGTTTCAGTAGTGTGATTATTTATGTTCACAGCTTTATAACTATCACAGTAACCTATCTCTTAGGGCCAAATCCTACCCAACTTTCCAGCACTGATGTAGCCATGCCAGTGGGGTGTCTGCTGCATTCTGTGGAGGGAGGACAGTCCCGGAAAACTTCTCAGATTAAGGAAATGTTTCTTTGCTTACCTCAGGACTGTACTGAGGTTGCATCGGTGCCGGGAAGTTAGATAGGATTGGGCTCTTAAATTGGTTGCTCTAGGACTGTGCTCTCCAACCTGTGGGTCATGATCCCAAAGGGGTTGCAAAGTCTCATTTGGGGGTTGTGGCATGAAAAAGGTTGAAGATGACTGCTCTAGGACACATGAAAATACAAGTTGGATCTTCTTGTAGCAGTGGCAGATCCGGGGTAGGGGCAGGGAGGCAAAAGCCCCAGGTGCTTGCTGCACCAACTGCAGCTTCCACCTGCCGCGCCACCCCGCCTGTCTGTTTGAGCCATTCCACACAGGCGAGGCTCCATGCGGCGCTCGGCTATGGGCGAGAAGCCTTCTGAGGCTTCTCCCACTGTTTTAAGCAATACTTCTGGTTTCGTCGAGAAAACTGGCACTTAACTCTCACAGAGGAAATACAGGTCACACAATATTAAGGGCATCTCCAATAGCAGTTTCAGCTATTCAAATGTAATCATCATTTCTGCATGACTTCATGCCAAGCTTTACAATTTTTTTTAATCAAAGCTGCAGATATGTAAACCTAAGCTTTTGAGTACAGGTACTTGCAACCTTACACTGTAGTTTTGGTTGCCATTTTAAAATATTTCTATTCTGTTTTATTGTTTTTCCTTCATTGTCTGCTGCCTTGAGCACAGGAAAGATAGCTTGTAAATAATGTTGATTAATAATAAACCCAATCTAAAGGTTTCCAATTTGCTCAGAAAGAAATTCCACTGAATTATTTGGAACATAGTTTCTGTGGATTAGGATTTGCAGTCTCACAGGATGACAGTAACATGTTTCTTATGTCCTTTTGTTTCAAATGCCATGAAATATCAACACATTAAGGTCCCAGTTCTAACAAGTGTATGCCAGCTTACCCACTGGCGAGCCCTAGATGGAGCACTGGTGCTAGTCCAGTGCTGGCCGGTGCTGGGCTAGTGCCGGTGGAGTATCAGAGCTCCACCGCTTGGTGGTCACACAGACTGCCAGGAAGCGGAGAGAGAGAGAGGTGGGGAGGAGTGGGGCAGGAGGGAGGTGGGCTATCTGCCCAACACGGAGGCTCTAAATTCTACGCTGACCCAAGGGTCATAGAATCAAGTAGCCCCATTGCAGGGCTACTCACTTTACCTGGGGGAAGGGAATAAAAGTTCCCTTCTCCTGAGAAAGCAGTGGTGGCTGCCTGGGGCACGCTGGATGCAGCGGCAGCCATTTTTGGAGCTGCTGCAGCCCACGTGCCAGGCAGCTCAGGATTGGGCTGTGACTCCAATGTGGCTTGCTTCCAAGTGAGAATGCCTAGAATTTGGATCCCTAGTTTGTGGGCAACTATGGATTTAAGATGTCAGATTTAGATACCAACAGTACTCAGCTGGTACTGAAATTCCAAATTTACATACAATTGATTTTCAAACAAGTGCATATCAAGTCTCAATGGAAAACCTCAGGGCCTCTGAGAGGGGGTGCAGAGGGTACATCATCTGGGCCTAGGGCAGTGCTATTCAAACTGGGGCGTTGCGACGCCCCAACCTGAGGGACCTGGTCTCTGCCCCCTTAAGGGGCGGGGGCAGCCTAGAGGCGGGGGGAGGCAGCGGCGCGATCCCCAGGATCATGCTGCTCAGGGAGCTGCAGAGGCTTGGGTGCCCTTACCCAAGCCTCCTGCAGCCTCCCTGGGGTGCGGGGAGCCTGGTGCGACTTCTGGCAGGGCTCCCCACAGCAGGGAAAGTGGATGCGGAGTGATTTGAGAGAGTTTGAGAACCACTGGCCTAGGGTTAAAAAGTGGGCCCAAGTGCCAAAGGAGGGGAGTTGGAAATTTCCATGGATCACAGTTGTCCTCATAAAAGCTGAAAGATTGAGGCTGGGCCAACTGGGAGACCAGGTCTACCTGATGGGTAAACCTGGTAGACCTGAGCCCCAGAAATTTTTCCAGCCATCACCACCTTCCCCCCCCCGCCCTGTTTCACTCCCTTCTTGCCCCCGTTCCACCCACCCCCATAGCTGTCCTACCCCATCTAATTTCACCCTCCCCTCCCACTTTGGGAAAGAGCCCAAAAGAAATTTTATACTCCCTGATAAATTCCTCTCAGGGGCCCTGTAAAACCTCCTCCTTCAAATACACATCACATAATTTCTCGAGCATTTGAATGCTAGAACAAAATTGGTTCTTAGATGAGAAGCATTCCATAGAAGCTAAAACAACGAAATTTAGAGAAAGTGAGGCACAGAGTTGTGTACAGAAAAGTATACCATGTAGAACAGCCATTTTCAACCACTGTGCCATGGCACACTGGTGTGCTGTGAGTGGTCCCCGGGTGTGCCACAGGAATTTGGGTGTAAATTATTAGTAGGGCCATTGGGGGATGTGAGCCCCCCACCAGCAGCATGGTGTGCCTTGTCAATGATCAAAAAACGATGGCGTGCTTTGACAATTTTAGTGCCTTGTCAGTGTGCTGAGATAAAAAGGTTGAAAAACCAATGTAGAACAATCAAACCATTCCATTTCACAGAGAGCAAATAGCTGCCATAAACAAGTTGACTGTTATTTAAAAGCCCTGAATGAGCCTAACACCATTTATACTGCACCTTCTAATTTGTTTTGAGTTTTTATTGTGTTCATCCTCACAACTCTTGGGCTTCAGTGCTATGCATGTTACTTGGAAGTAAGCCCACTGAATTCAACTGGACTTACTTCTAAGTTAACACACATGAGATTGCAATGTAAATCGCACTGCTCTCATTTTACAGATATGAAGTTGCAACATAATCCAATGCATAAGTGCTTTGAAGGAAGTCACACTGATTTTAGCAGGCTTACTCCTAGGGAAGTGAACATGGGATTGCATCTTAAGACTTGCACTTTTGCATGGGAGTGAATTCTGTTTTACACTGTGAGAATTTATTTATCAAGCATGCACAGAATTGAATTGAACAGGAGATAGGAGATACAACTCAAAGACAGCAAACCTAAATATGCTTACTAGTGAGTGAGCTGCACTACACAAGCATAAACATGCTTAGGATTGCACTGTGAGGCTAACATGATTAAATGCAGAAACATTAACAGCCTGATCCTATTAGTTTTCAGCAGTTATGTATGTAAGTTATGCAGGATCAAAATCCGGCATAACTGATTGGCCCAGACTTATGGCTGGCCAATTGGGTGATGGATCAAAATCCTACCATTCGATTGGCCCTCTAGTTAAGGTTTCAATTGCACCAATCACGGGAAGTCTGAGAGGAGTTAAAGGCTATGAAAAGCCAGGGGTTTGCCTTGTATTTTGCTAGGTTCTGTTCTGAAGATGGAATAAACGTATTGAGCTGTTATCACTATGCCTTCCTTGATTCGCATAGACCCACTATATAACACTGGTGATTGGTGCAACTGAAACCTTAACTAGAAGGCCAATCGGATGGTAGGATTTCGATCCATCACCCGATTGGCCAGCAAGTCTGGGCCAATCAGTTATGCAGGATTTCAATAACTGCATATGTATGCAGTTTCAATAACAGCAGTGGTGGTGGGTATACATAACAGCAGTGGTGGTGGGTGTTGCAAACATGCCATAAGGCACGTTTGCACCACCCTGAAGTAAACAGCGCTGGAGGGGAAGCCTGCACCAACTTCTCAACACCACACAGGAACCCCCTGCCACTGGCAGCGAGCAGATAAGCGTGAGCAGCATGGGGAGGCTGGTGGGAAGGCATGGAGGAGGTGTTTCTGGGCAGGAGGAAAATGGGGGTGGGATAGGCTCAGAAGGTGGTGGGACTGGCGAAGGCCTTTTCCGCTGTCTCCTATTTCCCGTGTCAGGCTTGGAAGTCCGACATGGCACTTCTGGAGTCTGCACCAACTAAGTAGCTGGCACTGACTCGATAAGCCCCATTGAAGAGGCTGGGGCATTACTCGGGGTAAGGGGATGAATGTCACCTTCCCCCCAGGAGACCTCCAGCCTGCTTGGATCCAGCACAAAATCCGGTAGTAGCCATTCGAAGCCATCGTTCCTTTGCTGAATAGGACTGCACCCTAAGAAGTCCTAGTTTTGTGTTCAATTGTTTGTAAGGCTAAAGCACTGTTGATACATCAATGTGGGTTATTATAATCCCAAATTAGAACTAGCTTATTATAAATAAGATTAATGCTTCCTGATACTTTCATTAAAAATGATTAGACCAATTCATGCAAGAAATGTTATCAGCCAAATGGAACATCTATGGAATATATACACTATATACCTCTGGTTATTTGTACATGTTGCAGGAAAACAAAAGAGGATGACTAGCACCTTCATGCCCTATGTGAGCACACAGAGGAATTTGGTAGAAACAGAAGGCTGGACTGGTCTAGCTGGTTCCAAATGCTATGAAGTCAACTGCAGTATTACATGCATGTAAGAAGAAAGCCAGTATAAAAAAAAAATGTTTACCCTGCACTTTACCTTCCCATTAGGGAGGCACTCAAGGCAGCTTGCAATACATTAAAAATGGAAATGAAAATAATAATTAAAAAACAGCAGTAGGTACTTAAGTATCCATCTGTACAATAATATTTTAGCTATCAGTGAGCATAAAGTCTCTCCATCTCTTCTGGTTGCATCACTTTACCATTGTGGGTAGGAAAGTACCATCCAAGAGGCAAAGGGAAGACAATGTACTGTGTTTGGCAAACATGTGACTTTTCGCTTGGAAGACAACCCCCAAAATGCCCCATCCCCTTAGGAACACCTGCAGTAAGGAATAGGCTATTTCAATGCTGAGCTAAGGAACTTGGTGACATTGGCAGCTAAAAGAACAATCCTCTTTTTTCTGCCCCCTACCCTATTTGTGTGTTTGAAGAAAAAATCTAACCCCTAAGCAGCAAGTTGGGCTATGCTACAGATTTCAGAACATTACCTAATCCAGGGGTGTCAAACATAAGGCGGGGGGGGGGAGAGAAGCGGCCCGCGGAAGCTTTTTATCTGGCCCTCAGGCTCTCAGCTGCTGAGCAGTGCTGAGGTGTTACTGCTAAAAGGGCAGCCCCCATGAAAATTGGGCTCTCCCATATCTTGAAATATGATCAAGATTTGCGTGTTTTCTCTTCTGCCATTTGTAGTTAATGAATTCCTAAGTGAGAAAAAGTGCTTATTTTTTGTTATGAGTTGTTTAATGACATCACTTCTGGCCTAATGACATCACTTCCAACCCTCAGCAGGCATCATGAATGCCATTCGGCCCTCAGTATGAAACGAGTTTGACACCCCTGACCTAATCAATCATAGCTATTGTCTGGAGAGACAATTTAGTGACATTATATACTATGGGGGGAGCAGATCACATTCTTCAGGTTTGTGAGGAACAAAACAATTCTTGCACACTGTGCAAGGATCCCAACCGCTGTTTTAGTACACATTCCCACCATTACGTGGGTATCCTACCAGGACCAAGATGTGCCCTAGGCCCTAATGTGTTAGTTGAAATAAAAGCATTGTTATACACTAGGTCAGTTGTTCCCAAACTGGGGGTTAGGACCCCAGTGGGTCAAGACCCAGTTTTTGATGGGTGGCGAAACTTGCAAGCTGACAGCTGACAAAGAATATGTACTGAGCCCTATGGAAACCAAAACAGAGAATTATGTGCACATTTACTCATGAGTAGATGACCTTGCCTTGGTCCACAGCAAAGGGAAATGCAAGGCCACCAGAATGGTCCAGATCTGATGAACATGGAGCTCAACAACCACCAAGAGGTGGTTAGCCCCTCCCCCAAACAAAAGTAAAAAGAATAAAAACTGAGGCTTGAGGGGCTGGTAAAGTGAAACTTTTTTTTAGTCTCGTAAAGCTAGGTGGGTCCCAACAGAGTGTCATTTTGAAAAGTTGGTCCCAGTGCTAAAACATTGGGGAACCACTGCACTAGGCCTACACAAATTGTGACAACTGTGCCAAATACAGTCTATTGGTAAAGCAGAATAGTCCACCAAGTGTTTGATAAATCACTTTGCTTCCTGCCAGGGACTGTAACAGCAGAAGAATTGTAAAGTAACTGGCAACTGGCAAGCCGCGATACATGGCTGGTGAGTTGCATATCTGTAAGACAGAAGTTCTACGAGTCTGTTAAAAACATACAAGAGGTATCCAAAACCCAGATGTTGATTAGATTGTGCTTTAAAAAAAAAAATCACATACTTCTCTGGTTCAGCAGAGAATTAGGAAGAATCAAAGATACTTATCTTTGTCTTTTCCAGATTTCTGCTGCTTGAACTAAATTGGGATGCAAAAGAAATTAGTGCTCCCATACTGTCTGACCATTGTTTCTTGCTCAGGAGTACCATTTTTGGAACTAAGAGAGGCAAAAAAAAAGCCATCCTTCCCTTTATAAGCCCTCCTCACCCTTAGTTCTTCCCTCTCCCTTAGTCTTTTCTCTCTCAGAGTCTTAGAGTTCTCTCCCAAAGTCTTTTCTTGAGAACTCGTAGGGAGAACCTGCAGGGATGAACCCCAGTTTGAGCTGAACCCAGCTCAATATAATGTGAGGGCTCTGAATGGGGAGAGTTTGTATTGTGACCTCCTTCAATTGTTAATTCATCCCCATCGCTAGTTTTAATTAAGAGAGAATAAAAGTAATCACATCTCCAGGAAAGATCAGAAGATATTTTCCTATCCTTCTGCACTGTGTCTGGAAGTTAAATAGATTACTATGCCACTTCAGAGGGATTTCTCAGATCAATAACTTCCCTACAGAAATCAGGAGGAGTTATTCTGTATTAGTAATACAAATATTGAGATAACCAAGACTGAAAGATAGCGAGACCAGAAAAGGAACCTGAGAGAATTATACAGCCTTCCTTCAGCCAGCATCTCTCTTGAGTATTCTATGTAACAAACTCTGAGCTGCTGTTAAGGTACTGGAAATCCGTAGGCTCAAACAACAAAATAGAAAAACTGCATGCAACACTAGGATGGAAAAGGACTAGAGACCATGCCCCATGAAGAAAAGTTGAAGGCGTTTGGAATGTTTTTTCTAGAGAGGAGTCAATTAAGAAATGACATAACTACTCGTATCTACAAATTCCTGAGGGACTGCCATGTGAAAGATGGAGCTGATTTATTTTCACTTGCTCTGGAGGTTAGGACCCACACAAATGAGTTTAAATTACAATAAGGGAGATTTTTGATTAAACATTGGGAGGAACATTGGTAAAAACTGTTCAGCAGTAGAACAGTCTGCTAATGAAGGTAGTAGACCCTCCATTCTTGGAGGCCTTTAAGCAGAGACTGGATAGCCATCTATCAGGGGGCTGGATTTGATTATCCTGTGCGTCCCTTCCAATTCTATGGCCACTTTTATTGCAGAACGGGGTCACAATACCTTATGGGCAGTGCTGCTTGGCCGAACAGCTCAAAGTTGAACTCCATACAGCATGGACCTCAGCAACCCAAACGTTTTGGTGATGATGCATTTCATCATTACTGAGCATCTGGAGACAGTATTGCAACACAGTCGTGACATCACACTGAAAAGAGGTCCAAGCACAAGTTTACAGGGAATACAGCTCACAGGTGCAATCCTATGTTTCAGTTGCACCAGCAGGGAGGCTCAATGAAATGATATGCTGAAATAGCTCAAAATAAGCCTTCTGTTACTGGCTACCTGCACCATAGTCACTCTTGCAGCAGAGGATGCTGTGGCATACTTATGTCAGGTTGGTTGTGTGTTGCAGCATGGAGGTGTGTCGTGGTGGTGTCTCCCTGCTGTCATAAGTGGGCTAGACCCTCATGTATTTTATCTCACATGGGGCATCAACAGCATACTGCCCCATGACTGTGCTAGTACGTGCATGCTCTTGCATGAAGGATGCAGGGAAGAGACTGGTGGGATTTAGTGGCATAGCTATGGGGGTGCAGGGGGTAGCAGTCACACTGAGCAACAAGCTTTAGGGGGCAACAAGCTGAGATTTACACCGGTGGTCAAAATTGTGAAAAGCTTGGTATGTACAAATAATACCATCATTTTTATCCTTTTTATTCATGGATTTTTTATACACGGATTTGACTCAACATGAATGGGCACTGCAAATGTGCTGATCCCTGGAGAAGGGGAAAAATGCACCCCTTTAAAATCACAGTTTAAAAAACTGCTTTTTACTGTTGCAAAGAGACAGTCATACAATCCATAGATTTTTCTGTCTCAAAGCTGATGAGAAGGGCCCTTTAAATTGAAGGAAAACAGTCATTTAATAATGCCAGAGAGGGCAAACCACTGACAATCCATCAATCATTCTCTCTGCAGGCTTCTCTCCTCCCTTCCCCCTGAGCACGTGAAAGAAGGTTAAATGGCAGAGATTATCACCTTCTCCATTCCTTCCCCCTCACTAGGGCTCCTGGTGAAGGGATTGAAGCCTACACTCCTGTAGAGAGACTGATTGTCTCTGTGTGCATTACAAAGGTCAGCACGGCTGTGTTTAAATCGCCCTAGCAAAGAAACTTTGTTCTTATTTGCTATAGTGCGTTTTTTTTGCAATCCACATGATGGCAACATGTGTTTTCTTGGAAACAAACCCTCACGAATAATGAGTCTCAACCTGTATCATTGGAAAGGTAATTTAATGCAGAATGCAATGAAACAAACCACATTAGAATACCTGTATTCTATCAAAAGTTATGGCCAATTAACCAGAAAATGAAAACACAACTGCCTTAAGGAACAAAAAGTTGATTTCTTTAACTCAAAACTGACCTATGATAGTGATTGTTCTGAGAGCCAATGAGATGTTATGATACTGCCTGGACACAATAAGGTGTTAATATGAGTCAACTCTCGTTTCCATGTATCATAATACAGCTACTCCTGCTAAATGATAAAGACGCACTTTTATAAGTGGTGCTCCTCTTTTATTTAGCAGGGAGAGAATAACCATCCACCCCAGCGCAGCGTTCCTAACCAATAAGGGTACACTTTTTATTTTTTAATTAAATTTGATTTTCTCATGGAGGGGGAGCTACAAAACCTTCTTTGATCCCAGGTAGCAGATAGATGCCTTAGCTATGCCAATGGCTGGAGGGAGGCAGCAGATCAAGTGGGTGGTGAACTGCTGGGTCAAGGAGGCAGGTTCCCCCCCCCAATTGGCATTTTTTAAAAAGCCTGGGCTGTTGTGACACTTCCGGTTGTGACATCACTTCTGGGGCATCATTTTGAGCTCCACACTGGGCTATGCATTCATTAGCTACACCACTGGTGGGATTGCACCTTTCTAGTTTTTACTGCTCTTGATATCTCCTCGTACTGGGAAAGTACTGAATATATTACACTGATGCTACCTGGATGGAAACCTGATTCCATGACTCGGGTCCATACAGACCAGCAATTTTGCTGGTGCAGGTCTGAGTAGACCCCTCTGTACCTTGGAGGCTTACCACCAGATAAGGGAACAAATGTTTCCTTACCCAGAGGAAACCTCCAATCACCACCCCTCCAGGATGCAACACAAGCCTTCTCTCTCTCTCTACTCCATATGTCAGAAATCTGGCTAATATTAACATTTACATTTAGTCATAAGATTTGAATGGATTCAGCAGGAAATGTTACAAACTTCTTACTTGTACATGTCAACATCACCATGTTTCTGCCATTTAACACAACATGTAATAAGATTTTAGAAGGTATTTTACCCATGTTTAAGCTCTCAGAATGGAGTGGGGTCACAAATTGTAACTGATCAATTAAAATAATCTTTTAATGTACCATACATGATTTGGACTTTCAAACCATCCTCAATATTCTGAATCCCCCAACTGAAGGTGGATGCTATATTCCATTTATTTCTCACAGAAACTTACCTTGGGCATCAATGTCTCTTAGATAGCCTTTACTACTTAAAATTTAAATATGTCAAGCAGGTTCATCTATAATTTGTTTTTAAACTCCACTTCTACTTTTTGCTTCAAATATGTCTAGGCAAAAATAAAAAGGTAAAAAAATTTAAAAAGCAGGTTGGGCATGCCTGATAAGATTTAGGTGCCCTTAAATATGACAACCCAGCAAGGCATTTCAAAGTATGCATCTATCAGTGTAATATCAAATACCTAATCTTTAGCCAGCAAGCTCTTCACTTTGTGACAAGGCACCACTCTTCCTATTTAATCATTCTTTTGGAAAAGATCAATCAATTTGAGAGAGCTCTGTGTGTCAGCTCCACTGATTCACTAACTTTGTCAGAGCCATTCGGTGGCTCTGCAAAAATACTCCCTCTGACCTGTCTTTGTTGCATGTGTCTTTTATTAGAGCTGATATAAAAGAAGAGCGTGGACAAAAGATTTCACTGCCTCACTGGAGGAAAGCTAGCAAGGTGCATAACTGATGACTTTCACTAACCTTAAAAAACATTTGGTTTATTCTCAGTAGAAAAGATTCTATTACTTCCCAACCCATCCCCTGAATATTTTTCATCACTATTATTTTCTACTTTTTTAAATGACCATGTTTGTTAAAGTGCTAAAAAGTCTTTGCTTCAGAAAAGCTATTTAAATAATAAGACTATTAGAAACACAGTAAAAACAACCAGAGCAGTACTAATCAACATACTATAAATTGCTAATACATTAGTGTGGATAATTCTGCAGGCATATTCATCTGGCTAATGAAAACCTGTATAGACAATAGTTAACTTTAAGGCTCCAGTATTGTACCAGATTTACTTTTAAACACACACACAGGGTTCAATAGGCAAATGACATGCCCACCCTCTGAGAATGAAGATTAAGCCATGAGGGAGCAACATTATCATCTCCCAGAGATCTTGCCTTCTCAGGGCCCAATTCTATCCAATTTTCTAGTGCTGGTGCAGTTGTGCTGATGGAGTGTGCAGTGCATCCTGTGTTGGGGAGGCAGTCTTGAAGGCCTCCTCAAGGTATGGGAACATTTGTTCCCTTACCTCAAGGCTGCATCAGTGGAGGGAAGTTGGATAGGATTAGGCCCTCAGCTGAGGCTCTCACTTTGTAGAATTCCCTCCCAAGAGAAACCTATCACGTCTATGGTGTCCTTGAATCTTTCAGAGCAGACAAAATGTACTTGTTTTGCTAGGTATTCTGAGTTTTTGATCCCCTGATCTCATAATGCTACTGCTTGATATATTGTATTTACTGTTTTTTTTTATTGTACTTTTATCATCATTTTAGTTATCAATCTCTTGGCAGCCCAATCCTAACTAAGTCCCTTCTTTTTCTGCTAAATCCCAATCCAAGCTGTGCCTGGAGAATTATGCCCACATTTAGCTAATTAGCACCCCTTTTTTTTTAACCCAAGAATGACCCTGGTTCTACCCTGCAGTCCTCCTGGACCCCACCTCCAGGGTAGCTTGCCTGTTCAACCTGCAGAGGTCCTTTCTCCTGCCAGCAACCTCCCGCCACTACAGCAGCCCCTTGTTCCTCAGCAGGTCTTGGGCACAGCAGCCACACACAAACTCCCGTGCCTCCAGCAATCTCTAAAATCCATTCACCATTAGTTCCTTAGTTCAGTCTCCCTTTCCTCAAGCTTTCCTCCTTCTGCTGCCCACAAACCCTTCCTGCCTCAGGTGCTCCTTATATCCCTGAGGACCCTATTGCCTTCAAGTGGCTGCAGCTGTGCAGCACACTCTGCTGAATACCCAGGCCTTACCCTTAAAGGGGCCACTGCTGACTCCACACTCTACCTCCTTGCCAGATCTACCAAGATTCCAATACACTGCACGGCAATGCAGTGGCACCAGCATGGGTTACTGTACATTCCATGGAGGATTTTTAGCTATTGGAGATCTCCTCAGAATAAAGGCACATTTGTTCCCTTGCCCTGGGTAAAACCCTAGCAGTCGCAGTGGGTCAACTTGGACATGCATCAGCAGTACTACTGGTATAATGTTGCTGTCACGGGTCAAGCCCTTGTCCAACCCCCGCCTTACCTGGCTGTGAGCCAGGGACAGAACCACCTGGCCACAGAGCCACCGCCACCTCACCAGTGACCAGGTGAGGGCAGCTGGGTGGGAGAGACAGTCCCCCCAGTGCTCACCTGACCAGAGCAGTAAGCAGGGCAGGATCACCATTAACCACCAGAGAGGAGAGAAGGAGGCTAGGGTCAGGGCCCCTTTAAGCCTAGAGAGGGAGGAAGAGGAGGATCCGAAGCTGTGGCTGGGGAGGATAAAAGCAGGGAAGCCTGTGATGACAGGCAGGTCTGGAGAGGGAAGGCAGGAGGCTAGAACCAGAGCCCCTGCCTGAAGACCAAGGGCCTCAGGTCCTGCCTCCAGGGAAAAGGACAAGGGTGTTGTGAACCCCCACCCCCTGACTTGGTCTGAGGCTCTCCCTGCAGCCAACACCAGGGAGGTGGACACACCCACCCAGGGGATCCCAAGAGACCCCCTTCACGGGGCACCCCTCACAGTTGATCTGTGCAGGCAGATTAGGCCTGAGATGGGGCAGGTGTTCCACATGCACCATTGCCACCAAACTCACCCCCTACCTCGGCCTGGTCCTCCCCATTCTGCCTTCCTCCTGCCCTGCACAACCTACTCCCTGCTCTCCCCCTGCTCCATTCCGTCCCCTGCGCTGGGCTTACCTGCTCTGTTTGGCCCTTATCACTCCTCTGGCATGTGTGGGAAAGCTTCAGCCTTCCTGCCACTGTACCGGCTCCCTGCACTGTGGAACATTTTACCGCACTTTTGCAACAGCCTGAACCAGTGGAACACACATTGTGCTGGTTCATGCCTTGAATTGGATTGGGCTGTTAGAGGTTAACAGTTGAAAAAAAAAAAGTCATGTAAATGCAAGTAATAAAATAAAAAATGCATACAAGTCCTAGGAAGGATATCTAATTTTTGTATCCAGATGAGATTTTTTTACAATAGAAGACAAAAGACCAAGAGTGTTCTCTAAACCACAGGTTCCCAAATCTCTCAAAGAGTTTTGGACCTCATAAGTGCTTGCATGGATGGGGGAGGGGCAGCAATGGCACTCCCATAATCACAATGCAAAAAGGACTTTTTAACTTATTGCAAGGCATGCTGGCCCTCTGGAGGACAGCCTGTGGACCCCTCTGCGGGCCTCCCTGCTCCTCAGAACTGCTGCGCATTGCGATTCACTTCTGGAAGTGCGGCACAGCCCACAGTAAGTATTTTTTAAAACCCATTTTGCCACGCGATTGCCAAAGCACTGCTACCACAAGATCACCACACCTTAAGGGGCTAGCAACCTTTTCTCTCTGGCTGAAGCATCACAGTGATTCAGTTTGAGAACCGCTGATCTAAGCTCTTCATGGCTCCGACAGATGGTATACTATTTTCAAAATCACAGCCTTCTGCCCTATAGGAATGGGTAAAATGATCAAATTGGCATTTAATTGACTCTGTTTTTAGTCAGCTTTGCAAATTAATGTCCAGCTAAACTAATATAATCCCTTTTCGTGTTTCTTTTTCTCAGGATGTGAAACGTATGGCTGCACTCAGCATGTGGCACGCAAAACACTTTTGTGCAGCCTGCAGGCTTTTGATAAAAATCTAGAGGATGCCAGCTTTCATTTCTTTTAAAGAAAATTTCCCATCTTCATGGTTGCTGAAATAACACTGCAAATGTGATGAGAATAAAACAAACAATTCAGGAACCAGGAAAAAAGGAAAAGCTAACGTGATTTTTTTTCCCTCAGCTTTTGTGACTTTTAGGTCAAGAATATTCAAATGAATATATTTAGACTGCATCTCTGAGAATATTCTGAAGAATACAGCAGAATAAATTCAGGCTGCCCACCTACAATTAAGAACCAACAACATGATGTCAACAACAGGTTGACATCTTCCCTGTGCCTCAAAATAACTTTCAAAATTATGTTTCTCACATATTGCTAAAATATTTAAATTAGCTCATGTTCTGCTCATAATACAATTTCCATCCTCACCCTCAATGCTCAGCAAATTGTCCACACTGAAAAAGATAATATGAAGCACTTACTTGAGGTAGTGGAATCTTTGAGACTGTCTCCAGTCTCTGCATGTAATTTTTTTAAAAAAATACATCCTGCCTCAATGGGTAAGGCGGTGGTTTTGCCCACCCCAAGCAGAAAATACTCACGACTTTGGGAGGCAGCTTGAGTCATCTGCAAGTGACTAGGATGCAGGGACAGGAACTCGAGATAGGTGACTTGGGTCTGAGTTCCAAAAACACTTTTTTTCTGGCTTGTTACACTCAAGTCAGGCGCGTCAATTACTCTTCCGCTGACTCAGGCCACTGACTATGAAATGAGTTCCCACATGTACAGACTCCAGTCTGTCTGGGTGTGCTTGCTTACTATTTTGGGGGCGTGAAAGACCTCATGAAGCCATCATTCAGACCAGGTGAGCAGCAGGGAAGTTCTGGCCAGAGGCAGGGAAGGATTAATGTTTTGGTTTTGCATCAAGTGGGAGGGAGTCGGGAGTGCACTCTCTTGTCCATCTTTGAAAGAACAGATTATCACTGGATGAAGGTTTTTTCCCTGGATGAGTGAGGGGAGAGGGGAGGCAGTTCCTAGCCATCCAGGAAAAATTCATGGAATGGGTCCAGCAGACTCATTGCATGACTGTCAGCAATGGGACTTCTGAGTAGAGCTGCAAAGGATTGGGTCAGACTGGTAAGCCTCCCAGCTGCCACATGTGACCCTCCTCTCTCTTGCTGCATCTTCCCCCACTCTCACACAGTCCATCCTGCCTTGCTTACAGATGGGATAGGGACATCAGGGGAGTGTTTAAAGAGAACTCTGACACACACAGTGGAGCAGGCCTCCACTGTATCCTAACTCCTGCCCTGGGCCTGAAAGCCCTACATGGGGCTATTCAGCAGTGGCATCGTGGGAGTGCAGACCACGCTTGGAGATGCACTCGGGGGGGGGGGGTGACACCACTACTGGCCAAATTATGAAAATCTTGGTATTTTCAAATACCATCATGTTATGTATCACCTGATATGTAATTTCATGCAGACTGCAATGAAACAAGCCATGTTGAAATATCTGCATTCTATCAAAAGCTATACCCAAATAATCAGAAAAGGAAAACACAACTGCTTTATGTATCAAAAAGTGGATTTTTGTAACTCAAAACTGACCAATGAGACTGATTGTTCTAAGAGCCAATGGGATGTTATTATGACACAGCAGGGAACCAATAAGGTGTCACCTATGAGTCAACTCTCATTTCCACGTATCAGAGGTAATACTAGTATTCTTATTCAGTTGTGTGAGTGTCATCAAGTTGGCCACATGTTTTGGTTGGTTACTGATTTATTGGGTGACCTGTACTGTTATATATTAAAATAAAAAAATTTAATTGGGTGGCTTCAACTCTAGTGATGCCACAGCATTTAGGTTGTGTGTATGCTATTTGTAATTTATTCTGTATGGTCTGGTATGAGAGGAGGTGCAACATGGGGGTGATGCAAAGAGCTCTTGCACCAGCTAATGCAAACTGTGGTGGGCCTCTGCTACTTGGTTCTGCACCAGGAAAAAATTGGTGCAGTTCTGAGTAGCCCCGTTGAGCAGGCTGGGGTACTACACAAGGCAAGGGAATAAATATTCCTGTACTATCATGCCTCTTGGTAAGACTTAAGATTTTTGAGATCACGTTCCAAACCAATCTCATCAACAAAATATTGTTTTAAAAACAGCCTTATCACAATAATAATCTCTTTACTTGTCAGGAAAAATAAAGTAGATCTTAACAATTTAGTAAAGCCATGTATAAGACAAAGAGAACTTCATATTTGTGCAACCCACTCAATAAAAAGTAACCTTAGCATTTAAACTTGAAGAAGAAGTAAATGTGAATATTGCTTATTGTTTCAAAGACAGTGGGTAAAAACACACATACACTGCGTTGTACGTATGTTTTGCCAAATTCCCTTTCTGAACTTGGTATAGAGAACTTATGCCCACTTTAAGCTAACTAGTCCCCCTGACTCAAACACAGCTAGTTCCAGCGGTGTTCAAAACTACTGCTGAACCCCAGCCCCAACAGGGAGGTAACCAGTAGTTGGCTTGCCTGAGGGGCTACAGAGGTTCTCCTTCCTTCCTACTCCAGTCAGCAGTCTCTACAGCCATAGCAGCAGCTTTCGGCAACCCCTTGGCTGGGCAACCACACCCCACTCTCTAGCCTCCATTCAATTAGTCCATTAGCCAGTCCATGAGCCCAGTGGTCAATCAGCCAGTTTAGCCCTTTCTCCAACCTTTCCTCCTTCTACTGCCCACAACCTCTCCCTCTTCCAGGTGGTGCTTTTATCCTTGAGGGCCATGTTGTGTTCAAGTGGCTGCAGCTGTACAGTACACTCATTGCATTTTAAGGCCATGGTGTTAACTCCATGCTTCCCAGTCCTGTCAGAGCAAGGGGCCATTGTTAGCAGCGCACCCTATCTCTTCGAAGGATCTTGTGTGTTTCCGCTGCAACATGTTGAGAATCTATGATCTAACTTACTTCATAACATAATTTTAAGACAGCCACTCTTGTTGTCTGTGACGTACTTTTTGTTGAGGTAAAGTAATGGTACATTGTAATTTAGATTTTCATTGCCTTTCTAAAGATAATCTTGGCACAAGCAGGTATATAGTAATGCAGTTCCAGAACATTACACAATCATAAAATATGACTTATATCTGTCAGTAGACACAGATAAAATATTCACAACCTCAAGCAGATAATTATGTACACCAATTATCAGAAAGTCATAAATGCACCTTTTCAAAGGGAACTAAATTACAACCATTATGTGAACAGTGGATTTGGCTTTCCAGATGATCCTAATGCCTCTCTTTAATCCTTATTCCTAAACATTATTTTTTTCAGTAAAGCCCTAAATAATCCCATTTCACATTTATAGTTAATAGTGACAACATCAATATAGAAGAGGGCTGCTTCATTGATAAGCATTGTTTAATAAGTATGTTCAGAAAACTATAGAGCTATAACTTTTCAAAGTAACTTGGAAAAAACATGCTGATGTAAGAGCCTTGTTTGAACTGTTATTTGATGAGGTTCCCAAAAACACCAATGATGTTATCTCCATGGCACAACCATGGCACACATTGTACAACACTTATGATACTCTCGTACAATCCTGAGCAGCATGTGGGCTGATACAGCATGTGCTGCACTGGTGCTTACCATCGCAAAAGTGCTGTAAAGTATTTTGCAATGCTATAGCAGTCAGGCAGGCTGGCACAAAGGGTCACAACAGCCCACTCGTACTGGCACAGGGAACAGTGTGAGTCATGGAAGGTATGGTATGGAAGAGGGCAATGGTGGGGACGGGTTAAAAGGTCAGGGGCAGTAGCAGGGGTGGGGGTAGGCATATCAAGCCCAGGAGGAGGCTGGATCAGCAGCAACCACATACACTGAGGCTGCAGTCCTAACCAACTTTCCAGCACTGATAAGGGCAATGCAGCTCCAAGGTAAGGGGACAAACATTGCCTTACCTTGAGGAAGTCTCCGTGACTGCCCCCCAACTGCAGGATGCAGCACATGCCCCACTGGCACAGCTATGCCAGTGCTGGAAAGTTGGTTAGAATTGAGCCCTGAATCTTATTCCTCTTTCCGGGCCTGATCCATCAACATGGGGTGCCAGCTATAGCACTCGCGCAGGTCCAAGTTGCCCAATTGCAGGTGCTGGAGCCTACCCTGGGGCAAGGGGACAAAGGTACCCTTACCCACAGAGACCTCCAGCATGCAAAATTCCTGTGCAGGATGCAGCACAGCCCAAGCAAGCATCACTGCACTGCTGAAAGGGAATTTGTGCTAGATTGGGCTGTTATCTGGTTTTATGTTGAAAAGTATACAACTACTAAATCAGTGAGCTTTGTCAGAGATGGAGACACAAGATTCATGCATGGCACTCATGTAAATCCACTCAGTTAATCAGCACTTGGATTTACATTATTTAAAAATGCCTGCAGTGCACACTGCTTAAGAGCCCAATCCTATGCATATCTACTCAGAAGCAAGTTCCATTAGAATCAATGGGGCTTACTCCCAGGAAAGTGTGGATAGGATTGGGCTGTAAGTCAGTACACAGTGCAATCTGACATTTCTTTTAGCTATGGTACATCCATATGGTGGTTATTTCAGGGATCAGATGTACCAAGCAATATTTTTGGACTCCCACAGTCAACACTCAAAAAGAACAGTCAACAACGGTCAAAACAACAGTCAAAAAGAATACACATCACCATCAACCTTGTGTGAAGAATCTGTTGCCATGAGCTGTACCACTTCAGACTGTGTCAGATTCCAGCAAATTCAAAGCTAGAGCAAGAACGAGATGAAAACCTTCTCCAAGGCATGTTAGCTTTTTAGTGTACTGAGGCTAATTTTCTTTTAATACGGGGGACATTCAAATTCACCCTCCCCTCCTACAATCTGAAATGGTACAGCCTAGTGAGAAGTATGTCATGATGTAGCTGGCTCTTTAGATGTGAAACCAACTCAGGAGCTGGGCAGTCAGCACAATGCACTTTCTTGTTGGTATGGAGATGTCCCTGGTGAAATATATATATTTTGGGGGGAGATACTTACCAAGCTAAGGATACTAAGGATATTCTTGGCTAAGTTCCAGAGCACCCAGTTGCAAGCAAAGGCAGTGCTCTATTTGTGTTAAGTAACATGGGAATGATATTGGATGGATAACTAGTAGTGCCAACTCTTAAGAATATTTCGTTGAGTCTCTGCCTTTAAACTGATTAATTAATGCATTAAATTGAAATGAATTTGCATATTTCCAAAAGGGCAACATGGATGCCTTTTTGATGTAGCGTACTGAAAGTAGTCTAAGGCCCAATCCTATGCTGGAGCAGCGCTGGCAGCCAGCATACTGCCCAGCAACCACCTCGTGCGAGTGCCGTAAGGCATGTCACTATCAGTGAAAGCCTGCTGCACCAGTGGAGAGGGCCTCAGTGCCGGGAGCACCAGCTGTTAAGTTGCCCCACTGGGCAACAGGGAGGTATTTTAGGGGAGGGCAGAACTAGGTGGAGGGAGGGCAGACTGAAGGAGGATCAGGCTAGGGAGAGAGGCAGGGGTGGCAGCAGAGTTTGCTGCCAAATCTATGCCTGACATGGGCCTCCTTGGTTCTGCGCCTGCTGAATAGCGGACACAGATCCAAGGAGACCCTTTGCCCACCACGGAGCTCAACATGGATTGTTCCCTTAACCTGAGGAAACAGCCTCAGCCCCACAGGATGCAGCAGCGGCCATTCTGGCACCACTATACTGCTGGGTGCCACCGGGGCATAGGATTGAGCTCCCCAATAACTCATAATTTAATAAACCGCAGCTAGAAGTCATTATTAGAAAAAAAAATTATTCATGATATTTTCTTGTTTCTGTTATACCAACACATCAGAACCCAAATAACCTTTGAAATAAAAAAGGGTGCTTCATCAATTAAAATTTGTCCCCAGTGATCAAGAATGGGACCAGCTGATGAATCCGCTAATTCAGTGTTTCTCAAACTGTGGGTCGGGACCCAATAGGTGGGTCGAGAGCTGATTTCAGGTGGGTCCCCATTCATTTCAATATTTAATTTTTAATATATTAGACTCGATGCTATAAGGGCATGTGACTGCATTGGGGAAATGTTATAGATCTGTACATTTAACAGGCTACTCTGTATATACTTTTATAAAGACAGTAAATGGGACTTACTCCTGGGAAAGTGTGGGTAGGATAGCAGCCTAGGATTGTTAAAAAATTTCCTGCTTCATGATGTCACTTCCAGTCATGACATCACTTCTAGTGAGTCCTACCAGATTCTCATTCTAAAAAGTGGGTCCCAGTACTAAAAGAATCACTGCGCTCTTTGATTAATCTTCCAAAAACAGTCTTGCAACCTCACTGATTTATCCATATTCTCATTTCCTTAGTTCATGTCAGAGTGGATTGGGTTGGGGTGGGTGGGACTGGCAGAGGTCTCCTTCTGGCGTTAAACCAGGCTTCTTGGATTTCTGCCATTTAAATATGGTGTGGATCTGAGAAACCTCACAGGGTAAGGGGAAAAATATCCCTTAACCCTGAAGACAACACTAGCCACCTCCTAACCTGTGCTGGATACAACGCAGGCCATGTGGCCTCGGATTAAACTGCCTGATATATTTGCAGTCTATTATATTGAGACTTTTTATTTCAAGAAAATAAGACTTAACCTCAAACCTCCTGAGAACTGGATCTAACTTCTGTGTCTAAGAAGGTTCATATGTCACTTTGATTAGTAACAAGTCTGTCTAACCTAGTATACAGAGATAAAAATATACTCCCCAGTGTTGGTAAAAAGGAAGCCAGTTATTTTTCACTCAGTTTTTCAAATGCATTTTTAAATTGATTGTTCTAAAGAGTGTTTTCCCAGGTGACTATATTTCAGTTTTACTCAGTTAGATGAGACAAGGAGAAGAAATGGCACCAGAATAACTGTTTTGATAGACACTGAATTTCAAGCAACATAAGCCCAAACAAAAGTTATGTGCTCAATCCTATCCATGCTAGCTTGGAAGTTGCACTGTGTTCACTGATAAATATGTTTAGGATTGCAGTCTCAGTAAATGAAGAGCCTCATTTATTGGATTTTAGCCAAACTTATACATAGATTTACACATAAATACTGTTAAATGCAGCAGATTATTTTAGCAAATTATGCTTGTGAATTCATACATGAAAAACTGGCAATTAACTGATTGCTACTCCTAAAGCTTACCACTTGATATAGCTTTATAAGAAATATCTTTAATGCTGGACAGAAAATCCTTCACAGCAATATTTTATGTAAATGGATACATATGGTCAACACACATTAAATGCTATTGAAAATGCAAATTACTGGATGCCTCAAATATAGTTGATCCACAGGCACAAGGGAACAGTTCTATGTATACTTCACATAAATGAATAAAAAAATATATACATAAAATTAATGAATCATCACTAGCAAGCCAAACCACTTCTTTAAAGAGAAAGGAAGATGTACAATACAAAGAGAAGAAATAACTGTAATTTTGGCTGAACTTAAGGCTGCTTTACATGGATTCAGAAAAGAAGCACACAGCTGTTTCTTAGCTCATTCAGAGTCCAATCATACAAACCCTGGGCCAGATGGTTCCCTATAATCAATTGCATGGCACTGCCACATCTCTTTCCATGAAAACATAAAATAGAGGGTACTGGAATTTATGTAGGACAAAGCAACAGGAACCATCCAGGGGAACTAGAAAATCACATTTCATATTTCATCTGCATGAAATACCTAATCAATAAACATGTAAACATCTGAGAAAGTATGCATTCATCAACACCTGATCTACCAATTATACAGAGTTTGGTGGAAGAATTCAGATCTCTTCCTTAAAACTCTTACACAAATGCTTTTAAAAAACCTTCCATGCATGTAGTAAACTAACATACTAGAGAAGAAGGTTAAGAGCCCAATCCTATCCTTCCCTTCCCCCCCCCTCCCCACTGGTGCAGCCACACCAAAAAGGAGCACACTGGGGAAGGGAGATCTAAACCCACCATAAACCTCCTGCTTTGCAGTGGATCTCCTCAGCTGCACCAGTTCCGTAGCTGGCACAAATCTGAGGAGAGAAAGGGGGCAGGAGACTGCTGATGGAAGAGGTAGGATCAGGCACACACCATCACCATTGAATTCACCCCTTCCTGAAGCCTCCTTGTCCTGTTCCTCCCCCTCCAAACCCATTTTATCCCCTTCCCCGACTCCACCACTGCCTTACCTACTCAGGAAGGCACTACAAGGTCCACTGGCATCCGGGGAGCACCGCTGCCTTTTGTGGCAGCTCTCCCAAAATGACCATCAAAAGAGCACTGTGCACCCCCAAAATGGCCACTGATGGAGTGCTGTACAATAGCAGAAGTGACTTCCACTGTTGCAAACATTGTAGTACATTCCAATCTTGCATAGGATTGGGTTGTCTTCTTCCTGTTGGGCTTGTTTACTACACACAGGAAGGTTTTTATATATGAAGAGCATTCAAAATATTCCTCATGCTCCACCATTGCAGTCTGAAATGGCACAGACTAGAATTCTAGCACCCTAGTCTGCCACTTTAATCTATTTACAGACCAATCATATGAAGGCCTACTAAGAGTAATTCCAAGTGTTCTTAATGGGGCTGAATCCCAGGAAAGTGTTCATAGGATTGAAGCCTTATGGCGCAATCTTATGGGAACTTATGCTGGGATGGTGCAGCATGCTTTATGGCTGTCACAAACTGGGCTGGGCTGCTGCTACATGGGGTGAGTGGCCATGGTCACATGCCAGCAGCCTTCCTACAAGTTCCAGTAAGTCAGAGTAGATGCCAAGCAGGAGGCAGGGAGTAAGCAGAATAGGGAGGGGTCGAAAGAGAGAGGAGGGTGAATCAAGACCAGGAAGGAGAGTAGTTTTGGTGGCAGCAGTACTGCTGATATCCTGTCCCCCTTCTAGGCCTTGATTTGCCTTCCTGGGTGCACTAGGATTTGCACCAGATAAATGACTGGCACAGGTCCCCATTCAGGCAGCAGAGGCTTACCCTCAGGCAAGGAAACAAATATTCCCTTACCCAGAGAAGACCTCTAAGACTAGCCCCCTGTAGGATGTTGTGTATGCCCTGGTGGCACAGCTGCATCAGCAAGGGCAGTTGATAGGATTGGGCTGTTATTATATAATATGCCTCTTCCACAATATGGATTTCCATTCATGTTGATCAGTGATGGTTGGTGAAGTGGTTCCCTAGAAACCACTAGCTACTCTGGTGAGGCAATCAAGAGAAGGGTGTATTTCCTGCCCTCACCAGTAATTGTTGAAAGGTAGTGTTGGGGCAGTTGGTACCTCAACCAGCACCATGAAGCAGGTGGTTGCTGAGGGCCTAGCTGTTGGTGTGAAGACAGGCTGCTGATGTCTGCAAGGATAGCTAGCCAGTTAACAGCCATGCACTTGCATTCTGCTGACTGAAGAGCTCCTCCTTCCACCCACCTCCTCCTGCCCCCTGACATTTATATGGGTGGGGATTCCCCTCCCCTATTGTCTGCCTCTCAACAGCAGCAGTTGGCAGTTCCCAACAGCAAACTGCTTTACTTACCACCACTAGTGCTGGTGGTAAAGTAGTAATAAAACACATGCTTCATAGAGAACACATGGTAATTGGAACCCTTTCATCATTCCCAGTGTTGGTAGCACACAATTTCTATACTGTGGACTCCACATTAAAAGGAGGAAGCTCACAGCTTACCAATTCAGGTGAACATAAAAAATACATTTTATGTGCTGCCACATGAATAGGCAACTTGTATGAGGTTCACCATATCATGAGAGAAGGTTTCTCTCCCTCTTTTGCTCTAATATAAATTTCACCCTTCATGTCAAAGATCTAGAAAGTAAGCACATCATTAATGTTGACCATATCTAGCCTTTAGTGGCCTATGATGCCTTTTACCTATGTGCCATGCATTATTTACTCAACACTTTTAGAACAGACTTCAGTATTTATCCTAGGCCCTAATCCGAACAATAGCTGAGACTACACTGCAGTGTCTAGAGCATTTGGAGTTCAGCAGGTCCAACTTTTATGGAAGTAAAAGGGACTGCCAGATGCTGGGAAGATGTTACTTCAAGAGCCAGAATATGGACAAAATAAACTAAGTACAGGGGGTAGAATCTATTTGAAAAGAATCTTGGAAGACAGATGCTATTCTTTGTGCTTGCCTCTGAACTGAGCTCTAATGGCCAATCAGTATTTCAGTGACTACATAACTAACATAATTACGTGTGTTAAATTAGGTAATACATTAGAGTGAGAAAGCACTGTATAGAGTATTGAAATATCACCGTTAAATTCATCTTATTCCTGGGAACAGGTAAACAAAACAATAAAGAGAGAAATGTTGTTTGACGCCTAATAGCTGTGCTATTCATATTCCCGAATTTAAATACCAGCAGATACACATAGTTAAACACCAGAACACACACTCTAAAAGTCAAGTTCTGCAAAAAGAGTAGCGTCTTATTTTTCATATTTTCTAACTTCAGTCTGAAAATATTCATAATACTGTGAATGTTCATTCAGTTAGTTCAGGTCCATAGCAGGAAAAAAAGAACAAAATATTCCATTTATGCTTTAATATGGTATATTAATTCCCCTTTACGTCACTCTTCTCACTTTTAACAGCACTCCACAGTTACTGGAGTATTGTTATTTTTTAAAATGTGTGTGGGTGGGGGGGGTTGTAGGTGTGTAAGGTGTTGCATTCGGTGCATTAAAAAACGATTATCGAAACTATTGCGCTGTGTATTTCAAGATAGCTTGTACATTACATGAGACGTCTGAGTGAAATTCACCAGAAAACCTGAACCTTTACTAACATTGATACTAGTTAAAAAAAAAAAAATAGCAGTTTATGAATTGACCCAAAAGGGGGGGTCCTAATGCTACCACAGTTTGTTCTCCAAATCCAGGACACACCATTTGACGCCAATGCCCAGCTCTGCTTTGTAGCAAAGATAAAACCATTCCTTTATCTAGTTTAATCACGCAAGAAGTCTCACTACAGAGGATTGAAAAGGCAGGTTCCTGTCTCTCTGCACCATGAGAAAAAACAACCTGCTGTAGAGAAATGTTCAGCTTTTATATGAGCCAATATGTCAGCTCCCTGCAGAGTATTTCCCTTGTTTTACAGTGACATCTATCCGCCAGTCCTGGGGAATCCCGACGTCATTCACTCAGAATCAGCACCGTTTAATGTGGACAGCTCCCTTTCCTTCTGCAGTCATTCTGGGGCAATTTGGCACAGGGTGGCTATAAAAGCCAAAATGAACATTAAATTAATTAAGCCATCAAATTAATACAAAAGGAGGGAAAAAAGCAACTCAACAAACACCAGTCCGTCCTCAGGAGAAAGAACACGAAATGAGAAGGATGACCAAGATTCCTGAATTTGGTAGGAATTGTTCCTCAGCAGCTTGGCCTCACACAATTGTTCTGTTTTCCAGCCACACAATATAACCATCTTGAAATGCTCCCTTTAAAGAGGCCTGACAGACTGTGAATTTCAGGTGTTATAAAACATGACAAGGTGTTGCGTTCTCAAACAATCCAGTTAAACCCAGCATCACACGGTGACTCGCATGGGTACTAATGCAACTAGAGAGGGGGGTGGGGAGATGGAGCATGCATCTGTAAGTACTGTTAACATTTTACAGGCACTGACATTCTAGGAGCTGAGAGGGATAAATTGCTCTTTTTTGGGCTTATGTTGATAAAAATGAATTTGGAGGAATCAGAAAACTGGACACAACCTGAGTAGACGAAAAATGAGTGGGTCTTGTTGGATCCATCATTTAAGCTAGCAAAATCCAATCTCTCCTGTCAAAGGCAAGCTAGACTAAGTAACCAACAGGCAACCTCACCAGATGACACAACGTGCAACCAAGCTCATCTTTCATTTGGTTGAAGAAGCTGAAATCTTCAATTTCACTCAACTTATCAAACCCATGACTATAAACAGTGCCAACATCACACACCCTGATCTCCACCTAGCACATACTTTCCTCAAAAGAAAAAATCCCACCAAATATAAACAGTGAAGGCCTCCACTCAGGCAAAGGAAAGAAATCCCAAAGCAGTCTGGCTGTTTCTTTCCTTTTCCTCTTGATAGACAAATACACACTCCTTTTCCTGGCCAGGTAAACTAGCTATCTTTCCAGAATAAAATAAATAAATAAATAAAAATCCCAGGCAGACTGGCTTCCTTTGCGAAGTCACACACTCTCCTGGCCAGGGAAACTAGCAATTTTTCCAAAATAAAAAAAATAAATAAAAATCCCAGGCTGGCTGGCTGGCTTCCTTTGCAGCCACATAGAGCCCAATTCCATTCATTTCTTCTCAGTAGTAAGCCCCATTATGGTCAATGAGGCTTACTCCCTGGTCAGTGTGTATAGGATTGCAGCCACACAGCCCAATCCCATCTACACTTTCCTGGGAGTAAGCCCCATTGACTCTAATGGGACTTACTTCTGAGTAGGCATGCCTAGGATTGGGCTCACACTCTCCAGAGCCCCACAGGCAAACTGGTCGCCTGCTTGTTGCTGACACCAGCGAGGGAGCTTTGACAAAGTTTCCCACCCTTGTCGCCCAACTTCTCTCTCTCTTGAATAATGCGCAATGCAAATCCACGGGCAGAGCGCGAAAAGGAGCAGGGCTGCGAGTCCACGAGAAGCAGCACTGCTTGGAGGTGGGTGGGGGGAGGCGGCTAGAGGGAGGGGGCAGCCAAGGTACTGGGAGCGAGCCAGCAAGCCAGCCAGCCGACTCCCCTCTCCATCCACTCCCCAAAGCACAGGCAGCCACCGCTGCTGCGGGCCAGCCGGGCGAGCCCCCTCCTGTGCCCGCCTGCAGCTCACTTACCACATCCCCTGGTGCACAGCGCCCTGCTGACCTCCTTCTTGAGACTCCTGCCCGTCTCCAGGGGCGGGGAAGACGCCCGGAAGAGGAGCGGTGGCGGCGGCGGCGGCGAAGGAGAAGGCGAGCCGCTGGCGTTGGCACTGAGGGTGGCGACGGGCTCCATGAAGAAGATGTAGCGGCTCTCCTCTCGCAGGCAGGCGGAGCCCCGCGCCGGCAGCAGCACCCACAGCAGCGCGTCCTTCTGCAGCCCGCCGCTTCTCCCCGGCCACACCTGGTGCACGCGCACCCGAGCCAGCGGGGAAGCGCTGGGCTCCGGCGGGCTGGGGGGCGCGCTGGGGGGGCCGGGGGCCGGAGAGAGGACGGTCCCTGAGAGGGAGGAGCTGGCAGTGCTGGTGGGTTGCTCCGGCAGCCTCAGCAGTGGCGGCGGCGGCGGCGGCAGCAGCAGCGACGTCGTCTCTTCTTCCCCTCCTCCTCCTCCTCCTCCCCCCTCTGCTGCTGGCTCGGCCACGCTGTGAGCCAGCACCTTGCCCTCGATCACCACTGAGGAGCGCCGGGCCAGCCCCTGCACCGAGTCCACGCTGGGGGGCGAGGAGGAGCACAGCGGGGCCGCCCCCGCCAGGGCCGAGGCGCCCAGCAGCAGTAGCAGCGGCGGCAGGCAGCCCGAGCAACAGCCAGGGGCCATGGTCGGCGGGCAGCAGCAGCAGCAGCAGCAGGCGCACCAGGGCAGCTCGGAGCTGTCCAAGTCCTGCACGCCGCCAGCTTGCCCCGCGCCCTCCCTTCGCCGCCGCCTGGCCTGACCGGGAGGGGGGGGAGTAGGGTGCTGCTCACTGAGGAGGGAGGAAGAGGGGGGCGGGGAAGGGGCCGCTGCCCTCTCAGCCCAGAGGAAGGCTGCCTGGAAAGAGAGTGCCCAGGTCTCCTCCAGGGAGAGGAGCAGCAGCTCCTGCAGAGACTCAGTCTACTCAGAAGTAAGTCCCGTTCTAGTTCTTGGGGCTTACTCCCAGGAAGGCTTGACTAGCTTTGCAGCCCTGAGAGGCCGGGAGGTGGCGGGGTTGCCCAGCTGGGAAGGCGCGCGGCCACCAACGCCACCAGCAGCCGCCGCCATGTGTTTCCTGGGCTCTGTTTACCTTTGGCGCGAACTGTGCGTGCGCCCTGCTTGGCGCGCGCTCTCCCCTCAGCTGCTGGGGGGAGGGGCACCGGCTGCGCTGTCCCCTGGTCCATTCTCCTGCTTCACCTGCAGGGGAGCTCCTCCCTCTCCTGTGACTCTTCGCTCAAGGCAGGTCTCTGCCTGAGGATGCACTTCTGCTCCTTTGCCCCAGGGGTGGTTCTGCCTGTGATGCTGGACCTACTTCCTCAGCAGCACCTTTGCTCTATTGCAGTCTTTCTCAACCAGTGGTATGGGTACCACCGGTGGTACTTGAGGTGACGTCTGGCGGTGCTCTCTGGACCCGCAACCCAGCAGTGAGACTAGGAACACGACACAACAAAGAGCGGTAGGTGTCTCACAGCCCAATCCTATCCACACTTTCCTGGGAGTAAGCCCCATTGACTCTAAAGGGTGCATGCCTACTTCTGAGTAGGCATGCATAGGATTGGGCCCTCAGTGGGCAGAGCTCCAAAGCATGCTTTTCTCTGCTCAAAGAAGCCCTCCCATCCACCTTGCACCTCTTACTGATGTTGATTGTGTCGCATCTGACCTTGTGACCCAGAAGCAACTGGCGATGACATTATCGCCAGTTACTTCCAGTGGTACTTCGAATAGGTGGACCATGTGAATTGGAACAGCAGAGGACAAACGTTGAGAAACACTGCTCTGTTGTCATTCAGTGCCTCTGCTTTAATGCGCACACATGTGGTTTATGGCGTGAAGCCATTCTTTTTTTCTCTTCAGTATGTACTGGCACATGGGGTCATGTGAGTATGCTAGTGTGTGTATATGCTGAGAGAGATAGGGTCTTTGTAACCCAGCCATTTTCAACCACATGTGGTCCACAGGTGTGCCACAGGAATTTGGGACAAGATCATTTATTAGAAGGGCTACTAGGGGATGTGAACCCCCCACTGGCAGCATGGTGTGCCTTGTCAATTGCAAAAACCTGATGGTGTGTTTTGACAATTTTAGTGCCTTATCAGTGTGCCTTGAGATGAGAAAGGTTGAAAATCACTGTTAAACTGTGTGGACTTGAACTTGAACTGTGGGTACAGCTAGACTGCAAATTAGACAGCCAAGGTCTGGTCAATGTGCAAGAATGCTGTCATTTGATTACTGTATTCTCAGATGATGGATGTGTTGTGCTTTGGAGCATCAACTGGAGCATCCTCACATATCATCACATCATTAACTGGAGTATCATCACATTGTCACATGATTTCATGTATCAATAAGCCACCATATAACAAATACCACAGACAGAACACTCACATCTCATCACATGTTTAAAATGTTGATTATTACACTAACATAGGAATCTTACTCCTAAGAGCTCTTATTCCTAAGAGATTATTACACTAACATAGGAATCTTACTCCTAAGAGCACTAACATAGGAATCTTACTCCTAAGAGCACTAACATAGGAATCTTACTCCTAAGAGCTCATGGAGTTTCAGAACTTTAACCTGAATGTCATCAGATCCCTTCTGACCATCTTTTCTCAATTCACTTCTCTTCTCTTCAGTTTAGTACAAGTGGTTTACACACTATGTGTCATCAGCTGTTGAAAAAACAAGTGATGTACATGTACATTCCTTGGAATTTAGGCCCTTCTTGCTTGAGTCACAGGGAGCTACCTCTTATGACAAATTAAGATAAAGGAATATTTTTATACCAATATGTGACTATTAGTTTTCTATTGAAATCATTTCATCTGTTCATCTGCCTTCCCTTTTTCACCTTCGCTGATCTGTGCATTTTTGCTGTTTCCAAATAAAGCAGCTTGTTAGTGTCAAAGGGTTTATTAGGGGCACAACACAGAATACTTTTATCTGAATAGTGGAATAAACATGAATCAAATTGTCAATCCATTTGTACTTGACGATCTCTTTACACAGAGAGATAGACAAGAGGCTGTTCAGAGAATTTGTCAAGTTAACATATACCTTGACAATTTAACCAAAACATTATAATCAATCTCCAATATACATTGCTTATACTGTATACAAGGTTTTGTATAAGTAGACACACTTACAGTGTATATGGTTTATCTGTAAACAACCTTGCATATAATAATAAATATTGAATGTTGATTCTAATCTTTTTGCTAAATTGGAGATAATTTGCCTAACTACTAACTTTATCTGATAGATAGCATTTTACCCAGAATGATAGTATCATTTTTTCTTTACTGTTTCAGATTAATAAAAAAGAACTGTGTTATTATAATCATTAGTTTAATCAATGCGGGGACCCACCTGAATTGAGTTCAAGACCCACCTAGTGGGTCCCAGCCCACAGTTTGAGAAACACTACACTAGATACTTTGAAGGCCAAAGAGAACATTTAATTGAAATGAATTTGTTTAAATTACACAATGCTTCATAAATGCAACTTCAAGCATAAAGGAGGGGCCAATGAGAGCATGAGGGAGGGAAAGTAGGGCATTTATTATTAAAACTTGTCTGTCATGCATCTGATGTCACAGGCTGAACCCTATCAACCATATGCTTTCAAAATAATAAAAACTAGTCTCTAACGTGCATTTTATTAAAATCATAGAGGTGTTTCCAGTGTGTAAGACAGGATTACAGCCTAAGGGCCCAATCCTATCCAACCTTCCAGTGCTGATGCAGCCCTCAGTGCATATACAGTCCCAAAGTCAGGAGCAAATGTTCCCTTACCTTGTGGAGGCCTCTGTGACTCCCCACCACCATCACAGGATGCAGTGCACACCCCTTTGGCATAGCTGCATTGGCACTGGAAAGTTGGATAGGATTGGGCCCTAGGTCTTATGCAATGGACTTACTTCAGAATAAGGTAAATAACACTGTTTTCAAACTCCTCTAATAATAGATTAATATCATTCTTCACCTGCCCCCCCCCCCAGTGTGAGGTGTTCTTGTAATTGTCAGTGTATTAAGGTAAATGACAGTAACAGCTGAATCCTATGGGCGCATAACATCACCATAATGAGCATTTGTATAACACCACCAAAATGAGCATTCCAACAGTGTCAGGTGCTTTCCAGCTGTTTCAAAAAGCGACACTCCAGAGTGCATGACCTGGCCACTATTACAAGCTGCGACTGGCCAGTTCCATATGCCAGCAGCTAACACAATACCCAGTAAGTGAGTACAGGGATTGGGGAATAGGCAGAGAGGAGGGCAGAACAAGGCTGTGATGGCAGTGGGTTCAGAACAGCAGCATCCACCATCTCCTAACCTGCTTCCCAGCCTTGAGCCACCTTTATGGGTTCATGTGGATTTGTACAAGCTATGAAGCTGGTGCAGGCTCAGCATGGGCTTACCCCACAGCAAGGGAATAAACATTATCCTGAGGAGGCCTCCTGAGGCTGAAATTTCCCCACAGGATGCAGCAGGCACCATATCGGTGCCACTGCATCACCATGCAGGGAGCTAGTTAGGGTTAGGCTGCCCATGCCTCACTCCAAAGTAGGGCAGCCAAATTACCATTAAAAACTCCTGAAATTCTGCCTTTAGCAGAAGTCTGATGTGCAGCATGAGCAAGTAAAACTTTTCATAACAGATGAAGCTCTAGTCTAGATGGACTATTACTTGCTCATGTTTGCGCATCAACTGGCTGTGAAAGGCACACTATTTTGGCCTGTTTACTAGTGGTTCAAGCCTATGCCAAACTCCTCTACTTGCTGTTTTTGACATTAGCCCATTTCAGAGACAACAGACTTGGTAAGAAGGATTATTAGCCTCTCCTTTAACATGCCTTTTATTGCTGGCAAATATTAATACAAATGGGCAGGGTGTTTGTAGGAGACCTGATGGAGGACATAGTGTATCTCCCTCCATACAGAGACAAACTATACATTGTTAGATCCCTGTGGGCAAAACCTGGGCCAGTTTTGGGATGTAGGGCAAATTTTACTTCTGTTAGATAAGCCATCCCTGGTGTTAACGGAAACCATTCACTTCTATTAGACAAAGTAAAAGCAATCCTGTGCATATTTATGTGAAAGAAAGTCCTATTGTGTGAATGGGGTTTACTTCCTAGAAAGTCGGATTGCAAACTAAAGCAATTCCCCGTTCCTAGAGACCCCAGCAAATTAACAACCGAGCACTTATGTGCTTAGTCCTATCCTGCATTCAGTTCCTGAATCACACTGAGTGTGATTAAAAACTCAGAAGTGTTATAGATTATTTCAGAAACATGAGGTCCCCTTGAACCTAAATGCGCCCTGTTTAGCCCCCTGCCCCCAGTTCCAGAGGGATCCTGAAGTTCTGTAATATTCCTTTGAAACTGTGACCACAGAAGCTGTGGCTCTCAGCTGCTTAATGAGAGTAAACAGCAGATCAATACCAACTGGGCAGGATGGAAGGAGAGCCTGCTTATCACTGCTGTTGCATAAATATTCCCTCATTGCCCCATAGCTAGCCAGATCTGTTACAAGACAGCAAAAGCACCTGCTTCACCCCTCCTCTAAGCTGAACGTAGCATTTTCCTCTTCTCTCTCCTTTACAGTTCCATCTGGAATAAAAGATTCATCTTAAGTTGGATTTGCTGTACGTTGGCATTTAGAATGCTGTAGCCTTGCTGGTCCCTGGTGTGATGCTGTTTATTAATTCAATAAATGCTGATGAAAGTGTACACAGACTAGGGCTGCAATCCGATGAACACTTACATGAGAATTAGCCCCGTTGACTATAATGGGACTTGCTTCTGAGTAGACATGCATAGGACTGGGCTGTTAGAACCCTTTGTCAGACATAATGTCAAGATATCTTATTCACAGCACTTGATAGAATACATGTACCCATTTAGACTGCAATCCAATAACATTTACCTGAGAGTAAACACCACTGAACAAATGGGACTTTTGAGTAACTACATTGTAAGTAGTAAGTATTTGATTGCAAAATATTGAGAACATCAACCAGACTATGTAAACACTAGTGCAATCTGAATGCCGATCTGCAAATGTAACTTCCATATACATTTTACAAACTATACTAAATAAATATCGTACCCTAAGTGATAGCATATATATGAAACTTAGAATATTCAACTTGGGGCTCTACTAACAAGAAAAACACCACCACATTTCTATTTAGTGTTGTGGAGGCTAATATGTCAGCCTTCTTTCTACACATAATCTCATTAATACCCCACTGTTTTTACAAGGTTCAATCTGACATAATTGAGGACATTTTAAGAGCACAAACCAAATTAAGATGCATATGGAGCCAAACTGCCCGAAAGGCAAACAAGACATTTGTAACAGATGTCAGCCCTGTGGGGGGTACCAAGAAGCTCTCTGCTGGATATTCCCATCGCTCCTAGAAGATCAGTTGCAATCATGGAAGCCCTGTCAGTTATCTGCCAAGCTGACCTATAGATGACTTGAGGACTCTGTGCTGTAGTTGCCTGGCAGTTGCAGGATGCTGTCCTACTCCATGCTTCATATCAGTATTGTAAAATGATCAGTTGGAGCTTGCCATGCATTCGGACTCATGTTCTGCCAGAGTGTAGCCCCCTGCAGCTGGGGCAGCAGCAACTATCTGAAGAAGAAAGCTGTCCGTGCACGTGTGTGTGCGCTGAGCAATAGGCAAGTAGCCCTTGGTAACAACATGTTGCCCAGATTAAGGCATGGCATCAGAACCTGCAGCTATAAGCAGACATTTGGCCTCTCTAGGACCACCAATTCCCAGGACTAAGAGGGTTCTGTTCAGTGGTGGTAGTGTCCTGGCTAGAACTCATTGAAGCTCCTTCCTTTGATCAGCAGCCTTCACTGTATAGAGTAGGGAATCAACATGTCATTTACTAGGCTTATGGTCTGAGTCCCTCACTGCCAGGCTTGGCTTTAAAGGACTTTGTAGTAGGGAGGGACTGTGTGAGACACTAGAAACCACGATGAGCAGGGCTTAAGGGAGAGAGCAGCTGGAGGCTGACAGCCCAATCCTATACATGACTACTCTGATGTAAGTCCCATTATATTCAACAAGGCTTACTCCCAGGTAACTGTGGCTATGGTTGCAGCCTCAATTGGTAATCACTAAGTGATATAGTACAGCTGGGGATACAAAGTTTATTGAGTAGAGCTTCCACCTAAGTATTAGGTGCCAATTAATCTCCTACACCAGTGGTTTTCACTCCTTTAGCACCCACTTTTTAGAATGAGAATCTGTCAGGACCCACTGGAAGTGATGTCATGACCAGAAGTGACATCATCAAGCAGGAAAAGTTTTTACAATCCTACCCACACTTACCCAGGAGTGAGTGCTATTGACTATCATTATTAAAAGAATATACATAGTAGCCTTTCAAAGTACAGTTCTGTAACATTTCCCCAAATGCAGTCACATCCCATGGTAGCACCAAGTCTAACATAATAAAAATAAAATATTGGAATGAATAGAGACTCACCTGAAATTGGCTTGTGACCCACCTAATGGGTCCCAACCCACAGTTTTGACAAGTATAGTTTTGACAAGGTGATCCCAGGCAGCTTTAGAATTGGGCCGTTACAGTGCAATCCTATGCATTTCTACTCAGAATTGAGCTCCACTGAGTTCCATAGCACATACTCTCTGTTAAGAGCATACAGCATTTCAGTCTTAATATCTCCTATGATTGGAAACTTTTAAAACATAAAATTAACAGTAACATTTTTCAGAAAACCCAGAATTAACATTTACTTTTTTAGGCATGATTGACCATTTTAATATTTGCATTGCAATTCATGGAATAAATTAAAGTAAAAATTTGTCATTTTATACATATTTAGTCTACAGAATTAAAACATCAGGACAGAACTCTGTTCAATTGCATAATCAATGGTACAATTATTGATTAGCATCATTCCCCACAATGAAAGAACATCCAAGCAGAACAAACTCATAGGAACATTTACAAAACCTTGTTTTGTAAGCCGCCTTGAGTCCCTTCAGGGAGAAAGGCGGGGTAAAAATAATGTATAACAACAACAACAACATTTACTTCTGTTTAAGTACCATAATAATTTACATAAATAAATGTATATAAATAATCATAGGAAGCTGTATTATACTGGTACAGACCATTGTTCCATCTAGGTCAGATTTATCTGCACAGACTGGCAGTGGCTCCCAAAGGTTTCATATAGCCATTTTTGTGTACTCTACCTGGAGGTGCCAAGGATTGAACCTGGGACCTTCTGCAAGTGAAGCAGATGCATAGTTACAAGTAGGTTCTATACAGTCAGTTCTCATTATTGGCTAGGTTTAGGTTCCTGAAAAATCTAGTGGATATGAAATTAGCGGATACTGAATCATTGAGCCTATGGAGAAAATGGGGTTAGGTTCCAGGGGCCTCTTTTCACCATACTCTATGAATTTTATGAACCTGAGTCTTAACTTGAAGTATATGAGGATGGGTGATAGCTATATCTTCAACAACAGATACTTCCTCCTCCATGCTGATATCTCTTGATGCATTGAAGATTATTGAAGCAGCAACTGTTACCCTGCAGATGCCCAATCTCTTCTGTTCTCAGAAGCTAAGCAGGGTCAGGCCTGGTTAGTACTTGGATGGGAGACTGCCTGGGAATACCGCATGCTGTAGGCTTATACCATAGTCTTTCGAGACTGAAGGTTGCCAACCATTGCCAATCTCAGAGGTCAGGACAGCAGTGGGGAGGGGGTTAATTCAACTGCCTTCCTCTATCACCTGTCTCTTGGCTCCTTCCTTTGGCCTGCCTCAGCCCCAGAGCAGCCCTTAGAGTCCTCTTATCAGCCTGTCATCATCGCCAGGGTTATAAAAGTTCAGCTGGAATCCCTGAGATGGTACCCATGTCTGGAAGTGGACACAAATATGTCCAACAATTCTCCATGGGTCAATGCTCATTTGATGCTCATTTGATGCAGCACCAGCACAGTATTAATAGATAATGAGAACAGAGTCATTGAAGATGAGAGGTAGGTAGCAATTCTTCCCCTCGCAGATAGCAAATTTGCATATAAAGAGAACTGACTATAACTTCAAATACTTCTTAGGTTATGCTGACATTTTGGAATCCAGCAGCTTCATAGGATGGACAGAAACCTTTGTGCACTGATGTCCCATTGCACTCTTCCCTTCCAGTATGGCTCATGAATGGAAGTCTTGTCCAAGTGAGGAGAACAAACAGGAACACAAACTCTGGCAAAATAAATGCAATCTAATATAAAGGGTACCAAAACAACAACAAGGAGCACATGTAAAAAATATCAAGGCCAACAAAAAACTGATTTAAATATATCAAAAGTGCAACACCAGCCAGAGAGGTCATTGGACTGCTAGATAACAAGGCAATAAAAGGGAAACATAGATATGGAAATCACAGCAAAGCTGAATGAATTTTTTGCACCTGTCTTCACAACAGAAATCATAGGGCAGATGCTTGTACTGAACTGACTCAGGGACAAAAATCTGAAGAACTGAGTCAAATGACAAAGGATGAGATTCTAGAATGCACTGGCAAACTATAAAAAAATAACTGCATGGGAGATATGATGGAACTATGTGGAACTTCAGAGGACAACTTTAAAGGGAAGTAGCAACAGTCTTCCTTCTAAGATCTGACAAGTGGAACAATAGCACTGTAATCCCTTTTTCTTCCAAAACAGCCAGGTGACACAGAAGCACACCGTGATAAGATCAATGGTATTTCAACAACACTGAGAGGTCTAGGAGGAACTGAAATATTGGATAGGATATGGCCCAAAGGCAGTTTCAGTCAGTAGCTGGACTGACTAGTATCTCAAGAATCACAGCCCAATCCTATGATTAGACTGCAATGCCAAAACTAGTGTTCCAGCAGTGCAGCCTGACTGATGGCATCACAAAACATGAAGCTGTATAGCACTCAACCAGGCTGCTGCCAGAAATGGCAAGTGGTGTTGTCCACGCAGCAGCAGCCTGCCTAGAGTCCTTGGAATTGTTGAAAGAGGTGGCCTGTGGGGCAAGGGAACTGCCCGATTGATGGGTGTCTCAGAAATTCTTTGGATGCTGATGGAGTTACCGGGAGGGTTGCACTCCTATGGATTTGTTTGGGCTCTTATTTTGCCCTCTTCCTTTCAGCTGAGTGGAAAGATAGGACATTGCTTGGACATGCTGCTGGTGTAGAGAGGATACTTGTGCCACTTGGACATAAGATTACACCATCACTGCATTTGAAGTGCACATTGAGTGCTTTACATGTTAATCTAGACTTTATGTAATAACAGTGTCAAGAGACACAACACTCAATCCAAATCTGACCTTTTCTTCTTGGCATTCAATGGGACCACTTCCAGGGAAATGGACAGCCATATCTGATTTATCTTATCTGAGCAGCTCCATAATGAATCGGAGACAAAGAGATCACATATTTGTCTATATCCATTTTCAGGCTGGTTCAAGCAGCTATGTCCACTACTTGGAGGTGACATCAGAACTCTCCTGTTCCTTACCTGTCCACTCTTTGCCCAGTCTCTCTGCTCCTGCTTTCACAGTAGCAGGCTAGCAGAAACTGTTTTTCTCCATGTGCAAACTGAGGGTCATGCTCTTGGAAATTACAAAAAGAAATGAATAATCTGCAAAATCTACTGAGAATTCAGATTTGTTAAATCGAAGTAATTTTCAACTGCATTACTACAATGAGGTTTGATTCACAGTGACATCCAAGCCTCGACACTGCAAAGCTTGCCAATTGTTTTATACTGAACTGAATGTGAATCCTAAAATTTCTCTTTGTGCTCCCTTAGCTCCCTAAAGACAAATATACTGCCCCAATAGTTTAACTACTCTTTCTAAACTAAAGTTATCTGATTGGACTCCTTGAATGAATACCATTGATCTTGATGTGTCAATAACCTCTCATCTCTATTTTTTAAATGCACCAGTGATTCTGCTTAAAAATGATACTCCTTTTCCTCATCATAACAAGTCTTATTGAATTAGCCAGCTTTCTTTCAAGCCAGATCTGCAACTTTTCTTTGAATGTAGAAATGTAAGATATTGAAAGGAAGACTGTTTTAAGTTACAGATAATACTTTTGTGCGGCAGAGGTAGTTTGGACTCTTCCTTGCAGGTGGTGATGAGCAGGGATCAGACCTGGGAAGGGACTGGGTTCGGTGGCTGCTGTGCACACCAAATTCTAAGCCCCTTCCTGGGACTGATCTGCCTGCACGAATCAGCACGGTATCACTGAAGCAGGTCCAAGCTGACTCCTACCAGATGCTGGGGCTTACCCTGGGACAAGCCAAGCCAGTGCTGCTGCATCATCACCATGCAGTGACTTAGGTAGGATTGGGCTGTTTGAGTGTTTGTTGAATCAGGGCCTTCATTTTTTCATTTTCTCATACATAGAGCATAGTTTAAAAGTGCCCCAGGATGAAGGAAAGCAAATTACAAAGATGCATTAAAAATGTGACTTTAATGCTGTGCTGATTTGAGTGCTTCCTAGTAAGATGTTAGATACGACATCTGAGCTGGGTAATGCAAATTCTTTGATCTTTAGTTTGAATAGCATCACAATATATCTGCAATTAGCTTGTAGAACATGATTTTTGTACATGTGTCTTTGCTTGACATGTCCTTTCCAAATCTACACCTTTAATATCAGCGACTATATCAGCCATGTCTTCCTAAGGCCCCATTTGAATAAAAGCAATGATTAACTCATAAAATGCCATTATTTTTGTCATGCATGTCTTTGTTTTATCCATATCATCACTTTCAAGGGCTGCAAACTTCCTGTCATCCACACACACACACACACACACACACACACACACACACACACTTTGCCAGCTGCAGATAACACTTCATGCACTTGAAGAAGTGGGCTCTAGTTCAAGTATGATTATACTACAATATTAATAAGACTTTCAGATACCACAAGACACTTTATCACCAGTCAAAGATTCTCCAAATCTTCCTGCTAATAATCATCATCTGCTTCGCACCTGCAAATTGTGCTTGAACAATACTGTATTTGCCAGGCTGACATCACAGTATCATTGGCTCCCCATAGTTCTCCTCCTCATTCTTTCATTCTTTCCAACTTAATCTTGTCCTTACACAGAGTCACTTGCTATGCTCCTATGGTCTTATCAGGACTCTAGCCTACACTGGATCTTGAACTGGTAACCTGAGCATGTGGGGATTCAGCCTGAGAATCTCAATGTTGCTTTTTCAAGAAGGAAACTGTGTGGTGACCAACAATGAAACCTTTTCCCATAGGCCAGAGGAGGGACAGGTGGTACTTCCTTCTAAGTATTTATAAAGGCCCTTTGAACATGAGTGCTTGATGATCTGATCAACTACAAGATTCTCATCTCTAACCTCTCAATCCCCCTTGAATGGGTTGTGACTTCGTCAATTCTATGGGTACAGTTAAAATATCCTTTTCCATAGGAGATATGCAGTTAATAGCTGAGACAAGCCTTAGTTTCATTTTAAGGGAAAATGTTTATCATTTTGTATTAAAAATGAAGAGTGAAATCTCAGGGCTGATTTAAACACTATAGGGTCCCCCTACTCCATAAAGAGGTACCTGAAAATTACTTCCCCATGGTGGAGTTTCATACAAAAGGTTTTGAAAATTCTACATTTACATCAGCTTGCATGCATGTCCATGCCTGTCACATCAGTTGTGGGCCCAGTCCTATCCAATTTTCCAACATTGTTGCAGCCATGCCAACGGGGTGTGTTCCACATCATACAGCTGAGGGGGGCAGTCATGGAGACCTTCTCAAGGTAAAGGAATGTTTGTTCCGTTATCTCAGGGCTACACTATGGCTGCATCGGTACTGGAAAGTTGGATAGGATTGGACTGTATGACTATTTGTTTCACTGGTATAAGATATTGCATGCATCACAGCCAATATAGGGGGTCAGAGGCTTTTAAATGTTACACCTGACCTGCCACATAGAGCATCATTTTCAATGTCACCTAGTGGTACGGGAGCTATTGCAAGATGGCAGAACTTGAAATCATATGACTCCTAGTGACTCAGATAGGGAACCAAGGAACAGTCTACAAAGGAAGACAACAGTTCCCTGCTCTTATGTCTCTAGTCCTATTTTTTATTTATTTCTGTCTGCCTGCCAGTGAAGGCCCTTCCTTTATGCTATGGAAACAGGATAATTGCCACTTACTATTACAGGGAATTAGAAGGCAGGTTCTCTCCTGGATTAGGAACTGGTTGACAACCAGGAAACAGAGAGTGGGTGTCAATGGACAATTTTCAAAATGGAGAGAGGCAAAAAGCAAGGTGCCTCAAGGATCTGTCCTAGAACCAGTGCTTTTCAACCTGATCATAAATGACCTGGAGACAGGGTTAAGCAGCAAGGTGGCTAAGTTTACAGACAACACCAAACTTTTTCAAGCAGTGAAGACAAAAAGAGATTATGAAGAGCTCCAGAAGGATATCTACAAACTGGGAGAATAGGCAGCAGCAAGTATAAAGTAATGCACATTGGGACAAAAAAATCAAAGCTTCACATATAGGCTAGTGAGTTCTGAGTGGTCTGTGATGGATCAGGAGAGGCTTCTGGGGGAGGCTGGTGGATAGCTTGATAGTATTGACCCAATGTGCAGCAGCGGTGAAGAAAGCTAATTCTATACTTGGGATCATTAGAAAAGGTATTGAGAACAGTTAATATAATACCTTTTTGTACAAATTGATGGTAAGGCCACACCTGGTGTATTGCATCCAGTTCTGGTTGCCACATCTCAAAAAGGATATTGCGGAAACAGAAAAGCAGCAGAAGAGAGTGACCAAAATGATTATTGGGCTGGGGCACCTCCCTTGTGAGGAAAGGCTACAAGCATTTGGGGCTCTGCAGTCTAGAAAAAAGGCACCTGAGGAGGAACATGATTGAGACATACAAAATTATGCACAGGAAGGACAGACTGGATAGAGAGAGATTTTCCCTTTGACACAACATTAGAACCAGGGAAATCTGTTAAAATTGAGTGTTTGGAGAGTTAGAAAAAAATAATTTTCTACTCAGCGTGTAGTCTGTGCCACAGGATGTGGTGACAGCATCTGGCCTAGATGCCTTTAAAGGAGGATTGGACAAATTTCTGGAAGAAAAGTCCATCAGCGGTTACAAGCCATGATATGTATGCACAACACCTGATTTTAGGAGTAGGTTACCTCAGAATGCCAGATGCAAGAGATGGCACCAGGCTGCAGGTCTCTTGTATGTTCCCTGAGGCATTTGGTGGGCCACTGTGAGATACAGGAAGCTGGACTAGATGGGCCTATGGCTTGATCCAGTGGGGCTGTTCTTATGTTCTTACTCATGGTTGGTTGCACTCAGCAGCTCTAATCTTTTGTTCTAAGACCATGTGAGAAGGACTGACACAATAGTTGCTTGCCATGCCCAGTCTTCCCACTGACATTATCAGATGCTAGTGTGCTGATCATACATTATAGGAAAGATGTGGCTGCTACCATATGTAAGAACAGGCACACACAGTTGTGCAAATTGTCATAGTATTAGTGTAAGTGAAGAATGAGAGAGTAGTAACAGGTGCTGACACTTTTTAAATTAAATACATCAACAAAAGTGCATTAACTGACAAGCATCTGCCAATTAAAGAATAGTATTTATAATAATTCTACATTATTTACTCCTCCAGGCAGTGTGAACTAGCTTGCTGCACCAACACCTGAGGAAAGCAAGCAGACATTCCACAGAAAGAATGAAGAAAATTGTGCATTCATTTGTAGTATTAGTTGTAATTTGCTTTCTAGAGAATGTAACTGGAAAATTGGTCTCCTGTATACCATTGCTGTGTCACAGTGACATTTAGAAAGAAATTAAGTACAGATACTGAAGAAATCATCTGGATGAGAATTTTTTTTTTTTTCTTGATATGCAAAACCAAATTGATAAGATACTGGTTAGGCACATAAATTACTTCCGCTGGAACAATTCTCCAGATGCTACAAAGAAAAGAAAATCGATATATTTACAAATGCAATATTTGAACATAAATCATAATCATCCATCTCCAAACCACGATACACTCTGCAAGCACATAACATTTTGCCACATGTTTGATTTCTTTTTGCCATTCAGTGGCACAAAGACCGTTGGAAATAGGCTGGATTAAAAACTTTTTCGTTCTTGGATCATATGCTCAGTAATTCGTTTTAGTCTCTCTGTAAATCCAGTGTCAATATCCTGGCAATCTGGTCTGCCAGGTGCCACCACCCACTGCCGCCACCCTCCCCCCAACACCTGTTTCTGTTTTTGCAGTCTTGGACAGGAAGCAAAATCAAGAGTTTGGGCTGTTATGACTGCTCAGTTGTGCTTTAGCTGAGGGAGTGACAAATTGTGCAAGCCCGATTAGCAACACAATCCTATGCATGTCTATCCAGAAGTAACAGCCCAAACCTGAGCTGCACAGGGCTGCTGCGGTGCAAAAAAATTGCTGCCACAGTATCCTGCGAGCACCAGGCAGCTGCTGGCAGCTCCTCAGAAGAAGGGGACATTTGCCCCCTTCCCCCAAGTAAGGGAAGTAGCCCCACAACAGTGCTGTTTGATTCTGTGGTGACTCTTTAGCTGGTACAGAATCAAGGAGTCCCATGTCAGGCCATGTGGTCCCAGACTGGACTCCACCTGAGGTAAAGAACATCACTTCATGTTTCCTGAAACCAGAAGTGCTGTTTTTTCACTTTCCAGGCCATTCTGAAGCCCGCACAGGCAGTGAGCAGACACATGTTGCCTCCGCAGGCTTCAGAAAGCCCTCTGGAGGGAACCAGAGTGCAGTTCCAGGCCCCTCCAGAGGAAGAAAGGCATGGAAAATACATAGCAGATTATCCACGATCTTCAGTACCAGTGAGAAGTTCGAGAACTTCGATCGAGAACGGATCCTTCGTGAATGCCAAGGCCCTACCTGCACTTCTGAGTAGACATGCTTAGGCTTGTGCTGAAAGTCAGAGAAAAATAAAAATAGATTTAAAAAATCAAGACTGTCAGTATTCACCTAGCACAGGATCTTTTTACATGCTGAAAAAAAATTGGAGACCACAATCTGGTAAGAGTGAAGCACATTTAAATTTCATTAATTTCAATGAGAACGTTAAGCTTATGTTTATACCTACCATTGAAAGAATCTGGGCTTGGGTCACTTTTTCTGACAGTTCAATCCTATGCGTGTCTACTCAGAAGTAAGCCCCATTCGAGTTAATGGTGTCCATTCGAGTTAATGGGGCTTACTCCCAGGAAAGTGTGAATAGGCTTGGGCTGTCCATCTCTATTGAAAAAGAGACACAGAAGTCACTTCTCTTAGTAGTAAAATTGTAGTATTTACTGTGTACAGTTTTTTTACAAAGGAAATTACACATAATTAAAATTAGTTGTCTTCCATACACATACAGAGCAGGTAAATGTTTCTAATTTTGAGCAACATGTAAAAAATAAGGGGTTTGTGATACTCAAATACATGCCCTTCAGATTAGATATCTGAATAGAGTACATGCGTTTTCTCACTGACTTTGTTATTTTGACTGAAATAAATACAGAGTAAATTCTCTGTATGTTTTGCCAAATCCAGTTTCCAAACCTGGTCTAGAGAACTTTATGTGCACTTTAAGATAATTAGTTCCCCTCTTCACTTGAAATAACCCTAGTTCTGCAGAAAGCAAAGCTGGATACTGCCCCGTCACCAGGGTAGCCCACCTGTTCAACCTGCAAAGTTCCTCCTTCCTCCACTCTCTGATCAGCAGCTTCTCCAGCCACTGCAGCAACACTTTGGTCCCCAGCAGCTCCTGGGCATAGTAGCCACTCACCAGTCTCCAGCAGTTTCTGTTCAGTGAGTCTTTCCACCAAGCTCCTTCCTTCTGCTCTCTCAGTCTCTCCAGCTTCCTTCCAGGCTCTCCAACCTCCTGACTACTTTTATGCCTGAGGGCCTTGTTGCCTCCAAATGGCTGCAGCTGTGCAGCACATGCACTGCAATCTAAGGCCCAGGTGTTAACCCCATGCTTGCCTGCCAGAGCAAGGGGCCACTGTTGAAGCCGCACCCTACCTCCTCAAGGGATCTTTCGCATTTCCATTACAGTGTAATGGAAGTGTAGCTGGGAGGTCCTGGAGGCCAAATTTAGGCTTTTAGGCAGGAAGCTGAAAGCCAGGACCTCAAAGGTAGCGTTCTCTGAAGTGCTACCTGTTCCACGCGCAGGGCCAGCTAGGCAGGCGGAGATCAGGGGTCTCAATGCGTGGATGAGACGGTGGTGTAGGGAGGAGGGATTTAGATTCGTTAGGCACTGGGGAATTTTTTGGGACAAGCGGGGCCTGTACAAGAGGGACGGGCTCCATTTGAACCAGAATGGAACCAGACTGCTGGCGCATAACATTAAAAAGGTGGCAGAGCAGCTTTTAAACTGATCCCTGGGGGAAGGCCGACAGGAGCCGAGGGGCATCCGGTTCGGGACTCCTCATCCCTATGGGATGAGGATGGGGAGGTTAGAGAACAAGACAAAGGCAGAGTAGGAGAAGAAATTGGGAAAGGTAGGGTGATGGGATGTGATAGACGGTTTGGCACAATGAGAGGATGCGGGGACAAAGGAGCGAATAAGCAGCGCATCCTGGGGCATTCCGAGTATAAATGCTTTTATGCGAATGCCCAAAGTCTACGAGCAAAGGTGGGAGAACTGGAATGTCTGGTGACAAGGGAAAATATTGACATAGTGGGCATAACGGAAACCTGGTGGAATGCGGAGAATCAGTGGGATATCGCAATCCCGGGCTATAAACTCTACAGGAGGGACAGGCAGGGGCGTGTTGGAGGTGGGGTGGCCGTTTATGTTAAGGAAGGGATAGAATCCAGCAAAGTAGAGATTGAAGGTGGGTCCGACTCCACCGTAGAATCTCTGTGGGTTAAATTACCAGGCTTGTGCAGCGATGTAATACTGGGAACGTGCTATCGTCCTCCAGACCAGAAATCTGATGGGGACCTTGAAATGAGGAAACAGATCAGGGAGGTGACAAGGAGGGACAGGGTTGTAATCATGGGGGACTTCAATTATCCTCATATTGACTGGGTCAATTTGTGTTCTGGTCACGATAAGGAAACCGGATTTCTTGACGTGCTAAATGACTGTGGCTTAGATCAGCTAGTCACGGAGCCCACCAGAGGCCAGGTGACTCTGGATTTAATATTGTGCGGTATGCAGGACCTGGTTAGAGATGTAAACGTTACTGAGCCATTGGGGAACAGTGATCATGCTGCGATCCGTTTTGACGTGCACATTGGGGGAAGAATACCAGGCAAATCTCTAACAAAAACCCTTGACTTCCGACGGGCGGACTTCCCTCAAATGAGGAGGCTGGTTAGAAGGAGGTTGAAAGGGAGGGTAAAAAGAGTCCAATCTCTCCAGAGTGCATGGAGGCTGCTTAAAACAACAGTAATAGAGGCCCAGCAGAGGTGTATACCGCAAAGAAAGAAGGGTTCCACTAAATCCAGGAGGGTGCCCGCATGGCTAACCAGCCAAGTTAGAGAGGCTGTGAAGGGCAAGGAAGCTTCCTTCCGTAAATGGAAGTCTTGCCCTAATGAGGAGAATAAAAAGGAACATAAACTGTGGCAAAAGAAATGTAAGAAGGTGATACTGGAGGCCAAGCGAGACTATGAGGAACGCATGGCCGGCAACATTAAGGGGAATAATAAAAGCTTCTTCAAATATGTTAGAAGCAGGAAACTCGCCAGAGAAGCGGTTGGCCCTCTGGATGGTGAGGGAGGGAAAGGGGAGATAAAAGGAGACTTAGAGATGGCAGAGAAATTAAATGAGTTCTTTGCATCTGTCTTCACGGCAGAAGACCTCGGGCAGATACCGCTGCCCAAACGACCCCTCCTAACCGAGGAGTTAAGTCAGATAGAGGTTAAAAGAGAAGATGTTTCAGACCTCATTGATAAATTAAAGATCAATAAGTCACCGGGCCCTGATGGCATCCACCCAAGGGTTATTAAGGAATTGAAGAATGAAGTTGCAGATCTCTTGACTAAGGTATGCAACTTGTCCCTCAAAACGGCCACGGTGCCAGAAGATTGGAGGATAGCAAATGTCACGCCTATCTTTAAAAAGGGAAAGAGGGGGGACCCGGGAAACTATAGGCCGGTCAGCCTAACATCCATACCGGGTAAGATGGTGGAATGCCTCATCAAAGATAGGATCTCAAAACACATAGACGAACAGGCCTTGCTGAGGGAGAGTCAGTATGGCTTCTGTAAGGGTAAGTCTTGCCTCACGAACCTTATAGAATTCTTTGAAAAGGTCAATAGGCATGTGGATTTGGGAGAACCCGTGGACATTATATATCTGGACTTTCAGAAGGCGTTTGACACGGTCCCTCACCAAAGGCTACTGAAAAAACTTCACAGTCAGTGAACTAGAGGACAGGTCCTCTCATGGATTGAGAACTGGTTGGAGGCCAGGAAGCAGAGAGTGGGTGTCAATGGGCAATTTTCACAATGGAGAGAGGTGAAAAGCGGTGTGCCCCAAGGATCTGTCCTGGGACCGGTGCTTTTCAACCTGTTCATAAATGACCTGGAGACAGGGTTGAGCAGTGAAGTGGCCAAGTTTGCAGACGACACCAAACTTTTCTGAGGGGTGAAGACCAGAAGTGATTGTGAGGAGCTCCAGAAGGATCTCTCCAGACTGGCAGAAGGGACAGCAAAATGGCAGATGCGCTTCAATGTCAGTAAGTGTAAAGTCATGCACATTGGGGCAAAAAAACAAAACTTTAGATATAGGCTGATGGGTTCTGAGCTGTCTGTGACAGATCAGGAGAGAGATCTTGGGGTGGTGGTGGACAGGTCGATGAAAGTGTCGACCCAATGTGCGGCGGCAGTGAAGAAGGCCAATTCTATGCTTGGGATCATTAGGAAGGGTATTGAGAACAAAACGGCTAGTATTATAATGCCGTTGTACAAATCGATGGTAAGGCCACACCTGGAGTATTGTGTCCAGTTCTGGTCACCGCATCTCAAAAAAGACATAGTGGAAATGGAAAAGGTGCAAAAGAGAGCGACTAAGATGATTACGGGGCTGGGGCACCTTCCTTATGAGGAAAGGCTACGGCGTTTGGGCCTCTTCAGCCTAGAAAAGAGACATACAAAATTATGCAGGGAATGGACAGAGTGGATAGGGAGATGCTCTTTACACTCTCACATAATACCAGAACCAGGGGACATCCACTAAAATTGAGTGTTGGGCAGGTTAGGACAGACAAAAGAAAATATTTCTTTACTCAGCGTGTGGTCGGTCTGTGGAACTCCTTGCCACAGGATGTGGTGCTGGCGTCTAGCCTAGACGCCTTTAAAAGGGGATTGGACAAGTTTCTGGAGAAAAATCCATTATGGGGTACAAGCCATGATGTGTATGCGCAACCTCCTGATTTTAGAAATGGGTTATGTCAGAATGCCAGATGCATGGGAGGGCACCAGGATGAGGTCTTTTGTTATCTGGTGTGCTCCCTGGGGCATTTGGTGGGCCGCTGTAAGATACAGGAAGCTGGACTAGATGGGCCTATGGCCTGATCCAGTGGGGCTGTCCTTATGTTCTTACACTGTGTAATCTGTGTTATAGTGTGTTTATGGAGGTGAGGTCTCAGTTTAACATTCCAACTTTTCAAGGATAACAATTATTGTTTAGCTGCACTTAGTTTCTGTGAATGTGTCCTCCTTGCCCTGGAGAAGCTGCTCCATATTAGAGGGGCTAGGAAAGTCCATTACTAAAAAAGAGAAAGGTGCCCTAAACTTGGTAGTATTTTTAATCTGCAGTAAGCAAAATACAGTCCAAGTGGCCTCAGGGCCTTTTCCATCAATTCCAAGAAGAGAGGCAGCAAGAGAGATTTGGAGGGCTTGAGATTGTTGGCCAGGGAGCCAGGAGAGAATAAGGCTGCTGGGTGTACCCTGTCTTTAAGAGATGCATATACTGTACTATAATAGCTTGTGTTGTCATTGCTGTATACCCTAAGGGGCAAAAAAGGGCCAAGGGGGGTGAAGACTGAACTTCACGTATTGATTTTAACTAACCAGCCAGTACTTTGTCTGCAGGCTTCTAGTTAATGTTTAATCCTTCCCACTGCAATTCATGATGTGGATTTAGGACAAAATATGTTTGAAAGCCTCTGAGGAAAACTTCACATTTTTCCCCCAAGAGAGACATAGTTAAACATTGAAATTAAAAAAATCCTCATTTCAGTCTGGATTTTTCCAGCATTCACTTAGCCACATTTACTCATTTAACTGGATGGGAGTATATGGTAATATGGTCTGTCTGCCTAAATGAGCAATTTACAGCCATGGTCTTTCATGTGTGAAAGGAGTCTCCCTAGTGAGGTGGGCAATTGATGTGGGGAATTGAATGCCTCTCCAAATGCTTCCTCAAGCACTCAGGACCACACACACATGCATGTGTTCTTGCATGTGTCAAAGCTTATACCCCATGAACAAAACAAGTAAGCTTTTATACTGGGCAAGGATCTCAAATTGACCCTTTACTTAGCTATTGCTTCACCCTTTAATACACTTTATCACCAGAGATAATGCTTATTATTTATATAGCAGTCTGGAGTGGCCAAAACACTTAACAGACCTTATTTCACTGTTTGAGGCAGGAAGTTGAGGCTGAATGGCCTTTCATTTGTTGGGTAACTTAGGGCTTCTTTACAAATGATTATATACTACTTCCCAAAAAGAAAATTTATTTATTTATACAGGTATTTATAGACCACCTTTCTTTGGTCTTCAGATTTCTCCTCAGACTTTAATCCAAGGCAGTTTAATCCAAGGCAGTAGGTAGGCTGTTCTAATCCTGCCCCCCCCCCTAGGGATTTTTACAATTGAATAGTTCTAGTCTTTCAACTCCTCCTTCCAGCTGGATTCCTTCCCAGTCTAGTCTCTCTCTGGCCTCCCACGCTGCACTTGAGGGCAACTCCTCTCTGCCATGGAGGGTCAGCTCATCAGTATATCCTCAGTTCTTGGGTACTTCCCAAGTACCAGTTCTTGTTTCGAACTGGCAGCCTCAGATCTTCAGGCATACAAGGCAGCAGCTCTACCAACTGAGCCAGACCTCCTGCCCTTAAATTTCACAGAGCAGTTTACATAGCAAAAGGAATGAATGGATTCAGAACTAAGAGCATATACCAAGCCTAGATGAACATCATATCTGAAGTGGTTTTAATATCTGTAAGCACGATATCAAAGCACTCTGGGCACTTTTAACAGAAAGCTTGTGTATAAGTAATGAATGAAATACATCTAAACCAAGATCATCCATCTCATGCCAATTCCTAAATAGCATGCTGACTTTTGCCTTGCAAAATTAACACAGACCTATGCATGTCTACTCAGGAAGTATGTCCCATTATGTTCAGTGGGGCTTACTCCCAGGAAAGTGTTACATGATTGCAGCCTAGGTCAATGGAGAGAGTTTGGGCCACTGTAAGTAATTGCAGGGGAAGGGTAGCCCCATCACTCCCATGATCATGCTGGAGTTGGAGGGAAGGAGTTCTCTTTTTGAATGTTAAAGACTTACTGATGTCACTGCTGCTTCCTGGAGAGTTCGAGAAGCCCACAGACCCCTCTGCAAGTCTCTATGCGCCTCCAACAAGCCCCAAAATGTGATTGGGAGCTACTTCTGGCCTAGCCAGCTACTTGATTGCTGGCCACATCCAGCCTCTAAGGGGCTCATACCAGCCCAGGCAGGGGGTAGGAGAGAGTGGTCGGTGAATGAGTGGAACAGAGGCAGGGAGGGGAGCACAGAGTAGGAGGCAGAGCAGGCTGCGGAGGGGAGCAGGATTGGCCACTCTCCAGCCAAATCCCAACCCCACTGGTCAGATCAGCCTTACATGGGCTGTTCAGGTTTCTGCCAGCAAAATCACTGGCACAGACCCAAGTAGCCCCATAGGGGTGACTGGGGCTCAAATGAAAAGTATCCCCTCCATCCACCTCCTAACCTGCACTGGGCCACTGCATAGGCCACTCAACCTGCCTGTTCCAGCTCAGGTTAGTATTGGGCTGTCCATCACTATGCTATGCCATAATATAAATAGGAAAACAACACTTACTTACCCTAAGATAAGAAAACAAGAATTGCAGTATTAAACCAGGCTATTGGTTTCCCCAAATCCCCTTTCCAAGCTTGGCCTAGAGAACTTATGCCCACTTTAGGGGCCCAATTCTATCCAGTTTTCCAGTGCTGGTGCAGCTGTGCCAGTGGGGTGTGTGCTGCATGCTGTGGTGTAGGGCAGTCATTTGGGCCTCCTCAAGGCATGGGAGCATATGTTCCCTTACCACATGACTACATTATGGCTACACCGGAGCTGGAAAGTTGGACAGGTTTGGGCCGTAAGCCAGTTAGTTCTCCTCTTCACTCAAAATAGCCCTAATTCTGCAGAAAACACTGCTGGGTACTCCCCCACCACCAGGGTAGCTTGCCTGCAAACTGCAGAGGTCCTCCTTCCTTCTCTCTCCCACCAGCAGCTTCTTCCGCTACTGCAGCAACACCTTGGTTCTCAGCAGTTATTAGGTGTAACAGCTACACACCAGACTCCAGCAGTCCTTGTTCATTCAGTCCATCCTCTTTCCTCCAAGCTCCTTCCTTCCGCTCTCTCATTTTCTCCAAGCTCCTTCCTTCTACACCCACACCCTTTCCTTCCTACAGGTGCTGCTTCTAACACTAAGGGGTTTTTTTTGCCTCCAAGTGGCTGCAGCTGTGCAGCACTGCAATCTAAAGCCCTGGTGTTAACCCCATGCTCAGCTGCCAGAGCAAGGAGCCACTGTTGACACCATACCCTCTCTCCTCGAGGGATCTTGTGCATTTCCATTACACTCTCCCTTGTACAGTAGTTGCAAGGAGAATGCCTGGACATTCTTCTGAAAGCCAAACAAGAAAATGCAGCGCATTCTTGAGAGTAATCATGAGAAGTTCCTCTAATTTGAATTCAGTAAAGCCAATGTTGAGAGTCCACATTTTGGAAAACGCAGTTCTATCCCCCTGAATGCCATTTGCTCTTGATGGCACGCTGAAGACCTAATTTCTAGGTGCTGCTTACGCATGAAAATGACAGCATTGTAACAGATGTAGAGGAAACAAAATGTCTGCATTTATTACAAACAAATCTATGGTAAGAGAAGAAGAGAGGTAATTTTAGTGACTGAGGAAATCATCCTTTTATGATGAGCTTCGGGATCTTTGCATTTGCACATGTGCTGTTTATAAGAAAATGGTTCTTTAGAAGAACAATTTAGCAGAGATTAATCCCTGTGAAATCTGAGTGAGTCAGTGTGAGCTCCCATTTTCATAGCATGCTTCAGACGCTGAAAACATCTTTCCCCATCCCAACTCCACTTAAGTGAACTCAAGCATTTCCTGGCATTGTTGGTTTGTGTATATATAACATAGACTTTGTGCCATGAGAAAGAGGCAGCTGCTTTCTGAATACATTCAGAAGGCAAATGTTTTAGATTTGCTGCACTGTATTTTTATTTGTAGGTTGTTGCTGATCCACTTCAGAATGCATTTCCCAAGAGCCAGGTCTGGCCAAGTGATGTGTTTATGTAATGGGAGGGGTGTAAATGCTCATTGGAGGCTGCCCCCCCCCAAGTTGTTAAAGGTTGGTGGTTGTCACAAAGAGTCTGTCATAGGAGCTGCATAATGATGGTAGCTGAGTGTAGTGAGACTTTTTTTGGCTAGTTTGTACACTGGCAAAAGAGACTGAAAATTCATTGTGTTCTCCATCAAATGTGAATGCTCTGCAGCCCTGTGGCGTTCACATGCTGTGCTCTGCTCTGGTTTTATGTTAAAAAAGAATTTTTCAGAAGATTAAGTAATTAACTTATTGCTTCATGCTATCTATCCACTTCCTATAGGACATTTTGGGCACAGCCATCACAGGGTCAATACACTTGCGTGGGAGAAGTGTGGGAAGCTTATAGTATTTTTTCAAAAGTGTGCCTGTTAATGTTGTTACTTGATTACAAGAGGCAAGTAGTGATACTCAGGTAGAGAATATTAGACTTTAAAGTAATTTCAGTCTTTTCAAAAACAGCATGTAATTTCTTCTTGGCTGGCTTAAAAAAAAATCTCAGATTTGTTTCTCTTTCACTTACTGCATGCAAAGAAATAAAAAATAAAAAAATTTTTCCTCTCTCCCATCATGCAAAGAGCAAAAGGCATTGGAATGGTATCTTCCCCCACCCTGGCAGGTAAATGTGACCTGCATATTAGTCATTGCTGCTCATTCAGCAAACATCTTCCAATTTCCAGCTATACAAAAGCTCAGAGAAGGGGTCAATTTGCAGCACCAAAAAGTGACTTGTTTCCACTTATAAATTATTCTTGATTAAAAACATAAAAGACATGATAAACCAAGATGCTTTTCTTTATTATTATTTTTCTTTATTATTAATAAGATTATATACTACTTTTCAACAAAAAGTAGTGCACAAAGCAGTTTACATAGCAAAATCAATCACTAAATGATTCCCTGTCCCCAAAAGGCTAACAGTCTAAAAAGAGATGCAGAAGAGATACCAGCAAGAGATAACCACTGGATAAGACATCATGCTAGTGAGGGTGAAAAGGGACAGTTTCCCCCTTCCAAATAGGACGACACCCCTTTGTCCAGTTGGCAGGGGTTATCTTCATATTTGTTTGCTTCAGGGGTTGATGGGGCAATTCATGCAAGCCTTGCAAACCTGCGCTCTTCAAAACTGTGAATTTTCAGTCTTTGAATCCTTGCACAGTTTTGCTGGGCATTTGCAAGTCAGAGCTGAGATTTCACCTCCTGAGAACTGGCCACTACTCCAGTACTCATCTACGCCTCCTGCTTCTACAAGAACAGATACTACAACGGCTGTCTGCTCAGGAGTAAGAATATCCCTTGGGACTTGTGCCAGCCTAACCGGGGGTTAGGATTGTGTCCTAATTTTATTTATATGATTGTATAAGGTTGCCAGTTGACTGTAATAAAATAATTTCCATGATTATACATATTGTATATAGTGTCTTACATATTACAGTTCAGTGTTAATTGCTGTTACAATGAAATGTGCTTGTTCACAGTAAATTTGCTAACCAGCGACTGGAAGGCGAAACATACTGGTTGTGGAGTAAATTTTAGAATAAAAGACAAAGTCCAAATTGTTTAAAGAAAAACTCTGACAGATTTATTCCATGTAATGTTACAAGGAAGCCACTACTAATCAAGCAAAGAGATGGTCAACTGGGGACTGAAGAACACAGGAAGTTACTTGAGATTAAATACCTCATCTAGCTCTTCATTTCATTGGACAATACAATACAATAAAGCCAACCATTGCTCAATAGTCAATAAGTAATACAGCATAAAGGAAATGTGTCACACAATCACGCATCATTTATTAATACAGTACATAAATTAAGTAGTAGCTTATAGTTATTTCTAAAGTTATTTATTTCTAACCATTACTTCTCTTTACTAGTTAAGATGAAACTTCAATGGTTTATGAGTTTTGGTAAAATTCAGGCATGCCCTTGTTCCCTCTTCCTTTTTTGCTGCTAGAGTCACTTAGGATGCCACAGCAGCCATTTTTGGTGCCACAGCAGCTCCGCACTCTGGGCAGCTCAGGATTGCGCTGCCCCAGTTCTTTTATCAGGGATCCACTTTTACATGCCCTTTTACTCCTCCTATGAAGCAAATGCAAAGCTTTGATTAACTGATTAGCGGGCCATGTGGTTTCACTGGGTCTTTTATGGATCCCAGAGTCTAACTTTTCAGACTGCTATATATTAGATTTAAAGCAACAAACATCCCCTGACAAAAAGTCCATCCAAGACATAACATTCTGCACTTATGCCAATGAAGTAGTTAATTGCAAATCTGCAAAAACATTTATTTCATTATAATATGTAATTATATGAGTACTAGTAATTTTGCCTGTCCCAAAGCATTAAAAATTAAAAGGAGCCTGCTGTTTTTTCCAGTACTTCTAAGCAGTATGTTAATAATAGACTGAAAGTATATTAAAAATGTATTGTTGCTTTTGTTGATTACAAAATGTAGTTCTCCAATCTTTTGAACGTGCTTTTAAATTTGCTTTGTCCAGGCAGAAAGTTCTACACTACTATGTACCTAACTCGTATTTGCACATTTGTGCAATGTACATTTGTGAAGAATTTACATGTCCACTGAAGACAAACTCTTTTTTTGGTTTACTCTGCATGAGAAAGACTAAAACTGTGGCTTTTTTTGTAGTACATAGGAAAGCGGAAAGAAAAATATTCTTTTTTCTAGTTGAACCTATGTTGGACAATGATAAACATGCCCTGAGGGAAACCCATCATAGTCCCTTCTGTCATTCTAGATTGAACTGGAGCTGGTGATTATAGCATTGCTTACCTGTTGAGTAGGATCACTGTACCATTGCAGTGCTTCTTCCTCATATCCTTCTGCTCACTATCCATTTCCTTCTCTCTGTTTTGTGCACTTCACTTTGACAAGCAGTGCCTAGGAATAGCTCTCAATGCCAGTTGTGTAGCTGAAATGAGTAGTGTTTATGATTGTTCAGTCTATATCTTAATGCAATGGTTCCCAAAATGTGAGCCATGGCTCCCCTGAGAACCGTGGAAACCAGTTAGGGGAGCGGCAGAATCATTGCAAAAGACCCACAGCCCTATACAATGTATAGGATTGTAGCCCCAATGTGGGGCCACAGCCAATGGGCCAGGTCAAGGGACATGCCAGTTGAAAAAAGTTTGCGAACCACTGCTTAATGTACAAATGCTGCCTCCTCAACTCCTGCTATGTATTCCCAAGTCCCTTCACCTGGAGGCTGCAACTGCTGGGCTCTGGGGCTATTAGGGATGGTGGCAGCAATAAGGAGGAGGCCTCTCTGTTTCTTTTCCTCCTCCTCCTCTTTCTCTCCCCCCCCCTTCAGCATTTAGAATCCTATTGCAACTGTATTCCAAGTGCTGGGCAGGAAAAGAGAGGGAGAAAAGAGAGAAGAGCTTAGAGGAATATTTCTCTGCAGTCAGAACCAGATAAGCAGGTAGAGGGAAGAGCAACCCAGCCCATGGCCAGAGTGCCTCTTTGATTTACACTGTAATCTAAGCCAGAGAACTGGGCTTAAGGGGAGGTAGAGGAATAGACCTAATTCAGAATATTGGCAAGCAGCACAAATATCCCAAATCATATTCCGGACTGGATTATTAGCATCAATGCATGTCATGCTATTTATTAAAAGATTATATCTATAACAAATTATATTGATTACAATATTATATTTATAATATGATAGTTGGCATTCAGTGGTACAGTATTTAGTATCTGATGCATTTTAAGAGCTGAAATGCAATGGTGTTGAGTATTTAACAGCTGATGGTTTAACAATGGTTCCCAAACTGTGAGTTGGGACCCACTGGTGGGCCATGACTTGATTTTTGGTGGGGTCCCATAGCAGCTGAGCTGAGCTTCCAATGAAAACACAGGTGATGGAAGGATCAGATAACTAATTGCCTCACAGCCCAATCCTGTGCTTGGTGGCATGGCTCCGTGCAGCCGAGCACTGTCGCAAACGTGCCGTAAGGCACGTTTGCCAGCGTCACAGCCGGGCTCCAGCCGGTGCTGGGCTAGCGCGGGGTGGTTGCCCAGCTTCTGTGGCTCAGCGGTATCCTGGTAGGTGGGGGTGGGGTGGGGAGGAGGTGTTCCGGGGAGGGGGGAGGCTGACGGGGGGCAGAGAGAGGGCAGGGGGAGGCGTGCCGGGGGGCGGGCTGGTTGCATGCCGGGGGAGGGAGGGAGGCGGTCCATGGAGCTCTGCTCCACAGGATCCAAGGCGCTCTTGTAGGGCATGGAGCCCTACACGAGTGCCTTTACCTTACCGCCGACCTTTCGGTTGGTGGTAAAGTGAGTAGCCCCATTGCGGGGTTGCTTACCTTACTCAGGGGAAGGGGACGAAAGTCCCCTTCTCCTGAGGTGCCTCCCGTGGTAGCCCAGGAGGCGCAGGATCCGGTGGTAGCCCTTCTTGGTGCCGCCGAGTCTGGGCGCCCCGGGCAGCTCAGGACTGAGCTGTTAAGTTCTGAAGCTTTTCAAAAATCAGAATTGCCCTGAAAAGAGCTCCTGCAGGTTGAAAGCAAGTATAAATATAGGGAAATAAATGTTGAGACATCTTTTTCTGGTTATTACTACATGTAAATAAGTAAAAATATTATTTCTTTCTAGATTTTTTTTAAGTCTTGTAAACCTAGCTAGGTCCCAATCGAATGTCATTTTCAAAGTGAGTCCCCGTGCTGAAACGTTTGGAAACCACCAGTTTCTGGCATTTCACATTGGATGCCTACCAAAATGAGAGATGTCAACAAAGTCCAAAGCAGTCAAGTGAATTTCAAATTGGAAGGTAAACGCAAAACTGAATTTCAAAGTTGAAATTCAAAATGTTGTTGGCAAAATTTGGGTTGGTTTTGACTAGTCACTTCTTAGCTTCAGTGGAAACTCTCAAAGGTTCTTCTTAAGCAATTCTTGAGAACATGGGATTTGAATGCTTCATGTACGTTTTCTAGTTAAATAGGTGGTATTGTGCCTATCTCAGACTTGGGATTCCCTCCCACTCTTGACTCTTATGCAGAAGTACATTTTCCCCCCACTAAGTTCTGGAATCTGTAATATAACCCCCTGCAACCTTTTAAAAACTAGACTTGTGGCTTTTCCAAGGCATTATAATTTCCTATTTTCCCTCTCTCTTCACTTGTCCTGGAGGAAAAGAATTATAACCCAACATCTTTTCCCTAAAGCTATTCATAAAGCATAAAGGCAATGAGGGAGGATATAAATATATTCATGAATTAGTGCTATTAAAATTCTATCTGCATTAGATGGAAATAAATTGCACTTATCACACCCCCTGCAGCTGCAGGCCGTCACAGTTAGCTATAGGAAGCAAAGAGAAGGACAGCAAAAAGATCATATCACATGCAGATGGTATTAAAAAAATGGAGTCAGAAAATTGAACAACCCATATGTTTTCTGCAGGGAAAATCCTCTTCATTTAGCATCTTGCTACTCATAAATGTGTACTTTCTTTATCCTAGCAACTCTGTATGATGTTTGGTTTTTATTTTTTCCTCACAATATCTCTCAGGCAGTGGTGGCCAGTGATGTGCCACTGAGTGGTGGTAAGCAGGTGCCACTGCTGAACAGGGGTCCAAGGAAGAGGTTCCCAGGAGGCAAAGAGGTCCCTGCTATATTTAGCAGGCGAAAAGGCAGCTGCTAACTGGGTAAAGAGGCACTTTTGCAAGTGATGCTCCTCTTGTGTTTAGCAGGGGCAGAGAAACAGTCCCTCATTGCCCCAGCACAATGCCTTTTCTAGAGGTTGTTGCTGATGTTCTGCTTCTTTTTAGATTGTGATCTCTTTTGGGACAGGGAGACATTGAATTACTTGATTTTCTTTTTTTTATATAATGTTTTATTTATTTATTACAGATACAGGTAAGGAAAATTGGATAGACTTAGGGTCAGGACTACATAGGTTACACACAAGGTAGTGGCCATCGATTACAACATACATTAATCCAAACGAAATTTTTCATCAATACAAAAATTATCATATTGATTAATCTACTGGTTAATAGTTTAATTAAACAATAATATTATTTCTCTAACCTTATCTATCTCATCATAAAAAGGCTCAAATTTTTACTTATACTCTCTTATCTAATTCTTAATATCTAATATCACATCTAAAAGGAATACCTTCAATTACAATGGTATTACACACTTCAATATCTCTTATAACATGTTATATATCATTTTCCATATCTATCCAATCATAAAAAGGCTTCAGATTTTTACTTATACACTCTTCTAACCATCTAAAAAAAAATCTCCAATTACAACTTTAAAAAAAACCCTTATTTATCTTAATACCACTTAATTTTCACAATACTTATATTTCAAATTTTCATTTACCTCTATTTTGACTTAATATAATTTAAAAAAAATTTTTTTACTTATTGTTCAACCATTTTAACTTCTATCTTAGTGCTTGCTTTGCTCTCTGTCTACAATTCTTTTTTTAAAAAAATACCCCTTATTTATGTTAATACCACTTAGTTTTCACCAACTTTATATGTCAAATTTTCATTTACATCTATTTTGACTTAATATGGTTAAAAAAATAAGTCTACTTATTGTTCAACCATTTTAAGTTTCTGTCTTAGTGCTTGCTTTGTTCTCTGTCTTATCAGTGCTCTTTTTTACTCCTGCTTCTTCCACTTCTTTTTCTTTTTCTTCCTAAATCTTTCAAGTTTCTTGGCCCCTCTCTGTTTTTCTTTCTTCTTCTTCATTCTGTTGTTCATTCTGTTTTTGATCCATAAATTCTTCCTCTTCTTGAGACAGCTTACTCCCTGAACATCTCCTCTTTTTTTCTTCCTTAACATTCTTAATTGTTATAGTAACAATTGCTTCTTCCGTCTCCTGTCTCATTTCAAAATAGTCCACTTCTTTAATTTCACCCTGCTGCATGCTTATAAGAGAGGAGCTTTGTTGCGAGCTGCTGGAGAGCGGACGACGTTCACACAGCTGGCTGCCCGGCTGGTAGCTCGGCTTGCCTATCTCCCAAGGTCGGAGCGCACACACCCCCGGTGACAAAGATGACACAAGGCAGAAGTCCTCCACCAAACGCCTCTTTACTATGTACAAGATATTTACAAGAGCAACAGTCCAAATAGTACAAATGGTAAACGAATCACTGATCTCACTGGCATAGCCTTCGGCACAAAATCCACTCTGCATCTCCCACACCTTTGCTAGCCCCTGCAGGAACTTATACTGGTGACAGCCAATCAGCATGAGGGAAATACTGCATAGTCATGCTGACTTGGCATGTGCTGCCACACACACACACACACACAGAGGGAATGTCACCTGGTGTACATCATCCGATATTGCATCAGCTTAGTTCCCAGGGTGCTGTGCTGGCTTAGTCTGGTCAAGGCTTCAGGCCTGCTACTATTCAGTCAGTAAATTACCTAGCAGTCCCGGGGATGAACCCTTGACAAGCTTGTTTGCTTCATTTGTTCAGATAATTTTCCGACCTGTTGTTCCATTTCTCTTCTAAAATCCATCAAGAAATCCATTAATAAGTTCTGCCTGTTACCAACATCCTTTACATTTTTGAATGCCATTTTTGTCAGTATCAAGTCCAACCGCTTGTTGTAGGGCTACTTTCCAACAAAACAATAACACAGTCAAATTGGGTTAGTATGCCTTTAAATGAGCAGGGCAGATTTCAAGCCCTTTGCTGGGAAAGTGAAAGTAAAGTTTTTTCCCCTTGAATATTAATTAGTGATTTTCTTTGAAACCACTTTGCGAATTTTGTTGTGAAAAAGCAGTACAGTATATAAATATCCTTAATAATAATTCCTAATAATAATGCCAGTGACTATTGATGGATGGTGAAGGAGGCAGAAGGGATTTAGAGCCGGATCCTGATGGGCTCACACTGGCACATCGCCAGCATGTACTGCCGCAAACATGCTGTAAGGCATGCCTGCAACAGTTAGTGCCAGAGGTGGCTCAGTACAAGGCCGCCCTGGGCCAGTGCTGGCTTGAGGCCGGCTGTATGCCACCTGGCGCTGGAGAGGTGAGTGGGGGCTTGGGAGGGAGGCATTCAGGGCAGAGGGAAGATGGGGGGAAGGTGTGGCAGGGGGTGGGACTGGCAGAACTCTGCTCCACCAAATGCACAGCCCCATGTAGGCTTCCTGGCCCCACACAGGGCTGCTTTACTCACGCTGGCTAAATAGCTGGCACAGAGTTGAGTAGCCCAATTGTGGGGCTTCTTACCTTACCTGGGGGAAGGGGACGTCAGAAGCTGCCAGCAGCTGCCCAGCATCCATAGGATGCAGTAACAGTCATTTTGGTGCTGCTGCAGCCCTGGGCACCAGGTAGCTCACGACTGAGCTGCCCGGAAGCACTGAGCAAGTATGTAATTAATGACTGGGCCAACAGCACTCAGCGTGGCTGATCACATACTAGGTATTCACAAGCTACCTGCCTGCATTATGCCTCTTGGACCATTTCTGTCTCCACTGCCACCAAGTTATGCTCACTGATAAAGGTCTGGGCCTCCTTTCCATTGGAGCAGTAGTTCAGCAGTAGTGTTCTTTATCTTGCTCAAACCTGGCTCTCTTAGGCATCATTCATACTTGCATGTATAGTGCTTTGCATCTAAGCACTACATGACACTCGCATGACTGGTTGTATGTACTGCTTCAGCTGAAAAGTAATCTATAAAAGGGGGTAATCTGAAAACTCTGTCACATTAATCAGTGGATGCTTCATGCAATCAGGGGATCACTTGATACTGCAGTTATTGAGCCATGAACTTGGGAAGCACTAAAGTGACTTGCAATGAGCGGCACATCTGCTGATGCACCTAATACATTCCTTCCTGTTTCTGCTCTCACTCAGTGTCTAGACTGCTTTTTCCAGAGATCAAGGTGGCTTACTTAAAGCAACAAGCACATATTATCATCACCAACAGCAGCATTAAAAATGCATCTATAAAAATTCAAAAAAGTAGGATCACATATAAGATAAAATAGTCAGAAAGCCAAACAGTATTTTGAAAAGGTGTCAGCATTTTCTTAAATGGGACAGGCATGGGAGCTATAGGTGGGAAAGGAATGCTGCGTAAAGGAGAACACCACCAGAAAGGTCTCTCTCTCTCTCTCTCTCTCTTTGATTTACCAAATAGATCTCTGTCAATGGTGTGTTTCTGACATATCATGAAATTGCTATGATGTACATAATGTGTAACCTACACCATTTGTTTGAGTTGAATAGAATCTCCTGCTCATTGATGGCTTGGAATGAACTATCTTTCAGGTACCTGCTAAACTAAAAGGTCAGGGTCTTTTTCTTGGCTGAAGGGCAGGAAATCCTATATACAAATGGTAAAAGGATGATGTCAGCATGTTGTAATAGAAATGTGAAGCCATCTCACAGTCTTTCAAAGTACATAAAAAACTTAGGAGAATCAAAACTACCTGTGGAATTTGAACAAACAATGTCTGTTAGAAATTAGTGGAAATTGGAGAATGGGGAGCTGTGTGTTTAAGGGCACAATCCTAAGCAAGTCTACTCAGAAGTAAGTTCTATTTTGTTCCATGGGGCTTACTCTCAGGAAAGTGTGGTTAGGATTGCAACCTTAAATAGTTAACCATTTATGCCAGATCCTGTTGAATTTATACTTTCAGTTTTCACAGCCATAATAATCCACTACCTTCATTTTTGTGTGTGTGCCTGTTTTCTTCACCACAGTACTTGTAGTACATGGCAAAAGTTTTAATACATCATGATATTTTTGAGCTCATACTCTCTACCCAAGCTGCCAAAACGCAAAGTTAAATCCTTTGCCCATTGCCACTTAAAGAGTTTTGTCCAACTCTGGACTTCCTGGAAGAAAAACAACCCTGGCATCCATCAGTCTTTGCTAAACTTTTGGCAACAAACAGATTTGCGATAAAGTAGCTACAGATGACATCATTATTAAATGGATCAACTGGAATGAATGCTTTCCAGATTCTTTTTGGCTGTACTTTATGCAATGGAACTGAAACTTGTTGAGTGTTCTTGATATCAGAGAAAGGGGCAGCAAGCTCTCCATCAGAATGCTCTGTGCCCAGTGTCCAAGCAAATGTGTTTTATCTTTGATTTGTATTAATACATGGAATTATTTTTAAATTTATTATCATATTGCCAATGCTCATGGCATTTTGCAGAGAAAGTCAGCCAAATGATGACTTTCTGCTCCAAGGAGCAAAATCTAATTTTAGGGGGAGACGAGACAATAAAGGGAGGAAAAGATGAAGCAAGGGTAATGGGGTTTCTATGAACCAATGCAGTTTCACATCCTTGGTTCCTTCAGCTGAGGATAAGGCCCACTAGATTATGGTAGACTTGTTCTACTAGTTGATGCAATCGTATCTCAATTCTCACCCTCTTTCAAGGAGCTGAGGGTGGTGTACATATAATTTATATTATTTTACAAGGTTCAGTGATGTCTTCTAGTGACTTCAGGAAACTATTGTTTGAAAAAGAAGCATGATTGTTCATTAACTATGAAAAGACCAAATTAATAGCATTTGACTTGAGACCTTAAGTCCATATGTGGTATATTTATTATCACATAACAGAGCAGGTTATGCTTGCGTCCTGAGTACACTTCTGTACTGCAGCGAGTCATGGACTCTTCACTCACAACAGGAGAGGAAACTGTACGCTTTCCACATGCGCTGCCTCTGATGCATCCTCAGCATCACCTGGCAGGACAAAGTTCCAAACAACACAGTCCTGGAACGTGCTGGAATCCCTAGCATGTATACACTGCTGAAACAGAGACGCCTGCGTTGGCTCGGTCATGTTGTCGGTCATCTGGATGATGGCCAGATCCCAAAGGATCTCCTCTATGGAGAACTTGTGCAAGGAAAGCATCCTACAAGTAGACCACAGCTGCGATACAAGGACATCTGCAAGAGGGATCTGAAGGCCCACCTTCAGTGGGCCTTTAGTGGACCTCAACAGGTGGGAAACCCTGGCCTCTGAGCGGCCCGCTTGGAGGCAGGCTGTGCAGCATGGCCTTTCCCAGTCTGAAGAGACACTTGGCCAACAGTCTGAGGCAAAGAGGCAAAGAAGGAAGGCCCATAGCCAGGGAGACAGACCAGGGACAGACTGCACTTGCTCCCAGTGTGGAAGGGATTGTCACTCCTGAATTGGCCTTTTCAGCCGCACTAGATGCTGTTCCAGAACCACCATTCAGAGCGCGATACCATAGTCTTTCGAGACTGAAGGTTGCCAACAACAACTGAGCAGGTTAAATCATTCTGTTATCTGGGGATTCATTTTTCTGAAACACGTAGTTGGAGAATGCACTTGTAATTAGACTGAAGGAAGAACAAATCAATACATTCTGGAGAAATAATGAGAAAAAACAAATCTCTGTTCTTAAACTGATCAAAGTTAAAATATGTCAATGCAGACTGATCTATCTATACTTGCAGAAGTCAACTCAGCAAGGGTAGAAACAACTTCCTGGAATGTTTGCTGAGCTTCATGTTCATCAGATCAGGTCCATTCTGGTGGCCTCGCGTTCCCCTCAGCCTGCTCTTCAAAGTGAACCAAGGTACTCATACTACTCACACTACTCACAAGTAAAGATATGTGCTGCTTCATTTCAGTTTCCATAGCAATACATTTTCCTTGCCAGCTATAAGCTTTTCAGTTTCGCAACCCACCCAAAATTAGGTGGCGACCCACTGATGGGTTCCAACATACAGTTTTGGAAACACCGGGTTGGTTCTTCTCATTTTGGATCCTGGGGAGCATCTCTTGTGAAGCCTGGATTTGCTACCAAGTGTATACATAAGAAGATGATGCCAGCACAGACTGTACAATTCAATAGATATGTCTACTCATTGTATTCAATAGGGTTTACTCTCCAGCAAGTGTGTTTAGGATTACAGCCTGAAATATTTAATATGAGAAGTCTGATATAATCTAGCAGGGTGTTCTCCTGTCCAAGTCCTGTTGAAAGCACTGCTTCCACAGGACTTCCTACTGGATTATGTAACGTGACTGCAGAGTGAGGTCAAAACATTGCTTTCAGTTTCAAGGTCATGTCCCTCTCACAGAGATTGGAATGGTTCCTGGTCAGTGGCGTCACTAGGGGGGTGCGGGCCGCACCAGGTGACGTGCAAGAGGCGGTGACGTGCACTGAGAGGGTGATGCACTAAAATTGTGGTGGTTAGCAGTAATACCATCATGTTATATACTGTTGGATGTGGAATTTCGAGCAGAACGCAATGCAACAAATAGGAGTGAAATATCTCCTTTCTATCAAAAGTTATTGGCAAAAACCAGAAAACAAAAAATGCATGGAGCCCAATGGAAAGAGAAACCAAGGGGTATCGCGTGTTTACTCATGAGTAGGTGAACATGCCTTAGTCCATCTGAAACGGCAGGCTGAGAGGAATCTAACAACACCAGAATGGTCCTGATCCAATGAACGTAGCCCCAAAAAACACCCAAGAAAGAGGTCCCTTCCTCCAAGCTGGCAAATGTATTGAGCCCTATGGAAAGCAAAACTAAGCCACATGGTCACGTTTACTTGCAAGTAAGCAAACATGCCTTGGCTCCTGGGCAGGTCAGGCAAAAGGAAATGTGAGGCCACCAGAATGGTCCTGATTTGATGCAACTGGAGTTCAACAAATGATCCAGAAGGCAACTCCCCCCCCCCTAAAAAGAATGCAACAGGCTTGAAAGGGTAAGGTGAATTTTTTTCTGTTTTAGGCTGCAGTTCTATCCACATTTTCCAGGGAGTAAGCCCCACTGACTGTAATGGGACTTACTTTTGTGTAGACAGGCATAGGATTGGGCTCTCAGACTTGCAAAGCCATGTGGGTCCTGATAGTGATATGCTTGAAATATAAGAACTTAAACTGAACTGGGTACTGGGTAGGGGTGAAAATCTTACTGATTCTTTTTTTTTGGGAGGGGGTGTTATTGTAGGCAGACTACAGAGAAAATTCACTTGGTGAAATAGGGCTGGCTTTCCCTTATTTATTGATTTTACTTTAATTTATTTATAATTATTTATTTTAATTTGCTTTATGATGGGTCCTGGATTGTCATTCTAAGAAGATTGTCATTCTAAGAAGTGGGACCCAGTGCTAAAAGTTTGAGAACTGATCCAATAAGGTGTTAGTAAGTTGACACCCTGGGGGGAGGTGACACCACTAGTGACCAAAATCACTAAAATCAGAGTTTGGAGGAATAATACCATCATGTTATATATCAATCAATGTGTGATTTCATGCAGAATGTGATGAAACAAACTACGTTGAAATATCTTAATTCTATCAAAAGGTACAGCCAAAAAACCAGTGGGGGCGGGACGATGGTAGATCACCACGCCCACCACCTAGAGTGTTGCCCTGCCCACTGCAGGGGGGTGACGCACTGGCCTCCCGCACCAGGTGACACGAACCCTAGTGACGCCACTGTTCCTGGTATTAATATGGTGCTCTTAGGTAACCCCCACTCATTACAATGGAATTCATACAGGAAATCATATGAGTAGACCAGCCATTTTCAACCACTGTGCTGTGGCACATTGGTGTGCTGCGAGTGGTCCACAGGTGTGCCACAGGAATTTGGGGAAGGTCATTTGTAGTGGGGCCAATGGGGGATGTGAGCCTCCACTGGCAGCATGGTGTGCCTTGTCAATTGTCAAAAACCTGATGGTGTGCCTTGATAATTTTAATGCCTTGTCAGTGTGCCATGGGAAGAAAAAGATTGAAAATCAATGCAGTAGACTATGACAATATTCAATTCAAGCCTGGGGAAAAGGTAAATTAGATAACGTGATATTATTGCTAATACAAACATTTCTTTAATTATTTTTAATTTGCTTTGTGTGTACTGATTTTGCATCGTGTGTGGGAACAGTTAATTATTTTTTTCAAATGTGTGTTTTTAATGACTTATTTCTATGATAATTGTTTTAACTTTCATATAATGGAATGCAACAGACATTTCTGTAGGTGTTCAGATGGATGACTGAAGATTGTTATTGAGCCATCTCAACCTTCTTTGTGCTGCTGAAGGTCTACTTTAACAAAACAGTAAAAGTCTATTTAAAGCCAGTTATTTACTTGGTGCTGAAAAAGGTCATATGGATGTTTGGAAAGATTTTTGCACAAATCAATGTGCGCCAAATTGATTCAGGCCCAACTTAATGTTTAGTCAATAACTACTAGTGTTTTCATATGCTGCCCACTCTTACCATTCCTGACTATTTCAGGTGACACTTACTCACTGGATAGTTTGCAGTGGCAAAGGATCCTAGCCAGACTGACTGTTCAGACAGAAAAAACTGACAAAGGAGATTGCCAATTGCTCCAGATGTCAAAAGAAAAATGGCTAAGAATATAGAGCAGGTGCAGACTGAGGAAGAGAAGCTCTACGCAAAATGAAGAAGAGTGGCTGCCATAATTCCTATGGGTTTTGTTGCTATCACATTGGACTAGTTATCACAAGCAGCAGGCACAAACCTGTTCCTAGATTGTAGCACTTCAAACTTCAGTTTGTGAGTGTGTGTGTGTGTGGGGGGGGGGGTTCATGTGTTTTACTGATTTACTGCCCAGTCTTGAGCTGCCCAGTGTGCAGGGCTGCTGTGGCACCAAAATGGCTGCAGCAGCATCCTGAGCGCACCAGGCAGCCGGCAGTGGCTGCTGGAGGGAAGGAGACATTCGTCCCTTTCTGACAGGTAAGGGAAATGGCCCCACAACGAGGCTTCTCGACTCTGTGTCGGCTATTTAGCCGGCTATTCAGCCGGCACAGAATCAAGACGCCTTGTGTTGGACCTCAAGGCCCAACACAGGGCTCTGGATCTGGCGAAGCTGAGTTCCACTGGTACTATAACCCTCCTACCCCACTCTCTCCCCCGCCACGCCTTCCCCATGCCCTTCCAGCAGAGCGCCTTCTCCTCCTTCCAGAACACCTTCCCCCATGCCCCCATTCCCCCACTCACATCTCCACTGCCCGCCACTCCAGGCAAGTGCTGGGTGGCGGACCGCCAGCTTCTGACCAGCGCTATCCCAGCACAGGCTCGCGCTGGGTCAGCTCCGGAGTTGGGTCAGCTGTAGGAGTCACAAACGTGCTTTACGGCTGGCACACACACATTAGGATTGGGCCCTTATTCATTTTAAAATAACTTATCTCACCCTTCACCTCCAAGTACCCAGGGCAGCTCATAACAAAAGTTTATATATATGCACAGACAAACTAGTAACATACAGTATATATACACACCAGTAGTGATCAAAGAGTAGAAGCATAGCAAAACAAAGCTATACTATGTCATATCTCATAAAACTACCAGGGCAAATAATTTTAAAAAGGGTAATGTGAACATATTGATCAGAGGACAGCCCTTGAATTATTCCTTAGATGCTGTCCTAAAAATGAAACTAATAGGATCAAAAGCTGAATAGTGCTTTTTGTAATGCAACAAGGCTTAAGAATTGCTGTTATATGTCACATTACATTATAATTGTTGAAGTGTGCATGGCTGTGTCACACACAGCCAGCCACACTGCCCAAACCATGGCTCCACTACATCCACTCAATGGTAGGTTGGCTTGAAAGGGACTACACTCCAGGGCTAAAACCAACCCAGATAGTCTCAGCACCTCTCACTGCCAATCCTCCAGCCAGGGAAACTACAGGTACCCAGCTACTCAAAGACAAAGACTCTCGTGCTCAGAGTCCTTCCTAGTACTGGCAAAACACAGTAATGCAACTTAGGGTGCAATCCTAACCCCTTATGTCAGTGCTTTCCAGCACCGACATAGCGGTGCCAATGGGACATGTGCTGCATCCTGCAGTTGGGTGTCACTCAAGGAGGCCTCCTCAAAGTAAGGCAATGTTTGTTCCCTTACCTCAGAGCTGCATTGCCCTTATGTCAGTGCTGGAAAGCACTGACATAAGGGGTTAGGATTGCACCCTTAATTGTAAGAACTGGACTTACACCAACACATATTGGAGGCAATTTTTAGATTTATTAAAAGAAAAGGGGAAAAACAATCACAAAGCAGCAGAAGGGATATGAATAATACAAGGGAAGACATAAAGCTAAACTCCTGGCTAATTACCAGCTAACATCACCTTATGAACATCACTCTAATGCCTGTACAAAGTGCTAGCACACTGAGTCCAGCAAACATGCAGCCCTAAGCATGCCTAGAGGCTTTTTATTCCTTTTCCTGACTTTCTTGAAGGTTACAGCCAATCAGAGGCCTGAAACCTCTGAAAGTGCTAGAAAATATTAAAATGCATGACTCAAAGTGCTCTCAACCCACCAGCGAACACAGCTGAAGCCAATTCTCAGTTTGCTAACCCAGGACTCTGGCCTTGAGAAGCCAAAACTACCTTGATGATGTTGCATGGCTGATACGCAACTCAGAACGACTCAGTACACAGGGATGAAGGTTCACAGGCTTTTATTTGAATTGTATACAATTGGTCCATGGGACTCATGTCCAAAGCATGGACCCGGGTTTGATTGTGTCCAGAACTCTTGGCCCTTTGTCTGAAAATCTAGACTTCCCATTCGCTGAAAATTTGACATCATAAATGGGGCTAATTCCTAATAGGATATAGATAAGATACCATTTACATAGAAGATAGAAAATAGGTGGGCAATAAGTGGGCAAAACCATTGATTGGCTCTGATTTACATATAGGTGGGGTTTCACCTTAAAACTTAGCCAAAACTACACAATTTCCAAAAGTTTTCAAAAACCAGTAGGGTATGCTATAATACTATTTTATCCAGTATTGACCCAGTACTGACCCTTACTCGAATTCATCAATCCAATTAGGGACTTCTTTGATAGGTCTCTGTACCACCCTCATTAAGAGATGACCTTAATAATAATCTCTCTCCGCGTGCCTTTCTCCTATGCTAATGTCAACATAGAAACACCTGTGAAGCCTTCCTGCTATGTTAAGGCTTTTGTCTGTTCTTCCTAAAATCAAGCAGCAAAGGTTACTTAAGACTTACTTCTAATGACTACAATGTCCCCATATATGTTGGTTACACTTTAGGGCAAAGACTATTTTACCTGTATGTGTCTTTTCCTTTGAAAGCATGGGAGAATAACATAAGTGAGCATTGGCAGCAAGTATAGTGATGTCCTTGGCAAGACGTGTACTTCTGCCAAGATGAAGCCTATCTCTTTGTTGCCTTTGTTGCACTATCTTTTCTACATTCCAAAGTGTATTAACACAGCCTTTAAGGCCCCAAAGTCGCAGCTTCTGTGGAACTTCAGTGAAACTAACCAACAGCTTCCAAAATGATTCTTTCAAGCAGCTTTTCACTATTCTCTGTGTTTCCATGCTTTAGCAATGTGGCTTTTAAGCTTTTTGTACAAATGGTATGCTTTTAAAATCAAGCAGCTCTTTACTATTGTGTGTTATGCTATAGTATCTCTGGGCTATCCAGTGGCTCTAGGGTCAAAGGTCACCATGCCTCAATAACACAGATGTTTCTCATGGGATCTATCTAAGACTGCATTTGTTTTTCAGCATCTAGTGCTAGAAGCGCTAGAGAACTGTTCCTTTTTCTCCTTCCAGTATACTTGGGTCATGTTCAAACTTGGAACTAGAAATGATGGCCACCAACATGCATTTATTTGTACTGGCAGGAACATGGTGACCTCCATACATTATGGTTATAACATGGTGGCCTCCATGCATTTGTTTTCAATGACTCATGTATGACTGGACATCATTTTGTCATTTTTAAATGAACTGTGCTAGAAGCATGCTTGAGGCATACTGGAAATGTCACTTTCTCCTCTTTCCTATCTGAAAAATGAACGCAGTCCTAGTTAACAGCCTGTTTTCCCTGCACTGGAAGTCACAGGCCTCTCGCACATCCCAAAATGGAGCCTTGGGTTCTTTGCTGAATGGAGGGTAGATTTTGCTCTCACTGCAAGTGTCCCCAAGTGCTGTAATTTCACTTACAAAGGAGAAAATAAAAATGCCACCAGAATGAGGACTGACTGTATTCCATTTCTCTGGCAAGTTCAGAGAACGTCATAGCCTGCTGCTTCTTCTTCCTGACCCCATCCTGGGTTTGGTTTTGAGCAGCCCATTTGGTTTTGCAGCTGCCAGTCGCGAGATACAGAAGCGCTGAAATGGCTGCTGCTGTATCCCACAGGGCCAGAGCAGCTGCCCAAGGGCCAAATCCTATCCATTTTCCAGCACCAGTGCAGCCATGCCATTGTGGAATGCACTGCATCCTGCAGTGAGGGGGCAATAATGAAGGCCTCCTCCAGGCAAGGGAATGTTGGTTCCCTTAGGGTGAAATACACAGAGAGAGAGAGAGAGAGAGAGAGAGAGAGAGAAGCAAAATGTCTATAATTATGACAAGTGGGATATGTGGACAGAGAACTCATATATCACATCCCCATGTGGGGTGAATGTTCTGCAGTATCTACTATATCAGTAGGGCCAAAGCACCCAATGTCATGTTAGTTCTTAATTCTCACACTCTGTCTTTCTGGTGCTAAGGGAACTCAGGGCCCAGTCCTGTCCTTGTCAGCACTGATGCTCCTTGGCCAATGCCAGCTCTGGCCATTGCAAAAGTGCCGTTAAAGCACTTTTGCGCCAGCGAAGAGGATGCTGGGCTGGTGCTGAATCCAGAGCCAATGGGTGCTGTGTTTCAGCAATGGAATGATGCATCATTGGAGCGCCAAGTGGTATGTTTCCTGCCAGCAGCCAGTAAAGCTTTTTTGGGCAGGAGGAGGGTGGGGGAAGGCAGTGAGGGGGCAGAAAGGGGTGGGGGAGGGCAGGAGGGGTGGAGGATCAAGCCTACGAGGGGGCAGAGATGGTGGCAGACTCTGGTGCTGTATACTGTGCTCCTCCCTGGCCGAGAAACCTGACATGGCTCTTCTTGGTTCTGTGCCCACTCAATAGCAGGCACAGATCTGAGAAGACCCATTGGGGCTACCATTGTTTGACACAGAGCAAAGGAATAGTTGTTCACTTACACCAAGGAAATATCTGGCTGCTTCCCTGGCCCCGTTGGATACAACGGCAGCCATTTCAGTGCTGCTGTAGCCCTGAGTGCTAGGTAAGCATAGGACTGGGCTGTCAGTGAGAGTACTGAATCAGATTCAAGGTCTCACCTAAACCGACACCTTGCTCCATGAGATCCTCCTGGCTCCTTCATTGCTAATTTTATTTAATTTTTTGTCACTGGTCAGGTATGTAATTGAGGGCCGAATCCTATCCAACTTTCCAGCACCAGTGCAACTGCAATGCAGCCCTGAGATAAGGGAACAAATGTTCCCATACCTTGAGGAGGCCTCTGTGAACAACCTCCCCACCATAGGATGCAGTGCACGCCCCATTGGCATGGCTGCACTGGCACTGGAAAATTTGATAGGATTGGGCCTTAAGATGATAGGTTTCCTCCTCTCTAGTAGTTTGTACCCTGTGCTCTTCTCTTTGGTTTCTAGTTGTAATTAGTTTTGACTGTGATTTAATTGTTTTATTTAATAAATGTTGATTGATTTATTGATTTTGTTATGTTGTATTTTAATGCTGTGAACTGCCTTGGGGCTCTTGTCAGGACTGAATGACAGGATGCACCTTTATCGATAAATAAAATAAATTCTGGAACAGCACTGGTCCATGAAATATTTGCCCTAGATTTGTCCTCTTTTTGGTGACAGGCTTATAACAAGTCACCCTGGTGGGGTTTTATAGATCTGAAAAGGTTTATAACTTTGTTCATGAAAAAAGTGACACAATCTTCAGGGAAGACCAAGTTAAAAGTTACAGCAGTATTCTCATTCAGCTTCCGCTGCTGGCCTTGTAGCATGACAGCCAAATATATGAACAAATAAATCTGGGGAACATTGCTGCACATTGTTTTCTCTTGTGGCAGAAGATGCAAAGCAAAGGGCAGGGATGGGTTGGGAGGAAACAGATAATTTTATTGGTCCATAATTCAGTCGGCCTTAAAAAAAAGTTTCAATGTAAGTGAAAGACAAAAGCTTTGCTAACAGCACACTCCTATACATGTTTACTTAGAAGTAAGTTCTGCTATGTTCAATTGAGCTTAGTCCCAGGTAAGTGTGTTTTGGAATGCAACCTTAAAAGGTATGAAACAGAATGTGTTAACCTGACTCTCTCAAACAACTGCATTCTGAAGATGCAAGAGCCTACATAATGCAGATAAGTCTTCTAAAGTTAAAAGTCAGCTTGTCTTTTAAAGTTTGATAGCAGTAGCACAAATAAGTAGTTTGAATAACAATAAATTCAATTAGAAATAGGATGCAGGCCCTAGATCTGTAAAAGCCTGAAAGTGCTAGAACCCAGTGCAGAATTTGAACATAGACCTGCCTTCAGTTTGCATTTTGCAAAATGTGCAGTTATATGCTGTTACAAACAAAAGAAGAGATTTAGGGTCTCAGCAGCAAATTTCAGCAAAATTCAGTATTTCAGCCTCCAATTGTAAATAATTTTTGAATTGGACACTTTGAAGTGTAAAAAATGATGGCCAGATGCAAAGGAGGACATAGTTTCAATAACCATTAATAGTTATTGTTTTTTAATAGGCATTTAAGCAGGTGCAGCTTTTTGTTGCCTTACATGACAAGTTGTATGGGCTAAAATTCCCTATCAAATATCTATAAAAAGGAAAAGCAGATGCAAGTTTCCTAATCCATGTTATTGAGTACTGCATTAAAATATAAGGATTTTTTTTTTAGCAATAATTAGACCATATGCTGAGGTTCTACTGGAGGACTTAAAGGAGGCGTACTGAATCCTATCCAGTTTTTCTCCCAATTCTTTATGCACTGTGAGGTGATGACGCCAAGATTAATCAGTCATTTTTTGTGATTGCTGTGCCAGATTTTGGCTAGATCTGATCATTAGTATTAGTTGCAATGATGTCATCTTTAAGAGTGTAGCACTAGAACACAAAATGACTACAATCATTCTGAAGTACTTTGAGTGTAGTAGGCTGTCATCAATCCAACTGCTTACTCCAGAGTAGACCTGCCAAAGTTTGCAGTATGTATTCTGAAAACTGGAATGAAGTTAAAAAAATTCTCAGTTTGAGGTCCTACTCCCAGATAAGAACATGTAACCAAACATAAATTGCAAAATAAATAGACATAGACTACAGAGGATTCCCTTTCAGGTTTATGGACTGGAAAGCTTGGACTTATAGCAAAGCAATTAAGAAAGGGGACAGAGCTATTTGCTATATTTTGGATGCTCATAGCACAACATCCTTGTCTGCAGCTCAACAAAAGGAAGGCCTCATATGGTCAACAGCACACATTGCATGAAATTCAGAGCAATTAGCGGCATCTGCTAATTTAACTTCCTTGTTTAATTGAAACTTCCTTGTTTAATTGAAAAAAATTGGCAACATAAAGGCAGGGATTGTTTTGCAGATGGTGCCAAGATTTACCTTAAATCAATTACAAAACTCTCCATGCTATCTCTCCATTACAAAACTCTCCATGCTAATGAAGGCAACAGTTGAGGTTGCTGTCACTTGTCATTTTAAAGGCTATTATGAATAGTTGTTTCAAAATGCAGTGTTTTAGAGAGTAGAGGTTAGCTCATCCAGGTGGTATATTTAGAAAATCTAGGGCAGGTTCCTCTCCCCCTTCAATTAAATTATTGTAGGAACATAGGAAGCTGTCTTTTCTGAGTCGGGCCACTGGCTTGTCTAGGCCAGCAGCACAGCATACAATGTCTGATGGTGTCTTTCCCAGCACTTCAGAGAGGGCTCTTTCCCAAGCTCACCTACGTATGCTGCAAAAGTTCCTTTTTCCAAAATATGCAACTGAACACCCTCAGGTTAGATTTCATGAAATACAAACATTCCATGGATTCTGTGATTCTATACATTTGCAGAAAAATATACGTATTTAAACACATATGTTACAACATATTATATTATAGACGAGGGGGGTAGCAAAAAATTCCAGTGGTTTTTCAGTGGAAGAGAGCAGAACAAAACTCAAGGGAAAGTGTGCAAAGTTGGGATAGAATGAAACCAGATACAGTAGATTGAAAAGGATAGTTAACCCCTAACTCTACCTAGACATGCCAGTATTTGAAACTGGACCCCTTCAGACAAAAGCATGTGTTCTTCCACTGAGCTTGAGCCCCCCCTCCCCCATTTTTAATGTTATCTTGGGAGATTATGGGCCCAATCCTGTCTAATCCACTGGTGGGGTGTGCACTGCATCTTTCGGTGGGGAGTCAGTCACAGAGGCCTCCTCAAGGTAAGGGAACATTTGTTCCCTTACATCAGGGTTGCATTTCAGCTGCACCAGTGCTGGAAAGTTGGATAGGTTTGGGCCCTATGTCAGCCAACCCTCAGGCAGATGTTACTCATTGACAGGGTTCTTATTGGGTATAACTTAGGATGGGGGTTCTGTTGCTTCCAATTAGGAGATACCATATATAGGGAGGATCAATGTTAGTTTTTGTAATTTTGTTAGCCTTGGGTATGCTATGAAATGCAGTGGCAGTTTGAAATTTTGCCATGTCTGGGCAGCTGAGAAATACACCATGTGACTGACTCCATCTTTAAACTCGGAAGATGAACAAAGGACTGTTGTAACTCTAACCTTTAAAACTTTCTTTGGCAATGTACATCTTTTGTCCAAACAGAGTACTGCATGAGGCTGAACAGCACTTTTTAAGTTCTTTGTTGATTTTATGCTGATTGCAACTGTCCCTTTAAAAAAAAAATCATTTTTTTGTTGTTAATTTCAAGAGTTTGCCATTGGAAACTGCTTAGATTTAATTATGATGAGCTTTCCCAGGCTCTCTTTTAAATGAGCTTGCTTAAAATGAAGTAATTTGAACTTGATTCAAATTGGCTCAGACTAGTTTAATTTAAACTCAGTCCTGTTTTGAGCTGCACATTTCACTGCATTCCCAAAGAGCTTAAAGGAAACATAACAAGACCTGCAAGTCCCCCACAACCAATCCCCAAATGGGCCCCAGGGCCATGCTGGGGAACATGACAATGTAAGGCTAAGGAACCATCCCAGCTCAATGCCCTCACGAACTCCCTGATACCCACTTTCCTTCCTCTAAAAAAGCTTCTCTGGTGGCAATAGAAAGGGGGCTACTACTATTGCCTTCATTAGACCTTAGAATGCTGCAGATCTAGTCACTATAGTTTCCCAGGATGAAATCCAGAAAAACTGCATTACCCAAAGTTTCTTAGCAGCAGCAGATCTTTCCATTGTCACCTAGTTACTGTATACTGCAAGGTATGGTTCAGCAGGAAAGGGATGATTGGGGCATGATGAGGGCTAGTACCAAACTGATTATGAGCTAAAACTTTGGAGAGGCTTGTGCTTTGTTTTTAATTAGTCAAGCAGTTTGTAATTAGTCAAGAAGTTTCAGACTAGGGTGGTTGTATTCCAGAATTTCAGTAGTGCAACTTTGGCTGCTGCATCACTCCTGGGAGTCACATTTGAAAAAAAAAGGGCTCTGTGTTTAAAAAACCAGTAAGGAAATACAGAACTCAGACTGGCACAGTCAGAATAGCATGTCTTAGAACTTAAGAGCCACATCATGCCAAGCCATGTCACATCACCTTCTACAAACTAACCTGTACAATCTGAAGGTGACAGTTATAATCCTGTAATATTTTATCCTTACAAAATATTCAAACTAGGTTGTTTGGAACTATTTCTGTTGACCCATATAGGTGACCTTTGTGGGGTTTAAAGAGGCAGCTTCGCATTAATTGAAGCTAGTGATTAATCACTGAAATTAATTAATCACAGAATTAATTCTTGGCTGTATTACACAGGCCTACAAAATTGGGGGTCAGAAATGTTTTTCCCAAACTTTATGGTGGTTTGATATGAATTTGGGGAGCCGATTCCAAAAATGGCATCCGTTTTGCCCTATCATGTCTAGTTTTGGAGATATAGTATAGCCTCATTAGTGAATGGTTCAAGGAGCTTCCTCATAAGGAAGCCATGGTGTAGGATTGCTCATGAGGAAGCTGCTTGAACCATTCACTAAGGAGGCTATACTATATCTCCAAAACTAGATGTGATAAGGCAAAACGGATGCCATTTTTGGAATCGGCACCCCAAATATACCCAGGAATTGGTGTAACATTTAAGGAAGCAAAATGTGTGTTGGCCTGTGTTATAGGCCACTATTTTAAATTTTTTCTTCTTTTTTGATTACATCATCTTGCATTATGGTGACCAGGTGAAATACTTTTGAATTAAATGTACATAAGTATGTACTGCATCATGTAGGATGAAAAAAAAGGGGGGTTGTTAGGTGTATTGCTAAGTTTGCCTTTGGGATGACAAAACTCTCCCTGAAATCCAACCTGGAAAAAATCTCTTCACCCTAGATTTGTATCCTGGATGTTCTCTGAAAGGCCATCCATGTTGGATCCAGGGAAGGCACCTCCTATTTTTGTGCATTTCCAGCCCCTTGTAGAATGATGAAGAAAGGTTTGATGTAGGACCTTCTAAAGAAACTTGAGCCTGTATGTAATGTGTGTATGTAATGTGTTTATAAATGTATGATTGAGTGAGTAATGTTAATGGTAAGTTATTGGTAGAGGTGTTTATTTCTAGTAAGTAGAGGTGTTTATTTCTAGTAAGACTGGTAAGTGGGGGCCCAATCCTATCCAACTTTCCAGCACCGGTGCAGCTGCAATGCAGCCCCAAGGTAAGGGAACAAATGTGCCCATACCTTGAAGAGGCCTCTATGACTGCCTCCTCAGCACAGGACATAGTGCTTGGACAATATGCCCCATTGGCATAGCTGCACCAGCACTGGAAAATTGGATAGGATTGGGCCCTAAGACAGTAAACCCAAGTCTTAGAGAAACAATGGGCTTACTTCTGAGTAAAATAAATCTCACCATTCTCAAATGCCTCTAGTTATTGGATTAAATACTGATCCCGTGTTTCTGTTCACAATGTTTCTGTTCACAATGAATAGGAGGAGGCAGGGTTGTTTTGAAAACCTTGTTTCTTTTCTGTTGGGCTCCAGAAGCAACCATTTACTTGGGTCTCTTTGTTAGGTGAAGAATTTCCACCACCCCACTTCAGCATATAAGAATAACACCACCTTCCTTGAAGCACTCTGAACAACACCTGTTGCTCTGAGAAAGAGGTAAAGGCAACATCTGTAGGCCCAATCCTACCCAACTTTCCAGCCCCAGTGCAGCTGCAATGCAGCCCCTATGTAAGAGAACAATGTTCTCTTACCTTGCGGAGGCCTCCATAACTACCCTCCCACCACAGGATGCAGCACAAACCCCATTGACATGGCTACACCAGGGCTGGAAAGCTGGGTAGGATTTGGCCCTATGTTGACTCTCTTTCTGTTCCCTGTGAGCGGGCAGCCTTGTGACAAGTGAAGCCCTGACAACTTCCACCCAACAACAAGATGAAGAAATGTTTTTCCTGGATACGGCAGTTTGCAGTCTTAAAAGAAAGAGTGAGTCAGAACAAGGTGAGTACATTACTTCTCTCTTTGTCCCCTCTTTGCTTCCCTGCTAAGTTTACCTTGGGACTCAGCTGGGTTTTCTAAATTATGCCTGATCTTCCCTGTCAAGTTGTATACATGGAAGTGTTGCCGGAATATTGATGTGAAACTCTTGCCCCAAAGTCCCCAAATTCTGTGTTTGAGAACTCCTTGAATTTGTATGAGCAAAAAGGTGGGGGAGGAATGCCTGCTGCATCTTGTACAGCAAGCACCATCAGGCATTTTCCTGAGGTGAAATGGCCAAGCAGCAGCAGCAGCAGCAGCCCCATTTTTCAGCAATTTCCTCTTCTCACCTCAGGGAACAACCACCTGAGGCATACCTGCTGGCTCTCATGCCTCAGCTAGTTTAAAGTGCTGCAGGGTTTCAACACTTTCCGCTCTCTTGAAATAAACACTCCCCAGCCTTTTCCCCAACAGCATTGCCAGAGGAATGAAGATGGTCACAATCCACCTGAGAAGGAAGGAAGCCAGAAACAAGTCCCTTCCACTCCACTGCGCTTCTAGAGGTGCTGTTTCTGTGGAAGGGGGAGAGGGAAATCATCACTGGAGCTCTCCTTTGTGCAGCAAAGTCACCTGACTATAGCAAAGACAGAGTAAGGGAACAGAGTCCACCTGTTCTCATCCAACACAACCTCACATTCAGTCTTTTACCTGAGTGTTGTAGGCCAAGCTAGCAACTGTTCTATGCTGTCCAAGTTGAAGCTGGACTGAGCAGCCTTGAATTCCTGTTATGCAGTTTGTTTCTACACCTTGCTGAATAAGCCCAAGGTTTCTCACAGTAGTCTACAATACAACTGCAAAGTAGTTTACGAAGTTCTTGTGCAGAAAGAGCCACATACAAATTAGCTTTTTGCTTTCTCCTTTAATATCTAGCTAAAGTTCTTTGATATATTCCTTGCTTTTGTGTATTACCCATGCACACCCCCCCCCCCCCAAGAAGCATGCAAGACACAGGCTTGGGAATTTGGGCCACTTTATTGAAATACAATAACTGCAGCAGGGTTTAAGCTAAACCACCCATTGTGCAGGCACTAAGGCTGGAGAAGAGCTAACATTTATCCCTATGTAAATAGGCTTTGAATCAGATGGCTGCACCCTAACTTGGGCAAAGCCCAAGCAGCTTATCCTCATCAACCCCAAAGGATCGAGGTGACAGGCTAGCCTCAATGGCCCCAGGCAAACCACAGCTCATGCAGCCAAGGGAACTGCCAGCCAGCCTCACAAACCCAGTGGGAGTTGTATAAGTGGTTCTCACATTTCCCTTGCCTTCGCTCACCTTAGCATGGATGCCAATAAGACAATACTACCTACCCTGCCCACACGACACCTGCTAAAGTGACCAATACACCTTATAACCTACAAGAATAAAATTAATTCCCTGCCCAAACCCATAGCCAATCTGGGGTAGGTAAAAAAACTGCCAGCACCATGTCAATCCTGCTAACAGTAATAAATTTCTACCTGGCCCCAGAAATTCCAGCAACCAGCTAATCTCGGACTGTACTAAGGGTGGGTGGGTAGGTGGGTGGGTGTGGGCCAACGACAAAGGGCAAACTGTGCCATACAGCAAACCCCAGAAACAGTGCGCAGTTCACCCTTTCCCTCCAGGAGGCCCTGACAGCCAATTAGAGGTTGCCATTTTTGCACCTCTGCCCCTCGTGCTGTGGGGGGGTGGGCAGGGCAAAGGTGGCAACATGCTTATACAGAGCACCACCATAATTATAGTACTTGTTTTGGACATTTTAACTGATTTAGACGCCTCCATCCAAAAAGAAGGAAGTGCTGTTGGGGATGCATGAGCACTCTAGCATTTGGCTCAAAATATGCTCAAGCTCCAGTGAATGTTCATAAGAGCCTTTGCAAGTGGTTTATTATTCAAATGCTCACAAAGCCTCAGAAATGTTTGCAAAACCCTGATCTTCCAAAGCAAAGTGCTTAACTTTCAGGGTGGGGGAGATCGCCAAATCTTACTGAACCATGAATCATTAGGGTACCTTACAAGTTTTGCTTTTAACATGTATTATTACGGGGTTGGAATTATTATTTGTTGTTGGAAAGATTACTGAAAGTGCAATATAAATGCTATTAGTTGTGGCAAAGTACAATAAGGGATGGGCAATGGCTGGCTAAAGGGACCATCTAGGAGTACAGGTGCAGCCTATTTATCCACAGATTTTTTTATCTGCGGATTTGTCTCAATGTGAATGGGGTGGGGGTACTGAAAGTCACACACACCTTTGTCTCCTTTGCCCTGAGCTGGCATCCTTTCCAGGCAATGCAAAAAGGCTCCACCTCACCCAAGCAGGGAAATAGCCCTGGAGCCATGAAAGAGGCCCCCCTTGCAAAGGAACAGTAACATTCCTGGAGCCCCTGAGCTAGCACAACGTGTTTTTTGTTAATCACACTGAGTCACAGAACGGAACTAACGCGGATAAATAGGCTGTACCTGTATGTCCAAATCGCTTATACAAAAGCTTATTCTTATTTAAGGAGGGACAAACTTTCTTATACATACATGCCCGTCCGTCCCCAACCCCAAGTGGCAGGCAAATGGTAAAGCAACACAGGATGCAACCTGGAATTGCATGTCCTTGTTCTTCATGTCCAGATATAAGCAGAAGATTACACACAAAGCTGCTGGCCTGACATTGACCTAAGAGCCCACGTAAAAAGGTAAGCTACAGTTGGAAAGCGCACTAGATCTGAAAGCCCAGTGGCCCCAGTTCAATGGCATTAGTCAACAATCAGATGCTACAGCACTAAATCTCCGGAGAAGAATATTTAAAATGGAACTGGGCATCGGAATGAAATTCTTTAATCCTCTCCTAAAGTTCTGGAGGAGGGAATCATTTGAAAATGCAATGTTCCTGTATTGATAAAAGGTATTACAAGATATGCTTTAATCTGGTGGCTCTGCTCTGTGGCTGCCTTTTGGAATCCTGCAGAGGCAGGGAGGAAATATATGCTCTATTATAGAATAACATTTTTCTCACTCTCTGATAAGGACAGTTCAATATTTGTGATAAGGTTTACTCAAATGTTTCAGGTTGTACAGCTCGCGTGAACCATGGGGATTTATGCAAGTCATTTTCATGAGAATGATGGTCGGATCCTTACAGAAGTTACAGATCCTTGTCGAGCCGACTGGATTGCAATCCATGCAGATACCTGTAAAAGTAAGAGTGTCTTTTGTCAGCAATTTACTGACTCACTCGTGCTAAGCTTCTTCCTTTGCTTCTGAAGGATAAACTGCTATTTCTGTACATACCACTAATTGCTGAACACGTTTCCTTTTGATCCTTTTTATAGTATAGTATTTGCATATTTAAAATAAGACTTACCCTTTCATACTGAGAGCAGTAGAGGAAGTTTTTCTTTCTCCCACGCAAATACCAGTACCAGGGGTCATCCAATGAAACTGACTGGTGGGAGATATAGGATGGGCAAAAGGAGATACTTGTTCATAAAGAACAGAGTCTGTGGAATTCATTGCCATAGGATGTGGTGATAGCCCCTGCATTGAATAACTTTAAGAGGGGATCAGACAAAGTCATGGAGGGCAGCTCTCAGTGACTACTAGGCATGACAACCTCTGGGTTCATAGTATGCTTCTGAATATCTGCCACAAGGGAATAATAGTGGGTGAAAAGTGCACTTTTTTTCTGCTGTTGTGGGTTTCCCAGATGCTGCTGGTAGACCACTATGGGAAACCAAATGCTGGATTAGATGGGTATTTGACCTGATCTAGCAGGGGTTGTCTTAAATTATTATGAAGGGCTCATTGTACCTTTTTATAAAACAATGAAAGACAGGTTTAATTAAGGGCACAATCCTAACCTGCAATGGAACAGGCAAGTCAGGAGGCCTGTTGAAGGCAATAGGGCCCTCAGGGATATAAGGAGCACCTGAGGCAGGAAGGGGTTGTGGGTTGTAGAAGGAGTGCAGGTTGGAGAAGGAGACTGATTGACTGGGTTTATTGACTTTGGAAACTGACCTTGTACTGTGACTTGGCTTATTGACTTTGGACTTTGACTTGGATAATCTGACTAAAGGACTGACTAATGGACTACTTGAACAGGCTGCAGAGAGCTGGAGAGCTGAGATGTGCTGCTATACTGGGGAGGACTGCTGCCTTAGGAACTGGATCCCTGCAGTTTAAATAGGCAAGCTACCCTGGTAGTGGAGTCTAGCAGTGCTGCTGTAGAGAACTGGGGCCATTTTTGGGGAACGAAAGGGGAGCTATAATTAGCTTAGAGTGGGCATAAGTTCCCTAAGTGAGGCTTGGAGTAGGAATCTGGCAGAACACAGCCTGACGAGTTGCTAAAATTGTCAAGGAACATCATCCATTTTTTGACAACTGATAAGACACAACACATCACCAGTAGAGGCCTTGCATCCATCAATGGCCTTATTAATAAATGACTTCCCCCAAGTTCCCACAGCACACTTACAGACCATTCATGAGTGCCATGGAACTGTGGTTGAAAATCGCTGCTATAGAGTACAGCACACTCTCAGTGCATTCCTAGGCATGTGTACTTGGAAGTAAATCCAGCTGATTTACAACTTTACTCCAAGTAAGTGCTGGCTTTCTTTGGCATATAGTGGCATCCTCATTACTTGCAGTCTTCTAAGTGATTTTTGAATGTAATTACAAAAAGGCCTACCAGTGCAAAAGTTCACTGCTGTCATGAAGCAATTGCTCTGGAGAATGCATTGGTCAGGATTACGGAAGAGGGTAGTGCGTCCTTCTTATGACCATCGCCATTCCAGGGGATCCATTCCATTTTATATTGTACACATTTTTCTTAGTCGCCATGTGGATTGGAGAATGTGCAGATCTGTCTCCATAGGTTCAGAGTCTTGCAAACAGCAGGTTTTGGGATGTCTTCTGCACCAAAAAGAAATCAAAAAATCCAGGGTATATAAACATATTTTATTACTCCGTTATAGCAATCAATTGAGCATTTGAGCTAGGGTTTATTTTGTGCCAGATCTCACTAGGGTTCAACCCCACCATCTGTTTACTGTTCCAGGGCTTCCCCCTGGAGGGTACAAAGAAAGAATAAATTAAAATTGCCCTGAAGAGCTTCAGAGTACACCCCCCCCTTAAATTTGTATAGAGATCCTGGACACTCTCTTAGGATTAGGGGAGGATATTGCATATTAAGGGATGCTTTATTTGTTTCCAGACCAACATGATCTAACCTCTTTTTGTTCTAGAGATTATTATGCGCGCATGCCTTCCAGGGCATCCTAGGGCTTGCTTCCTCTGCATCTAATAGCAATAAAGTAAAAACAGAGAAGTATGTGCTAAGTTCTCAACAGCTCTTTTTGTGATGTGCTTACTGCACAAGTGGGATCACTGGAGGGGATTTGGAAAGCATAATGTAGTGTGAGAAACATTATACACAACATTGAGCATTTATAGACCTAGGTCCTCCTTTCTTTATTCCTCTATTGTTGGGAAGTGAACTTTTTAAAGATCTGAGATTTATTGTATGTCAAAAGTACAACTGTGAGAAAATAGCACAAAAGAAACAATATGTCTATAGACTTTCATTATGAAATAACATTTCCTTTTGCTATGATTCAGTATGGTTTTGTCACCACATTTGCTTCATGACTAATGAATGACTACAATGCAAACAAAATTTGTTTTAATCTTCCAACTCCTTATGCTTTTTTTTTTTTTAAAGCTATGGCTGGGGGTGCCTGGGGGATGTCCCTTGATAGCTGTCCTTCTGCACCCTTTATATAAATGACTTTTCTGCAATGACTTTTCCACTTCATGAACTCTCCTGGATATTGCAGGAGAATAGCTGTGGAATTGACCAATGCCTTATTAAAATAAGGGAGTTAGAAGTTATCAGTATACCCTAAGGTTGTTCCTGTATCCTACATATGTAAAAGCCTCTATGAAAATATGTGAATTAAAAGAGTCAATAGGGATTAAACTGCAATCAGCCTGGGAAAGCCCAGGGTTCAAAACCCCGTGCAGGTGGAAAACCCATTTACAGGCCTTAGGCAAATCGCTGTCATTTCTAACCTACTTCACAAGTTTGCTATGAGGATAAAACTGAGATAATCCCATCTATTTTGTCCTTACCTGCAGAAAGAAAAGGCAGGAGGCAAATGTTACAAAACTAAGGCTACTGTCCTATACACCCTTGACTGGGAATACATCCAATAACTTGGGGCTTGCTTCTGAGCAGACAGGCAAAGGACTATGCTATCACTTAACTGATAGCTCCAGAAAGGCAAAACACAGTCATGATGTAGTTCAGTGAACTGTACCTTGGAAATATATCAATGAGAAGTGAGATCATCAAGTAGGAAAATTTTTTACACTTTCATATGACAAAATCAAATTAAGTTCATAAAATTTTGCAATAAGTTTAAAAATTTATTTAAAATAAAGAACTCTACTAGCCCTCCCAAGCAGTTGTTGGTTTGTTTAAAAAAAGATTCCCACTCATCCAAAAGGCTGCAATTCTATCCACACTAACCCAGGAGTAAGCCTCATTGAATATCATTGTTAAAAGCATATACATAGTAGCCTGTTAAAAATACAGATATGTAACATTTCCCCAAATGCAGTCACACACCATGGTATTATTAAGTCTAGTATATTAAAAATAAAATATTGAAATGAATGGTGATCCACCTGAAATTGGTTCATGTTCCACCTAGTGGGTCCCAGCCCACAGTTTGAGAAACACTGGCCTACATGATGTAAATCAATGGCCTTATCTCCTTGTCCAGCTATTCCCCCACAAAATCATGTGACATAGAACTTGGTTGAAATAGGGAAATGATTTATTGAATTGCAAAGCCGGGCAGCAATTGGCAAAACGCAGTGAGTTCTGACTATATTCCATCCCCTTTAGTGTGGGCTAAGGAGAAGGAGACAGTTGACCTGTCTGAGCCCTCCCTTGGGCAAACTACCCTGGCTCAGAACTTGGCCTTGTCAAACTGGCTCCCCAAGTTTCTTCCATGACAACCCCTGGAAATAGGGTCAATGAAGATGAATTGCGCTGCTCACCCTGAGCTGGGCAGCCATGAAAGTGAGTATCTCAATTCCATCCTGGGGTCAAGCCAGGTTGAACTCTGATCTGGGTAGTCTCAGGGGACCAGCACTGGTCTTAACCCAGCCTGTTGTTTACCTAAGGGTAGACACCTGACCCCTGTTTCTCCTTCCTGTTCCACACTATCCTGACAGACATGGCCAACGTGGCAAAAATATCCAACCCAAGAGGACAGTCAAGGGTAGGCAATCCCCCCCCCCCGGTCAATCAGACGAGAAGCAAAAAATTCCTACCCGGCTTCCCCAGAAAGCCCTAAAACAGCATGCATAGGATTGCCTGCTTACAGTGCAATCCTATGCAGAACTAAGTCACAATGTGTTTAGTGGGGCTTACTTATGGGTAAGTGTGCATATAATTACAGCCTTGATTTCATATCAACTTTTCCTGATGCACACTTCCAGATAAGCAGAATTTAGCAAGAAAATGCAAGAGGGAAAAAAGGAAGACAACAGCTGTCTTTCAAATACAGTCTTGTTTTTTTTTTTTTTCATTTGCACTAGAAATCTCTCAAGCAAATAACAAGTAAAGCTTCAATGACTCAGAACCTCTGTTTAAACCAGTGCTGGAGAGCTAATCGGTCTCTTTTTGCAGCTGAGTTGGAATTTTCCTCACCTTGACCAAAAAGAATACAGTGTCCATGCAATGTTGTCAAGAACTTTGATGTTGGCAGCTGCTGCTGTGGAAACTGTCCTGTTGCTTTTGGATATTTTGCTTTCCCTCTGATTGTTTTTCACAGCAGAGTTGCCATAAGATTGATTAGCCATAAAAATGCGCCTATCCAAATGACATCGGGAGCATCGGCTCAGATCAATGCTTGCTATGAAGGGCTATGCTAGCAGAAGATATATTTATGGCCCAGTTCTATACTACCTTCCCATGTCATTGTGCCTCTTCTGCTCCTGCTGACTGCTATAAAGTCATTAGAAGTGCTCTGGCAGTATGCTTCTCAGCATGCTGCTGGAGTCACTGGAAGGAAGGCCAGAGTCTTACTACCAGTGCCAGTGGATCTCCAGCCACCCACCAATCCAGGTAAGATATCGGAGGACGTGGGAGGGGTGGTGGGAGGGCGGAATGGGGGCAGGGGACTGTGAAACTAACTGGAAATGGTGCGAGGGAGGAAAGAACAGGGTAGTGATGGGAATATCAGGTTCATGAGAGGACAGGTTTGGTGACAGCAGTGGCTATCAAATCCTAACCCCCTTCCCAGACCTGATCCTGTGCAAGAGTCCATGCTAACTTGTGCCTTAAAGGCTTCCCCATGAGTAATGGAACAATTGTTCCCTGACCCAGAGGAATCCTCCTGGACCGCTCCCCCAGTGAAGGATGCAGCAGTAGCCATTTTGGTGTCACTGCATCAGTTGGGCACTCAGACAATGAAGAGGACATACAACTAGCCAGGACTGCCATCCACATTTTGACCCTAGCCAACATATGTGCAAGGCTGTATTGACCTAATATCTGAACTTGTTGGATCTGGAGATTTGTGAACTTCACTTTAATTGCAACAGAGTTAACAATTACAGCTTTGACAGCCTTCATACAATAGGATTTTTTCTGCCTTTCTAAATTTAAGCCCCAAAGCATTTAGTTGGCTGAGGTAGTAATCAACAAACTAACTTAAAGTGACAGCCCTATTGACTTTGGCTTCATACTTACACATATTAAAGTTTTAAGAGGTTTTGAAATTTGGGGCTGCCCACCTCTTAATGGCTCTGTGACATTAGAGGAAGTTTCACATGGCAGCAAATACAGGTTTTCTACCAAGTGTAAGTTCAAAAGGCAGCTGTGATTGACTGTGGCTGCTGGAAAGTGTACCTCTATAAAATCTGTACCTCTTGAAAATTGTAATGTACGAAATGCCACTTAGAAATGCCACAAATAGATCTGCACAAGTTTTCCCACAAAGCTTGGAAAAGCAGACTTTGAGATGTTCTCTGACCAAGGGTGAATTCATATCAATACTTTTGTAGCACACATTAGTTTGTACTCCTGTGGAATCTAGGTCACACAGTAATTCTGAATAGGAGCAAGACAATAAGATTTGTACAATGGATCAAAACACTTTACTGATACAAAACGTTTGGGGGACACTGCAGTGGTGAGGACAAATTCCGTGCTCTCCATGTGGTATGTACACAGAGTGACATAAGCCTTAAAATGTTACCTTCATAGCATGCTTTCAGACTTATGCTGTTCTGTTGGTTGCTTCCAAAGCTATCATTTACCCGCTTTTGGGGCGGGGGGCACTGCTTCTAAGGTAGCAGTAACCCCATGTAACACTTCTTTAAATATGTTGTTGGAGTGACATGGGACTGTATCCAAATGGCTCTTGGGTTTGAATTCACCCTTAAAAGTCGCTGTAATTAGTGTGCAATTAGTCCCAATTGGCTGAAACCTCATTTCTTCTCAGCAATCATCATGCTTTGTTCTTTTTCCTGTGAATCTAACTTTTTTGACCTTCTCAAATTCATTTGATTCTATATTGCAATTAACCTTGTCTTTAATTTTAATATGTTCTCCTTAATCTTGTAAAATTGCGTGGAAGAGTTGGTGGGTGGGAGGGAAGGGGACACAGTGAAAAACACCATGTATAAAGGAAAGAATAAAGACTATTAAACAAGCCTCTGAGTTATCAGTGCTTGTCATATTTTTTTCTGGATAGTGACAATCCCAGAGGTACAACGATGCTGGAGCCGGTTCCTGATGTTGCAGCCAGACCAGAAAGGGAATGTGCCTCGAACACGTCTCCTGCAGACCAACAGTCCTTTTGGTGAGAAGGTAAAGAAAAGTTGCTATCAAGTTAATTTCCTACCGTATAAGACTATTCTGCAATAATCTTCATCTTTACGACCTTGAAAAATCTCACCCAATGGAGAGTTATGAAGAATAGTCAAGCTTCCTACTGAGATCATCATGCTTGTATCAGTTCGGCAGTCAAGCCTGACTATTTAGGTAAATGGGTGGAATGGAGTGACCAGGTGGGTTCCACTCATCCAGTCATTGTAACCCGATGACATCATCAAACCCAAGTTCAAGCACAGTGATGCTCATGTATGTTTCTGTACAGTCTGTGGTGATACCTAGTGTTGATTTGTGCAAGACACCTGAGTAAGTCCTAGGACCAAGATTCCTGGGGCAATTTAAGTAGCTAGCAATAGAAACTGTATTTCTAGCTGGAAACAGAAAGTTCCTGTAATTTATCTTTTTCTTTTTTTTCTCTTTTTTTTACTCCTGGCCACTCTGCAAACTTCACCAGTTCAGCAGTTGCATGCTTTGTTCTTGATTAGCATCCCAGCTCCCTCTGCTGGCCATTACTACCATTTAATCCAATCTGGTCAAGTATCTTCTTTGCATCTATCCAACCGAGTTCAGGCATTTTCTATCAGCCTTTTTTTTGTTCTTTTTCTGTTCCCTTTCCCCTCTTTTATTTAATTCTTTTTCTTATGGATTTCTAATAAACTAGATATGTTTGGACTCTGTCAGCCTAGTTCATGTTCAGAGGTATTTTTTTTTATTTTACCAGATGCTGCCCCTGCCTGATGTTTTTAGCCTGGGATGGTGGCAGCAAATAGAACCACAGATTGTGCCTTGTTATCCACAGGGATTCTGTTCTGGAACCCCAAAAGTATTTTAAACAAACAAAACAAACAAAAACAAACAGTGGATACCAAACCAGTGGAAAAATATCTTTGAAAACCCAGTTCCTAGTTTTCTTGCTCCTTCATTATCATCCCAGAATGCATTGATATGGACACTATATTGCATTCAGATGGGTGTGAATAATGAAATCTAATGAAATGAAACTATAATTAACAGCACAAAGGTAGGAAATGGGCTTTTGGTATATATATTTTTTTAACTTGTAACAAGGCATATAAAAGTGGACCTCAGTATCCGTAGATACTAAATCAGTGGATACCAAGCTCCTACCTGTAAATTTTTTTTCCTCCCCATACAACCACTGGCCTGGTAAAAAGGGAACCATAGAGTGGAGGAAGGGGCATGTGAGTGCTAACAACCTGGCACTATTCCCCTTGGTCTCTTGGCTTTCCAGCTATCTTCTCTGACATCTCCTCATGTCTCCCCCATCTCCGGATGTCATTAAGATGCCTATTTTCCCACCTTTGCCAACATCAATGTTGTGGAGGAGCAGTGGGAAAAGGCACATAATGTCAGGAGATAAGAGTAAGCTGAACTGAACATTACAAAGTGATACAGGAGAACAAAAAGTTTATAGCAGCCCCGTTATCCTTGTAACCTGGAATTGCCCTCAGAGCATATGTAGTGTCCCCAGAGGCCTCAGAGGCCCCAGAGGCCTCCCATTCAGATCAATAACCAACAACAGCTTCAACAACACTGCAGCAATGTAGTCTGCCATACAGTAAAGCTCTGTTGGTTGCCAAAGAACTGCAACCTATTACACTAAGGCCACAATCCTAGCCCAACTTTCCAGCACTGACATAAGCGCAATACTGCTCCTAGGTAAGGGAACAAACATTGCCTTGCCTTGAGGAGGCCTCCATGACTGCCCCCCAACTGCAGGATGCAGCACATGCCCCACTGTCACAGCTATGACAGTGCTGGAAAGTTGGTTAGGATTGCGCCCTAAGTTGAACAGAGTGTAAATATTCAATGTGTTGACCCCTCCCCCATCCCTACTACTAGGCCTCAAGAAAGAAGAAAGCTTTGGGCTGGCACACTGAAGAGGTTTTTATTAGAACAGATAAAAATAAGCCTAATTGTTTATAGCCAGAGGACGAATAATGAGAGGCGGCAATTGTCAATTGACCTTCCCTGAAATTGTTTCACTGATTTTAATAACTGGCTATAAACAGTAAAAGCTCTTCCCTTATTCAAATAACACAACTAGAGTTAGCTATTATAAAATTTTTAATTATTATTACTTAATTTTTCTTAAGATGTGAAAGTCTCACTGGGAAAATAATTTCCTCATGTCTTTTAAAAATATCTGGCCTGCAATATTATAATACAAAATAAGACACTTCATCCATCGTTGGAGGGCTGGCACTTCAACTTGATCCAAAAGCTGATTTAGTTAATGCACTGTAAATGTTTTGCCAGGTTTTTCAGGATTCTGTTAATTTTTTTTTTTTTTTTTTTTTTTTTTTTTGCAAATAGAACAACAATTTCACCTTTGGAGCTGTGATTTGTTTACATTACACTGCGGTTGGTCAAATATGATGGGATTCTGAAACTGTAGAAAGGAGTCCCCGTTCCTGAAAGGTGTCGCTTCAGTTTCATTTAGGGGATAGGTAAGCAGATAAACATTAACTTGCACCTTGCAAAGATTAGTGGACTTCAGAATTCACTATAAGCTCTTAGTAACCGGGAACAGCCTAAGTCTTCCAGTTGGTTCCCAATCCTGTCCAACTTTCCAGTGCTTATGCAGCCCCTAACAAACATTCTCTTACTTTGAAGAGGCCTCCCTGACTGACCCACCACCACAGGATGTGGCACACTCCCCATTGGCGCACCAGAAAGTTGGTTAGGATTGGTATTAAAATATTTGAGATTTTTATCTTGCATTGACTAAGACAATTGTCAGCTGATTTCAGATTTAAATGATCAACCAGAAATTCCTACTTCCACAATCATCACTTCCTTCACATACTTATCATGGTTTAGCAGTGGGGTGGGAGGTTAGAACATCTCAGGGACCTGGACTTGACCCTGAGGCATCCACTTGCTGTTCCCTAACCTTACAACATTTGAGAACATAAATGAAATGGTAGAACTTGTTAGACTGAATGAACAGTTTTGTCATCCAGTAAAAGACCACACGTCACAAGTACAGAGGATGAATGCAGACAGACTTGAAAAATATAAACTGAAAAGAGGAATTTAAGCAATGTAAAATATGATAAAACTGACAGTTGCTTTAGATTGTGGTCTCTCCAAACGGGAAGCATTTCTCATTAGTGCAGATTCATTTACCGTAGATATATCTCAAGCACAAATTGCAAACACCATTTTCTCGCTGAGGTACATTTTTTAGCATTGTTAAACAGAATGCTTTGCCTATAGAACATTCACTCTTCATTGCTCTGCAGCTAATAAGGAAACAAGCTTGATATTCATGACAATAAATTGAAATCCTTATTCCCCTAGTGTGCCTTTAATAGTGTTTTGGAAACCTATCTGGTTTTTAATTAGAGTCTGAGGAATTTATAATTGCTTTGCTGTCTGCAAAGCCAAGAGTTTGTCTCTTTCTAGAGAGAAAAGCTCCAGAGCTGAGCAGCCTAAGATTCACCCTATAAATGAAAACAAAAATATCTGAAATGTCACAGTTGAACCTTTCTATGAGTTTACCATTTCATAAACCGGTCACAGATCAAGGTCATTCAGAAGAGCAGCAGTGCTCTAATGCTGTGAGACACATTATTTTATACGGATAGACCAGAATGCCTGGCCCTCAAGGGGTGTCAACATTATTAAGGCACCTCCATAAAGGATAGAAATATCAAATGTTGTACATGCATGGTCCTAAATATAAATTCATAATATGAACTTTGTCTCATGATAGCAATTCTCTGCCAGCATTCCAACAGAGAGAAAGCCAAGCCACACATGCAATAGTAGAATGAAGGGGAATGACACTTCCCCCTCCTTGCAACTTCGAGCATGCCTTAGGTTAGACAAGGGGATCTTATCCTGCTTGACATAGCTACTGCCATTTTTGAATGGTGAAACTCTGGGTTGGGCACTGGTGAATTATAGTCATGCCCTGCATAATGACCTTTTCAGTCAATGATGGACCGTATATACAACAGTGATCCCATAAGATTATAATGGAGCTGAAAAACCTTGTAGAATTTGTGTACCTTTGTAACCTTGTGTAACTGTGACTAGTGGGTCACAACCTGATTCTTAGTGGCTAGCACTGGCTGTGGTGCCACAAGGCATTTTGGGGCGCTACTGAGCTGCCACCGAATCTAGAGCCTCCATGTTGGACTGGCCCCCCAACACATAGGCTCTTCATTTTATGCCAGCCTTTGGGTTGACATAGAATTGAATAGCCCCATTGCAGGACTACTCGCTTTACCTGGGGAAAGGGGATGAAAATCCCCTTCTCCCAAGGCAGAGGCAGCGGCTGTCTGGAGTGTGCTGGATGCAGCGACAGCCATTTTCAGCACTGCTGCAGCCCCACACACTGGCAGCTCAGGGTTGGGCTGCCCATGGCTCAACTCTTGATTACTCAATCCAAATCAACCATCGTTAAACAGAAAATAAAAGCTTCATCTTAGAACAAGTTTCTCAGATTGACTTTTCACAAGTGATGTGTAGTCACCTTTTCCTAGCATTGAAAATTTCCCCTATTAAAAGACCCAAACTTTTAATCCCTAGTAAATTGAGGAACCTGGGTCTTGGAGAGATCAACCTTCATCTTAACCCCATTTAATTGGGTAAGAGGCACTTTTTCAAGTGGGTGCTCCTTTTTTTTAGCAGGGGGAGAGTAACTGGCCCACCTCCCCCCAGCACTGTCTGTTCTAGTGGCTGTCTGCTGGTATTCATTTGCATCTTTTAGATTGTGAGCCCTTTTGGGACAGGGAGCCATTTAGTTATTTGATTTTTCTCTGTAAACCGCTTTGTGAACTTTTCGTTGAAAAGCGGTATATAAATACTGTTAATAATCTTGTTGAGTGGAGAGCTATGTCCCTGTTCCATATTCTTGTTATTGACTGAGATGTGCTTGAGATAAATGCAGACTAATTGACTCCTAGATCTTGGATTTGGTTTTGGAAATAGACTTTTTAACTCTCAAAACTCTGCAACTGAAGCAACTCACACAAACTCCCAAAGAGTAGGTAGCTTTTGGCTATATAAGAACTTAAGAAGAGTCTTGCTGGATCAGGCCAAGGGCCCAACTAATACAGCTTCTGTATATGCCAGTGGCCCACCATATATCTTCTTTTATGTTTTTGAATCAAGAATAAGTCACTTACAAGTAGATGTTGGGATGTTTGCTTTATGACATGTAGTAAGTGAAACCACACATCCCACAGGTGGTTGTTTGCAGAAAGCAATTCTGGGAAACATTCTCTAAAAAATAGAGAGACATTTTATCAGGGTCGGCCCAGGCATGAGACAAGTTGAATGTTTCACTTTAGGCAGGTGGAGAAGTCTGGGACAGGCAGTAAGTTGGCAGAGGGTGCCCTGTACCCTGCACCTGCCAGCCACCTGCCCCAGCCTGTCACCTGTCTGAAAACTGGCTCATGTGCTGGCTAGTGCAAGAGAGGCGGATGGGGAGAGCTACCTCCTCTTCCAACAATGGCATCTGATGTCTCCGCTGCTGCGTCTAGTGGCCCATGGAAGGAATGCTGGGAGCTTCCAGCATTGCCTTCTTGGTCAGAAGAAGAAGTGATGATAGTGCTGGATGTCAATAGTGCTGGATGTCACTCTGTGTCTTCCTCATCTACTCTCTGAGCATGCAAGAAGAGAATGGAGGCAGAAGGCAGGCAGTGGGTATGCGTGCGTTCACCCATGCATGCTGGTGGGGGTAGGGAGAGAGATGGTGAAATTAAGAGTCGACTCAGTTTCAAGGTGGTTGTTTGGCATGAACTTGCCCTCTCTTTTATATATCATTGCTATACTTGTGGAGTTTAAACGAAGATCCTTTGTTGCACTTGTCAATCTAAATATGAAGTCTGCAGCAACGACTATTTAAGGGGCCATTTGTTGCATGAGAGTGTCATTTTGACACTGTTCTGTATGCTGTGAACTCTGAATATACACAAATTGTGCTGGTAAAGTGCCCTGACATGGTATCTGCATTGGGTGAAAGTAAGACCTGGAAACATTGCAGCAAGGGTTAGGGAAAGGCAGAAAAGAGAAAAAGTCAAGATTCTTCATTCAAAGAGAATGGGAACAGAAATGTTGTTTGGTTCAACAGTGTGTATTTTCATATGCACTCCAACAAAATGTTTTGTTGTTCTCTGTGGACTGAAATAATACATTAATAATCACATTTTTACATTCTGGAAAATGGTTAATCTTTAGAGGGGAAAGAAATATTAATTGGCAAGCCATAGAAATAATTATGTTTCAGAGTCAATTATGATTGACTGCCAAGGGCTTTGATATCTTTGATTAACATATTGAATGTAAGGGAAGAAATATTTTTTGTTTCATTCTAGTGCGCCCTCCTGTGGCAAGGGGGATGCATGTACTGTGTAAGTCAGATATGGAGAGTATAACTACTAGTAGATGAACATAGGCAAAGTGTGAAGGCATTGCTTTAAAATGATTTTGCGTAGGAGAAGTTGGCTAATGTTTTTACAACCGCAAATTGTTAGGGAGAATTGATGATGAAATGTATGGATATTTCCCCATGAACCAAGAGAAATAGAGTACTTAATTAGGCTGTAATCTTCCTGGGTAGAGATGTGGCCTGGGGAAAAAAATGGAAAAATTTGGAAAAAAAACCCATTTTTTTCTGAAACCTTTTTTTTCTTTTTCCAAAAAATTGACAAAAGAAAAAGAAAAAAAAGATTATGGAATATTTTATTTTAACATGATGAATAAAATATTTTAAGACAAGGTGTTCAAATATTTTCCAAATCATTTCTAAAAAATATGTATGGTATCAGATTATTTTAATTTCTGTGCACTGAGGACAAGCAAGTCCTAGGTTACAAACTGAACTCTCCAATGCAAGAACAAGATGCATTTCTTCCTTTAGGAGGTGCTGCACAAGAAAAGAAAAAGTTTCAGTTTTGTTCTTTGCACGTGCATGTGGCAAAAAACAGGTTTTTGCAGAACCTGTTTGGTTCTGTCCTGTCCTCTTCACTAGGCCTCAAACCATTGGAAGAAAATACAGAGCAACAAAAAGGACCCAAAAGTATTTAAATTTTAAAAGGTAAGAGTTTATATTTATCTGATTCCAGAAAACTAAATCATTTAGCTACATTAGTTTATCTTTATAACCTTTGTGTAAATAATAATTTAATTACTACTAATCTGGTTCTTCCCCCACCTGCAACCATAGATTAGTGTCTTCTTGCAAACTAGCCATTAAATTATTTTTCTTTCCTACCCCCCTCAGGAAAATGGTGAGACCAACATCTAGCATATGGAGGCATTTTCACATTGCAAGTTCTTCTGAGAAGAAAAATGTGATTTTCAAATATTGTCAGAAGAAATATGCATTTCCAAATGCTACCAGGATGACAAAACATATTCTTGTATGCAACAAGTGTCCTGTGGATATTAAAAAACCCTTCATGGATCTAAGTGAAGAGCACCTCAATGATGAAAATTACTTCTGAGTTGAAATGCCTAGGATTGTGCTGTACATCTCACTCCAAAGGACTCAATAGAACCTAAAACGCTTATAGCCTGACCTCACAATCCACTCTTGGACAGTAGCACAGAAGTCACGCTGCTGTTGTGCACTTTGGGGCTTCAGGTGCAAATAGCTGGAGGTCCCATGTATGTGACCACAGCTCCCAGATGCCCCATCAGAACAGGGTGGGATGGTTCAGAGCAGGGAGTGGACAGGGGGCAGGATCTAGCAGTGGTCTGACATGCTGAAATCCTGCCCCCCTTTTCTCAACCTAAAATGCCCCTGAGTCCCCTTGGATTTAACACAGCAAAATAGCAAATATATGTCCAGGTGGCTTACCTAGAGGTAAGTAAGGAAAAGTTTTGCTTATGTCTCCATGGCTTTCTGGTCATCTTCCCCCCCCCCCACCATAGCATGCAGTGCACACTTTAGCAGCAGTGCTGTGTGCTATGGGCTGGCAGGGGACAGGATTGGATAGTGTGGTACTTGATGAAATGAAATGATGAGAATGCACATAGTTTTTATCAACGTTCTCGTTCAAGAAGTCCTCTTTCTACTCCATCTGTAACATCAGCAGCAACACAAAGTGTTGTCCCATCAGCAGCATCTTCAAGTTAACAGATACGGAAGACAGCTGTATCCAAAAATTATTCAATAAATTCATTTGTAGACAAGATGACACCTGAAGATCAGGAAAAAATTGATCAAGCTCTTGCAAGAAACACTGTTCTTGATCAGGATATCTTCTGGGTTCAACTGCAAGATTCCCTGAAGATTCTAAAGTCAACTGCTGCAGCAATCACTGCGTCTGAATCAGATAGTGCACTTTTGTCAGAAATTCCTTACGTAATAACCGAGATAAAAACAACTGTTTTTGACAATCTCAGTATATCTCCACTTACAACTATAGAAGAAAGTAAAGTGAAAGATTTTATTTTAAAAAGGGAAGAATTTTGTTGCCATCCAATTCATGCTGCTGCAAATCTGCTGGATCCAAGATTCAAAGGTGGAAATAGAAGTGATGACAGCACTGTTGCTGCATTTGACTGGATTACAAAACAAGCATCACATTTAGGACTTGAGGTTTGGAAGGTACTTTCATATGTTGCAGGATATAAAACTTCTTCAGGGATTTGATCCAGGAATGCAATCTGGGATTCTGTCAAACATATTCCTCCTGAAACATGGTGGCAAGGTCTTTGGACTACACAGCCTCTGACTCCCCTTGTCACCTTCTTCAGATTCCTCCATCTTCTGCAGCATATGAAAGAATCTGGTCTATGTTTGGAAATAATCACACTAAATCAAGAAATAAACTGATGTGAAAGGGTAGAGAAGCTTGTTTCAATATTATTATTATTAATAATAATATTATTATTAACATCTAGGTATTTATATACCGCCTTTCTGGTCACCGGATTACTCCTCTGACTTTATTCAAGGCGGTTTACATAGGCAGGCGTTTCTAAATCCCTCAAGGGGTTTTTTACAATCATAAAGGTTCTCTCTTTCATGAACCAACAACATTTCAGAATGGATCTTTCTGGTTTGGTCTCACTTCTGGCCTCCAGTTCTCCCACCCCAGCTGACAAGCAACTCCATCTCTCACATGGAGGGCAGCCAAGACGCTTCTTGCTCACACCAAGAGCAGGTGGAATCACTCAGCTCGGCTTGTCAGCTGCTTCAAGTCTCGCCATTCTCAGCTGTTCAGGGAGCTGCCAGTGTTCTCAAAATAGCAACTTTCTGATGTTATCTTCGGGCTAACGGAGGCTCTGCCCTCTAGATCAGACCTCCTGCCCTGGCAAACCTTCAGTTTTTAGAAGTCCATAACTGTGATAATGACAGACACAACAGAGTAGCTGCAGAAGCAGAGACTGAAACTGATAATTACAACTCAGAAAATGATTCTGATTAAATTTCATGCCCATTCATTGAAACTTAGTCCCACTCCCTTCCATACATTTCCCCCCTCTTCAATTATTTTTATGAGAATGGGTTTTTTTTATTTAATACTGTGGGGAGGAAATATGAATAATTGTTACTTCTGGACTTTTAAAATTGTTTTGTGGAGATTTTCTTTTCTGTTCCACATAAACTAGTAAACAGTTTAGGAGATTGTTGCTCCATTTGTTATAATTACAAATAAATATTATAAAAATAGTAAATTCTGTCTGTAATAATTGATTGGATACACTATATTTTTAATATGCTAGTTGTGATAATTTTATGGTGCCAAGTCAAATTGTCCATAGTCATATTTTATGTTCCTAAAGTAACAGAATGACTTTCAATATTGAAAAGAAAAAAGTGCTAATGTAGCATTTTTTCAATTTTTCCAAAAATTTCTATTTTTTCCGAAAAAACTGGCTTTTTTTTCTGAGCTTCAAAATTTCCAGAAATTTTACATCTCTAGGTAGGTTCCTCTCTTTGTATTTGCTGTTATTCTGTAAAGTACCACTGATGGCCATGTTAAACATAGTAAAGGGGTTTTTTGTTTGTTATATGTGCACCGTAACAATAATGCTGTTTTGTCAAAAAATGTTTTTTGAGTAAGGAGATCTTGGCTATGGGAGCAAGACTTCTAGATGTATAGACATGCAGGTGCTCATTCTGTTTGCATTGAATGGGCTTGATATATCTTCTACTGTCCATTGGGCTGTGCATGCTCAACAGGGGGTAACATTTGTGTGGATCAGGAACACAATCTCTCTTTAATTTGGAATGTTCTTCAATAGTATTGTCAAGTTCCTTTAAGACATTTTATAAGACTAGATAAACCCTATATCTAAATCATGTACATGGACCTGATACCATGCATTACTAGTAATTTGTATGATTCAGGCTTCAGAATAACACAGGATTGCAATGCAACTGAGGGTCATTGTTACCTGTAACTTTCAGTCTCTTTGTCCAAGCTCAGCAGTCTTCTGCCTACAGCAGCAATAGAATTTTATATATTTATTTTGCACTTCTCAGAAGTGGGTAGATGGATCTTTGAGTGACAGGATCATTGAGTGACAACTTTGAGTGTCAGAACCATTGTGTCCTAGACAAACGTGTTCCAGTATTGGACATTTGCATCCATTCTTTGGGTGTTCCAGACATTTGTGTCCCAATATATGTATAGTTATATTAGATGTATTCTTTATTTTTTAAAAAGCAAAGGTAGGGTTAGGGCTGGGCTAAGAGGTTTAGGATATATAACATAGAGTATATAACACACGTGCGTGTGCCCTTACTTTCAGGAGGCCTCTGTGAGTGCCACCTAACTGCAGGGTGCAACACACGTCCCATTGGCACAGCTATGCCAGTACTGGAAAGCTGGTTAGGATTTGGGCCTTTTTCACCTCTTCTGTTCTGTTGGATCATATGGATGCAGTACTAGCTTAATTCTGCCTCATGCCTTTTCTGTTGATTAGATCACAAGGGGCAGGGAGAACGAATGGACAGAAAGACAAAAGGCACACATCAGTGTGTGAAAGAAAACTTACTCAAACCAACATCTTACTGGCTTGAGGGGGATCTGAGAGAGGGAGCTCCCCCTTGGGCTGAGATGATCCCCTGACCCTGGTGCCCAGCAACAGCAGCTTGATGTCAGAGATTGAAAGCTTGAGGCTGATGATGCTGATGAGACCATCTCAGTGTACCTGTAAGAGGACTTACATGTTCAATGTGTTGAAAAGCAAAGACTGGTTACATTACTGATCTGACACTTGGAGCCAGGATGAGACTGTCAACACAAGGCAAGCAGCAGGGTTCATGTTGTCCTATGTTTCACCTTGAGAGCAATTTTACTTGCACTGAGGCAGGAGAAATTTGCTTAAACTAGTGAAGTTTGTGAACCATGTGCTATAATAAAGTTGTGATCCTTCCAATGCATTTATTGCATCCTGTATCCCCATTCTGGAATTGTGAGGCCACTGAATGCCAGAGTGGAATCAGGAAACTGGAAAGATCTTAGACAGCTAAAGGATGGGTATGATTCATTGGGGTGAGGATTGATCTGAGGGGGCGAAATCTCACTGCTTCTTAGTTTGTAATATGTTCTTTCTTCTCTCTCTTGTTTGTTTCAGTTGTTAAAGCAAATTCCAGTCACAAATGATGACCAGATAACATTCCAGACTTACTGCAATGCTGTGTCCTGGCTATCTAAAAGCAGCACGGAGATCAAATTAAAAGGTATTGCACTTACAAGGTATCAATTTTCCCTGTTTATTTATTATGTTATTCAAATGTTCTAGAACTTTCTAGCACTCAACCATTTTTGTAGGCGTTATTTGCCTATAGAATTGACACAGCATCCTGACAAAACATGCAATCATAGTTGTAGCATTGTGCTGACACCTGATCTTGAGCTCTTATTTGTTGTCACAACAAATGCTAAGATACTGTACTTAGCCAGATAAGATAGTAGCTGAAATATACTTGAGAGGCAGATGTGCTATAGGCTCTTGGTAGTGGGGGTATTTGCTTGCTTACTGCTATTAAGAGTATAACACAGTAGACTGTCAAGATATCTATGGCTGCAATCTAATCACACTTTCCTGAGAGTAAGCCCCATTGAACAAAATAGGGCTTACTTCTGAGTAGACCTGGTTAGACTTGTGCCCTGTGCCCTTTGAAAAGCGGTATATAAATAATGTTAATGTTACTCACCTATTGCAATTAATTTCAGCGATACTGAAGTAGGGTTAATGTTATTAAGAAAAATATCAACTCAGGAGATGGGTAAGACTGATATTTCTTTTTCTAAACCTCTCAGAATTACTTTCCTCCTCTCCACATTGTTTATGAATGGAACTGCAGAATGCTTTATAAGGTTAAAGGGTCTGTCCTATAAAGATCCTGCTGCAGCTCGATATGGCAAACAGAATGCCGAAAATGAAGTTATAAACTTGCTAAGTATATCAGGGATTCAAAGCACACATTCTAACACAAACATGTTCTAGTCAGGACATGTTTGTAGCTCAAGGGGGTGCATATGTTTTTTTTTTTTGGTCACCTGTGCTTTCCCCAAGCACCTCAAAGTGACACTCAGGGACTTGACAATAGTCAGGCTTTACAAATGAATAATGTAATCTTAAACTTCTGGCTCAAATGGGAAAAGGCAGGCAAAGTCACACAAACACTGCATAACACATGAAAATGAATGGTATACTGTGCAACACAAGACACAACTGAGTTCCTATGTCAGGGAAGAAAGAACTAAGGAAAAGAGCCAACGGTCCAAAACTGATAATTTGTATGTACTGTACTCATATTATGTAACTGGCTTCTTAGCTCACACTGGGCATTTTCTGTGACCCAGAGCAAGCAGTTGGCCCAAAGCAACCAGTCACTCTTTGCCACCAACCAGAATGAAGGCATGGCAATTTTCACACTGTAGCCTCTATCCAATTGGCAAAATAAGAGCCTGGATTTGATACAGACAATGGGTTTGAAAATCAGAAGAGCCTTCTGGGACCAGGGGGGGATTTACCATTTTACATAAAAAGTAATAGAGAAAAACCTTCTGTGGCAGTTCTGTGTTGTCAGAGGATATTCTTTTATCTGGTATTTTGTTCTCTAGAGACCACTATCAATTTTCTCTCTAGTTAGGGCATGGTTTTCATGAATGCTTATGTTTCTTAGAATGGAAAATGCCTTATTCCTTGATCTTAACTAATATTCTCAGAAGTAAGCCCACTAATTTCAACAAGCCTTACTTCTAGGTAAATGAGTACTGGTTACAGCCATAATATATTTGCACCTTGCATGCCAGGATCCAGTACACAAGCCAACACACATTTTGCTTCCTTTAACGTTACACCAATTCCTAGGTATATTTGGAGTGCCGATTCCAAAAATGGCATCCGTTTTGCCCTATCACGTCTAGTTTTGGAGACACGGCATAACCTCTTTAGTGAATGGTTCAAGCAGCTTCCTCATCAGGAAGCCTACACCATGTATTCCTCATGAGGAAGCTGCTTGAACCATTCTCTAATGAGGCTATAGTATATCTCCAAAACTAGACGTGATAGGGCAAAACGGATGCCATTTTTGGAATCAGCACCCCAAATTCATATCAAACCACCATAAAGTTTGAGAAAAACTTTTCTGACCCTCAATTTTGTAGGCCTGTGTTATTAGCTTGTAGCTAAGAGGTTTACTCGCCTGTTTATGTATTGCTTTAAGGTGCATTAGGCCTTTGGCAGAAATGGCTCATCCTTAGGCACAAAATGTGTCCCACTTTCAGAGTGACAGTCCAAGTTAGTATGATGCTAAGAGCCTTATAAATTGCAGTTGGTGCCAAACTAGGGTTGTGGGTGGCTATCCTGGAATCTGAACTTAGAAGGCATGTTCTCCATCCCAGGAAGTCACATTCCCTAGCCCTGAGAGTCTAATCCCATGCATGCCTACTCAGAAGTATGTCTCATTTTAGTCAATGGGGCTTACTGCCAGGTAAGTGTGGATAGGATTGCAGCCTGAAACTGATAAATGACTTGAGCTAAAGAGTAATTCTGAAGTGCAAGAGGTAGGTACTGCTCTATGTATATGGAAAAGGTAGGAGGCCAGGCTCTAATACAGGGGTGTCAAACATAAGGCCCGGGGGGCCGGATGCAGCCTGCGGAAGCTTTTTATCTGGCTCTCAGCTGCTGAACAGTGCTGAGGTGTTACTGCTGAAAGGACAGCCCCCATGAAAATTGGGCTCTCCCATATCTTGAAATATGATAAAGATTTGCGTGTTTTCTCTTCTGCCTTTTGTAGTTAATGAATTCCTAAGTGAGAAAAAGAAAAATTTTTGGCTATGAGTTATTTAATGACATCACTTCCTGCCTAATGACATCACTTCCAGCCCTTAGCAGGCATCATGAATGCCATTCAGCCCTCAGTATGAAATGAGTTTGACACCCCTGCTCTAATACTTCTGATGTAAGTACTATCTGGTCAATCCAGAGTATGTCACCTTAGAGGCTTCTACTGCACACACTTGTTCGGTTCTAAGCCTGAGAGAGTTCTGAGGCCTGAGTGGATATAGTCTATATTAACTCACCAGACCAATCTGAAGTTCCTGGGTCAAACTTGCAAGTCCCGTTGCTCACATGGCAAGTGTTTGTTTTTATTCTGAATGATTGATCCAGTTTTCTAACAGGATATATTTGAAGACGGCATGCAGGGACTCGCCATAAACTCACCCAGCAGAGACTCATGTCATATGTGGAAAATGGTTGGGGAGGGGGTGTAACAGTGGGTGGGGAGGTTGTGAGAGAGGGTGGATCCAGCAGTGCATGCCAGATCCTATTCTCTTTTTCTTCAGCCTCCCTGCTTCCTTTCTCTCTTCAGATTTGCACTAGTAAAATCAGTAGTGCAGGTCTGAGGAGACCATTGTGGAGCATGAGGCTTACAGCGGTGTAAGGGGATTTAAATCCCCTTTTGCCTCTGAAGCCTCACGATCCCCCCCTCCAGATACAATGCAACTGGATTTTTGCACGGGGCGGGGGGGGGGGAGGAATATGATTGGACTAGAAGGCTCAGCAATAAGCAACTAGCCCAAGAACATTCCCCCCTGTCACCTTTGTTCTTGTACAGCGTGATGATGTTTGCATCCCTCATGTCTTGAGGTACTCCACCTTCTCTCCAGCAGAGACAGAGGATTTCATGCAGCTCAGTGACGATGATCTCTTTGCAGCATTTTAGGACTTCAGCAGGGATGCTGTCTTTTCCAGGTGCCTTGCCAAAGGCAAGGGAGTCCAGGGCCACGTGAAGTTCTTCTAGGGTTGGTTCACTGTCAAGCTCTTCCAGCACAGGCAGGCACTCAATGTTGTTCAGTGCTTCTTCGGTGACTACATTTTCTCTGGAATATAGCTCAGAGTAGTGCTGCACCCAGCGTTCCATCTGCTGCGCCCGATCCTGGATGACCTCGCCTGTGGCAGACTTCAGAGGGGCAGTTTTCCTCTGTGTTGGACCTAGGGCCTGCTTGATACCATCATACATCCCCTTGATGTTGCCCGTGTCAGCTGCTATCTGTATCTCGGAACAGAGCTGGAGCCAGTAGTTGTTAGCACATCTCCTGGCAGTCTGTTGAACTTTGCTGCGAGCAGTTCGGAGGACCTGCAGGTTGCTCTCACTGGGACAGGCCTTGTATGCTGCTTGAGCTCTCCTCTTTTCCTCAATGACTGGTGTCAACTCCTCAGAGTGGGCTTCAAAAGGATCTCCCAAAGGAGATCCCAAAGGATCTCCTCTATGGAGAACTCGTGCAAGGAAAGCGCCCTACAGGTAGACCACAGCTGCGATACAAGGACATCTGCAAGAGGGATCTGAAGGCCTTAGGGATGGACCTCAACAAGTGGGAAACCCTGGCCTCTGAGCGGCCCGCTTGGAGGCAGGCTGTGCAGCATGGCCTTTCCCAGTTTGAAGAGACACTTTGCCAACAGTCTGAGGCTAAGAGGCAAAGAAGGAAGGCCCATAGCCAGGGAGAAAGACCAGGGACAGACTGCACTTGCTCCCGGTGTGGAAGGGATTGTCACTCCCGGATTGGCCTTTTCAGCCACACTAGACGCTGTGCCAGAACCACCTTTCAGAGCGCGATACCATAGTCTTTCGAGACTGAAGGTTGCCAATACCATATACCAATACCAAGAACATTCAGTGACTCATAGTGACATGTTATGCCAAAGCAGTAAAAACAGAGTGACTCAAGGCATATGCAGAGATCTACAGCCTCTACATTTGTTCAATATCTGCTGATCTTTGAGAGTGGGTGTGTAAGTAAGAAAAGAGTGGTGCAAAAATTAGCACTGTTTTGAGCTCAGTCCTGAAGAGACTGGAGTAATGCTGAATCTTGTACTTTTGAAGGATGCGGATTTTCCTCACTGATGTGTTTAGTATTCTCTGATCTCTTAGATTTGCAGAAATGACTGTTCACTGTGACTGTTTCTAGATAAAACAATGCACCAGAATCATGTTTCAGCAACTGCACAAGTTGAGATGGCTATAGCTGTTCCTTTTTGATCTAGGACCTTTTATTGTATGCCTCTGTAACCTTTAGATTAGGAATGCACTCTGTGGGTCTGACTTTAAACAAAAATGGCTAGAATCTTTAGCTGTTGGAAAATGCTGCAGCCTGCCTTAGGCTATTTGGAGCACAGTACACCAGTACTCCAGATTGGATACCAGATGACTGATGAAGAGATGTTGTGGGTGGGAGGGTACTCCCTAGCAACCCCAGCCAATTTCTATCTGGCAAAAATCCCTTTCTGACTCAGTATGGAGAAGAAAACAGATATATTACTGACATTCCCTCAGAACAGTTCACCATAAAAAGCCCTATTGAGTAATAACCATTTCTCTTGTCTTTTCCAACTGTCAGACTCAGCTCTTCCTCCATGGTAGGAGTGAGCTAAATGGCACAGTGGGACTGGGCTCTGCCTGTTTCTATCTAATAATGTTGGAGTGTAGGGTGAGTGCACATTCATGCTCATGTACTTGCACACGATTTTTTCTGGTTTGCTGGGCCCTTAAATCAAATCACACATCTGTGAACACAGGTCAACTCCTGTAATTAGTTAATGATAAATTCTATTGGATTAGCCTTCTTGTGAAATACAAGAAACAAGAATAGCATTATACTCAGGGCATCCTGTTACTGTAGGTATAAATCAGTTGCCTGTCTTCAGCCATTCCACCATCAAAATGAAATTGATTCATTAGCCAGGCTTGGAAGGAGTTGAAGAACTGCTGAAAGGTATTGCTTTTGAAATACCTGATGGGATTAGTTGTCTCAATCGGAAAAACCCAGAAATACCAGTTTTGAAGTGCAGAGTTCATTTGATTAATTAAGCAATTACAGCTTACAGTGCATTTCCTACAGATTAATGACTAGATGGGGAAACTGATATCCAGAATCTTTCATTGTTTTGGGCTATTACCTCCAGCTGGCTGTTCTACAATCCTTTGCTGGAATAGCAATTATTGCTATTAAATCATTTTGTTTAAAACAACCAAACAAGACTAACAGCTCCTTTTCCCCTGTTCTTAGCAAAACATGTTGCTCTAGGAGCTTAATTTTCTTTATGAAACAAAGACTGCAACCCCATTCTTATTTCTTAAAACTTTCACTATAATTATGAGGGAGGAAAAGCTTTAGCTAAATAATTGTGACAGCAGATTTCTAATCTGAATAATTTCAATTGTTTTGTTATTTTGGCATTGTAATTCTCTCCTTCTCCCCTCAAAGTAGCACTATTTAGGGTACACCAGAGGAAAATCTGGTTGGCACAGAGTCCAACCTGAGATAGCTTTCTGATCTGGAGTTGGCTAAGGAACTAGATTTGCATTTGAGCACTTTGAATCTTTTGCATTAAATGTTTTAGCTTTGATCCAACACAATAGCATTCAGATCTGTTTATTCTTTTGAAGACATGTATCTTGCCTTTCAATAATCTAGCACTCATTGCACCCAACTTGAGTATATGTGTGGGTGGGACAGACTTCCTTATCATGTCTCAGCCCATAAACATCTACGCTGGCTCTCTGGTTAAATAGTTTTGTCATTGCAGGTCCTTATGTAAAAATTGTGGGCCATTTAAATTCCAACATTTGTCTCTCTTCACTCCTCATCCATGTGCACTGAAGTGCTCAAGACAGCAGCAAACAAATGTAGCTCTTGTTTTTTTCTTCAGTGAACAGAGAAAGAGTATCAGACATTCTGAGATCTCTCTGAGCACAGCATGAGCTCACTTATGTATTTATTGAATTTCCGCCCTGTCTTTTGACCAAGCAGAGGACCTCAAGAACCTCATTTTTAATCAAATCCTACCTGTCAGGATCAGGAGAAGGACTGCCAGTAACTGCATGCTGTTCCAGGGCAGTTGAGCCTAGTGGTTAGCATGCTCACTCCTTTCCCATTCCCCTCTCTTCCTTGTTTTGGACATGAAGCTTACCAGGAAAAGCCTTGGTAGATTGAATCTGCTGCCACCATTCTAGGAGATCAGGCTAGCCAGATTGGCTCCCTGGGCAGAACTCCCCTTCTAGAACCATACAGAGTGTCTATCAAAATCACAGTACAAGGAGAAAATGACAATTTGCTGTGCTTCCTGTACTAGGCAGACTCAAAATAATGGGTAAACATTTTATTAAAATGCTAATAAAAGTAAAAGGGTATAAAAGTAAGAAACATATTTGGCAGAAAAGAGGTTAATTAACCTTTGGAATCCCATAGTTCAATGGAAATAATACAGACCTCCAGCAGATGGCGCTGAGGCACTGCAAAATCTCATGCATGTGTTGTAATTTGGAGCAAACGTACTGGGAGCTTTGAATGAAGTTGTAAGGCACAGAGAAGACAGGGTAAAATCAACATAAAATCCTTATGGTTTTCTAACTAAATATTGCTCCTTATACGATTTACCTGCATGATGGAACCATCAGCCTCACCTTGCATTTCCCACTGGTGCTGGTAGCCCTGCCTTTCTAGAGCTCCTTGCTGAAGCCTGTGATGGCTGAAGGAAGAGAGAGCTTCCAGCCTGGTTTTTTGGAGATTTTTTTTTTTTTTTCCAAATCAACCTAAATGATGTCATCTGTTACCTGACCACTACCTCCCTTCTTCTTGGGAGGGGGACTATCAGGAACAGGAGCCAATCCTATGGCTCCCAGCTGAACCAGTTTTGCTGGTTCTAATTTGCATTCTCTCTACCAAGGCACCTGTAATTTGCATTCCCAGCTCTGTGGCACAGATTGGGCCACAAAGCTTCAAGCCTGCTCCCATATAATAAAATAGACAAAATATACCCAGAAATACACATAAGACTTTTATTATACTACCACTATAAAAGCCACCTGAAAACTACCCAAAAGAACAATAAAGGTAGTATACAACATCTGCAGTAGCATGTGTTCTGCACATCTGCCCCTGTGCTCCAAAAGCCTGCTGACAGAAAAGCATTTTTCACAGTCTTCCAATATTCAGACCTAATGGTCCTTCATAAGATCTCTACAAAGCACCATAGAAATGGCCGGATGCTTGTCACCACTAGTCTTCAATTGCAAAGGTATCACCAGGTGCATTCAGTTGTTGATTTCTGGACCAGCTCTAATCACATGTATCTTGCTGTGTGCAATAACTGCATCAAGAGATGCATTTGATCAATTGAATGGGACCTGGGTAAGTGCTGCAGTGCAGATGTATGTTAAAACACGCGTTTTCCCTTGCTGGATGAGGGTGAATGCCACATCATAAATAAGAATGTGTACTTATAATTATGAAAAATGTAGGGATTAGAATTCATGATAGTTATCAATGAGGATGCTGAAGGTGAGTGGCTTATTACAGCCCTCATAAATGCAGTTACTCACTGCTAGACCAAGGGTGTCAAAACAAGGCCTGTGGGCCTGGTAAGCACCCCGCCCCAAAACTCCTTATCCTGACTGCAGGATAATTGCGGCTTGTGATAATTGAGCTGCATAAGAACATAAGAGCCCTGCTGGATCAGGCCCAAGGCCCATCTAGTCCAGCTTGCTATATCTCACAGGGGCCCAAGAGATGCCTCAGTGAGCATGCAAGACAACAAGAGACCTACATCCTAGTGCCCTCCCTTGCATCTGGCATTTTGAGGTAACCTACTTCTGAAATCAAAAGGTTGCACATACCCACCATGGCTTGTAACCTGTGGACATTTCCTCCAGAAATTTGTCAAATCTCCTTTTAAAGGCATCCAGGCCAGTTGCCATCACCACATCCTGTGGCGAGGAGTTCCACAGACTAATTACACTCTGAGTAAAGAAATATTTTCTTTTGTCTGTTCTAACTCTCCAGTCGCTCAATTTTCATGGATGTCTCCTGGTTCTGGATGCCCCCTGGTTCTGCAGAAGTCTCTCAGTTGCAATAAGAGTTGAAAGACATTGCTGGCCAATGTATCTCTTTTCTTTGTCTAATCGTCCTCGTGCCTGCTGGAGCAAGGCAAGGTGTGCAGATTGTGGATAGCAGTGGTGCTGCTAAGGAAGTCAGTAACTTATGGCCTTAGAAGGGTGACTGAGGGCCCAATCCTATCCAGCTTTCCAGCACTGATGCAGCCTTGCCAAAGGGGCATACGCTGAATCCTGTAATGGGAAGGCAATCAAGGAGGCCTCTTTAAAGTAGGAGAACATTTGCTCCCTTACCTTGGGGCTGCATCGCAGCTATGTCGGTGCTGGAAAATTGGATAGGATTGAGTTCTGAGTGAGGCAGCATTAGAAGGTAAGTGTGGGTCATGGAAGGATTGGAGAATGTGTGTGGTGTGGTCATTATAGGTAAGTCAGACTGGCCATTGCCCATTTTAAGATGACACTAGTTATGTACTACTCAGGTCCTTTGCTGCTCTGCATAGTAGGGAAAAAATTAGAGGGAACATTGCTTTGCAGAAGCAGTGCTGCTGAAAGGGTGGCCTGCATGATAATTCAGCTCAGTTCATTGCAGTTAATGAGTTTCTAGGTGAGAACAATTTGTTTATTTCTGGTCATTCACCTGCTGAATGATGGCACTTCCAGCCATCAACAGGCACCATAGATGCTAACTTCAGCCCTTTGGATGAAATGGATTTGACACCCCTGTGCTAGACTAATGAATTATTGAGAATAGTTTGTAAATATATATGTGTTAATGCAGCAGTTAATGCAATTTTAACTATCTATGCAATTTTCCAGAGATTTTCTCCTGCTGATCCACCAAAGCTGGGGCATTAGCCTGCAGGTGTTTATTATTCCTGAGCTATCTGATGGACAAACACGAACATGAACACACAAGCTTTCTAACATAACAAGTCAAAGGAGGGTCACCAATCCCTTGACCTTCTCCCACCAAATAATAGCAACTAATCATATTGGAAAGAACAGTTTCAGAATGTGTCTAATTACACAAGGTCCAGCTGGGATGTTGTATAGAACATAATGAGCACATTATGAAAAGAGAGCTGGTTTTTGGTACCGCCTTTGAATGTCATGGGTTTGAAGGCTTGATGTGCTACCATAGCCACTTCCATCTGTCATGAAGGCCTTGTGTATTATCTCACTGGTTCCAGAAAACTGGAGATAGCTTCTGATGTGCTGTTCTATGTTCTTTCACTGAAAGAAACACTTGGATCCAAAGCAGTGTTCCGGATGCGTAAACCTGCGTGCATGACTGACCGAGTTAATTTCTGGCAGCTGAGCTAGGTCACTTGGTCAGAGTCCGGATGCTGCTAATGTTGGTACATCCCTTGACACCTGATAGCATCAAGGGCTAATGAAAACCCCTTTATGACCATCTTTGTAGTCAGGTGATGTAGGATTATGTGGTTGTTGCCTTTTCTCTTAGGGTGAAAAGCAACTTGCTGGGATTTTACAAATGTGAGATAATAATAGCGATGGAAATATATAGCCACTGAGCCTCTAAGGACTATGACAGATACTAATGCTTCCCTTCCCCAGGCTGAGGAGTTATTCAAATGTGTAACTGCTTGTGTCACAATAAGAATTTATCAGACCATTTCCACTGGCACAAGTTACAGAATAGTATCAAAATAGTTTCATCAGTCAATTTTAGACAATGTGGAATTTCAGTCAGAGGCTAGTTGAATTCCTCATAAATTAGTCGTCGTCCCCCCCCTTTGGCTGCTTATTGATGTTTGCCAGTCTCCACAGGATTTTACCGTTTTAGATAATAATAATAATAATTAATAAACAACTTTATTTATATCCCGCCCTTCTCCCCAAAGGGACCCAGGGCGGTTTACAACATGTTAAAAACAGATTAAAAACATAATTTAACAGCAAATAAAAACGTATTAAAACACATTAACAGATACCATAAAAACAGTAGTCAGATAAAAAGTCAGATAAAAAGAGCAAAATGCAGCAAATCATAGAGGAATCAGGCCTGTAAAAATACTAAAAGATATAGAAAAGATGTTAAAAAGGCCATGAACTCAGAAGGCTTGTTTAAACAAAAGGGTCTTCAGGCCTCGCCGAAAAGTCTCAAGAGAGGGAGCCATTCTCAAATCAAGGGGAAGGGAGTTCCATAACGTTGGTGCCACTACTGAGAAGGCCCTATTTCTTGACGCTGCCCCACGTACCTCCTTAGACGGCGGCACTTGTAAAAAGGCCTTCTCTGATGACCTAAGAGGACGAGCCGGATTGTACGGAAGTAGGCGATCTCTAAGATACCCTGGCCCAGAGCAGTATAGGGCTTTAAAGGTCAAAACCAGCACCTTGAATTGGGCCCGGAAACGAATGGGCAGCTAATGCAGCCCCCGGAGAAGCGGGCTGACAAACCACCTACCTCCAGTGACCACACGGGCCACCACATTCTGCACTAATTGCAGTTTCTGAACCGTCTTCAGGGGCAGCCCCACATAAAGCGCGTTACAATAATTATCTAACCTCGATGTCACCGTGGCATGGATCACCATGGCCAGGTCTGCACGATCCAAGTACGGCCACAGCTGGCGCACCAGCCGAAGGTGAGTGAAGGCCCCCCTAGCCACAACTGCCACCTCGGAATCCAGGAGCAGCTGCGAATCCAGGTGGACCCCCAAGCTGCGGACCTGCTCCTTCAGAGGGAGGAGATATACTGTAATTATTTTGCTTTGTATCATGAATGACATTTATGTATGGTTATCATATTATATGGGTTTCATTGTAGTCCCTTAGCATAACGGAAGAGGTGTGAGCACATCCTTTAATCACACATATCTTTTCTCAGTCAGTGAAGAAGCGTGGATCACCCCTGAAAAAGCCTGGTCCCCACAGCCATCCCCCCCAATATCTGCGGGCCTTAGCTACACTTGTGACTTGGCCAGTGTTGATAGTACTATACAAGCAGAAGTCATGGCAACTTTAAACAAGGGAAGAAGAGATGCTTAATTATGCATCCAGAATGGTCTGAGAACCTGTCTGTTAGCTGGATTAAGTAGCCCTTGAATAAGTAGATGGAGAGGAAGCTTTTTGTAGATTGATTTTGCTTTAGAACAAATCAATAGTAGTTAGAAATGCCAATTATTGGTAATTTTTTGGGTCACATCTGGCTTTTAAACCAGCCAATACTTTTTTGTTTGTTTTAACCCCCAAGCAGCAAGCTTTTTTGTTTAAATCAATAAATTACTCTCATTCCATTCTAATTTCCTAGATGCATGCAAACAATGCAATTATCCCAAATGAGCAGGATATAGCATCTGTGATTTCACTGAACTCATAAAAATGATAATGATGCACATCTGAAGATTTATGGATTTCCCAAATGCAGGATTTTTTTATTTTGGTAACACAACGGTAAGGGTAGAGGGTGCTCAGGACTTTTCAGTATAATTGGTACCTGGGGGCATGGCTGTTAAAATGTGTTGTTCTGTTATTTCCAACAGATAAATTTAACTTGCATTAGTGCCAGTAGCAAATGATTTTAGACCCTTTTTGATTAGACATGGTTCTCTCCTGTCTGTGTTCTATTCCAGCAATATCTTACATCAATATAATAACAAATGGTCCATCTCACCAGCACTATGTTTCTAACAGTGGTCCATCAAAGTCCTTGGGAAACTGCAGTCAGTCAAGACAGAATTAGGCACCCCTGGTGTTTGGCCCCAGCATCACTTAATTGGGAATACCACATCTCTGAACACGGAAGGTCCTTAAAGCTATAATGATCATAATTAAATACAGTCATGTATGGGGGACCCCCATATCAGCGGATTCCATACCCACAGTTTCGCTTATCCATGAATTGGGTCCGTGCGTCCCCTCACACGCCCCCTCTGGAGACGAGGGAAGCTCTACTCCCCTCGCCTCTGGAGGATCTTTTGAGCCCAACAGATGCCACAGACTCAGAATGACTCATATAGCCAAAAAAGCAACTTCTGTTGTTTTGGAAAACTGGAAGTGACTTTATTAATGCCTTGTTGGGCATTAGGAGACCTGGGGAAGCCTTATAAAGCATTAAAAACATCATTTCCATTTTTTTTGTAAAACCAGAAGTCACGGGTTTTTTTTGCTGTATCAGTCATTCTGAACCCGGCAGAGGTTGTGGACCGACACACATGGTCACTGCTGGACTCAGAAGACCCTCTGGAGGCAAAGGGAGCAGAGTTCCCCTCGCCTCAGGAGGGTGGGCTGCATATCTAAGGTTTCGGTTTCTGGATCGGAATCCCCTCAGATACCAGAGCATGCATGTATAGTCTCCTGAGAACCCCATTTTCCCAGAATGTAATATTTCAGACTGTAAGGGACAGTAGATGGGCAACCCAGTCCTAACCTGCACTGGAACAGGCAGACTGAGTGGCCTACACTGTACGCAGTGCAGGTTAGGAGGTGGCTGGAGTGCAACTCAGGCTGAGGGGATATGTTTTCCCCTTACCTCATGTAACACTTCAGCAGCCACCCCTATGGAGCTACTTGGATCTGCGCCAGCAAAACTGCTGGCACAATCCAAGCAACCCTTGTAAGGCTGACTGGGCCAGGGGTTAGAATACAGCCTGCACTGCCACAGCCAGTCCCATCCCCCTCCCAGGCCTGATCTGTCTCCTGGACTGCCCTCTCAGCTCCCATTCCGCCCTCTCACCATCCTCTCCCACCCTCTGCACTGGTCTGCTATAGCTGGTGCAAATTTATCCTGTCCGGAGATGTATCCGGTGCACGCCCTTGCACCAGCTAAACCAGCTTACAAGTAGTAGTGAACATGCTTTATGGCATGTTCGTGACATTCATAGGCCGTTGCAGGGGACCTGCACTAGCTTAACGAAAAATTGAGATTGCACTCTGAATATTCTACCATACCTGAAAATAAATAAAATGTCTGCACAAATGAAACTAGATAACATGGAGAAGAGTCTAACTTCCTGTTTTATTATTCTTTTTTAATGTGTGTTTATTTTGCTTTTCCCTGGAGGAGCATTCTTTCAGGTGAGCCCCCACCTGCGCTCTGACTCAGTAGAGTTCAGACATTTAGGGCACAAGCCTAACCAGGTCTACTCAGAAGTAAGTCCTATTTTGTTCAATAGGGCTTACACTCAGGAAAGTGTGATTAGGATTGCAGCCAGAATGTCTTGTGTGCTGTTCGTATGAATTAGGTTGGAGTTCTGATGCTTTAAGAATGGGGAAGAAAGGAATGCCCCAGAGAGCCAAGGGGTTATAAGCTGAGAAGACACCTGCAGTGTTAAGAGTTACACAAAAGGGAAATATTGCAGCTTTTGGAAAAATTCTCCTTTTTATGTTCATAAAAGTCTCAACCTAGAAGCCCTGCTGATGCAGCAAGGCCCAAAAATGCAAATGAAGTGGATGTCCATAAACAGATGAACTAACCAGTGAAAACATGACACTAGTTAGTTCATCCATTTGTGGAACATCAGCACCCCCAGGATTGCTGTGAGAAAGCTCTCTCATCTGGCTGGCCTCTGTTCAAAGAATTTGGTGGGCCTATATTCTGGTCCAAGATGGCAGCTTGGAAATGCCAGTATAATAAAATAAAATGCTTGTTCATATCCTTTTAGCCTGCATTATATCACAACAGCTAGTCAGAAAAAAATTCAGGACAAAATTTTCATGTGCATTTTTGACAAGCTCAAAAATGTACATCTTATGCAAACACTGTTATTTACATTAATTACTCTCATTTGCTCTCACTTGACCCAGAGACCCTCACATATAGTGACACGGGATCACCCATGTTATTAAACTTGGAAAAAAGAAGAAACTGTGGTGGGGGGGAGGGGGAATTGCACAAAACAGGATTGAAAACAAATGAATATTCTCACAATTCTTTTATACCATATTTGTTGCTGCTCTTATGCTCTATTGTAATTGTTTTATTGTTGTTTTAAGATTGTTATTTAAGAATGTTTCAAGGTTTTTAGTTTATAGTGTAATTTGTTTTAAGCTGTTTCTGCCCAATGTTGTATGTACACAACAGGGACCAAATGTGGCCGGGCAAAAATGGGTTAATTGTGATTTTGTTATTTGTACTTTTTATTTGTTTTGTAAGCCACTTTTGGTCCCTTCCTGGAGAAAGGTGAAGTAAAAATGCTGTAAATAAATAAATAAAATTTTCATGAATCATTTTGACCTCATGAAAATTGCTAGTGCCTATTAGAAAATAATTGTTTTCTCAAACACTATTTAGGACTATACCAAACCTTATTCTCTGGCACTATCCACAAGGAACAACTCCAAGACCTGTTACATAACTTATACCCTATGGAAAGTCTGAGTGCCATTAATGTGCTTGCTGTTCTTTTTCTCAAGGAAGTGGATAAAAGCAATCAAGGTAATCAGCTGGCTTTTTGAGATGATTTATTGAGGAAGCATCAGGATTCCAAACAGCATTGATAAGATCCCTGTTAGATGTTATGCTAAGAGGAAACAAAAAAGAGAAGTTGGAAAAATAATATATTTTTCATAAAGAATGTGACACAGCACCATCTTGTGGTTCTTGCAAGTATCTATTAAAAAACAAACAAAAGTATGGAGTGTCTTATACGGGGTGGTGGTGGTGGAGTGATGTGATTAGTGGCCAAATGTAGTTTGCATCCTATGCACTGTGGTTTGGGAGAGAGTAGGGCAGGGTTGACAGGAGTTGCAGTTTACTGCTGTTTTTCCCTTCCCCACCATTCTCTATGGGATTCCTCCAGGTCTGTTGTTGGAGTAGTGTTTTTCTGGGATTGGTGTATGTTAATCATCTGAAGAGGGTTAGGATCTGGCATACGTTGACTCCTCCTAATCCTTCCCACCTCGCACTCCCATCTCTTCCCTGTTTTGTCCTCTCTGCCAGCAGAATTACACGGGTGCCTCAGACATGTCAGCATGACATTTTTCCAACGTTGCACCAGTATACATGGTGCGTCCATCGGTGGATGAACCATCAGTGAGGTTGTTGTTGCACAAGCATTTATACAGATATACTGGTGTATCTTGAGGATAGGTTTCAGCCTAGAGGGTCAAATTAGATATGTGTGCTTGTGGTCTTTGAATTTTTTCTCTTTTTCAGCAAATAGTGAGGGAGGCATACACCACATTGGGAGGCAGAGGGGATTTAGCACTTAATCCTTGCCATGGTTTCGAGTTTGTTTATACAGCCCCACATGATATTTCTAGTTTTAAAAAAAAACCTTATATTAAAAGTCGGTTGAAGCTTTTAAAACCTATGAATAGCATGTGGGGCATACAGTTGGGCTAGGGGCTAAAGGAGCTAGGGGCTCCTACCCTTCACCACTACCTTCCACCACTGTTTCAGACTAAGGGCCCAATCCTAAGGTGTCTGAGCTCCGGTGCTGGTTATCACAAACGTGCCCTAAGGCACATCTGCGGCACCCAAAGAGGAGGGCTGCTGGCTCCGGGCCTCAGCACCATGTGAACAGCTGGCCAGAGCTCCTCCAGTACTGGCAGAAGGTAAGACATCTTGGGATGGGGAGGAGGCAGGGGGTGGACAGAATAGAGCAGAAGGAGGTGAGAATCAGGTCCAAGAGAAGCATGGGTGGAGGGTGAAGATGGCAGCAGCCTTTGCCACTGAATCCTAAGTTCCCTTCCGGTCTGAGGCAGCACAATCCGGTCTCCTCAGGTCTGTGCCTGCTAAAAAATGGGCACATGTCCAAGGAGGCCCATTGGCACACAGCTGCATTACCTGGAATAAGGGAGCAAATGCTCCTTTATCTGGAGGAGACTCCCAGTGCTAGTCTGGCACCCATAGGCTCCAGCAGTAGCCATTTTGGTGGCACTAGAGCCCTGGGTGCTGCTGGACTTAGGATTGGGCTGCCCATCACCTTGCACCCATGCTATTTGTTGAAAAAGACAAAAATTCAAGGGTCAGATGTATACTGCAAGCAGTGGCGTAGCTAATGATCGTGTAGCCCGGTGCCAAGTTCAAAGTGTTGCCCCGGAAGTGATGTCACAACCGGAAGTGACATCACGCCTAGGCTTTTAAAAAAGTGAAAATTGGGAGGAACCCACCTCCTCCCCCTAGCACAGTGGTTTTCAACCACTGTGACACGGCACACCAGGTGTGCTGCAGGATCAGAGGAGGCAGGCAGCAGCCTCCCATGCGGGAGAAGTGGCTGCTTTGAGCCTCCCACGGCAGGTAGCACAAGCAAGGGAGCAACCAGGGAAGGGGCTGGTCACAGCTGCTTTGCATCCTACGCAGCAGCTGAAGAGTCCGCTTGGAGTTTGCTCCTGCTACTGAGCATGACTCAGGCTGCAACCTGATCCTCACTTCTTGGGAGTAAGCCCCGTTGGCTACTATGGGGCTTACTTCTGAGTAGACATGCACAGGGTTGGGCACAAGGGAGGTTGTTGCCTGCCTGCATGCTGACTGGCCAACAAGAGAAGCCTGGAGGAGCCAGGAGGTGGGAGCTGCGGAGTGAGTGAGAAGAGGGAGCCAGAAGCAAGCAAGCAGGTACATAGCGAGTGAGTCTGCCGAGGCCCCCAACCTCAGGTTTCAGGGTCCCTGAAAGTCCCTTGTCCTTGCCAGTTTGCCTGCAGCTCCCCAAAGCGACCCTCCCTGCACTTTGGGGCTTTTAGAGGAAGGGCGCTGGGCCACAGTCCTATCTACACTTTCCTGGGAGTAAGCCCCATTGACTATAATGGGGCTTACTTCTGAGCAGGCATGCATAGGATTGGGCTTTTGGTTGCACTTTTTTTTCTCAAATACAGAAGCAGGCAATTGGCACTTCTCTCTTCTCTTCTCCCCCACCCCACCCCCTTCCCCAGGAATATTCCCCCCCCCCAAATCTCACAATCACAGTTAGCAACTCTCTTACTGTCCCTCCCCTCACCTGTCAGCACCTTCCAAAGATACAGAATCACTGCCTCACATTCTCTCTCTCTCTCTCTCTCTCTCTCTCTCTCTCCCCCACCCCCAGTTTAATCCTGCACTTGTTTCAATCATGTCTCCTCACTGCCCCTCACCCACATCCTCCACTATGTGATCAACCTGCCCTGTCTTTGCCAACACTTTCTGGCACTTTTGATAAGAATTTGAACATAGAATTTTTCTTCCTTTTCAGAAACTACATATACTTTCCATGCTTCTTGTCAATTTTTTTTGTCATGTAATGATTTAATTGTATTAATTTTATTAATTTAAGATTAACTGTAATGTAATAATTTAATGTAAGTAAAAAATCTGGTAGTGTGACTTGACAATTTTAGTGCCTTGTCAGTGTGCCGCGAACTGAAAAAGGTTGAAAATGGCTGCCCTAGCAGCTCACCACTCACTTGCTCTGCTGTCTCCCCCCAGTCAATGGCATAGCTAAGGCATATATCTGCTACCTGGTGTCAAAAAAGATTTTGTATGACAAAATCAAATTTAATTAATTTGTATGACAAAATCAAATTTAATTATGTAAATAAATAAATAAAAAGTTATTGGTTCCATGCTGTATCATAATAACATCTCATTGGCACTCAGGCAATCTGTCTCATAGGTCGGTTTGGAGTTAAACAAATCTACTTTTTGTTCCACAAGACAGTTGTGTTTTCATTTTCTAGTTAATTGGCCATGACTTTTGATAGCATACAGATATTCCAGTGCGGTTTGTTGCATAGCATTCTGCATTAAATTACCTTTCCAGTGATATATAACATGATGGTATTATTCATACATACCAAGATTTTCACAGTTTTGGTCACTAGTGTCAAGCTCAGCTTGTTGCCCCACTAAAGTTTGATGCCCGGTGCAACTACTACCCCCTGCACTCCCTTAGCTAAGCCACTGTCTGCAAGCATCAAAAGTATGAATCCAAAGTATACAAGGATCAAAAGTATGCATGGCTTGTTTGATCCTCACAATACAGTCCATATTCTGGAAGATAATACTCTTCTAACCATTAGGGTATATCTCTGAAGATATGTTTGTGTCCTGGATGCAAACCCTTCCGCAAGAAATGGTGGAATCTATTCTAAACTTCCCAATAATACCTCCAAATCTGACTTTAAGTGAGCCTCCAACTTCTTATATGACTGTAAGTATATGTTTTTATTTAATTTTTTAAAATCTTTTTTTTATCATGTAATATCTTTCAGCAATCATTAATTGTGAAAGAAAAGAAGGTGATTTGTATTGGAGTGGAGGAGGGGTTGATATGAGTGCTGTACAGTCAACATAACTCTAAAGATTGCTGTGATATTTATCCCAGTATTCCAACAACATATTAGAAAAGCTTATATTTATCAAATATCACTTTACCTTGGTATTTTTCAGAATTGTTGCAGGCTTTTTTTATTGGCCTGTCTTTAGTCAGAATTAAATCAGAATGATGTGTTTGGGAGCAATAAAGCTTTTATATCTCTAACATTTCTGTTCTTTGTGTATGTTAGAGAGAGAGAGAGAGAGAGAGAGAGAGAGAGAGAGAGTGTGTGTATTAAATATTTCACACACACACATACACACAGAGTGAGAGTGAGTATATAAAATATTTTAATCTGACTCTACAGCTTGAAATGTAACAATCTAAAAGTAGCAGAGGGCCAGAAAGCATACTGATGTTCCTCAAATCTCATAGCAGTCACTGACCAAAACAGTGTAGCAAAACATATTGAAGTACAATTTCTTATACTGTCCTATACTGAACATGTCATGTGATTGGTTACCGGTTTTTGCCAAATCAAACATCACCAGGGAATTAAGTGCAAATCTTTCTGAGCCTCTCTGAAAGGTTTTGAAAATGACTAATGCACAAAAACGTTTTTGTCACAGCCCTAATCTTAGCAGAGTCTTCATACCTGCAGTATAATGCACTGCAACATTCATTTATTTATTAATCTTTTACTGATGGAATCTTTAAACATAATCTATTTATTTATTTAAAATATTTCTAGATCACCTTTTGAGTCTCATTACAGAGACCACCAAGGCTACTGACAATATATCATAAAATAACAATACAATCAATCAATAATCAAAACGGAGGCAGCAGATGAAATGATTATCTGTAAGTTTGCATTGACTGGACTGTAAAAAGGATGAAATCAAAACTGCTTTTGTTAGTTTCTGTTTAACAAGATGGTTTCCTTTGTTACTCTTATCTCCTGAAAGTATAAGGTTCTAATTCAGCGTTTCTCAACATTTGTCCCCTACCATACCACTGTGTATAGTTCACCGACTGAAAGTACCACCTGAAGTAACTGGCGATGACGTCACTGCCAGTTACTTCCATATTGGGAGGCAAGACGCAACACAAGAAACATGGTAAGAGGCTCAGGGTGGATTGGAGGGCTTGAAAAGTGCACGCTGGAGCTCTGCCTGCTTAGCTGACCTTCCTACCCCTGCTTATTGTGGAGCATTGCTGGTCGCATTGTCAGGGGTCTGGGGATCCCTTGCATACTACCGGACACCACCTGAGGAACCACTGGTGGTACAAGTACCATTGGTTGAGAAACGCTGTTTTGATTCAAGGCAAATGCCACTGCATGCAACAGAGGCTCATCCACAAAGCAAAAAATATAGTGGCTCATCTCAGAACTCAGAAACCTTTTTATCATTCCTCTTTCTGTGGCTTTTGTTATTACTTCAGTGCTCACCCACTTTGTTTTGCAGATTACTGCAGATGATCAGGACAAACAGGGACTGGATGATCACCAGCTTTTTATAGTAGCTGCAGAGATATCCACAAGCAACAGAGACTGGAAGCTCATTGCTCATAAGCTTGGCATTTCAGAGAAGGACTGCTTCCATTTGGAGCATCAGAATTTGGAAATGAAGAATCAGGTAAGAGATTTTCATGCTCAGATCTTTTGCCATGTTGGAGTCAGATTGAGACAGAAACTAGGAGACAGGCAATCATCAAAATTCAAGTCATGAACGGTATACAATGAGAATTGCTCAGAGGTTTTGAAAACAATTATAGGTTCAAAAAATAGAATGCAATAAAAGACACTAAAATCACAATAGCGTAGCAAAAAATGTAGCAGTAACCAGAACAACAGTGAGAACCACAGAATGAAGAAAACAGCAGCCCAGATGTTCAAACCATAGCATCGCAAGTCAAAGGTTGAATGAAACAAGGTCCTATAGCTGAAGCCAGAATGACAACAAACATGGTGCAAGCCTTACAATCTTGGGCAGGGAGTTCCACAATTTGAGTGCCAATGCATGAAAGACCCTCTCTTACGTCACTGCCAAGCATCCTTCCACCAGGGATGGGGTGGTTCTTTTGTGGGAAGGTGGTTCTTCAGTTACTCTCATCCCAAGCCATTTGGAACTTCAACAGTTAACACCAGCACCTCAAATTGCACTCAGAAACACATTGGCTGCTTAGTACAGAAACACTTTGGCAGCTAGCCCAGATGACACAACAACACACGTGATCACCATGCCTTTTCCCTTTCTGTACAAAAAGTTTCTGGATGGTCTTCAAGAGCAGCTGCACATAGAGTGCATTAAAGTAATCTAAACAAGATGTCGCCAGTGCATGGACAAGCATCATCATCAGATTGGTTGCAGTGCAGTTCTAATCTTACTATGTTCTCTTTTTGTTCAGTGTACTGTTCCATGCTTCCATAAAAGAGAAACTGCTGAAGTCTGACCAAAGTCAGAATCTATTATGGGGCACACTGACACTACAAATATATTTGTATTTTATTTATTTCTCGGGGAGAGGAAATTACAATTAAATGAGTTTAGCAGTGCAAGCCTGTTTACTTGGAAGAAAGTCTCACTCTGTTCAATAGGGCTTACTCCCTAATAAGTCAACTCAAGATTGCACCCTAAAACTTAGTGCATGCACAACACGTGCACCTTAACTCATGTGCAGCCATGGCACATGCTGAGCAGTTGCACTGTGTTAAAAGTGGTACATGTACAAAGCTGGAAATCACTAAAACCATTGGCAACAGTCTTTTCTGTTGGAAATAATGTACAGGCTAGTTGTGTTCCCCAATAGTGTGTTTGCCATGCCATACAGGTCCGACCTGGTTATACACAAATTTTTTATACATGGATTTGACTCAACACAAATGGCCACTGCAAATGAGAAGGAATTTGCTGATCCCTGAAGAAGGGGAGAAAATGTATTCCTTTAGTTTAAAAAACTGCTTTTCTTACTGTTGTAGAGAGACAGTCATGGAAGTGATCATTCCATTCTTTAACTGAGCCAGGCAAAGGCAGGGGCAGGGGCAATTTCTAATTGCTGACTGCCTCTCTGTAACAGCAAGAAAATGTGTTTTTAAACCACAATTGTAAAGGGATGCAGTTTGTTTTTTTAACCGATATTATTTAACACATTTTATGGTGTCAGCAGGGAGTCCCAGAATCAAACTCCTGCAGATGTCGAGGCACAACCTTATTCCATTAAGAGCAATGGAGGGGCAAGAAACCTGGAATTGGGTCTTTAAATCTATTTTTCCACAGGTTTTTTTATCAATTGATTTTTTTTTTATCCACTAGGGGTTCAGGAGCAGAACTCCAGTGGATAACAAGGGATGACCTGTACTGTCAAATCTAACTGAGATATGCAGAATATCTTTCTTTGTGCCAGTTGTTTGGCACAGTTACTGTCGACAAGTGAAGGTGCTATACCGCTGCATGGCAGGAATCTCATGTACCCCCAATTACAGACTAGTAAGAATTCAGAGTGGGGCCTCCAAATTGGAGCAATTATAGTCTTTTTGCACACAAGAAAACTGTACCATGGCTTTTGGATCCAGATACGACTTCAGCATAAAAGTGTCCCACTTCATCCCAGCAGATTTCTTTTCCAGTCGCTGTTGCTGGTGTCTCTTTTTGTGTTTTTATTTGGATTGTGATTCTACTGGGGACTGGGAACCATTTATTTATTTGTTTAGCAATGTAAATGTGAACTATTGCTTGTTGAAAAGCAGTATATAAATCTTCATCATTATCATCATCATCATGTGTGTCATGATGATATCATCATTATCATTATCATCACACATCAAAGGTGTGGCCACCTTTGGAAAATTCCATCCAAAGTGGTTTTTTATGGAGGCAGGGAGGAAGAGAAAGAAAACAAAAATGGCTTTTTAACTATACCTGGGTTTCATGTTGTCCTAGCATTAACCCTGGGTCAAAAGACACATATCTAGTACTCTGTATAAATAGGGAGTTCTATAACAACAGGGTAAGTGTCAGGGTCACATAATACTTGTGCTTTCTTTTCCTTTTTCTTTTTTTTTGGGGCAGATCTTGAAAATGCTGCAGATTTGGCACAGATCCTGTCAAGAAGCTCCTCTTCCTGTCCTGCAAGCGGCCTTGACACAAAGCGGAAATGCAGACATTTGTAATAAAGTGTTTCACTTGAGCTTTTAAAGGTCTTTTGCTACAAATGGGTAATTGTTTTGAAAAGTGGCAAGTGGCATATTCTAGAATCATGCTGGTGTTTTTCTTCAGAGGTATGGGTGCATATTTCATTGCTCCTTTTTTTAAAGCTCACATATTTGAATGTGTTCATAAAGAACACACACAGTTTGCTGCACCAAGATTGGGTGATGGCCACTGGCGTAGTGGCTTTAAATGAGGTTAGGCACAGTCACAAAGGAGAAGCTGATTGCTAGCTATTAGCCATGATAGCTAAAATGTTCAGAGCCAGTAAAAATGAATATATTGGGTGCTAGGGACAAAACAATGGCAGAAGGCTGTTGTCTTTATGCTCTGCTTGTGTACATCCCACTGATCACTGTCAGACATTATGGTGGGGTAGATGGGCTCAAGTCTTTTGTTGTTTGTCTTTTGTTATCATGGGCAGTGATTATATTCATAGAGCATATTTTGCAAAGCCATCCAGCACTCATGACCAACTAATTTTTCTTCATTTCAATATCAACCAGTGAAAATACCTCCATATTCTTGCTTCATATTATAACTAGGGAAGTGCTTCGCATTACAATGGGAAGGGTTTGTGTAGAGTTCCTGGAGAGGGCAGGTCTACAGCTAGTTTACTGTTTCCTGCAAAACAGGAAAGCCATTGATAGTTGAGCCAGTCCCCCTTGTGTATTTCTGTTCCTTGGGTTTTATTAGTTTAGTGTGATGCAAGGATGGGATGGAACCCTGGGAGCTGGCTTGTTTGTATTTTGATCAGCTGGGCTCCAGAGGTGTGAATGGTCCCTGCCACACTGTGGCTTGTAGAAAGAACACAAGATATGCTTATATGGAGGCCTTAAAAAGACAGCTTTTATTTTTCAGAAGAAACATTTGTCTCCTTTTTGTGATGGTGAATAAAACATAGGAAGGCAAATGTTTGCTAAAGGCTTCAACACTGAAAAGGGCCCAGCATCATTTAAGAAAGATATGCTCACTGCAGCCTTATCAAGACAACCCGGATTTAGTAACCATCAACCAAGTCTTCTTAAATTCTGTAATGCACCTTTCTGAAGGCTGCCTTTGAGAAGCAACTGAAAGTTGTTGGTGGCACCAAATGTGATGACTCTTCTCTCTTTCAGTGCAAGTTGATAAGAGCAGATTCATGCCATGCTTTCTTAACAACACTGGCTTCTGATTATCCTCTGAGCACAGCTCAAGTTAAGAACATAAGAACAGCCCCACTGAATCAGGCCATAGGCCCATCTAGTCCAGCTTCCTGTATCTCACAGCGGTGCACCAAATGCCCCAGGGAGCACACCAAATAACAAGAGACCTGCATCCTGGTGCCCTCCCTTACATCTGGCATTGTGACATAGCCCATTTCTAAAATCAGGAGGTTGCACATACACCTCATGGCTTGTAACCCATAATGGATTTTTCCTCCAGAAACTTGTCCAATTCCCTTTTAAAGGCATCTAGGCCAGATGCCATCACCACATCCTGTGGTAGGGAGTTCCACAGACCAACCACATGCTGAGTAAAGAAATATTTTCTTTTGTCTGTCCTAACTCTTCCAACACTCAATTTTAGTGAATGTCCCCTGGTTCTGGTGTTATGTGAGAGTGTAAAGAGCATCTCTCTATCCACTTTATCCTTCCCGTGCATAATTTTGTATGTCTCAATCATGTCTCCCCTCAGGCATCTCTTTTCTAGGCTAAAGAGGCCCAAACACCATAGCCTTTCCTCATAAGGAAGGTGCCCCAGCCCAATAATCATCTTAGTTGCTCTCTTTTGCACCTTTTCCATTTCCACTATGTCCTTTTTGAGATGTGGTGACCAGAACTGGACGCGATACTCCAGGTGTGGAATTACCATCGATTTGTACAACAGCATTACAATATTAGCCGTTTTGTTCTCAATACTTTTTCTAATGATCCCAAGCATAGAATTGGCCTTCTTTACTGCCGCTGCACATTGGGTCAACATAAGAACATAAGAACAGCCCCACTGGATCAGGCCATAGGCCCATCTAGTCCAGCTTCCTGTATCTCACAGCGGCCCACCAAATGCCCCACGGAGCACACCAGATAACAAGAGACCTCATCCTGGTGCCCTCCCCTGCATCTGGCATTCTGACATAACCCATTTCTAAAATCAGGAGGTTTGCGCATATACATCATGGCTTGTACCCCATAATGGATTTTTCCTCCAGAAACTTGTCCAATCCCCTTTTAAAGGCGTCTAGGGTAGATGCCAGCACCACATCCTGTGGCAAGGAGTTCCACAGACCAACCACACGCTGAGTAAAGAAATATTTTCTTTTGTCTGTCCTAACCCGCCCAACACTCAATTTTAGTGGATGTCCCCTGGTTCTGGTATTATGTGAGAGTGTAAAGAGCATCTCCCTATCCACTCTGTCCATCCCCTGCATAATTTTGTATGTCGCAATCATGTCCCCCCTCAGGCGTCTCTTTTCTAGGCTGAAGAGGCCCAAACGCCGTAGCCTTTCCTCATAAGGAAGGTGCCCCAGCCCCGTAATCATCTTAGTTGCTCTCTTTTGCACCTTTTCCATTTCCACTATGTCCTTTTTGAGATGCGGCGACCAGAACTGGACACAGTCCTCCAGGTGTGGCCCTACCTTAGATTTGTACAATGGCATTATAATACTAGCCGTTTTGTTCTCAATACCCTTCCTGATGATCCCAAGCATAGAATTGGCCTTCTTCACTGCCGCCGCACATTGGGTCGACACTTTCATCGACCTGTCCACCCCCCCCCCAAGATCTCTCTCCTGATCTGTCACAGACAGCTCAGAACCCATCAGCCTATATGTGAAGTTTTTATTTTTTGCCCCAATGTGCATGACTTTACACTTACTTACATTGAAACGCATCTGCTATTTTGCTGCCCATTCTGCCAGTTTGGAGAGATCCTTCTGGAGCTCTTCACAATCACTTCTGGTCTTCACCACTCGGAAAAGTTTGGTGTCGTCTGCAAACTTAGCTACCTCACAGCTCAACCCTGTCTCCAGGTCATTTATGAAGAGGTTGAAGATCACTGGTCCCAGGACAGATCCTTGGGGCACATGCTTTTCACCTTTCTCCATTGTGAAAATTGCCCATTGACACCCACTCTGTTTCCTGGTCTTCAACCAGTTCTCAATCCACAAGAGGACCTGCCCACTAATTCCCTGACTATGGAGTTTTTTCAGTAGCCTTTGGTGAGGGACTGTGTCAAATGCCTTCTGAAAGTCCAGATATATAATGTCCACGGGTTCTCCCGCATCCACATGTCTGTTGATCTTTTCAAAGAATTCTATAAGATTCATGAGGCAAGACTTACCCTTACAGAAACCAGCTGATTCCCTCTCAGCAAGGCTTGTTTGTTCTATGTGTTTTGAGATTCTAGTTCCTGGCCTGACCTTTCAAACCCTCTGTAGCTTAGGGTGCAATCCTAACCAAATTTCCAGCACTGGCATAGCTGTGCCAGTGGGGCATGTGCTGCATCCTGCAGTTGCAGGGCAGTCACGGAAGCCTCCTCAAAGTTAGGCAATGTTTGTTCAAACCTTGGGTTTGCATTGCCCTTCGGTGCTGGAAAGTTGGTTAGGCTTGCCCTCTTACACTCTGTGCATTTTACATGTGCACCAATATGCACTTAAGGTTGCTAACTCTGACTGCCTCCAAAAAACTCTGAGGGGTTTTTTGTTGTTGTTTTTTACCCCAAACATGATGTAATAATGGACATTCCTGGAGGTGCTGTTAATCTCCAGGTTTGCTTTCAGTAGTTTCCTGAGGATTGATGCCAATTCCTGGAGACACTAAACCAATCTTGAAGGATTGGTCCCTTCCCCCCCATCCACTGTAGTAGCTCTGCTCAAAGCAAATACAGCTGGAAGGGGAAACACAGCCTTCTCTGCAGTGGCTGCAAATTGTCTCTTAGGAGGATGGTTGAGGCTGTTCTTATCCAGGAAAGGATAAGAATAGGGTTTGGAATAAATTTAGGTTTGATCTTGTTAGTGTTTTGTTTATTAAAAATGTAAAATTAATTAATAATAGTAATGACTGACTCGTATTAATATCACTTATTAGTAACAACATTAATTGCTTTATAGGCTTTACATTCTTTGTCTTTGAAATTTTAATTATTAAGTCTGAATGGTTCTACAGGAAGATGACATATAAATTTTAAAAACAAGCAGGCAAAAGAAATAAGGACATAAATGGGCTATGTCTTCATTGATTCAGAGCCCAATCTTATGCCTATCTGCTTAGAAGTAAGCCATTATAGGCAATGGGGCTTACTTCCAGGTGAGGATAGGATTGAAGCTTCAGTTGCATCCAGGTTTAAAGCCACCAGAAGGGGTCCTAATTATGCCTCCTTTGGTGTAAAAACGGAGTGTATCAAGGATCTTTTGGGAATCAATGATGTTCTACAATAGCACAAAAAGAGGCTTTTGTGGGTTGGTTTCTAATCTCCATACCCCCTTGTGCTTATTTTATAATTTATATCTCTTTTTTGACAGCTGTGTTATTTAACCAAGCCTGGCTGACAATTATTCAAAAATGTAGTGAAAAATAACTCCACCAAAAGCCATTTGGATTGCGATGGAATGATATTTGCAGGGGACAAAAAAATTGCCAGTGACATTTAAACTGATTTTGTTTCAAAATGGTAATATCCAGAATCACAGCACAAGTGAGCCACTGCTCTGATAAATGCATTTAATTATGAAAAGTGCAAATTGCATCTAGGCACAGTGTGACATGCTCAGATGATAGGAAGGCCTGAACAGACCCCTCCGCAGCCAATTTCATGCAGCCCTTTTGCTTACCATTTGTCTCAGCAATTCTCATCTTTATTTGAGCTTGTTTCTGCTGCCTCCATGCATCAGGTAGAGCAAATTCTTTTTCGTTTCAATTAACCCTTCTATGCCTTTGGGATAATAACTGGTTCCAAAGAGGTTCAAAAAAATAAGTACAGTACATACAGCTTTTATCCCTAGCTCATGCTACTTCATCCTCCCTGTATTTTTCTCTAATAAAAGAGTCAATTGTTCTGTGGTGTTTCAACTCTCCCTCTCGCTGTTCTGTTTTCCTTCAGTGTGAGGGGTTTGCGAAAAGGGCATTGGGGTCAGTTAGAATGCAGTTAAAGCAAGTAGAGGAATGCATGTCCAAGACATTGGGGGTCTAAGCGAACCAACACAGGACAGCTGGTACAGCCACCCAGAAATACACAGTCCAAATCATACCTCTGCCCTGAACTCGTGAGGTGATCTCAGGCAGGTGATCTCAGTCTCAGCCTTGTGCAATATGGGGATAATAATAATCTGACTGACTTCACTGGGTGCTCTGAAGAGCACATCAAAAGAATGTATTCAAAATGCTTTGGATTATAAGTTAAAAATTAAAAAATGGTATAAACTTCCTAGAGCTGATCCAAAGTATTGCCTTGGCCACTTTTTAATGAATTTGGGAAAGAAGGGACGTGAAGAACCCCCTGGAATCCCTCCAGTGTATCTTGATTTGGCTTGTTTTGTAACTGCAATCCGCCATGGGAGAAGCAAGGCAGAAGAAGCAGACTGCCTCTTCCCCATGCCTCTTCCCCATGGCTTCCCAGTATGGCAAAGTGAGGAAGCTTTTCTTAAACCTAAGGCATTAGACATCACTCCCTTAACTTCTTGACTTGTGTCAGGAACTGAGCACAGTGTTAAAAGGAAGAAGATCGCCCTGGTGCCTCAGGAACACAGAGAGCTTCCCACAGTACAATGGGTGAAAATTGCCTACTTTCACAATCTTGAACAAGTTGAATTGGCAGTTTGCACTTAACACAACAATTGTATTATGTAAGCTAAGGAGGTGATAATTTTTTAGTTTCCCCCCCCCCCCAGTGTATTTTATACCTTCATGGTTGTGAATGGCAGATCTAGGAGGAGCCCAGAATGTCTCACATACGGTGTAGCAAGTCTGCTGAAAATAGTAGCTTAGGAGATACCAAAGGAACATTGCGTGTTTAAAATAGACCTGCTAGAATTAGAATTCACTAAAATTAGAAAATCTTCAAAAGGTCCCTGAATGAGGAGTCACTGGAGTCCTAGAACTTTCTTACATTAGGCCTGCAATTAACAAGACCCTCATACAGCACAGGAATTCTGAAGCACTTTGCTTATTCAAGGACTATATTGCATCACATCTTTGGTGACGATGTTTTCTTTGGAAGCTGGTTAATTATGTTCTTTCAAGAACACCATGAAAGCCTGCCAGTTTTGAATGCTGAACTTTTTGTTTTGAACTCTGACAGTTTAATTGGCATCTTCTGCTGGAAGAGATGGAGCAAAATGGAAACAAGTAAAATGCGTCACACAGATGTGAGAGGAGGACAACTGTCCAGAATGAATGCATTTTAATGTCAAAGAGCGTCAGGAAAAAGTGGAGAGTACATTTGTTCTTGAGAAGTAGCCTGTGCCCCAGCAAGGAAAAGCTTTTTTGCTGGTGCTGCTCTTTTTGAAAACATTTGTCTTGTTGTGCAAAGTTCAGAAGAGGAGGAGAAAGCCTCAGTACAGGATGCATAACATTTTGCTCTTTGCAAAATTAGCAGAATACTATTTGCACCATTGTGATCTGACCTAAGGTGGGCTGCACCAGTGGTGGTTATGGTTCTGTTTTTTTTTTCTTTTTAAGTTTTTCAAGGAGAGAAGCAGAGATAACATGGGAAAAAAATGAGGCCCAACGGTGACAGGGAAAGGAGAAAGAGAAACTGAAATTGCCATTACCTGACTCTTGCATGTCAGCAGCCAAAGAAGTCCTGATTAGGCTTTATGGAAGAGAGGGCATGAGGTGGTCGACAATGTTAAAATCAGAGAAAACACATGCAGTGACAGAGAAAAAAAGAAAAGCCAAAATATGGTATACAAAAATAAAAGTGGTCCCTAGGAAGAAAGTCAGAGTAAAAGTGGGGCTAGGCCTCAACAGTTGGACCATTGGCTTTATGCTATACACATATATAAACTACCTACGCGTCTCTGCTGCTACTTTTTTCTTTGTAGTAACACAATTGGGTGGTGTGCTTTGTACTGCAACTTCACTCTGAAGGGCTAGGCCCTCATCATTTTTCAAGGATACGCCTCATTTTTTAAATCTGAAAAGGAGGTTCTTAGTTTCACTGGTTTTGGAGCAATAAACAGTCTGGTGTCCTTTCGTTTGGCTGATCTGCCAGATCTTCTCCTAGAGAATTGAACTGCCATGGTTTTTCTTCTACATTAAGAGATGGACTGGTACTAGAGATGGGCTGAGGTTCAGGCGGTACAATAGCTGGCTTTTCAGAGGGTATGGGATTCTCTGCATAAAACTGATCATGCTGTTTGTCACCAGATGGAGCTCCAGTGCCGAATAAATAGTGATTTAAATGGCTCCCAAAGCACGGGATCCTCTTGAACCCAAATGCGGCGTATTGTTCTTTCCTTTCATCTTCACTTCCAAGAGCTGCCGTTTTCATCCCTTCTGGTGGTGGAATATTTTCAGGAACATGCTGCACAGAAGGTGCACTTTCAAGCTCTCCGTTGAATGGGCTTGCCCCTGTGTTCTGGGTGAGGATATTGTGTGTATCTCCTCTGATGCAGTTTCCATAACAAGGACTATCCCTTGTTGGGAGTAATCCAGTTTCATGGTTGGTGTCATGACCAATCTGTGGGCCTACTTGTGATTCGGAGCATGGCGGACTCTTCTCTGGACCTGATTTCTCTCCAAATGAACCCAAGTTTTCTCCTTGATTTGATGGGTTTGTTCCAGTCTGTAATGAAGTGCTCCTGTGACTAGAAGGAATGCCAGGTGGATACAGAGCATGTCTGACATGTTTTGAATGGATGCTGTCTGGATACGATGAACTTCCTCTTTGTTCCCAAGAAGCAAGCCTGAACTGAGGAGCACTTCTTAAGGGTGCCAATAAATTTTCTCTTGGCACTTGTGAATCACCTGCACAGCACAAATCGCTGGCTGTAGGGTATGTGACTGTTCTATGTTCTCTTGGGTAGTCTTCTGGATATTGTAGGGTGTTCGGATAATGTCTTCTTTCTGCAACACTGGCTCTGGAAAAGTGTGCACTCCTCTGCATGGTTCCCCCTGTATTCTCAGTATGTGTTGGGTTTCTTCTAAACTCTGTGGAGTAGGTATTGAAGTAGGGTGAAATTTCTTTCTGAGTAGGTGGACCTACCATTTGGGGTCTCCAAGTATCTGTTTCAGAGTATTGTGACCTCTCTTGTGGGAAAGTGGAGCTCTGTTGTGGAGAGTTTGACCCTTGGTTTTGCAGATTCCTTTCTCTGTGTCCAGCCTTGTTGTTCATGCGATATGGGATATTTTCTATTTTTCCCATGCGTTCTTCTGCACCGTAAACTGGAGAATGTTCTTCTGGAGTCCATCGATTAATGTCCTCATATGGTAACGTATCTCTTTGCTTGACTGGATTCTCTGTGAAATACTTTGGATATGCATGGTGCTGAGGTTCATTGTATGGGTAATTTCTATACTCTCTGTCTTGTTCAAGTAAATGTTTGTCACGGGACCATTGGCTTTGTCTGGGATATGGTTCGTGCCCCTGCTGAACGAAAGAATCACTTCTGGGATAGGAGTTCCTTTGCATTTGAACTGAAGGTAACATTGGAGGGTATGATGGCCTTTCCCTTTGGCTGACTGGACCTACTGTGGGAGTGTTTTCTTTGTCTTCCCATGCACCAGGAAGAAAAGGTCTGGTACGTTGGCCATAGGAATTATTTTCAGAGTAGGCGATGTGGCCCTTTGGATCAAAAGAATTTGATGGATACTTTGAGTTATACCTTGGAAGTTCTTCTTGGAAGACCCGTGTGTTCTCCTGGTTGTTCCACATGTGATTTTGTGGATGTGGAAATTGTTCTCTTCCATGATCTGAAGGATGAAAAACCTGTTCTTTCCAATTATATGGATGGGTTTCTGTCTCCATTGGAGTTCTTCTTGTAGCTGAAAATTGTGTCTGATGAGAAAGTGAGTTTGACTGGTGCTTTCCAGAAGGTTGTAACCAATCAGTTTCTTCTCTTCCATTATAGATGTTCTCAATTTGACCTAATTTATTAAACTGTGGATTCATGGAACGGCCTTCAGGTGGAGAATTATTTAAACCATTATCTCTTTGGACTGGATCTTTGTTCCTTTGGTTTTGGGGGTCAGAACTAGGAAAAAGCACTCTTTCCCTTTGACCTGATGGGTTCCTCTCAGGATGATAGGGTTGCTCTTGCTGCCCATATAGGTTAGTTCTAGTGTTGATTAAGGGATGATTGCTGTTTGTAATCTGGTGATTGCCTCTGTAGTTAGAATTCTCTCCATTACCCAAGGGATACATTGGGTTTTCAGTTTGACCAGAGGGATTCCCTCTGGAAACCAAAGTGTTGTGCCTTATATCATGCATACCTGGATGGGTTTTAGGGAAATATGAGCCATACCCTGTGGATTGCTGATTACCTGATTGAAAGCTTTGAATGACATCAGCATTTGGAAAATTGGCTCTCTGGCTTGATTGATTAATGCCATTCTGTGCTGCTCCATCGCTTCCTGAGACATGAGCAGTAGGAAAAGGTGTTGGGACCCCATTTCCTCCAAGCAAGTTGCTTTCAAGGGGTGGAGAATTGGCTCCACTGCCTATTGCACTGAGTCCAGGGATGGTTGCATTCCCTCCTTGACCAGATAGATTGGGGACAGTTGAATTTGTCTCAGGGACTGTTGCATTTGTTGCAGGATCAGCTGCTGGAGGCTCTTTGGTGGCTTCTTTTTCTTTGGGTGTCTCAAAGTCTTGTTCATACATCTCCTCAGAATAATAGGGTGGCCTGCCTCCCATTCCTTGGTAGCCATATCCAAAATAGGGACTCTACAAATTTATATTAATAAAAATTGTAGGAATTTTATATAAATTATAACTTAACAAATTATGCATTTTATAGATTATAGAATTTATAATGTAGATCATAATGTATAAATTATAAAGGTATACACATATAAATCATGTACATTTTAAAAATATTCTATATTTCAAAGAATATAACAATACAAAAGTATAATAAATTTTTATACCGGTAATAAACTTCTTTTAACTCAGTTTGATGCAACTTTGAAATGTTTTTGACTCTAATGGTTGGCAACCTTCAGTCTCGAAAGACTATGGTATAAGCCTACAGCACCTGGTATTCCCAGGCGGTCTCCCATCCAAGTACTAACCAGGCCTGACCCTGCTTAGCTTCCAAGATCAGACAAGAGCAGGCATGTGCAGGGTAACAGTTGCTGTTGACTCTAATAAGACTTTGACATCACAGTAGGGTAAAATGTCCTGGAGTATCCCTTTGTTCATAACATAACAATCTAAAAATTGAAATCAGCACAGGTGGACCCTCGTTATCCACAAAGTTTCCATTCCTGGACCCCTCTTGGATACAGATTTCCACGTGCAACCAGTCAAGCAGATTTCAGGATCCACTGAGCTCTGAACATGACCGGAGCCTTGTTCCGGTTGTGTCCAGACCTGTTCTGAGGCCCAGACTCCACGGCCCTCAGAATGAAGGTCCTAGAAGGGCGCTTCCAGTTTTCAGCCGAAAACCAGAAGTCGCCTTCCGATGCTTTCATGGGAATTTCCGAGGCCCATGGAGGACTATGCAGCGTCTGCAGGCCTCAGAATAGCCTCCAGAGGCTTCAGGTTGGGCCAAAACTAGGTTGGAGGTCCAGAGGACCTGCACTGAGCCAACTCCGTGGATCAAAAATCCGTGGATAAGTAGGCTCAACCTGTACATACTGTAGCTATGGTGTATGAGACCTGACTGCAAGTAAACTCTGTATGAAGGTCACAGTAGCTTCCCAAGTGATCACTGACCTATTATAGTACAATCTTATCACTGGATTCCCTCATCTCCAATTGTTCCCTTCCCAATAGCCTCATACATGGCATATTCCCATATGATCCCAGTTATATTTGTTGAATTTACCCCTTCTTCGCTGTTAGGTGGTTGTGGCCTTCCAAATCCCAGAGGCAGACGCTGTGGAAATAGAAAATCAAATAAGCTTAGAGGGATGGAGGGGAAGGGCATAGACATTAAATTGCAAATATGGAAAACTTAAGCACTAGGATACACATGATGTATTATCAAGAGTTTTTTTTTTCCATTTGGTAAAATGAGCTTTTGAAATTGAATATTAAGGATATTCATTCCCTTTGAGATCTCTTCTTCAATTGCACCAAATCAGATACCTAAACTCTCTTGTCTTGTTTTAATTCAATTTTAAATGGAAGAAATAGGACCAAACTAGACATGATATTGGGGATGTGTAAATACATCTGTGCTTTCTTTAAACTTTTACAAATAACAGCCAATGGGAGTGTGGAATCTGGATCAGGACTACATCATAGGGAAAATCCTTAACCCTGTACCATTTTACCAATGAAAATTCCCTGCTCCATGATTCTAATCTAGATAGGACTCTCATATTTAGTATTTGTAAAGGTATGAAGATAGCAGAGATACGTTCATGTACTGTCTCGAATCTTTTTCAAAGGACCTGAGAAGAAGCATCAGGCTAATCAAGGAGGCCTTGGAGCCTCTAGGCCTCTCTCACTGCTACGTGAGAGACAGTATGTATTTGATGTTATGTTAAAGATACAATTCTATGCACATTTATCTGGAAATAAATTCTACTGAAGACAGTGGGACTTCTGGGTACACATGTGCAGGCTAGCATGCTGATATACCCTTTTCATTTATTTGGGATATCTTTTTTAATCCCACCTTTCAATTTTAAAGATTTGTTTTAAAACGATTGCAGCTCACTCTGAGAGTTTGAGATGAAATCAGCTGCATCTTTAAATGACATAATACGTTTCAAAGTAGAAATAAATGACAGGAAAATAATGCACTCTAATGAAAGATTTTTTAAAAGTTGATTTTATTGTTGTATAGTTTTCATGGGGTGTGGCTATAAGGTGTGTCATGATGAGCTCTGGTGCTTCAAAATTTACCACTGGGCATCATATCTTATTTGGCCTTTAATAGTGTATTGGAGTGGACATACATAATTATGTGGAATTCCTCAGGTTTTATGGGGTGATTTGTTTTAAAAAATTAACTCTATCTCTCTGAAACCCAGTAATACCATACAGACACACGAACCATTTCAAAAATCCTAGTACAGGTCGTGCCTTGTTATCCACTGGGGCTTCCGTTTTGGAAGACCCAGTGGATAAAATCAGTGGAAAAATAGCTTTAAAGACCCACTTCCAGGTTTCTTGCGCCTCCATTGTCAGCCCAGAATGCATTGGTATAGACCAGGGGTGTCAAACTTGTTTCATACAGAGGGCCAAATAGCATTCATGATGCCTGCTGAGGGCTGGAAGTGATGTCATTAGGCAAGAAGTGATGTCGTTAAACTGGTTATAACCAAAAATAAGCACTTTTTCTCACTTAGGAACACATTAGCTGCAAAAGACAGAAGAGAAAATACATAAATCTTGATAATCTTTCAAAATATGGGAGAGCCCAATTTTCATGTGGGCTGCCCTTTCAGCACTAACACCTTAGCTCTGCTCAGCAGCTAATAGGATAAAAAACTTTTCACAGGCTGCTGGTATAGACACTATACCGAATTCAGCCACTGGTGAATAATGAAATTACAGGTGAAGTGAAATGAAATTACAGGTGTGCCCCATTATCCGCTGCGGTTCCATTTCAGACTCCCCCATGGATACCTGAAACTGTGGATACTGGGGACATCGTTAAAAAAATAGGGGAAAGTTTAAAAAATCTTGGTAAAACAAGATTTTTTTAAATGTTCTTCTATCTTCTTAAGAGGTGTCCCTGGTATCCATGGTATCTGTGGATAATGAAACTGTGGGTACCAATTCCCTGGATAACAGGGCATGCCTGAATAATTATTTAGCGGCACAAAGGTAGGAAATGGGATTTTGCCATTTTTTCCTTGTTACAAGGCATTTAAAAGTGGACCTCTGTATCAGTGGTGAGTCAAATCAGAAGATACTGAAGTGCCACCTGTAATACAGTACACAGTTTCTCTAGAACTTAGTAAACAGAGCAAGGTGGACCTCTTCAGAAAGGGCATTCATTCCAAACTTGCAGTGCCACAGTGAAGAAGCCATTGTATTACACCTTCATTAGACATAGAAGATGGACCTAAATTTCATTTAGTTAGAGGGAAGCTACATGATTAGGCAAATGACTTGCTGCTGCTTTTTGGTAGGCTGTACCACACAATAAGAGGGAATTTAACACATTTGAATGCTTTCCCATTTACCACCTTTCTGCACATAAAAAAACTTGCATGCTAGTGTGGCGACTAAAATAGAATCAGAACAAGAACATTCCTCAGGATGGAGGCTTGACCATTGTAGAGTTACATAGCAGTAATTGTGTCTGTCAGTCCTGATAACTCAAGCTACTTTAGCTGTAGGATTGAGATAAACGGAATTTCCCTAGTGCAATGTATGTCCCTGTAATTGTCACAGGTTGGTCAGAAAAAGTTGGGGCAATTTGTTCAAGTTAGTTAAGACTTAGCATGCTTAGTCTTCTTGCATTTTTGTAACAGTTGTTCCAAGATGGATTTCAGGCTGAAGTTTCTATAGATAAGGAACATAACAAACCCCTGTTACTGCTGTTTAGCCTTGTATGTTACACCTAGTTTGCCCCATACACTAGAGAAACAGGAAGGCTTTAAATGGAATATATTACCCCTTGGTATGGGCCAAATGGCTGTTGATGGAATCCTCCTTGACCAAAAATCTACAAAACAAAAGAAAAATTATATCACCTTATTGTAATATTGGTTTTATTATCTTTGATAGTAAATGCTATCAATATCCACATGCATGTAAATAAAACAGTAATTCTGAAGAAAACACATTCTTTGTCTTTATTGATGCACTGCACACGTCATGGGTCACAACCACCACCATCTCAGAAGACAAATTCCTTTCTCTTGGGATGCATCTTCTAAGAAGGTATCTGCCACTTGTGGATTTATACGTGCTTGCATAAAAATAATTATGAAAATCTCCTGCCTGATGAACTGGAGGCAATTTTTAATTGATTAAAGTATTTTGGCCCCATTAAACTACTTGATTCAGACATTGCAGACATTGAGGCCTAAACACTGCAGACATTGTCTGCAATGTCTAGAGGCCTAGACACTGCAAACAGGTCCAGACATTGCAGGCCTAAACACTCAATTCTTCATGTGCACTAAATTAAAAACATCATTCACCTGTGGAAAATGCCAGGGATGTTGCTGATTTGGAGGAAATGCCTGGAGATGAAGAGAAAATGTCACTATCCATGTGAAACAAACAATTAGTGCATAAAAGCAAGCAATAATCTGTTCCAAGATTTAGCCAGGACATTGCAAGTCATACTCTTTTAATATCAGACCACTCACAAGTTCTCCACGTAAAAATCCTTTGGAGGGGCACAGTGGGATTATTACATTAAGAAGAGCAGCATGAGTAGATTTCTGGTTTTGTCCTGTTATTGAAGTCTTGGGTTTGCCTTTGCACACTGACGTTTTTGCCGCTACAGACTCCCACGGCTACCCTCCAGAAGTTATTTTAAGTGATGATTGAATATACTAATTTAGCATGCAAAAGTTTAAGAATATTCTTTAGTGGCTGTCACTGTAGTTGCAGAAGGTTGGCAACCAAGGTTATTTCTTCGTTAAGAGTCTGGGTAGCAGAGAAAATTATTCCCAAATGCACACAATCACAAGTGACCTACCACTCAATGCCTTGCAGGTGAATAAGTGAACTGCCTCCTTGGAAACACAGTAGGGAGGGAGAATCCAGGGGAAGTAAATGGGCAGGAAGAAGGAGGAACCAGAGTTGTGTTGACGGTGGGAGCTGGTGGATTAGGCAGTAGCGACCACTGGATCCTATCCCTTATTTTCCAACCCAGCATGCTCCATAACTCTCCTTGAACTTGTGCCAGCAAAATGGCTGGCACAGGTCTGAGGAGACCCATAGAGGATTGGGCAGCCTACCAGGAGGTAAATAAAAAAAAATACTTTCCTCCTAGTATTGGCAACCTTCAGTCTCGAAAGACTATGGTATCGCGCTCTGAAAGGTGGTTCTGGCACAGCGTCTAGTGTGGCTGAAAAGGCCAATCCGGGAGTGACAATCCCTTCCACACCGGGAGCAAGTGCAGTCTGTCCCTGGTCTGTCTCCCTGGCTATGGGCCTTCCTTCTTTGCCTCTTAGCCTCAGACTGTTGGCAAAGTGTCTCTTCAAACTGGGAAAGGCCATGCTGCACAGCCTGCCTCCAAGCGGGCCGCTCAGAGGCCAGGGTTTCCCACTTGTTGAGGTCCATCCCTAAGGCCTTCAGATCCCTCTTGCAGATGTCCTTGTATCGCAGCTGTGGTCTACCTGTAGGGCGCTTTCCTTGCACGAGTTCTCCATAGAGGAGATCCTTTGGGATCCGGCCAAGACTGTTCAATTCCCTCCACCACCATCACCATAGCATGCAACATGCATTCCATTGGTGCATGGCATAACGTGGCGGGGGATAGGACTGGGCTGTAAGACAAGTAGAAAAGATGCTTCACTCCCTGGTTTGCATCATGATGAAAGCTGCATCCCCTGAATTTCTGCTTATCATGCAACAGCTGAATGAGCAGAACCTCATCAGGATAAAAGCTAGCAAACTTCCTGCCATCTCTTATAGTGCAGCCAGACTGTTGCCTTCCAAATAAGAAGAGCTCCTGGACCAAAGGGCCATCTAATTGAGGCATCTGTTTCCAACCGTGGACCAGAGAGATGCTGCAGGAAAACTTTCAAGTGGGCATCACATATCATTAGACTGTACAATGCCACCAACTAGCCATCTCTGGAAGGAATCCTTCACTCAAGACTAACAGGAAGGTGCGCCACATTTTAGCAAAGGATCCACTTCCTTGTAATAATCAAATTGCTCAATGAAGAACATGAGTTTATATTTGAAGTTGCTGGTTTACCTGAGGCTGTTGCTGCTTTCCACCCTTGGGATGCAAGACTGGCACTTGTTGGTGAGTCTGAGAAGGGTTTGCTGGATTGCCATTTTGAAGCTGTATTTTTGGTGGTTGCTGTACTCTTGGCTGTGGTTGTTGCTGGACTGGTCTCTGTGGTTGCTGGACTGGTCTCTGTGGTTGTTGCTGGACTGGTCTCTGTGGTTGCTGGACTGGTCTCTGTGGTTGCTGTGGAAACTGAGGCCTGGGCTGTGGTTGGCTATTTGGCTGCCTGGCCACTGGAGTCTGGCGAGGCTTGTGCTGGGGAAATCTGGCTGCTTGGTGTGCTGGTGTCTGTTGCTGCCAGAGATAAAATCCCTGCAGAGGTGATATAGGCTGCTGGGCATAGGGCTGCGGCAAACTTGAGCGGTAGCCAAACAGGGCAGCAGCCAGTTGAGCCAGCTGAAATAAACATTTTAAAACAGCACGTGTTAAAAAGACACACACTTACTGAAGTGACTGCATCTGGTTGCTAGCAACACCTGGAGGACAACCTCTTCCACAACCTATCCCCTGAGATCATCTGGGGGGCCCTCTTACATGTCCTACCATTAGCCAAAGCTAGGTGGCAGCAACAGGGGTGAGCACCTTCTCTGAGGCAGTACCACAGGTCTGGAATTCTCTCCCACTAGAGTAGTGATTCCCAATCTTTTGGAGTCCGCGGTCCACTGAGGCAAAAATTTGAATTGTCGTGGATCACATGCAATGGCCACCCTCACCCTCCTACTCACAAAAAATACAATTAAATATGTAATAATTAGAGATTTATTAGATATATTATTTATAGAGAAGATTTAAGTGTGGCTGCTTTCATTGCTGGCTGTGGGTAGTTCATTCTCCACTCTCTCTCACTTCCATGGGGAAGTGTCTCCTGAACAAGCGCTTTCCAATGGACTGCCAGAGAGGGCGGAGAATGAACTGTCCACAGGTACAGCCAATGCTTCAGTGCCAGCTGTGGCTGCAGGCAGTCCATTCTCTGGTGGTCTGTTGGGGAGCACTCACTCAGCAAGTTGCTGGAAACATCATCTGCTGCTGCGGGCAGTCCATTTTCCGCCATATCTCTTAGTCCGTGGGGGAGCACTTGCTTAGAGAGATGCTGGAAGTGATTGAAGTTGATCTTTTTCTGGTTCACTTCTCAGGGTCTTGTGGACCATGGGTTGGGAACCAGTGCACTAGAGTTAACTGCCCCTTACCCGTTGACTTTCTGGCAGGGACTGAAAAACTTTATTTTTCATTCTGGTTTTTCTCTTAGTTGTGGCTACTGAGATTTGTTCTCCTTTTATCATGTTAACCACCTTGGACACCTTAATTTTAAGGTGAAAGGAAAGGCAAACATTTTTCAAAATAAATAAATGTGGATCTTTCCCCCATTACACTTTCCACATGTCTTCCTGCTTGTCCAAGTGGTGAAATGTTCCAGAGGCAAAACTACTGTTCTGCTTCTCTTGAATGTGCACCGGAGTAACTTAAGGCATCTTTGAAATATTTGCTGTATATACAACATATATTAAGCAGACCATATACAGGCAGAGCACAGTAAGGGCAAACCTACTCCTATAAGCAGTCAGCACAGCATCAGAGTCCCAGGGAGCAACTGTGTACCCCCAGCATCTGTTAACCACAACTAAGCTGATTTCTCTCTCTGTCCATTCTAACTGCAACACTGCTGTTTCTCACACAGACAATCTGCCAAACAACAATCACAGTTCCTCTTGACACCTGTAGGCAAATTGCTTATTTAGGAGACACCCACAACCATTTAAGGAACGTTTAAGTTTCCATTTGTTAAATCCTTGGCTCTAATCAGGTGACACTTTAAGGCAAAACCATAGTAATACTCATTCATAGTAATCCAGACAAGGCACACTAACTGCATCTCATAATTAAACATTGGCTGCTATCAGGCCTAACTAATTAACATACTGATTTTAACAGTATACTTAGGGAAACAGGCCAACCTTGAGTGGAGATTCCAGTTTTATGTGTGTTGTATTGCAGTAGCAGCTGTGAATGGGTCTTGCATGCTATTTTTTTTTTTAAGATTCTTCCACCAGTGTACCTCTTCAGACGTTTCCCCATACGTGTTCCTCAACAGTTCAGGGTTGGATGTGGGTGGGAAAGCACATACCACTTAGCTCAGCCCATCAATGATGCTATAATGAAATCTCTCTTCGTGATTGATGTTTGTGTGCAGCTACAAATGCTGTTTATCATCCCATGATTACCACGTTCCAGGGTGGCAATCTGAGGAGGATATTTCCCCCATGATCAGCATTTGCTGCTGTAAAGGGGAGGAAGGGAAAGGGGCAAAGCTTCAAAGCTGGCAAGACAAGTCTAGGCAGTGCTCTCTCCTGCTCCCTCTCCCGTGCATACATGGAGGAGAGCCTGTGTTTTTAAATTTACAAAGTAAGACTATATACTCAGAATTTCCTTATCGTTATGGCAGAATAACTAATCCATGTTGTGAAGAGATCCTGTATTCTTACCTAAGTGCCCAACTGGATCAGACCAAGATCCCTCACAGCACCATCTTATGCATGTCTACTCAGAAATAAGTCCCCAAATGTTCAATGGAACTAATACCCAGGAAAGTGTGCATTGGATTGCAAGGTCAGTCTAGCACAGGGTGTCAGACATAAGGCTCAGGGGCCAAATGTGGCTCCTGGAAGCAATTTATCTGGCTCCCATTATAATTGGGCTGTCTCATATCTTGAAAATACGAACAAGATTTGCACATTTTCTCTTCTGTCATTTGCAGCTAATGAGAACAAAAGTGCTTATTTCTGGCCATCAGCTGCTTAATGATGTCATTTCCGACCCTCAACAAATACCATGAATGCTAACTTTGGCCCTTTTTATGAAGTGAGTTTGAAACCCCTGGTCTAGCATTCTTGGCAAGAATCCCAGCAACCCATAAATGTTACATGGTCCATTGAAAATTTGTCATTGATCAATAGTGGAGAATGAAGGGCAAGGAAGGAAGGAAGCTTTAGCAGAAATCCTTTCCTTCTTTGAAAAATGTGCATTAAAAATAATAAAAAAGAGGTTCTGAAGTTCAGGTACTATCTGAACACTGTTTGCAAGGCCCTATGTCTGCCACTACCCCTTACTATTTACCAGGGAATTGTCCTTTGTTGGCTTCCTTATATCAACAGGAAGAAATACAGTCACCTGTCATCTTATGTGAAGATTACACTTAGAGGGTGGTATGTAAAGCCAAAATGGCATACACTCAAAATTTCCTTGAAAACCCTTTATAAAGGGGGGCCCCCTGTACCAACAGATTGGGTCCAAGGCTCCCCCATGTGCATCCCCTCTAGAGGCGAGGGGAGCGGAGCTTCCCTGGGCCTCCTAATACCTTATCAGGTATTTAAAACAGCACTTCCAGTTTTTCCAAAAAACTTTGAAGTCATGTATTTTAGCTCTAACACTCAGTCTGAGCCCAGCAGTGGCCATGGTTGGATGTCCGCAGCCTCTGCTAGGCTCAGACCACCCTCCAGAGGCAAGAGGAGAAGAGCTTCCCTCACCTCCAGAGGGTGAGGGGGGGTTGCCCATATTCATGGTTTCACTTAATCGTGGTGGATTCCAGAATGGAACCCTCGCGGATACAGGCACACTCCTGTATATGAAAAATACATACTGTCTCTTCAAAAATTATGAGATAGACTGGAATTGAGACTGAATGATAGGACAGCAGCTTCATTCTCTGATCTCAAGTTCACTCTCAGGCACGTACAGTACTTGTTATCCATGGGGGTTCTATTCTAGGAACTCCTGTGGATACTGAAACCCATGGATGATGAAATCTGTGGGTCTTGGAACCCTCTAATTTTCTAGAAGTGACCGGTCACCTCTGCGCTCCAGTCACCTCTAGAAGGTCCATGTTGGACTGACCCTGTGGATTTGAGACCCACGGATAGTGAAATCCCCAGGTCCTGAATATGATGATATCGTGGGCCCACTGTATTTAGTAAGTGGAATGGCTATTCTGTGCTTCTTCTTCTGTGCTATTTAAACTGTTTCTTGTTTGCTGGATGCATATCATATGCATAGCAAGTCAAGGTGCACATGATGAAGGGTGACTATACTTAACATTCGGTTTGCCAACTGCAACGTGTATTTTCCAAGAATCAAGGAGAGTGAACTTACTTGTGGGGAGTTCATATAGCCATACGGACCAAACTGCGCCATCTGTGAGCAAGTACACATATTAGACTGTGTTTAAACCAGAAATCCACAAAAAGGAGGCAAGCACAACACATGAAAGTTCTGTTGCTGTAAGTTTACAAGGTTTATGAGTTTCCGTTGATTCAACTTGATTGAAAATCCATTGCGCTACAGCAGTGCCATTCATGTGATGACTCCCCCCCAACAGTGCCCCCAGCAGTGCAAGTCAAGTGATGACTCCCCCCAACCCCCCTCCCGGCATTTATTATTTTTATTTTTAATAGTGGCACTAGAATGTTCTCGTTAAACCTGAAAACCTCAAGCTACTTATTTAATAAATATGCGTATAGCGCTTTCTCATGCGCAAACAGTTTTTCATGTACAGGATTATCTTGATATTGTCCTTACCAGCAACTCTGTAAGCTGAATAAATATTATTGTACCCACATTGCAGTTGGGAAAACTGAGGCTGGGAGGGAGTAGTTTACCTAAGGCCCCTTATGTCCAATCCTATTTCCTTGAAACCCCAGCATGCTGCCAGGTATGCCAGAGCTATTAGGACCCTGCCGTTGAGGTAGCCCCTATGCTGATGGCTGCTGCATGGATGCCGGTGCAGCAGCCAGAAAGCCGTGTGTTGCTATTCGTACTGTGCTGACCAGCTGCCAGTGGCTTTCTGCTGGAGGAGTTGCGGGAATGAGGTAGGGACAGTGGCAGGAAGAGCTTGTCGCTGCCAGATTCCAAACCTCTGTCCTGGGCCAGAATGCACACAACAACAGGGGCATGCAGTGTGGGGGTGGCAGGTGAGGCAGAACTGCCCTGTCGTTGTCTATGGAAAAACGCCGCCGCTTCCCCACCCAATTACATACAAGGTGGCTCTCCTTACACCTGCTTTCTTGGGTGTAAGGAGAGCCTCCTCATGTGTAAACAGGTGGGGAGACTGTGGTACTTTTCTACAGACAATGACAGGACAGTTCAGCCTCACCTGCTGCCCCCCACTACACATCCCTGAAACCCAGCAGACTCCTCAGAGTTATACCAGCAATAGAGATGGTGTAACTCTGAAGAGGCCCATAGGGGGACCCTTTGGCAACCAGCACACTGATAAGTTTATCCACTTCCCATACTTTTAGCCAAACCTGTGCCCCAGGACGACGCACTGTATGCCGCAGCCAGCATGCCGGTCACCTTGCATCCCCTATGCCATTGCCAGATAGGATTAGGCCGCTAGTGAGTTCATGGCAGAGATAGGATTCAAATCATGGAAATCTTGATTCATAGCTCAGTTTCTTAGCTTCATAATAGTCTCGAGTTGGCCGGGAAATAAACTTGAGGAGCACAACCTTGTATGCGTGCGTTTTGAAATTAATAAGTTTTAAGCTTTTTAGTTTTAAGTTTAATAAGTTGATTATTTTAAAATAATATACATTTTACCAGTGTTGCACTGCTAAGGAAAAAAGTGTTTTCAAAAACCATGAGAGAGAGAGTGTCGTCATCTGTACTAGCCTTTTGAAAAGGTGGTATATGTAAAGCCTCAGTCATTGCTGATGCCCTATGCTCCATAACTGTGAAACACTGTTCGGAGACACTAGAGTCAGAGGAGGCTGGAGTGTTGGGCAAGTTACACTTCCAACAGTTAGCTGGAGTAGCCCTAAGAAATGCAGAAGCTGGCCATTCTGTTTTGAATAAAGCCTAGCATCTTCCCTTTCATCCGAAAAGAAAATGGGAAATGAACTTACTTCCTCACTCTTACTTCCAAATCCTGCCCTCCGGGGTCTGCGCACCTAAGGTAAGAATAACAAAAGATGCACTGAGTTATCACACAGAGGCAGATTGAGGAAAAAAAAATGAAAAGAATCGGATTGGCTGATGCTGAAATACTCACCAACATGGCACAAGATATGCCCACAAGTCCCAGGCACAGGAAAATTATCTTCATCTTTCACCTTCTCAACCTGTTTTAAATAAATACACAAACGGCCCATCACACATACTGCGGTATTCATTTTTAGCACAGTAGTTTAATCATATGATTCAAGAATTCTAGGTGTGGATAGCTTCAGTTCTCCTGCAACATACTGTAGGGACCTGACCTGACCCAGGTTTCAGCCTGAGCATGCAAAAGCAATAACTAGGTACTCCCTGTGTACAAAAATTCAGTTTATTTCTATGGTGGTAGCCGAGCTGCAGAGTACTTTTGCTGATTTGACCTCTGACATCAGATTGTATACACACTATAGACAAACGTGATGTGGATGAACATGAGAGCTCAATCGCTGCTTAATACATGCAAAGGATAATTTGACATTACAGTCAAGAAGTCATACAGTCATACTTTCACCTTGAATTCACTGAATGTGTGGGGTGGAGAGTGGAACCGCACCTGTTGGCCCCACCCCTACCACACATTCAAGTGTTAATTCAGTTTAAGAGAAGGAAGTCTTGTCTCAGGAAATTTATCTCCTGTTAATATCACCCAAAGACTTTCTTGATTCTTGGCGTTCTTTGTCGGTCATTGATGGTTTTGTAAACAAAAACAAGACTGTCTTGAAGAAACCACTCCCTAAAGTGTAATCAGGAATCCGTGATAACATATACTACAATTAGTCTAGGCAAGGGTCTTGTATTGTCCTGTGTACTGAGAGGGAAAAAATGAGACTGAACAGAATGTCATGGCCATAGTCTATCCAAGAGCTAGGCATACTTAAGGCCATTCATCTGGGCTGTGATCCATTCTCATGGATGTCTTCACCCAAAGACATATAGTAAAAAGACTTTTCCAAAATACTCTTGAGGGCCAGATCACACAGGCAGTATAGGTAGTAAAATGGTTCCTGTGCCATTATAGACTGTGCATGGATTTAGTTTTGTCCTGTTAAAAAAAAACTCTGTTCACACAGAAAACTAGCATATCAAGAAGAAGACAAGGCTAGAATCCTTCTTCCCAGCACCTAGTTTTCTATGTTGATGGAGCTCATTTTGGATTGACCTCATAAAACGGTTTTACGTCATAATCTGCAATCTGTGTCAATTAGCTCTAGATCAGAATGAATGGAAGGGGAGAATGGACAGATTTTGACTTATCTCAACAGACATACCTGGTGCTAACCACGTATTTCAAATGTTGCCTCCTTTACCATGGAGCTTCTATACTATATTGGATAAATACACATCCCACTAGAACTAGGTGACATCTGAAAGAAACTAAGAATAATGCATTTTTTTAAAAAGGAGTTCAATGACATTTGGTGCTACTGAATAGTGCCTTCATTCATGACCCTAAGCTGCTGTGGCACTGAACATAATGGCTTGTACAAAATTATCATGGCAGCATTCTCCACTGGGGCAAGGTCACGTGTCAGTTCCTCTCCGATCCCATTGTAACAGAGAGTGTGAGTTTGCCATATATGACAGTACCACTGGGGGAAAAGAAACCAGCTGATTAAATTTTATTATGTTCTAATAAAATATTCACAACCCTTTATTCATAACCCCTATATAACTTCCCACCCACCCAAAAAATATAGTATAGCTGTCACATAAAATGTGAAGCTGCTCTGAATTTCAAATACACAATTAGAATTGTCAATGTAGCATTTGGTCATGGTTAGTCACTGGTCCTACAAGAGGATCCATTTGAGGAGAGGATCAATCACGATAGCCCAACCCCTTCCTCCATTCCACAATGTGGACTCCCAGAAAGACCACACAATCACCAGCCTGTTCACCAACATAGCAGCAACTGTTACCCTGCAGATGCCTGATCTTGTCTGATCTCGGAAGCTAAGCAGGGTCAGGCCTGGTTAGTACTTGGATGGGAGACCGGCTGGGAATACCGGGTGCTGTAGGCTTATACCATAGTCTTTCGAGACTGAAGGTTGCCAACTATACTATTCACCAACATAGTTCTGTTGCTTGTAGGTTGATATTTGAAGGGCCAACTGTGATTATATTCCTTCCTTCTGGGGTCAGATTTGACTCTGGGGTCTTTAGGTGCTTCTACTTCATGTTCAATATATATTTTTGAAGATTTTAGTCCACTTATGAATTTTGACATTACATTCTGGCATTACATTTTCAGACAATGGGCAGCTCCTGGAGTAATTTCCATGACTGCACAGATTTGAAAATTTATTATGAAAATGTCATCTGAGGAATATGGTTTCAGTGATTTGATTCCATTTATTTCAGCAGCACTTTCTTTCCTGTAAATGTGCTGAAAATTGTTATCTAGATGTAATTGAAGGCTGCATAATCTTTAACAAATGTATTCCCAAAATAGGCATGGGAGACTCTGTCGCTTGCACTTTTTTGTCACGTGAAATATGGTCAGAGTGACAATACAAATTTCAACCTGTTTCAAGAGCCTAATGGGTGCTTGCACAGAGGGGAGCTCTGTAAAATTCGTTGAGTATAATCCCTTACACCAGCAATTTTCAACCTTTTTAATCTCACGGCACACTAACAAGGTGCTAAAATTGTTAAGGCACACCATTAGTTTTTTGACAATTGACAAGGCACACTGTGCTTCCAGAGGGGGTTCACATTCCCTCAATGACCCTACTAATAAATTACCCTTTCCCAAACTCCCGCAGCACATTTGCAAACCTTTAGCAGCACACTAATGTGCTATGGCACACAGGTGGAAAATTGCTGCCTTACACTGTGTAAAAGAGGGGCAGCTCAAGGGAAGATTTATCTGGTTTTCTCTGCTAAGAACTCCATCAGTAAGAACTACTACTATGGTAATCTCATGTTAAGCCCTTTGGAGAATCCATGACCATTTTAGCATGGTCTCAGAGATCACAATCAGTGCTCTGTATGTATGTATTTATAGGATCAGAGTCTAATTTACTACCTCAGCGGGAGACTGCTGCATCCCAAAAAAGGATTCCCCAGCACAAATGGAACACTTGGTTCCACTGGGGGATCTTCCTTACCTTGCTGCCGATCTCCTAACTGCATGCAGGCCAGCTGATTCTATACAGAAATCCAGGCGCGAAGCCTGCTGGGGCAAATGACCCCAGAAGTAGCTGGCTGGTGCGCAGTTTGGGGGAGATCAGTGGCACAGTAAAGAGGCTCCCCAGCAGAACGGAGCATTTCATTCACCTGGGGGAAGGATTTGGTTGTGCACCGGCTCCGGTTTAGGGGCAGGGTATGAAGTGCCCTGATCTAGATGTTACAAGTTGTTATAATTAGAATGCAATCCTCATTCTGAGAAATTGCAACATTTTTCTCAGACAAGATGAGAACTGGAAATATCAAGATGAACATAGTAGATATTTTGAAGAAACACGAAATCACCAACCAGCTCTGTCCATTAAAAGAAAGAAAAAAGAAAAGAATCCCATCCTGTATAATTTCCATGGCAATTATTGACATTTACAAAATTATTTCACAATGTCCAAAATAAACTTGTTTAAAGTCACATTCTGGATTTGAACATCTCTTTAAGAAGCACTGAATATGTCATTGGCTTTATTCAAGCTGATTGACTAGTAAACAGTTAGGACATAACCCAATTAAATTTAACCAAAGTTGAGTTTCATTACTTTCAAAGGAAGCATTTGTCTAAATTTATCTAAATCTCTCCTATGGAAATTATTAGGACTTTAAAACAAAAAAAAAACACAAAACAAAAAAAGAACTTTGGAATGTGCCCTTTATTTTACCGTAAAGTAAAATCTGTTTTATCACATTTGTATAGTAGTGCAAGAATGTAGCATAAATTAATATAGAGTATATAATATCTCAACCAGGTTTTTAAAAAATATTAACCACTAGGCTGATTAGCAAAGTAAAGTTTAAATTTCAGAAATCAGAATGAGCTGGAGAAAAATAGTAATATGAATCATTACCTCTTAAATGTTCTTGGGATCTTGAGATGGGATAGGGGAAAAAAACAACTAAGACTCAAAATCCAAGCAATTTGCTCTCCATTCAAGACTTATATGTAGGGCAACATATAAATGTTGTTTTACAAGCTTGGAACCAATCAATGTACATGAGACATTTGACGTCACCCTAGGCTTTTACCTGATAGCTGATACAGTATGGAAGGCTTTGAATATGTTATTACAGCAGCTGCTGAATCTCCAAGTCTCTTATTATGCTTAATAACAAGCCATGGAAGGAAAAGGCTTAGGGCAGTAATGTCTGGAGCATCAGCTTCTTTAGATAGTAGAGAAATGAATCAAAAGAAGTTTCGCTAATTGCACTAAAAAAAAACAACAACTTGGGAGAGAGCTGTCTATATAAAACAATTGAGGGGCTATCAATGCCCTATGGGCCCATTTCCAACCAGCTGAAACGGAAATGGTCTTTTCTGAAGGGCAGATTCCAAAAGGTGGTGCTGAGGGCCTCTTGCTTGACCTCTTTGGCCATTAGCCTTTGGGGTCCCTGCAGAATGTTCAATTCTACAGTAACATCTATATGAAACTGCTGGAGAGGTAATTGGGATTTTAGCACATCACACTCGGGTATATATCTATGTCTCACTCCCATCCTGTAGTAGATGGCTGTGGATGTTCTGAATCATTGTCTGGAGTCAGGAATGGATTGGGTGAGAGTGAAAAAGTTGCAATTAAATCTGGATAAACCAGAGATGCTATTGGTGAGGAAATCGATGATCCAGGTTATAAAATATCAGATTAATTAATTAATTAACATTAACAGTATTTATATACCGCTTTTCAACTGAACGTTCACAAAGCGGTTTACAGAGAAAAATCAAATAACTAAATGGCTCCCTGTCCCAAAAGGGCTCACAATCTAAAAAGATGCCAAGGAATACCAGCAGACAGCCACTAGAACAGACAGTGCTGGGGTGAGGTGGGCCAGTTACTCTCCCCCTGCTAAAAAAAGGAGCACCCACTTGAAAAAGTGCCTCTTACCCAATTAGCAGGGGTTAATTCCATAACCCCTTTGTTCCATAAGGGAGGTCACATTGTTCCATAAGGACAATGTTCCATAAGGAGGTCACATTCCCTTTGAACAAGCAGGTTTGCAGCTTGGGAGTACTCCTGGATGCCTAACTGTTGATCTTGGCCCAGATTGCTCATCCCAGCTTTGTGGGTCTGTCAGCAGTGCCCTTCCCAATGCTGATTTGCTCTGACTGTGGTTGTCCTATATTTATTAGATCTTGCCTGACTATTGTACTGCACGCTGCATGAGGTTGCCCTTGGAGACCATTCAGGAACTTCAACCATGTGCAGAATACTGCTGCTCAGTTGCTGACTGGTGCAAGGCACAATAACTTATCCAACCTGTGCTTTTTCCATCTGCACAGATTACCAGTATGTTTCTGGGTTCAATTCAAGGAAGGTGTTACATTAAGGTCCTAACTGGTATGGAACTGAATATCTGAAGGACCGTTTTCTGCTTAATGAAACTGCCTGGCCCCTGGGATCCTGGAAGTGGACTCTTTGATGTGCCCCACTGCCAATAGAAATGCATTTGGTGGTGACACTGACTGGTGCCCAACCTGTGGAATTTTCACCCTCAGATCAGCACCTATATTGCTTCAATTCCAACCCCACTCAAAACTTGTTTGTTTTGTTTGACCTTCACTTCTGTCTATTGTTGGTGTTTGTTTGCTGCTCTCATGATGATGTTCATAATTGTGATGCTGTTGGAATACTGGGTCTATGGCACCCTCTCAGTTCACAATGGGTGGCTGTGAGTCCAGCTGCAACATCATGAATTTGGTTAATTAACTGATTGAAATGTAAAGCGGTGTCAATGATAATTAACACCACTTATTAATTAATTATTTTATATTTTGGCTTTAGCACTTGGACAAAAGAATCACAGTAGATTATAGCAAACCTGCCTTCTCACCAGTGTAACTGAGATTGCTGCAGTATCCTGAAACCCTGCAAGCAGAGCTTATGGCGGGGTCAGGGGGTGTCTGGTTTTAGTGATGCAGGCCAGAATGACTCTTTCCTATAGCATTAAATCCCAGAAGGCCACAGTCTTTTTATTGACCAATCTGACGTTAAGCCCACAAGATCTTTAATCCACCAAGAAAGGTTCAAAGATCTAGGAGAAGAATGGGAAGAAAAAAATAGCCATTTCCTGGCAAACCTCCCATCCACTGTAATGTTCACTTCACATGCCCATAGCCCCTTTTGCCCACCACCATTTTATAATGGAAGGAAATGTCCACAGCCCTTCCATTCTTGGCAATTAATTATGGCCTGATGTGTTGTGTGCTTACCCTGTGAATGTGCCAAAGAGTGATGGGTTGAACAAGATGTAACTGAGTCCTATCTAGATCTCCCTTCTGGTGAATAGTTGTGCCTGTTCATGAATCATGCCTTGCCGTGATACCCAATTGCATGGGAGGCTGTGGGAGGGAGAGGATCCATTGCAGAAGGCTCACACCAGATCCTATCCCCTCCGGCAGCAACCTCCCTTCCCCCTTTCTCTCCTTGGACTTGTGCTGGAAAAATTGCTGGCACAGGTCTGAGGAGACCCATTACAGGTTGGGAGGTTTACATGAGGTAAGGGAATTTAAAATACCCTTGATCATTATTACCCTGCACATGCCCGATTTGTCTGATCTCGGAACTAAGCAGGGTCAGGCCTGGTTAGTACTTGGATGGGAGACCACCTGGGAATACCGGGTGCTGTAGGCTTATACCATAGTCTTTCGAGACTGAAGGTTGCCAACCATTCCCTGCTGAAGCTTCCCTCATGCCCCCCCCCCCATGCAGTGTTTGCCAGCCTGGCATCACTGACATGTGGGGGAAGGATAGCATTGGGCTGAAAGTCTTTTGATATTATCTAGGTGGAGATGATGTAGGAGGTCCTTAGGAGGTATGCCTATGTAGCATAATGCCTGCTGGGTCATGCTAAGGTCCCATCTAGTCCAGCTTCCTCTATCTTACAATGGCCCACCAGACACTTCTGGGAGCACACAAGAGGACAAGATAGCTGTATCTTGTTGCCACTCCCTTGCACTCCTGTTGTATCCCTTGTGGTGTATCCTGTTGCAGTTCCTTTGCATTGTATAATATTATTCCCAACTCTCCATAATTCCGTCGGGCGGAACTCAGTAGACAATACAAGCAAACCACCAAAGATATTGAGGGATAGTTTAGCTGTGATTAGTGCTTACGTTCAGCATGTATATCTAATACTTTAAGTTGAGAAACAGCGAAGAATAAATCCCTCCACCGAGAGAATCATGCACCACAAAATTCTGTTCCCCATGTAATGCGTATGGTCAAACGATGTGGTGATAATAATAATCCGTCTAGCTTCAAAAGTCGCTGTCTCTCATCCATGTGCAAATTAGTTTTAAGAAAAGTGATCATTTGCTAAAATGTCTCCTGCACATTACTGTGATAAATGTGGGGACCACAATCCAAAGTAGGGTGAAACTAGTTATGCTAGCGGCTAGGGTAACCACTAGCTCATTTAGGTTTGATTTCTCAAACAGCCCCCCCGCCCCCACCCCCCCGTCGGGCACTCTGGTGGCATGTAGGGAAAACTTTCTGAAACAGAGGGGAGTTTCAAAAACGGTTTGTAATATGATTGGAAATGGGCATTAAAATAAAAGCAACCATGCAAAGGATTGTGCAAACAAACGCTCCCAGAAAAGTCAGTAGTATGACCTGCCCTTTACCACTCCTGTCAGGTCACCACCGTGTTTCCAAGCACATGGCATTAAAGCTAGGCATTATTTTTTTTTCTTTAGTTCAAGATTCTTCGGTACTCTCCAGAAACATCTGCGAGGTTGTTCTTCCTCAAAAGTCTCCACCCACGGTTCTGCTGTTGCTTTTCTTGGGAACTGCTTATGTACCAAGGTCCTGGGGGAGAAGGAGCTTGCAAATCGGTGAATTTAATGAGAGGTTTTTAGAGTGAGGAGGTCAGTCATGAGGACCAGCTTCCCAGTGCTAGTTTGCCTGTTGTTATTAATCTTCCTCTGAAATGTGAAGGAGCAGAGGAATGCTGGGTGTGTTCTACAGCACCATCCCAGTTCACAAAGTGAGACTGTGAGTAGGGCAGCAACTTCATGAATTTGGTTAATTAACTAATTGAAAATGTTTTAATTAAAGAGGTGCCAATAAATGGTCAGCAGTTAAAAATACTTCAGCATTCATGATGCAGTTATTTTAAAAACTTCAAATGAAGTTTAAAAACTTCAAATGGCAAACACAATCTTAGAAGAGATGTTACTATTTCACAGTGAGGAGAAATATCTTATCAGATGACTCCTGCCGTGGCACATACAGGTACCATCTTAAAGCAAATATTCTTTTTGGAACTAGTGTGTTTGTTTCCCCTCAGGTGCAAATTTCTGCAATTTTAATTGACTAATTTATCAACTTGTCACACAATCCTATGTGTTGTTGGTTGGCAACCTTCAGTCTCGAAAGACTATGGTATAAGCCTATAGCACCTGGTATTCCCAGGCGGTCTCCCATCCAAGTACTAACCAGGCCTGACCCTGCTTAGCTTCCAAGATCAGACGAGATTAGGAATGTGCAGGGTAACAGTTGCTGCAACTGTGTACTTACCTGGTTACTGGTAACCAGTACTGGTTACTGGTTACCAGTACTGGTAACAAGTACTGGTGTACTTACCTGGTACTTACCTGTACTTATGTGTACTTACCTGGGAGTAAGCTTCAGTGACATACAGTGCAATCCTATGCATCTCTATTCAGAAGTAAGTCCCATTGTGTTCAATGGGAATTACTCCCAAGAAAGTGTGTATAGGATTGCAGCCATAGGGACATTTACTTGGGGGACGGACGGACATGAATAGTATTGTGGCATACACCTCTTACAACTAAGGTTTATTTAATTGGATGACAGACCTAATAATGAGGCCGAGTGTTGCCCTACATGAATTGAGTGTGCACTCTCCAAAGTACCCCAGCATCTTCTGCAAAGTTCAGAGGTTCCTTGGCAGACAAGTTGATGTCAAAAATGATTCCTGTAGATTGAAAACCACTGTGTTACATAATTATGAATATCAGTAATGCTTTCAAAATGCTATAGTCCGCAGCATGTAAACTATCAATACTATTAAGTATCAACTTCCTGACATTTGAAATATTGAAATAATATATTATTGGGTTTCATACAGAAGTATCAAACTTCTGGCCAGTAGAGAAAACCAGAAAACCAGTGTTTCCAGTGGCACCCCAAGCAAGTGTGAATTACTCTTGTGCTGATCGGACGAAACAAGAGACATGAGATGTGATGAGTGCAGCATCTGCTGCAGACAGGTATTGTTCTCCTGGTATATCATTTTGCCCTGGATACATGTGTAAAAACATCTTTCCTTCCCCGCCACCCTAGCATGTTGCAAAGTCTTTGTATAAGCTACCTTCAGCTTCTTATGCCTGGGTATGAATTATCCATCTACAAGCAAAGGGAAGCAGAAACATGCTGAACTGAAATAAAAGATGAAAGGAGAATACAGAAACCATCAGCAGAACTGGCATAAACATGATAATTCATGATTATTCCTTTTTGGTTCTGAGGGTTTGGCACTGCTTTGCCACTGTCTACTTTTGTGTTTTGTTTTTTTTTCTTTTTCCACCCTGTTCTTGCAGTGTATGTTTACTACCAAATACCAGGCATGTTTAAAATGAGAGCTGTATTTTCTTGCAAGGATTTGGAGGGCTGGTCTAGATAATCACCATCATAGGCTGTCTGACATTTTATGAAGAGGCCAATGCTTTTGAAAAATGAATGCACAGCAAATTCTGATTATGGGATTTTGGAAAGGCAGTAAAGGTAATAGAAATCTGGGCGTAAATGCAGCTGCCTAGGTCACTGTTTTTCCGACAGCATGGGAAGCTTTGGTTCCTCAACAGATTAGGGGTTCCTGAGGCCAAGATCAGTAATCTTGGAACAGCTTCCATTAAAAACCACCACTACTATTTGCCTATAATGTAAAGATGCAGAGGGTTTTTGTGTAGGCTGTGATCTTCATTTTAGTACATTCCTGAGTCAAAAATGAGCCCCAACAAGCCTGGTCAGTGTCCTGTGTGAGCTGAATGTGAAATTAAGGACATGCTCCCATAGGGCACATCTATACACAGGATTCATTGGCACATGTCCATGTACACAGGCTCCTTGACAAGAAGTCAGAGTGGACTGAGCGGGAGAACCATTAACACTGTCCTGAGCAACTCAGAGGAATGGTAGGGTAACATATAGTTAATAATAATAAATATACTGCACATACACGTATAGGCAAGCCCCCATATCTACGGATCCAGTATGCAGTTTCAGATATCCTTGGATCGGGGGCTCCTGCGCATCCCCCCATGTGCCCATTAACATTATTTAAATGCTTACTGGAGTGAAAATGTACTTGCTTTACAGGACTATAAGCATACAAGCATATAGTTACATGAAAGCTGCCTATCTGCAGCCTGAATACTTATAGAAACTAGACTGAGGTTAACAGGAAGCAGTTGACTTCTGTTATGAATGCCAGAATATAGTCTGGGATGAAGTGATCCACAAATATTGACTGGCCTTTTCCAGCTATTATTTGTGGTTACCCCTATTGCCTCCTCTTCCTATTCTAATATGCTTAGAGGACTCAGCGGGACTGGGGTCATTATCTTAACCAGTACTGAAAGTGCAGATGCTCGGAGGCAGCAATAATCCCTCTTGCTGCTTTTAGGTGCTTTCAAATAACATTGAAAAGTTGCTTATTTAGCATGGTGCTTTGAAAACACTAAAAACAGTGTCAAAAGATTGCTGCTTTTGAATATCTGCACACACTGTCACAAAGTGAGAGGCTACCCAACCCTCCATTGAATCCTCTGGGCTTAACATCTTGAAAAATCTCATGAGATTCGGTGCTGCCATTTTGGAGCTTGTGAGATTTCATAAAATTCAAGATGTTGGAACCTGGCTCAGCCAGGAAGAAGAGACTGTGGGGGCTTTGTGTCCCAGGTAAGTTTGGGAACCATTGGCCCAGACCTATCTCCCCCCCCCCGCCACGCCGCTCAGCCATGCTGAGAATGAGTGCACGGTAGCCAGTGGGGGGACAGATTATAGCTCCTTACCCCTCCATAAGTCACCTGCTCTGTAATGGGTCTTCTTGGACCGGTGCCAGCTCTGAAGCTGGTGCAAGTCCAAGGAGACAAAGGGGGCAGGGAGGCTTGCAAAAGTGGGGGTAGAACTTGACATGCGCCATTGCCGCAGGATCCACACTCTCCTGCAGCCTCTCCACACCCTGACCCCCTTCCCTGCCCAGTTTTCCCCCTCCCTGCCTACCTCCTGCCCCTGCCTTTCCATCTCCATTGGGTGTGGCATTGGCCAGTGCAGCATTGCCAACTTCTGCAGCTGCACTTGGAAAATGGCTGCTGACGGAGTGCCGTGTGCTATGCTGGTAGTCATTTTACGACACTAGAACTCTGTTCCCCTGTTGCAAATTCCTCTGTGTGACAGCCCAGTCCACAATAGAATTGGACTGCCCAATGCCATCTCCATCATGTTATCTCCCTTTCTCCAAATTAGGGAAAGCATTTTTCATATTGTACTGGTATTGGGCAAGAGACAGCCAGGAAGAGATGAATGGTCATCAGTAGTAACTTGGCCACCATTTTTGTGGAACTGGATTAAGATGGCTTTGGAGGCAGAGATTTCATATGGAGTTATTCTGAATATGTAACTAAGGGCACAGTCCTAAATTGTGCTGGAACGGGCAGGCCGACTGGGTGCTGAATCCAGGGCAAGGTAGGTGCAGGCTGGAGCATAACTTGGAGTAAGGGTATTTTATTCCCCTTACCCCATGTCGTGTACCAGCCAGCCATATGGGGCTATTTGGATCTGCATCTGCAATTTTGTGGGCCCCTCTCCAGCCCCCTGTGGGCCCCTCTCCAGCCCCCTGTGCTGGCCTGCCTTCCTCCCCGGCGCACATCTGGCATTGCTAGGCCAGCGCACTGACGTGTCTTTGCCTAGTCTGCTGTGACTGTGCTTTAGAGCACATTTGTGACACTCGGGAGCTGTCACAAGAGACTTATGCCAGCTCGGGGGGAGGGGAGTAAGATTGTACTGTAATTATTCCTTCCATATTTTCTAGGGAATGTGCCAGTACAAAGCAGTTCCCAAAAATATACACTTCATCTCCAGTAGCCAGAATGCATTAAATACTCCTGTTTTTGTAGTTATCTGTATTTTTGAGTGATCCGAAGGCCCTGCTGAGAACAGTCTAAGAATGTTAAGGATGCACATTTGCAAATATAGCACTTGGCTTCGTATCTTTCTTGCTGTCTCTGCCTCAAGTTTGGATGAGGAGGGCCCTGCTGATGGCAGAGCAAATAATTCTTTGTCTTTGGAAAACTGCAAATCCTCCTCTAATAAAATAAGGGCCAGAAGGGTTGGTGCAACTGACTGTGAGAGAGCAAGTGCTTTTTAGCAGAATGAAAAAGACCTCTGTGCTTTGGGAGTCATTGCCTTGTACGGTTTCTTCCTACACTGTTATTTTTCACTATATTTATGTATTTATTCTTGAACTCTCCTCCATTTGGAGTGTATACGATGTTCGCTGTTTGAATGGATGATGGAAGATCTATGGTGAGAGTTAAAATGGTGATGGAAGTCTTTGGGGAGATGAAACTAAAATATGGGGTTATGTGGGGCAGAGTAGGATTGTGATGTTTTGTTCATGGGAATTATTAGAACTAGATAACGCTGTACCATTTTCATAGGTTTTGATTTCCTTTGAAAGTGTTGTTCATGAAAAATTACTTTCCATTCTTACGCACAATCATGCATGTACTTGTTATTCAGAGCCATTTTTCTCCCAGTCTGCTACTTGTCCAAGGAGGAACTGGACCAGAACTCTTCTGCATTCCAAGGTACCCTGGGCTTCTTCTCCACCTAACAAGCCAACCAATGAGGAATAAGTGTCATGGTTCAGTACCCAAGCCCAAACACCCGGTCATGAGTGCTGGGACTCCACAGATGGGCTAAACCAGGGATGTCAAACTCACTTCACACAGAGGGCCAAGGTTAGCTTTCATAGTGCCTGCTGAGGGCCAGAAGTAACATCATTAAGCAGATGATGTCCAGAATTTAGCACTTTGTCCTCGCTTTGAAACTCATTAGCTGCAAATGACAGAAAATGTGCAAATGTTCCTGTTTTCAAGATGTAAGCGAGTCCAATTACCAACCTGGGAGAACTCAGTTATAATGGGGGCTGACTAAATTGCTCCTGTGGGCTGCATTTGGCCCACAGGCCTTATGTTTGACACCCCTGGGATAGACCATCTCACAGGACCCTCTGGAGAAATAACCAGGGAGCAACCACTCTGTAAAAGATTTTCATTCTTAAAGAGGAGGAAGAACTCCAAGGGACTATGACGCCTCCATTTGCTACTTATCAAGATGTTCCTAACCCATATCATGAGAAACTGATGGTGCCTCCCAGAAACTCTCTCAGGATCCTGGCTTCACTATCGTACTAATTTCAGTGGCAACAGAAAATATTGTGGCCCTGTGGCCCCCACTAATACAGGATGTGCTGATGGCTAATCTCTTACATCGTCTTTTTTTTAGAGCTGACAATTTAGGAGCTGACAATTTAGGACAAAAAGGAGCTGACAATTTAGAGGAGATGTAGTGACTAAATGTAGCTGCAGTGTAGAGCTGGTGATTGTGATGGAAAAGTTAACATTGGGTTGATCAGGTAAAATCAGAGCAAGGAAAGCCTCTGCTTGTAGCCATGTTGCTAGGCCTGAGCTACAAGGCCCAGCTGCAACCAAGCTGCAGCTCATTAGCACATACCAGGTCTGGGAGAACTGTGGAGGCGGCCGCTACACAAGGCTCTCAGATAAGGTACCAAGCTGCTAAACTGGCTCAAGGCCACTTGATTAACAACAAGGTGCAGCTGTGAATTTTTCAGGTTGTGGGGGGGAGTCCACCATGAGAGAGAAGGCTTGTGGCACGTCCACACCTAGAATGTTCGGCTGGATCCGAGTTCTAATTGGTGGATGGGTGAGGAGACCTATAAAGGCGGAAGGAAGTAACTTTCCTTTGTCTTAGTTCATCTCTGGCCAAGGGGGGGCCTGAGCTTTTGACCGTTCTGCCAAGATGGACCCGCCTTGACTGCAGCAAGGATGGGTTAGACTGGAACTCTGAAAGTGTAAGACTTTGGTGAGTGATAGAGTTAGGAGTTAGCTCTTTATTGTTTTAATATTGCTGAGTGTTGTACTGAAATGCTCTAATCTAAATTCTGAAATCTATGACTGATACAGTGTCTGTCTGTATAACTATTTCTTTAATTTTCTATTCAATAAATCCTATCTATTACAGCCAACTGGATTATCGGACTGATGGAACAAAGGGACTTGGTTGTGGGAGCTAATCCAGAGGTAATTGGTATGTGAACTGGAAACCCCAGTAACTGAGACCTGCTCCTGGGTTCAAGCCAAGTCAGGGAGGCTCAGGCTGGAGCACAGCTCAAAGGGGTTTGCTAAATAGATCTGACTATCAGGTTTGGTAGCTCTTTTGGTTAAAGAGTAATTGGCTACTGAAACAGGACAAGCCTGAGGTGTTACGTGGCTGGGTGGGTTTATGGCCAGTTAATTCTCTCTAGGGGCAATAAGTGGATTACACGACACTCTCTGATGCTGGGGACAAGAACAAGGAACGATCATCAGGTTTATGTCCTGCTTGTGAGTGTCACAGAGATACAGTATTTGGTTGACCACTGTTCAGCTAAGTCCTTGCACTGAATGAGCAACATAATGTGTATGTTCTTATGTAACAGTGATCACTCCTAAATGATGACAACTCATCCATTTAAGGGTTTTAGTATCTAGAGCTCAGAAACGGGTTGACCTGGGTCAAATCTGTCTCCTCTAAAGTAGTGCTATCTCCACTCTGTTAAAAATGTTGTGAATGAGCTGGAATCTATTAAAATGGTTTTTTTTCTAGCAGATTACTTTATAGTAGGAGTCTCCAAACGTTTTGGCCAGAGGGCCGCATCAGATATCTGGTGTTGAGGGCCGGAAAAACAATTTAAATATAAAATTTAAATAATTAGAGATGGAACTTAGATGAGTGAATAAATAAATAAATAAATAAATAAATAAATAAATAAATAAATAAATAAATGAGTGGGCTCCAGACATAATCAGAGCACAGTTCTGGTCATGTTCAGTTGAGTGGGCCAGAGGCTTTCAGGGGACAAGAGGTTGGCCATGGGTCAGAAAGAGGCTTGCTGTGGGCCGCATCTGGCCCCCGGGCCAGGGTTTGGAGACCCCTGCTTTATAGGATGGAGGCTGTGGTCTTGGCCTTGGCCCTCCAGCCCTCAGCTTCTTCTCAAAATGGCCCTCAAGAAAAAATAGCTGCTGATCAGACTAGGAGTATGAAGCTTTTTAAACAAGTAAGTACATGGTTCTCTTTGGGATATAGCACATGGGTTTTCCCTTTGGAATATAGCATGCAAAGTGCTGCAGGAGGCAAATGATGGCAAAGTATGCATAATGGTAATCACGGGAGCTCTATATTAAAAGCTGCTTGCATTTGAAAACACTCTGCACAACACTCTCTGCTTTAGTCAAGGTTAAAACAAAAAAAGCTACAAGACAAATTAACACGTTGGTTAAATAAAAGTTTATTACACACTGCCTAAATAAATCAATGCAATACACTGAGCGGTCTAAACCAAACCGGAGACATACCCCAACCATAAACTCTAGTTTAGTGAAGCTGTTAATAAATCTTGCGGGCATTTCTGGTTTCTAAGGCAAATTTTTCATAAATTATAACCATTATTTAAAATAAAAAGTCAGGCGAGGGACAAAAGCATATGAAAGCTAAAATGGCAAAACATCGGAACAGAACTTCAGCCATTGGTATTAGAACCACATTTCATCTTTCGCCATTAATCACCTGGCACCGCCAATACTTTTTCAGACGTGAAATGTAAAACATGAAAGGAAAGGTCGAACCATCACTGCCACAAGCTACAGACATTGATTAGCACATTTAATGCTCGAGGGCTCATTGTATATAAGATTAATAGTCCTCCTAAGCTGATACATCAAGCAGAGGAAATACCTGAAGGGTATAAAAGTGGCATGTTCCTTAAGGACACTCAGGGCTCTTGGAAATGCCACCCATCTGGAACTACTTGGGGCTGACCACCCCCATTGCCTACATTGGTTGAGTATGGGAACATGGTGGGATCCAAAGGCATGGGCGCATCAGCTCCATAGGGGAAGCTGTCAGGGAAGCCTTGAGTTGCCAGTGGAGTCACTGTTCCTTGGGGTACACCTGAGAGTCCTTTACTCTGGGAAGCAGGATTTTGCAGATGGCTGTTGGCATTTGGGAAGGCACCGCCCAGGGTGCCATCTAGGGGGACTACATTGTTCCCAGTGCCTGGGTTGGCTCCGCCTTGAACTTCTGGCTGTTCAGTTATTCCAAGTTGATCATCTTCAACCGTGAAATCACCTGGCTGGCCTAAGGTCTTCGGTGGCATGTTTCCAAATCCAGAGCCCATGGGAAAGAGATTGGGGCCCATTGCTTGATAGGGGGATGCCCCAAGTCCACCACCCTGAAAAACATGATGGCACGTTAGTTAGTTAGGTTTTGTGCTGCTAGGTTTTATGCTGCCAGGCAAAGTAGGTATTTTATCACAGTTGGAATCCCTACTGAAACAACTGCACTGGTGACTCTGTTTGCAGCACAGCAATGTTGGCAGGGCAGCTGGTCTCCAAAGATGGCATTACATGTTGACTGTGATGTGTAACAGTCAATGTAACTGAAATGACAACAGCATGTTCAGTTCCCAACCTTCTCTGTAGTTTTTAGGCAACATACCTATGTCACAATGGGTATTTCTGTACCACTGCCACATTATGCATAAAACACATGTACATAAGGGCATGTACATATTTTTTTCTAGATAATATGGAAAATAAGCTGGAGAATTAACACATGGCTGCCATTTTCTGTGCCAGGCTCCTCTGTGCCATCTTCTGTGCCACCGCGGCGGCGTCATGCCAGCCTCCCCACCCCCTTCCCACAGCAAGCTGGCCTCCCCCCTCCCTGGAATGCCCCTGTCCCTGCCCCGTTTGCCGTTCCGCAGCCTGGCAGTCGCAGGCACCGCCGAGCTGCGGAACAAGGGTGCCCGCCAGGCGGTGGCTCAACGCCGGCTGGAGCTGAGCCACTTCCAGCAGGAGCCTGGCGGTAAGCCCCACAAACGTGCCTTACGGAACTTTTGCGACTGTGGTTCGTGCCGCGGAGGCGCAGTGCAGACCATAGGATTGGGCCCGAAGACAGTTAGATTCAAAATCTTTAACAGTGGTGCTTAAAAGTAATTAAAACAGTAACAGTACAGAATTGCTCCACAACTTCACCCTCATTTATTTGAATATAATTTTGGTCTTACTGTAGTCTCTATGCATAGGACTGTGTTGTTAGGGTTGAAAAGCATCTACCCAGTGATGCACACTACTTTATACTGGGTTCAGAGGATTTGCTTTGAAAAGGGCTAGATTAACTGCAAACTGCTGCAAACCTACAAGGTCATCTAGTCAAGCCCCAAATAAAAAAACTCTCTTTGTTATTGTGTAAAAGGAGAAAATCTGGAAGATCCTGTGTCTTTATTTTTGCAAAATATTTCTTTCTATATGAGTAGTAAGTTGTTTTTAGTCATTTTGTATTGGTAAATCTGCGTTGAGATAATTTCAGTGAGTAGGTGAATTTTGGATATACGTTTACATTCCAGTCTTATAACTTTGGTTGCCAAACATTCAGGATTGACCTGGAGTTTCCAGATTGGCATCAAAGTAATATTTATATGCTGCTTTTCAACAAAAAGAAATTGTTATGAAGTAGTTGTCCTGTTGCATTGGAAGAAAGTATCTCCCAGAATAGCTTCAGTCGGTGCCGACAACTCTCCTCATAACCAGTATTATAGTAGTTTGTGTCAATGTATAGTGTAAGATGCCATGTGTACTATACCCCTGCAAAAAATTGAATGCTGTAGATTTCTGAGCTTGCTGAAAAATCTCTCCTAGACTTTCTTAACATAAGATTTCCTGAACTACAAGCCCTTGGGTTCCATGTCTAGCTGCAATGATGTCAGCTGGTTTATGTTCATAGCACATAGAGAAATTGTTTAATCCTTCATAGGGTTAGTGCATATTGCAAGTTACAACCCACCTGCATTTCTTCGGAGCTTACTATTCCTAATCTGCCAGGAGCACCCTAAGGAACATGTAAGCAAACCACATATCAGCAGTGAATCATTCTAGACCAATTCATTTATAGTGGTGAAAAAACCCATCACTTTATAGTTTCCTCCACCACAAGTTGCATTGCATACTGTAAAATATTTCAATTATATCATGAAAAAGTCCATGCTACTAAGTGTGCACTTTCCACACAGACATAAGGGCAATGCAGTTCCTAGGTAAGTAAACAAACATTCCCTTACTTTGAGGAGGCCTCCGTGAGTGCCCCACAAATGCAAGATGCAGCACACGCCCCACTGGCACGGCTATGCCATGCTGGAAAGTGGGCTAGGATTTTGGCCTAAGTTACATTCCTTGGAAAATGTGTTCCACTTTCCTGTACTGAACAGGTTTATACCTGATCTATTAATAGATCAAGATAGATAGAATAGTAATCTATTTCTGCATTTATTTCCTTTTATTTGTTTATGTAGAAACCATATAGAGAAATGTCACTTCCTGAGTTCTGTCTCTTTGTCACATCTTAGTGTGACTGACAATACTTGGGACCATGCAGATGAATGGGAGCAGATATTTAGGCAGGGGTTGAGTTAGTTTGTAGCGGTGCTTGTTGAGATTTTAGTAATAATAAAAAGTAAATAAGTTGTAATTTGGAAAACATGGTGGATGGGAATGAGCAGGTAGTAGGGAGAGAGACCTGCAAGGGTGGTGTTGTCTTCACTAGAAAGGCAACTCTGAGTATACTCTCTGACTTTCTCCTTTGCCATTCATTCCTATGGGGAGAAGTATACAAACTGCATATTTGTTGTAGTTGTACAAATATTTATACAAATATACTGATTTCTGAATACAAAGTACTGTACATGAATTCACAAATCTTTGTATGATAGTAGTAGTGGAAAAATGTGTTCCTTTGTCCTGGGCGAGGTAACCCATCTTCCATGGAGTGGGTGAAGTACAATCCCCTGTAATTTTGTATGTGGAACATCCCAGGGATCACTGAAATGAAAGGGCTTTTTCACCCATCATCATAACAATGAGATGTGAATAAATGTAAGATACTTACCGGTACTCCTTGGTTTGCCATATAAGGCATAAAATACAAATTGGGGTAAATCTAAACAAAAGAAAGAATCAACAATATTTTTTTTAATTAAGCAACAATAACTGTTTTAATAGAAATCACCAATAAATGAAAGCATTTAGAATGGAAAAGCAGCAGCCTGTTTAGACCAGGCCAAAAGCACACTTGGGTTAGCATCAGTAGCATAGCTAGTAGGGGGGCAAAGCACTAAGTTTTGCAGGGCGCCTCAACACACCGTGCAAGCTTTCCCTGCAACTCGCTGTCATTCCTGGTGTCAAGAGGAAAGCTTTGCTATTGGTTAGCATCCTGTCATCAGCAACAGCAGTTATGTCAAGATGTTCTAAATGTCATCTACAGTACACTATGATAAATTCCTGCTTCTGGGAAGCTTGAGGATTGTAGCTATGCTAGGAAAGATAAAAACGGCCATATTTTAACAAGAAATTCTGAGCACCAGATCATGATTCTTCAAAGAAAACCATGACAGTTAAGGTTATTTATATGGCAATGTAAATATGCTCTCAACATATAATTCTATGCATATTTTCTCCCACTGTGTTCAAAGAGGGTTACTCACAAGATAGTATATTTCAGTGGTTTTCAAACTGGTGGGTCGCTACCCACCTGTTCGTGTAAAGGTTCCCCCGTCCCTTTAAGGGGTGGGGGAAGGGGAGAGGCAGGGAAGTGATCCCCAGGATCACACCTGTATGAGTCATATTTTATGAAGACAGGGTTACAGCAGGCTGCAGGAGGTGTGGGGAGCCCTGTGCAGCCCTCTGCAGCATTCCCCAAGGCTTGGAATGTTCTGTAATAGCAGGTGCAAAGCACCTCCTGCAAAATGGAAGTGCTTTGCGCCCGCTTTCTCCAAACGTTCCCAAGACTCGGGGAGAGCTGCGGAGGGCTGTGCAGGGCTCTCCGCACCTCCTGCAGCCCTGCTTTCATAAAGAAAGTCACAAGCACCCACCTTGCCGACCCCCTTAGTGATGCGATCCTGGGGATAGCATTGCTGCCCTAGCCCCCACTTGCAAGAACTTACTGAGGGAGTAAAGTTCCCTCAAAGTTTGAGAACCACTGGTATATTTAGTTCTGCAGCCAAAGGCTGAAATCCTATCCACACTGACCTGGGAGTATGTTTCATTGACTCCAGTGAGGCTGACTACTGAATAGACATGCATGGGATTGTGCTATGTCCATGTAACTGATTGTGACCTTTTATCAGTATAACAAAATTTATGGTTCTTGGAAGATGCTTGCCCTGACCATCTCTGGTTACATTTTTCCATTATAGTTCCTAGACCTGGGCAGGAGGTCTGGTCTAGAGGGTAGAGCCTCCATCTGCCTGAAGATAAGATCCACAAGGTCGCCAGTTCGAGGCCACCGGCACCGTGCAACCTTGAAGCAGCTTACAAGCTGAAGCCGAGCAATTCCATCTGCTCTGAGCGTGGGAGGATGGAGGGCAGAATGTGAAGCCAGATCGGAATGAAACACCTTGAATGTAGTGGTTCTTGAAAGAAAGAACCTTCTTTCAAATTGTAAAAATCCCTATTTAATAAGGGATTTAAATAAAAGCCTGCCTATGTAAACCGCCTTGAATAAAGTCTTAAATAAAGACCAAGAAAGGCGGTATATAAATACCTGTTGTTGTTGTTGTTGTTGTTGTTATTATAGCAATCTAGCTATTCTGGTAGATATTTATCTATTGCCAGGATGAATATAGGTTTTTGGTGGATCTGTGGATACAACGACCCTTGAAATTACCCACTCCCAAGCAGTTGAGTCTCGGCATTGGCAGGCCTTGGTGTAAAGGACAATGAATCTTCCAGTAATCTGTTCCTCATACTTTTGACCCCAAGGGAGACAGAGGAAATAGGCTACATGGGATTGAGTTGTCAACTTTTTTTTTTATTGGTCTCACTCCTTGACTCCTAGTTAAGATTAACAGCTTGCAGAACACAGAAATCTCAGGTCAAGCTGGGCATGATATGCAAGATGTCTGAACAGCCTCCTGTTGTAATCTTTTAAAGCTGAAAAGTGGTGGTGGGTAGCTTCTAATCTGTGCACAGGAAAGGTGGAAGGAGGTGCTGGTCAACATTTTCCCCTCATGCAGTCTGTCCAAATCAACTCTGATTTCATGTCTGTCCAAATTAACTCTCTCAACTCTGTAACCTTGCTTGAAGTAGCTCCAAGCTGTTTTTCTCCTGTTGCAACATAGATATGACACCTGCATACCCTTTCCCCACCCCAGAGGTAGTAAATCATCTTAGAGAACAATTCTGAATGGAAAAATGGCAAGAAGGGAAAAAGTTACGCAGCCATATTTTGTTGGTCTTTTGATCCAAGTCACAGACTCTGGCTCTGCTTTTGAGGAACAAAGAAAGTTGGGAGACAGAACACATTTTCTACACTTGCGGGCCAATTGTTTAGCTCTCAGTCAAACAGATGAAACCTGTTTTCCTGGTGTGGTGATAAGCTCTATGAAGAACTCTTCTTGTTAGATTAGGATGTGTCAGGCGAATATTAAATGCCCAGGAGCAGGGTCAGTTGAAATGTTGACAAGCAAAGCCTTCTTGGACAAATGTTTAGCTTCTCCGACTAGTGAAGCTGCACATATTAAGAGAGATCAGTTATGGGAGTCAGTGTGTGGGCAAGATGAGCCTGTTTTGAGAGTAAACTTACAGATCGCTGCTGTGGTTGTTGCACCGGGTCTTGTTGGGTTCCTTGTAAACCTGGGAAGATCTTTGCAAAGAGAAAAAACAGAATGACATTAAGTGAAATGCCTCTACATACAAGTACTACAATCTGAACACAAAAGAAAAATATCAACTGATTTTTCATATCAAAATAGTGTTTTCTGAGTGTTCAAATCACTTCGCATACATGATCTCAGTAATCTTTAAAAACAACCCTGTACAGTGAGCGTGTTTTATAATCTCCATATCGCAGGTGAAGGATGACTGAGCAAGTGGCTTGTCTATAACCATTTGATTCATGGTTGAGGTGAGATTTGAACTAGGTCTTCCCGGCTCATAGTTTAAACACAAATGCACCATTACTTATTTTTATCTGCATTTATGAAACGAAACCCTGTAAAGTAGTTTGTGCATAAGATTCGAATTTTATTTACCTGAGGAAATAAAAATGCATACTTACTTTACCTAATGTTCCTGTGTTTTCTTGTGCACCTAACTGTATAATAAGATGAAAAAAATTAAAGGCATAAAATTAGGACACAAAGAGTAACTAGAGAGAGCTATGCTCTAATCCTAACATACATTTAAGGCTGGATCCTTTAAAACAGTGTTTAGTTGTCCAGGTTTTTAATTCTAAAAAAGAAAGATTTCCCTGTATCTTACAAAACTCAATAAGTTGAGTAGGAAATCCATTAACTTACCTGGGTGATTAATGTTTCAATCGGAGTTTATTTTGTACTACATTCCTTAGTCTATGAAAATAAATTGCTGCCCAATTGCTCCCTTTACTGAAGGCCCAATCCTATCCAATTTTCTAGTGCCAGTGCTGCTGTGCCAATGGAGTATGCACTGCTTCCTCTCTTGGGGAAGTAGTCACAGAAGCCTCCTCAAGGTGTGGAAACATTTGTTCCCTTACTTCGGGGCTGCATCGGTGCTGCAAAGTTGGATAGGATTGGGCCCTGAAGCATGTATCATCATCCATCCTTGAATCACCTCCCTGAACCAGTTCTTGTATATGCAAAAGAATGATGTACATAGAGCTGGGGTAGACTTCAGTGGAATCTGTATGGTGGTATTTCACCCTGTGAACTTTCAAGCATATTTGTGCATAGACTGTCTTGGTGCTGACCGTTGGGAGCAGGAACTAAATCCTGGCACCCTTTCCACTTGCAATAGACAGTCTTTTCTAACATGAGCCTTCTAACATCTGAACAATCAGAGAGAAAAACAGTTTAGACTGTGCGTTGGGACCCATCAGTGGGTTGCAACCTGACTGTTGGTGGGTCATGAAACTAACCAGCTGATAGCTGACAAGGAAATGTATTGAACCCTATGGAAAGTGAAACTGAGCCACACATGTGCATTAATTCATGAGCAAATGACTATGCCTTGGCTCTTATCAAAGACCAGGCAAAAGGAAATGCAATTCCACCAGAATGGTCCTGAGCCAATGAACATCGGCCCCTGAAAACACTCCATAAGGAAGTCCCTCCCCCTCCAGCTGAGAAGGAAAATATATTGAACCCTATGGAAAGTGAAACTGAGCCACACATGCATGTTTACTCACAAGTAGGCAAATGTGCCTTGGCTCCTATCAAAGGCCAGGTAAAGGGGAATGCCAAGTAACAGGAATGGTCCTGATCTGATGAACGTGGAGCTCAACAAATGCTCCAGAAGGTGGTCCCCACCATAGTAAAAAGGATAAAGAGGTTTGAGCAGCTGGTAAAGTAAAACTTGTTGTTTTCTTTTTTAGTGCTTTGAAGCTTGGTGGGTCCTGATATTTCTTGTTGGCATCCTTCAGTCTCGGAAGACTATAGTATTGCGCTCTGAATAGTGTTCTGGAACAGTGTCCTCTCCAGTGCGCAAAGCCTGGATAAAGTAGGTATGGAGGATAGGCTGTTACCCATGCAGCAAATCCCCCCTCTCCACGTCGCTGAAATGGTCCAATGGAAAGGCAGAAGCCAATACGGTTGGTTCCAGTGACGTCACAGGAGTTGCCAGAATGTGACTGTGTTCAGCCATGAACTGCCTCAGGGACTCCGGCTCCGGATTTTGCCTCGAGGTTGACTCCTGAAGCCTCTTCCATAACTGGATGTAGCCACAAGGCAGTGGAGGTTTGGGATCAGAGTTTTCCTTCTCTCAGATGAGCTGCCTTCCCAGGCTGACGAGTCCCATCTACCCGGTGGCTGTTCAGTCGCCTCTTACGACTGAGGGCCTATTCTTATCCCCAGCCCTCAGGGGATATACCCTCAGGGTCCTGACATAGTGTCATTTTAAAAAGAGGGTCCCAGTGCTAAAAAGTTTGGGAACCACTGTTTTAAACTGACCATAGGTTTTTTTGGTTCACTGATCCAAGAGGCCAGATTCTTATTATGTGCATTCAGCATGGCCAGTCCAGAAGCTTCATACAGGCTGCCAATCTCTAGAACCAATGTTGCACACTTCTATTCCTTTCTGTGAATGAAGAAGGCCCTGTTTCTCAGCTGAGTACCAGAATCTCCGAGAGCTCCAAATAATAAGTGAATTTTGGGTTTATTCATCAACTGTATACAAAACTGACCTGTTGTTTTTGCTTGTCTGACAGTGGCTGTTGTTGAATAGTTGGTTGATTGCCTTCTGGTAGCGGAAACGGGAAAGGCTGCTGGAACGGTGGTTGGCCATCATGCTGCTGGAGTTGGACTTGCTTTGTAGGAACAAGATTTATGAATTGGTAGGGATTTTGGTCTTGCATTCCAGGCTGTTGAGGTATAAAGGGAGGTTGCTGAGATGGCAGTGGAGGAGGGTGCACTGGCAGTGTGTATTCGTACTGTGAAACATTGGAAGGATAAACAAACAGGAGAAATGAAGGCATCATTAATCCGGTACATCCAAGATGGGAGCACACCTTCTGTTATAACCAAGCATATTAGAAAAATATAATCGTTCTAATAGTACAAAAGAAATTCATTGGTTCTGCCAGTAAACCTACAAAATAGCATTCTAAGAGCCCAGTCCTGCAGTGGTGGTCATGGAGGCCTTCTGGTAAGGGAGGTAAGGAACCCTTAGGTAATGGAAGGTAAGGGAACATTTGTTCCCTTACCTTGGGGCTTCATTGCTGCTGCACCAGCACTGGGAAGTTGGATAGGATTGGGCCCTAAGGTTATTAACTGTGGTTCTCAAGATTACAGTATTAATGTCTTAATGAAGTCGGTTTACGTGAAATGACAGTATTTACATTGAATAAATCATGTGTCATACTACATAGTTTTTGCCTATAGTGCATGCCATATTACTGCAGTTCCCAAACTCCAACAAGGGAGTTGAGACCACAGTAAGTCTTGGTGACAGTGGGGAAGGGGAGGCCCCAACAGTGCTGCCACGATTGTGGCGCCGTAGGAACCGAGGGGCTTTTCCACTTACCTGGGAGGGGTTGCACTGATCTCAGAGATGGTCCGGAAGGCCCGCAGCCCCCTCTGCGGGCCCCCCGATCCTAGAAATAGCTCCGTTTAGTGATTGGAGCTCACTTCCGGAAAACACAGAATGGCCCAGTTTTTATTTTCTATGGTGGGTTGCAAACCACTGCCATAATACACTGATAAGTTTCAACAGCGCCATATAACTTTTATTGTGGAAAAGGCACAATCCTGAAAAAATTAGTACAGTATTCATTAGGGCCCATTGAAATTAAGAGACTTTAAGTTCCTAAACTTTAAAACCCTTTGAGATACTTTTCTAACGTTCAGCTATGACTAAATGTTTTCAGAAGGTGCCTTTTTGTCTCTTTTTGTGATTGCTGGCTCACAGCCCAATCCTATCCACACTTTCCTGGGAGTAAGCCCCATTGACTCTAATGGGACTTACTTCTGAGTAGACATGCATAGGACTGGGCTGTCACCCAGGTACTTTTCTGGAATATGGCTCCAAAAGTAATCCACAGGAGATCACTTACTAAAACAGGCCTAGCTATGGAGGAAAGTCGCATGCAGCTGTCTTACACCCCCTTACACTCCATTAGTTGTCTACTAGGCAATATTGTCAACATATGTTGACCATTAGCTCTCCAGGGTTTCAGAGAGGGATTCTTCTCTGCCCTATCTGGAAATGCTGAAGACTAAACATGGAAACTTCTGCATACCAAGCAAGTATTTTATTACTGAGATACTGTCCAGTTGTTGGTTGTGTTTTTTTTCATTGGCAAAAATATTTCTGTGAGCTAGGAATATGTGAAATAGTCATTGATAGTCATTGATTAGGAATGCAAAAAATAAATAATTTGAATGATTAGAAATGTTCTATTGTAGGACGTTTCAAACCCTGGCTCAGGGGCTGGATCTGGGATTTGGAGTGACCCTTCCGCCCTGTGACTGGTGCTTATCATTCCATCGTGTCACCACATGACTTCTACTGAGATCAGGGGACAGGGATGCTCTGGGCGGTCACGTCTGCCTGGATGTCCTGTTGCACAGATGCAACTTCCCAGAGTGTCCCTGTCTTCCAATTTCAGTCGCAGACATGTGGCAACCCAGAAGAACAGTAAGCTCCCGTTCAAGCAGGCAACTCAGCACTAGCGAGTTTGTGGACCACTTTCTAGTGCATTGTGGAGTGTTTTTGAAATACAGAAACTTTGACAAATATTAAAAAATGTTTGGTTTTTGCCTCAGCAGCTGTCATTTCCCAAAATTCTCTATTCATTATTAAATGACTTTCTGATGTCACATCATGATCTGAAGATAGCTGTTCATAAAAAATTGAGCCACAGTTCCATGGTCTGTTTTGAAATGTTGGCTCCTGTATGTTAAATAATGTTTTGCTTATTTTCTTTTTTTATGTGTGGTTGAAGGGGTAGGGCTGAGTTCATATTCCTCTCTTTGGAGCTACACAAATGACTTTGGTGAAGACTTCTTAGTGTTTCAGTAGGGGTTTGTTTGGGTGTTTCCAGCTGACATAGATTGTAGTTACCACCATTTATATTTTCTGGAAGTTGCCTTTATAAAACCAAAGATACTGGCTATACGTACTCTGAATTTTACATTTTGATGTGAATAATGTGAGAGTTAGGGTGCAATCCTAACCCCTTATGTCAGTGCTTTCCAGCACTGACATAAGGGCAATGCAGCTCCGAGGTAAGGGAACAAACATTCCCTGACCTTGAGGAGGCCTCCGTGAGTGACACCCAACTGCAGGATGCAGCACATGTCCCATTGGCACCGCTATGCCAGTGCTGGAAAGCACTGACATAAGGGGTTAGGATTGCGCCCTCTGTGAGTGTGTTTAGACAACCAAAAATCAGTTGAAAAATTGCTACTGTTGTTGGGAATATCCAGACTACATGCTACCCAAGCAGACTTGATATTTGCTTAACTTATTCTTACTCTGCACAGTATCCTGGTCTATACCAGAAAGAGCACCTAATCCCATCTGCTTTCCAGCACCAATGCGCCTGTGCAAATGGGGTGATGTGGGGGCTGTTGCAGCGGCATCCTCATGGGAAGGGAACATTTGTTCACTTACCTCAGCTGCATTGTGGCTGCATTGGCACTGGAAAATTGGTCAGGATTGAGCCCCGAGTGGCTTACCCGTTGAGTTTCATGTTCTCGGGGTCTTCGTGACATCCAGTAAAACGATGATTGTGGTGGGAGGAAATTGTGCATCCACACTGAATGAAATGGATTAGCCACACTGTAAGGCTGAGCATAGAAAGACATGTTAAAAAATAGATTCTTCATAATGACATTGGCCTTCATATTTAAAAGTCTCAAAATCTCAAGATAGAATTCAAATTCAGATAATTAGTGGCTAATATTAATTCACAACTAATGCATTTTAAATAGATTTTCTGATATGTTCTGTAATGCTTAAATAAATTCTTCTTTTTTGCTTAATGATACATCCAAAATTTAGTCAGAGAGAAAGAGAGAGAAAAAGAGAAGAAAGGAAAAAAATTATTTTTATGAGTTTTCGTCAACAAAGAATCCTAGGTAGCTTGCAAATGACTCCATCTTTTATTTTACCTTATAAATACTAGAAGATTATTGGTTTTTACTAATTTCTATGACATAATAAAATTTGATTTAAAAATGATTTTTTTACGCAGAATAAGAAAATGCAATACTGTCAACTGTTTAACATTCTGATTTATGTTCATTTAAAAAACTAGGTAACTGGAGTAATTCGTGATTGCCTGAGATAATACATTTGGCATATTTGATCCACTAAGTTGTCTCATCGTCTGAAAAGCAAAACAGCAAAGCAAAATCCAGTGTTAATTCCAACCATTTCTTCTTTACGATTCTCACCTCCTTCCATTTCTCTGAGATTTGTTTCTTATGTATAGGAGTGCTTGCAAGTGATGTTATTATTTTGAGCATGTGTTGAATGGGCAGCCCAATCCTAACTTGTGCTGGCACCGCCAGGCTGCATGGCTTGTGCTGTATACAACGTAGGTTAGGAGGTGCTGGAGGTCTCCTCAGGGTAAGAGGATATCTTTAACTGGTACAAATCCAGGAAGCCCTGTTTGGGTTGCCTGGCCTGGTATATGGTGAAGGCCGCTGCTGATTCTGCCCTCCACCTGGGCTCGAACCACTCCTCGTTCCAACCTCTTCCACCCAGAAATGCCACCCCTCTGCCACCTTCCCCCGTCACTGGGCTGCCTGGCACCATCTTACTGGTGCTGACTGGTGCAGCTTCTGGATGCAGTGCCAGCAGGCCAACGCAGGCCATTTATGGCATGTTTTTGACATTCCGAGCCAGCGCAGGGACAGCTGCGTCAGTTCAAGCAGGGGATCGGATTGTGCAGTAAAATGCAAAATGTGAATTTAATAAAAATCGCCTTATTTCACATTTAAATTCATGTTCAAGGGCTTCTAATGCCCCAAATATGCAAAGGTACTATGAAGAAACATATGAAACGTTACATATGAAATGGTTTTTACCACTTACCAACAAAATCAAACTCTTCTAGTTATGTTTAAGAGGCACAGAACTTAACTCCACAGTCTTAGTCTGAATCTAAAGCTATTTGCAATGCAAGTAACAATGCCCCTGTGCTAAACGCTTCCCTCCCTTAGATGAACGAGCCCCCACATATTCAACAACAGAGATAGCGTGCCTATGCTACAAGAACATAAGAAGAAACTCATTGGGTCAAATCAAAGGCAAATCTAGTCCAGCATCCTGTTCTAACAGAGGCCAGACAGAAATATCTAGTGCAAAGCAGGACATATCAAGCAGGACATGATGGCAATAACACACATACATCTTGCTGATTTCCCCTGGCAATACGTAGTCAGTAGCTTACTCTCTCTGTGCCTGAAGGCCTTATTTGTCTTAACCCCTTTAAAAAATCTTATGGCAGCATATTCCACACACTAATTATATAGTAGATGAATAAGTTCTTTCTTTTGTCAGTACTCTATAGAGTCTGCTGCCAATTCATTCTCGCTCTTTATGGCAGTGACCCAGAAGCATGTGACAGTAGCCCTGCTTTTGCACTGCTGTAGAGAGCCATCAAGGACCTTGCATTGTTGGAACAGGAGTTTCAGGACTCCTGTTCCAGCAGTGCAAGGTCCAGATAAGATTGGTCCTTAGTAGGAGAATGTTGGACCAATTTTAAGAGGCACCAATCAGCAACAGCTGTTGCAAACGTGCCGTAAAGCACATTTGCAACACCTCTGGAGAAGGCAGTGCAAGTCCTGCAGCATCCCACTGGTGCTGAATCTGAAGCTGTGGCCGCTGGTGCCATGCTAAGCGGTGCAGGGGGAAGGTGGAATGGAGGTGGGGAGGGGGGTGTAACAGGGCAGAGCAGGGCGGAATGGGAGTGGATCAGGCTTGGGAGGGAGTCAGGGTCAGCAGAGTACGCCTGCCAAATCCCCTTCCCAGGCCTGAGGGCTCCACAAGGGGCTTCTTGGACTTGTGCCAGCGATTTCACTGGTGCAGATTGGAGTAGCAGACCGGAGCTCAACATGGGGGTAAGGGAACAAATGTTCCCTTGCCCCAAGGAGAGCTCTAGCCTGCTCAGTTCCAGCACTAGATACAGCATGGGCTGTGCAGACCCTCTGTGCCAGAACCGGATAGGATTGGGCTGCCCATTAATGATTCTTTAAAACTAGAAAGCACAGTTATGAAAAACCTAATGTAAGATATTAACATTGCCTCCTCACCTGAAAGCAAGTCCCAGTGAATTAGTGGGACTTAATTCCAAATAAACATGCACAAGGTTGTGCTGTAAGAAACAGCATCTCCTTGTCATTATGATCACCTTTAAACATTTTAGAGATATTGTAAAACTTGTAAAAACTATACCTGAAGGTTTAAACTACCCATTCCAGGAATTCCAGGGAACTGAGGTATCTGTGAACAAAGAAAGTATCTATTGGAGTTTCTTCTTTTTCAGCATTCGGAAGACATTAATAGCTTCTTTTTGATAAAGGGTTGGGATGGTAATAAAGCAAGTTTTCCCACAAATTACTAATCCTAGCAAATGAAATTAATGTTTTATCAAGGTTTATATATATATAATGATCATTGATTCACCCTTCCGTGCAACTCCATATTTTGAGTCAAAACGTAGTTGATCCCAATCCAAAGTTAGTTATGACCAACCTCTGATTAAAGTAATGGGTTAGGAATTGACTGAACAATTTGTGCCATTGGTCTGAATGGGAAACAACTAATTAGAACTTGATTGGGACAATAACTTTCAAAGTAACCATTTAAATGCTCATAAGAGCATAAGAACAGCCCTGCTGGATCAGGCCATAGGCCCATCTAGTCTAGCTTCCTGTATCTCACAGTGGCCCACCAAGTGCCCCAGGGAACACACCAGGTAACAAGAGAGCTGCATCCTGGTGCCCTCCCTTTCATCTGACATAGCCCATTTCTAAATTCAGGAGGTTGCACATACACATCATGTCTTGTAACCCATAAATGATTTTTCCTCCAGAAATTTGTCCAATCCCCTTTGAAAGGCATCTAGACCAGATGCCATCACCACATCCTGGGACAAGGAGTTCCACAGACCAACCACATGCTGAGTAAAGAAATATTTTCTTTTGTCTGTCCTAACTCTCCCAACACTCAATTTTAGTGGATGTTACCTATAGTTCTCTATACTATAGTATAGTATACTATAGTACATATAGTATAGTCATAGTTCTCTTACTACACAAGTCTATTCATGTCTACTCAGAAATAAATCCCACTGGGTTCAATTGTGCTTACTCCCAGGAAAGTGTGTATAGGATTGCAGCCTTAGCTTATTGCTACTTTCTTGCTGCATCCTTAAAAAAAATTGGGAATGTGATAAAGGAATAGAAATTACAAGTTATTTCACAGTCTGTGAAAACCTTGAAATTTCATCTAATTCATACTGAAATCTATAGTCAAAGACCATAATTAGCTATACTTGGACTTATTTCAAAATCACAGTTCTTCAATGAATTTTAGACGATAGTTTCAATCACTAGTTTACAAAGACATCATGGTTCATGTTAACTATGATTTTCATCAGTGCTCATGTAATGGAAAACAATGGCTAATGTGGGGAAAGGGAAGGAAGGCTGACAGTAATCAAGAAGGGGGAGGAGGTTCCACACACAAAACAGGAAGTGTGACAGCCCAATCCTGTCCACACTTTCCTGAGAGTAAGCCCCATTGACACTAATGGGACTTACTTCTGAGTAAACATGCATGGATTGGGCTGTGAGACATGCTAGGAGTGCTGTCAGTATGTTCTACATTTCTCAGTTTATTTAAAGGGACCATGCAAGTAAGGAGCAAAATGAGTAGATAGGGAAGTGGATTGGAGCTGTTCCATCTGTGGTGGGCTGGAGGGAGGTGTTGGCAGAATTGGGGTGAAAGACACCTTGAGTTTTTTCGCCTCTGCCTACGACCTGCTACTTGCTGTGAACTGCATTGCTTATTTCATGGATGAACTGGTTGTGGCCATATAACATCAGATCTTCTCTAGCTTGGTAAGTTGTTAACAATTTGAGTTAAGCTTTATTGATTACCGGCACAGCAGAACATATTCCTAATAGACAGGAGACAAGAATCCATCGTTTCATATCTGTGATGCTGTCTGTAGCACAAATTGCCTAGAAAGAATTTCAGAGAATGATGAGGTCCTGGAAATGAAATATACAGTATGCAGTGAAACAACAATATTATCAATATCCCATTGACTAATGTTGTGATTTTCCAGAGTTCACAACTATTCTCCTACAGCTCTATCACTGCAGAAACATGTTGCATCATTAAGGAGAGGGCTGACAATTTTTTTCTCAGTGTCCTTCCAGTGAAATAGATAATCCCATAATCTCACTATGATAACACCCAAGTGACTCAAGAGATGTCATAATTTAAATCACAATGGAGATAAACAATATGCATCACATTTTCTTATTCTACTTCCATTGCTTCTCAAAGGAATCGTAATATCACTCAATGCTGCAGCTTTTGAGTCCCTTCACCAGAAGAAGGGCTTGAATGTGAAAAGAATAATTTTCATCACTAATTGTGAGGGACGGTGGATGTCTTCTAGAGTAACCAGATGTGAATGAGAACAAGCATTGTGTACATTTTGTGGTTTCGTTGAAGAAACCAGTCTGGCTTTTTTTCTGTCTTCCTACATGACAAGCTGAACCAGACAAAGTTCTTCCTTCTTTGCAATTTTTAAGGCATTCAGACTTAAATGAAAGCCTTGTGTGTGCTGCAAGAAATAAATTAATAAAATAGAACCATGTGAGGCTCTGGGCCTACCACCTTTCAATGGCTTTCTAATGCTAATGCTGCTGTGTTATTGCATTAGAAGCAGTGGTATATCTAGGGGACATCTGCCCTGGTCACCACTTGAAGGGGGACACTGGGTGCGGCTTACCTAGATTCTACCAATGGTGCGTTTCCCCACCATGGCCAATGGTGCATTTTTAGGGGAACCTCCAAAAAAGAGGTAAATGCCTGCAGAAAAAATTCAAGATGTTTCGATATTCCCAAAAGAGCAGTGTTAGAAATGGGCAGCACTAATAGGAAAGGGAATAATTTTTTTGCAGAACAGAGCTGACTTCCCTTCCTGTGATTTCCCTTCTCTGTTTGGACATGAGCTCAATTTCAGTGCTTGGTGTGGGTACCATATTCCCTAGACCAGCGATTTTCATCCTTTTTCACCTCAGGGCACACTGACAAGGCACTAAAATTGTCAAGGCGCACGATCAGGTTTTTGACAATTGATAAGGCACACCATGCTGCCAGTGGGGAGCTCACATCCCCCATTGGCCCTACTAATAAATGATCTTTCCCCAGATTCCTCTGGCACACCTGTGGACCACTCGCAGCACACCAATGTACCACGGCACAGTGGTTGAAAATGACTGCCCTAGGTACACCACTGATTGGATGTGGCTGTGAATGATTCCGTCAAAACCAACGCAGAGATGTGCCAGAACTACCTATGGTCACAGAAGGTAGCCTGCTGTGACCCTGATGATTGCTACTCTAAGAACATAAGAACAGCCCCACTGGATCAGGCCATAGGCCCATCTAGTCCAGCTTCCTGTATCTCACAGCGGCCCACCAAATGCCCCAGGGAGCACACCAGATAACAAGAGACCTCATCCTGGTGCCCTCCCCTGCATCTGGCATTCTGACATAACCCATTTCTAAAATCAGGAGGTTGCGCATACACATCATGGCTTGTACCCCATAATGGATTTTTCCTCCAGAAACTTGTCCAATCCCCTTTTAAAGGCGTCTAGGCTAGACACCAGCACCACATCCTGTGGCAAGGAGTTCCACAGACCGACCATACGCTGAGTAAAGAAATATTTTCTTTTGTCTGTCCTAACCCGCCCAACACTCAATTTAAGTGGATGTCCCCTGGTTCTGGTATTATGTGAGAGTGTAAAGAGCATCTCCCTATCCACTCTGTCCACCCCCTGCATAATTTTGTATGTCTCAATCATGTCCCCCCTCAGGCGTCTCTTTTCTAGGCTAAAGAGGCCCAAACGCCATAGCCTTTCCTCATAAGGAAGGTGCCCCAGCCCTGTAATCATCTTAGTCGCTCTCTTTTGTACCTTTCCACTATGTCTTTTTTGAGATGCGGCGACCAGAACTGGGCACAATCCTCCAGGTGTGGCCTTACCATCGATTTGTACAATGGCATTATAATGCTAGCCGTTTTGTTCTCAATACCCTTCCTAATGATCCCAAGCATAGAATTGGCTTTCTTCACTGCCGCCGCACATTGGGTCGACACTTTCATCGACCTGTCCACCACCACCCCAAGATCTCTCTCCTGATCTGTCACAGACAGCTCAGAACCCATCAGCCTATATCCAAAGTTTTGATTTTTTGCCCCAATGTGCATGACTTTACACTTACTGACATTGAAGCGCATCTGCCATTTTGCTGCCCATTCTGCCAGTCTGGAGAGATCCTTCTGGAGCTCCTCACAATCACTTCTGGTCTTCACCATTCGGAAAAGTTTGGTGTCATCTGCAAACTTAGCCACCTCACTGCTCAACCCTGTCTCCAGGTCATTTATGAACAGGTTGAAAAGCACCGGTCCCAGGACAGATCCTTGGGGCACACCTCTTTTCACCTCTCTCCATACTCTAGGTGTGTGTCCTCCTATGCTTTTCAGGTGTAAGAGTGAATCATGCCAGGAAGTGCTAGCCAGTTAGCTGCCATGGATCTGCACGATGCTGAACGAACTGCCCCCCGTGTCTACCACTGCCTCCTGATGGTTGCCTTGTCTTCTTTCCCCCTCAATTGACCTGCAATGGCAAGGATGGGATCATCCTAGCCAGCAAATGTCTTCACTGATCCTATTACGTGTTTACAGTCAGGCATTTCTAAATCTTAACTAAATGGAAAAATATGGAATTTTTTTTCAACAAGCTCAATCAGGATGAGATAATCTGGTGTACAAGATATATTTGTACAGTTTGGTATACAATACATTTTTCAACAATGCAGCATCTTTCTTCTCTAAACAGTAGTTTCTATCATAATTTTATAGTCTAACAGTAAAAGTGATTTAAAGCTCACTGAGTATAACGAGTCATAAAAAGATGTTAATGAATTCATCCAGAGAAAGCTCCCCAGTGCTGGGTGACCATATCCCAAAAGTGAGAGGGCTGCTGCATGAAGTAAACTTGCCCTTGCATTTCATCTCAGGTGGCCTTCTGAAGGCAAGCATGAATGCTCCTACTTGAGTAGCCCCTCCTAGGAACATTGAATAGCCATGTTCAGGCAGCAAAACCAGCCAAGAGCTTTATGACACCTTGAAGCTGGACACACTGATAGTGCCCCAGGTTTTGTGGGTCTGAACCCGCTTTGTCAGTTTTCTCATGATTGTTTTTGCATCCCTATTCTGAAGCAAGACAAAATGAGCCTCTACAAATGTCTCCATCTCTACAATTGGTGAAGGAAGAGATTGATCCATGGAAGGAAGAGCCACCCACAATTCTCCTTTCTTGCTGAGAATTCTTAAGGAGACATCAGCCTGTCTCATATGGAATATGGTCATCTTAATCCAAGAACATCCATTACAGAAGATCAAACGAATGTTACCTTCACACTGTCTCAACGCTGCTGAAGCAACTCAGGAAATCTTCACAAGGTAAAGTTTTTGCGGCAATGACTTGTGAACCTCTCTCTCTCACACACTCTAGAATATAAACCTTATTGAAATGGCTGGCTAACCAATCAATACTGAGAGAGAGGGCAGGGGAATTACACACTTCTAGCTAGATCCCACCCTCTCTTTTCTTGCACAAAAAACTCAAAGTCGTAATATCTCATTATTTTTAATTGCATCCTCAAGTCTATATTTATAGAAACAATTTTCTAGCCCATAGAAAATGAGCACAAAAACGGAATGTGCCACAAAGAAACATGAAGTCTGTTTGTGCTGTCAAGTGTGAAGAGGGTTGTCACCTTTGCCCCAACAGACATGTTCAGTTGTATGACAAGCTAAAATGCAACTGGTACGACTTACTACGTCCTTACATTGTGAGAGACACCACCCGGTTACATTTCTGCCTGGTGTGTCGCTGTTAAGAGACAAAAGTGTTGATGGGAAAAATGTGGCGCTTGTAACTCATTTCTGCCTGGAAGTGTACACATTTGACCCCAGTTATGTATATGCAACATTGGGCAGAAATGGCTTTAGTGTGGAGAATGAAGAAGCTCGTGTTCTGATGAAAGAAAAATATAGACGTAGCTATAGTTTTGTTGGGGCCAAATCTCATGGCTGCAAGTTTATTTTCTGTTTAAAACAGTTTGTGAAGAGGACATGATTGGGATCAGAAACATAGTGGGGATAAAGTCCTAAAGCAATCTCTTACCCTCACATTGGGGTTCCAGCCCTGTTTCACAGCTCACTCAGGTGCTATTTTTTTAAGCCACAAAAATTGGGGCATTTAATGCATTTTGGGTAATTGAGCTACTGTGATGACTCAAATGACAACATCTTTATATTCAGCCTCTTCATAGAGACCCGTGTCAAATATCTGGCGTCACAAGGCCAGTAGAAGCCTTGCACTTTTCCATGTGGGATCACTTCATGAACCTGGCCCGTGGTTGAATATACAAGCTGGCTTTATTGAAAAATACCGTGTTTGTGGGCATTAAGTGAGATAAAAGTTCTATTTGAAATGATTAACCTGTGATAGTTCATTCAATTGTGCAAGTAATTGATGCTACAGTGAATGAATGACCTGTGTAAAGTATGAACTGGCCCTTTATCTAGGACAATCACCTTCCCATCTAAACCACCTTCAGAGTATAAGGCATCATGAAATCATCTTACATCATAAAGTATATTCTACAAATACGCACAATGTCCGAATAAAAATCCCATGAATCCCAACAGCTTCTCTTTTCAACAGCAAACATAGGATTTATGTCAATTCCAAAACTCTTTTAAAGCTGAAGGTTAACAGATGTTGCCATTCTTCCAAGAGAGAGGTAGTAACCCAGATTGAAAGAGGACTCATAAAAATTCCCGGCAAATAAAACTGAGAAATATGTTCCTCATCCACCCTGAATGACCACCTCCTATATAAACCCTTTGCAGCCAGAGCTTTTAAATACACCCTCGTGTCTAAATGAAATTATGACAATAAAACTGTGTTTGTTTCCTGCTGTGGCACTGTTTTACTTTCATTGAGTTTTGTTTGTGTTGTTTTTTTTTTTTTTACTGTCAACCTGGAAGAGAGGACAAAACTAGCAGTCAGGCAATTGACTTCCTGTGCTGTGATTTGATTTCCTTTCATACTTTAAATTAAAGGCTGCAGGCAAAATTGCTTTGTCACCTAGCCAGCTTCTCAGGGGAAATTTTTGAAAGTGCCAAAAGAATTTAAGAATTGAGTTCTGAAGAATGTCAATGGAAATTATATCAGTTAAGTGCTTGAGAGACCTTTGACTGTGACAGAAATTCATGGCTATTGTGTCCATTTTCTCTCTATCATCTCCTGTTTTTGGGGGGTGGGGAATAGTTCCAAATGGAAATATTTCCTAGTGGGATCTATGGAATATTACTTAGTGTTCAGCACACCTACAGTGAAAGAAGGGCAAGTATAAGGCAAATGAGTTTAGAAAGGAATCAGCAAGCAAAGAAGTGAAGAAGAGGTTCAGAGCCCATTGAAATTTTACCTGGTTCTTTTAGCTGGGTGGCTGATTAAAGAAAATACTTACAGCTGTTATTCAATTAAAACATCTTATTTATTGTTATGCATCCTACAATAAAGGAGACCTCACAGAGACAACATACCTATTCAAGACAAAAAGACTAACCCAAGGAGCTCCTCCTTTGTCTACTTTTTGTCTGCTTTTATAAGATGACGTAAACAAGTCCTATGTTTCTCAAGCCACATTTCTCCATACGTCTCATCCTCCCACCTAATTTGGACATCTTATTTCCGCAGAAAGCCCCTCTTATGAAAGCTTTTGGCCATTGTGAAGTCCCTGGCTTCCACTCAAACCCTTGTCAAGAGGTTGACTCATCCCTAAACGTACCAGGGCCCACATATCTTCTCCTGAGTAAACAACTCTGGAATGTCCATGGACCTTGGCCTTCTGAGAGGCCTCGACCCTTTGGTTATGGACTTGTTTTGCAAATACTATTGTTTGCCACATAGGCAAAAGCTGAAGCCATGAGACAAGGCCACATGTTACATCTTATAACTGTATGTGTGCTTACATGTACGTATCTCTTGGCCCCATGAATAGGTCCAGGCCTTTTTCCATAATGTGATTATGACAATATATATAAGGAACCAACTACTGATTTTCCCAACAGAGCTACTGAGTCCTAATTTAGACATACTATCCTATAAAAAAGACTTTCTTGTTTCCAGGAGTTAGCCACTAGTCATGCACATCAGAGAAGACTCCTGGTCAGGCTATTCTCATACCCTTTTTACCAGTACCCAAAGTACTTCTAGGGGTTGGGCAGGAGACACTTGCCCCAGGGCTTTTATCAACATGGTGCCAATACTTCATATTGAAGATAGGAAGTTGCCTGATGTTGAATTAGACAGATTGGTCCATCCAGCTCAGTATTGTTAACAGCAGCTCTTCTTAACTTCTGTTACAAGTCTTTCTCCAGCCTTCCTGGGGATAACAGAGATTGAACTCAGAGCTATGGCACCACCCTAAACACATGTTTCATGCAACTGCTAGTTGTTTCATGCAACTTAGTAGGTAAGTAGTGCTTACTACTGAATATGTGAGAACAGTGGACCTCTTCTAAGTATTCAACAATTTATTGCTAAGAACTCACTGGCAATGCTCAGTGCATAAAATGTAGATGGGGAAGCACAATTTATTTGTGGACTGCCTTTATAACTTGGAAGGAGGGGGAAGATTATGAAAACATGAGGCACTATTATAATGTTTGGGATTCCATTATTGTGCTTTTCAAAATAATGATGATATATCAGGAAGTAGGAGGACAGGCATTAGATTACTGGCTGTTCTTTTATCAACCTTCTCTTCCTTGAAAAAAACATCCCAAATGAAAAGGCTCCGAAGCAAGGTCAGAACCGAAATGAATTTGCCCCCGGATTCGGTTCAAAATTCCCCTGGGTTAATGCTGTTGAAAATATTGCCTGTACCAAATACAAAAATGGGAGTCGGTTATTCATCAATTTGTTATCTGTATTTGTCATTCAAATATATCTAATTTTGGTGTTTGACAGTGTTTAATAGTTGACATGATGTTTAATATTGAATAGCTGCATTTAATAGCTAATCTCCAGTAGTATTTTGTATTTGACACCTGACAGCTTGCAAGCTTTTATAATTGCTGTCTACCAAATCAAAGCAATTGAGAGAGTCCAACAAGTAAACATGTAAGGCTGCAATCTGATACACACTTGCATGGGAGTAGCTCCCATGGAGTCAAATACTTCTGTGTAGGCATACATAGAGTGTGCTGTTAGTTAACATATATACTAGTAGTGCAATCTTAAGCATATCCAGAAATAATCCCAATTTAATATAATGGAACTTACTCTCAAGTAAGTATGCATAGGATTGGAGCCTTGGTTTAATTTTGAGAAAGAATGGATGGAAACAGTTCTAGAATTTTCATTTCATCTTTTGAATTTTGAAGCTACAATGGACAACCAAAGAACATTTGCACCAATTGACCCAATATTAGTTGTTCCTATTTCTAAAAAGTTAAGCAATATCTTTTTTTTCCCAAAAATTAATTTCAAAAATGTTCATTTTTCACTGCTAACTGCATTAACCATTTTATGGGATTTTACTGCTGCTGAGTTGACTGAATGGTAACACTGGTTATGTCATGGAAAGTTAGAACATGCAAAGTGCCAGACTTGTGAATAAGAACCTGCCACCCATAAGGAGATGAGGGCATCAGTCTGTTCTCCCTAGCTGCGTTAGTCAACAGGATTTGGCCCTAATGATGCTCAGGTCTGCACAAGCAGTGGTATATTGAATCAAATGTAGAAAACAAGACATGTGTGGTAGCCCACTAGCCCACAGACACTTGACAGTTCTTCTGGGTTTTTTTCTGCCTATCTAGGTCTGCAAACACAGAGGGGGTTGTCAGTGCATTGGCATAGGAAGTAACCACATCACTGGCCTTGACCATGTGATTATAGGGCAAGTGTGGTGTGATGTACTAGTAGAGGATGTGCGCAGCCACATATCAGACAGTACCACTCTATGGTTGGTAATTATGGCAAAAGCCAAAGCTAGAGGGAAAGCTGGAAAACATTGATGAGTTTGTGTCTTGTTCGTCTTGAATAAATTTCTTCCCCTTCCTTTTGCTTACCATGAGCATGGTGTTCAGTCTTCCCTGCTTCCCTCTGCTTCTGTTTGATGCAAATGGAAGTGGTGCAGGTTGGGATCTCAAACTCCTGGTAACTAGAGGGAAGGGAAGCCAGGACCTGCCCCCATTGCTTCACCCACACTTTCCCTTTTCAATATCTATGGTGTGCATGTGTGCACACATGAACAGAGGCAGCATTTGTGGGGGGGGGGTTCAGTTGGCACAGGAGCATGCAGCCACAAGTGTGGGGATGCAGCCCTGCTCAGCTGCTTACAGTGGCCCCATCTATATCATTGGAGGAGAGCCACAAGTAGTCAATTGGACAGGGTGTTGGCCGCAGGATGGCTTCTGCTAGTGTGTGTGTGTGTGTGTGTGGGGCGGGGGGGGGGAAACAAACCTGATCACTCTCAGCAACACTATCACCATTGACTGGAAATGGACCAAGACAGACTGTGACTCACTAGCTGTCTGAGTCATGGGTGGCTTCCTATTTTGGCTACTGAAGATGATGATACTGCTGAAAGTTAATATTTCTGGCTAGGATAGAGTGTCTCCTTGTTTTTGACCTTTCGGCAACTCTAAGATTGCACTTTCATTTGTAAGCTTAAGTAGTGTCTCAGATCAAAATGATGAGGTAAGAGATTCTCCAGCTTCTGCACAACCTTGTCAAACAAACTGTAATTAAAACAGAGCACAAGATGTTGAAATTGCTGGTGATGGGTCGTGCGTAGCTTGCTGATACAAACAAGGTGATCTGTGGTAGTTAGAAAAATATAAGTTTGTCTTTAATGCGGCAAGTCTGACAAAGCTCTGGCTAGACTATGGAAAGGTCTAAACACCCTTTGGTATCTGTGGCTGATAACAGGATGTGCAGTGTCTGTCTTATGGGGAAAAAAAAACTCTTAAAAATACACAGAAAGAGTGGATCCTTGTGCAGATCCTTCCCAATTATTTCTGAAGCCGTTTCTGCCTTGTCAAACACTGGCATTACATGTTCATGACCCTCATATGTAAACACTGAGATACATGAGCATAAGAGTCTGTGAATTGTTCTTTCCCTTGATAGCATAATTGCACATTGGTACCCTATTTTCAAAAACATAGAGACCTGGCTTCACTGTGCATTCTAGAGGTCTGGCACAAATATACAGTGAACCTGCCTTAGTCTATGGACAATGCAGTTATCTTTCCAGTTCAGACTCTGGATTGCTGGACAACTTGCTGCTGACTCTGAGCTCAAACCTCTCCTTATAGCTTGAAATCAATTAGTTAAGGCGGTTAAATAGGAAGATAAGACAGTCTCAGTTGCGAAACGTGTAGGTCAGTCTCAAGGAAAAACACATTTTGATTTCAGGGAATATGGACTGAAAAAAAGAAGCAAAGTGTTTTTAGTCATGACAATTAAGAAGTCATAAAAATGAATACCCAATGTACATTTTCTCTGGCCCTACAGTTGATACTTACTATATATCCTGAAGCCTTAGGTCAGTGGTTCCCAAACCTTTTCAGCTAGTGGCTCCATTGACCTACTGGGCCATTGGTTGTGGTTCCCCATTAGGACTACAATCCTATACATCATATGGGGGGGGACGGGACACAGCTTTTTTGCGAGAATTCCACAGTTCCCCTGGCTGGTTTCTGCAGCTCCTCAGAGAGCCACAGCTCACAGGTAACAGCAGATATAGCATCTCTTTTGAACTTGTTCAAGAGGGTTCTTAATAAAATAAATAAATAAAAATAAATAAATAAATAAAGAGGGTTCTTCACTTACAGCATGAATTCAGCTCTTATATCATACACAGGATGTATGCATATTCACATGCTGGACTGGTGAATGAATCTTGCCTTCCACTCATGCATCAAGTAGGTTGACTTGTGGCACATGTGTGTAAATGGACAATACTCCATTGTTAGCTGATGGAACAAAGACCCAGGAAACCCTAGTTCTAATCCCTGTCCTGCTATGAAGCTCATTGGGTGACATGGCTAAGATATTTTTCTCTCAGTCTATTCTACCTCACCTGGTAGTGTGGCTAAACTGGGTACAGGGAACCATATATATCACCCCTGGATAGAATACAAATCTAACTAATGATAACCTACAAACTGAAACTGAAAAAAATGTGCTTGCATGTGGAAGGCTGCAAAGCTGTGATCAAACCATCCTTGCCACTTTGAACATGTTATGTCTGTCTTCACCCTATGTTGCAGAATCAGTGGCATTAAGTCTTTAATCCAGAATGAAAGTTTTGGTCTCTCTTCTTCAGGAGGCAGGCTGATGGGATGCCAGTTGATGCTCCATAGGCCAGGGGTGTCAAACTAAGGCCTGTGGGGCCAAATCTGGCCCTTGGAAAGCAATTTATCTGGCCCCCATTATAATTTGGCTCTCCCGGCATGATAATTGGGCTCGCATATCTCAAAAATATGATCAAGATTTGCACATTTTCTCTTCTGTCATTTGCAGCTAATGACTTTCTGTGTGAGAATGATGTGCTTCTTTCTGCTTAATGATGTCACTTTTCCCTTAATGATGTCACTACTGTCCCTCAGCAGGGAACATGAATGCTAACTTGGGCCCCTCTGTATGAAACGGGTTTGACATCCCTGCCATTGTGTAAGTCCTTCTTACACAAACTTGCTCTGGCAGCGCAAGACTCAGCCAAAGTTCCTTTTGGTTTTGAAAAGAAAATATGTTTCCCTGACAACCCTAAGTGAGTTCATTGGTAGACCTCCCTTGTCATTCTTCATTTTGGTCCCAATATGTTAGCAAAAGCCTGGGGAGGAGTGATTTGTTTAAAAGTAAATGAATATCACACAAGATTGGGATGTTCTTTGATCTTTCTAATCAGTATTGATTAGCCCAGGGGAAATGTCTGAGAAAATATTAATTATAAAATACAAGTTTTCAAGACCCAGAACTGCCATTAGCAATGCAGAGTATTAGCAAGTGCCCAGGAGATGTCTCCTGGGTACCCAACATGGGTAAATGCCTTTCAGAAAGACTAGACAGAGTCTTTGAGCAAATAGGAAAACATACTTGGCATTTAGTGATTGCTTAGAATTGCTTGCATTCCAGTCTGAGGAACCATTTTAAGGACCATGCAGTTCATAAATCACACCTCTGATCAGCCAAACACTTAGCGAGGGCTGGCAAGAGAACAAGTGAGCACATTGTCATTGCTTCTGCTTCTTTGTTTCCCTGTCATAATCAAGTCTACTTCAGAAGCTTACTCGACAAGTACTTTCTGTGGGTCTTCTTGTCCTTTCTCTGGGTCTCAGATCAAAACTATGTTAAGCCAGTCATTGTTAATGCATCTGACCCCTATATTCTCTCTATTCTTCCTGGCTTCCTGGGGGCTGGGGATAAGAATAGGCCCTCAGTTTGGCTGTATTTGTCGTAAGAGGCGACTAAACAGCCACCGGGTCGATGGGACTCATTAGCCTGGGAAGGCAGCTCATCTGAGAGAAGGAAAACTTTGATCCCAAACCTCCACTGCCTTGTGGCTACATCCAGTTACGGAAAAGGCTTCAGGAGTCAACCTCGAGGCAAAATCCGGAGCCAGAGTCCCTGAGGCAGTTCATGGCTGAACACAGTCGTTCTGGCAACTCCTGTGACACCACTGGAACCAACCGTATTGGCCTCTGCCTTTCCATTGGACCATTTCAGCGACGTGGAGAGGGGGGATTTGCTGCATGGGTAACAGTCTATCCTCCATATCTACCTTACCCAGGCTTCGCGCACTGGAGATGACACTGTTCTGGAACCACTATTCAGAGCGCGATACCATAGTCTTCCAAGACTGAAGGATGCCAACTTCCTGGCTTTCAGAACTATTTGCAAACTCCCCATCTCCTAACACAGGGGTCTCCAAAACCTGGTCCATGGACCACATCCAGCCTGCAGCAACCCTCCCTCTGGCCCACAGCAACCCTTAGACCATGCACACCCTCCAGCCTGTGAGATACCTTAAGTTTGATTCCTGGGCATGGGCGAGAGGTGTGCACAAATGCTGAGAATTGCTCTCCCAGACTTGAGCAAGGCTTAAAGAGTTCTTTCAAGTACTACAGAGCTGTTATGTGTACCAGCAAGCCTTAAAAGGCTTGCCTAGACTGGCTGGGAAAGAGGAGCAGCAGCATCACATGGAGAGGTGCTGATTACAGGCTTGCTGGGAAGGAGAAGCAGCAGGAAGCACATGGAGAGCAGCTACCAGTGACTTACCAGCTACTAGTAAGACAGGAACCAGAGTATTTCCTTGCTTAATCTGATGTGTTTCTGCTTGGCTGCATATTGAAAGGTTCTCTGTGCTCTGTTGGTTCTCAGATGGATTTATTAGTCAATTACGTTTGGTAAAATTCCTTTGAGTCCATTCCTATGCACATCTACCCACAAGAAGAGCCCCACTGGATCAACAACAACGACAACGACAGTATTTATATACCGCTTTTCAACAAAAAGTTCACAAAGCGGTTTACAGAGAAAATCAAATATCTAATGGCTCTAATGGCTCCCTGTCCCAAAAGGGCTCACAATCTGAAAAGATGCAAAGGAATACCAGCAGACAGCCACTAGAACAGACAGTGCTGGGGTGAGGTGGGCCAGTTACTCTCCCCCTGCTAAATAAAAGAGGACCACCCACTTGAAAAAGTGCCTCTTACCCAGTTAGCAGGGATCAGACCAAAGGCCCATCCAGTCTAGCCGTTAATGCAGTGGTTCCCAAACTTTTTAGCACCAGCACCCACTTTTCAAAATGACACTCTATCAAGACCCACCTAGCTTTACAAGATGTTTAAAAAAGTTTCTCTTTACTAGCTGCTCAAGTCCCTGTTTTTGTTTTTGTTTTTTTTACTATGGTGGTAGTGGTGGGGACCGCCTTCTGGCTCCACGTCTATTGGATTGAGCCCACCACTCTGATGGCCTTGTGTTCCACTTTGCCCGGCTTTTGATAAGAGCCAAGGCACAGTCATCTACTTGCAAGTAAATATGCAGATGTGTCTCAGTTTCACTTTGGTTGTGACACACTGGGGGTCCTGACCCACAGTTTGGGAACCACTGCTCTAATGTATTTATTTAAATTTTACATTTACATTTATTTATTTTTCGGGGACTTGACACAGGGCCAGATATTTGTCCTCCCCATGCTGAAAAGTTGGGAGACCCCTGTCCTAACACATATGGTATCGCAACTTTGAAGTCACATTACTTTATCTTTTAGGCTGACCTTATATAACAAACAAATATGTGTGTTTCCCATCTTGTGTCCATCACCATCACTGTCCTCATTAGTCCCTTTATGAGGCAGCCTGAGGTCTACAAGAGTTCATGCCACAATGTCATTGCTAGTCCCAAATGAGTTTTTCTTTCACAAAGCCAGCATGTCCAGCTTATCCATCTGGAGTTTTCATGGTGTGTGGAGAGGCACTTGTTTAAGTGGTTCTTTTATGTTTAGCTGCGGGAGAACAATTGTCCCTCTTCACCACAGTGAAGAATCTTTTCTAGTGGCTGTTTGCTGGCAACTGTATCTTTTAGATTGGTCTGTGAAACTCTTTGCCACAGCATGTGGTGATGGCATCTGGCCTAGATGCCTTTAAAAGGGGATTGGACAAGTTTCTGGAGGAAAAATCCATTATGGGTTACAAGCCATAATGGGTATGCGCAACTTCCTGATTTTAGAAATGGGCTACGTCAGAATGCTAGATGCAAGGGAGGGCACCAGGATGCAGGTCTCTTGTTGTCTTGTGTGCTCCCTGGGGCATTTGATGGGTCGCTGTGAGATACAGGAAGCTGGACTAGATGGGCCTATGGCCTGATCCAGCGGGGCTGTTCTTATGTTCTTATTGTGAGCCTTTTGGGGACAGGGAACCGTTGGTTTATTTGTTTTGTTTATTTTGCTGTTTCAGCTGCTTTGTGAACTTTTTTGTTGCATTAATAAAAACATAACGTATAATAAAAAACACTAGATAGTGAGTGAATCTGTGAGAACCATTATTGTGAATAGTGACACAATCCCATGGTTTTAAGCATGTTTAGTAGTGCAGAGCATTGTACTACCATCTGAATCACTTTCAGATGACCCATATTAGCTGTTTTTGTTAGGCAGGATGCCACAACCAAGCCATACACACAGCTCCCCAGCCATGAATGATGGCTCACCAAAAGCACAATAAAATCTTCTGGTTTTACGTGCCTGTTTTTGTTTTCCTACTGTTTCTGCTTGTCTGCAAACTCACTGTCTGCCTGAAATCTCAAAAACAGGAGAGCTGCTGAGTACATGAAAGGCCATGATGATATATAGTTCGGCTTGTTGGTTGGCTTGTTGTTGTACAGGTTAGTAGTAGGGGATAATTGAAGACCCCCAACTCCCACCATGCCCAGCTTGAACTTGCATGTGTTACATGTCAAATAACTTTGCCTTTTATCCTGCAATTTCTGCCTCAAGTCCTAAGTAGGATTGCCAACTCCAGCTGAAGCTATTCCTGGAGGGGTGTGTGTGTTGTTGTTTTTTTACCTAACATGATATAATGTGATTAAACCAAAGAGGCCCGATTAAGATCTCCAGGATTGCTTTTGGTAGCCACCTGGATATTCATGCTGAATCCTGGAGACATCAAGCCAATTCTGGAACGTTGACAACCCTGGTCTTAACCCAGGACTGAACACCTTGAGGTCCAGTAAAACAAATGCAACCCACCACCTGCCTTGTATTGTGGCCTTTCAGGTGTCTGATAAGGTAAGATGTCTGTGTTTTTACAGAACGTGGCGAACTGATCTTTCAGTTTGGGTGCTTTGATGTGGCTGAACGAAGTCACGTGCTTGTCTTCTGTGGTGCTGGTTTATTTTGAGATGTGCATTTTTAAAAGTAAACATGCAGTGTGATAACAAATACGTAGTAATGTTTGCCCCAGTTCTTTTGGAAAATGAACTTCTACTCACCATCACCATCTTCTTGATCAGCATTTTCTTGACGTGTATTTTACAAATGACTCCATTGGCACATTGGATCTCACTTGGGTCAGTTTGGGTTATGTAAAAGTACCTTATCATTTACCACCTTGCTTCTGGCGTGCATGGCAGAACTCTTTCATAAATCATCTTTCCTCTGTTCCTTCACTTTTTGCCTGTCAGCAAAATCTTTTGGAGATTTGCAAACGATTGCTGTGAAATCTTACTAATCTAATTGGAATGCTTTAAACGTCCCTTGAAATTCCTATAGACATTAGACCTAATAAACTAACTTTGAGTTTAGGACGACTTGGCGGTGATGAAGAATTGTATGAAATCTACAAAATCTTGTCAATCAATAATATTCTTTTAGCTTCCCTTGAAATTCCTGCAGATGTTTTACTTCTTCAGGAGCTTCTTGATTCACTTCAAATTTAACTCTGGAGGCAACTAATTATTATGAACTAGTTTCACCATTTTAAATGGCCATCATTCATACCACACTATATGTCTGTGGTGTACATGACAGATTTACTGCTATGACAGATCTTAAGTATATGACTTCCATTAAATCTGACTTAAATTAGTCATGAGTCACTTTCTTAGATTACAACACAGGGAAAGGTTCCTCTAGACAAGTAGCAGCAGCCTACTTTATACTTGTGGGTTTCTGGGCTGCTCTCCATCAAGGCACACACAAACCAGACGACTAGATCCAAGTGATTTTGTTCCCATGCAGCAGCTTCTTGATACAGTAATTAAAAGTAACAAAGGATAAGCTTCATATTGTACACCAGAAAGGGAGATTTTTCCCCCATTTCTACAATAATTGAAAATTGGAATAGTATAATAACTTGAAAATGAGTCATATACTTTTAGAATTATATTTACTGATTTATTGTTCTGCATCATCAACAGAAGTTATAAATTGACTCACTGAGATTTCTAGAAGCAAAGAAGACATTTGTGACACAAACACAGTGTCCAGCTATATCGAACCATGGATTAAAATGGATAGACATCAATTGACAATGTCTTATTATCTGACATCCAGACTTTTGGGGGAGTTTGTGCAAAATGTTGGATGAAGTTCTTTTCCAGTTCATAGTCCCAACAGGAATAAACTGGCTTAGTTCATCTGAGGCAAAGTTATATCAGTAGATATATGAAGATATGAACTATTTTACTTTCTTTGCTACTACCAGGTTGCAGTGTATTGTACATATGGCCTCCCCATAGCACCCCTTTCCTGTCTCCTTAGCATGCATTGGGTGTTACCACTGCCATTAGTGCTGAGAGTTCAGACAAGTGAATTATCTGATGGATGTTGGCCCTTAGCCTGACCTCTGATGGATGTTGGTTCAACCTGACCCTGCTGCACCCTGGCCAGATAACAGATCACATCAGCTTCCTTAAACTTCACGGCCTGTTTGGAGAACGTTTTTGGTTTACCAATGGAGCTGCAGTTGGAATAAAATCCATACTAAGAATACAGACAGATTTTAGAGGGGAGGCAAGGTGGACAACAAGATACAAAAAACCCTTCTTCACTTTCCCCTGAGGTCATTTTCTCACTACCTGAGTTCAGATACTAGTCACAAGTTCAGTGGGGGGGGGGGAAGTGTCTAGGGAGGAGCTATGGGGAAAAGTGGTGGGCGGAGGGGTTTGATAGCCCCCCAAATCATGTACCACTTTGGGATTTTAAATTGCATTCTGTCCCCTTTGTATATGATTAAGGCAGTTCTATGTTTAAAGATATAGATCTGCTACCCTGATATGTAGTTTGGCCTTTAATTGTTTACAACAATATCCAGTTAATGTGTAGAATGAGTGACGTGGTTTTATCTGTAAGTGCTTCTGCTAAACACTGAATGAAGTTTATGTGTGAGATTCCTATGAAGAAGAGTCTGACTGAAAAGAAGCATGAAACCAAAAGCTTTTAATCATGATAATATTTTTATCAGTACATGAATTATACTTAATTTTCCAGTGCACCTAAGCCTTAGGCCATTAATGCCAAAATCTTAAACACACTTGCCTGGGAGTAAGTGCCATTGATAAAAATGGGGCTTACTTCCAAGTAATAATTTTTAGCTTGTGCTCTAAGAGCTAGATTTATGTGCTGCTGGGGGGGGGGGGTTCCTTTTCACCTTTTAAAGGTGGTTGCCCTTTGTGAAACGGGAAATTTCAAACTAAGAATGATTGTTTTTTTTAAAAAAATCCTCCTACCACCATTACTCACAAATTTGACAACAGTTACCACATGTATGTTGGCATCTGCACATGACAGCCAATTTACAGAATACATGACTTTAGACGTCCCTTATCTATGGCTCTTTCTGAGGCTTACTTGCCACAGTGTTTGTTGGCATGTAGCTGTCTCCTCGAGATAGATTATGATGTTTCTGGTTATTGTCCTGATCAAGTTTTACAACAGAAGTCGGTGGTTCCCGAAGCTCACTTGGCTCCATATTTATCTTAGCTGCATGTTCTGCAAACACATCGTTTGTCATCGCTGTTGGCATTCTAAAGCCGGAAGGAGTCGGGTACAGTCCATTTGCAGCATCACTCAGGTCATCGTTCGCTGTCGGGAAAATCTTCTGGAGGCCAGCTGGTGCTGTCATGCCAGGTGTGCCTTCTGGAAATGGCAGATTGCCCTGATTGGATCCAGTCTGGCCTGCGGGAAGAAGTCCCTCTTGACCTTCAGGGAGGACCCCAGACTGACCAGAAGGAAGTAGTCCTCCTTGTGTTCCAGGGACAAGTAACCCAGTGAAAATCTGTGAAAGTGGTTGCTGGGGAGGGAGGAGAAGTGAAGAGAACATATCAAAATGTTAGACCACTGGCAGAGATCACAGAGGCCTACTGTGGATGTTTCCAAGAAAAGAAGGAGAACAAGCTGAATGTGGCTGTCCTTTCCCATTTCCAACTTCTTCTTTACCCAGCGTGTAATTAGTCTGTGGAACTCCTTGCCACAGGAAGTAGTGATAGCATCTTGCCTAGATGCCTTTAAGAGGGGATTGGACAAATTTCTGGAGGAAAAGTTCATTACGGGATACAAGTCATGGTAGGTATGTGCAAGGTAGAGGTAGGCTGTCTCTGGTTGCCAGACGCAGGAGAGGGCACCAGGATGCAGGTTGTGTCAGTTGTCTAGTGTGTTCTCTGAAGCATTTGGTGGGTCACTGTGAGACACAGGAAGCTGGACTAGATGGGCCTTTGGCCTGATCCAGCGGGGCTCTTCTTATGTTCTTATGTTCTTAATGTTTGAAGTGGCACCCTTATATCTACCTCCGCACGAATGTGGGAAGATTCAGATTCAACAAAGAAAGCTGAATTCTGTGACTAGTATATTGTGATACTAGTAATTAAGAAAACATGCATATATTCCCTTTGTTTGCATTCTTTATTTTGGTTCTTCAAGTCAAAAAGAGAGGCAATGATTCAGGCTGGTCAGTAGAGCCCCCAACGTGCTGAAAATCTTATTACCCCATTCCCCCTCCGCCAGGATTCAAAAGTTTCAGCAGGCATTGTCCACACAGTGGAAAGGCTATCTCTAAAGCCATTAAGAACTAGAAGCTTGCTTTTATTTTAAATGAAAGCTAAGATTCTAATAGAGCCACGTTCTGTAATCAGTACTAAATTCTGCAATTTTTCTGCACTCGAGTTAAATTCATCCAGCCCTGGTCATAATAACCTGCAAATTTCTGTTTATTCTTATATAGTGGAGGCTATAGAAATCAGCATGCTAACCCAACCAGCTGAGAACAGCTTGATGTTATTGATTCTGATACAGTACAGGCATGTTATAAAATAAACATATAAGTCAAGAAGTGAGTTATTTACCATTTCTTCAGAACTGAGCACTGCACCCTAAAACCCCAACAAAGAAGAAAAAGAGAGGGGGGAAATTTTAGAGGGCCTTTCACATTAAAAACAAAACCATAGACTTAAAAAGTCCACAAAGTACTGACTTATTCTATACTAATAGCAGCTCATCTATATCTTTCTGTCTACATCTATATGTACTAATAGAAAGACTCCAGCCTTCCCACCAGCATCCCAAAAGCACAATACTTGGAAAGAGGCTGGAATGCCTTTTATGACTCCCACTGATGGCTTTACAGCAGTCTGCACCAGCGGAAAGAGGCGTTCTGATGATACCCAATCCCTTTAGGATTGGGTTGTTAATGAGTTCATGACGAGACAAAATCTGCAATGGAGAGTTCCTGGTTCACAGCCCAGCCCATTAACTACACCAGCTCCTAGCTATTAAGCACAGCTTGTCCACTCCATCTGCTTTTAGTAGTTTTCATAACAAGCCAAACAGCCTTCTGGATCTGAGGCTGGAAATGGTCCCCGTGCATCCTCAAATGCATTTCCCACACACAATCCCTACTGTAAGATTGGACATCTCTAATAAATTATGAGAAGCTATTTGTCAGACAAACAAGGGAAATGCACATATCAAAAGCCCAAGTCAAAGACTTTCCACTTGGCTTACTTCTTACCTGTGGTCCCATCTGTGCAACTATAATTGGAAGTATCTGCAAGAAAGGTAGTAATAATTATATTTAGGTTATTAAAGTAGCCTTGGCTAATTATAGATAAGCCTGATGGAAATAAACTAGCTTTGTGTGAATTTGAGGACACGGCTACCTCCTTTCTCTGCTCAGTTCTGGGAATTATAAACTGTTTCAGAAGTGACTTCGTAGCGCTATGAATTGATTGTGCCATGACATCAGGCTTGGCCAAATCTCAACAGCTACCTGAGATGGCCCAATTCCACCATCCCTTGGGTTTGTTTTGAATATGCTAATGCGTGCACACTCTATTGCCTCTGGCACCTCCTGACCTCCTCTCCCACTGGTACTTCTTTAAAATGGCCAGCAGGGGGAAATCCTCCCCACACTAGCCTGCTTTGAAGAGGCACAGAGAGGAGATGGTGGGGGAATCTTCCTTTGTCCAGGACAACCATCAAGAACAGGATTACGGTGACCAACACCTCCACCTTCAGAACAATTCTCAGCTATAATGCCACAGGAGAAGGTGACCCACTTCCTGCTCACTTTCCAAGGAGAGCAAGCATGAAAAGAGGATGGAGCAGAGACTGGATGGTACTGCCACGTAGGCGGCAGACTGGGGAAGGTGGTCGGTGGGTGCAGGTTACAGGGTACCTCCCCACCAGTTTGCCAGTTCCCAACCTGCCACTCAAAGAATTTTAGTGGGCTCTTTGACTGGGCTGCCCTGGGTAACATCACCAGCATGGACAAATATTGACATAGCTCTAAAACCATGAAGATTTGTATAGAAAAATGAATTTTTGGCAGGTGCAACTTGTAATGCAGGAGTGAGAAAAGTTGCATCTGCCAGCAGTCTCTCTCTTGCAGAATAAAGGCACAGGAGTAAATGTACTTGTTTGCATTTAACTATCCCGCTGTTTCTTCCCACTGAGCTTCTTCCTCTTCCTCAGTCTCTTCTCTCCTGGGGGGGGGGATCTAGTTGCTCTTCACCTTCCCCACCTTCCCCTGGTTCTTCCCACTGGCTCTTACTTGGCTCCTTTCTTCCTCCTTCTCTGGCTCCATTCTTGTCTCCTTTCTCCTTCTCCATTCCTCTCCCTTACCTGTGTCTCCAGCCACCTTTTCTCCCCCCCCCCATCTGTCTAGCTGTCTTCTTTGGATATCCTCCTCCATTGCTGCCTGAAATTGCCATCAGTTGTGAAGCTGATGATGTTCTGGCTTTCTAGCTCAGCTTTCTTCTCCCTTCCACATTTCCTCTTCCTCTCTGACTCCTTCTTCCTTTTCCAATTCGAGGAGTGGAAGGAGAATGGAAGAAGAAGAAGGAGCAGTGGAAACAAGTGGGCAGATAGAGATGTATGCTCCCCACTTCAGGGGGTGCTCCCAGGTACCCTCTTGGATGGCCTCATGGATGGGCTTAGTGTAAACATAACATATGATATAGATATAGGAAGCATGGATGTTAATTCTAGAGGAGATCCGAATGTTATTTTCATTTACATCCGAGTTCCCACAGCTACACTGGTCTGCCTAAAAGGATGAGTGTACCAGCAGAAATTCCGACCTGGCAAGGCATAAATGCTGCAGACAGATATGAAGGAAGAGGCATGTACAATCGCACTGCTACCAGTGCTATAAAATACTTACTGGTTGTGGTGGCAGCAGCTGTTGTGGTGCAGTCATCCCACCGCCTGTTCCAGGCAATGTCTGCATTGAGGATAATGCTGCTATCAGAGCATTAACCTAAATGAAAAGTCGATTTGTTCATATTACAAACAATATAAAGGGGGAAAGAGACAAAATTTTGAACAGTCAATTGAAGAACTGTGATATGTAAAATTTGCTTGAAATTCCCAACATCTGACAGGAAGATCTATAAATAATTAAATTCCAGGGTTAAACAAGGTAGATATGAGGGAGGGATATTGTGCTGTCGTAAAGGCAGCTAGCGTGCCTCTATTGGCACGCTAGCAATGATTGCCAGGCTAGCCCCCCTATCAGCCGGCAGCAGGGCTTTGCTGCCAGCTGATTGGCTGGCTGGCATTAGGGGGCGGGACGACTGAGCCCGATCTAGCGCCCAGGCGCTAGACCCGGCTCAGTTCCGTTCCTGTATTTATCTCCTGCCCTCCATGATTAGAAAGCATTGCTGCTCACATTAATAGCTGATATGTGAGGAGTTTCAACAATATATTTATTTGTGTCATTAATTTTAGCAATGTGGGCCTATTGCCTGAACCAGTCCTGTGAGCTCCTGGCTCTCTTCACTAACTGGAGAGGTAGTAGGAAGTAGGAGGTGAGCACTGCAAACCCACAGCTCCTTAAGCCCGCAGTTAGAAAGTGACTTGGCTGTTCCTCAGCATCTATCTGCGCATCTTATTTTAACCCAGTGGTCTTCAACCTTTTTCATGCCATGACCCCAATACATAAATAAAAAAATATATGAGACTGAGGACCTCACAGTTGATCCCAGCCCTCTCCTAGGACCCTATACACCTATCCCATCCCTGCCCACTCTCTGTCCCTGTAATGCCCTCCTGGCACTAGTGAAAGCTATTTTATCACCCATGCTGAGCAGAACCTGAGCAGCACTGGGAAACAATCTCCTGGCACCTGAAGGAGTACATCAGATGCCTCTCCTTTCACCTGCTGGTGCTCCAGTCCAGTGGTCTTCAACCTTTTTCTGTAGGTCTGGTCTAGAGGGTAGAGCCTCCGTCTGCCTGAAGATAACATCCACAAGGTCGCCAGTTCGAGGCCACCGGCACCGTGCGACCTTGAAGTAGCTGACAAGCTGAAGCCGAGCAATTTCCATCTGCTCTGAGCGTGGGAGGATGGAGGCCAGGATGTGAAGCCAGATCGGAATGGAACACCTGAATGTAGTGGTTCTTGAAAGAAAGAACCTTCTTTCAAATTGTAAAAATCCCTATTTAATAAGGGATTTAAATAAAGCCTGCCTATGTAAACCGCCTTGAATAAAGTCTTGAATAAAGACCAAGAAAGGCAGTATACAAATACCTGTTGTTGTTGTTGTTGTTGTTTTTCATTCCTGTAAGTTGCCGTGACCCCAGACTGAGGCTTTGTGACCCCACTGGGGTCCCAAAGCTGAAGAACACTGCTTTAACCTATGTACTAGATACGGGCACTGAGTGCCTGATGCTATCTAGCTGTGCTGCCTTTAAAGCTTAATTCCAGCGTTAGGCAATGGACTATTTTAATTTGCATATATCTTTGAATGATAAATATACAGGCCCAACCTTGTTATACACAGATTTTTTTATCCATGGATTTTTTTATCCACTAGGCGTTCTGAAACGCAACCCCAGCGGATAATGAGGAACGACCTGTATCAGTAATGGGGGTTAAACCAAAAATCAGAAGAAATGGCAAAAGAACGTGCTCCATTTTAAAATGTCTTCCTTATTCATAACACATTATCCTGAACACCCTTTATCTGAGGGCAGTATACCTCTGTGGAATATCCATTATGTAATGTTTCATGCATGTAAAAGGGATACTCTTGTGCCTATGTTTCACTTTACAGTAATATTTAACCCCTGCTAATTGCGTAAGAGGCACTTTTTCAAGTGGGTGCTCCTTTTTTTAGCAGGGGGAGAGTAACTGGCCCACCTCACCCCAGCACTGTCTGTTCTAGTGGCTGTCTGCTGGTATTCATTTGCATCTTTTAGATTGTGAGCCCTTTTGGGACAGGGAGCCATTTAGTCATTTGATTTTTCTCTGTAAACCGCTTTGTGAACTTCTAGTTGGAAAGCGGTATATAAATACTGTTGTTATTATTATTATTATTTTCATACCATGCATCCCTGTCAGGGCACTGCCCCTGCACCCAGTATTTGCCATTGCTAAAGGCTCTCCTCTGAGCAATGTATTCATATTCTCTGCAATCGCTTGTCCTGCTCTGATTGCAAATCAAGAGGGTATTTGTTCATTTGATTACAGAAATTCTCGAGAAATATCATGATCTCAAAATCAGCCTCTTCAAATGCAGCTTGAGAACAGGCAGGCTGTGAATTCGATGAGGCCTTAGGGCCCAATCCTGTCTAACTTTCCAGCACCAATGCAGCCTCAGTGAAAAGGCAAAACAAGGTCAATGATTTACCAGGGACAGTCACCAGAAAATAGCATATTTGACATGCTCTTTTAATGCTTTTTGAACAATGAAAAATGCCATATTAAGAGCAGCCACAATGGTGTCTTCTTATACCAGAAGACCATTACAGATATTGAACTTGATCTTAACCAATGCACACCAAGACAGGAAAAAAATGACTTCGTTGCTTTTTGGTAATCAAGGACTTTGCAGTGAAATCTAATAGTACAAAACAGTATGCTGTTTTAAAAAAGCAGACCAAAGCTTACATAATTCACATCTATTGGTAGCATCTGGGGTAGCGGGAGCACATTGAAGCCAGGAAAAGTTGTCTGTAACACAAGAATGGTTGAAGTTTACTGCAAGAACATTAAAAGTCCAAATACATCCAAATAACGCTTGCTAGGCACAAAATTAGTGAGAGACCCACATTAAAGTTCATTCATGAAGTATACTCTAGATCAGTTCAGGAGATCGCCTACTTCCGTACAATCCGGCTCGTCTTCTTAGGTCATCAGAGAAAGCCTTTTTACAAGTGCCGCTGCCTAAGGAGGTACGTGGGGCGGCGGCAAGAAATAGGGCCTTCTCAGTAGTGGCACCAATGTTATGGAACTCCCTTCCCCTTGATTTGAGAATGGCTCCCTCTCTTGAGACTTTTCAGCGAGGCCTGAAGACCTTTTTGTTTAAACAAGCCTTCTGAGTTCATGGCCTTTTTAACATCTTTTCTATACCTTTTAGTATTTTTACAGGCCTGATTCCTCTATGATTTGCTGCGTTTTGCTCTTTTTATCTGACTTTTTATCTGACTACTGTTTTTATGGTATCTGTTAATGTGTTTTAATATGTTTTTATTTGCTGTTAAATTATGTTTTTTAAAATGTTTTTAACATGTTGTAACCCGCCCTGGATCCCTTTCGGGGAGAAGGGTGGGATATAAATAAAGTTTATTATTATTATTATTATTATTATTATTATTATTATTATTATTATTATTATTATTATTATTATTATTATATCATATGCTCCCTTACCCCGTATAATTTCCAGGTAGCCCCTATGGGTCACTTCAGATCTGTGCCCACTGAGCAGGTGAAGATTCGAGAAGTTCCATGTCAGGTCTCTCTGGTCAGGAGGGGATTGGAATATGGCAGCAGGGCCTGCTGCCATTTCTGTCCCCCTCCTGCCCCAACTCCCCCATTCCACCTTCCCCCTACTCTTTCCCCCGCCCTGGAATGCCTCCCCCCATGCTCATGACCACTGCACTGCCAGGCACTCGTCCGGCACTCTGGGCGGCATTCATCAGTCCTCTGTCTGGTGTTGGCTCAGCATGGGTTCATCCTGAACCAGTGTGGGCACTGGCCCAGCGGTGAGTGTCACAGGTGCACCTTATGGCATGTTTGCAATATTGTGCACCTGTGCAGGCCCATTAGGATGGAACCCCTAGTCTTTTATTGCTGGCTTTGTATATAACTTACCAGTTTTAGTATGTATTCTTAAGGGTTTTTTGTTGTTGCTGCTGATATTTGAGTTTAATTGAATATAAACCATCATGAGAGCTGCTGTAGTGGAAGGGTGTGATGAAAATATTTTCAAATAAATGCAGCCCAGAAACAGTTTTACTATGTGATGGGAGTAGACTTGAGCTCCTCTCAGTGTTTATTCTTGGGCCAGTTGGCCAAGATTGACCTCACAGGGCTGTTGTGAGAGCGGGTTAATTGTAAAGCACTTTCCATATGAAAAGCTATATAAATGGGTGATAACAATAGACAGTAAGAAGATAACAATATACAGTAAGAACAAAAAAATGCAGGATGAACCAAACGCCTGAAGGGTTAAGGTGCCTGATGTTGACGCAATATATGAAAATGCTTTTATCCACTCTTAGGCTTGATTAATTGATGGTTAGGATTTGGGCCTCTATAATCAGTCATTTGGTATTGTTGAATCCAGAATTCATGCCATTTGGAGCCAGACAGGATATAATAAGAGAAACAGAGCTACTGACATTCAGTGTCTCCGCTCTCTCTCTTCCACACAACATCTAACAACAAAGGGTGACGGCATCATCCCGTTTGTCTCCTTGTCTCACCTCACCTCACATAATTGGTGAGCAGAAGCCAGGGAATTGCAGCGTGATTATATCCTGTCATGCGTTGTTTGTGTTAGATGTTAGAAGAGAAACAGCTGGAGAAGAGAATGCAGTGGCAGCTCTGTGTCCCTTGTGTCTATTTTGGCCCTTGGTGGTCATATCACTTGAAGTTCTTGTTTCTATAACATTCTTGAGTGGGTTTGTGACGCGTGTACCGCAGCAGTTAGAATACAGCATGTGCTTTCATTTCCTTCAAACTGGCTAAAAATTGCATCCTCGTTCTCAAAAGATGGGGTGTTTTTATTTAACTACTTATTTCAGTGGAATCAATGCAGTCAATGGAAAGTCTCAATAGTTGCAGGACTCAAATCTCAGTGACGAATCCTGACTAGCACAGTGCATTTCTGGACAGACGTGAATCTCTAAATGTTTCTTAGTAGTTTAACAGCGCAATCCTAACTTGTGCTGGAACAGGCAGACCGGTGTGCCTGCGCTCTGTCCAGGGCAAGTTTGGGGCTGGCTGCGGCTTGGCCCCAGGCAAGGAGAAAAGTTCCCTTTCCCCCAGGGAGAGCTGCAGCGACCCCAATGGGTCTACTCAGATCTGTGGCACCTGAAGAGGTGGTGCAGATCTGAGCAGAACGGAGCAGCCTAGAGCCACTCTGTGCCACCCGGGAATGGGTGTAGGTGCTGGATACTGGCCCTGCCTCCTGCTCTCACCTGCCCACCCATGGACCCACCTGCTGCCTACCCTCCCCCCACCCAGGAACACCTTGGAACACCTCCTCCCCACCCTTCCCATGCCCCCCCACCCAGAACCCCACACCAGCCAAGCTTGGCCAGTGCAAACAAACCTTCACTTGCCACCGCAGAGGCTGGATCTGGCCTCCTCAACCTGGTGCACCTCCATGCACCACCACAGCTTTCTTCAAAGGAGGTGCAAACGTTATTTACAGCACGTTTGCGACCCTCCCAGGCCGGTGCATGGGACTTGTGCCAGCTGAGCGCATCTGTTGGATTGCTCACTAAGAAGCTTTCTTACCTGCAAGTTTGGAGCTCCCAGATCAAATGGATTTTGTGGGAAAATCACTGGAAAATTTGCAAATGGCCATTCAAATGGAGTAGCCTGCCAAATGAGAAAGAATTACACAGATCAGCCAATTATTTAAAAAATATAATCTGGCTAGCCAGTTATCCTGAACAATCTCAGTTGTTAAAAGTTTGTAACTGTTTGAAAGATCAAGCTATTGCTCATGAGGTTTACAAAACAGATTTATTTCCCGTATTCTTAGTGAAATCTGAAGCACAGTAACCGCTGTTAGGAAAAATCTTTGGCTGTGGTCCTAAACAAATACGTACGTTCTGAAGCCAGGCCAGGTAAAATCAATGACACCGATCTCCAGTACATATAGAATAAGGGCAATTGCTTTTGAAAATCTTAAGAGTCCTAACACTATTGGGCTGCCTGGGATTTCCAGGATCCTTCAATAACTACTACTCAGATAATACTGTACTCAGTCCCAGTACTCTAACTCTGAATAGGATTGACCCTACCCATGCATATTTCAGTTTCTGCCTTAGGAATGTTATTATTGCCACCGGCATTCTTGATGGCAGTGGGAGCCGGACACTAAGGTTCTTCAGGCTCCTGGCTGCTGGTGTAGAGCAGTCCCTCCTCCTCGCTTTCAGAGCCAGTCATGGTTGTAAAAGCTTTTGCTTTTGCAGCCATGACTGGCTCTGAAGGTGAGGGAGAGGGATAGCTTTACACCAGTGGCCAGGCACCTGAATAAACGTAGTGCTTTGCCTCTCCCCAGGAATGCCAGTGTGTATTGCCACAAATCAGGATCACCCTATTATCCCCATCTCATAATAATTATCATATTATTCCCATCTCACAGACTTTCTTCTCCATGTACAGTACAGAAGGACCAAGCTAGAATCCTTTCTTTGGGTAAAGGAACCCTAATTAATTTGTTTTACGCTCCTCGTTTCCCCTCTGCAGAGTCACGTTCGTAGCACAAATAACAGCAAGAGTAAGGAGATTGTTTTCTTTCATTCACACTGCCTCATTCTCTTGTTCTTGGACCAGACATCAAATGTAGTAAGCTGTAGCAATAGCAGTAGCTTTTTTTGTGAAGCATCCAGGCACCACCACCCCCCTAGAATTTCAATCATTGTATCAGACTTGCCTGCTGCCACTTTTCCCACTCTCCGTATCAAAGCGTAAGGGCAGGGATTCTGATCTCATAGCTTTCTGCCCACCCACAGTGCCGTGTTCAGTGGACCTCAGCAGAAGAATTCTACTGGGCCATTCCTCCAGAAGCCAGGCTGCCTGCTGAATTGAGACCGGCAGCTGGTCCTGATGGCTGATTTCCGTCTGCATTATTAAATCATGGTGCCAACTACCATAGCAACAAGCTGCATGGCAATGATGATTTCTTCCATAGGACACATTCTTCCTAGCTTACCTCATTTGGTAGCTGACTTGTTAATGTATTCTGATCTGGAACTAGCTTTGCTGGAGGCAGTCCAGTGCCCAGTTTTGACCTTTGCTATCATCAAGAAAGAAACACAAATGAATCGTGAATCGTAATTTTTTTTTAAAAATGGTCAGGTTTATATTTGGTCATTATTTTCATTCTGAAAGAGATCTGTCCACTGATGGATACATAAAACATGCTTCTTTCCCAAAGTGTTGCTACCAGTCCCTGTTCCTTCTAATAATGAAACCAAATCTGTATATTGTATCGTGCTTGTCGGGGTGGAGCCTCTGACTCAATTGGTTAAGCTAGTGAAAGACAAGGCAATTGAATGTTGTTCACAAACACTCTGATTCAAAAAACAAAGCAGTCCAGATTCTGTGAAGGAAGGGGAGGTTTTTAGTTTGGCTGCAATGAACACCTCACGCTAATTCCTACAGACAGGAGTAGCTTGGGAGACAAGAGTTGGCCTTAGGGCAATTTGGTCAAATTGGACCCCAAAGCCTGGAGGGCCCCCAAACTGGAGTGGCAAATGGATCAGCCGCAGTCTCAAGTGGCAACTTGTTCTGTAGCTGATGCTCCGGCATGGAATCTTCCATGCCAAGGCATCATGAGAAGAGAACTATTAGGAGAGCATTGCTGCTAGACGGTCCTCCTTCCCACCTACCCCTGGGTCTGACTGGCTTGAAATTGCCCCCCCCAACCCGGAAGTAGTTGGTGGTGAAGCCACTGCCGGATGCCTTGCTGCTGCCATTCATCCTGCTGAGTAGGAGGGCCCCACAAAACTGTTTTGCATTGTGCCCCACAGTTCCCAAGGCTGGCCCTCTTTGTAAAGCAAACTAAAACCAGCATTCCCCTGGCCACACAAACATGCATGTTGAAACCAAGCTCTGTGCAGCTCAGAGCTTGTCTTTCCCAGAAGTCCTGTGATGGCATATGATGTCATCACTGAGCATCCAGAGATGCTGCCACTAAGGGGTCCAGTAATGGAAGGGGTCCGGTAATGGCGCAGACCTCTCAGAGCAATGATTTTTAATTTTTTTCATCTCATGGCACACTGATAAGGTCCTAAAATTGTCAAGGCGCACCACCAGTCTTTTGATAACTGACTGGGCATGCCGCACTGTCCATTGGGGGCTCACATCCCCCATTGGCTGCACCAACAAATGACTTTCCCCAAACTCCTGTGGCACACCTGCAGACCGTTCGCAGCACACCAATGTGCCATGGCACAGTGGTTGAAAATGGCTGTCTTAGAGGGAACATAGCTAAGGATCAGTGGCATAGCTAGAGGGGGTGCAAAGCACTACATTTGCAGGGAGCCTCACCACGGCATGCCTGTGGCCCCTCCTCTTTGGAGCTATTCCCAATGGTGGGACCAAAACCAAGGCGAATGTCTCTGTTTTGCTCCTGCTGCCGGGAATGGCTCTGACGGGGAGGGGGGCTGGAAAATGTTTCCAGAAAGAAAGAAAGTTAAAGGACAGAAAATTCAAAGTTAAGGGGACCAAAGGAAAGTCACATGTCAGCAAAGTTCATACATTCCCTTTTTTGGAATATGAACTACAGTGACTTCTCCTTCATCTGAGGCAAGGACTATTTAATCACTGGGATTATTTGCCTGTTGATTTTCAGACCAGGCCTCTCAAAGCAGTTTACATAGAATGTGTAGCAAGGTATAAAAATGCAGTAAAAATAATAATAAAAATACTGTACAATAGCAAAATAAAGCACAAGAAAATTAAAGGATTTGGGGTGGTGCAACCCTAAACACTACCAGCACCGCAACTGCTATCTCTACTGTGGCACTGTTGAAAGGGGGGGAGCTCCTTGCTGTGCCTCTTGTGCAGTTTCATCAAACCCAGACAAGCAAGACTTCCGGTTTTATTTAATGGGACAATGCACAGTGTTCCTGCAAATTAAGCTGGAAGTCCTGCACTTCTGGCAGTAAGAAAATTGTGTGAGATTCAAGGTAGGGAGGAGGAGGTCTGGTCTGGGCAGGAGGTCTGGTCTAGAAGGTAAAGCCTCCATTTGACCTTCAGATAACCTGAAGGTCACCAGTTCGAGGCCACCGGCACCATGCGACCTTGAAGCAGCTGACAAGCTGAGCCGAGTTATTCCATCTGCTCTGAGTGTGGGAGGATGGAGGCCAGAATGTGAAACCAGATCAGAAAGAAACATCTGAAATGTTGTGGTTCTTGAAAGATAGAACCTTCTTTCAATTGTAAAAATCCCTACGGGGATTTAAATAGCCTGCATATGTAAACCGCCTTGAATAAAGTCTGAGGGGAAAGCTGACGACCAAGAAAGGCGGTATATAAATACCTGTATTATTATTATTATTATTATTATTATTATTATTATAGGGAGGGGAATGATCTGCTTCGTGCTTAGGTCAGTGGGAAGTGGATCATTGTGGCTTAGTTGCAGGATTATTGGAGACAGTGGCAGACCCAGGGTGCAACACACAGCAAATCTTCCACTCTCTTGGACCCCTTGTAGTCACCATTGATGAAATCTGCTTCACCTTGCTTCATGGTTGGACTATCAGTGATCCAGATAAAACACACTATGAAGATTTGCTAAAACTTCTTCACCTGGTGCTGAAAGGGTACAGTGACAGGCAAGCTTCTGTGGCTTAGGGGGTATTCCAAAGACTTGGTGTCACAACAAAGAAGAGCCTATCTAAGGTCAACAGCCCTCTCTCTTCAGATGGGAAGACTTGCAGAAGGGCTACCGAGAAGAATCTTAACAATTAGGTAGGGTCCTGGAAGAGGTGAACTCTGAGATACTCTGAAAATTTCACAAGAAGTGAGACCATTTTAATCCAGTGAAGAGAATTACATATGGAGAAACAGGTTTCCATCACTGACTTCTCCCTTGGCGTGTGCTAGAGATTGCTGTGGGAGTGCAGAATTTGCTGAATTCATCAGTCATGTGTATGATGGGGGAAAGGGATTGCAAATACAAATACTTGCATGTGCATTCTTGAAGCTCTCCCTAAATGTTCCTCCTCGTGGGCAGTGGAGGTGCAATAGAGCAAACTTTCCCTCCCACTTTTTGTCCCTCTGTTCTGCAAGAGGAAGGAAACTGGGACAAAATAATTCCGTCTTTCTTGCATAGCCCAGAATGTGTGCAAAGCCTTCTATTCTGTGAAATGTTGTTAGCCTTATAAATCCTTTTGCTTCCCTTGTACATTCCAGGGATGTTTTCCCTGAGCAACAACCTACAAATTAGCCTTGACATTTCAACATAGGTGGAAATTCAGTGGCAAGTTTAGTTAGATCAAAGCCAGCATACAGAAACAGAGACGTGAACTCATTATCTTATCTGTACCAGTTACTTCACAGTTCTTGGGGAATCACAACACAGTTAAGACATGAATTTCTTCACCAATGTATGATCCAATTATCTTGCTTTTAAAGTTATGGAAGTACCTGTGTTTGCTGTGGAGTATTTCCCATGGCTCTGTACCTTTGCAACAGTCGCAGGATCTGGTAATGAAATGGTTGACAGTGTCATGCAATCTGTAAGATATCTGAATTGTTCATCATAACACAAGTAACGTAAATTATGCATACAGTACAATGTGCAATTTCTCTGCCAAAATTTCCTCATATTGTAGCTCTTTTATTATTCACGCGTACATTTAAACCTGGGAGATGTTTCGTTTCACTTGAAACATTATCCAGATGGGGGTGGCGAACCTATGGCACACATGCCCAAGGTGGGATGTAAACAAATTTTGTCGGCACGTAGCAAGTGGGAAATGAAGCATCTCCTTTCCTCCCCGTGCTCTATTATCTCGCAGGGTTTAAATTGTAAAAGGAACATGTCCTTTTCAACTTGAAATGTTGTGCGAGGAGGCAGCACTCCACCACCCCTCCCCTCGCTTCATTCTTGCATGGCATTTAAAGTTTAAATCCCACACAAGGATGGAGCATAGTGAGGCACTAATGACCTTTTTTACTGTTCTTCTTCCAGTGCTGCAAAAAGAAGGGAGGGGAAGACTGCCACACTCCAGATCACCTCTCGCATTTGGAGCCTTCCACCCCCCCTTTCCTTTAGTTTATATATGAGGTGTGTGACCTGCAGCCTGCCTGGTCCATGCCACTTCTGTTTGATAGGGGTAGTAGCAGAGCAGGCTGGGAACCCCAAATGCACCACTTCTATTTCCATGTCACACAAGCAGCAAGAACCAGGCAGGCTGCAAATCATGCTCTTGGGGTGTACAGATGTTAAATTAAGAATTTGATTTTATTTACTACATTATTTGTATACCTTTCTCACAGAAGCGTGTTGTTCACTTTCTCCATAAGACATTTGTAAAATATAAATATAATAATAATAATAAATGATCATTTTGCTGCTCAAAATTACCATGGGCACACAAGAGAATGTTTTTTAGAAGATTATCGCCAATTTGGGCACATGCACTTGAAAGGTTTGCCACCCCAATCTAGAACGTCCATAGACCAGCAGAGGAAAGTAAATATTTGACTAAAGCTTCTGGAAATATTCAGGTTAATTAAAAGGGAGGGGGAAAAGAACATAAATGTTACAATATCACACTTGCATACCTAAATCTTGCTGAACACTTATGATTATGCAGAATTGTCATCATCAATGATTACAATAAAAAATCAGCTAAGTATTTGCAGGAAATACAATATCTCTGAAACTCTGAGTACTTCAGTATGTATCCGTGCATCATGTATTCATCATGTATCATGTTCTAATCACAAGATGCTCAGATCCCAAAAACATCAGTGGAATTGAAGTTGCCTAACTATACACAAGATTGCCTTCTTCATTGCCTTTTAAATTTCTTTATCATTATTTTTCCTTGTCCCTGTTTATTGATGGAGACCCATATTTGGGGAGGTAGTACGGAAGAAGGAGACTATAATTAAACTTGACTATATTTAAACTATACTTAAAGTTAGACTATATTTAAAATTGCAACCATCTCTGAGACAGCAGAATGGGGGGGGGGGGAGATAGGATCAGTGGGGTGCAAATCTCTGGGATGTTCTCTTCCACAAGACCCATTGAAATGGGAGTGTTCTTGCACAGCTTCCATTAATACCAGTTAAGCTTGTGCACTTCCATTAGAACTTCCTAATGGATTGTACCTAGTGTTAAGGATGCCATTGGAATTTTCTGCCCAATGCACCACATGTTTTGGCCTCTTCCCCTGCCTTGTGCCCTATTATGTTCCACCATCTTCTACAACCATGTTCTACAAGGGTTTAGGATCCAGTTCTCCAGGTTCAGTTCTATTCCCTCTCAAGCTGCAGTGGCAGTTTGGATGATAGGTCAAGGGAGAACAGAGATTGGCAGGGATCTCATTATACCAGCAGCAAGTGAAGAGCAATTGCAGGATCAGCAGCGGACATTATCTGTCCAGCTGCTTCCCATGAGATTCACCTGAAAGATATTAGGGTGAATTAGGATATTAGAATTCACCCGAAAGATATTAGGGTGTATTTTGAATTGCATTCTTGGCAAGTGCTGGACAGTGAGTATCAAAGCAGGAGAACATGCCCTACACTATATCTTGTTTGGCCATTGCCAGCAGTTTTGCAACAGCAGGAGGTGGCATGCCTAGGCTGGGATGAACTGAGATGCTATCTGGCAGAAGTCAGGGGAAATGGAGGAACCCAGGCCATTCCTCACTATGGTTATGCTGTCTTCTTGAGAGGTCTGTATCAAATAATTCAGCAGTGTGGTTTCAAATGCAATTTAAAAGTGCTTTTCTAACAAAGCATGTACACATTCCTTTATGGCTTACTTCTCTGCTGTTGCTTGTAGCCAAGAATCTACCACGTTGGTTCATCTGAGGAACCTGGTTCACCTGAGGAGGGAGATAAATTCCAGATGTAAACAAAATGTTGCTGAATATAATTTCATTTGCACTTTATTCATTTAATCATCCTGTATTTTAGGTTCCTTGCAACCTAGTGAAATAAGATTTGCTGCAGTCATTCCTAAGAACTTATGGTGGGCAATATCCTACCAATATGAGAGTTTAACACCCAAAACCATGAGATTACATCAAGCCAATAGCAACTCCATATTCCACTGCCTCAGAAGAGTAGAACTGTGTCAGCGGTAAGGGAACGTGAGAAATGGAACATAATCTCTCTGTCCAAGGAAATGAAATAATATCATTAGAGCTTTGATATTACAATGTTATGTTTGTGACAGAAATCACTGAATGAAATTCTATACCATGTGCTTGTCAGCTGCATTCACACAGAACTGCTGGTCAACTTCTTAATGGTGTATGTTCCTAGTTCTGGACAGTGAATTCATACATTTCCAGCAGTCCAAAGGGAATCACTGTGGTGTCAGTCATAAAAAAACCTGTAAGCATTATTTTCTGTTTGCCTCTTTAAAATACACAGGAGGAAGCTTCCTGATTGTTGCTGTCATGCATTTTATAAGCACATATGCTGGACAGCAAATTATGTGTACCATATTACACTTGTGTTTGATTACTAAAACAGCCTGAAACTGAGACATAAGTTGCTCCCTCGAAATGGGAGCAAGACATACCCCAAAATGATTAAAGTACTTCCAGGCCATCCAGAAGGTTGAAATTTGATATGTACAGAATCCAAGAAACATTGGCTAATGGGTAACAGATCATTTATGCACCTTAAGAGTCAAAACTTGAAGCATAAAATTTGCACCATAATAGGAATGGTGTTCCAACCCAGAGCAAGACAAGCTGCACATGCACCACTATGCTGAGATGTGAGAATTCCAGTTTCTGTTCCAACCTTATGGGAGGGGAGAGGCACTTCCAATGGCAGCTCAAGTCACAGAGCTTTGCTATATGCATACACACAGTATACTTTCGGGTGTTTGCATTACCAGACAAGTGAGCGGAGTAGATTAAAAGCTGCTTACCGGCAAGGAGAATGTCAGTCCCAGAAGAGAAAGAAGCAGAATTACCAGCTTCATGTTTCAAATTGGTACCTGCATGAAGGAATCAGAAATCCGTTTTTACCCCACTGCCTTTGAAGTATCATTACTCACCATGCAAAGGCCCACTTTGGCATTGTAAGGATTTCTTACCGTGCTGTTGTATTGCAAGTCCAGAAGAAATGATTAAAACGTTGGGGCCCAGTCTTTTTGCTGAAGCACTCCTCTCTGTTGCTGTCGTGCCTTTGAGATGTGACTGTTTTCTGCATGCATTTAAACTCTCTTCTGCCCAAGTGGGCAGTCATCAGAGCAGAACCCACATGAAGTCATTGGTGTTCGCGCAGTACCCAACATCTTATTAGCATCAAGTATCATTATGTCGCGGAATGTCTGTGGTCATTGTGGGAAATCTTTTCTTACTGAGAAGGAATGGCATAAAAAAATAGAACTAAAAACCAGACACACTTTCCCCTCCCCAGGAAAGACCTTATCTCAGTGGTAGACAGGAGTGCCACCCAAGAAGGGCAGCTTACACACCACCACCCCACTTTCAGACCACATGGAATTATCCCACAGGAGCAGATTGCTACCTGGCAGGGTCTAGGCCTCTCATAGTTTGCAGGAGTGGAAGACCTAGGAAAATGGTCCTCCCTTGGAGGTTTATGGATCCACATGGTTTCCTGATGCTCAGCCAAACAAGCTGATGCATATGGTTGCATCAACCTTACTGAGGTCTTGGTCAAGTTCAGGAATGGAGAAATGGCCAAGGATATCAGTATGATTGCTCTTGAGTGACCTTTTTCTAATCATAGAGCCAGGATAGTTCCATGGTTCAGTGAAACAGCTGAGCCGACTACTAGACTAGAGCAACAATGGAGAAAGACCTGGGCTGATTCTGACTGAACACAGGTAAGAACCAACCTTTGGGCCTACTTCATGACAGTGATGGTAGAAAAGAAGGTTGACTCCCCCCCACCACCACCACCACCATTGTGTCCACAGAGAGCATCCAACAAAGCAGTTGTGAATGGTACAGGACTTATTACATCTGGGCCAACCAAAGATGATGGTGAATACCTGAGTGGCCCATTATGTCCAGCTTGTACAGTACTTTATCATTCACATCTGTCATGTCTTGGACTCCACTTTGACATGTCTTAATGAGGCAACTTTGGCATCTGCCTGGCTAGCGTTTATGCTCAGTCTGTACTATATTTCCCAAGGATGTAAATTCTTTACAGCTTAAGCTTGTCTGCTTGTACACTTGATCTTCCTGATAAATAAAAGCTGCCAGGGGAAGACTGGTCAAGTGAGTAGGGAGGGTGATAGATGCATCAGTCACAGAGGACATGGTTCTGTTTATATTTAGCAGTTGGGTATTTCAGCACAATTTTGCTGAAAAGGACCACCCTTGAACACTGTTCCCTCTCAGCTGCATGGCCACATGGCTGTGCAGCTAGAATCAGAGCCTCGTGTACCTTCCTTGGTGATGATGTCACTGCTGAGCACTCCAGAGCTGACCCCACGCAGCAAAGGTAGGGCTCTGCACAGTCCCTGAAATTTTTATAGGGAATACTGCCCTTGATCCCACCATGTTGAATAATTTCCAGTCAGTCTTCAACTTGCCATTCTTGGGCATGGTGCTCAAGCATATAGTGGCAGCCCAGCTTCAGGGATTCCTGGAGGGAACAGATTATCTGAAAACTTTTCAGTTTGGCTTCCAGATTGATTTTGAAACTTAAATGGCTTTAGTCACACGTAGTTAGACCTATGCCAGGCACTGGACAAAGGGAGTGCATCTCTATTGGTTCTCCTGGATCTCTGACAGTGTTTTATGCTTTGGTCCACAGTGTCATTCTGGACCACCTATCAGAGCTGGGGGCCACTGTGTTGGTGGCTGACTCCAGTCAGCAATAGAAGGTTGTGCTGGGAAACTCTTGTGCATCACGGCCTTCCACTTATGGTGTCCCATTGGGTTCTATTTTGTTCTAGGTGCAGTTTAACATCTACATGAAAACCCTGATACATTTTGTCCAGCAAACTGGCACTGGGTTTCATCAATATGCAAATGAAAGCCACATGTGCTTCTCTTTGCTTTCCCCAACTGCAGAACCCGTGAATGTTTGAATCAATGCCTGGAGATGGTATAGGGCTGGACAGTGCTTTTTTTGTATTAAAAAAAAAAAAAGGTGCAGGAACTCACAACTTGTTAATCATTTATTTATTTATTTTTAAACCATTTTTTTTATTGGAGAAATAAGTAATAAGATACAACTAGGCATAGTCAATAACTATATACACACACACACACACACGTCCATCCCGTGTGAGCTCCCTGATAGCAAAAGCACTCCTGCCACAGCTGGAGTGAAACATAAAGGGGTGGAAAAGACCTAGCAGGGATCAGGTCTACTCCCATCACCGATTGGGAGTGTCTGCCTTGGACCTTTCAGGCTCTCAGTCTCTTGTGCTGAGATAGGGAGGGCTCCAAATATAGGATCCCCCCAATAGTCTTTGATTATTATGTACGTGCATGTATCTCCTACAGGACTCTTTAGGGAGGAGGGTTCAGAACACCTGCCCTGGCTGGTAACTGCTGCGGTAGCTCCTGGAGTGAGCCCCCTGCTGGAGGCTGTGGGTTAAGTCCTACCTGGGACTTAAAAAATAAAAAAGGCAAAAAAAAAGCCTGACTGGGACTGAACTTTGAGGAGTTTTGCAGCCTCAACTGGCCCCCCTTTTGGCAACTGACAACCAACCTTTATATTTTGCAGCCATGGAGCACCTCCCCACCTAAAGAAAAAAATTATTCCTCATGGGGATTTGAACCCCCAACCTCTGGCTTCACAGACTAACACTTTAGCAATTAAGCCATAGGAGCTCTTAGACTAAGAGTGTTTGGAACTAATACTTGAGGTGCTGATGACCACCAGCTGGGTTCAAGACCTTATATATTAGTTCTGAGCACTTTGAGTATAGGAGTTCCTATATCCCAATGGAGAGGGTGCTGGGCTGTGGAGCATAAGGTCAGAGGTTTGAATCTTGCCTTAACCAGCAGTGCAAAGAGTACTTTTGACTACAGGAGTTCCTATAGCCCAGAGGTGTCCAAAGTTTTTGGCAGGAGGGCCGCATCATCTCTCTGACACTGTGTTGGGGGCCAGGGAAAAAAAGAATTAATTTACATTTAAAATTTGAATAAATTTACATAAGTTTGCATAAATGACTATATTAAAGATGAACTTATATGAATGAATGAAGGTCTTGCAATAGCTCAAGGCCTATAAAAAGGCTTTGCACAAAGTAAGGCTGGCCTTTCCTTTGCTGCTGCTACTGCATCACAGACATGAAACAGCAAGCAGTGGAGGAAGCCCTCATCCCGCAGCTCACGCAAGAGGTCAAACAGTCGCCCTAACATGAGAGCAGTTGCATCGGGCCAGTGTGGGCTCCAACAAATCTCTGGAGGACCAGAGGCTCTTTAGAGACTGGGGGCTCCCTTAGGGCCGCATTGAGAGGTCTCGAGGCCCGCAAGTGGTCCCAGGGCCGGGGTTTGGGCACCCCTGCATAGCCCAATCGAGAGAGTGCTGGGCTGTGGAGCATGGGGTCGGAGGTTCAAATCCTGCCCTAGCCAGCAGTGAAAAAAAAGGGGGGGTGGAGCTAGTGGGGGGAAAAAAGATGCCAGAACACAGTTCTGGTGTGTTCTATTACAAAAAAAGCCCTGGGGCTGGATGAGGGCAAACAAGCTGAAATTTAATCTGGACAAGATGAAGTTTCTCTTAGCCAGGCCCAATTTTATCCTTTCCCAGCCATAGCATGCAGCTGCACCAAAAGAGACTGCACAACATGCTATAGTGGGAGGGGGGTTGATCAGGCGGTTTGGGAAAAAGAAAATTATCTCTGAAGAGGGCTTCACTGTCCCTTTCTAGTAGTCCTGTGAAACAGCTATCAATTACTGCTGGACTTCCCTGGGTTTTCTGTCTTGCCCTTTTTTTTTTTAAGAACCTGATTTGTGCCAGACTTTCCAGTGTGACTGAGGCTTGTCAGGGTACTATCTCTTTAATTGCCAGATCTTTACATGGGATGTCACATAGACCTAAGTGCAGCGTGGAACCTCCATTTCAATTCTGCTTCCTGCTAAGTGTGGAAAGGAGCTCCAGCATGGAAACAAACCACATCTCACAGCACTCAGTGGGTCTTGCTACAGAATAAAAATATTTAGGATAGGGATTCAGGCTGCAATCCTATCAACACTTACCTGGGAATAAGTCCCATTGACTATAATGAGAATTCTGAGTAGACATGTATAGGATTGGGTTCTCAAACTCTATCCACCATTACTTCATTCTTTTTCCAGTTCATTATTGCTCATTGTAAACTTTTTTTAATGGGAAGAGTTAACTTGTCTTATCTCTTGTCCTCAGCAGATGCTGTTTAGTGGTTGCTTTTCTGCCTGTCAATTTATCTCTGTACCAGAAAAGTGGATATTTGAATGAGTCGCCTCTTGCACCAAACCCACATCTAATTCTGGAATTGGATAACTGGTCCATCTGCTATAATTAATGCTCTAGGCGAGGCTAAGATGACGTTGAAATACATTTTTTTAAAGTTATAATAGAGATGCATGCAGCATCAGCAGAGCAGAAAATTTACTTAATTAGTTTGTAATAATACAGGGGGAAATGGCAGATCTGACTGGCTGAGTATAATTTGAACCCAAAGAAGAAACTAATGCCTCCCATCCAGGTTAAAAAATTGTGTGTAATAAATGAGCTATTCTGTAGAAGTGTGGAGTAAGCAAAAATACGGTTCATAATACACTAAGTGCAGACATATATAATGGGCAAGAACCAGCCCACGCATTTCATTCTCAAGGTGCCTCTAATCCCGTAATGATCTCCTAAAATAGTTCTGGATTTCTGCTGCCAATTAAGGTTTCCCTGAATGCCTAGTGAGTAGAAAAGTAACACCAAATCCAGCTTGAATCATAACTCTGAACCTCATCATTAGAATCGGTTTGGTTGCTGTTAGCTGTGAAGCATATCTCAAGGGCACATCCTGCATTCGCGCAAACCCCCTTTGCCCTACTAGGGAGAGAAATAGTACCAACAAGTAAGAAATTTCTCCCCCCCCCCAACTTGAAATAAAGCAGAGGTAGACTGAGAAACATGGCTGTGTTTCTGAGGCAGCAGGCCAAATGCTGCCCCCTTACCCAGTGATGTGCCAGCCTCGGCTCTTCCCACTCTCCAGTGTTTTAGCTGAGCACTCTCCTCTCCTCCACATGTCTTCTTCCTCTCTGTTCCCTTCTTCCTTTTTCAATCCAGGAAGTGAAAGGAGAAGGAAGAGAAGTGGGTCGACAGAGATAGGAACCCTCCACTAAGCCATTGTCTGAGGCAGGGGTATCCAAAGTTTTTGGCAGGAGGGCCACATCATCTCTCTGACACCGTCGGGGGCCGAATTAATTTACATCTCAAATCTGAATACATTTACATAAATGAATATATTAAAGATGAACTTATATGAATGAATGAAGGTCTTGCAATAGCTCAAGGCCTATAAAAGGCCTTGCACAAAGCAAGGCTGGCCTTTCCTTTGCTGCTGCAGCTGCATCACAGACATGAAACAACAAGCAGTGGAGGGAGCCCTCATCCCACAGTTCACTCGAGAGGCCAAACAGTTGCCCTCACACTGAGAGCAGTTGCATCGGGCCAGTGTGGGCTCCAACAAATCTCCGGAGGGCCAGAGGCTCATTGGAGACTAGGGGCTCCCTGAGGGCCGCATAGAGAGGCCTTGAGGGCCGCAAGTGGCCCCAGGGTTGGGGTTTGGGCACCCCTGGTCTGAGGCAACCAGATGACCTTGTGGATGGGCCAGCACCACTCAGAAAGGGGATGACTCTTCACACCCTCATCCTTCACATGACATTTGCTATGCTGCTTAAAGGAACTCGTGGTTCAACTGATTCATACGATCTTTCTCTCTTAACCCTCTTTTGCTGTGCTTGTATCTCCCTACTCTTACTGTCATGCCCTTCCCTTCTACTTAGGGACTTCTACTATTTCTTTACTCCTGTCTGTTCCCAGGTTCTGAAAACCTGCCTGATTTTCCTCATTCATGTGCTACCCTTCAATTTATTTAACACCATCCCTAAGTTTAAAGTGGCATGTCAAGCATGACAGGATTTCAGAACAACAGTTGTTTGATATTGGACCTGTGAAAATGGTGTTGGATGAACAAGACATGGGCAAGCATATTATACACACCACACACATGCTGTGGGACTGATGTATAATGTTAAGCATGGATTGTATCCTATGCATGTTGCAAATATCTATCCTAGTTGGTCCTCTGGAATCTGCCTGTGATGAGGAGGGGGGTTAGATTGGATATATGCTACAGGTTGTGCCTCATTATCCATTGGGGATTTTAAAAAAATCAATGGATACCAAATCAGTAGAAAAATAGCTTTAAAAACCTACTTCCAGGTTTCTTACTTCTCTGTTGTCGCCCCAGAATGCAAAATACTGCACTCAGCCATTAGATGGAATAATATGGAATGAAATTCTAATGGAATGAAATTCTAATTATTTAACCATGTGAAGTTAGGAAATTGGATTTTGGTGCTTTTTTCCCCTTATTACAAGGCATTTAAAGGTGGTATCACTGGTAAGTCAAATCAGTGGATGCTGAGGTCCTCCACCTGTACCTACTTACAGAGACATTTCTGAGGAGACAGTTCTCAGTTGTAGCTAACTGGAGCTAGAAACTTAAGTATCCGAAACTCATGACCGACTGTAGTTTTCATCAATGAGCATTGTTGCAATGAGTGTGTGATTTATTCCACAAGTATCTTTGTTGAAGTAGATTTTGCAGGTTTTCACAGAATTCTGTGAAACGGATCAGCATCAATATAGGCTAAAAAGTAAATGGGGTGTATTTCATGGCAGTGGAATCATGCCATCTGCAATTTTCTTGCCTATCGCCAGCCTCAGCATGCCACAGCTAGAGACCAGATTTTGAATGTCCTGAGTTGCACCCAATAAAATGTCATTAGGGTACCTCAGTAAAGAATTTTACTTGTCTTTAGGATCTGACCATAGCTGTAGCAGGAAGGATATTTTTGCCCCATTCAGTTGATTCAGGTGTGTGTGTGTGTGTGTGTGTGTGTGTGTGTATTTCTCTCTCTCTGTGTGTGTGTGTGTGTGTGTGTGTGTGTGTGTGTGTGTGTGTGTGTGTGTGTGTGTTTCCTTTGCCACCAAACCCACCCCCTTTCCCGATGCATCCTCCACCTGGCCCCAGTCGCCTCCCTGTTCCTCCCACCCCTGCCCCATTCACTCCCTCCCCACCTCCCCCGCCTCCCTCCTGCACCATGTGCAATCCTACCAGAGGCGGTGGGAGTTTGGTGTCCACTGCTTTGCAGAACTGGCCACTCACTACTTCTGGAAGTGGCCAGCCCATGTGCTCCAGACTGTCAGCTGGTCAGTTGGAACAGTGCATTACACCGCCAAAACACTTGTTCCAGTGGCACAATGTACGTTCAGAATTCAGTTTCAATTTATTTGCTTAAAACCATAGGTCGTCGCAATACATTAAAAGAAAAACAACAACAAAATATATAACAATAACCAATAAAAACACTCATCCTTAAGATTTATGGAGTTTTGCACGGATCTTTTTTGCGGCTTTGGCAAACTTTGCTACTTGATAGGTGATAGTAACATCTGTACCCGCAAGCAAACTGCATAGCTGAGCAGGCAAGGGTCTATCATGCAATAATCTAAGTATACCAGCAAGAAATTGATTCCTAGGATGTTCATACAAGGGACAACTAAATAAACAGTGAAAGATATCATCAATAACCCCTAGTCCACATAAACAAACTCTTTGATAAAAGGGGGTATTATTATATTTCCCCTCCAACCAGGCCGATAGCATACATTGAAAGCGAAGGGCCGTAAATGCTTTTCGTATCGGAGCAGCAGTTAAATTTATAAAATAATTTTCCAAACCAAAAGATGTTTTATAAACATGAAACCAAAATGCAGATGACATTTGGGCCTTCAGAATTCGGCTGGAAGTGTCATGGCACAAGTTGGCTGAGCAAAATGAGACCTTTGATTTAACGCACCTGTTTGGTATTCTGTTTTATGTACATAACACAATGTCTCGCTTGACCTTTAAGATATCAGAATGAAATCCGATGTGTTCTGAACATAACTTTTTCAGGTTTGAACACAACCCTGGCCCCACACTTGTTTTAAAAAGTGGGGAGGAAAACACCAAATATATTGTGAAGCAGTATCTGCCCTGAAGACTGCCATACTGAAATTAAAGTTGGTGTATACATTCTAGACACAATTGTCTGATTCAAATCCAGACATCAGCTCAGTCCCTGCATCTGTTTTTCAAGAAGTCTAGGAATGATGTACAGCACAGATAATGCAACGTGTCCTTTGAGCACTGAATCTTTCTGAAGAAACGTATACAAGTTTATGACATTCTCTGAAATTTGAACTGCAAATTTGAACTCACAAATACTTCTCGAGAGGAAAGAGGGAAATGCAAAGTATAGTTAGATATCTGAACACAGTCACTCAGACTGGATTTTCTGCGCACCTAGAATTGCACAGGTTACAGTGCAAGCCTATATGTGTCAACCCAGAAGTACGACTCATTGAGTTCAATGAAAATTACTCCCAGGTAAGTGTGGGTAGCATTGCAGCCTTACAGCCCAACCCTAGCATGACATCTGAACAGAGTTTCCAGTCTCATAAATGGCCATAAGGTGGTGCATGGTTAGCTTGAAGCCACCACTGCAAATGGTGGTAGTGTCAGTAGCCCACTGCCACTACTGGCTACCTGCCAGGGCTTGGGTAAGCCAGCGTGGGTGGCAAACAGTGGGATGAATGCGGCAGAGATGGAGAGGAATGGGGGTGTTTCTGGTCAGAGTAGTGGAAGGCGGAAGGGGAAAGGGTAGATAGCAGCAGAAACTTGCGCTGGGATCCTATTCCCTTTCCCTTAGGCTGCAATCCTAGCCTCATTTTCCTGGGAGTAATTCCCATTGAACAAAATAGGACTTACTTCTGAATAGTCCTGCTTAGGATTGTGCCCTTACTCATCTTGGACTTCTGCCAGCAAAATAGCTGGAGTAAAAGAAACTCACTGGGGACATGGAGCCTTACCCTGAGATAAGAAAGTGAGCGTTCCCTTTCCTTGGGGAGACTTCTGTGACTGCCATCCCATTGCAGGATGTAGTGTGTGCTCCATTGGCACAGCCTCATCAGCACTAGGGTAGTTAGCTAGTTAGCTATCCACTTTTCCAGCACCGATGCAGCTACAATGCAGCCCCAAGGTAAGTGAACAAACATTCCCTTAGGAATGTTTAGGTTAGGATTGGGTTGCCTGTGTCTCTGGGAGTGCTTGTGGACGGATGATTCAGACTCCGCAGAAGGCGTCAGAGTCATTTGTAGTTCTGTAATTTTTGACAAATCCAAAATAATCGCAGTATGCTGGTTTGCCACACCAAAACAAATGAAGACATTGCGTTTTTCTTCCTTTATATATGCATTGTCTTCCTACATTTCCTTAGCTTCCTACAGGTATTTGAAAGCTTTGCCTTACAATATATTCCGGAATCTTGGCTTTTCGGAGGCTTACCAAGTGCAGTTGGTGATATTTTTTTATTCTTACCTGTCTGTATCTTCTGTGAAGAAGTAAAAATGCATTCTGAGATTATCCTGTCCTGTACCTTGTGTTTTTTCTCCCTCTGGTGGCAGCTCTAGGAAGTGGAGCTGCCTTACCCACTTGCAAAGAGCTTATTTGCACCTCTTTTAATTTTGTGCAGACTACTAATTGCTCCCTCCCTCACTTTTGCTTATTAACGCAGCATCCGACCCAGCAGTTCCCGTCTGTCAGTTACAATACAGATGTCTTCACTGTGCTGTCATTATGGATATAAGCTGAGGATACTGAATGGAGGACTATTCCATTATGTTTAAACCAATACTTGTACAAAACCACTTTACTACCAGATATTGGGGTCAAATAAACCCCAGATTAGCACCGTAGTTGTTCTGGTTTAAGAAAAAAGATATGAATTTGACAATGGTTCTAATTTAACATTAAAAAGAAAAAAGAAATTGTGTTTGGGATTATTGTGCAAAGAGCAGAGTGGTGGAACTCCCATTATGTACGATGGGGCAAATGCCCCAGGAGCAAGCCTTTAGAACCCCCCAGAAGCCTCTCTGAGGCTCACGATGGGGTCGGAAACTGTGCTTCTGGAAAACTGGAAGCACAGTTTAAAGCCTCAGGGAAGCCTCAGGAAGCTGCCCTGATGTAGCCTGCTGTCACCTCTCTCAGGTGAGGGGGAGGCGGTGGCATCATCCCACTGGGGGGCACCGTCTTGGACCTTGGCCCCAGGGCGCAAGGCTGGGGAGGTCCACCACTGAACAGAGAAACAATAGTACAGGGCTGGTTCTGCAGTAGGACCTGTAAGGGCCTCCAGTGTTAGCTTCTGTGGAGCCTAAGAGGCTTTTTCTTTTTTTTCTTTTTGCAGAAAGATTTTTTATTTTTTTAATTTCATTATCACCATTTTCTCCTGCCCCTACTCATAGGTGATTAGGTGGCCTACCAGGAGGTCAATAATTTTTACTTACCTCTCATTGGCCATCTGGTCACCAGCCTACCATAGCATGCAGCATGGGCTCCATTGGTATGACTGCATGCTATAGACTGGCAAGGGGATAGTTTCGGGCTGAGTCTTTAAACTAAGACAATAGATAAATTTTTAAGAAAGCTAATGCAGTATTGTGGTTAGACTTGGACCTGGGAAATTTAGGAAAAATCCTATGGAGCTACAGTACTGACACAGCAGGAGCTGCGCTGGCGCTGGGTGTCATAAAAGCGCTGTAAAGCTCTTTCCAACACCCAGAAAGGAATTGGTCTTGGCAGGAAGACCTGTGCTGTCCTGTTGGTTCCAAACCCTGATCTGCAGCTGCTGGGGCAGGTCAGTTCTGTGCTGGGTGGTGCAGAGGTGGGGGAGGGCAGAACAGGGAAGGGATTTGGGGGGGCAGGAGAAGCCGGTGAGGGGGGCGGTTCAGGCCTGGGAGTGGGCAGGGATGGCAGAGCAGGGCCTAGCCACCTTGGGTCCCTCCGGGGAGAAAGGCGGGGTAAAAATAAAATTAATAATAATAGGACAGGAGGGTAAATAGGGTAATTTGTACCCGGGCCCAGGGTCATAAAGGGGCCCAGGAGCCAAAGGAGGGGGCCCAGAAATTTCCTGGGATCTTACATGTTCTTATCTCTACTCAGTGTGTGGTTGGTCTGTGGAACTCCTTGCCACAGGATGTGGTGATGGCGTCTGGCCTGGAAACCTTTAAAAGGGGATTGGACAAGTTTCTGGAGGAAAAATCCATTACGGGTTACAAGCCATGATGCGTACGTGCAACCTCCTGATTTTAGAAATGGGCTATGTCAGAATGCCAGATGCAAGGGAGGGCACATGGATGAGGTCTCTTGTTATCTGGTGTGCTCCCTGGGGCATTTGGTGGGCCGCTGTGAGATACAGGAAGCTGGACTAGATGGGCCTATGGCCTGATCCAGTGGGGCTGTTCTTATGTTCTTATGTCTGTATCTACTCAGACTTGTTGCTTGCATGGGACACTACCACAAGCGTGCAGCTGCAGCTACTGGCAAGCCATATATGCTGGGTCAGGGAATGCATACATGACACTACTTAACACAGTGTCAAAATTGGAAGGCAACTGGCCTGCTACAGTAGCTCTTTGGCTTGTGGGATCCACTTAGCATAAAGGAGCATATAGGAGTTCAGGGACATAGTTGTGGGACTACAGAAGGATGTTTTGGGGCACTTTCCATTCTAGTTTGAGCCTAAATATGATGATGCTAATTTTCTGCATGATTTTCTATATTTAAAAGATTTTAGAGAGACTTAGGAGTGTGTCTGGTTTTCCATATTACTGTATCTAGCTGCCAATGCCACCTGGGTGGGGAGACCTGGGCTCCAAAGACTTATCCAGCTGTCTCCAACCTCCCCCCATCCTGTTTTGCCCCCCCATCCCAATCTGCTCTCCCGCTACCACCCTCCCCAACTCTGTTTGACTCCTCCCCCTTTGCAAAGAGGCCCAGAAGAAACTTTGTACCCCCTGATAAAATTCCTCTCAGTGGCCCTGTGGCAGAGAAGACCTCTGTCATATCCTAACACCCACCCGAGGCCTGAAAGCCCCTACAGAAGGCTTCTCAGTCCTATGTCAGCAATTTAACTGATGCAGATCCGAGTAGCCCCATTGGGCAAGCTGGAGTTCAACACAGGAACAAATGTTCCTAGACCCCAGGGAGGAACCTCCAGCCTGCTCTGTTTCAGTGCTGGATACAGTGTGGACTGTGTGGTCCCACTGCACCCGCATTGAATAGGATTGGGCTGCCAATTCCTTCTTCAGCCATGAAACTTTGGGCCCATCAGTATCTTTCAACCTAACCTACCTCACTGGGTTGTTGGGAGGCTAAAGGGGGCAAGAACAATGTGTGTGTCATCCTGAGCCTCCTGGAGGAAGGCAGGAAATGCAGTCAACAAACAAGGTACCACCTTATGGATGAAAAATAGAGTGCAAGGCAGTTAACATTTCAACAGTGATCTAATTATTGACAGAAAGAGCAGACTGTTCTGGAGGCAGAAGAAATAGTTGATGAAGTCAGCAGAGGCAGTTCTGAGCATCCTCAACTGTCCCCTCTTCCTGTATTGTCACCGCTTCCCCCTCCTTCATGTCCTACAGTTGTAACTCGCTGAGGTGTGGTAGTATTTGGAACCTTTGCAACATCTGGAACCTTCCCAGGCCTCACAGGTTTTGCTGTCCAGGTGGTTGAGGGTTTACAGACACGGACAAAAGAACACGCATATGCAGGTCTTGCAGGGGCTTGTGGCAATGTCCAATAACCATGTCCAGGAACTGGCCAGTACTGCCCCAGATATCCTCTTCTAGGATAATAATACTGTGGGGGAGGAAAAAAACCAAATCAGTACATTTCATGTATAAAGCCACCTGGCTCTTGAGGGAAAGGTAGTGTGAGTGAGAAGTCAGAGAAGGGCACTCTGAAAGGGAATCCTGAGGGCTCTTTCACCATATTGAGCCCAAGAAGAGGCAGAGAAAAGCGTCTGGGGTGCACAAGATGCATTTATTTTTCCGAATGCATTTCAATAACTGTCATAAGGTGAACTTTTTAAATAATAATAATTAGCATTTGTACTTGTCACTAGGGCCCGGCCCCAGCAACGCAGGCACCATCTGGAGCAAGGGGCTCCTTGGAAGTAGGGGGAAAAAGATAAGCACGGCCTGGATCCAGGCCCCAGGCAAGTGGTCACTGTGAGTGTAGGGCCTGAGAGCTCTCAAGATCTTGAGGAGGATCACATGGCTGGAAGGGGCGGAGCCATTGGGCTGGCTGCTGGGTTCATAAGGAGCCCAGCAAACAGAAGGAGAGGAGGCTCTTCTGGAGAGGAGACACAAGTTTATCGCTTTCGTCAGAGTCTCAAGGCACTGGCTGGGGGAGGGCAGGAGCTACCCTTCTGGCCTTGGGGAGTAGGCACCTTCTTGCAGCATGGAGGGGGAGACCTGGGAAGGGGGAGATGGACCCCTGACCCCAGAGAGGTGGGGACAGCCTCAGGGCTCAGCAGCAAGGCAAGCAGCCCTGAAGGCACCCCCAGAGCACAACGGGCAGGCAGGATATGCCTAGGGAAACCAAGGGGTTGGTTGCCCCAGGAACCCTCTACCCAGCTGGCTGGTGAAGAACAGCTGGGCACTGGAGCCTCCAGGCACCCATCCACCAGCAGCAGACTCCCACCACAGACCCTGGACCACTGACCACACCCCGGGTGGCAGTGCTGAAACTTGTGTTGACCCTTGGAACTTTGGGTGTGTGGACTTCAAATAGAGGAGCCTGGTAAGAGCCAGGGCTTATGGACTCTTAGGGTAAAAATTAGCATGGACTCTGGAGGGAGGGACTAACCCTTCCCCATCAGGCCCCGTGGCGTAATGAGGGCCTGATGAATGTTAAGCATCTGACTAGAAGAAACCGTCTCTATCAAAGCGGACAGCGCTCATTGTGGTCTATACCAAAACGGGGTAAGTCTCCTGCTGCTTAGGCCCTGTTTAGATCACCTTGAGAGCCCCCTGGGGGGAGGGTGCATCCAGCCATGGACATACAGTACTATATCGTGCTTTCAAATGTTTAAAGCATTTAATTTATCTTTTCTTGTAATTCTTACAACTCTGCCAGTGAGTGAGGGTTGTTATCCCTTATTGCAGCTGGGAGAGGGGAAGAGGCCGAGGGGGAGTTACTTGCCTAAAGCCCCCAAATGAGTTCATGTTGGAAGTCAGATCTGAACCAGGGGGTCTTCATAACATAGCCCAGTGGTTGGGGCCTGCAACTCCTTTGTGCTCTGCTAATGCAATGCGCAGCTCCCAGAAATGACTGGCAGTGACATCATCACCAGTTACTTCCAGGTTCGGAGGCCCAAAACACAGCTTCAAACAGGGGTAAGGGGGCCAGGATGGGCAGAAGAGTTTTCCCCAGCACACGGTTCTCACGTGCTGGAGCTTTTCCTGCCATAACAAGCCTCTAACCACTGTTCGGAGTGGTGTGGTGTGGTCTTCCTGCCGGTGCGATGGGCAGCCCACAGTGTCCTGGCAAGTGCCTCGCAATGCCCTTGGGGCGTTGCAACTCACAGTTTGGGAACTGCTTTGGTAGCTGCTATGCTGCACTGAGGCAAGTGCCCAAAGTTAATAAGACTATCCCTTTGTTGTCAAGAAGGGCATAATTTTATTTGTATAATAACTTGTTTTGAGTTATTCAGCTTGATTTTATTGATGGTATGTTGTCTCTTTTTCTATAGTTTGAGGTTATATCAGAGTTACTTATTGCATTATGTTTATTATATCTTCACGTTTTCATGTTTTATTACTTATTTACTGTAAATAATTATTATACGGGTTTTATTTTTTGATATAGTGTCCCTGACAAAAAATTACTAAAACCCATTGGGCAATATAAATCCAATTTTGCACAGTAGAGTGCTTCCTCTCCCTTTTGACTTCTTGAGTGGGTATTAACCATGCTAACGTACACCATCTTTTTCTATGTATTATCTTGCCATCCTTACAAATGACTCTGAAAAGTGTGTATTATCTCCTGTTCTTTCTGATTCTTGATTTATTCTGCTCTGTTGGGTGATATTCATGCTTATTAGAGACAATGATCTTGTTGCAGAATGTAAGCAGGAATGTGAACTTGTATTCTCCCTCCTTCTGATGTGAGGTAGATATACAGGGCATGTGCTGTAATCTAGGGTGGGATGGCAGTCACAGAGGCCTCCTCAAGGTATGGGAATGTTTGTTCCCTTACCTTGGAACCACTGTGGCTGCATCAGTGCTGGAAAATTGGATAGCATGGAGCCCTTACTGATGGACCATTACTGCTATACAGCAGAGCATAAGTGAAGCATGAGATCTCACTGTCAGACCAATAGATTAGACAGACAATGTTGTGAAGTAATTCCAGTACACTCACTCTGTTCACATGGTAAGAGAAACCCGTGGTGAAAAATAAAAACAGCAGTAATGTGATGGCAGGCTTCATTTCGTACAAATATTTCTGTTGGAAACAATAAACTCAATAAGCATCTGAATCACATTCAAGTATTATAAACAACTATAACTAACTTAGGAATAATGTGCTTGCTCAAAAGTTACCCACTCCACCCCTGTCCGAAACTGTGGCAAAAGCAATTTACCTGTCCTTTGAGAAGAGACAACGAATGGCTCCGTCAGGCAGCTTTTGTAACTCCTGAGACTTCGGCACTGGAAGGATAAGAATCGTTCTACAATAGAACTATGCACTGGAGTTATTCAAGCTCTGTCCATAAAAAGAAAAGATTGTCAGCGGGAGAGATGCAACTGAGATTAGAGAACAAATACCATCTCAAATCTGGTTCCTCAACTTAGTCTGCTGCATGTAGAGTCGCATCTGCTACAACAAGGAAGTGGGCCTCTCTACTCCTTGTCAAGAACTGCACCTCCTTCACTTTCCCATCTCTACTGCTTTCCTTCATTCTAGACTCTTTAATTATTCATTGTGTTCAAAGTGCTCACATAATGACTTCACAAACCCTTACTACAACCCCATAAGAACAGTGGCAATCCTGGAGGGGGGGGCAAAGTGCTAAGTTTTTCAGGTACCTGAATGCACCATGTAAAGTAGCCCCTCCCTCTTGCCTTCAGAGCCATTTGGTGCAGTGAGAGCAAAGTGGAGGCATTTTTTCTGCTTTGCTCTCACCACTCAGAATGACGTTGAGGGGCTGCTTTACATGGCACGTTCAGGCACCTGAAAACCTTAGCACTTTGCCCCCCCCCCATTGCTACTGCAGAAGGTAGATATTATTATTATTATTATTATTATTATTATTATCCCCATATTGAAGAGGTGATGATGATGGAATATAAGTTGTTTGTCTAAGGCCTTCTAGAGAGCTTGTGGCTAAAGTTAAATTCCATTGGAACCAGAGTCTGTCTGACTCCCAGTATCTTAACCACTACACTGGCTGCCTATATCATGCTATATTTAACTTGGTCACCTACTTCCGCATCTATTGTTCTAGAAGCAGACATATCTCAAACTGTAAATTTAGCAAATAACAGATCATGGCTGTAGGTAAGCTTGTATTTTGCCTGCCGAATGCCCATTGAGATAGTCGGTTGCATCACAGCTCATATTTATTGCTGGACGTAATCCATCAATGTATTTTTGTCCCCCACCCCTCTAGTATAACCAGATGAAAAGATTGGCTAAACCCAAACCATAACTACCTTTTTCTTGCAAGGTTTCTGCTGCCCATTTCCAGGTGGGGCTTCAAAGAAGTTAAATAAGTTATTTCCTCATAACCAACAGTCTGTAATCAGTTTGTAATAATCTTCTGGTCAAGCCCAACTGCCTAGTTGTATTTTTCAAGTTTATGAAATGTTACAATCAAAATTGTATCATTTGAACAACAACCATTATTTTTAAGTTCAGAAGCTTTAAACCGCTCTTAATTTGACATCTTCTGTATATAAACGAATACATTGTGTAAAAATAAATTCACAGATGAGTTTACGTGAGCGATGTCAAGTACAACAAAACATTAATGAGCTCATAAACACCGGGAACTAAAGAACTCCTATATTTATTATTCCATAACAATTAAGATTGCTGATGGTACACAATGAACATAAGGTATCAAAAGGTGTAAGACAAACAAAACAATTTACGCTTCAACTACTAGAACATCAAATGAAGAGCTGCTGTTTTTCTCAAAATTAAAAAAAAATTAGGTTTAATTTAATGGCACATACTGAAACACAAACAATAGATCAAGCAGCCTAAAAGCACAATTCAGTTGGAGCTAAGCACTAAAGACTCATTTAAAAGTATAAATCCTCCTTTCTCTTTTTATTCATGTTTCACATGTTCCATCAAAAACAAAGCTGTACATTCATCACAGGTCTGATTAATTCCAGCTTCTACTTAGTAAATAAGCGTGAAGCAGATTTATTGAACTTCACAATCAGCACAATCATATGCATCTCTACTCAGAAGTAAATCTCATTGTGTTTAATGGGGCTTACTACTAAGGAAGTGTGTATAGGATGGCAGCTTATATATATCTAGCAAAAGTATATATTACTTTTAATTGAAAACAAAACAAAAAACTTACCTAGCTAGCTATTGACTGCTCCTTCCAAGTGCAATGCTCATAGAAAAATGGGATGTGACACCTTGATTTGGGTGCCACACGGCAGTCCTGGTTATTTGTACCTTACACTTTATCTCCCAGCCTATCAGCATGTCCAAAATTGCATCAGTCATTGCAACAGAACAATAGTCACTGGTTTAAAGTTTCATAGGCCAAAAACCACATGCCTGAGTCACACAAACCTATACATATAATGGCATTGCTAGTAGATCAGGACAAACCAAATAAGATATAAGACTTAAGACATTGTCTGGAAACAATGAGGATTTGATTCCTCATCAAGGTGAGCTTATGGTTTTGCTGATATGGGGAAAAAATGCACAAGTGCCATATACTAAGACATCTACAAACAATCAATTGTGAAGCAATCATTTGCTTTGGTTGCACATTGTTTTAGACTATCATGTTAAATGGAATGGAACAAATGGCCTATATGTTGCTTTTATCAAGGAAAATGATAGTCCATGATAGTCCACCCAGCTGCTGATTCGGTCACTGCAGCCACAGCAGATATCAGAGTCTGAGTCAGAGAAATTGTACTGTGAGTTCCTTTGGAAACCACCACTGACACAGATTGGGAGCAGAGAAGCTCACTACACGATGGCCCTGAATCACATGGTGACGACAGCTTCAGAATTTAACCAGTGTCAACTGTGTATGCTTCTGGGAAGTCTGTCATTTGAATCCCCATCCTTTGGCATAACACATAAATACCAGCTCAGTGTGGGGACCTAAGCCCTCTTACTGTCACCAGTCACCAGGCTGGTGATCCATTTCCCACAAACAACCACAATTCCTCACTTAATGGTAAGACTGTACTGGTAGCTCTTGATTTGCACAGTCTTAATTTGCATGTTTTTGAAATAGCACAATTTGCCCTTTAAGAGTCTAATCTTGAGCTTTATAGTGCCAGCAGTACGAGTGTACTGCTGGTGCTGGGTGTTCGCAAATGTGCCTTAAGGCACATCTGGGGCACCCGGAGAGGATGGGCTGCCAGTGCTGGGTCAGCGCCAATTGGTGCTGAGCCTCAGTGCCACTTGGAGGGCCAGCTGGTGCTCCAGCAGCACTGACCAGTGGTAAGTAGTACTGGAACCAAGGCAGGAGGGGACGGGACCAGAGGAGCTCTGCTCCACTGGATCCTGAACTCCATGTCGGGCCGGAAGGCCCAAGATGGAGTCTCTTAACTCTGTGCCGGCAAAATAGCTGGCACAGACTTGAGAAGTAGGGCATTGCAGGGCTTGGGGCTTTCCCTAGGGGAAGGAGACAAAAGTCCTCTTCCCCTAAGGAGACCTCCAGTGACTGCCATGGTGTTGCAAGATGCAGCAGTAGCTGCTTTGGCGCAGCTGCACATGGCGGTGGTGCCACCTTTAGGAGTGGGTTGTAAGACTGGAAGTCTAATTTATGCTGGCAGTTTTCAAAATAACACAATTAATGGCTAATTAGTTACTAATGAGCAACCCCATTAGATACAGGCAGCTCTGGGAGGGGGGAGGACTCCTTTAAATCCAGAAGATTTTTTTAAAAGGCAAAGAAAATGCATTGACAGAGGCTGCAGGTCTTGTAAAATTCCTTCTGCCTGGTGGCAGAGCTGGAGTGCAGACTGGTGCTTGTAGATAACTGCCAGGAAGGCAGCAAAGGGAAACTTCTGAGCAGGTCGGCCACTCACTCTGAGAAAGGGAGCAAGTGCCTGTGGTGGCCTCTTGAGAAAGGTATGAAACAGAAGCAACAAGTGGGCATTTTTCTGGATGATCATGTTTCTGGCACACTCACCAGAAACATCACCCTGCAGAAAAACTCTCACTTGCTGCTTCTGCTTCATCGGACTCACCATATGCCTCCAATGCTCATCTGTAGGGGCCTGGCCTGCACCTTAGTTTTTGTCCTTGCTTCCTAACCCATTGACATCAGTAGCTACTCTCTCAATAGCCTCCCTCCTCAATCCTCCCAATACGCCATTTTGGGCAAGAAGTCACCAGTCATTGGTGTGAGTGTTAAATGACAAATTCCGTTGTTTCCTATAGGAAACAATGTGTTTTCATTAACACATTTTCAATACGTGCATAGATTTCTGGGATTGCAACCCCTGCCTACATTGAGAGCTGCCTGTATTTATTTTAACATTAAGTATTAAAGGTGAGAGCCTCATCTTCAGTGGCAGATCTTCCCTGCCTTGCACCCCAGGGCAAAGATCCGCGATGGCACCCCCAGTGGGATGCCACCACCCTCCATGCACAGATCCACCCCCCTCACTTACCTTGAGCACACAGAGCCTCGTGCAACTCCAGGACACATTGGAGAAGCCTACTGGAGCTCCCCCAATGCTTTAAACTGTGCTTCCGGCAAACCAGAAGCACAGTTTCCAACCACGTTGGGAGCCTCAGAGAGGCTTCCATGTGATCCTAGAGGCATGCAAGGCTCTGTGTCTGGGGCATTTGCCCCTTTGATTCAATAGCAGGTCTGCCACTGCTCATCTTCCGTCACAGGGGCTCCTTTCCATTTTTCCGTGCCTCCCAGGCTGAGTTCCTGCTGTCTGTCCTCATTCTTCTTACCACTCCTATGGCCAAGAGACTAAGGGCCCAATCCTATCCTTCAGTGCCAGTGCAGCTGTACTAATGGGCCATGCACTGCATCCTGTGGTGGGGAGGCAGACATAGAGGCCTCTTCAAGGAAAGGGAACATTTGTTCCCTTACCTCAGGGCTGCAGTGCGGCTGGTCTGGTGCTGGGAAGTTTGATAGGATTGGGACCTAAGTTGCAAGCATAGCAACATTGTCTTAGTCATGATAATGCAGTCATAGAAGTCTAACTCAATCCAGAAATCCAATTATCTGAAACAGACCCAATGCAGAATTTACCTGATGGAAGCATATTTAACACTGTCCCGTACAAAAAGTCTGCTGAACATAAAAACTTGAATTACCACTGCCTGGTAATATTAATCTATACTACATCAGCATGAACCACAACAAAACTGAAACTTCACTTATCCCTGAGGTACAGCATACCTCAGGCTGGGAACCTATGTAATTTTGCTGCACAGTCAACATACATAGCATAGATATTGGTCAAGTGGGGCCCCAGCTGAGGGCCCACATACTCCTGAAGGCTCAAAGCTACCACTTGATGCCCCAAGTCCAAAAATCTAGACTCATATTTTACTCTAGATTTTTGTAACTCTGTAATAACACAAGCCTACAAAAATTGAGGGTCAGAAAAGTTTTTCCCAAACTTTATGGTGGTTTGATATGAATTTGGGCTGCTGATTCCAAAAATGGCATCCGTTTTGCCCTATCACGTCTAGCTTTGGAGATATGGCATAGTTTCATTAGTGAATGGTTCAAGCAGCTTCCTCATGAGGAAGCCATGGTGTAGGCACGATAAACCTAGACACGATAGGGCAAAACGGATGCCATTTTTGGAATCAGCACCCCAAATATACCCAGGAATTGGTGTAACGTTTAAGGAAGCAAAATGTGTGTTGGCCTGCGTAATTAAGGGCACAATCCTAACCCCTTATGTCAGCGCTTTCCAGCACTGGCATAGCGGTGCCAATGGGACGTGTGCTGCATCCTACAGTTGGGTGTCACTCACAGAGGCCTCCTCAAAGTAAGGGAATGTTTGTTCTCTTACCTCAGAGCTGCATTGCCCTTATGTCAGTGCTGGAAAGCACTGACATAAGGGGTTAGGATTGCACCCCAAGAATCTAGGCCTTATCTAGATATGCACTCTTGATATCTAGACTAGAATCTAGATTTGTTTCTAGAAGAAACAAATGCATGATCCAGGAAACCACAGATATCCATAATCATGTCTATTCTCCCAAGGGTGGGAATCGTGGAGTAGTTGAGTTGAAGCCTATGATTGGGAAAACCATGCATTGGTAGGTATCTTGTTCACAAGGCAGGTTTGTTTTTGTCTAATCGTTTGGGCATATTTTCTCAATAGCTGGATCTGCATGATTTAGGCTGCAATCCTATAAACTCTTTCCTGGAAAAAAAAACCCCACTGAAATCAATTGGACTTACTTCTGAGTAAACCTATACAGTATAGTATTGTGCTGTAACCCTGATAAAAGTCATCTTTCTTTAAACAGAAAAAGAGAGAGAGAGAGAGATCAATAAGCTTTGGCCACCAGAAGTAGCTATAGCAAAGGATCCATGGTGAATATATTGACCCTGAACAGCATGAACTAGCAGGAGAAACAGATTTTCATGTGAGTCAGAAAACTACGGAGACTACTAGGTGGTGCTGTTATCCTGGGGCAACTGACGGATAAATCCACCATTCAACACAAGAGTTTCTTCTTCCCTTGGCACTATAATATTACAATACCCCCACCCAGGTTGGGATCTAAGAAGCCTGATCTCACACTTCATCCAGAGGAACACACATAGGTGGCCACAAGCCTAGTTCTTGGGTGGGTGGACCCTGTAGAAATTTTTCCCTGCAGAGTTTTGAAGGGGCATAAAGAAGCTGATAAACCATTGAAGGGAGCCTGTACCTCTTGCCTGAGAGTAGCCCTTGTGCCTGGAGTGCCAGATCTCACTGTGACCTGGTGACATCATTGTTATGACAGCCAGATGGAATAGCTGCATTATTCCCCGTTGAGTCATCTGCTACCACTGGCACTAGAGGCAGAATGCGGTCAATGTGGATTACTGTTTTATCACACCATTCCTACTGCCACAACTATTATAATATACCTGTTTCCTGCTATGATAAAGGAGGATCTCCTGGTAGCAATCTAACAATGAGTTTTAAACAAGCAGGTCACTAAGCAGAAAGTGACTGAACAGGATCAGCAACCACTTAAGAATCAGTCAGCTTCTATGTCAGAATCTGTCTAAGATCTCCACTGCATTTAGCTGAGCAGTACTAGTATGGCATTTGTTCAAAAACCCAGAAGGAAGGACATTCATTGAAACACACCGGATTGAGGTGCATCAATTACTTTTGCACCAAACTCTTTGCAGCAACACTCTTGACAAACATATTGGGAATTGGGAAGAGATGATTTTTCCCGATCCAACATTGTTTGGGTCCCCATTTCTCAAATATAAGAGGAGAGGGAAAAGACAAATGTAGCATGTTAGCAATGACATAAAATTGGGGCACCAAGACTTGAGCGTTATCAGGAATGGTGGGAAGGTGGCAGCACCAAGATGGAGCATAAAGTTGAAGAAGCATTTGAAGACTGGAGGAGGTACATTCCAAAGTGAGTGAGGGGCAATACCATCATTTAGTTTGAGCCTAATGCCTAAATCCTTTCCCAGAAAAGACTGGGAAAAGTGATATATAAAATGGGTATTTTGTGAAAGTTTTCTTCGATATTGTAGTGTCATATCAAATGCACCTATGCCATTATTTTTAAAGACACTTAATCATAACTAGGAAAGATGGTGTTGAATGTGGGTATTGTTTAATAAGCTACTGTGGGGGCTGCGAATGCTAATATGTGTTCCTATTTTTCTATGCCTCTAACAGGATTTGGTTCTGAAGTTGTAGACTAAAGACTTTATTTTTATTCAGGTTGAAAAAGGGGGGAAAGCAGTCCTTAGCATCAGTTTCAGGGGTAAAATGCTGGAATATGTTTCCCTTCTTGTTCATTCAAAATGAAACTAAGAACCCAGAAGACACATAGGTGAATGCTGGACATATTTATTCAAAAGAAGTTATTGTAAAGCTACAAATGAGAAACTTCACGTTCCACAGGAAAATTTGAATCAGTATCATGCAGGTTAATAGAAGAGAAGCAGAACTGTTTGCTGAGAGCTTGAGGGCAACTTGTGAAGGTTCGTCTCACCCAGATCTGTAACACAACAGAAAAGAGCCCATGGGTGACAATATGGCCATTACTTCAGCATATCTATATTAATAGCAAATCTGGGTGCTATTTTCCAAGCATCCTCAAAAAAAAAAAAAAAAAAAAAAGTCTGTTTCAGGCTATTCACAAGACTAGTCACAGAAGCTATAACTTTTGAATTGATGGAGCCTAGATCAGTGAGATGTCCTTGAACTCCTATATAGATTTTCTTTCTCTTCTCCCAAGTCCTGACTAATGTAATTTCAGTGGCACTGTGTACACCAATATTTCCTAGCTTCCCTCTAACCTAGAAAGAGTGTATAACTGTGAGCTGTAATAAATGATATAAGCTATCACCTCTTCATGAGACTGCTAAAGTCTGTACCTGTGAACATTAGTCTACTCACTTATCCCTCAATAAAACCCCTTATTCAGTGGTCTTCTTCCCATACTAGGGCCAAAGAAACTATTGCAGTGAAAGTCAATTTATCATGAAGCAACCTGAGGGAGCTGCCCTCAGTGAATTTCTCTTGCCATTAAAGAGCTAGCACATGCAACAGCTCCTAGAGGTCTCTTGGCAATGAGTGTCTGTGGCACCATCCTGGAGCAGTTCATGAGCACAGGAGGAAACAACTAGAGACATGTAGTGGGTAGCAGAAGTAGCAGAGGTTGCCTGGAGATGAAAAGGTTAACCCATTTTATTTTTGCCCAGCCCACAGGTGTTACTGTTACAGGTGTTACTCAGCCAGGAGTCCTGCCTTGGGAGAAGCATACCTGACTGTGGCCCACCAACTTGCTGCAAAGCTATCTGTGTGGTTCGTGACTGGTTTGGTATCAGAGCACTACTCAGTTGTCTGGGTGACCCTGGCTTGGGGATCACTGGCTGTACGCAGGGAGTGGCAACCTCTCCTCTTGCACAATCACATCAAATGAAATCACTAACTGAATTCTCCCTCTGCCACAATCAGGTGGCATGGCAGCAAATAGGCACATTTCTAGGAAGGGAGGAGCCACATGACAGTTTCAGCCCTGCCAGTCAAGGAAGCCTGACACTCTGCCCTCTTCCCCTGCCCTAGATCCATTACAGATTTTTGTACCCTGACTGTAATGTCATCAATGCAGATTGAAGAGTTCATTCAGTGATTTATAATAGCCATTCATTTTGCAGAACCAGAAATCTAGGATGCTCCTTAAGAACAGTCACATGGCCCTAATTCTGTTCCTGCAGCTCTGCTGACCATAGGCTAATCCTTCAGAGAAATAGAAGGAAAGCTAGGCCCTACCTGAACTCTCACTGAATGGCAGTTAGAGGCAGTCCATGCCACCCTTCTGAATTATAGGGCTGCCCTTTGGCGTAGCTGTAGCAAATGCAATCCTTAACCTGCTCCTACTCAAATATCTCAATGGACACTTACCAAATGGCAGATCAGCCTGTAGAATTAGATGGACGAGGAATGTACACATAATATGGCTGAGGAAATGTGGGATATCCGTAAGGCCCAGCACTTGGAAATTGGGGATATCCATAAGGCACAGCATTTGGAAATGGGGGATATGCATAAGGCCCTGGGTATTGCGGTGGATAGTATGCCTGGCTTTGTGGACGAAAACGCCCCCAACGTTCATGGCTTTTGCTTTTGCTACTGCTAACCTGGGGGAGCAGAAGGGAAAAGCATAGTAATATATATTTGTAATGTATTTAACTGTACCTTACCTGATCACCATGGTTAGGTGGGAAAACATTCTATATCTTCTATGATAAAAAACTATAAACAGTTTTTTGGGCCGGATGCCATGATCTAGCTTTTTTACCTAATGAGCCTAAACCAATCCTGAAAGCAGGGGCTAACTATCACCACACTAAAACTAAGTTAAAAACTGAAAACTAAAAATAACAACTAAAATTCAACCTAAAAAACTAAGACTAAAACCAAGCTAAAAACTCTTTGAAAAAAACTAAAAAAAACTAAAAACCAAAACCACACTTGAAACTAAAATAACTAAGGAATAAAACTGAAAACTAAACATCAAATAAAAACTAGAACTAAAAACACTGGAACAAAAAGCTAAAAATTGAAACCTGACATTTCGCCCACAACTTTGGTGAACTTCCTCAGAGGCCAAAGTTTTCCTCAGGCACTGGAACTTGGTACTATTCTTATACAGGTTGTAACCAATAGCCCATCAGCTAGACCAGGAGTGTCCAAACTTTTTGGCAAGAGGGCCACATCATCTCTCTGACACTTTGTTGGGGGCTGGGAAAAAAGAATTAATTTACGTTTAAAATTTGAATAAATTTACATAAATGAATATACTAGAGATGGAACTTATATGAATGAATGAAGGTCTCGCAATAGCTCAAGGCCTATAAAAGACCTTGTGCAAAGCAAGGCCAGCCTTTCCTTTGCTGCTGCTGCCACTTTACAGACATGAAATAGCAAGAGGCGGAGGGAGCCCTTGGCCCACAGCTCTTGCACTGACATGGTCAAACAGTTGGCACTGGTGCTGAGAGTATTCATGTCGGGCCAGCGCAGACTCCAGCAAGTTCCTGAAGGGCCAGAGGCTCATTGGAGACTGGGGCACCCTGAGGGCCAGATTGGGGTCCTTGAGGGCCACAAGTGGCCCCCAGGCCGGGATTTGGGCACCCCTGAGCTAGACCACGGCACCCAGCCCGAAAAACTGTTTATAGTTCAATATGGAATTCAGCCATAAAAACCTTAGCATGTCTATTACTTCTATGATAATATCTAAACATGAGGAGCTGCTTTAAAACATTAGATTATTGGTCAGTGTAGTAGCGCAGTACCATCTACACCATGCCTGTGATTCTCTAAGCAAAATACAGCCCGACAACCATGCATGGCAGCCCACCAGAGGCTTAGCACATCTCTCACTTTGGCTGGAATTGCAAAAATTCAGGGGGTGAGTTAGGAGGGGAAGTCAAGGAGTAGGCAGGTCAGAATACTAGCTCATACTGGATCTGGTGTAAGCCACAGTGGGTGTCTTTCTCAGACAGAACTGAGGAACATGACTATTATAAATTAATGTTTCAGGTAGAATCATAGATAGTTTAGGTTTGTCTCCCTTATCTGACTATTTCTCTGCATAGCACAGGAGGGGGAGAGAGGGTAGATCATGCACACCAGGTCATATCGCCTCTTTTCAAAAGCTTCCTGCTCCTTTTCTCTCTTTGGGCGTATGGCACCAAAATGGCTGGTGAATGTGCAAGGAGATCCACAGGCAATTTTATACCAATGCTTTTATGTTGTTGCTGTTTCTTATTTTTTCATCTATATCATTTAATTTTGTATTGTTATAATTATTTTAATACCTTTTCTTATGTTTTACTTACACAATTTTTATTTTTTGTATTGTACATGGCCTTGAGCATAAGAAAGACAGTATATAAGTCCTTTAAATAAATAACAGCCCAGCCCTAACCTGCCATGGAGCAGGCATCCAGCAGCCCAGCATCCAGAACAGGGTTGGGTCTGAAATTGCTTCCCCTTCCCCTGTGTCATGCTGCAGCAGCCCCAAGGGTGCTACTCGGATCTGCACCTCCTCAAGGGGTGGCGCAGATCCAAGCTGCTTGGAGCTGCTCTGGGCTGCCTGGGGCCTGGATTAGAATCCAGTACAAGTGTCAGATCCTGGCGCCACTCGTTCACCCACCACCTGCCCACGGGCCAACCTGCTACCCGCCTTCCCCTGCCCTGAAACACCTCCTCCCCCCTCCCTCCCTCCCCATGTCCCCCCAGACTCCTATGCTGGCCTGGCTCAGCCAGCATGGGCTCTCTCAGTGGCACAAAAGTGCTTTACAGATATCCACTAATAATAATCCACTTATTATTGGGCCCTAATAAGTAAATAAATAAGTGGCCTGTAGGCTTACACATAGGTAAGCAGAATGCTCTTTATTTACCTCCTATTTGCTCCCCACCGTAGCAAGCAGCTTTTTGGCATGGCTGCAATGCTATAGCAGAGCAGTGGATATAGCATAGCAGGCTCTTAGCTGAGTGCTGACTAGCAAATCTCTGGTTCGTATCTCTCCTCTGCCATGACATTTCTAAGGCTGCAATTCTGTACACTCTGATCTGTACTTAAGTTCCATGGACTTACAATTCTATTCGTGCCCAGAATGTTGTTAATCAACTAGGGCTGGCAAAGCTAAATTCTAAGTACTTCTTTTGTGTAATTAATAAATTAATAGTATTATAAATAACAACAATTATTAACAACAACAATTTATTAGAAATGATTTCAGAGGCCTACCTGAAAAGGGACAATGATGGCCAAAATACAGGCAAGCACAAGCAAAGTCTTCATTCTGTTGGATAAATTTCTATGAACATAGAGCAAAAAAAAAAAAGTGTATGTCATCACAGTTAAATAGCATTAATCAAAGTGGGGGGGGGGATGCCACGCGCACATGTGTGTGAATCAACATTTTCCGCCAGCAGAAATGTTAGCATGTTGCTTAGTGGTTTTGTATGCGCTCAGACGCCTTGAAAAGCTTGAACTAGTTCAATTCACAGTCTGTTTGCATGATCAGGGAGTAGATGAAAACAAGTCAAAAAAGAGAGATCTCTAGATAGGTAGATTAGAAGGACTGGCCAATGACTTCTCCCACTCCCAAAACCTTTGTTTCAGTATAAATGGTTGGACTGGATTCTAATAATAATTGATATATCTCTTCCCACACCTTTAGTTTCATCTTGGATGATGATGGGCAGCCCCATCTTGAGCTGCCTGGAGTGTGGGGCTGCCACAGTGCCAAAATGGCAGCTGCAGCATCCAATGCAGCCTGGGCAGCTGCCACCATCTCCTCCGGAGAACAGAACGTTCGTTCCCTTTCCCCAAGTAAGGGAAGTAGCCCCACATGGGGCAACTCGATTCTGCCGCATCTATGGAGCTGCCACAGAATCAAAGAGTCCTGTGTCGGACTGTGCAGTCCAAAATAGGGTTCTGGACCTGGTGGAGCCAAGCACCACGTTCCCACCCCCCTCCTATCCTGCTCCCTCCTCCCGCCATGCCCCCTCTCTGCCCACCCCCTGTCCTCCCCCTTCCCTGGAACGCCTCTTTCCTGCCTCCTCCCACACCCTCTACTAACCTCTCTGCCATGGCAGAATGTGGGCCCAGCGCCAGAGTCGGCCCTACACAAGCTCACATTGGGCTAGCTCTGGCTCTGGGTCTGTGATAAAGGCTCACAAACATGCCTTATGGCACGTTTGCAATAGTGCACACTGGCAGTGAGCCAGCGCACACTGTTCAGGATCAGGCCCTAAACCACATTACAGTCAACAGATGTGTAGGCATCACTCACAGCTCAGAAAAAAGCATACTCTGACATGAGGTTCTGAGCTTTCTAACATTTTAAACAAATATGGACAGGATCCAAAGTCATACTTTAATTTTGGTACACTTGCAGCATTCAACTGAGGCTGAAGTGTATGCATTTTACATTGTGAACGGTTCTTGTTCCTTTTCTATGAGAATGTTTTATTTAAAAGTAGAATCTAAATATTCTAACTAGAGAAAGAAATATGCTTTGTATGCAGAAAATCCCAGGTTCATCTCTGGCATCTCTAGTTAAAAGGAATTCAAATCGATGGAAAAGACCTTCATCAGATACCTTGGAGAGTTATTGCCAATCAGTTGAATGATGTTGGGCCACACCACTGGAATACATACTTCAATCTGTGGGGGCGGGCAGTTCTGGAGTTCTCCTCTAGATAAACATTTGTGCCCTTACCTAAGGGAAAGGCTCTTCCAACTTTGCCAGCACAAGGCCAAGTGGACTTGGAAAGGCCGTTCGATACCCAGAAGGGAGATAGGATTTCCATGGCACTACTGCCTCCAATAGCACCCTTCTAGCTCTTCTTGCCATTTCACCATGTCTCCTCCCCCTCTCCACCTGATTCCTCCACCTCCCTCCTGCCCCCCGACATTGATCTACCAATCCCAGGAGTTGTGGAGGGTCTGTTGTGGTTTGGTGGACCACCACTGCTCACCGCTTACAGAGGCAGCCCTGCTGCTCCCAGCAATGTGGTGTTTGTAAGAGCCATAAAGCACCTGACATCACCTGAACATTAGTTCTGGTGCTGTAAGGATAGCTGTAAGTGAACTAACTCCGTATGAGAAAGCCTCATATGGTTATGCTGTTCTAAAAAAAAATTCTGCTGTTGTACAAGGCAAATTGGTTCTTGAGTTACTTTCTCAAGACTTTGAGCTGGTGCGAAGAAAAGAGAACACTCTAAACAAGAAACAGTTTTTTAAAAAGCTACAATGCCGAGGCAGTTTGATCAAAGATTGCAACTGATTACATGCATGGATAAATACAGGGAATGCATCCATATGCAGGACACATGCAGAGCTGAACATAGCAGTAGAAAATTTCAATATATAAGTGATAGAAACAGTGCCATATAAATTCATTCATATTCTCCCTTACCTTGTTCTTCACAATGTAGTGTTCACTCTTGTGTTGAATTAATACTGAGAGATGAATTAGCAGCACTTATATATGCTCTGAAACGTCTTGGGATTAGGTAGAGAGTCCCACAAAGTATCTCCTAGGATTATAACACTTTGTCCTAATCTTGTCTAATACATACACCAGAGCCCTCAAAATCACCTGTTTTGAAATATTTTGAAGATTGCAAGGATTATTGTTTTGCCAGTAGTCAGACAACAAAACAAGGAATTGCTCAAATAGGGTACCTCTTTCCCCTCTCAGATCTTCCCCAGCACAACCATGTTCCATGCACCCTAGTGATTACTTAGGGGGAAATGAAGCAGAAAAGCAGGAGACCTTGCTTGACCTCTGCTGCGTAATGCCACATAAGCCTTTTTTTCCTGGTTAGGGTCAGGGATGATGGCAGCTCCCAGAATAATGTGGGTGAAGACTTGCTGTTCTGTTATTCATTTCGATCCAAACATGTGCCATCACAAAATGATGCTCTGATTCAAAGCAATAAGGTGCTGTACACAGATATGTAGTTTCAAATGAGCACGACCACTTAATAAAAATTTGGTTAAGAAAAATTTGAAGTTCTAAATATGATCAGACAACACCAAATGTTGTATTTAACTTTTGAGTAAAAGGTCATAGCAGGCAAACTCCATGGCAGAATACCATGGCCTGGGTGGTTACTGAAGCTAGGTGTTTTGACTCTGCTGGACTGCTGCTTCAACCGGTTGCCCATTTGTTTTCTGGGCCCAATTCAAGGTGCTGGGTCCTTTAAAGCCCTTCATGGTTTGGGTCCAGGTTATCTGAGGGGGTGCCTTCTCCCACATATTCTGGCCCACCCTCTCAGGTCATCTGAAGGGGTTCTCCTTCAAGTGCTACCTTTATCCCAAGTGAGAGGGGTGGCAGCTCGGGGGTGAGCCTTTTCTGTAGTGGGGCCACAACTATGAAATTTCCTACCGAGGGAACTATTCTCTGTCCTTCCTCCCCCCCCCCGTGTCTCTGTAACAATGCTTTAGTTATACCTATTAGCCCTTCTCCAACTGGATGCATTGCTCTTATCATGATTTTACTTATCGTTTTATATACTGTATATCTTAGTCTGAAATTGGGCATTTAGTCCACCTTGGGCATTTGCTCTGGCACAGGATATAAATATTTCAAATAAATAAATAATAGAAGTAGTCCATTGTCACAGAAATGGCTAAGGGCCCAATCCAAATGGGCCTGGACTGGCGCAGCGCCTGCACCCAGTGTTGCAAATGTGCCATAAAGCATGCCTGCAATACTTACCTCTCTGCTGGCATAGGTGCTGGCTCAGCGCGAGCCTGCACTGAGCCAATGCCAGGGAGAGAAGCGGTGAGCACCGGACAGCAAACTGGTAAGTCGGAGTGGGGGGAGGCTTCCAGGGTGGTGAGAGGGCAAGGGGAAGGCGTGGGGGGATGGAGGGGGCATTGATGACGGCAAGGCCTGCCACCATATACTAACCCCCCTCCCGGCACAGCAGACCCAACATGGGTCTCCTAGAATCTCTACCCACTCAATAGTGGATACAGATACAAGGAGACCCATCGGGACCACCTGGAGATTAACTGGGGTAAAAGAGTGTAAACTTCCCAGCCGCATGGGATGCAGCAGTAGTCATTTCGGCACCACTGCAACCCTTCCCTGGGTGCTGGGAAGCGCAGGACTGGGCTGTGAATCTGCTTAAGAGCAACATAGGCCTCTGCCTGAAGCCATCTTGGCTAGGTGCAGTTTTAGTACTGTGAGAAAGTACCTCATTAAGCATGCTGAGAAGGACTTTTGTTTCTGGAGATATTGCGAGCGGCCATACCAGTCTCTCTAGATAGCGGACTTTTTCTCTGGCATAGGGCGCAATCCTGAAGAATCGGGAGGAAGCCGGGCTGGACCTCAGAGGTGCGCCAGCCTGCGGAGGCTGACACAAGCGCCAGCTTCCTCGGCGAGGCTTGCGTCTGCCTGGCTGGCATTCCTGGGTGGGGGGGAGGGTGGGGGGGCAGCCCCAGGGACGGGTGGGGGGAGCGGGAGGCAGGGCTGGGATCCAGCACTTATACTGGATCCCAACTCTCGTTCCTGGGGAGATTGGAGTGGCATGAAACTGCTCCACTCTCCTCAGACTTGTGCTACCCCAGGAGGTGGCGCAAGTCCAAGGAGACCCATTGGGACAAAGGCGCCTTACCCAGAGATAAGGGGGAAAGTTTCTCCTTGCCTGTGGCTGAGCCGCTTTAAGTCCCTATCTTGTGCTGTATCTAGCACAAACCTCTTGGCTTACCTGTTCTAGCGCAGGGCATCTTGATTGCTTGATGCACCACAGCCGTGGGTTTAGGAAGTGGCTCCCAGTCATGTAGTCCCAGTCATTTAGAACTCTTCTGGAGTTCTGCAGGTTCTGATTTCTGATTGGCTGCTGAGTCAGTTATAAAGAACTACCCTTTTGTAAGTGTGTGCTCTTTGCCACTTCTTCTTCAAGATGACTATACCAGACATTGTGGCTGGTATAGTAGGATGTAGATCTGTCCTAGAGATGTAAGCTATACCCTTTTGGTGTGAGATAGTCCAGTATGTTTAAGAGTTCATTTTTATTATTTACTAGCTGCTGTATATTGTCTATGCTCTATTCCAGTGCTTCCCAAACTTTTTAAGCACTGGGACCCACTTTTTAAAACAACAAGACCTTGTTTATAGTATACGTGTGTATAGACATTTCCTTGGAACCAACCGTATTGGCTTCTGCCTTTCCATTGGACCATTTCAGCGACATGGAGAGGGGGAATTTGCTGCATGGGTAACAGCCTATCCTCCATACCTACTTTACCCAGGCTTCGCGCACTGGAGAGGACACTCTGTTCCAGAATACTATTCCGAGCGCGATACCATAGTCTTCCGTGACTGAAGGATGCCAACAAGACATTTCCTAGATTCTCCCAGTCAGATATTTTCTTCTGCAGACAAAGGATGCTTGCAAAGTTTTTTAAAGTGCCTATCCTTTATAGGTGTGTAACCATACTTAAATTCTTAAAATAAACCTACTATATTTACAATTTGTGTCTTTTTGATTACAGGGGGAGTTTTGGATGTACCTGAGTCCAGACTAGGCTGCTTAGCTGCTACCACAGTATTCCTTCTGAAGCCAACCACTTGCACCTTGGGATTTTGCCAAAGCAGAGCCCAGGGCAGGGTCAAGAGTTGGGCTTGGCATTAATTCAAACCTGTAAGGGCTGTTCTCTTGCAGAAACCCAGGTCCACTTGATTACTGTATTGGGGAGTAATCACTGCACCTGAGTGGAACCCTGTACGTATATCCACCAAAGAACAGAGGAGTTGTTGGTCTTGGATTGGTCACGGAATGGAAAGAAACATGTAATTCCCACGTTTCCCACCTTGTTCTCTGAGGCGCTAAACAGTGAATTGGCCATCCAGCCAGCTCATGCTACTCAGTGCTTTCATGTCTGCACAAAAGCTCAAGGCTGGTGCTACAAAAGTACCAGTGCAGCTGTCTTTAAGTCGGGATGTCTTTAACTTGGACGTCTGTAACTTGGGGACGATCAACTGTATCCAGGTAACAATATCTATCCATAAACAGGTTACAGTCCAGAAACAGGGCTCCCTATTGCTTGAGCCAACTGTGTGATGTGAACTGTGTGATGATAAAGGTTTTTCAAAATACCAATATTCTGATCATTTGTGCAACAAGTCAATACAAAAGTAGCACCATACACTCAACACTCTTAACAGAGACATCTGTCATTCCGATTCCTGGGTTCAGCCACATATTAATGTGGCTGATTATTTTACCTATGGAAAATTTAATGGTAGGGGTTACAAGAGAAAGTTCCCTTTCTCTCACATGTGAGAAGTTCAGAATCACTTGCCTTTGTATAGCATAGTTAATCTTACAGTAGATTTTTGAAGTATCAAATAAAAGCTCATTAAATTCAATGCCTAACCACCCACACCCTAAATAAATCCCCCTTCCGTTGCAGCTACACCAACAAAGCACACACTGTCTTTTGCCAGAGGGGGTAGTAGTCTGGAGGCCTTCTTGAAGTAAGGGAGCTGGTGGCTACCATGTCCCAAACCCCCATCCTCAGCCAGCCACACCCCCAGCAGAGCAATAACAGCAAAAGAGCTGGTGTAGCTCTTGAAAGTCCCATCAGTCTACACCCAGGCAAGTTTTTCCCCTTACCTCTTGCCCAGCCTCTACCCAGGGATGGTACAATGGATGCAGCCATTAGGTGAATAAGATTGGACCATTAGACCACCAGTTCTTGGCCTGGGAAGCACCTACAGACCACTTGTGACTTGGGGTCAATGGCCAAATATCACTTCCTGAGTTTTTCTATAATTCATAGTAAGTTGTTTATATGAACAAATTTCCCTGGACTAATTTAGCAGGCATCATCATTGTCCAATTTGAAGGACAGAAATAAAGCCATGTCATCTGCATAGAGCAAAAACAGTACCATAATTTGGAAAAGGTGTAAGGAACTCAAGTGGGATTGTTAAAATGCCTCAAGAATCGTATTGTTATAAAGTTTGAAAAGAAAAAGTGCTTAGGGGGGATATTTTGGAGGTTGCAACCCTCCAATCATTATTGTGTTGCTAATAGCCAGACAAGAAGACTTTTCTGGTGGTCTCTAGGGCACAAGACTGCCTAAAATACTGCTGTATGTGCCTTTAAAGGCAGCCTGGAAGCTGTGGTTCAAAACACAGCCACTAAATTGAGAACTGGAACTGATCACTGGGAACACATCTCTCTAATATTAGAACACCCCCATGGGCTTCCAATCCATTTCCAAGCACAATACAAAGTACTGATACTTACCTTTAAAGCCCGTGGCAGCTTAGGATCTGGATGCTCCTGAACCCAATTGTCCGTGTTCTAAGATCATCCTCAAAGACTCTCTTCCATATGACTCCACAATCTGAGATGAGGTGGGTGGTAAATGTGAAGAGAGTCTTTTTGGTGAACTACCATCCCAGAGAGGCTCACTTGGCACCTACATTGTTATCTTTCTGATGCCAGGAAAAGCACTTTTCATTCTCCCAGGTTTTTTAATCAGAGTTTATGGCTTTGAGGGCTTTTTATATATTGTTGCTGTTTTACTGCTGTTTTAATTATTGTGATATAATTATGGACACACAGATACAATATATATTTTAGTGTGATTGTGATGTTCTAATGTGACCTGCCCTGGAGAATATGTTTAAACAGTGATACTGTCTAAATACTGATATTAAATAAATACATCTAAGATGGGTGTCACCAGGGGTCCCTTTCCTCCAATAGATATTTCCCAGCAGAGCCATACACCATGCCAACCCAGTGCTTATTTTGTGGGGGGAGGGGGTGAAGAAGAGATCAAGCAACAATTAGATTTTTACTAACTCTTCTCTATTCCCTCAATCAGAGGACATTGTCTGACCTGTGACTACAGAGGCACAAGACTTTGTGTACTGATGGGAAGTCAGCACCCATTATAAGATAGCAGAAGAGTCACTTTTCCATCATTGCTGTCTTGCCTACCTGCTGTCATTGCTTTCTTTTACCTTTATGCTATATCTCCTTAATTTGATGACCACTTAATGCACATCTCTCTCTTCCAATTGTGGCATAGCCCAGTTGACATCCAGTTACTCACAATGCTGACCTTAGCTATTTCCACACTAATATAGATAATTGGTGGTGGTCAGCATGAAATTAGTTCCTCATTTGAAATCAGCAGCTGTAATCAACTGCTTCATACAGCTCGAAAAGCAAGCCTGGCTATGTATGACCAAACCCCAGAAATCCTTTCCTGGACTTTTCAATATTTGAACAATTTTTTTTCTAATTTTATTTTAGATATGGGGGAATAATGCAACTTGGATAACAGGGCAATCAAACTCTAAGGAAAAGTGGAATATTGGTTTTTAATGCTAACCAGTAGTGAACACTATACAGCTTCGTAGATGTTACAAAGAAGACAAAAAATGCTGTCACAATAATTGAAGCATTGATCTATTTGGTACACATTGTGCACTGTGCTTTTCAAATGTCTGGATTTCTCTGTGTTGAACACAGAAGTGACTGAATACACAGTTCACAAAATGATATGCTTTGCAAGCGTTTTGTACTTGGATATACATGCCCAAATTTTTTAACAAGGGAAGGCATTCATTCATTAGTATATTTTTTGTATAAGCAAATATATTTGGTTGAGCCCGCTGTCAAAAGGATTACGCACTCGCAGGTCAAAATACCCACGATGACAAACAGGATCTCCCATATCCTCGTATAACCCAAATGCTTAATCTGATTTGTTCACAGAGCTGAATCAATATGCCCTTGAATGCGGCAGCTTTAGTGCTCTGCTCCACTAAGCTAAGCCTTGCGCAAGATGCATTGGGAAGGTGAGCCAAGAAATTAACAAAATGCAAGATAACTGTCAGCACAAAAGATAGCTTCAACCTAAAAGTCACCATCCCCACCCCCCAACAATTGTATAGGCTCATGTTTGTAAACAGGAGATGTTTTTTCCCATAGGCAAATTTAGGCTTCTTCGCTTTCCCAGGGGTATCAAGGGCTACCCAACAGGAGATTGGAGGTTGGTAACCACAACCTGAGCGTATCCCTCCCCAATGTGTGAACATTGTGTAATCCTCCCACAGTCTCCCAGGGCAAGACTAGGCGCCAGTTCTTACATTACCAGGGTGGTATTATTGCTGCTCCCCTATGAGCACTTATCATGTTCCTCCTGTAACATGGGAGGGGGAGATCATGTGGTAACTTCTGTAGCCACCATATCACTTGGGTTGATGATGCTAAATGGCCCCACCCTTCAGCCCTCCCACACACGATCTCTCTTGTTCAGCTATTACCAGTGTGGTATGGGAGAAAGATTCAAAGGAAGAAGAAATCACATTGGACCTGTAATAGAAGAACCCACAGGCCCTCAGTGCAGGGGGTTTCATATTCTGTTGGGGTCAAACTGGAGTCCATATTTGGGACCAAGAAGGAATTTTAGAATTGATGTAGCATAATAGTTACAAATTAGAGCATAATAGCTAAGAATGGCAACGTTCTGATTCAACCCTGTGTCACCAATGACCTTACTGGCTGGCCTTGTGCAATTACTATTTGTATTTCTCTGCTTCTATCTGCAACATGGGAAAATTATAGTTATTTCTTTTACAGTGTTGTAAAGTTTATTGAGATCATGCTTAGGGAGCACTCTGTATGTGATAAATGCCAATTATTATTATTTTCACCCAGTTCATATAGCATGATATTGCATCCAGTGTTTTGCCTTGTGATGGGCAAGCTCTACTTGGTGTGTTCAAGCTGGGACAGTGTATTCACTTTCAAAAGGGGAGACAACTGCCCATCAATCCTTGGGAGCAGGGAGTAAAATCTGGGTGGTTTATTTTTTACATTACTATCTCCTTTCTTCCAGAGAGCTCAAGGCAATGTCTGCAGTGTTCCGAGGCAGTCTCAGACTCGGACCTGCTTAATGTCCACAGGGTTGCTGTAACCTATGCTTCAAGCAACAAATTAATGAAGGGTTTTGAATAGTCCCACCCCGTGAGAAGAATGGGGCCATCCAAATGCACGATCCTTGGCATAAGTTACAGCTTTTTAAATTAGAGTATTACAATATACCATGGGGGGAAACAAAGCATCAGATGTTTTTGTTTTGTCTTAGTGCACTTGTAGTGCATTGAACGTGTAGATGCCTGAGAGAAGTAGACTGATGTGAATTCTGATCGTTATTTGAACAAATTTTCAGAATCTATCCTGCTGTCTCTAAATCATAATACTTTCAGGACAGTTCATGCCTTGATTAGGTTTGAAATGGAATGTTAATAGAGCATGAATGAGAAGAAATATTAGCTGTAAAGATTGCTGCACCTAGGAAGTCATCTGCCGCCAGTGGACTGCTGGTGGAAAGCATTGGGAACAGCACCTTGTTGCATAGAGTACATATTACTGAATCAAGAATTCAGTAAAGGTAAACAGTCATTTTTATTTCAAGGACAAAAAGGGCATTGAAAATGGCAGAGCTTCTCAGACAGAATTGGAGAGTCATGCTCAATAGCAATTCATATTAGCCCAAGACGACAATAGCTATGCTGAGCAAGTCTACTTTGCAGTTAGTACCTGGGTAGCCCAATACTACTTCCCCATGTGGCAAAGCTTCAGCACCAGTATGGCCATTACTGTATCCGAGGGTGGGAAGTTTTGGCCTCTGGAGCCTTCTCAGGGTAAAGAAACATTTGTTCCCTTGCCTTGGGGTAAGCCTCAGCATCAGACATGGTCAACTCGGACCTGGGTCAACTCTATAGCCAACTCATAGCACAAGTCCTTATTGACCCGGGAAGGTGGATCAGACCTGGGAAGGGGACTAGGATTCAGAGATGCTTCTACCAAACCCATCTCTTCCTGGGCCCAGTCCACCATCCTCCACTGCACTGTTCCACCCCCTCCTCATCTCTCTCTCTCAACCCCCTACATGGGCTTACCTGCTCTAGCAGGCGGGTGCTGTGCACCATCACATGGACCTGGCTGCTTGTGTCGGCACTTTCATATTTGTAACAGCCATAAAGGGGTTTATGTCACTGGAATGCTAGCGGTGTAAAGGCCAGAAGGACTGGTATGTTGTACTATCCCCCACCCGTACCGACAATGCAGCCGTGTTGATGGAGTGTGAGCTGTGTTCAGTGGTGGTGGTGGGGAGATAGTGATCAGGAGACTTGTCAATGGTAAGTAAAAATATTCTCTACTTATCTTTGTGTAGACCTCCAGGTGGCCTATGGGTTTCATCAAACCTACACCAGCTGTACTTCTCTCAGGTGTAAGTCTGAGAGAAAAAGGGGCAGGCCAGGTTTGTAAAGAGGAGATACAGTTCTGGCACTCTTTCTGCATGGATCCAACCCCTCTCTCCCTCTCCACACCCCCTAAAACTCCCCCTGCTCTCCTCTCTCCACCCACAACATGCCCCTGCCACTGACTTACTGAAGTCAGCACAGCCCGGGTTCTGCAGCAGCAGGGGTGCGAAGCTGCCACTGCTTTGCAGAGACTGTGACTGACCCAGTAGGTGTACAAAGCCGCATCATCACTGGGCCTTTTACAACAGTAGAACATTAGTAAAAGGCCCATAGAATTGGGCCATAAGTTGTAGCTAGAACCTATTCTTTGTCTCCCCTTTCATAAGATTGGCATCTGGGTTACTTTGTAATCTCCCTCCATCTCCTAAAAAAGACAAAATAATGCCAGGATTCATGGGCACTTCTAGACCCACCCAATGAAATTTTAAGCCAAGAAGGGGCTTCAGGCATAAGACACCTAATGCAATTATGAATTTAGCAGAGAAACGTCCTTTCAACTCCAGCTCAAGGTATCACCAACACAAAATTGCATTTCTAATGCAAAGAGAAAAGAAAGAAATCCTTTAAAAATGGGTGTTAAGTACTTCTGATGTAGGAATCAACACTTATGCCAACTTTTTGAATACATCCTGTTTTCTCCTGCCCTGTTTCAACAGTAGTTGGTTATTGTTTCACCTGCACAGTAGTAAGATTACATTGTGAAACTATGTGGCAATTTACTTCCCTGAACTAAAGCCAAATGTCACCAGCTTCCTTATCCACATAGATACGACATGTCTCAAGTACTACAATAGTGAGATTAGATGTTTTTCCCATGACTGAAATGACTCACTAAAAGATCTCAATTTTGACTATTTTCTTTGGTAGTCACAGGAGCAGTGACTGGACTGGAGTGAAGGGTAGGAGCTAACCATCTCTAGAATAGCTCCTGGGACTCACTTTTGTATTGTGACTTAATACTAACCCTATTTCTACAGACTCAGACAAAGGATTAAAAGACATAGGGCAAAATCCTAACCAGGTCTGCTCAGAAGTAAGTCACATTTTGTTCAATGGGGCTTATTCCCAGGAAGTGTGGTTAGGATTGCAGCCATAGAAAATGGCAGAAACCTGTAATATGTTGTAAAAGAAAGACCTTATGAAACTCAGAAACAACCTCAAAGACTTCCTCAATCCCTTTTCTTCAGTGAACTGAAAAAAGATCTAAAACTTTGTGAATGGTGCATGCAGGGCTTTTTTTCTAAAGGAACGCGGGGGGATGGAGTTCCGGCACCTTTTTGCAAGGGTCCCTCCCCTTCGGAGGCATTCCAGGAGGGGGGGAGCAAAACAGAGGCATTCACTGGGTGGGTGCTGGGGGGTGTAGGGTGGGACCCCCTAAGGACCCCTCTCGTGTAAGAATTCCTTTTTTGTTCTTACTCCCACAGTTGCTTAGAGTAATTTTACTACATGGAACTCATGTAAGCCATTTTTTGGAATCCATTCACTGCTTCCTCTCCTCGAAGTAGTGCCACACTACATACTACACATTACAAGTGCACCTGTACAGTATTTTTCCCCATGTGTAGAAAAAGTAGCTAGGGGGAAGGGGATGTGGAGATTGACAGCCCAATCCTATGCATGTCTACTCAGAAGTAAGTTCATCTTTAGGGGGGAAGCACATAAAAAATATTTTATTTCTCCAATAAAAAATGGTTTATAAATAAATGATTAACAAGTTGTGAGTTCCTGCACCTTTTTTTTTTTTTTTTTACAAAAAGCACTGGGTGTATGAATCTGTTTCCCAAGCAGTCACAGACCACTGACAATGGGTGTTGCCTGACAAGCCTTTTTATTCTATGTGCGCAAAGGGACACCCATGTGTACACATGTAAGTGGTGCTGGGTGCCTGCCAGGAGAGCAAGACCCTGGCTAGAAGCATGATTCCAGGAACAGGAGAAACAGCACAAGGCCTCAGATCTACTGGCCAAGAGGAAGGCCATACTTTGGATAGTCAGTGCAATCACCTCCCCAACCCTCCACCCCCGCAAAATGTGCATGCACTGAATGTGCTGTGTGTCAGTAAATACGCCTACTCCTTGGCATAGTTGGCATCCCCCCCCCCCAAAGAAAGAAACTCAGCAAACATTTCCTGAGTAAGCAAAATTGGGCAATAATAGACAATGAAAAAAATTATTCCAGAAACAGCTGTGGAAAGAGATCATTTTAAATAACCTCTTGCTCCCTCCAGATCCCTGTCATCACACACATCCGATTGCATTTTCCAGACTGTAGCCATGCACTGGGGAAAGACACAAATGATTAGGAGAGCTGAAGTATATAGCCTGATGACCATTTCATAGCACCAGAGTCTTAGTGAAAACTCCTAGTGCCCTTGAAATAACATCATTTTCAGTTATTGAATTTGGTGAGCTCCTACTTTCATAATACCTTTTCCTTATTGATGTATCTTGTGAAGGGCTCTACTTCTAGACCTGCTGAAAGTGCTAAAGTGGGGGCTGGTGAACAGCCAGAAGCACAGTTAAAAGTGTTAGGGAACCTTCAGGGAGTTTCCCTGATGTGTGCACCAGGTAAGTGGGGGGGGGGGGCAGATTTATGCATGGGGAAGAGGCAGCATCCCACAGGGGGCAGGGGGCACCATTGTGAACCTTTGCCCTGGAGTGCAGGACTGGGGAGGTTTGCTACTGCTGGTGAACTATGCAGCAAACTAGGGCTGGTGAAGAATGTAGCCAGTCTTAATGGCCCCCTTTGGACCTATGCAGACCAAAACTCTATATGCCTTGAGACTATAGGTCACAGGGAGAAGATCAATAATGGCAGACAAGCTGTCCTCAGCAGGAATTCTACCATGACTGATCAAGGTAACTCTGCTAAGCTTCCAAGAACCCCCAAGGAACACAGGATGAAAGCCACTGATTTAGTACCATGCAGAAAGTGGGGACCCAAAGTGTTCCTGTCAATGTTGCCTCTTCTTTAAGGATCAAAACATCAAAGTTTCATCAAAGGTGATTCATCTGTTCTTTTTAAAGCACTTTTTTTTTAGCAATTTCAATGGCTAGAGGTTTTGTGCCTCTAACAGCTACATCAGAACACACACAGGACAGTGGTTTTTCCTATCACTACCTCTCTGCACTGGAAAAACCTTTCCGGGTGTAGACAGGGTAGTGCTGAGGGTTGACTAGGTTGGGCCCTAGGTTGGCTGAAGGGTCTTGCTTATCAGAAGGACCACCTGGCAGACCTGACCCCTGAACCCTTACCACTGATGGCAGTGGTAACACCCAATACACCATCAGGGGGTGGCTGAGAGATGCCATGGAGAACCCAATGCAAGGCTTGATTGCAGGCCCCCAGCAACCTAGGTGCAGAGCCCCTCTACCCATTATGGAGACAAAAAGTGGAATTGCTGGTGACACACACACAGAGAGACATCAAATGAAGCTGAGTCAGCCGTTTGATCCACCTAGATCAGGATTCCCTCTACTGACCAGCAGCAGGGATTCAGGTTCAGAATTCTTTCCCAATCCTATCTGAAAATGCCAGGGATTGAACTATTGACTTTCTGCGTGAAAATGAGGTGTTCCAAAACACACTGTGATCTTTCAGGCCAAACTAGATGTGGTATGAGACTTCCATGTTTAGTGCCCTTCTCACCTTTTTTTGTTCTCAAAAAGTAGCCGGGGAGACTGAATCTGTCCCCTATCCCCCCCCCCCCCGAACACACACAAAAACAAGTGCTCCAAGTCTGAGCCACGGCCCCTCCCAATCACCATTTGCTGCTTTGATTCTATTGCCTTTTAGTATTTTGCCAGTTCTTGATTATGGGCATTTTCAGGGATTCCAAGGTAGAACCATTAACATTTAGTTGCCCTTATAATGGATTTTATACTATGCAAAACTGATTAAAATTTGGAGCCCCGACGTCATCGTCCCCCCAAGAAAACTTCACCAGTTATTATTGCAGTACTCAAACTTGGCAGTAGATGGCAGAAAAGCTGCAAGCATTCAGCCAGCATTTTCCTAATGCATAGCTACTCTCTGGTTGCACTTTCATAATCTTCGGCCCCGAAGGAACAGAAACAGAATACAAGATACCGTGTAAAAGGGCTGCGTTCTGCACACCGGCTCACATTGTGTAATGCTTGAAGACGGGTACAGCAGTCTTAAGAGCAAAGTCAACCCCTGATTTGGGATTGCAGTGACATGGGAAATTCTGGCAAGTCACAGTTGTATATTGTCACAATCAGTGGCATAGCTAAAGGAGTGCAGGGGGTAGCAATTTCACTGGGCAACAAGCTTTAGGAGGGGCAACAACCTGAGCTTGGCATGAGTGGCCAAAATTTTGAAAACCTTGATATTTTCAAATTATACCATCATGTTATATACCATTCAATGTGGAATTTAATGCAGAATGCAGTGAAACAAACCACGTCAAAATATCTCTATTCTATCAAATTTCATAGCTAAATAACCGGAGAATAAAAACAGAACTGCACTATGTAACAAAAACTGGATTTTCTAACTCAAAACTGACCAATGACAGTGATTGCTCCAAGAGCCAAGTAGGTGTTGTTTTATGATATAGCAGGGAACCAATAAGGTGTTAATATGAAGGGCAAGCCTGGGCTGAGGTGGCAGAGCAAATGGGAGGTTAGCTGCTGGGGGGAAGAGGCAGATTTCCCCCCATTTTCACTTTTTTAAAAGCCCAGGTGTTACATCACCCATAAAATGGGTATAACAATGCCATACTCATAAGGTGTTTGCGAGGCTAATTATAATAGGGTGTCATAGAAGCTCACAATCAATGAGTTCCTCATTTCCAAAGAATCCTGACAAGTGCTATTGATATTAATGAGACAAGTAAGTCATGAATAACTCAAGTTCTACTCATTTCAGTGGTGCGAATTCAGGATTCATATTCTTTGGCTTTAACACAATAAAATCAGAAGGAGCTTGTGCTTACTGGTTTGCGTGAGTCATCTCCACCCATTGGCTCTGGAAGCCTCTTTGTAAACCAGTGTTTCTCAAACTGTGAGTCGGGACCCACTAAGTGGGTCACAAGCCAGTTTCAGGTGGGTCCCCATTCATTTGAATATTTTCTTTTTAATATATCAGACTTGATGCGATTATGGGGAAATTTTACAGGCCTGTACTTTTTACAAGCTACTATGTATATTCTTTTAACAATGACAGTCAATGGGACTTAACTCCTGGGTAAGTGTGGGTACGATTGCAGCCTAGGATTGTTAAAAATTTTCCTGCTTAATGACTTCTGCTCATGACATCACTTCCAGCGGGTTCTGAAAGATTCTCATTCTAAAAAGTGGTTCCTAGTGCTAAATGTGTGAGAACCACTGTTGTAGACCATATGAATGGATTTATAAGGGATTGGTAAAAAGATAGCCCTGGCTCATGGATGGAATGTTGGACCTTCAGGTCATCACATCTCTGTGAACCTGCAATTGACTGAAGACAATATGACTGAAGGTGTTTAGAGGTGTTTGGCCTCTGTGAGGCCAAAAAAGATTCTCTCTCCTCCACATTTAGCATCATCCAATCATCCATCTTCCAGTCTAATAAGGTCAAAAGCTGGAAACAGGTAGCTTAATTTTTCAGAGTGTTGTGATAATATGCGTACAGTGATGGTTTCAAATGGTATGTATCCTCATTCCACTATTGTCCTGCTTCAAAAACTTGTCAAACCTGCTTTCCCAGCTGTGGATTGTGGGGCAAAAGAAATGAATGCGGACGCCATGAAAAACATTGCTTCTGTTGTACAGTCTTCACCTGTCTGACAAGCCAGTACCTGTATCTAGTTAGTTTGTCTTAGGGAGGTTCAGGTGAAAAGCAATGTGCATAACATAACTGTAGTCTAATTCCTGAAAATGAGCGGGTGAGGACATTCTCTCTCTCAGACCCAAATCACCCCCAGTAGAGACTACCCAGAGTCATGCTGTTTCTTTTTGTTTGGTGGTGGAATTCAAACAAACCTTGGCTGTTATCTTGGCTGTGCTTTCGGTATATTAAGAAGATGATCTTCTATTATCTTGGCTGTGCTGTGATTGCAGCCAAGGTCAGATCACCTTCCTAATGGTCTTTTCTTCATTGACATCAAATGATTGACTACACTATACATGCCAGCTGAATTTCAAGATTGTTAAACTGTTGAGATATAGTATCAGTGACTGAGGATAAAAGTTCCTCCCTAACAGTACTCAAAGAACAGGGATTGCAAAATCATATGGTTCCAAAGAAATCCAACAAAGCAAGGATAAGCAGGATCATAAGGAAAGCCCTGCTGGATCAGGCCCAAGGCCCATCTAGTTCAGCTCCCCGTATCTCATAGTGGCCCACCAGATACGTAAGGGGGCACACAAGGCAACAAAATACCTGCATCCTGTAGCCACTCCCTTGCACCTGGCCTTCAGAGGGAGCCTATTTCTAAAATTTTCCTTTTGCTTTGAAACCTATCACTAGAATGTTGCAGATTCAGGCAAGTTTGGGGAGCATATATAAATTTGGGGGGGGGATCTGTAGCTTAAAAGTATTGGGAGGTTAAGCAAACATGAACTGATGACTGGCAGGCAGAAGACAGAATGAAACTTAATCTTCAGTTATTCAGGAAAAGGTCTAGTTCACATACTAATGTGCATCGCTTTATTCTCCATCCCTTGCTTAACTCCACACAGATGGGTCACAAGTGAACGTGTTACCTGAGTCCAGTGAAAAACACAGCATTTGCTATGCTGTGCGCTGGTATGGCCCATTCACACGTGCAAGCTGTCACTTGATCTTGCAGTAGCAATGAGCATGCATGCTTGCATGAACCAGCTATACTTTTCTCTGAAATAAGAAAGAGCCTCTTTTCTGAACAGAGTAGGCTGGTGGGGATGGGGAGTGGGCTGGAGAAGGTGGATTTTGGCAGCTAAAGCACACGACAGATCCTGTCCTCAATTTTCCAGCCCAACCCAACCCCCTTCAGACATACACCAGCTACATAGCTGGCATGGGTTCAAGGAGACTTACCAAAGGATAAGTAAAGTTTTTTTTTTACTTGTCTCTCATTGACCTTCTGTTTGCCCCCCACCATAGCATGCATCGTGGGCTCCATGAGCTTGGCTACGTGCTATAGTGTGGCAGGGATAGGACTGGGCTGTTAGTAAATGTATTTTTTTTTCTTTTTTTCCTAAACAACTCACATCTTGAGGCAGATATGTCAGAATATTCTCAGGGCATTGTTTCTGGGAATACATGAGGATGAGTACTTCCAGATGTCTGTGTTCAGAAAATGCACACACCATCTCAGGTTACCGCAATCTCTTGCCTGGGTGATAAATGCAGTAATTTCATTTCCACTAAGAATTATCACAGAAAATGGAGAAGACGAGGCAAGGAAAGATGACCGGTTTAGAAAGCTGTTAAAAGGAGATGTGCCTGCTGGTCTCTGTCCCTACTGAGGGCTAAATCCTATCCAATTTTCCAGCACCAGTGCAGCCATGCCAATGGGGCATGCACAGCATCCTGCAGTGATGGGGCAGTCATGAAGGCCTCCTCCAGGTAAAGGGACATTTGTTCCCTTTCCTCAAGGCTGCATTGCAGCTGCACTGGCACGTTGGATAGGATTGGGCCCTGAGCTGGCAACATGGATTCAAAAATGGGGCAAAGAAGACTGGGGCAGAGAGTCCTAACTAATCATTCCACAGTCATTCCAACCTTCTGACCAGTATCAGCTAAAGCTCTCCTATTTTCTGTTTGTATAATCTCATTCTCCTGAACTCATGCAATGAGAGCTCATAAATCTTTAATCTTTATTACCAAGGAAATTCAGTGCTAAACTCCATATCTATTTCGTGGGGGAAGTTTCTGTTCTGTTCAAAAGGTGCTTTCCTGGTTGCCTGGCCTGAGTGAAACTGGCCTCCGGGTCACCAGGTAGAGAAACAGCTTTGCAAAAAGCCAGTTCTTTATGCCTTTCAAGGCACAATTGGTAAAAACAGGATTATATTGTGGGCAGGCAGCCTGGTCAACATTTTTTTGGGCTGGGCATTTTGTAGATTTATCTGCAAGGTTGGATTATACAGAGGCCTAGCTCCAAGATCCGCCGGCAACTTTTGTTTCTTTAGGAGTCTCATACCCTTTACCAACAACAACAAAAAAAGTTTCAAGCCATTTTCATCATTAAATGGTTCCTTGTCTTTTTCATATTTTAAGTGACAGAGAGAAATGGTTGGCAACCTTCAGTCTCGAAAGACTATGGTATAAGCCTACAGCACCCAGTATTCCCAGGCGGTCTCCCATCCAAGATACTAACCAGGCCTGACCCTGCTTAGCTTCCAAGATCAGACAAGATCAGGCATCTGCAGGGTAACAGTTGCTGTGTAACAGAGAGAGCCATTCAGCCATCTGGAACCAGTTTATAGGCCTGATTCTGCATGGTCTGAAAGATGCCATGGGGAAGCCCTCCCTCTTCCCATTAGCACATTCTTTCTGTTGGAATATGCAGCAACGATTTAACGTTGCACCTGTACCCTGTTGCAGGGGGCAGGAGGTCTAGCACGATAGTAGTCTTCTGCTCTCTCCCTCCCTCCACTGGAAGACAAGAGAGGAACTAGACACACTAGTTGGAGGGCTGTTTGCCACCCTGTCCTACAAAGATGTATTTAAATAAAATTATCTTCAACTTTTGAATGAAAGCCTCATGCAAAGCTTCCTCTCTGGACTTGAAATGAAACCCTTTAGCCTTTCTTGGAAATAGGCACAGAAATATATATAAAAACTACTAGACACAGGAGTGCCTTGTGGGAGCACTCCCTTGACTTCAGAATGACATGTAAGAAGGAAGCCTGGCGCACCAGCAAGTCATATCCTCATCACCAGTGGCCTTGTAGGCCTGGTCCTCTCTCCCCTCTTTCTTCAGGGAGAGCATTTGTTTGAAGAGGTGACTGCTCTACACTATGGAGAGAGTATCCAAACAATTTGGAATGCTAGAACCTGAGAGTTTCCAACAATTCACATCGTCCTGTTTTTCTGAATCAAAACTAGCCAATTGAGGGCCCAATCCAATTCCATTTTCCAGCACTAATGCAGTCATGCCAATAGGGCATGTGCCTGTATTCTGTGATGGAGGGGGTAGTCACAGAGGCCTCCTCAAGGTTAGGGGACATTTGTTCCCTTACTAAGGGAGCTGCATTGAGGCTTCATCAGCGCCGGAAAATTGAATAGGATTGGGCCCTCAGTCTTACTCCTGGAAAGGTTGGCTTTTAGACTGTAGTGGTAAGAACTACCGCACCCTCAGTGGAGCCCACACCCTGTGCTGAGTCACTGTATGACTGAGTCACTGTTCCACTTACACCTGCTTATTAGAAGGAAGCAATCCCGTTGCTGTAGCTTTGTAAGTGGTTCTCAGGAAACCTAAATGATTTACTTTTCTCAACATACTAGCAAATTCAAGAGTTTCTTACCTGAGAATTCATGAATGAAGTGAGATTTGAAGTGGAGATTTTTGGGGTCATAGGTCATGCTATAAGCCAAAGTGCTACACCAGTTCTCACAGAGTAAATAACAGAAGCATGCTAAGGACTCCAGGCATTGCAGCAAGTGGATGCCAGAGCCTGCTTAGACACGAGAAGCTAGCCTCACCTCAATTCTATACCCAAAGAACCACAGCTGGGGAGGGCACCAGGTCTGGCCCGTCCATAAGGCCAACTGAAGTGGTTGCCTCAGGCAGCAGTTCAGTGGAGGGTGCCCTTCTCTCTCCACCTCCTTGCCTCCACTGTGCCTCCTTCACCTTCCACCCCTGTATAATTTCTGTTCATTGTGCAACTTTTAGAGGCACAGGGGCTTTCCCATTTCAAAAGGAAGGGGGCGTTAAAGGGAGAGGAAATGTGAGGAGAGAGCTGAGCTAGAACCTTGGAAAGTGGGAGCAGTAGAGGTTGGCAGGTGATCAGGTAAGGGGGAGCAGCACTTGGCATGCTGCCCTAAGGCATCAAAAGGTCTTGGGCTGGCCCTGGATAGCACTTTGGTATAGGAAGAAGCACCAGTATCATACAAGAATCCTGCTCAAGGAGTCTTTTCAGGGAAGAAAAAGGGATGACTGCTCCTGGCTCTTTTGTGCTCCATCCTACGAGTTACTGGGATGCCATCCTTTAAGCTGTCAGTGCAACCTTGTAAGTTCTGGGCCTTGCAGAGGAAATTTATCAGGTAGTGGGAGAGAGTTGTCCAGCTCTGCCCATTTTTTTAAAGAAAAGTCACAGTCACAATAGCTGAAGCAAAAAAAAAACAACACTTGCACTGTGCTAATGTATAGCTCGGGCTGCCACATTATTTTCTGGCAAGACCTCTGTGCTTCTAAGAATTGCCCTGATGGACACAGATTCAGCAGCTGAAGTTTCTGTGCTAAGGAAGCTGCTCCTCCTGTAGAATTTGTTTGCTGTGCAGCTTTGGAGGCACAGGATTTTCCCATTTTAAAAAGGGAGAATGTTGCACAATATCCTGCTGACTCTCTGCTGCTGACCACTCATACTCTACTCTTGCTTCATTTTCCAGCTCTGAGATAAGCAGATAGTGTAAAGAAAAGAAATAGAACAGAAGACAGAACTAGATGTTGTGTAAGACGTGTATTCCAAGAATACATTCTCTTAGGACACATGTGTGTTGGGAAATCAGCTGTGGCTCCAGGCCATACCAGAAATAAGAGCCAAATTATATTTTCTGCAAAGTGTGGAATAATATGTAATTCTAGTGTCAAAGGGAGAGACCAGCAGCCCAATCTTGAGCTGCCCGGGGCGTGGGGCTGTGGCGGTGCTGAAAATGATTGCCACTGCATCCTGTACACTTTGGGCAGCCGGCAGTGGCTCCTCAGGAGTAGGGGACAAAAGTAGGGGACTTTCGTCCCCTTCCTCTGAGTAAAGAGAGTAGCCCTGCAAAGGGGCTACTCGATTCACCACCAACAAAAAGGTCGGCGGTGAATCAAAAGCCTCCATGTCAGGCGGTGAGCCCAACATAGAGGCTTTGGATCCGGTGGAGTGTTGCTCCACTGGTCCCACCTCCCTCCCTCCTCCTGGCACGCCTCCCCCCATCCTCTCCCCACGTCCTGCCTTCCCATAACGCCTCCTCCCTTCCTGCCCTCATTTACCTCTCCACTGCTCAGCGGTCGATGCGACCGCCAAGCAGTAGAGGTCGGGTGCCCGCCCAGCAGTAGCCTGGCACCAGACAGTGCTGGGCTACCACTGGCGCTCACCCAGTGCTAGAGCCCGCAAACCTGTCTTTTAGCACATTTGCAACAGTACATGCTTGCACTGAGCCAGTGCGCAGAGCTCAGGATTGGGCTCCAAATCAGTCAAGTCACTTTTGTTATATGAATTCTTTCTTATGTAAACAGAATACTGGTTTATTTCCAGGCAAATATACTTAATTTTGGAATAATTCTGGGTAAAAACTGCAAAGAACTGGAAAGAAAAGTCTAAAGATGGAGTCTTGCTCCCACCCACAATAATTAGGCCCAAATCCTAACCAACTTTCCAGCACTGGCAAAGCTGTGCCAATGAGACGTGTGCAGTGTCCTGCAGTTGGAGGGCAGTCACTGAGGCCTCCTCAAAGTCAGGGAATGTTTGTTCCCTTACCTCAGAGCTGCATTGCCCTTATGTCAGTGCTGGAAAGTGGGTTAGGATTGCACCTTAGCTCCATAATGGTCATATGGTTATACCACCCTCTTGTTTGTCTGAAATGTCTTCCTCCATTTCCTCATGGTAAAATTCAGGGACAAGGAATTCTTGACTGACAAAATTCACAGTATGAAATGTTGGATATGGCCAGAAGAATGTATGGGGGGGGGAGCCAACTTTAGCACTTGGAATAGACCAGGGGTGCCCAAACCCCGGCCCTGGGGCCGCATTCGGCCCTCGAGGCCTCTCAATGGGGCCCTCAGGGAGCCCCCAGTCTCCAATGAGCCTCTGGCTCTCCAGAGATTTGTTGGAGCCCACACTGGCCTGACGCAACTGCTCTCAGTGTGAGGGCGACTGTTTGACCTCTTGCGTGAGCTGTGGGATGAGGGCTTCCTCCACTGCTTGCTGTTTCATGTCTGTGATGCAGTAGCGGCAGCAAAGGAAAGGCCAGCCTTGCTTTGTGCAAGGCCTTTTATAGGCCTTGAGCTATTGCAAGACCTTCATTCATTCATATAAGTTCACCTCTAGTATATTAATTTATGTAAGCTTATGTAAATTTATTCAAATTTAAAATGTAAATTAATTCTCTTTTCCCCCGGCCCCCGACACCATGTCAGAGAGATGATGTGGCCCTCCTGCCAAAAACTTTGGACACCCCTAGAATAGACAAATAGTTGCTTGCATTTACATTTGCACAACATATGTAAGCATGTTAGACATTGGAAAAAGAGAGTTTAACGGGGCACCAAAGGTTACTCCAACACTGTGAAACTGCTGACACAGGCACAGCACTGATGTTGATATTATTTCATAAACCGAAAAGCAATATGCATTCTTGCAAAAATGTTAAGGGGCTGCTGCACAACCTCCCATTAGTCTAAACAATTTCATCACAAAGGAACTGGCAGACAATTTTATGGGGGAAAATGGATTTGATTTGTGATGTTCTATCACAGTATGTTTCAGGACCAGGTTTGTTCTTTTATGTTCTAATTGTTCTGTATGCTGTAAGTACTTTCTAAAAGTTTCTTTAATATCACTTTTTCTCATCTTTTATCCTTTGTCAATAAAATAAATAAAAGGAGCTGTAAAATTACTATAACTGATTATCCATGAGTTTACTATTTATCAAGCAGTCTTTATTGTGACTGAGCCATAGGCCACTCAAACTGCCAAAGGTTTTAGAACTAGAAAGCCTTTGCTGGAAATACAAACATCTTCGTGGCTTTAACAGTTTAGCTTCAATGGAGCACGTGTTGGCATTTGCAGTTTTGCATACTGTGGAGTGTATGGGAAACAATCCAGAAATAAGACTGGAAAATCGTCAAAGCAGAGACAGTGAAAAGTAATCTTCTAATCTGACATGTGCAGAACGACCTGCCTTGGAAAAGTACTGATAAAAGAGAACCTTGCCTTTTTAGTAATGACAAAGTGTTATGTCTACCTAGGGGTGTCATCGACGGAGATGTCACTTTCAGTCCGTGTATGGGGCTAATGATTTTTGTGCAGCTTGCAGATTCTGAATGTCAGAAAAAGTCATTTGCTTCAGATTGAGGCTGGACTCAGAAATTCTGCATAGATGCATGCAAAGGGATTGGGCCAGCCATACTGGAATTGTTGACTTTTTTGAACAGCTCACCCTGAGGCCATATTGCAAAATGCTTTTGAAGGCAGAACTACACATTTCAAGGTAAACAAACAGAGGTTCCCCAAGTGGGGTAGGAGAGAATTGACAGGCAGAAGAGAATTCTCAGTCCTTTTCCAGCCTTGAAATAAATTCAAAGTTGCCTGAGAAAGAGATTTGCTGGGGACAATCAAGTGCTTGAGGACTGCCACTTCCCACCCATTTTCTCCATCTGATGGTCTCCAGCCCTTGCATTCATGTTATCTTAGCAAATATTCATGTTATTTTGGCCAAAAATTTAGGAACTTACAGCTACTGAGGTATTTTATGACTTGGCGTTTCACTTTCCTCAGTTTTAAAGTTATGGAACATGGGAATGAGGATGCTACTGTTCAAGAAGGAAAAAAAAGCCAAGTACCTCAGCTCACAGAACAAGTGTTATGGTTGTTTGGATCCTGGCCAAAGGTTGGATCCTGGCCAAAGGTAAGAGTCAAGGACCCTAACCAATCACACACACACACCCTCTCAACACAACTTCAAGTCCTTTGATGAGAAACATCAGTTGCACAAAGAAACTATGCAATTTCACTTTTGCGCATGGCTTTAACTGTAATCCAATGTCTTCTCCCACTCTCACATTTTTTTAAATCACATAATGACTTCTAGATCGCTCTCTAGGGGTTCAGTCCTAACCAATTTTCCAGCATGAAGGTAAGGGCAATGCAGCTCTGAGGTAAGGGAACATAAATTCTCTTACTTTGAGGAGGCCTCTGTGACTGCCTTCCAACTGCAAGACCCAGCACATGCCCCATTGGCAGAGCTATGTTGGAGCTGGAAAGTTGGTTAGGATTTGGGCCAAGGTTACGGGAGAAATTAGAACAGGAAAATACCCCCGGAAGCTAGACCAATTCCTGATGATAACGTTTCTTAAAATGCAGTGACTTTTTTTGCCAGATGCCACCAGTCCCCAAGGTGCATTTTTGGGGGGGATATCATCTCTATCCAAATGGGTTTTAAAACTATGCAGAATTTGTTTCCCAGAGGTGAAAGAGCTGAACACACACATTACATAGAAGTTGTGATTCCTTTTTCTTGCTTTTAACTTTAGTTTAACTTTTAACTTGTGTTTAACTTGCTGAAAAAGCTGTTAGCTGACGCCAATCTTTGTTGCTGGGAAAGAGCAAACAGCAATTAGGGACGATTCACTTATTCACTCAGAATTCCCCTTAGCTCAGCATCACATTTTAAATGGTGCTTTGCCTGTGTACAAACTGCTACATACACAACAATCACACACCCGCATTCCATTGCTCAGATGTAAAATGCATCAGCATGTGGAATATTGTGGTATTCACATAACAACTTACAGGAAAAGAATCTCTCAAATGTCACTGTGAGGTTTTAGCAAACATTCTGTCACTTTGATTTTTTTGGAAATTAGCATTTGGAGGAGGGGAGAAAAATAATTCCTCCAAGACACTGACAGTGAGAAGATCCACCTTTTCACCCATCATCTTGTTTGGTGTCATGTTTCCCATACAGTATCTGCTGCTGTTTTCATGCCATATCTTAAAATCTGGATTACTGCTTCTTTCTCCTTCAGTGAGCAATCCTCCTAACCAAGCAGAGAGGACATTGTGAACCTAGTGACACCATGATAGTCCCTAGCTTATAAGATTTGGGCCCATGATACGCCTGGGGCAAGCGAAAAGAATTAAGAGCAAAGGTTGCGATTCTAGTGTTAGTTACATGGGTGATCTCAGCCAATCAGGAGTTTGTACAGTCAATTAGATAACACTATGTCTATGTTGTGATATCACTGAGGGTGAATTAAGCTAAAGAGAGAGAACAATGAAAATGGGAATATTTTGCAGGCAATATAACAGGAAGTCTCTGCTGAAGTCTTTAGTATAGTTCCTCCTTCACAGTTAAGGAAAGGGCGTTGCAAGGAGCCATTTGCCAGCTCACATGATGGTGAATAAGTAAATTGTGGGCTAAGCCAATGTTGCTCACCCTTTCAGCCCACTTGGAAAAGAGATACCTGTTAAAAATAAGTTGCCCAGCAGGGGCCCTACTTCCTTCTCCACAAGACTCCATCTGCTGCTAATCCCTAAAGTCCCACATATTTTGCTGGCTTTCCGCCAGACTATTTGTGAATTGATTGCTTGAAAGAGCTGCCAACTTTCCCCTTTGTTCAGCTGCAAACTCTACAAAGCTGCAGGCCTTCAAACGCTCTTCATTTTTGTGGAGCTGGTGCTGGAACTCTGATTCGAGGGCCAAATATTTTATTGGCTCTGATGCACAATCACCACTTGTGGTATCATGTTAATGAGAACGTCACTGATACCTTGATTTTCCTTCCACTATTCAGACATTGAACTAGGTCTGTAACAGGCAGAAGCCTCCAATGGTCAAAAGAATTTTGCAAAGCTTGAAAAGCTGATAATCTCTGAGAGAAGAACAAATGAAATGTCAAGCATCTTTTGCAGTTAGGAAAAAAAAAGAAAATGTCTCCTTCTTTGTAACTTTACAACAAATCTATCTGCCCAATCCTATGGGTGCATTATGCAGGCGGAAAGCATGTTCTGCCAGCATAATGCACTGTGCAGCTATTGCAAATGCAGTGTCACCAGAGAATGTGACCTGGCAGAGGTTGCCTGCTGATGCAGATAAGACCAAATGTAGACCAAAAGGGAAGCAGATGGGAGGGGTGGAACAGGGCAGGGAGTGGGTGGAACAGGAAGGGGATGGGGCAATGTGGGGGGCAGATCAGATCTGGGAAGGGGATGGGTTCGGTGGCAGTGGCCCCCATCAAATCCTAACCCCTTTCCCAGGCCTGATCCACCTTCACAAGTCAATACAGAACTCTGGTTTCTTCCTAGCTGGAGAATATCATAAAATCTTAATAAGTCTTGTGCCAGTCAAGTCCACATATGTCTTTTCTTACCTCTCAGCTTCACAGCAAACCTTTCTTCAATAGGATGAATATGTTCCTATGTATTTACTTCAGTCATATTCCACAGACTAGAAAGCTTTTTTTTTTTCCTTTTGTAAGGAATAAATATCTTGGAATTTGGCTAATTTGATTGACCGTTTCAGTGGCAGCCCTAAAAGGCAGAAAGCTGGTGTTTGCTTTGGGGAAATTAATGCTGTTATAAAGACCAACACTGTCTGGGTGCTTGCCTGTTTCACCATGCTCAGCTCAGCCTGAGCATGTAGAAACAAAATAATATCACAAAAATATTGTCTCTGCACAGAAAAACAACCTGAAACATGCTAACCTTGGAACTTTCTTCTAAGGGAAAAATGGAGTTGTGAAACATTTTTCTAAATTAAACAACCAGTGCAATCCTATACATGTTTACTCAGAGGTAAGTCCCATTACATTCAGTAGGTTTGCTCTCAGGTAAGTGTGTCTAGGATTGCAACCTTAATTTAGCATAATTCTGCATTTGGAACAGCAGTGGGGAAAATCTCACCAAGGTTTCCAAGAGGAAGATGGCATTCTTTGGATACCTTATCAGATGGATGGTTTAACTTTAAGGTGCAGATTGTGAGAAGTTCCAGCGATAGAGATCAACTTGGGTGAAAAATCTGAAACAGAGATAGCTGAGAATTGCTGAAGGATTCCAAATGACTCTCTCCTGGAAGATACTATCAGATCAGCTCTCATGGTTAACAGAAATGTCATTTCTGCACTATGATTTCAAGCAATTAATTAAGATTCAGTCTGTATTGTTCCAAACAGGCAACAGTATTATATTATTAATATAATATATTTATTAGATAGTAAATACTGTTAATAAATATTGTACAATATGGATATGATGGGAGGGGGGAGAATCTAGCGCAAGTGAAGAGCCCTTCCACCCCATAGAAAATACTGATATGATTTACTGCACAACTGTATGCTAGCCTGCCACCTGACATTACTGTACATGCTGGGAGTTTTATAAGCATTCCAAAGTTCAATTCCAGGCCCCGTCTGAATTCCGAAATGGTACAGCCCAGCAACAGGGACATCACATGAGTCTGTCGATAGTAAAGCAAGCACCACTAGTTGTTCAGTGCAAATGTAAAGAATTGTTTTAAAATCTCAGTTTGCAGAAATCTTAAAGTATAGAGGAGCAGAAATGGTAAATGGAAAGAAAGAAAGAAAGAAAGAAAGAAAGAAAGAAAGAAAGAAAGAAAGAAAGAAAGAAAGAAAGAAAGAAAGAAACTCTTGCAAAGGTGCTTTCTTAACAGAGAGGCACATTTTCTTCCAGAGGCATTTGAATGCCCCAATTTCCAGAAGTGAATTTAAAAAAAAAAATTTCTGAATTTTTCTGAATTTTTTTTCCTGTGGAAAGTGGAGAGATGAAACTTTTTCCCTGCACTTTTTAAAAAAGAGTATTAGAATCACCACATTTTATGCACCAGGATGGCAATTACTGTTTTTAAGAAAACTAAGGCACTGAAATTGTTTGCAGGGTATTCCTCCCCCCCGCCCCCCCCATAAGTAAAAATGAAACTTTGGCATACTTTTTATGGTAAGGGATTAGAGTTTGTAATCAACTTGGATTGAAGCCCTTCGCCTGTAATCAGCTATGGAACATATTGGTGCACAAACGCACCTAACTGACAGACAGGAGTCAAAATTTGCAAAGTGAACAAGAAGCAACCCTCAACATCAGTACCTTGGAGATACTTCATTTGTTAATTGAAAACCTATGCTTCCAGCAATGTCAAGATTTCTCAAAGTGGTGGTGGGGGGGTTATTTCTAGGTTTGTCTTACTGAAGACTTATGTTTCCCACAAGTGACAGGGTGATGATAGCTGCTGTTTCAGTTCTGAGGCTGCAAAGCAGATGAGGCACCTGCTGCAGCAGGCAACTAAATGTAAAATATGAGGTTTTCTTTTCTCAAGTTGTTTACAGAGTATTCGGAGGTCAAACAGAGCCCCCTCCTTGAGTCTTGTTTTACTGAAGGAATATGTGTCCAGCTAACCACAGGGTGAGTAAATGTCATTAGCTGAACTGCTGCAACATAAAATATGAGGTTTTTTTATTTCTTCAAGCTCTGTACAGGGCATTCACAAATCAAGGAGACCTACCCTGAGGCCATGCTCTGCAAGATCTTGCAAGAGCTAGATCTGTGCGCTCAGTTTAAAAAAAAAATGGTTGGGGGTGAATATTCTGGTGTGAGGTCAGCTTCTGAGTATAATTTGCATAAGGATCTAAACATCAGCACCCTGGACAGTACTGCAAAAAAAGCGGAGTGCCCAATCCTATGAACGTCTACTTGCATAGGATTCCCATTATAGTGAATAGCGCTTACTCCCAGGTAAGTGTGGATAAGATTGCAGCCTCAATTCATTAAGCCCAAGATGCCTGTTTTCACAATTTTTTCCCAGATATATGGAAATGTTTGAATTCTTCTGAAGGCATTTTCCTCATCAACTGAGGCAGTAACCCAACCTCAGTAGAAAATGAGTTCACACACTGCATAAAGAACATAAAATTGCATCTTTGCAAGTATGGAATCTGTGCAAAAGCTGACTTTCTTCCAGAATTCTGTCATAGATCCAATCTACACATTACACAGAATGGGATAGGACTATTCCACTTCAGAACAGAGGGAAGGTGGGGAGTCATATTTAAGAATGTTCCCCTGTGCAAAAACCATCAAATCAGAGAGAGTCTAAGCCTTCTTAGAATCATAGAGTTGGCCCTGCACCCCTGGAAGATAGGTAATCTATCTTTTCGACAAGTTCAAACCTTTAAATATTTGGGGATCACCTTTCATTTTCGTCACAGTTGGCTTCCTCATAGAAAATCTGTTATTTCTTTATCTTCACGCCACCTAAACGCGATTGCCCGTTTCCATTATTCTAGTGGCAATCAGTCTGTCCCTGTTGCCCTTCATATATTCAAAACCAAAATTCTCTCTCAACTGTTGTATGGTGCCCCCATTTGGATGGAGGCTGTGAATCAAGATCTGGATCGAGTGGCAGCTTCCTTCGTTAGACGAATCCTGGGGGTTCCCAATATAATTAGATTATCTATCCTCATGCTCGAACTAGGGATCCACCTCCCTTCTACCATCGCGTGGTCCCTTACCTTCAAGTTCTGGCTCCGCTTGCATTTAAGTTCACATTCTGAGTCCCTTTTGCAAGATTCATTAAAAGGCTCTTATCTTTCTAAGTGGTTTAAACTTATTGATTCTAAACTTCTATCATTAGACTTGTCCCCCGAATCCCTTGCAGACATTAACCTTTATAGGGCCCATTCAATTATCAAATCCAAACTTTGGGAATCTGAATTTAACCAACTCTCTTCCAATCTCAACCCCACTTGTTTTCCCTAGTTTTTTGGCCTTCTGCCTTCACTTGGGCGTCCGCTCAACTACTTCAGTACATTAATTAACCCTAGTAAGAGGAGAGCATTTATGCTTGCAAGCTTTAATATCTTTCCATCTGCTGTTCACTTTGGCAGATTCCTTAATACTCCATGTGACCGCAGATTATGTCCCTTTTGTTCTCTTGAACCAGATACAGCGGTCCATATATTATTTTGTTGCCCGGCCCACCAATCTCTCCAAGATCAACACCTGAAACCGTTGCTGTCTTGTCTCTCCGGTATTTTTATCGATCCCTTACATGCCCTTTTGAGTGACAACTCAGCGGATGTTACCATTGCAGTAGCAGAATTTCTTTTTGCAGTTTCTAAGTTAAAACCCCCACCTTGATTTTATATCCCCCTCTTGTTTTCCTCCCTTTACCTTACCAATCCCTTGTTGTGGTTTTTTTTTCCCCCTCTTGGTAATGTGGCTACTGTGTTGGCTATTGCTGTTATATTGTTCTTAATGCCAATAAAGGTTTATGTATGTATGTAGGAATCATAGAGTTGGAAGGGACCTACAAAATCACTGAATCCACCCCCTGCCAAAACAAGCTATCCACAACAGCAGCATATCAAATAGATGGCTATCTAGCCACTTCTTAAAGACCACCAGCGATGGAGACTCTGCCACCTTCTGAGGCACTGCCAAACTCCTCATCCCATCAGGAAGTTCTTCCTGACATTTTACTGAAATCTCCCTTGTTGTAATTTAAACCCAGTCTCGTAGGTCCAAGGCTAGCTCTACCCAGTAGACCACACTGTTCCTGTGATCCTTTCTAGTGTTATACCAATCTGCTTTTGGGGAAGGGGGCAACCTGGCACTCAAACCACTAATTTCTACAATGGTATAACTGTCTTCAGTGCTGCAGAAAGGAATGCATATCCAATATTCCATTTAAAGTATTATGCAGGTGTCAGCCATCTGCACATTCTTCTTCCAAAGAATGAATTTGCTAGCAGAGCAAATCTTCAATTTGGGCAGGGTATGTTAAGAAGTGGCAGAAATCCATGACTAACCCCAATGATAGGCAAATTGATGATGTTCTGCTTCATACTTCCCCCTTCCTTTGATGTTGCTGCTTTGTTTCTTACATATCAATGGTAAGGCCACACCTGGAGTATTGTGTCCAGTTCTGGTCACTGCATCTCAAAAAAGATATAGTGGAGATGGAAAAGGTGCAAAAGAAAGCAACCAAAATGATTACTGGGCTGGGTTACCTTCCCTATGAGGAAAGTTTTGGCCTCTACAGTCTAGAAAAGAGGCGCCTGAGGGGGGGACATGATTGAAACATAAATCATGCAGGGGATGGACAAAGTGGATAGAGAGACACTCTTTTCCCTCACATAACACCAGAACCAGGGGACATCCACAAAAGTTGAGTGTTAGGAGAGTTAGGACAGACAGAAGAAAATATTTCTTTACCCAGTGTGTTATTAGTTTGTGGAACTCCTTGCCACAGGATGTAGTGATGGCATCTTGCCTGGATGCCTTTAAGAGGGGATTAGACAAATATCTGGAGAAAAAGTTCATTACGGGTTACAAGTCATGGTAGGCATGTGCAAGGTATAGGTAGGCTGCCTCTGCCAGATGCAGGGGAGGGCACCAGGACTCAGGTTGTGTCTATTGTCTTGTGTGCTCCTTCGGGTATTTGGTGGGCCACTATGAGATACAGGAAGCTGGACTAGATGGGCCCTTGGCCTGAACCAGTAGGGCACTTCTTATGTTCTTATGTGTCTCTTGATTCTAAGATAATATAAATATAGGCACAGCAGAACATGGTTAACAAGGACTTTGGGGAGCTCTATGAACCACGTTCAGGGCCAATGTCTTGTAATTTGGTGCCATGGGAATTGCAAAGATCTGGAAAAACTGGTTGAAAGTTTAGCTGCAGAGCCAGCTCCAGATTTGTGTGTGCCATTGAGTAAGAGGCTATCTAGCTCTTCCCCAGTCCTATTTTCCATTTTGCTCAGTAAAGTAAATACCCTTCCTAATGTACAAAGTGCTTTCACCCACTCATTGCATAACCCCAGGCAGTCCCCAGACAATACAGAAAGAAGTTACCAAGGAAAATGCTGTTATTCCAAACAGAGTCACACCTCAGGCGTATAAGTGCTACTGACAACTTTACCTATGTAGATTAAAAGCCCAAGTGCTAGTCTATTATTATTATTACTACTACAAGTAATAATAGACTTGTAACTTGTAACTTGTATTACTATTATTACTAGTGTGTCTTTTTGCATATAGAGGGCTCAGCGTGACTTTCAGCAGTAAAGACGCAATATAAAAATAACCTATTAAAACAATACAGATTAAAAACACACTGCAGTCCATATGAAATCCATTTATAACAGCAGCATAATTAGACTTTGAGGGTCCGCTGAAACAAACATATTTTCTTCTTTGTCTACAAAAACAATAACAGGGGATCCAGCCAGTTCTCAATCAAGAGAGTATTCCAGAGTTTATTGTGCAGAAGGTACACCCACCCACACACAAAGACAGCATGCCAACAGCAGGTCTATGGGATGTACCAATGATTCCAGCTACCAACATAGCAGCCCGTGTGAGGTAGTCTAGCAGTGACGGTGGTGCTGAGGTTTTAGCGGTGGGCTCCTCAACCGTCTGTGGGGCCCATCCAACACCTGATGGTGCCCACCCCACCTCCTGCTAGTACTATCCATTTTTAGCTGGATGCCAAGACTTTTTTCAGTCCCATGTAAGGACAGATTTGTAAAGCTGTTAAAGAAACAGAGGCCTGCTATGCAGTACGTGGCAACAACTTTTTTCCATTAAACCGTTTACAACAGATTGTGTCACATACAGTTATATTTTTGTTTTTATTCAGGATTTCCTAAACTAGTGAACTTCTATTTGCAAGAAAACAGAGGGCCACAAAGCAGGTGTTAAATGCAGCTTCTTTCCTTCTGCCAAACAAGCCCACTTCTTAAAAAGTTCAAGTTCTTTCTGCACTGTCATAATTTCTTGTGAGTTAGAAACTGCTTTGGTATGGCCAGCTTTGATACAGATTCCAGCACCTTAGATATGAAGCAGCCTTGGGCTGAGAAAAGACTCAGTAACCAAGTAGGGTTGCCCACTGAATTAAAAAAATAAAATCATGGCCTGCTCTTGTGTTTTCAACAATAAGCCGATACGCACAGCAGAAACTTTTTACTGCATGGAGATGCTCATCTCATCTACCGGTATCTGGAAGGAGATCCAGCTGCTGTTAAAGCAATAGGAGCAGAGGTGGGTTAAAAGTTGCCAACTCTTTCCCCCAGCCACAAGATTTAAAAAAAACAAAACAGCAAGAGGACTTGGCTCCAGAAGTCACAGGTGCAAGTGCTATTCTTTTGATTGCCTTTGCCAGACACCAGATGATATAAAGAATAAGTCTGTTTTGCACAGTTGATGTAAACCATAACAACTCTCCAATCTTCTCTCCAAAGCATTAGACTTTCAGAGTAGAGATACGTGTTCTGATGTTCCCAACTCCATGTTTTCCTCGTTGTACTAATTGAGAGCCCAGGAGAAAATTGGCAGGCAGAAAGAGGATGCTTGCCCTCCCTGTACCAGCTGATTTTCTCTTCTAAATGCCTTGAGTATTTGTACTATTTTTCCACCAGCCAAACGTTGAGATATGAAAAAGCCCTTCTGTAGGGGAAAGCAACAGGGCGGGTGGGGCATTTTAAGGGGTAAATGGCTGTGGAGGAAAAGGGTTTAGCAGCTCCTCATGTCCCATGCCTGCATCCACATTAATCCATTTCTGCCCAACGTTGCATACATGCAACAGGGATCAAATGTGTACACCTGTGGGCTGGGTAGAAATGGCTTAACTTGTGAATGTGTGTGAAGAACACACATTCATTCACATAATATGTAGTTTCATGCTTTCAGTACCCAGAACGATTAGGACAGGGGTGTCAAACATAAAGCTCGGGGGCTGGATGCGGCCCGCGGAAGTTTTTTATTTGGCCCTCAGACTCTTCACTGCTGAGTAGTCCTGAGGTGTTATTACTGAAAGGGCAGTTGTCAGTTGTTTGTTGTAATATTTATAATGCCAATAAAGGTTAACTAATTAACTAACTACTGAAAGGGCAGCCCAGATGAAAATTTGACTCTTCAATATCTTGAAAGATGATCAAGATTTGCATATTTTCTCTTCTATCATTTGCAGCTAATGAGTTCCTAAATGAGAAAAAGTTTATTTTTGGTTATGAACTGTTTAATGACATCATTTTTTGCCTAATGACATCATCTCCTGCCCTTAGCAGGCATCATGAATGCTATGAATGAATGACCTGGAGACAGGGTTGAGCAGTGAGGTGGCTAAGTTTGCAGATGACACCAAACTTTTCAGAGTGGTGAAGACCAGAAGTGATTGTGAGGAGCTCCAGAAGGATCTCTCCAAACTGGCAGAATGGGCAGCAAAATGGCAGATGCATTGCAATGTAAGTAAGTGTAAAGTCATGCACATTGGGGCAAAAAATAAAAACATATAGGCTAATGGGTCTCGGGGTGGTGGTGAAAGTGTCAGCCCAATGTGCGGTGGCAGTGAAGAAGGCCAATTCTTTGCTTGGGATCATTAGAAAAGGTATTGGGGAAAAAACGGCTAATATTATAATGCCGTTGTACAAATTGATTGTAAGTCCACACCTGGAGTATTGTGTCCAGTTCTGGTTGCCACATCTCAAAAAGGACATAGTGGAAATGGAAAAGGTGCAAAAGAGAGCAACTAAGATGATTACTGGGCTAGGGCACCTTCCTTATGAGGAAAGGCTATGGCGTTTGGGCCTCTTCAGCCTAGAAAAGAGACGCCTGAGGGGGGACATGATTGAGACAAACAAAATTATGCATGGGAAGGATAAAGTGAATAGAGAGATGCTCTTTACACTCTCACATAATACCAGAACCAGGGGACATCCACTAAAATTGAGTGTTAGGAGAATTAGGACAGTCAAAAAAAATATTTATTTACTCAGCGTGTGGTCAGTCAGTGGAACTCCTTGCCGCAGGATGTGGTGACGGCATCTGGCCTGGATGCTTTTAAAAGGGGATTGGACAAGTTTCTGGAGAAAAAATTCATTATGGGTTACAAGCCATGATGTGTATGTGCAACCTCCTGATTTTAGAAATGGGCTATGTCAGAATGCCAGATTCTGGAGGGCACCAGGATGCAGGTCTCTTGTCATCTGGTGTGCTCCCTGGGGCATTTGGTGGGCCGCTGTGAGATACAGGAAGCTGGACTAGATGGGCCTATGGCCTTATCCAGTGGGGTTGTTCTTGTGTTCTTATGTTCTATTCGGCCCTCGGTATGAAACAAGTTTGACATCCCTGGATTTGGATGGTCTTGGGAGCAAAAGTTCTATACAGCATGATTGGTCCAAAAATGGCCATAAACAGACAGGTTTGGGGGTAGATGTGCCATGTGAAAACAGTCTGAGAATCATTCCTTGGGCACAAAGAATATGTTCTCTTGATTGATTTTGGAGGAGTTTCTCTCTGGAAAGGAATTAAAATGGATTGTTGTTTTGGTCCGCTAGGGGGCACCTTCCCACAAGACTGGCTTTTTAAAATCCCTGAAACAGGCTGTAATTTCACTGACAAAATGCAAAGAATTCATCAGTAAAAAGCAGCAAAAATTGCATCTATTTGCTCGAATCTTAGTGAAGGAGAAAATATCTCATAATGGCAATAAGCCATCCCTTGACTATAAAGTGCACATGCTGTCATTGCCCCATATTTTATATACTGTTACCAGCAAAGCAACACATTCAGGAAACATCATTTCAGATATTGTTTATGATGGAATTGCATCTTCTGTCTCCAGCATGAAGTGCCTGTGCAGCCAGCCTCATGTGCAAATGTCAGACACTGTAAATGTAACAGACCAAGTCACACTGAGTTTTCTCAGTACTCAAGGGAGGTCTTGCATACAGTATCTTCTACGTCTTAGCTCATTCCTTTGGAAATAGGATGCTTTTAGAACTTAAAGTGCAGAACTGTGCCCAGAATGGGCACACCCACTTTTATTCTGTAATCTCAGTCTTCCACGCAGACATTGCTTCTGAGTGTGTTTTGCATCTGTTCTCCTCCCCCCCCCCCCATTAGTGATAATAAAAAAAAAATAAAAGATCCAGGCTGATTTTGTCATATTCATAATGCTGACCCCCAGTTCAAGGTAAGCATCATAACCCGAAAGTTTCTTCTACACGTTGGATTCTAATTTCAACTGTAGAGATACTCACTGGTGAGTCCTTTCAGCCTTCTTTCCCTTCTTATCTCTAAACCCCATACAATCTCCTTACCTTTCTTGTTGCTTTTTGCATCATCATCATGTTGGCAACCTTCAGTCTCGAAAGACTCTGGTATCGCGCTCTGAAAGGTGGTTCTGGAACAGCGTCTAGTGTGGCTGAAAAGGCCAATTCGGGAGTGACAATCCCTTCCACACTGGGAGCAAGTACAGTCTGTCCCTGGTCTGTCTCCCTGGCTATGGGCCTTCCTTCTTTGCCTCTTTGCCTCAGACTGTTGGCCAAGTGTCTCTTCAAACTAGGAAAGGCCATGCTGCACAGCCTGCCTCCAAGTGGGCCGCTCAGAGGCCAGGGTTTCCCACTTGTTGAGGTCCATCCCTAAGGCCTTCAGATCCCTCTTGCAGATGTCCTTGTATCGCAGCTGTGGTCTACCTGTAGGGCGCTTTCCTTGCACGAGTTCTCCATAGAGGAGATCCTTTGGGATCCGGCCATCATCCATTCTCACGACATGACCAAGCCAACGCAGGCATCTCCGTTTCAGCAGTGCATACACGCTAGGGATTCCAGCACGTTCCAGGACTGTGTTGTTTGGAACTTTGTCCTGCCAGGTGATGCCGAGAATGCGTAGGAGGCAGCGCATGTGGAAAGCGTTCAGTTTCCTCTCCTGTTGTGAGCGAAGAGTCCATGACTCACTACAGTACAGAAGTGTAAAGTGTAAAGTGCTTTTTGCAACAAGAGATCAAATGTCCATCTAATCCAGCATAGTATGTTTTGCAGTGGTTAGCCCACAGCCCTTCCTATATCTTAATCCTTTTAGGTCAAGTGCTGGTGATGCCATTTCAAGCCATTCAGACACCATGTCCCTCCTTTCATATGTGCCCTCTGCTGCCTCCCCCCCCCCCCCATTCACAGAGAAGTGCTTCTCCACGTCCCATTCCTCAACAGGAATGAGAACTCGAGGAACACAGAACAGTGCTTTCTCCAAAGTGGTACCTCCTTTGTGAAGCACTCTGTCAAACAAGTCACAACTGGTTACACCTTGCTGGCTATGCAGTGCTTAGCTGAGACATAGATGTTCCATAAAGCCCCATGCCACACTTAGTGACAATAGGAACTCATTCTTTCTCAGTTGTGCTTTTAGTAGGGATGGAGCCACAGCTCAAGGTACCTGGTTTGCATATAAAAGGTCTCCAGTTCAATCCTCATATTTCTACAGCTGAGAAAGAACCCTGTCCAAGGCCCTGGAGAGCCATTGCTTGTACAATTCTGAACTAATAGAGTACTAGTATTAAAAAGTTGGCTAAAGCTTTTTCTGGCTGATCATGTTCAATTTTTATCGAGTTTTGAGATGCTCTTATTGCAGTATTTTTATTGTTTCCAGTGCAGTCACAAACCACTTTGAATGCCATGACTTTGGCAGAGAATGTTGAATATAAAATTTGAAATCCATCAATCAACTGGTAATCAGTGATATCCTGACTCTGAACATTGGGCATTTCTTGTTAGTGGTCATTACTAATAGAATTGACATTGATATCTGTGCTCCATGCATTTGTCTAACCCGTTTAAAAGGCCATCTTTGCTAGTGGCTGTCACAACATCTTTTGGCAACAAATTTGATGGACCATTTATATATTGGGTGTGCAGTGACTCCCCTACTTCAGGCCCTGACCACAGATTTTCCAAAAGCCAGATTTGTAATTAACATTTGCAATTAATACAGGGGAGAGGGAAATTACATACAAACATACCTAATTTATTTTACAAGCAGAATGTGTATATAGCAATTGTACTGTAGGCTGGCAATCCATGAACCAGCTCAGCAGTATGCATCCCAGAACTTGAGCCTCACAGGATTGAGGTAACTGTTATAACAGCTATACAGCATCAGCTTTAGAACTTTCGGCCATGCTCTAAAACAGCATTTCTCAACCAGTGGTACTCGTACAACTCGTACAACTCGTACTCGTACAACTGGTGGTACTTGGTACATGAGACTCTCCCATATCTTGAAAATTCGATCAAGATGTACTTGCTTTCTCTTTTGTCATTTGCAGCAGTGCTTCTCGGTCTTTTTTCCTTCGTGACCTACTTTGTTGACACACCCCAGAATGCCTTGCAGCTTCCAGGTAGTGCTGGCATGCTACCCACTAAAAACCAGGTGGTGACCCTCTGGTGGGTCGCAACCCACGGTGTGAGAACCACTGAGCTCATGCATTCCTACATGAGAACAAAGTGCTTTTTTTCTTACCATCAGCTGCTTAATTGCTTCATTTCCTGCTTAATGATATCATTTCTGGCCCTCAGCAGGCACCATGAGTGCTATTTGGTCCCCTGTATGAAATGAGTTTGACACCTTTAATCTTCTAGATGCATAAAATGGGGACCAAAAGGCCTTGAAATATAATACTGTGTGTACAAATGGCTCCTTTTCTAGGCAAAGCTCAGATGTATACATGATAGGTATGGTGACCCAACTGTATTTTTTGTATTTCAAGAGCTTTCAACCCTGTATTTATAATTTTTTTTCTAAACCCATGTAGAATACACATAGATAAGATATATTCTAAAAAGGAATTTAGTCAAGGGGAAGGGGGGAACATAGCACCAGGACATATCTATGGCAAGAACAGTGACATCATCTGCAAAAGTTCCTATCCCTTTCCATCTGTTTGCCTCCACTGTTCCTCTTTCTCCTTCCACTCCCTGGATTAGAAAAGACAGAGTAGAACAAAGAGGAAGAGGAAACATAGAAAGGAGAATTGCACTGAGCAAGAACATCAGACAGTGGGAGAAGCAGAGGCTGGCACGTCATCAAGTAAGAGGGGCAGCATTTGGTGTGCCACATCAGATGTCAGAAGGTTTTGGGTTGGCCCTGCAGGACAGCATGACCTAACTCACTTGCAGGGCACTTGAACTGGGCTGATGGCAAGAGGTCTTAGTTTCTAAGGGCCTTAAGAAAGGCCACAACTCTGGTTTGTCAGAGCAAATATCCCCCTACACTCCAGTTGGCTGACTTGCCAAAAGTGTTGCCACTCTTTTGTTTCATTGGGAACATTCCATGACTAAACACATCTTGCATGCACAACAAATTTGAACCTGTAAACAAAAGCCACATCCTGAGAATTTCCTGACTTGGAACAAACAAAATCATTAGTGTCACAAAAGAAGAGTCCCCAACCCTAGTTTACCTCACCAACTGCATGGCATAATCTAATCAAGAATGGTATGTTAATTGAGGCCCTGCCTCCCAGAGCAAGTCATGAGTTTGTTGCCTCATCCTCAGCAAGGTGCAAAACAATAGAAGCCCCCATCCCAAACAGGAAGTGAACAATCAAAGGCCAACAAGGCACAAAAGAAGGATCCTTAATGAACCTATATGCTTCCCCATAGGAATTTAGGATATAAAAAACTGAGTCAAAAGCTACAGTGGATAAAAAAAGCTGAGAATCACAAACCTGTCCTAGAACCTTGGTACAGGCACTCCCTGACTTATGTAAGCCTAGAGTTACAAAATTTCAGTTTTATATTAAGTTTGGGCTGTTCAAGATAAACCATATGTTAATATCCAGATCAACATCTTTCTCAAGAGCTGAGAGTTTATATACGTAGATTGCCTGTTTATATAGTATGCCATCAATATATTTATTGCTGTTGTTATAATCTTAATGGGTTGGCAACCTTCAGTCTCGAAAGACTATGGTATAAGCCTACAACACCCGGTCTCCCATCCAAGTACTAACCAGGCCTGATCTGCTTAGTTTCTGAGATCAGACAAGATTGGGCATGTGCAGGGTAACAAATCTTCTAACAAATGGGTTCCCCTGGGGGCTAGGGATAAGAATAGGCCCTCTGTTTGGCTGTACCACCGGGAATGTTCTTATGTTCGTTAGCCTGGGAAGGCAGCTCATCTGAGAGAAGGAAAACTCTGATCCCAAACCTCCACTGCCTTGTGGCTATATCCAGTTATGGAAAAGGCTTCAGGAGTCAACTTTGAGGCAAAATCTGGAGCTGGAGTCCCTGAAGCAGTTCATAGCTGAACACAGTCATGTTCTGGCAACTCCTGCGACACCGCTGGAACCAACCATATTGGCCTCTGCCTTTGCATTGGACCATTTCAGCAACATGGAGAGGGGGGATTTGCTGCATGGGTAACAGTCTATCCTCCATATCTACCCAGGCTTCGTGCACTGGAGAGGACGCTGTTCCAGAACCACTATTCAGAGCATGATACCATAGTCTTCCGAGACTGAAGGATGCCAACACAGTCTTAATGGGATGTGGCTGGGAGGGCAGGCTTATGGGGTGATGTCATGACAAATGCCTGCACTTTTAAATTAACCACCAAGGATGCCAGCTGAGGCTAACACTTAATGAAGAGTGTGAAGCCCACAAACACTTTGTCACAATAAGGGCACAATCCAAAAGTGCCTTTGGGCCAACACAAGTCCCTTGCACCGGCCTAGGAGGGTCGCAAACGTTTGCACCTCCTTGAGAGGAAGCCAGGCCGGCGCTCCAAGAAGTGCCAGCCTGCAGAGGCTGATGGAAGTCTCCATGTTGGCTTCCTCCTCAACTCTTGGAGAAAAGGTAGGCGGGGAGGAGGCGGGAGAGAGGCGTTCCTGGGCAGGGGGAAGGCAGGTGGTGGGCAGCCCCGAGGGCAGGCGGGCGGGAAGCGGGACTGGGATCCAGCAGTTATGCCAGATCCCAACCCCCGTTCCTGGGGAGAACAGAGCAGCTCCAAGCTGCCCCGCTATCCTCGGACTTGCGCCACCTCTTGAGGTGGCACAAGTCCGAGGAGACTCATAGGGGTCAGCAGCCCTTATTCAGGGGTAAGGGGAAAAGTTTCCCCTTGCCTCTGGCTGAGCCGCTTATGGCCACTATCCTGCGCTGAATACAGAGCAAGCCTCCTTATGAAAGCCACAAGACTCGTATTTTGTTTGCTGTAGCAGAATTAAAGTGGAATGCTATGCATGACGACTGAGAAGTAAGCCCCACTGAGTTCAAAGGAATTTATTCTAGATAAGTATATATAGGATTGCAGCCCAAGAAGGTTATCCCTCTGGAAAAAAAAAAATAACAGCCCAATCCTATGCATGTCTACTCAGAAGTAAGTTCCATTAGAGTCAATGGGACTTACTCCCAGGAAAATGTAGATAAGATTAGGCTATAAAGGACATGATTATGAAGCGGGCTGCAGCCTATGGAAGTATACGCTTTAAAACTAAGAGCGTCCATAAAGCTGGATCCCATGTATGCTTCTAAGGGTCCGATCCTATCCAACTTCACAATGTCAAGTCTGCCATGCCACTGAGACATGCATTGTACCCTGCTATAAGAAGGCAGTCAGAGGCCTCCTCAAGGTAAGGGAATGTTTGTTCCCTTACCTTGGGGCTGCACTGCAATTGCCTCAGAGGTGGAAAGTTGGCTAGGATTGGGCCCTATTTGTGTTCATTGGGGCATACACTTCTGCAGCCTTAGGACACAGCACACGGTCATTCAAATCAATGCGAGAGATATCAGATATATCAGTAGGATTTCAACTGCACCCATGATTAGCCCATCAGTCAACAATGCCGTTTGCATTGGGTGGTTGATTGAGGGGAGAAGAGGGGGCAGTGAATAGATGCGGCCACCTCCCCCTACCCCCACCTCCTTACTTGCCCCTTCTTCTTTGCTGGTTCTTAAATCAAAGCACAAAATGTGGTGAACACTCTGGAGTGAGGAACAATGTGAGAAGAAGGTGAGGGAGGGGCAGATTGCTACACTCTGATGATCACAATGTAGCAATCCTGCCTGCTTACCCGCTCCTTCCTCCAGCTTTTAAATCAAAGCAGGAAATGCAAGGCATGCAGGGATTGCTCCCAGTGCACTTTACATTTCCCATGCTTAAAGAGTTCAATGGTGGAAGGAGCAAGATCTCTCTTTCCTCAGCTTGGGCTCTTTAAAACAAAGCAGGAAATTGGGAGCCTGCTGGAAGCAGCATGTGTGCTTCACATTTCCTGCTTTGATCCCAGAGCCTGCATGCAGGAAGGAGTCAGGCAAGGGGTGTGTGAGTTTTGTGGGGCAGCAACGCTATTGGGCTGCCCTGGGCTACCTCAGTTGGCCCGAGTTGAAGCCACACTGCTCAGGTTCATGCTTTCTGTTCTTAGAACCAAATGCCCGCATGACTCTGCAGCTAGTAAGAAAATCACCAACGTACTCAGAAGCGAAATACCATTTTAGGCAGTGGAACACGATTCTGTGTTGACTTTCATTCTGTGCCCTCCTGCCTACTGTTCCAAACTCACGACAGATTGCTGAATCACGACCTCCATCGCTCGCGGTACTTGAGGCATATGGAATATCGCTGCCTCTTGATAGAAGCTGCAGCCAAGAGATGGGGAGAGGAAATGTCAAAAAGGAAAGTGAGGGGGATGCGCTGAAGAAATCCATTACTTAATATGTATTCAGGAGAGGAAAGTCACCACTGGTTAACGCACTGTGCAAGCCAACTGTGCCTATTTACAATATGGATACTACCCTACATTTTGTTTTGCGTCTTGCATTCTGGGGAATAAAGTTGTTGCAACAAGTGTGGCAATGCTTTTCCCTTCCCTCCCCTCCTTCCTCCATGCAGGCTCTTGAATTCTCTTGTAATGGAGGAGACCTGACCTACAGAGCATGCATGCAAATAAATGCAAGTCCTTGGGCACAAAATGCCACTACGAAGCTTCCTTCCCATCCTTTTGTGTAGCTGCTGATCTGGAAAAAAATGAATGCATTAAGCCAAGATGTAGTGCTTAATTTTGAGATATGAAAGCATGACATCTTCTAGAGCAGCCAGCACTAAACCCCAGCCCGTGGACCAGATCTGACACCTGCCGTGATCCTTCCCCTGGGTGGATGAAGCTTGCCTTTCCGACCAGTGGCCTCCCTGGTTCAATTCACTACAGATTGCCCCTGACCTTCACGCTGGCCAACTGTGTCCGCAGTCTGTTGCCCCAGCAGGCACTACACCCAGATTTCCAGGAACGCGCAGTGGGCCAGTGTGAAGGTCGACGGCAATCTGCAGCGTAACAGGAAGGCCCCCTGGTTCAGAACAGTAGGCTCCATCCATGCCAGAGACACCTTTACTGGTGTGCAGTGGTCACCACTTTAGAGACTGCTCTAGAGCCATGCCCCACTAAGGCTATAGCAACAACAAAAATTGACTTTAAAGAGTGCCATTAGAATGCTTCCTTCCCCTGATACTTATTTCTACTTTGGATCTTGTTGTGCTTCATTTAGAGCTCAAGCCTCTGCACCTGTACTCAGTAATAAGTCCCAGTGTGCTAAATGGGGCTCAGTCCCAGGTAAGTGCGCATAAGATTTCACTTAAAGATCTATCCTTTAAAACAGTGGTTCTCAAACTTTTAGCCCTGGGACCAACTTTTTAGAATGAGAATCTGTCAGGACCCACCAGAAATGATGTCATGACCAGAAGTGACATAATCAAGCAGGAAGATTTTTAATAATCCTAGGCTGCAATCCTACCCCTCTTACCCAGGATTAAGTCCCATTTACTTTTATTGTTAAAAGCATGTACATAGTAGGCTGTTCAAAGTACAGATTTGTAACATGCCCCCAAATGCAGTCACATACCATGGTCGAATCAAGTCTAATATATTAAAAATAAAATATTGAAATGAATGAGGACCCGCCTGAAATTGGCTCATGACCTACTTAATGGGTCCCAACCCACAATTTGAGAAACACTGCTTTAAAATATTCCAGATGAATTTAAAGGATATGTTAGAGCAGGGGTGCCCAAACCCCCAATGCGGCCCTCAGAGAGCCCCCAGTCTCCAATGAGCCTCTGGCCCTCCTGAGACTTGCTGGAGCCTGCACTGGCCTGACGCAACTGCTCTCAGCATGAGGGCGACTGTTTGGCCTCTCGCATGAGCTGTGGGATGAGGGCTCCCTCCACTGCTTGCTGTTTCATGTCTGTGATGCAAGACATGTGATGTTTGTGCAAGGCCTTTTATAGGCCTTGAGTTATTGCAAGACCTTCATTTATTCATATAAGTTCATCTTTAATATATTCATTTATGTAAACTTATGCAAATTTATTCAAATTTTAAATGTAAATTAATTCTTTCTTTCCCCTGGCCCCCCGACACAGTGTCAGTGTCAGATGTGGCCCTCCAGCCAAAAACTTTGGACACCCCTGTGTTAGAGTCTAACTTAGGCATGTTCCCTCATGTTCCTTAGTTCTAAGGCCTGCTGTAGTCAGTAGGACGTACTCAGTAGGACTTAGGGCACAATCCTTACCAGGTCTACTCAGAATTAAGTCCTATTTTGTTCAATGGGACTTATTCTCAGGAAAGTGTGGTTAGGATTGCAGCTTTCAGCATGTTCTCAGTAGGACTTAGGATTTACTCCCAGGTAAATTTGCACAGGACTGTAACCTTAATGTAACATGAGCTACATACATGCTCTCAGGCAGCCCTTAGGAAAGACAATGGCCTAAATATTAACACAAGCCCCTAGTCAAATTTCCTAGATTGCTTCCTGTTGAACCCTGCCTTCTCGGAAAGGTCATTTGAAAAAAAAGTCTCAAAGGTAGACCGGAGTGGTCTGCTGATGACATCAGTGCTCTTGCTGTAGGAGAAATCTGGAAAGTCTACTCACTCCCTCTCAACTATATCCCTGGTGTTAGGTAATGTAACTGTAAGCACAGTCAGATTCATTGTTAATTAAATATTTTATTAAATATTATGTTGTTTAGGACATCCGCAGGCTCTCTGGCATGAAGGATCCGCTCATTCTTGTCAAGAAGATGAAGCACCGATGGGCGGGCCACATCGTGAGAAGAACCAATAATTGTTGGAGCACGAGGATGCTGGAGTGGTACCCGAGAGACTGGAAGAGACCACTCGGACGACCACCAACACGATGGGTGGACGTATTCATGTTCAAGCACAATGAGAGGGACGCAAGAGGTCAGGTTACCCGACATTGGTTAACAAAAGCACAGTGCCGCAAAGAATGGAAGAAATGTTGGGACCTGCGCGGAGGAAGCTAATGCTGACGTTGCGAGAAATGGGTTGTCTAAGTATCTAAGTAAATATTAAACATTTTTTTAATGAAAGAAACCTCAGATCTGTTTACAACACTGCTTCAGAAGGCAGTGCAGGAGAGGCTAACCGTTTTATTTCATTTGGCCTTCTCCTTGTGATTGTGGTACTTGTTTGGTGTTTCCATTCCCTGCTTCCAATCTGTTTTTGATGTTATTGAGGCATTGTATTTGGTTATATTTTCAGAGGTTTTTATGGTTATCAATGTGGTGCTGTGATAACCTGTAATGAGAGCCATTACAGGCTCTCATTACCCTGGGAAGGCAGCTCATCTGAGAGAAGGAAAACTCTGATCCCAAACCTCCACTGCTTTGTGGCTACATCCAGTTATGGAAAAGGCTTTAGGAGTCAACCTCGAGGCAAAATCCGGAGCCGGGGTCCCTGAGGCAGTTCATGGCTGAACACAGTCATGTTCTGGCAACTCCTGCGACGCCGCTGGAACCAACCGTATTGGCCTCTGCCTTTCCATTGGACCATTTCAGCGACGTGGGGGGGATTTGCTGCATGGGAAACAACCTATCCTCCAGACCTACTTTACCCAGGCTTCGTGCACTGGAGAGGACACTCTGTTCCAGAACCACCATTCAGAGCATGATACCATAGTCTTCCGAGATTGAAAGATGCCAACAACAATGTGGTGCTGTGAACTGCCCTGACAGCCTCCGTTACAGGAGGAGAAAGCACAGGATGTTTCAAATAACTGAAATAAAGAACAATGCCGAGTAAACAAATGCCATCACCAGAAGGCAGAGAAAGTCTCCAGGTTTAGGTAGTAGCTAGGATTGAGTGGATCCAGGAAGTGAGCAATGATGTGAGAACAGACCTTTGAACAAGTAGGTAAGAGTGCCCTTGTTTTCATCAGGAAAAATGTTGGAGAATATGCAACTCCAGGAAGTGGGAATATTGTTGCCCTGTTACAATTAGGATTTGTTTCCAAAGTACAATAATAAAACCCATTTTAAAGTAATAACAAAGGCCCTTAATGCATCATTGTGGTTTTCCTTCTTCTGTTTTGTTCCCCAGTGGATGTCCAGATCCTTCCTTTGACAACAAATTTCATCTGCTCCAGGCAAAGAAAGGTTACTAGCGGGCAAATTCCTCCAGCCTTGGTAGCTGAGTGACTCTCGCTTGCTTTTGGCACAGAACCAAACAGAAGTCCTGGCACTGAAGAAGCAACAGGACTGTACTGTGGCTCAGTGGCTTATCTCTAATAACATAGTGAGAGATTTAAACTGTGAGATAAGCAGGCTAAAGAGGTAGACAGACACTCGTCCAGAACCCACATCATCAAAAGATCTGAATGTGCTGTTGTGTCTGAGAAAAAATGTTGGTGGCTATAAGATTTGGATTTTGAGGCTCCATCTATTTAAAATTCTGTCTAAGCACTTCTGTGACCTCCCTATCTCCCATGCCTGAGTGTAGTGGAATCACTAAAAGTCTTTCAGTTCATGACAGTATTACCTTATAGGAATGTCAGAATGTGTAAAAACATTTACAATGTGAAATCCAGCCTGCAAAAAGGGGGAGGAAGGGCACCCCAAAATTGGTAAAATAAAGGGTAATGTCCTGAAATACACCCTAAAAAATATGGAAATCATATGGATAGTATTGCTTGGTGCTCCCCCATTAGTACGTGTTCTGGGGACAGATTTAGAGGTTTTGTTTTCTTGTAGGTGACTGATTGCTCAAGCCTACAGGTGTATAATAATAATAATAACTTTATTTTTACTCCGTCTTTCTCCCCGAAGGGACTCAAGGTGGCTTACAACAGGTTAAAAACAGATTAAACAACATAACTAAAAAACAGATTAACAACATAATTTAAAAACAGATAAAAGCATATTTTAGTATTGGCAACCTTCAGTCTCGAAAGACTATGGTATCGCGCTCTGAAAGGTGGTTCTGGCACAGCATCTAGTGTGGCTGAAAAGGCCAATCCGGGAGTGACAATCCCTTCCACACCGGGAGCAAGTGCAGTCTGTCCCTGATCTGTCTCCCTGGCTATGGGCCTTCCTTCTTTGCCTCTTTGCCTCAGACTGCTGGCAAAGTGTCTCTTCAAACTGGGAGAGGCCATGCTGCACAGCCTGCCTCCAAGCGGACCGCTCAGAGGCCAGGGTTTCCCACTTGTTGAGGTCCATCCCTAAGGCCTTCAGATCCCTCTTGCAGATGTCCTTGTATCGCAGCTGTGGTCTACCTGTAGGTTGCTTTCCTTGCACGAGTTCACCATACAGGAGATCCTTTGGGATCCGGCCATCATCCATTCTCACGACATGACCGAGCCAACGCAGGCGTCTCTGTTTCAGCAGTGCATACATGCTAGGGATTCCAGCACATTCCAGGACTGTGTTGTTAGGAACTTTGTCCTGCCAGGTGATGCCGAGAATGCGTCGGAGGCAGCGCATGTGGAAAGTGTTCAGTTTCCTCTCCTGTTGTGAGCAGAGAATCCATGACTCGCTGCAGTACAGAAGTGTACTCAGGACGCAAGCTCTGTAGACCTGGATCTTGGTATGTTCTGTCAGCTTCTTGTTGGACCAGACTCTCTTTGTGAGCTTTGTGCTTTGAGAGCTTTGACTCTCTTTGTGGTAGCTGCTTTACCGATGCATTTGTTTAGCTCAGTATCGAGAGAAAGAGTGTCGGCGATCGTTGAGCCAAGGTACACAAAGTCATAGACAACCTCCAGTTGTCTCTCCAGCGCAGAGATTGTAATGCAGGGAGGTGAGTCTACATCCTGAACCATGACCTGTGTTTTCTTCAGGCTGATCGTCAGTCCAAAATCTTGGCAGGCCTTGCTAAAACGATCCATGAGCTGCTGGAGATCTTTGGCAGAGTGGGTAGTGACAGCTGCATCATCGGCAAAGAGGAAGTCACATATCATAAAAACAGTATTCAGATAACAAGTAGTAAAAACGTAAAAAGAGCATAGAGCAGCAAGTCATAAAAGAATCATGCCTGTAAAAAATTAAAAGATGTTGAAAAGATGTTAAAAAGGCCGAGAACTCAGAAGGCTTGTTTAAACTGAAGGGTCTTCAGGCCTCGCTGAAAAGTCTCAAGAGAGGGAGCCATTCTTAAGTCAAGGGAAGGGAATTCCATGGCCCTGGTGCCACTACTGAGAAGGCCCTATTTCTAGCCGCCGCCCCACATACCTCCCTAGGCGGTGGCACTTGTAAAAAGGCCTTCTCTGATGACCGAAGAGGACGAGCCGGATTGTACAGAAGTAGGCGATCTCTAAGATACCCTGGTCCAGAGCAGTATAGGGCTTTAAAGGTCAAAACCAGCACCTTGAATTGGGCCTGGAAACGAATGGGCAGCCAATGTAGCCGCTGGAGAAGCGGACTGACAGTCAAACTGCTTACCTCCAGTAACCACACTTGTAAGAGCCAGCTTTCTGCAAATACAGTATACTTGCTGGGCTTGAAAGAGCAAACAGGCATCCCAAGAAATAGCATTACTCTGAAAATTATCACGTTAACACCCCCCCCCACTCCCAATGCAACCAACATCAGCTAGAACCTTGCCATTCCACCCAACTGTAGCTGCAAAACTGACCTGTTTCTCCCTTACTGTGCACCAGGGCACCACACTGATCTCACAGGGGCATCATGGGTTCAAACAAATGAACCTACTATCATCACTCACAAAGGGTGGCAGTGGTAGGCATGTCTACTCCTGAGTAGTAGCAACCACCAACGTTTACGGCTCATTTTAGAAACATTTTTATCAATTAGAAACCATTGACAATGTATTTTCCTGCTAGTGCTAGAAACAAAACGGCCCATCACCATCAAAAGATGTCATTTAGCAGCCTTCCCTTACATTGTATATCTCTCAAAAGTAATAATTATGGAGTATCATTTCTGAAGTGAGTTACATTGTCCTTTGGACACCTGGTAGTGCCTGGTAGGACTTTAAGGAGTTGCAAGCCTTTGAAGTCTGTTTCTAGTTTATTGTTGGATTTCATTACAGTACAGTGTGTTTGAGACACCAGGTGCAAACCTTTGGCTGTCAGCCTCCCCTATGCTAGAAGAATGTCTGTAAGATTTCTGAAATGTGTCTGGTGAACATCTCTCCTCAATCTCTACGTGGAGCCCCATAACAGAAACTAATGCAGAGGGCTGTGTGTTAGGAGAGTACTCAGAGAAGTTTCTACAGAGCAGTCTACAAAGTCTGACTGTGAGAGATAAAGGGAGAAAATGTCTTGGTACAAGCCAGTTCCAACTCCATTATTCCTTTGATAGTATGTACAGAAGCACCTCAGACAAGTTCAAGCTCCCCCTGCTACTAGGCTTTGTGCCAACAAATAACACTCCTTCGCATGACTGGTTTTACAATGAGTAAAGATAACGTTACATTGGATTTTCTTTTTAATTTTGATCCGCTTTCAGATATCTTTTCCTCAGCTGGCTGAAAATGGTTGTGAAGCAAAATTTTTGGAAAAAAAAATCCCCCCAAGCCCTACTGAAATCAATTGAATATTTGCTAAGTTATAGCAAATATTGCACTTTGCAATATTTGCACTTTGCAATATATATATAGCAATATAGCACTTTGAAGAGACACTTGGCCAACAGTCCGATTTGAAGAGACACTTGGCCAACAGTCTGAGGCTAAGAGGCAAAGAAGGAAGGCCCATAGCCAGGGAGACAGACCAGGGACAGACTGCACTTGCTCCTGGTGTGGAAGGGATTGTCACTTCCGGATTGGCCTTTTCAGCCACACTAGACGCTGTGCCAGAACCACCATTCAGAGAGCGATACCATAGTCTCTCAAGACTGAAGGTTGACAGCAAATTTGCTAAGTTATACACCTTGACACAAATAAAGATTTTTCTAACTTTCTCCTTCCTTAATCGTGTTCTAGCAAACAAATGGAAACCGGAAGTGGCTAAGGAGCACAGTTTACAGCAGTTTGGAGGTGTGGGAAGGCCTGGAGAAGGGGCTGTGGGCTCCCCGGATGCTCCAGAGAGCCATAGCAATTCCCTGGTTAAGTCTCAAAAACTTCAATTGCATCTATGCCCCTCCCCTCCTCTGCAAGAAATTACAGTGGCCCAGAGAATTTGGGAACAAGTGACTCAGAGGTCAAGCCAGCACACTGAATAAAGCCTGGCAAAAAAAAAATCTTGGGATTAGCTGTTGCGTGATCTGTTCAGCTGGAAGGACTCAGTGTCCTAGTGGTTGCTATGTTTTGGTCCAGCAGCAGTTACTGGGTACTGAATATAGGGGTATATTGAATACCATTTCAGTAATTCAGCTGTAGGTCACCACGGCACATATCACAACTGTTAGACTGCACATGGCCATGCACTGTCTGAATGAGAACTATGCCCCTAAGATCTTGCAACATTGCAAAAGATCTTGGAATATGTGGTACAGCCACTAGGGGGCAGCAATATGTCTTAAGCTGGCCCTGATGATCTTTTTGGAAGGGAGATTTCAGGCATTAATTTGCCAGCCTCCTGTTTTCGAAGCAGACAACCCCTTCCTTGTTAGCCATGTCTTGCTTTTTTTTGCACTGTTGTCTTGCTTCCAAATAAATGTATTTATATAAATGGCCCCCTGGCCACTGGATTTTTTTTAGGGGGTCATATTTCACATCTGCTCGTCCCCAGTAGCCTTATTGCACCATAAGATTATCTTCACAGCCTCATTCTGTTCCCTTTCACCAAGTGCCATTTCAAGCTATTTTCAAACCCTGTGAGATTTCTTGCAACCACTCACTCTAGACAGGATGGTATCCAACCAGATCAAATGGTAAACTCCAAGAGCCGCATATCTTTCATTTCATCCATATATTTTAAATACGTGTGCTAGATATGACCAACCTTTGCCTATGAATAGTCTTCTTGTCATGCAGTAAACCATCAGAGATTGTTACATCTCAAGGCAAATAACCTTGAGAGGTGGGTCAAGACAGCAGAGAAGGTTTGGGGAAGTTAGAGAAGCCTCGGGGAGATGCCCCTCTCGGAAGAGATTTCTCTGCTGTTTTGAGGAAGGTACAGGGACAACCATGGCAGTGCATACATTGCAAAAGACCCTGTACCCATATGAACCTGCTTCCTCCCTTTAGAGCCATTACACTTTGGGCTTGTAGGGCCAACTGCATTGGTTAGAGTCCCTGCCTGTCACAGCAGTGTCAGAGATTTAAGAAGAGAGTGGTCATTGGAAACTGGCTTCATTGCCAGTTTCCTATTTTTGCTTTGTCATATCCTGGGCTCTCCTGCAATCTCACTTCAGGCCTAGATTTGGGAAGGAGCTGGATGTGGTGGCAATCCTGGGAGCAGTTCAAAAATACATATAAGAACACGTTCAATTTAATACAGGTGGGGTCTCGGTATCCACGAGGGATCTGTTCTTGGACCCTCCATGGATACCATATACCATGGATAATGAAATCCATGGTTTCAGCCCCTTAAACCCTCCAAAGGTGACCAGAGCTGCGCTCCAGTTGCCTCCGGAGGGCTTTCTGAAGCCGGCAGAGGCTGCATGTGTCCACCTGCAGCCTCTGAAGACTTCATAATGGCCCTTACAGGCAAAATGCTACTTACATGCTACTTCCAGTTTCCCTTTGGGGGGGGGGAACACTACTTCCGGTTTCCATTGGGCTACTTCTGGTTTTCCTCCTGGGGCTTCCCCAGGCCTCGGAATGCCTTAAAAGGCACAAAAATGTCACTTTGGGTTTCCCAAGGGAAACCAGAAGTAACATTTTTTGTCCACGAAGGCCATTCTGAAGCCTGCTGCAGGCAGATGCACGTGGCCTCTTCGGGCTTTAGAAAGCCCTTAGGAGGTGACCAGAGCACAACGCAGGTAGCCTTCCGAGGGTTCAGGTTGAGCGAGAGCCACGGACATAAAATCTGTAGATAAACAGTCTCCACCTGTATGTTATGCACCCAGCAAGATTACGCCATAGGCCAGGGGGGTCAAGCATAAGAACGGCAGGCTGTATCTGGCCCTCAGAAGCTCCTTATTTGATCCGCATGATAATTTTACTCTCCTTTGAGTTCTAGCGAGCCAGGGCATTTCACTCGGCTGAGGTGGTGGCCGTTCTGCTGGAGCAAGGGGGAGGTGACTGGGTGGCAGCCACTGTCAGAGCTCCCAGGCAGGAAGAGGTGCTCCACAATACATCACTGGCTAGAAGCCAGAAAGGCAAGGACCATTTTCTGCCCTGTGAGCAAGACAGCCAGCCATCTGGCTGAGCTGTGACAGCTGCCTGCCACCATCCCATAGCAGATGACTGAGTGGAAGGAGGGGAGGTGGAAGCAGGAGGAGGACAGTAAGAGTGCACTGGGCCTTTTATAGCTGAAGAGGCTAGAAGGAGCAGACTGTCCTGCAGTCCAAGGGGAATATAAGCAGGAACGAGCCTGGTAGGTGAGAGGCAAAGGAGCTCAGGAGGAGGGCTGAGGGTGTGCTAACCCCCTCCCTAGAGCAGAATCTGAGGTCCTTCCTGAGTTGTGCCCACCTCTTTCTCCTGATGAGACAGGGGGCTCCCAGTAGAGAAGGGCAGCAACCACCATGGGGGGTAGATGAATGACATATTTACAGTCTATTTGTTCAGTGGTGGGCAAATGGGTGCCTTATCAGGTGGGCAAAACTATCAAAGGATCTTTGACAATTTAAAATTTTAACACACAGCCACCACCAATAACAAAATGTGCTGATGATTTGCTTTTTTCCCCCTTTGCTCTTCTAAACACCCAGAACAATTTTGCCAAGGCTAACAAGCAAATCTGTCTTATTTTCAAGCCTGACCTATAAAACGATATGAAAAACAAGCAACTGCATATGAACATAATCATCTAATTAAATTCCAACCGTGTGCATAGCTTGAAGGGACTTTTAAGTGGAAAAAATTGCCAATGTAAAAATTTTCCTGCTTTAATTATTCATGATGAGCTCCATATAAAATGTCCTATAAAAAAGGGAGCACACCAGGATGAGGTCTCTTGTTATCTGGTGTGCTCCCTGGGGCATTTGGTGGGCCGCTGTGAGATCCAGGAAGCTGGACTAGATGGGCCTATGGCCTGATCCAGTGGGGCTGTTCTTACGTTCTTATGTCTGCTGTTCGCATTTTTATGTCTACACAGTGAACAATTCCTTTAAAACAAAATATTCATGCATGCAAGCTATTCATTAAAAAAAGCTCTCAAGGAAGTTATCAGTGCTGGAGTCTTAGAGGGGCAGAAAGAGCCCGTCAGCAGCTCTCCACAACTACCAAAAAGTGTCCAGGCTTTGGGAACATAGCTAAAGCAGTTTTTGAATAGAAGTGTACACTATACAGTTTTATTTGGCAAACTGTGCTGTGGAGTAACTGCTTTGAGATAACCGGATTGATCTTCCTCAATTGTCATACATGCTGTGCAGATCAATGTGTAGTTTTATGTTTCTTATAAACCTTGCTCAGGCTTTGGCTGTCCTCTTTCTAGGCTAGAGAAAGTGTGTTCCTGCTTTTTGTTCCCCACAGGAAATGTAAGGTTACTGGTCTGACTCTTATAGCACTTTCACACTGAGCTATCCCAATACAGTACTATGATTATCCAAATTCATCACTTTCTTCCCTGGGGCCAGGACTGCAAAATACCACCCAAGTCCCGACACCCAGAAAAGTCAGTTTTTGTCACAGAAAGGCTGTTGTTTTTGGCAGCGTCCCCAGCTCCCTCAAATGCCCAAAAATGGCACTTCCGGTTTTCTCTAAAAACATTTTAGAGAAATGTTCTCGAAAAACAATTTTCAGCGTTTTGAAGGCCTCTGAAGGCCTTCTGGGGGCCCGGAAGGCCACAGGCAGCCTCCACAGTCCTTCAAAGGCCTTCTAAGGCCTCAGAAATAGACCCAGAAAAAAACTGAAAAACTGGCAGCAGGGGAAAAGAGTTACGATGCCTTCCCCGTGGGGTGCCACTGGGGCATTGTTTTGCCACATTCCCGGTGCAAGTTTCACTTAGAGAATTATGCCCTACATCAGGGGTGCTCAATAGGTGGATCGTGATCTACTGGTAGATCGCGAGGCAAAATGAGTAGATCGCGGAGTGCCGACCCCCCCTTCAGGTGCCTCTGGGAGGAAACGCCGGGAGTAAGGCCCTTTGTACTCAATGGGGCTTACTCCCAGGTAAGTGTGGCTAGGATTGCAGCCTCACAGCCTAATCCTAGGCATGTCTACTCAGGAGTAAGTCCTGTTATACTCAGTGGGGCTCAAGGTACACCAACATACATTGTACACATAAATGTTATATGTTATGATGGCGCGAACATTGTAAAAAAAACTTTGGCAGATCTCCGGGCCTTGCTGGGTTTCAAAGTAGCTCTCAAGCCAAAAAAGTGTGAGCACCCCTGCCCTACATTAAACTAATTAGCTCCCTTTCATTCCCCAACAATGACCCTAATTCTGCACTGCTGGACCCCACCACCAGGTTAGCTCACCTTTTCAACCTGCAGGGGTCCCCCTTCCTCCTCTCTCCTGCCAGCAGCTTCTCCAGCCACTACAGCAACAACTTAGTCCTCAGCAGGTCTTGGGCTTGGCAGCCATGCACCAATCTCCAGCAGTCTCTGTTCTAGCAGTCTCCAAAGTCCATTCACCCATCTGTCCTATAGTCAGTTAGGCCATTAATTCCTCAGTTCATTCCTCCAGCTTTCCTCTTTCTACTACCCACCCAATTTCCCTTCAGCAGGTGCTGCTTTTATCCCTGAGGGCCCTATTGCCTCCAAGTGGCTGCAGCTGTGCAGCAGACTCACTGCAATCTAAGGCCCTGGTGTTAACCCCATGCTTGCCTGCCAGAGCAAGGGGCCACTGTTGACACCACACCCTCTCTCCTCCAGGGATCTTGCACATTTTCATTACAGGCATTTCCCCCCCCCCCACCCTCTCCAGGTATGCCAGTGCCTCCCCATTCTCAAGCCTGATTAGAACAAGCTGCCAAATCTGTACGCATGTGCATATATGTGGATGCATAGGGCAAGTCAGAGCATTCAGTTATGCAATTTCCCCACCTAAAGTCTGAAGAGGTACAATTGATAAGTTTGTATGACTCCAAAGTTGTAGCAGCTGTGGTGAAAGTACTGGTTCCCAATGTGGTGGATGAATTGCTAATCTCTGTAAAATTGAGATTAAAACCCTGAGTCTACACCCTGGTCCATCACCTGCTCATCTTTGTTCTAAGTCCTCTCTCTTATCATTGCTCTGTCTTTTTCTACCCAACAGCCCAATCCTATGCATGTCTACTCAGAAGTAAATCCCATTAAAGTCAATGGGGCTTACTCCCAGGAAAGTGTGGACAGGATTGGGTTGTTAGTCTATTATTTATTTCTGTCTTCCTTGAACAGATTGATACTTTGTCTTTCCTACTTTCTTCAATCCCCAGCCTAGTGCCAATTTTTAACCAGCCTCTCAATAACCAGTCTCACACATGGGGAGCCTCTTTGTTCCTGTTCACCATTTCCATGGGTTCCTTTAAATTCTACTGATCATCAGTTGCTGATGGTACAAATATTACCCTTGAGGCTACTGTAAACTGAGACAACAGAACCATCTGTGAGAAACAAAGATGCCCCAACCAAACCTGCAAGCTGATGGTGCATGTATGATGTGGTTTAGTAATCATTTTGAAGTCCTTCCTCCCAATACATGTACAGCACATTTCAAGCATGGACAGCCCAGTCCTAACCTGTGCTGGCACAGCTGGGCTGCATGCCCTGTTCTATATCCAGCACAGGTTAGGAGGAAGCTGGCAGGGTAAGGGGCATTCATCCCTTTACTCTGGGTAAGCCCCAGCCTGTTCATTGGGGCTTCTAGATCTGTGCCAGCAATATAGTTGGCACAAATCCAGGAAGCTGCATTTAACACTGGTAGGCCTGGGAAGGGGGTTAGGATACAGTGATCTCAACTCCCTCCTGAGACTGTCCCACCCCCCATTCCATCCTTCCCACCCTGAAATGCCTCTACTCAGAAATAATGCCAGCAGGCCAGCATAGGTCTTCCCACTGGTGCTGCTTACTCTGGAGTAATCACAGATGTGCTTTAGGGCACATTTCCAACACTCTAGTTCACAAAACTTGGTTAGGATTGTGCTCCAAGTTTGGTTTTGTACAAAATATGGACTTTCAGGATTAATGTGATTTATTTCAGTTTTCAAATAATGTTGACTAATTTTTGGTTTATGGAATATCCCAATCAGAGTCAAAGAGGCACCTTTTCAAGTGGTCTCTTCTGTTTAGCAAGGGGAGCGCAATTGTCCCTCTTCACCCCACAAAGGTGTCTTTTCCAGTAGCTGTGGCTGGTATCTCTTCTGAATCTCTTTCTAGACCCTGAACGCTTTGGGGACAAGTAGCTATTAATGGATTTGTTTTGCTACGCAAACCACTTTGAGAACTATTTTTAATGTAGTATATAAATATTTGTTATTAATAGTAATATTGTTATAACCTCCTTTTGTTAAGCAATAAAGTGTGAAAATATAGAAAATATGTATGTGAATTTGATATTGAGTATCTGTTTGGCTGCAAATGTCACTACTACAAGAATATAGATTTAAAAAAAAAAATTCTCCATTCTGATGCAAATTGCTCATGAAATAAAGAAGGTGGGAAATAAGACAGTCAAAAATCTACCCAAAGGAAAAATGCCAGTGTTTAAAAAACTGACTTTGTTTTCATGGCCTCAACAAGACTGAATTTCTTTCCTTGGTTGGCAACCTTCAGTCTCGAAAGACTATGGTATAAGCCTACAGCCCCTGGTATTCTCAGGCGGTCTCCCATCCAAGTACTAACCAGACCTGACCCTGCTTAGCTTCCAAGATCAGACGAGATCGGGCATGTGCAAGGTAACAGTGACATTTGAGAATCCTCTGTCTTGATTCACGAGGCAGTGAGGATTGTATTCTAAAGGCTCCTCCTGCCTGTGGTAGGAGTATTCCACCAGCAGAAGAACTTGTTCTGAAAATAGGCCACCACTGATCTTGCCTGGACCCCATCTGCCCTTACCCTGCTGCCACCCCCACCCAATGTTTCCCCCTACCACTTATGTCTTCACAACAACTCTGTGAGATAGCAGCCTGAGCAAGGCCAGCCTTAGGTGTTGTGGGGCAGGACAGCAAGAAGAGGCTGTGCAGGCTTCTATCAAGAACTCCGTTTCGATAAGGAAGTACCATTATTGGATTGAATGCAAGTCTTCTCTTGCACAGGCTTTGAAAGACTGCTGCAATGCCCCACCCACCCAAATGAGGCTTCACAACCCCACTGGGGTTCCTACCCACAGGCTGAAGAACACTGCCCTAAAAAAATGTAGTTATATTAAAGAGGAAGCTGGATAGAGACAGCAACAGAATTTTCTGCATGCTCATCAAACTACAATTCCCTAGATTCTAAGAAGGAAGCCATGATTGTTAAAATGGTATGAAACTTAACCAAGAAAGGTAGCGTAGATGCACTTGTAACAGTGTTGTATATAGACAATATACTTGTTGGCTGCTTAAAATTATATTAGTAACTTGGAACAGCTAGCTTGGCAGCTTTTGCATAGGGACAATTGTTGCTTGCTGCTAAATGTACCTGAGCATTGTATTCCTCCTAGTGGTTGCTTGCTGGGGTCTTTTCTTTTTAAAGATTATAAGCATTTTAGGGACAGGAAACTGTCTTATCTAGCCAATTATAATAAGAATACCAGAGACAATTTCCAAATGTCACTATCAGGTCAGTCAATTGGATAAATCAGTCCCTCCCCTAGAAGGAATTTCAAACTAATTATTCAAGAGGTACAAAATACTTATACTGTATTGTTTTTCAACAAAAAGTTCAAGTGGTTTATATAGCAAGAGTTTCCTTTCGAATAGCCAATCTGAACTGCTAATTCTGTTGTCACAGTAGAGATATGACATTGCATATGAAGAAGGAAAAGCTAAATTCAAACCGGTATCCTATGGCATTCCTACATTTCTTAGTGGGGTTGTGGTTTCATAGGTCTCAAATGAAAATTACAGAGATTTTAGTCCACATTAGCTTGCCACTTTTAATAAGTTGCAGGTTTCAACGTAGTACAAAATTAGGAAGCATTCTGAAAAAGTTTAGCAGTGCAGCATATTTCATACAATATACAACTGATAAATTCTGATTTTAAAAGTTATATCCAAAAGTTAGGCCACAACTGAATAAGTGTATATAGTCAATAACTTCAGCAATATATACAAACTAACTTTTGCACATATACATACACGTATCTCAGAGATAATAAATAGCAATATTTAGCCACATCTTCATAAAATCTTCACCAGTTGGTGATCAAGTGCTGTAGGTGTTTATAGCTGATCATGTAATAAAAAGGTGCACCTCAGAACTCACCTCCTTCCAAAACTCTTTGGGAAATTGTAAGTGGAAGCAAGAGCATTGTCAAGAAGAAACTATAGGCTACATTGATAGAACTACTGCAGTGCTCAGTTATCAAGCTCAGAATGATCTTATCTCACCCACTTTGTAGGTTTGGAAAATTATTTAACCATGCTTGAACATTAACATGCTCATGTGTTTCTGGTAAGATGCAGTTTTCCTTGAGTTGCATTAGTTTATTGTAAAGACTGCCTTTGTTTCTGTACACACAAATTTGTGATGACGTTTTGCTAAAATAATAAATATCTAGTGTCAGACAGATAAATTGTTATGATGCAAATGCATATATAAATGTAGACATGCTGATTTCATCACCACAATGCCTTCACACATATACAAGTTCCATTTCTTAAGTGCACAACTTATTTAAAAAACCCTACATGCAATTTTATTGCAACCAAATTTTTGGTTAACAGAATTAAAACAGTGTGAAACTGTTGAAAACTGAAAACATGAACACACCTTCTGATGCAGGAATTTGGAAGGGTGTGCAATACTGTGTTTAGTTAACATTTGCCTGTCTGAAGTAATGCAGTGTAGTTTTGGGTTCTGCCATTTTTCCTCATTGCTGAACAAATACAGATTCTAAATACAGATTCTAGGAATACCAGTATCAGAAAGAAAAAGGAGCACAAACTAATGGGATTTGGCAATAAGGATGCAAGAGTGACCATGTTTGTGAAATTGTTCCCTCAAATGTAGGTTTCAATCCTATGCATACTTCTCTGAGAGCAAGTTCCATTAAACAAAGTGGAACTACATTCTGAGTAAATATGCATAGAATTCTGAGCACGTTTTGCATGAGTTCACCTAGTATGAAACTGGAGATGGAAATCATGTTTCTGCAGTTTTTCAGTCTGCTGCTCCCTAGCTTCTTTAGTGGTTTGGTGCTGTGGCAGAGGTTGCATATGTACTAGATTCAGCCTTAAAGATGAGCACTGGACACTGAAAATGCTGGCTTCATCGCTTGCTGTAGAAGAATTTAGAGCAGGGGTGTCAAACATAAGGCCCGGGGGCCAGATGTGGCCCGTGGAAGGTTTTTTATCCAGCCCTCAGACTCTCTGCAGCTAAGCAGTGCTGGGATGTTACTGCTGCAAGGGCAGCCACATGAAAATGGGCTCTCCCACATCCTGAATAATGGCATCACTTCCGGCCCTCAGCAGGCCTCATGAAGGCTGTTCGACCCTTAGTATGCAGCGAGTTTGACAGCCCTGATTTAGAGTATCATCTTTAACATCATCTATTCAGGTTTTGGCAAGAGCCTTATTTTATAGGCATATGATTATCAGTGAGAAGTCTTATCATTTCACTGAAACTCATCACTCAGGCCAGCAATTTTCAACCTTTTCATCTCACGGCACACTGAGAAGGCACTAAAATTGTCAAGGCATACCATCGGTTTTTTGATAATCGACAAGGTATACCACACTGCCAGTGGGGGGCTCACATCCCCCAATGGCCCTACTAATAAATGACCCTTCTGCAAACTCCTGTGGCGGACCTGCGCTCATTCACGTAACACTAAGGTGCCACAGCACACTGACTGAAAATAGCTGACTCAGGTGAATGGACAGTGCTCAGAAAATTGTCCAGAGGCAGACATTTTTCAAAAACTTCACTTAGACAGCCCAAACAGATTTGAAATATGTAGCTTTTAAATAATTTTTATACACAGTTTAGAAAACGAAAGACTGTTGTTACAAGGCAGCATTTGAAACAATTATTGTGGCTTATTCCCAGTAATGTATTTGTCAGCATTCTGAAAAAAAGAGTTCTTTTTAAGGTTTTTTCCTTAGTTGTTTTTAAAAACAAATATGCAACCACTGTGCTTTTTTGTGCGCTTATGCAAAAAATGCCCTGATCCAGAGAAGGAGACCTGCATTTGAAAGCAGTTCACTTGCTGAATCATGATCCGGATGCCTGAAAAGAGATGCTCATTTGAGTGTCATCAATTCCCACCGCATGACTTTCTGCTTAACATGCATCTTCAACCACATTCTGGTGCAACCAGACTATTGGGATAAAAAAGAAAGTCTCCAAGAGATTCCAAAAAGGCAGGTGGTTTTACAGAGGGTTGATAAATGTTCCAGTCTATTCAGTGCTGAACAGCGACCACGCCGAGGTTCTCCTTCCCCTGAATGTCTGCATTCACTGTTTGTTCTTCAGATGACGATTTCAATTTCATGACTTCCCTATTGAAAAAGTCACTATTTAAAATCTCAATAGCCCACAGTATTTTGTGGTAGTTATCACACTTCGAGCCCAATCCTATCCAGCTTTCAAGCATCAATGCAGCTGTGCCAATGGGACAAGTACTGCATCTTGCAGTAGGGGGACTCCTCCAAGTAAGGGGATATTTGTTTGCTTACATTGGGGCTGCATCAGCACTGAAAAATTGGATAGGATTGGGCCTTGAGATAACTAGTTAGATAACTGAGATAATTCACCTAGTTAAGCAATCTGACCAGCATATCTACAGATTTAATACTCTGAACTTTATAAAAACGATACATGGAATATGTAAAAGCAGAACTATACCTTAGTATGGCAAATGTGTTTCTTAAATAGGAGTATCAGTTAAAGCAAATACAAGGGCAAGAGTTTGGTGCATTTGAAGGAGGAGACCAATAAGTAGAAGGAAAGGTATTCAACCTTTCCCACTCACCTGCATCCTAGGCTTCCATCATAACATATAGCTCTGCCCTGAGACACACATTTTTAAAGTGTGCCTTAACATGGCCAAACAAGTATCAAAATTATTGGTTGATTTCAGGTCTTATCTGCATCGGGCTTCTTTGATTTAAGAATCTGAATGGCGATGACAGTCTTTGGAATGGGCAAATGTGTGGGGCAAGGGAACAAAGTTCATGCCACCTACTTTCCATCTTACACTACTGGATGCCCTTGCATTCCAAGTATCCGTAGCTCTTTAATGTGTAGAATGAAGACTGAGGTACTTTCCATACCGCTGTAAAACCCAGAGTCACAGCTGCTTTCAGAAAGCTATAGCTAATTAATCTTCTGTTGAAGTTTGGACAGTGCCTGTTCACTGGTGTAACAAATGTGTTCTGCTGGTATGGGCTGTTAGTGTGAATGGGGAAGATACGGGGTGAGGGATAGGTGGATCTGTTGTGACATATACCCCAGGCCTATATAAATTTAGAGGCTGGATAAAGCAAGGCCAGGCCCTGATGTTTTGGCCTGAGTGCATACAGTGTAGCCCTGTTGCATCATGGGATCGGCTGATGCAACAGGGCATAGTATGGATGATGCAATAGCATCACCAGATCATACCCCGCTTCCCATTGGCCAGTGCCAGTATATATTGGGGCTTGTACAAGCTGCTGTGTGGGAGATGTTAACTGGAGTGTCTGCAAGAAGCTACGTCAGTAGAGTTGGTGATCACAGATTGTGGCAAGTTCTATCTTTGCTGTTTTGCTTTCCTGTGCTGCCTTGGCACTGTAAATACTTCAGTAAAAGGACATCTGGTGGTGTGCACTGCCATGTCTGTGCCTCATTATTTCCCAGGAGCAAATGCCTGACCTTGGGTCTCTGGAGCAGTGGCGCTTCTGCATACTCAACAGGGTCAGATTGGGGGGGGGGGTGTGAGATAGGTGGCAATGGTACACATGGAATCCCGAGCCCCTTCCCAGGCATGATCTGCCAGCGTGGAGCAATGTAGACTTGCATCAACAATTGAGCTGGTTTTATGGCGGCTGCGGTTGCTTACCCCAAGGAAAAGAAACAAATATTCCCTTACCCCAAGGAGACATCCAGTAGCCAAAAATCCCATGTGAGATGCAGGAGAAGTTGAACCAGTGCCACTGCATCACTGCACAAGGGTTTAGGTAGGCTTGGACTGCCTGTCTGATATTCTAGGAAATTTATGTGCAGACTCACCCTCCCCCCAAACGAAGGAGCATTCACATCCACTCTGCATTCAGAAGCTATACAGCCCAGCAGGAGTATACCAAGTGATGCTGCTTATCTTACAGCTTCACTCTTAGGCTGCAAACCTATGCACATATGCCTAGGAATTGACTCCACTGAACACCAGTCAGTCTTTCATCTGAATATACATACACAGGATTTGCTCTACTATTCTTCTTCAAAGATCTACTATCACTGATTGAGTTCTTCTCAGTAACATTCTATGTGATGGCTGCAAAATTCTTACCATGCATCTTCATTATTATTGGGGTTTTTTCCACGGCATCTCACAAATTCTATAACCGCACCACCTTTTTGGAGGTAAGAGTATCCATTCCGAGCACAGAACACCAACCTGCAAATTACACATAAAGTTACTGGAGGGCTATGCTGAAGTAGCTATTAAACACTGTTCTCATGATTTAGTCTGGATTCCGTTTCATTATTTAATCCATTTTTAATTTTAAAAAGAGAAATCTCTGAAAAAGTGATAATTTAAACCCAATTACTTATACCAAGATTACTTCCAATATTTATATGCCTTGAATAAAGTCAGAGGAGTAATCCGATGACCAGAAAGGCGGTATATAAATACTTAGTAGTTATTATATTATATTTATGAAGTTATTTACTACAAGGCAGTTTTGAAGCAACATAAATGTGAGTTGTATTAAAAATGAAGCAAAATTAAAGCATTGACACATAGAGGCCCCCCCCCAACTGCAGATTATGTATTCACGGTTTCATTATCTGCGGAGCCCCACCCCCCATGCTGGACTCCCTGGAGAGCTTCCTTAGACCTGAGAATGCCATATAAGGTCAAAAATGTCACTTTTGGTTTCCCCGAGGAAACCAGAAGTTGCTATTTTTTTGGCCATTCTGAGCCTTGCAGAGGCTATGCGCAGATAAATGTAGCCTAAGCAGAAGTAAGAAAAACCTTCAGAAGCAAGGGGAGCACAGCTCCCCTCAGCTCCAGAGGCTTGGAGGGGAACAGGGACCAGCGATGGACCGTTGCATATGTGGTCCGTCGCTGACCGGAACATTGCTAAGCAATGTTCACCTGTACTATGTGTCAAAGCTATACATTTGGCTAATGTATGTACTTACTGCTGACAACACACAATAGCTTTATGAACTGACAAATCCTAGAGAACAGCAGAATACCCTCTTAGCATTGTCTAGGAATCTGAATATACAACCTGGCATTGGTCAATCTAGCCCTCTCTTGTCTACCCTGACTTGATTATTAACTCTGCAGAGTCCTAGGCAGAAGCTTTTCCTAGCCCTGTTACCTGAAATCATTTACCTGGAGATCTACTATTTCTAATCTAGGAGTAGCATGGAAAAATGCAACATATTTAGCCATAAATGTGTGAAAATAAAAATTACCACAAAGTAAATGGTGTCCAAATATTCCTGTAAGCTCCAAAAGGTATGAAACATAATCCATTGGTCCCGTCCCTGTCCCCATTCTCCCCCCCCCCCCCGCAACCAGATTCAGCTTACTTTTTCTGAGTTTCTCCAGCCTTGACTCTGAGCCTCTGGATGCCAAACTTAGGGGGACTCCAAAAGTAGCTGAAATAAGAATCTTGCTCCCATTGCAGTTTGACCATGAGCAGATCTCCAATATCCATCTCAGTGTATACCAGGAAGGAATGAGTTTTGTTCGCAGATATCTCAGGCCTGGTTAAAAAAGCAAATAAACATTAAGCTTAGGCAGTGCTTTGCTGAAGTCTTAGAAAAGTTAAGTTTTTTAGTTGAACTATATTCCTGAAAGTATTGCTCCTTTGTCAGAACAGATAGAAAAGGCTAAGGTGTAAAGAAAAATAAAACCAGAAAAGTTTTGTTATCTGGCATGAATGGGCATTGCCAGTTATCCAATTATGCTAGTTAAAGCTTTCATAGGACTTACAAACCCCCCTTGTCGCAGGGCTCCCTCGCTTGCCTGGCAGGGCTCCATCTGCAGTGCTGCTCCATGGTCCTCCTTTCTTCATGATGCCCCTCTACAAACTGAGGTGTCGGAGGGTAGAATGCCCCCACAGAGAGAGCCTTGTCAAGTAACTGAGGAAAGGGGCTGGGTGAGGGGGGGATACTTAACTTATGCTTCATTAAACAACAAGCTCATTTTATGGGCATCTACACCCACCTGAGGCAGCATGTGAAAATTCTGGTTAACCACACCAAACTCAGAAGCAAGCACTGCATAAACAAAACTTTCACTGTACAGTACAATTCAGCACTATCTATACACGGTAGACTGGATGCCATAGAAAATGCAGTGTGAGAACTGGCCCTTATCATGGCTTTGTAGGTACACCACAAACAAGTGCCAGAACAACAAATGAATCGTTTTCCTGTCCATTCCTATAGACTAGGATAATATAATATGCTAAAGGGAAAGGAATGGTTTGTGCATGTCTTCTTTGCACACTTCCCCGCTGGCATTCCAGCAGGAGGGGGCAAACGTCAAGTTACTTCAGGTGCCTGGCCACTGGTGTAAAGTAGCCCCTCCTCCTCGCCTTCATAGCCAGTCACAGCTGATAAAGCTTCTGTAGCTGCAACTGGCTATGAAGGCTAGAAGAAGGGAGCTGAAGAAACACCAGTGCACTTTCCTGTAAGAGAAGGAATAAAATGCTGCTCACTCATCCTTGTTTTAGTTCTTCAGGGGAGCTGGCCAAGAGCCACTCGTCACTTGACAAGAACACATAGTCTTCATAACAGTGACTTCATAGCTTGCCACTTTTTTCAACGAAATTAAGTGGAAGTGGGGGTCCCAATCCTTTCCGTGGTTGCTACTTTGGTATATTCTTTGAGAAAAACAGCAATTTATTCATGCATTTTCAAGTGATACTCATCCAGAAGGAGTAAGCAGATATGAATGCAGACCATTTTTTATCAAGATTAACTACAAGTTTTTTAAAGCAAGAATTGCGCAAAAAAATTTACTTAAATTTTAATTTGATCCTAGTGCGTCTTCTTGATTCTAGACATTCTGTTGCTTGCTAAACATTCTGTAATGTTTAATCAGTCATCATCACTAGCCATGACTAAGTCCCAGTGATTTCAATGGGTTATTGTTTCCTTAGAAGGACTAAACTAAAACCCATAGAAGTACTAAACTAAAACCCATCACATTTATCTACTGATTAAAACAGAGTTCTGTTTGTTTCTGTAATACTCACAATGTCAATTTAATGTCCTTGCCTTCGTTCTTAACACCAAAGAGAGAGATAAGGAATCGCTGGTTTGTTTCGGTCGTAGCTTGCTTTCCAAAAACATGGAACTTGACTTGGTAATGAAAGACTAAGCAGTAAAAAGAACAAAAATATATTGAGACAAAAAAAAATACACACATACAACCTTAAAGTCAATTTTAAAAACATGATCCCTGGAATCCCCTGCCTCTACTCAAGCAGTTTTGATTGGAAGAAACAGATAGCCCAATCCTGAATAGTGCTGGCGCAATGGAGCGCGTGGCCTCTGCTGTACTCATTGCTTGACAGGAGCAGGTTGGAGGTTTCCTCGAGGTAAGGGGATATCTTTCCCCTAATGACAAGTAACACCCCAGCCCACCCTATGGGGCTACTTGGATGCAAAGAATTAAAGATAATCAATAAAACATAAAAAACAAATTACAGCAAAATGCTTCTCCAGTGAACCACCGTTTTAGAATCAAATCACCTTACCTTTATAAGGCATTTTTGATCGAGTCTTCAGATACATTAGGGTGTCCCTCCTTCTTCTGACTCTGTTGACTTTATAACCTAAATTGTTGCAGCGGTTCTTCCTGCAACTTAAGCAGAGCCCTCTTTCAAATGCTTCTTTTGAGTTGCAGCGGAAAGCCATAATTGGTTCTTCATGTAAAAGGGAATCAATGAAGAGGTGGATGGAGCGTTCATGAGAGCATTTGATCAGCTGATCAGCATCTTTGGAAAAAAAAAAAAAGAATACTGTAATGGATGCATAGTATATAGAAATGTGGCTGTTGTGCAATATTCTGTTCCAGGGTGCTCCAAACCACAACCCACGAGCCAAATTCAGCATCCTGCCTTTTCCCACCCCTGCATGAATGGAGCTTACCGTTCCACGGGGGAGGCTTCCACTGTCACTGCTGATCTCCCCCCATGTTTGCTCTGCTCCACCATTTCCATGTTCTGCTGCTCCAGCAGGCTCTACACCAGAATTTCCTGGCAGATACAGCAGTCAACATGGGGGGGGGAATGGGTGGTGACAACAGCAGCCTCCCCTGCAGAACATAAGCGCTGGTCGAGCTGGGGAGGCTGTTTGCAGCGCATCCTTAAACAGAGAGGTTTTCAGTATCAGGGAGGCCCAAAGAGGTGGCTGCAGGCCTCCCGGACCCTCCCCAAGGCCAGCAGGACCACCAGGTAAGGGGGAAAGCCCCTGGGTTTCCGCCGTACCGCAATCGTTCCATCAGGTCACCAATTACTGGGCCCCTTAAGGGGGAATGGCCCAGTTTCAGTTCCCAATGGTGGGTTGCAACCCACCACTTTGGGAACCACTGCTATGGGGCAATCAGATTTTATTACATAAAGTCACATGAAAACAATGTAAAAGAAGCGACCAATTTTGCCCAATGTGTTAAAAAGTACGTCATTCAGAACTGCCAATGTTCCCTTTCAAAAACATTAAGTTTCAGCTCAGAAGTAGTTTGAGGACTTGTGCAAGGATGTGTTCTAGTTCTCACTACAGTGTACGTACCATCAGACTCTGCCTTAAGGGTTAAGGCCCATTATGCAGTCATAGTTAAGAAATGTTTTTCTAGGATTCCTTCAATACACATAAGAATAGGTTGATGAGGCCTACAGCATTGCTGGTCATCTTGCTTGCCAAGTACATTGTGTCAAGGGCCATTTGCAGTGGATATATTGAGATCCATGCAAAGAAAGTGGGTAGGACTAATTCAGAATATCTCTGGGGAATATTGTGCAATGCCTTAAATACTTAACCACTACATCTCCTTTTAGGACCCAGTTCAATCACTAAGGTTAACAGCGCAATCTTTAAGGCTGCAATCCTATCCACACTTTCCTGGGGGTAAATCCCATTGAACTCAATGGAACTTACTCCTAAGTAGATATGGACAGGATTGTGCTGTAAATTCACTGATCTCTCCAACAGGCTGCAAATGGATAATTCAGTTAGGAAGCCAAAGAAATTCAGTTAAGCTTGGTACCAGTATGAACAAAAAAAAAAGTCAGTCCTGCACAGTGATTTCAATTAAGAAAAGAAAACTGAACTAATAGATACTTGTGTAAAGGATCTAAAACAGAGATGCGATTTTTAATAGTGCATATATTTTATGCATGTACATATTGTTTATGAACACAAATGACTACTGAATTTTAATTGTATGTATGCTTTTATTGCCATTCAGACTTAAACTCACCTAGAAGCCCTTGAATCAGGAGCAGAGCTTCTGACAGAGTGCAGCCTGGCTGGAAGTCACCTCCATTAGGGTAGATATCTATATGCCCAACAGGCTTCTGTATCCCAATACTGCGATCTGGGGAACCCCTGGTGAAAGTGTGCACAACATCTACAAAGGCAGCATCATCTGGTGAAAGGCGTTGTGAATCCTCAGCATATTCAAAGTGGGGTCCAGCAGGATCTAAACCTTTACAGGATGGTAGAAAAGATAGTTATTGTTGACTTGGAGTCACTGATGTACCGTAACAGCCTATGAAACTAGGCACAACAATGGCAGCATTCAAATCTCTTACTGATATCATTGTTTCTGGTTGTGCCCACTATTATTGAAAGAGAAAAATATCCTAAGTAGTTTAAGGTTGTCAACACAGTCAATGGGATGTTTTGTTCCCCTTTGCAACTCTCCTCCATTGATATCAATGGGAATTAAAGTACCGTCAGATACTCGCCTATAAGATGAGAATTTTCTGCCGATAAATCAAGTGTAAATTATCTCCTGGTCTTATCTGCAGGTCAGGGTTGTTCAGGCACAGGAAAAGACCAGAGAACAACAAGAGGACAATGCAGAGATAATTATAAGGTTATTAATCTCTACGGCAAAGAAGCTGCAAAGCTGCAGCCAAAGTTAACCTTTCCACTGCTCCTGAAAAAACAAGCTAGGGCTCAAGGCTTCCATTTAAATCAAGCAAGCCTCCTCTTTAGTAGGGCCCTCCTGCATCCTCCTTCCATTTTGCAAATGTTTACCTGAGGTCTGGTTTTTTAAACACCAACATGGAATCCTAATTTCCATCTGAAACAAAGTCTGAGGCTACAATTCAGGCTACAATCCATAGATGTTAAGAACACCACCCATGGAAAGCAATGGGTCTACTTCTGAGTAAATAGGGTTGCAACCATGTGTAGCTGGGCTTGCTCATGCTCATTCCTTGTTGCTTGCCTCTCTGTGAAGTGAACTGCACACTCCCAGTTACGTGTTATAAGTTGTATGTTCTATGTTGAGCCTCTGGCTTAACACACCAGGCACCTTAAAGAAGGATTTGATTAATGGTTCTACTGGTATGTTGTTTACAGAGAGTAAGCACACTGTAAACAACATACCAGTAGAACCATTAATCAAATCCTTCTTCACTATCAGTGTTTACAAAAAGGTTGTGAAGGCCAGAATTTTAAAAAGTTAAAGAATAAAAATGTATCTTAGAAACTTTTACTATATTTTTAATAAATTAGAAACTGTACAGTTTGTAGGTAACAATCACTAGTAGGTTATTTTTCAGAATCTGGCCTTGGGTAAAATCAGACAAAATTATAGTCAGACACCCCCCTTAAGGTTAATCCCCCCCCCCGGACTTTTCCAAGGGTCATAGAAAATTCATTATTTTTGCTCAAAACTTGCCCTCGACTTATCTGTGAGATAGACTTTTGCGTGTGTGCCTGCGGTGCTCTTGCTTGCATAATGTCCCTCCGTCTGCCAAATCAAATGCAGATGAGTAGAACTGAAAACTACTGCAATGTAGCACTTCAACTACTTGCCAAAAAACTCACTGAAGAAGGGTTATAAAGTGATTTCTCTTCAAGAATCAACAGTCAATACTCATGTAGATTTAGAAATGACATGAATTCTTCATCTCTTCTGGGAAATGTATTGTTATATAAATAAAATCAGTACAGACTATATTCAAGACAATGAGAAACAAATGCCTTAAAGCATCCGAATTAGAATTTCTAAGGCAAAGGCAAAAAGTGACATGCATAATCACTAGAATAAACCCAAGAAAGGATCATTAAAATGCTACATTTTACTTCTTTACTCAGCGTGTGGTCGGTCTGTGGAACTCCTTGCCACAGGATGTGGTGCTGGCGTCTAGCCTAGACGCCTTTAAAAGGGGATTGGACAAGTTTCTGGAGGAAAAATCCATTATGGGGTACAAGCCATGATGTGTATGCACAACCTCCTGATTTTAGAAATGGGTTAAGTCAGAATGCCAGATGTAGGGGAGGGCACCAGGATGAGGTCTCTTGTTATCTGGTGTGCTCCCTGGGGCATTTGGTGGGCCGCTGTGAGATACAGGAAGCTGGACTAGATGGGACTATGGCCTGATCCAGTGGGGCTGTTCTTATGTTCTTATGTAAATAAAGGCTTTAAAATCTTTAAACTTTTTCTGAAATGTCAAGTGGCTCTTATAAAAGCTCCATTTGTACAGGAGTTGTATTGCCATTTTCTGAAGAAAAAAAACAAACCCATATTCCTATAACAGCCTATGAATTATAAGTACCCATCTGAACTAAGAGCTTAAAGCAGTCAGTCAAGTTGTCTGAGCTCAGTCTAGCGCCTGCGCACTGGACTAGCCCAGTTGTCCCGCCCCCTCAGGCCAGCCAGCCAATCAGCTGGCAGCAAATCCCTGCTGCCAGCTGATAGGGTTCTGGCATGGCAATCATTGCTAGCACGCGCCATACAGGTGCGCTAGCAGCCCTTATTGTTATTTTTGATTATTCTATAAATGAGATGGTAATTTTTCAAGAAATGAAATCCTCAATCCATGAATCTCACTTAAACCAATGACAACTCTGAGCAAAGTGTTTCAAAGTGTTACTACAAACCTTTGTAGTAGTAACCTTTATTGTAACCTTTGTTTTTAAACACACCACACACAGAGAGTCATGACACCTGCACAGCATCATAAAAAATAATGGCACAATCAGGTTGCATCTTTCACAAGGATTTTGTTCTGAAATCAGCTCATAAGGCAAAAACTGCCTAAGTTAAAGTTACCTTTAATTTAAAAAATACATCATGTCTCTTTAAAAACTAAAATCACATTATGAAAGATGTGCAGAAATTGGGACAACTGAGGGAACAGCAGATTCATTTTCCCATCTTATGTTCACTCTGGAGCATATACTGTAGATACTCGCCTATAGTACATGAAATTTTTGCCAAGTAATCAAGCTCAAATTCTCACTTCGCCTTATCTCCAGGTCAATCAGAGGGCAAAGCCTATCAACTCAGAAAAGTTTCCTTTCTCAAGGGCAGACAGGCACCAAGTTTCCCAAGCAACAGGCAAGCACAGCCCCTTAGAAGCAAGTTGTTAACCTTTTATTCTTCTTCCTTCTGCTGCAGCCTGGTTCTGCTTGGCAAATGCTTGCAAAGCAGGTCTGTTTTTTGAAACATCAGGATGGGAATCCTCCTTTCCATCTGAAGCAGGTTACAATTCAATGCACCCTTAAGAATAATACCCATGGAAAGCAGTGGGTCTACTTCTGAGTAAAAAGGGTTGCAAATATATGCAGCTGCATCTCTTTGCTGTGAATTGAATTGCACACTCCCAGTTATGTGTTATGGGTTGTATGTTGTATGTAGAGCTTCTGGCTTAACACACCAGACACCTTAAAGGTGTCTTTGATTCATGGTTCTCCTCATGTCCACCTTAAGGTGGATTTGATTCATGGATCTCCTGCAGTGGTTTCCAACCTTTTTCACTTGCATATCCCTTGGCAGCCCATTTCCATAAATTGTATCCTTCATATTAGCAAAATGTTTGTAATTAATACTACAAGCTCTCATCTCCTCCATATGAAAGCCCAGACTTCATGTATTTATCACAGTGTTTTCTCTTTTTATCTGTTTGAAGAACAGAAGACTCTGCCCTTGCACTGTTTTGCACCAGAAGTGTGCTGAGAAATTCTGGCTGATTAAAAACCAGCACAGTAAAAAAGCTGAAACATAATATGGAAAGTGATCAATCACTGGTTCATACATGAACTGATGACCAAAAACTAGCTATTGGTGGGGCTTTCACAGCCAACTAGCTACCTCCCTTCCTGCCTTGCTGGTCCTTGCAAGGCATTCCTCCCTTGCAAGGCATTCTGGAGCATGGTCTGCCTTTTTCTGCCATTATTCCATTCTTTTTCAAGTACCTCTAAAGGTCCTGTTGAATGTCCCTGGAAGTACATGAATATCAGGTTGGAAACCACTGTTTTACTGGTATGTTGTTTACAGTGCACTTACTCTGATAGTGCTTACAAAAAGGTGATGAAGACCAGAATTTAAAAAGAATAAAAATGTATCTTATGATCTTTTACTATGTTTTTAAATAAATTAGAGACTACAGTTCTTAGGTAACAATTAGTGGTGGATTATTTTTCAGGATCTGGCCTCAAGTAAAATCAGATAAAACTATAGTCAGACAACCCCCCCTAAGTTTAACCCCGACTTATCCGAGGGTCATAGAAAATTCCATGATCGCTGGCTCAAAACCTGCCATCGGCTTATCTGTGGGATTGACTTATGGGCAAGAGTCTGCAGTACTTAATAAGTGAAATGGCAGGGAGAATTGCCTGAATTATTTAAACTGTTCGCGTGCTCTCTCTCTCATCATCAAGTGTGTATACATGAACTTTCAAAAGTAAAATGTGTGCATAATGCAACCTGACTGTACTTCAAGCTGGAAAAATATGCATTTTCAATGTCACAAACCTTTCATCACATTTCTTTATTAGATTACTATAGGAAAGCAACATTTACCATGTGGAGTAAATTGCAGATTCCACATTCACTTTATTAACCCAATCATAATAGCAGGATGTTCTTACCAGTAATTCTGTTAATCTTCTGGTTGGTGAGGCTTCCAGCAATGCCAGCAATATGGGCACCAAGGCTGTATCCCAGCAAATGGATATTGTCCAGAGAATAACTCAACTCATCCTGCGAATGATCATTTTAAAGAGATTAACAGTCCATTCCTTACACGCACTGGAATGAGGAGGCCAGCTGGCCTACTCCGTACCAAGACTGGGGTTGGGGCTGCCTTTGGCTGAGCCCGGGGCAAGACGAATGCATTCCCCTTACCCCGGGTAACGCAGCAGCAGCCCCAATGGACTACTTAGGTCTGCACCATCTAAAGAGGTGGCGGAGATCCAAGCAGCCCAGAGCTGCTCTGGCTCACATGGGCTGGGGTTAGGATCTGGCACAAGTGCTGGATCCTGGCCCCACCCCACCCCGCTTGGCTGTGGCCCACCCGCCACTCATCCTCCCCTAGAATGCCTCTTTCCCACCCTCTCAGACCCACGCACTGGCCCAATACGACTGTGGCGAACCTACTTTGGGCCTTCAGACTGCAAATACAAATTTATCTGGGAATTCAATGGAATTTACACCCGTGCACACATGCATAGGACTGTGTGGTAAATGGCCATTCTACGCATCACTTACTTGGAGTAGGTCACACTGAATTCAGTGGGTCTTACTTCCAATAAACATATATTTTGGTTCCACATGTTGTGGAGTTGTGTATACAGGCATTTCCCCCCCCCCCCACACATATATATATCCACAAGGGTTGCATTACAGACAGCCTCTTTTGGATACCACAAATCTGTGGATACCAGGCAATCACTTTAAAAATAAGTAGACAATAAAGAATCACAATGTATTGTGATGCATTCCGAGGCAAGCCTGGATGAACAGATGGGCCTCATCACAACACAGAAGGGGCTGCAGGGAGCTCGGAAGATGCCTGGAGCCCATGAAGTGCAGTGGTTTCACTGCACAACAGTAAGGGAAGATATTTTGGGCTTTTTTCTTTATTTTCTGCATGTTTTTAAAGTGGTCCCCCGGTATCCGTGGGAACCGCAGATAACTGTATTTACAGTTTCGGCAGCTGCATTTTCAGAGGGACACCTGTATTAATGTACAGTATACAGTAACCCTGTATTCACAGGTTACTTATTCGCAGTTCACCATTTGCCCTGTCACTTCCCATTAGCCCTGTGCTAATTATAGCCCTCCAACCCACTTCCTGTTAGCACTGCACAATTAACAGGTAGCAGATTGGAGGGCTGCCATCAATATGATGCTAAGAGGAAGTGGCAAGCACAGGAGACAGCAAGACATAGGAAACAGTGACAGGAGGACTGGAAACAAAGACAGAGACAGATACATTTGATGCATCCACTACCCAAGTGGATATATGCACTAACCAGAGACAGGCACATCATTTGCATGATGGGGGGAACTTGTGAACCACTTCTTGCTAGCATAGCACCCTAGAATGCCTTTCAGGACCATGATAGGTATCCCCGCTGATAGGGGAACTACTGTACATAGTTTTAGTTTGCTTGCCACCAACAATTGTTGATTTAGGACAGCTTCCTTAAAGTATTCATTTAAAGACCAAAAACGCTGTAACAGCAATAATTGTTCCACCAACCCTGCATGCAAATCAGTGGGACTGTTATTTCGCAGAAGATGTAATTTTCATCCTAAGTAATTTTTCATGTTTCTGAAAAAGAGCAATTGGAGTGCAAGACATCCAAACATAAAATAAAATACTATGCAATGATATCCTGGTTATTCTGCCTCAGCAAGTGGCCCAAGGTAGCTCATAGCACTAACAGGATAAATGCAAACATTAAAACTAAACCACAGGATAACAGTAGAACATACATCAGCTAAGAATATATAAATTCTGCACATTTATATCTGCACAAACGTTGCAGAATTCTGCACATTAGAGCCTACACACACACTGATATTCCACTGCACATTTATATTGTATATGCAGGGATATTTTCATGGGAGAAGATTCAAACATGTTACCCCCTCCCACTTGCACTCTCAATTAGGAAGAGTTCAGGAAGAGCTTCATGACACTATTCTAATGATTACCCAAGTTCTTCATAAACACTTACCTCTAGCCAGTTGACAAATGTGGCAACATCTTCTCCCACCAGCTTTGTGTACTCAGCAGATACTGAATAATGTTGACTGGACCGTGCTAGCCAGTCAACAATAATGACGTTAGAGTCAGGTTCCCTCTTATACAGTGCTGTCACCAGCTTGGGAATCCAGCTCTCAAACATTCCAGTCACCTGGAAACAGGAAGAGGTTTCAATGCATGGCAGAGATCAAAATGAGTAACCAATGGGTATACACACAGGATTAAAGACTTCTTTAAAGACTCCAGAGTAGAAGTATACCCTTTATACTTCACAGAAAAGTATAAACGCAAGGGAGGATAATATCAGCTTTCACACTGAAGTTTATTTTAGACCAATATATATAGGACAGATTAATCAGTGGCTATTAGCATAATTAACAGAGAATTCACTGTCATACAATGAATATGACATATGAATATACATATACTATATACTGATACTGTGATTTTTATTTGTGTGTTCTTACCTCAATTCCAGCTATCACTGTGATTTTTCTTAACTTGAATAAAAATGTTACACACACACACACACACACACACGTATATATACACATACATACATAAGTGTATATATGAATGAATATACATATGCAGCGATGCATAGTAGCTCAATGGCTAAAAAAAAACCCAACCATCAAAACGGAATTAAGACATTAATTGGGGATTAAGGGCATTATTAAGGGCTATTAGCCATGGTAACAAAACGAAAACTCCCCTGTACAGGGTGGCCACACAGTCCCTGTGCACAAGATTGTGTGCATTTGAGACTGAAGCCATTTAAGCCTGCAAAAGGAGTTTGTGGTCACTCTATACAGAAGGCAATATACTCCAAAATACCAGATGCAGCACACAAAAAATAGGACACTGCATCATCATCATTGCTTTCTTTTAGCTTTCAGAGACATCGGGTTGATTACTGATTATCGGGTTGAACAGAATGCTAGATTATGTGGATCCTTGGTCTCATTTGCCAGACATATAATGAAGCAATGATTTTAATGCTAGTTTATACAAAGATCACAGTTGTAACAACGTTATTTATAGAAGTGCACAAAAGTGCACAAACGTGTCTAAATACAATCTAAAAAAGTCTGATAACACTAAATAGAGCTCAAAAGGACTACTCAGCACTAAAAAGTGTGATGTATCATAAAGGCTCAAAGTGGAGAAGGTAAATGCACAAAAAGGAGATAGAAAACGTACAAAAATTAAGTCGGAAATTCACTGTTGAGCCATTTTTCAAGTCAGCCCAACTAGGAAATTCTTATTGAAGACCCAGGAGAACCTCTTACCGTCCATCCGTGGATCACCACAAAGGTTTTGCTGGTATGATTGAAGTTGCATTTTGCCACACTTGTTTCTTGTCCAGGAACTATATGACAGGTGTCTTCCTCAGGGTTTTCAGATGTCCTTAACGAAAATTTGCTCTCGATACTATTGAAGTCTGGCTTTTCTTCTGCAGTGTTTCCTGAAGCAAAGACAGAATGAAGCATATCATACAATAAAGCAATCGGTGAGCTGAATCATAGCAGCTATTGGTGCTTATCTCAGGGCAAATGTTCCATTTTCACCTCCCAGCAGCTGAAAATCCCCTGCAGGACACAGCAGTAGCCACACTGGTACCTCTGTATTACTGCACAGGGATTTAGTTAGGATTGGGCTGTCAGACAACAGATTGGTGTGGGGCACCCATCTCTGTCTGTCTACTTGCCTCCACGGCTCCTCCTTCTCCTTCCACTCCCTGGACTGGAAAAGGAAGAAAGACAAATGTGGAGGGGAAGAGAAAGCCAAGCTAGAACATTGGAGAGTGGGAGAAGATGGCACATCAAGTGGGGCAGAGGGTAGCATTTCACAGGCTGCATCTGGAGGTCTTCGTCTTGGGTTATGTGCAAGTTTTGTTTTTAAGAAAGCTAGGATTTGAAGCATTTTAAATAAAATCTTGCAGCTCATACAGAACTGCCCTGGGAAACCAAAAATTGCTCACATCTGTTCTACTACAGTATATTCTACTGGAGAGCATTTTTGTTCCAGCGAAGAAGATATGTCATGTTAGAAACAGTGTAGTTTTGCCTGTCCAAGCCTCTTACTATACCAGTTTCAAGTGAAAACATACACTGCTTTTAATTTTTTTTAATGTTGTGTGGATTTTTTTATGCTTTCCGCTCCACTCAGGTCACACATGCCATCGCTCATTCGACAGTACACAGGCCATGCAAGCAGAAGAGCCCAGCAGCTCTATTTAAAAGGATCTCATATTACAAAACTCCTTGTGGCCTGAAGACACATTATGCCTTTTCCTGGCATCCACCAGTGATGGGAGGTACATGGGCTTTGCTCCCACTGCATCATTTTCCTGAAAAGCAGCATTCTGTTTTTCCCCGAACACACAGGGACGGAACTGGTTTTTGTGTATATTTCTAATGACCTTGCTGGCACTCAAACGTGTGTACCACATAAAGTACTTTTGCTATGCTATCAAATATTTACCCGCCATTTTGTAACACAGCAAAATCAAAGCTGCATTGTTTGCTTAGCCGTGGCTCCACTGACCATTTCTGATTAGTTTCACAATCTTCTGATAATATATTAGACAACTGTTATTCAGAACCAGCAAGAGTATGGTGCATGATCCTTGTGTACAACAGAAGCTAGGTGATTCTTGATTACATTGAGGTTTTATTTTTTTCCATAAGGCATAAGTTAAAAAGGAAATTGTTTCTAAAAGATCCAAAGAATATTTTAATTTTTAGACCTTCCATTAAATGCAGGTGTATATTGAAAAGACTACACTGACAGGTTTTCAAGTTCACTGAAGTCACCACCATTGAGCCAGTATCAAATCAGGTTGGCAAATCAAACCAAGGGTGCAATCCTATCCACACTTACCTGGAAGTAAACCCCACTGACTATAATAGGACTCCTGAGTAGAAATGCTGGATGATGGCCGGATCCCAAAGGATCTCCTCTATGGAGAACTCGTGCAAGGAAAGCGCCCTACAGGTAGACCACAGCTGCGATACAAGGACATCTGCAAGAGGGATCTGAAGGCCTTAGGAGTGGACGTCAACCAGTGGGAAACCCTGGCCTCTGAGTGGCCCTCTTGGAGGCAGGCTGTGCAACATGGCCTTTTCCAGTTTGAAGAGACACTTGGCCAACAATCTGAGGCTAAGAGGCAAAGAGGCATAGCCAGGGCGACAGACCAGGGACAGACTGTACTTGCTCCCAGTGTGGAAGGGACTGTCACTCCCGAATCAGCCTTTTCAGCCACACTAGACGCTGTTCCGAAACCACCTTTCAGAGTGCGATACCATAGTCTTTCGAGACTGAAGGTTGCCAACAAATACAGGTAAGCCACCAATCCTCATGCTTAAGTCATTTCTGCCCAACATTGCATATATGCAACAGGAATCAAATGCTTACACATGTGGGCTTGGCAGAAATGGGTTTAATATGCTATGTCATAAGAATACAAATGCCAACAGTTTTAAGAGGAGCATTCCCGATTAAAATTAAGCACAGCTATGTTCTGCAAAATAAATCTAAGCTCTCAAGGCTCCAAATATGTTTCTCTGTTTGAAAGCAATGTTTCTCTGTTTGTTTTACTGACTTTACTGTTTAGGTGCCAAAACAGCTAAAGCTGTGTGTGAGGCAGCAGGGGAGTAAAAGAAGCAATTAAGCTAATTTATATTCAGGGAAAAGATTCTCAAAAACTGAAACTTCTGACACTTTGGCTTCCCTACTTCTGAAGGGAAATATTTCAGTGAAACTCAGTTTGTACATATGATACTGTGCATTTATCAGAAATAGCTCTAAATACATCTAATCTCTGCAAAACAAATATTTCATAAATGTATTTCACACCACTAATATTAACTGCTCACTGCATAGAACTCTTTTCTAAGAGAAATGAACTTATTCTTTCCATTTGGATACCATCTACTGCTAGCTGAAGACCTTTTCCAAGCAAGCATTCCCAGGCTCATTATATGAATTATGCATGAGCCTGGTCTGTCTGGTGCTGATTAATGTTACTCTTTATGATATTTAATTCTTACCTAGTGTTATAGTTGTAAGTCATGAGCTTTAGAATAAAACTGCTACACATAAATACTATAAATAAATGACATCCCACTCCATTGCCAGTTTTTAGAGTTATACTAGAATTGCTATGAAATATAAATATTTATTTTACCTACCAAAAAAGGAAAACCCTCATGGCTGAATAGGCCTTCAGTTAAACATCAACTCTTTACATTTCCACTCAGTGATGAATCAACAAAGTTCTGAATGGAATAAGAGGAGCTTTCAACTTTACAGAATATATATAGGAAACTCATAATAAAGACTTCTGGTCGTGGAAGTTCCTATTCCAAACAGGAAAGCAAACAAGAGCACCATGGTTGTGTTTTATTTATGCACTTTCCTTTCTCTGCATTTAGTTATTATGTACCTCTGGTGTGTTAAGTTATTTCAGAAACATCTAAACTTTACCACTTTGTGCCTGGTGATATCACTTCATTTCTGAGGCACTGAAATGCCATGTTAAATATCCTACTATCTGAAATATCCTGCCCACTACCCAAGTAGATATATGCACTAACCAGAGACAGGCACATCATCACCCAAGGAAATTATTTTCATCCAGTGTGCCAAGGCACATTGATGTACTATGATTGGTCCGCAGGTGTATTATAGGAGTTTGGAGAGGGTCATTTATTAGTAGTGCCATTGGGGAATGAGAGCCCCCCACTGGCAGTGCAGTGTGCCTGCCAATTGTCTAAAAACTGATGGTGTACCTTGACAATTTCAGTGCCTTGTCATTGTGCTGTGAAATGAAAAGGTTTGAAAATCATTGATGTAAGGGACAAGCAACTGCCTCAGGTGTCAGGAGTTTTGGGCCAGCTCTGGGGGCAGAGAGATATAGCTTCCTACAGGTGAACCATTAGTACTTCTGGGACTGCTAGAAACTGTTTAATCAAGTAAAGTCAGATAACTGGGGGAAGAGAGAAATAAGGTGCTAGTTTACAGCAAGGAACAGAGAATGTTTGAAGCATAGCTCCCATGCAACCACTATTTATGTCAATGCAGTATACCAGAACTGAGCAGCGTTCCATGAATTGGGTGCACATGGAAAAATTAGAATTGCTATGATGTGTAATGTAATCCTATGCACGTTTACTAAGAAGGAAGCCCCACTTTGTTCAACAGATCATACTCCTAGGTAAGTGTGCATAGGATTGCAGTCTTAGGGCCCAATCCTAACCAACTTTCCAGTCGCTGTGCAGATGTGCCAAAAGGGTGTGTGCTGCATCCTGCTGTGGGGGTGGCGCCATCTCAGAGGCCTCCTCAAGATAACGTTTGTTCCCTTACCTATGGACTGCATTGGAAGGTTGGATAGGTGCTGGAGGGTTGGATAGGACTCAGCCCTTACGTGCCTACAATACTTTTAATACAGTACTTTCCCACATACAAGTATTTAAAGAATCTCTGGACAAAATACACTGGACATACATTATGGACAAAATTCACTACGGGTTAATCTCTTACATTCCAGTGTGGTCATAAGGATTACTAAGATAGTGCATGTGAAGTTCTTTAAACCTTGTAAATGTACTACATAAATACTAAATTATATCGTTTTAACTCTCAGGAATTGCAACAGAAGAAATGAAAGCATATGCTTCAGTTATAAGGGTTATTGCTTTATGGCAGTCAGCACCAGCTGAAGAGGCACATCAACATGTTTGGCTAGATAAGATTGGGCTGTTAAGAGAAACAACTATACCAGTAACAATGAGTGCTACTGCAGATAAGGAGTTAATATCAGTTACATTAAGTTCTTGGCCAGAATGTTTCTATAATCCAATAATTTTGCAAAACTAAAAAGTAAAATCAGTTCTAAAACTTGCAAACTTTCCCTTTCAAGTGAAACTGACAATTCTGCCAGAATGGGAAAAAATGCATTTCACATAAGTCACACTGGTAGCTCCCTGCAGCGTAATCTTATCAACTTGAATATCCAACACACAAGAATTCATTTAACTCACTCATAAAATAAAAAGGCTCCCTGTGAATTCAGTCCCACAACCAATAGTGCATGGGTGGAGTTTTGAGAATACTCAGCTCCACAGATGAGAAACAAAAGCCTACCAGTTGTTGATCTCAGGGGTCTCCAAACTCTGGCCCGCGTCAAGCTTCTGGTCCCCTAAGAACCTCTGGCCCAGTCAACAGCTCCAATCACATCTGGAGAGTGTTCTAAGGGCCTAAAAAACATCACTTACTGGTTTTCCTGAAAAATGGAAGTAACTTTCTGGGCCCTCTGAAGGCCTTAGATGGCTTTCTGAGGGTCAAGGAGGCCTCCCCCAGCCTCGGAAAATGCTCCAGGTTTTTTCCATGATGTGCTGGTTCTGAGGTATTGACTCAGATATATTTAAATAAGCTGCTTGGGAGGTGGGGGTCCATATGAGTATGCGCCTTATTTCTGTGATATGTATTTGTGTTGAGGAAAGCTGTAAATTTGAGCCTATTCATTCATCTAAGTTCCATCTCTAATGTATTTATTTCAATTTTACATTTAAAGTTAGTTTTTTTTTTTTCTGGCCCTGGACACCGTGCCAGATATTTGATGCGGCCTCTGGCTGAAGAGTTTGGAGACCATTGGTCTAGCTAAATCTAGTCATTGAGGAATGGTGTGGACGCAAGTGACATGGTACAAGGGGATTATGAATGGCTTTGCATACGTTTTTTGTACTTAAGTGAAGTATTTTCGTTGTCATTCTTTTCATTTTCAGCATTTGTAAGCGTACACAGCATAAATGGCTAGGAAGCTGATGCTGTGCGCTTTTGTTCTCTTCCCCTCATACCAATCATCTAATATTGTGTTAGTCAAGTATATGGAACCAGTATGGGGCAAACATTGTTAGCGTATATGTTCATGTTCCAGTTGGCACTGGTGATCACACAAAGATGTGGTTCTGATATCTGAATTGTATGTCCCCACTGAGCCCAGTGGGACTATTTTGAGTAAGAATGCATAAGTTTAAACTTTACATTGTACTGATCGTGCAATCCTATACGTATTTATTTGGAAGTGAGGGCCTAATCCTGTCCAACTTTCTAGCACCATTGCAGCCCTGAGGTAAGGGAACAAATGTTACCTTGAGGAGGCATCCGTGACTGCCTCACCACCACAGAATGCAGCACATGCCCCATTGGCATGGCTGCATCAGTGCTGGAAAGTTGGAAAGGACTGGGCCCTCAGTCTCACGGAATGCAATGAGTTTTGTTCCCAAGGAAGCACACATAGGAATTGCAGCTGTAACCAGTCAGCCACTCAACACACATATATCCAATCATGTTCTCATACTAAAAGGCCAATTTCCATGCATATTATATTAAAAAATAAACATATATGAAGCAACGCAAACATAGTTATGCAAGAATGTTTTGGTTCAAATACTGTAGATTTATTTTATAACAGGCCTGGCGCTCAGGCACTAGATGAAAAGAAAACATGGATTATGGCTTGATATGGAACGTACCCAAGCCAAAATACAATGTACACGGCCATTCTTACATGTACACCCCTTTTTCATTCAAGTGCATAAACGTCTGGGTTTAAACAAGGAACTGGTCATCACAGTAATCAAACACAAGACAAATACTCTGCCGTACACATCAATAAGATCTTCTGCTTGTCACCTGTACAGGCCAGAGGGGTAGACATATTAGTCTGTAGCAGCAAAAACATTCTTCATGTAATCTGTTCCCATCCAGACAAAATCAGCAGCCAGTCACAAATGCCAAGTCATCCTTCCTCTAGTAATGTATTATAGATTGCCATTTTTGCTTACTACAGATGAATCCGTTGCCTGTTTCTGCACTAAAGGGACCACATTCCTCCTCCTCACAAGACTCTTGGACCTTTAACAGCTACACGGCAAACAAGAATTAAGTCAGTGAAATATTTCCCAGCATGGATATGAAATTTGAAGGAAGGCAATTTCTGCCCGTTAAATAGATATTAAAGACATAGGACTCCTACCATTCTACCCCTGCAGTCACTAAGGCAAATCAGGCTACTGCACAAAATATGTGTTTAAAAAAACAAAAACAATGTATTTAAAATATGGTAGAACGTACGTAAATATCCAAGTAAAACTTGAATATGATCCTCAAACTAAATTATTGCTGATGATCATACACCAAGTGATAACTGACAATGCTGAAAGCTGATCTGAGATAACAAGAAGTTATTCTTTTGACTTAATGCTACAGAAAGATTAACTCTGTTCAGTGTTGATTGTACACTACCTAATCTCTAGTCAAGGGAAAAGCCAGCATTCCCCTCCCTCCCTCCACATTCCTCACTCCACACCAGTGCTAGGGCAACTAGTGAAAACTGACAAAGCTTCTCTCCCACTTCAACAATAAGTACCCAAAAGCTTCATTAGCTACACTAGACTTCTCTGAACTTGGGGTAGGGGGGATGAAGACAACCCTGTTAATTTCACCCCATGGTTTTTGAAAAAGATGAATATTAACATGTACTCCAAAGCTGCTGATGTGTCTACATAATGAAACTGAAAAGATTTTTTTCATCTGCAGCAAGAACCTTGATGTAATTGACAACGTCTGTGTGATAGATAAAAATGGCTTCTCCAGTGGAGAAAAATTCTGTCAGTTTCACTGTTAATTTTTATTTCATTTTATTTAAAAAATGGAGGGCAGGTGGGTTATGGAGGTAGGATTACACTCCATCACCAACATCACCACTGACTGCTTCTCTGGTCTTCATGAGCCAATACTACTACAGTCAGTTCACCCCCCTGCTCCAGAGACTATGCTGGTAAACAAAGAGATGTAATGGTTTAGTATGAACACTGTTCAAATTCTCAAGAGCAAGTGTGCACAAATGGTGTCATACAACTTAGTGTGGAGAACCATACCCTTCAACACTTCACATATGAAAATAGGGGCACTTTGGGGCATTTGTAATATCCCTGTTCTTATCAAGAATCATTGGCCAAGGCCCTCCCTCCTCTTACTACATATTGTTAAAGTTCCTGCCTGCTGTATTATTTTACCCTTCAATAACATTGTCCTCTCCCAATCTCAAACCAAAGAGAGTGGTTGTACTTTTGATGAAAGACAAGCCAGAAAAAAAGCACAACACATAATGTGTTGTCAGCAATTCAAAAATGAACCTTGCCAGTCACAGCAAGTCAGGCACACCATGGCACCTTAGTGTTCATGCGCAGACGAACCAAAGGCAAGATGCTCATCTTCTAAGGCCTTCCCTCCACTGAGAGGTTCAGCTTGTAGAGGCATGGGGGAGAGGAGATGAAACATGAAGAACAGCCACTCCCATTGCAATGTGCTCAAGTTCTCCCAAGAGTCAGCAAAGGCCAAGGTAAGTGATTTGCCAGGATACACACCAGGAAACAGGAGGGGAGAGAGGGAATTTTACCAGTGTCCTGCTTTCCAATCCCGGCGCAGATGAATGGGGCAAAAAAAACAAAACACTGCATTCTCATGTCTCAGGGCCAAATCCTAGGCAATTTTCCAGTGCTGGTGCAGCCATGCCATCAAGGCACACGCTCTATCCTCAGGCCCATAGCCAGGATTCTAGAGGTGGTGGTGGTGGTGGTGGTAGTAGTAGTAGTAGTAGTAGTAACTTTATTGTCATTGTGCTACAGCACAACAAAATTTATGCACCTTTGAAATACATTCTACAGTTCCAACAATCACACTCTGCACACTCACCCACACATTCTATACGACATGCATCATCATGTAAAAACAGTATAACAGACCATAATGCCCAGGAGCATGGTAATAACTATATCACCTTATTCAAGGTGGGATACCTATCATGACTTGTAACCTGTGATGGACTTTCCTCCAGAAATGTGTCCAATCCCCTCTTAAAGGCATCTAAGCAAGTTGCCATCACCACGTCCTGTGGCAAAGAGTTCCACAGACTAATTACAAGCTGGGTAAAGAAATATTTTCTTTTGTCCGTCCCAACTCTCCTGACACTCAATTTTAGTGGCTGTCCCCTGATTCTGGTGTTATGTGAGAGTGTAAAGAGCATCTCTCTAGCCATCTCTTGCATAATTTTATATGTCTCAATCATGCCCCCCTCAGGCCTCTGTGGCTATTTGCTGGGTGGGTAGACCTGGGCTCCCATTCCAGCCAATCTCCCTGACACCTGACCAGTAGGTGTTCCCCTGACACCTGATTTTGCTCTCCATCCTGGTGGGCACCCTTCCCTGCTGGCAGGACAGTTGGGGGGCTATGCACCCATGGCCTCCCCCAGATCTGCCCCTGCTTAGAACCTTTCCCACACTTAAGTTCTTGGTTCTCTTTAGCGCAAATGCTTTCCACGTTTCCTCGAACCAGAAAAAGGGTCTCCCCAGCCCCCAAGCAGCAGCCATTAATTTTAAAAGTTTATCTGAAAGGCAAGAACCTGCCCCCATGATTTCTCCAAACAGAAACATTTCTCCCTGCCCCCCCCCCCACAGCAGTACCATTCTAGTAATCAGCATGTTCAACAGTAGAAGAAAGGAGAAATCTCTCCCAACCTTCCTGTAGCTGCTCTTGACCAGCCCCGCTCTCCATGTGTTCTGGATGGGGGCAGGGTGACCAGAGGTCATAACTTCCAAGGAGCCCCCCAGGACCCTTTTCTACTCACTCTGCACACATGCACTCTCTCTCTCCTCCCCACTCCCTGCCAGAAGCACCTTCCTGTGCACAAAAAATGTGGCAAAAAGGGTGTTAAATCAACCCCAACTGATGCCAGATTAGACAGAGGACAGGTCTGGAAAAAATGCTAGGGGGGCAAACTGCTGCTTCCCCCCCCCAATGCATCCTGCAGTAGAGGAGCAGTCACGCCTCTTCCAGGTAAGGAAGTATTTGTTCTCTTTCCACAGGGCTGCAGTGTGGCTGGACTGGAAAGCTGGCTAGGATTGGGCCCTCAGTTGCCTCCCCACAACCTCCAATGCAGCCAGCTATTTTCAACCACTGTGCCATGGCTCACTGGTGTGCCTTGGCAGGTGTGCTGTGGGACTTTGGGGAGGGTTATTTATTAGTAGGACAACTGGGGGGTTTGAGCACCCTACCAGCAGCACAGTGTGCCTTGTCAATGGTCAAAAAACAGACTGTGCACCTTGACAACTTTAGCACCTTGTCAGTGTGCTGGTGAGTTGAAAAAGGTTGCTCTGGTGGACCCTGGAGATGCCATCCTGTGTTGCCACGCGCATGCATGTGCACTGCACAAAGCCGCTGCGCATGGCTTGTCCTGGAGTGGTCTTGGACACATGCACACTGCGGCAAGCCAGCACTTGGCAAGTGCTCCACCTGTCCCTGCAGTTCACGGTCCCTTCCCTGCTGCGGGAAGCATCTCCTAGCCAGCCGGGGCTTCCCCGTCCAGGAAGCGACACGCGCCTCCGCAGGAGCCCAGGGCAGGCGCGGCTCCCCCGCAGCCCTGAACCAGGGTGACCTTGGCCCGCGTTCCAGGCATTCCACCGCAGGCTCAGGGGCGGAGGAGTTACGAGCGGTCAGCAGGAGCAGCAGCTGGCGGGCCCCTTGCCCGCCCAGCACACTCCTCCAGCGGGCCGGCCAGGGAAGGGGCTGGGGCAGCGGCCCCGCAGCACACGCCTCTCCGTCTCCCCCAATGGAAGGAAGCTGCTCCCCGGGGCGCCTCTGCGGCTGGGGCGCAGCATCCCCACGTGCGCTGCCCCAAGGCCGTGCGGATCAGCCTTCCGGGCTTCCTCCATCCCTGCAGCCACCCACAGCTTCCCTCCGCCCCAGGCCACCGCTCCTCAGCCCTCCTGCAACCGCGGCCACAGCCAGACACGCAGCCACCCCGCCCGGTGGCTCCTCCCTGCCGCTCACGTGTGCTGCCCAAGACAGCTTGCCTGCGATCCGCCACTCCGGCTCTGCTGCTGCAACTTCTCACGCTGGGGCCAACTCCCCCCAGAAGTCTCCTGGCTCCCCCCCCCACACACACACACAAACAGCTGCCCGGCACAGCCGCCCCGGGGCAGGCTGCAAAGACAGGCCGGTTGGGGAGCATCTCCGGGACAGCACCACCGTCCCTGGAGGGCGGCCGCAGAAAGGCTGCGATCCCAGTCACTTTCGTGAGAGTAAGCTCCAGTGACTAGAGTAGGAGTTACTTCGGAGTAGACAGGCACAGGATTGGCCTCGATCCCCTTTTCTCAGTGCTTCCACTCTCTCGGCCCAAGCCTATGCATGCCTACTCAGAAGCAAGTCCCATTAGAGTTAATGGGGCTTACGCCCAGGAAAGTGTGGATAGGAGAGAGCCCAATCCTATGCATGTCTACTCAAAAGCAAGTCCCATTAGAGTCAATGGGGCTTACTCCCAGGAAAGTGTGGCTAGAATGGTCTGTGTAGCACTGGATCCGCCCCCCCTTGTGTGTGAGTGTGAAAGAGAGAAAACACTTCAGCCCACACCACGCTGCCTCCCGCACACAGCGGGGCTTACTCGTGAGTAAGCACGCGCTGTCCCGATTCGCCTCCATGAATGTGCCCCCAGCCCACCCGCCTGCTCTCTACCTTTTTCCCGCTCTGTGCCTGTTCCCTGCCTGCCCGGGGGCTGCTCTTTGCACGCCTCGCCTCCCTACCTGCCTGCCACCTCCAGACCCACTTCTCCTCCCGCGCTGTGGCTTCCCACAGCGAGCCACTCTTCTGGAGGGGGGCGCAGAGCCGCACTTACGCGGGGCTAGGGTGGTGGTGGCGGCAGCAGCGACAAGGCAGCAGCTCCAGAGGCAGCAGAGGGCTCCCAGCCGCGCTCCCCGGCCCATCGCTCCCAGCGTCTGGTCTGCGTGGAACAGCCCCGGGTGGGATCGCAGCGCCTGCAAGGTGGTGGCTGGAGCGTGCGCGCAAAAAAGTTTTCCACCAAATTTAGCGCGCGCCTATAAGCACAAGCACAAGTAGCGAAGAGGGCGCCTTAAGTGAATGGCAATATGCAAATGAGGCCGCGCACCCATTGGCTCGAAGCTGGGCCCGGGAGAAGGGGCGGGGCGTGCTGGAGCATTCCTGCCCCCCCCCAGTCTCACTTGGGCGACCACCGAGGGAACCTACGAGAAGGCAGGCAGTGGCTTGAGAACGCCTTGCAAGCCCTTGGCCGCTTCCAGGCTCGTGGGTGCTGCAGCAGCATTCAGAGAGAGGGACAGCAATGTGGTCCAGGCTTTCTAGGAACATGACTTAAGATGCTCCCACCTTCGGCTGCAATCCTAACCACACTTTCCTGAGAGTAAGCCCCATTGAACAAAATAGGACTTACTTCTGAGTAGACCTGGCTAGGCTCATGCCCTATGTTGCACTGCCAATGGGGTGTGCACTGTAGCCTGGGGCAGTGGGGAAGTCATGGACACTTCCTCAAGGTAAGGGAATGTTTGTTCCCTTATCATGGGGTTTATCACTCCTGAATCGGCCTTTTCAGCCACACTAGACGCTGTTCCAGAACCACCATTCAGACTCAGATACCTGAGTCTTTCAAGACTGAAGGCTGCCAACTACTAACTATCATGGGGCTGCACTGCAGATGCATCCACGCTGGAAAGTTGGATAGGATTGGGCCCTGTGTGTTCAATCCCATGTGCTCCCTCACCACTACCGTTTTATGTATCTGCAGGAGCCGCCCAGAGTACAATGTCCAGCAATAGACATGGGGGCAGGACAACATTTTAAATGTGATTAGTACTGTATTTGGAGACACAGGGCCCAATTTTATCCAATTTTCCAATGTCTGTACAGCTGTCCCAATGGGGCGGGCACTGCATCCTGTGGGGGGGAGCCAGTCACAGAGGCCTCCTCAAGGTATGGGAACATTTGTTCCTTTATCCCAAGGCTGCATTGTGACTGCACCGGTGCTGGAAAGTTGGATAGCATTGGACCCTAAAATGTTTTCACCATGCAGCGACAAACATTTCTGGAAGGGTAGCCCCAAAAGTGTATTGCAGATTCTGGGCCAGAGACAAAATGATCACTCCTTCCTAAGTTCCTTCCTTCCTAGCTCCTATTTAGAAGGAATATTCTGAGCAGCGTTTCTCAACCAGTGCGACATGTAGCACCATGGCATCCGGTAGTACTAGCAGGCATCTGGTGGTACTAGCATTGAGGTGGCATCTGGTGATACTAGTAGGACCCATGAAAACCCACCACCCAACAGCAAGACCAGCAACACAATGTGGCAAACAGCAGACAGAAGGAGCAAGAAAAAGTCCTCCCACCCACCCTGACCCACTTACTGGTGTTTGTTGCCTCACATTTGGCCTCCTAACTTGGAAGTAACTGGTGATGACATCATTGCCAGTTACTTCCGGTGGTACTTCCAATAGGTGGACCATTCAAAGTAGTACAGTGGGGGACACTGAGAAACACTGTTCCAGAGTTTATTACAAAAAAGCACAAACTCTGCTTTAGGGGTCTTTTGCTGTGGGGAGGGGGAAAAGAAACGCCATGAGGCTATCTTGATTTTCAATCATTTTAACTTCACTTAAGACACGGCAACTTTAACCCTTCTCTAATGCCCCCCACATACACACACACAATACAATGGACTTGACCGCTCCAGAAAGGGTCTGGATATCAGGCCACACATGGGGTCTGCTACTGCCCCCTGGGTCAAAGGAATGTTTCCTTGGCCTGGTGGAATGCATGTTATTTTATCCCTATTGTCGTCAGTCTCTGCAAACTTTTACATTTTTAGGTGATGCATCATTCTGGAAGGTTAGATAGTGTTCTGGTTAACGACATGTAATGCAGGTCTGGTCTGTGGTTATCTCTTTAGTCTCTGGTAAACATATTATATAATGGCCATATGCCCATATCTGGTTGACTGTTACTTGTGTATTATTGCAAGATAATCAGAAAGAGCTCAGGGGTACAGGTGTTGCAGGCTACACCAGGTGTGAACCTCAGTGGGGCAGGTGATAGGACACTACCTGAGCCTCTTTTCTGCTAACTTTGGCACTCTCCAGGCCCAGCCACCTTGTGTTCTTGGCAATGATCACGTTTTCACCACTCGCTGGCAGGAACACCAAGTGACTGTGCCCAAAGAGGACTGAAGATTGCAGAACAGAGGCAGTTCAGAGGTGGGCCTGTTGCACTGAAGTCAGTGCCATAGGGCAGAAGGCCGGGGACAACTTAATAACATCATTATGTCACACCTGAACTTCCGGAATGCTGAGCTCCACAAAGTAAGCACCGCACTGGGTGCGATGCACTCGCAGGACGCCTCTGATGGTAGAGCATCTGTTTTTGCATGTGGAAGGCCCCACATTCAATCCCAGGCATCTCTAGACCCAGAAAGATTCTTTGTCTGAAACCTTGGAAGAGCTGCTGCCACTCAGTGCAGACAGTCCTGAACTAAATGAGCGCTTCCTCTGACTCCGTATGAGACAGTTTCATGTGGTCATCAAGCATTCACCTGGGGGCTGGGGATAAGAATAGGCCCTCAGTTTGGCTGTACTTGTCGTAAGAGGCAACTAAACAGCCACCGGCTAGATGGGACTCGTCAGCCAGGGAAGGCAGCTCATCTGAGAGAAGGAAAACTCTGATCCCAAACCTCCACTGCCTTGTGGCTACATCCAGTTATGGAAAAGGCTTCAGGAGTCAACCTCGAGGCAAAAGCCGGAGTCCCTGAGGCAGTTCATGGCTGAACACAGTCAACCATGTTTCTGGCAACTCCTGCGACGCCGCTGGAAGCAACCGTATTGGCCTCTGCCTTTCCATTGGACCATTTCAGTGACGTGGAGAGGGGGGATTTGCTGCATGGGTAACAGCCTATCCTCCATACCTACTTTACCCAGGCTTTGCGCACTGGAGAGGACACTCTGTTCCAGAACCACCATTCAGAGCGTGACACCATAGTCTTCCGAGACTGAAGGATGCCAACAAACAAGCATTCACCTTATGAACTCTCAGTATGTTCAGCGAAAACCGTCTGGAAGACTTTAGATAAGTTGCTGTATTTGCATGATAACATTTTTCAACAACCTTTTCCAGTTTACAGGCTCTGATGGCACATTGCTAGGCATTATGACTGGCTGTGATAAAACTGCAGCAAGCGACAGGCATGAAAGTTCAGGTTAGGACTTCTCCAAACCTTTTACAACTTAAAGTAATTTGGGAGTTCTGCTGAACACAACAAACAGAGACAAACAAAGGTTTAGAGAGAGGGCATCTCTCATTGCTCATTTATGCCAAAACTCTAAATTAATTTTTTGTGTTTATGAGTCACTCAAAAGTTAAGAACTTCAAAGTCCCATTGATTTCAAAGGCAGAGTTAAGACTGGGGAACTAACAGCCCAATCCTATCCACACTTTCCTGGGAGTCAGCCCCATTGACTCTAATGGGACTTGCTTCTGAGTAGACAACCATAGGATTGGGCTGTTAGGCTGCAATCCTAACCATGCTCTCCTGAGCGTAAGCCCCATTGAACAAAATAGGACTTCTGAGTAGACCTGGTTAGGATTGTGCCCTAATAATATTAAACGTTTAGGCTATTTATTTTTCCTGGGATCTATGGCTTAAAGTCAGCTAGCATTGAACTGTGTGCAATTTTAACCCATGCCATTTTAACCCATTGCTGTTTTTAGTATGTGTTAATATGTTTTTATTTGTTTTTAAATTGTTTTTAATATGTTGTAAGCCGCCTTGAGTCCCTTCGGGGAGAAAGGCGGGGTAGAAATAAAGTTATTATTATTATGCCACGAAAATTCCTTTCAGTCTGATTACAATTATCTGCCACTGGAAGAAAATTCTTAGAAATTCTAAGACACCCAGTGCCAGGACTGAGCAAGCCTTCTGGAGGGATATGATATGCATTGTGTCACTAGATTTTCTTACAAACTACCTGAAAAATGATTGATTTAAGCAACTCTTTTGCTCAAGGAATTTGTATGTTTCCCCTCTTGTATACAAGGAATGTGCGTATCTGCCCCACTCTTGAATCTCATATACAAGTCCAGCCACAACAGGAGAGAATATTGGATTTGGTTTCCCCACCCAACTATGAGCTTACTAGGTGACCCTGAGCATAGGGTGGCTCTTCCATGAAGCCAGTTGAACATGCCTAAGGTGGTGTGTGCCTGTGTGCCACCTCCCTTGGCCTACCTCCTGGCTGCCTCTTGGAGAACACATGAGAATGAGGCAGAGAGGACTTACCTCTTCCCAGAGGTATCACTAGGGTGTGCACTGCCCGGTGTGAGAGCCCATTGCATCACCCCATTCTGGACCTCCTTCCATACCAGACCATTCAGAATAATAATAATAATAATAATAATAATAATAATAATAATAATAATAATAATAATACAGGTATTTCTATACCGCCTTTCTTGGTCCTCAGATTTCTCCTTAGACTTTATTCAAGGCGGTTTACATAGGCAGGCAAATTTAAATCTCCGTAGGGATTTTTACAATTTGAAAGAAGGTTTCTATCTTTCAAGAAACCACAACATTCATGTGTTTCTTTCTTGATCTGGTCACACATTCTGGCCTCCATCCTCCCATGCTCAGAGCAGATGGAATAGCTCGGCTCAGCTTGTCAGCTGCTTCAAGGTCGCATGGTGCCAGTGGCCTTGAACTGGCAACCTTCAGATGTTATCTTCAGGCAAATGGAGACTCAACCCTCTAGACCAGACCTCCTGCCCTATCATACACACAGCAATATCATACACACAGCCTAAATGCAGTGGCATCGCTAGTATTCGTGTAACCCCCATTAACTTTATTTATTTTAGTATATAACAGTACAGGTCACCCCAAAAAATCAGTAACCAACAAAAAAACCAGTGGCCAACTTGATGACACACAACTAAGAGTTCCAGTATTAGCTCTGATTTATGGAAATGAGAGCTGACTCATACTAACACCTTACTGGTTCCCTACTATGTCATAATAAACACCTCAGCTCTCGGAAGAATCAGTGTAATTGGTCAGTTTTAAGTTAAGGAAATCTACTTTTTGTTACATAAGGCAGGGTTTTTTCATTTTCTGGTTAATTGGCAATACCTTTTGATAGAATACAAACAATTACTTCATTACATTCTGCATGAAATTACTTTTCCAATAATATACATTATGACATCATGGTATTATTCAAAAATACAAATTTTCCAAAATTTTGACCACAGTTGCTTCCAGCCCTCCCCATGAGGGTGTCACCTGACACAGTACACAACTACTAGTGACACCACTGCCTCTTCCAGTTTCACCGACACCACTTGTAAAATAGCTAGAAGAGAGAATGCTGGGAGCCTAGAGGTTCTGCCTAGAGGTTTCTCCCAGGTGAGCCACATTGCAAAAGGCAGTGCTGAAGCAGGAACCAGATGACAAAGGGCCCAATCCTATCCAATTTTCCAGCTCTAGTGTAGCCACACTGCAGCCCCAAGGTAAGGGAACAAATGTTCCCATACTTTAAGGAGGCCTCTGTGACTGCTGCCCCACCACAAGATGCAGTGCACGTCCTATTGGCACAGTTGCACCGGCACTGGAAAACCGGATAGGATTGGCTCCAAAGTTTTTAAGCTGTGCATTGACTGGGGCACAGGTGCGCTCATGGAAGTAGGGTGACATGATTTGGGGAGTGGGCTTAGGTGGCAGAATGGCTTGAACTGCCTCTGCATGAGTAACTTTTCAGCGCTCAGCCTGACCTATCTGACAACCCAGTCCTATCCCTAGTGGTGCCACTGGGTGCAGCGGTGCCAAAATGGCTACCTCTGCGTCCAGCACCACCACCAGGGACAGTGGAGATCTCCTCAGGGGAAGGGGACTTTTGTCCCTTCCCCTGGAGAAAGCACCAGGCCCCACAATGGGGCTTTTCAAGTCTGCACCAGCTATTTTGCCAGCGCAGATTTGAGAGCCTCCATATCAGGCTTTGCAGCCCAACACAAAGGATAGGATATAGCAAAGCAGGGCTCCATCGGTCCCACCCCCTCCTGCCCCGGTTCCTCCATCGCCCTGGCCTCCCCTGGCCTCCCCCCACCTTGGAGCGCCCACTTCCATTGCCAAGGCCCTCAGTACCACCTGGAACTCTTATCATGCTCCGGGCAGCGTCCATCTGGTGCTGGGCCGGCGCTGGGCCAACTCCTCTCCGAGTGTCACAGACATTTGTGACACCCAGCACTGGTGCTGGAGCTCAGCACCTACAATGAGGTATGACAGGATTGGGCACTTAGAGGGCTGTTGTGAGTATAATATGGGAAATCCCCATGCGACCTTGAGGTCTTCAAAGGCTGGATACTAATAGATCAAGTCTCTGAGAAAGTGAATCAGAACTCTAGAATCAATACGTTGAGCCCAGCATTAATTCAGAGGGTTTAAGTGTGCCTAATTTTGGGTTGGGGAAAAAAAAGACATTTTTGGCATATTTTGCTTTGTATCAGGAGGATAGTTTCGTCACTCAGAAACACAATGGAAAAGGAAGCTTTCTCCGGAGATGGCATGGTCTTCAGGAAAAATAGACCATTAAATGTACATTTTGCTTGGAGCAAATCACATTCCAGTCTGTATAGGGATCACTTGGTGTGAGGGGATAACTGCGATCCAAGTACTGTATGCAAGAATGCTCCTACATGTCATCTTTGAAATGTTGAAGGATGTGCATTGTGTTCAACCTATCTGCAAGCGGGCAGGAAATGAAGTAATGGATTTTAAGCTACAGGAGGATATGGCTAGATTAAATATAAGGAAAACATTTCTAGCTATAGCATCTGCTCACCATTGCAACAATCTGCCCAGGAAAGTTCTGGTATCCTCTTCCTTGGAGATCATCCAGGACAAGCTGGATGTGAATCTGCTGAGCATGCTTCAGCTATTTGCTATCCCATGTCTTCCTGAAGTGTGGGGAAACTGTGGACAGAGGAGCCTCGTTCCCTTGTATCCATGTGTCCATGGGAAACACCTGCTTGGGGATTTATTTATTTGTTTATTTTAATCTCCCCCCCTTTCTCTGCAAAGCAGACAAAAAGCAGTTTGCAACCATCCAAATTAAACAACAAAGCAATAGAAGCATAGGACATCAGGTAATAAAAATTGAAGCAGTAAGATTACCAAGCCTACAGCATAATCCTATGCATGTCTACTTGTAAGTAAGTTTCATTGTGTTCAATTGAGCTTACTCCCAGGAAAGTGTGTATAGGACTGCAACCTAACTTAAAAAAAAAAAAAACCTGGAAAAAAAACATTTGAAGTTCTCACTTAAAAGTGGCCAAAGAAGGGGTCAAAGACACCTCTTTGGAGAGGTTATTCATAGTCTGAGTGTCACACCTGGAAAGCGCCTGTCTTATTCTCATCAGCTGAATCTTGTCAGTACACAAGCAGGTTCATATAAGAAGAGTCAGGAGAGCCATGTGCAGCCTTCCTTCCTGCATGTTGCTTCTGCTTGATTTGAATGGAAACAATGAAGTCTGAGTTCCCAGTTTGGGTTTCGTGATATCAAACAGAAGCAGTGTGGAGCAGCAAACCTACTTGCCACACTCCTGGTAAGTAAACGAAAGGAAGGGAGAGTGGGTTCCAAATCACATGCTTCATAAACACCAAGTAGGTGGGGAGAGGTGATCTGCAGTGTGGCAGTCTACCCTCCAACCCACCCACCCCTCTTGCAGTAGCATTGGAAATAGTAGGGAGGAAGCTCCTTATCGCTTCACCAGAGGCAGTCCTGGGCTTTTTTACGCCTGGGGCCGCCTCTCATTTTGCCGCCCCCTGACCCTGACCCAGAAGTGATTGTGGCGACGTCATCACATCATCGCAATCACTTCCGGAACTGTGCCAGGAGTCGAAGCCTCTCCCAGTGCAATTATGCGCCGCTCTGGGCCGCACCTTTCATTTCCTCCGAGGAGATGAAAGATGTGGCCCAGAGCAGCACAGAAAGGGGCCAGAAGTGACTCGGAGGAGATGCTTCTGGATGGCCGGAAGCAGTGTGAAACACGCAGTCACGATTCTTGCCCACACCCTCCTTCTTCAGTACAAGGGGTTTTTTGTTTGTTTTTTTAAAGGGAAAGAAGTCGGCAAAGCTGCCAGCTTATTTCTCTTTAAAGAAAAAGATAAAAATCTGGCGGCAGAGGGACAAGGTTGCTGATGCCACTCCCCACAGGTGTGGTGCCCAAGGAATTTGTCCCCCCTTGCCACACCTCTTCACCATCATCTCTGTCCTTACACGGAGTTTGAAGGGAACACATCCCTTTAAACTTCAGGTAAGGTGGAATCTGAGAAGGGGATGATTGCCCACTCACATCGATTGTGGCTTGGCTGGGCTGACCATGGGATAAATCAGAAATGCAGATTATTTATTTTTCACATGTTATTTTTCACCCTTCCTCCAAAGAGCTCATAGTGGATTACATGATTCCTTCCCTCCTTTTGTCCTCACAATAACCCTATGAGGTAGGAGAGACTGAGGGAGAATGACTAGCCCAAGGTCACCCAGGAGGCTTCATGACTGAGCAGGGATTTGAACCTGAGTCTTCCAAGACTAAGTCCAACTCCCCAACTACAAACAATAAAGTATAAGGTTTTCAAAAGCTGAAAATAAAATGGAAAAGTTCCTAAGACACTCCTTGCCTGGAGCACCTTTTGTTCTAAGCTGGCCCTAAAATCCTTAATAATAATAAATAAGATCATCATCATCAACAACTGAATCCCTGTAAGTGACAGGAGTTTAAGGAGGCTTCAGAAAAACTACTACTATTACTAATAATAATAATAGGAATTTCATTACTTTGAGCCATGGTCTGCAATGAGGATAGAATTTGGGTTCTAACTTTCAAAGATTTTACTTCTCTCATCTTCTTTTATTAGTTCTATTAGACAAGGTTTTCAATTTTATCAAAAAACCAAAACAGACAGACAACAGGCTGAAAAAACCCTGAAAAAAGGGTTGGGAGTTGGTGAAGATTTTTTGGGCAATAGTAAAGAGGAAAATAAATATTGAGGAGGGAACATGATGGGAATCCTTGTTCCTCTTTGACTGTTGATTTACACGATGTCCTTATTCTGATTGTATTTGCCTGATAGGTTGTTCATTTTACCTGGTGGCTGAGAAGCATCTTTTATGGAAAATAATCTCTTTGAATTTCTTCCAGGTAACTCTCTGGGTTTAAAAAAAAATTTTTTTTTGATTGCATCTAATCTTCTTTCAAATGTTTAAAGTCAACATCTGTTCAATCCAGTGGTTTGGGCAGGGGGGGCATTTTTAGCTTTCTTCTCTTTTACTTAACAGTAGAAAGTATCTTCTGTTTTCTATATGCAAGAACATAGATTTTTAAGACAATAAAAGCCTGATTCCAGGAAAATCCCGTATTTGGATTTAAAACAGTCTGAGGATGGTTTAGTTAATAAAGCTGCAGAGCCAGTACCACCCGCCAAGTGCATCTGGTTGTCTTGTCAGCCATTTTTTTAAAAGCATGCAATGCAAAGAGACAGGCGGCTGTGAGCCTTTTCTCATTCCAGGGGTGGGTGGTGGGTGTGTTGGCCAGATCTCTTCTCTCATTGGCTGTTCCCCTTCTCTGTGGATCGAGCTTATGGCTCACATGGTTCCTTGGAATGATGCTATTGCTCCACTTCTTTGCCAGGCTACATAAGGTGCAAGAGTGAAGAGGATATTGGCTGATTGAGGCAGTGGGGTTGGGGTTGTTTTGTTTTGTTTTTTAAATCTGATCCAAAACTTTTCATTCCTGCTGAGATTTGGCTTACACATGGACAAAGCAGCTTCACTTGCCAACAGGCTCTGAACTAGCCAACTCCCACTCCCTTTGGTCTGCGTGTATTTATTAAACAAATCATTTGAGCTATGGGAACAGATTCTGCTTACTCTGTCAGCCACAGTTGTTCTTTCCAAGAAAAATAAAATAGGGTAAGCAAATAAGCAACCGCATGGCAACATACAAGAAGGAATCTCCAATAATGATCAATGCTAAGTGTCTGCAAAGGGAAAAAAAGTATTTTCATTTTCAAAATTTTGATTTCTTTCATTTTACATTAGTTCTAATGTTGTTTTGTTATTAATTCCATTCATCTTCATTGTCACTGTTCCTATTTGTTTTGTTTTTTTAAAGTGAAACTCTTGCTTTCCCAGGAACATTAGGCAGGGCTGGCCCATCCATGAGGCCAACAAAGAGCCCAATCCTGAGCTCGTACTGCTGACTTTCTGCAGGCGGTCAGTGTCGCAAACTTGCTGTCAAGTGAGCCCAGTGTCGTTGGATCACTGGTGCTCCACCGCTCAAAAGTCACGCAGACTGTGGGGTGGTGGAGAAGTGGATGGGGGGGAGGCAAAGAGGCATTCCAGGGTGGGGGGAGGCAGGGGGAGGGCAGGGAGGGGTGAGGCTCACCTGTGGGAGGGAGCGGGGTGGGAGGGAGGTGGGACCGGCAGAGCTCCGCTCCACTGTAGCCAGAGCCTCCGTGTTGGGCCACGAGCACAACACAGATGCTTTTGATTCTGCGGCAATCCAAGGGCTGCAGCAGAATTGAGTAGCCCCATTGCAGGTCTACTTCCTTTACCCTGGGGAAGGGGACAAATGTCCCCGCCAGTGGCTGCCCTGTTGTGCATAGGATGCCGCGGCAGCTGTTTCGGTGCCACAGCAGTCCCGGTGCAACAGGCAGCTCAGGACTGGGCTGTGAGGCAGTTGCTTCAGGAAGCAAATTGGCAGGGAGGCACTCACCTCTGACCATCTACTTGTATCCACATCTGTTCCTCCCACTACCCAGATTCAAAAAGGGAGATAGAGCAGAAGAGAAAGTGTAGGGGAAAAGAGAATGATGAGCTAGACCAGAGGTGTCAAAAGTAAGACCTGTGGGTTGGATATGACCCACAAAAGATCTGTGGCCCATGTGATCATTGGGCTCTCCCTGTATCATTGTCAGCTGCTCTTAGCTGCTGAGCTGTCAAGTGATGCCTCAGCAGAAGCGGTGCTGCTGAAAGGGTGGAACACATGATGTTTGAGCTCTTCTATCTTGAAAACATTATCAAGACGTACGTATCTTCTGTCATTTGCAGCTAATGAGTTCCTAGGAGAGGAAAAAAAACTGCTCATGCCTGGTGAGTTCCTACTTAATGCAATCAGTTCTAGCCCCCAGCAAGCGCCAGGAATGCTATTCAGTCTGCTGCATGAAACAAGTTTAACACTGCTAACCTAAACCCGGCTAAGCATCCTGATGCTGTAGCCTACCAGTTTCCTCTTCCTCACACACTCTTGCCTCTATCCCCTTTGTCTTCTTCCAACCCAGAGTGTGAGAGGAGCAAAAGTTGGCACATCACCAAGTAAGGGGGCAGCATTTGTTCTTATGTTCTTATGCTTCCTTGGTTGCCAGAAAGTCTTAGGCCAGCCCTAGCTCCAGGACTCAGTGGTCTCCTAACAGCAACATTTTTTTTGTCCACGCACCCCAAGATGAAGTGTCATTGTAAGCAAAATTTTAAAGTGGCCACTGCTGTGAAAAACTACCCCCTTGGAATACATCCAAAAACTTCTAGTATATGTTTCTGGATTCCCTTGCCTAGCCACCACTGCTGTCCCCTCTTTCAATCCCCACAAACCAACTATTCCACTGTAGCTCTGCCTTTTACAGCAGCTTGATGTGTAGATATCAGCAGGTGACAACGTCCATTATTTCCATGCTTCACTGCTGATTTCTGCACATCAACCCACACCTTAAGGTGCAAGAGCTGGATAGGGCAACAGAACCAAGTTGCACAGGCCTAAATTAAACCCTACATATAGGGCTAAACTTTACAAAAAGCCTTCATCAAAATCTGTGGCCTGCAAAATTTGAGATGGGGTAGAGATAACTAATCTGCCTTTGCAGGCCTTGTCTACATAATCCTGGTGCTGTCCTGGAAGAAAGCAGATAAATGAAAACAGTGACTCTTGCAAACCTCTCTGCTTACTCACAAGGCAATGACCCTGACAAGTAATAAAACGGCTCTGTGTTTGACTTGCATAAAGACCCCATTCAGTGTCTTTCTGAGAGGCTTCAAGCTCTGCAAAGATCAGACCCCAAGCATGAGTTAACTACAAGCTGCTGCTGTTGCAAGCCTGCCTGGAGCTGGAGGAGTCATTGATTGCATTGTTTGTAAGAATCCAAAATGACACAAATGCCTGAGGAACAGGATGGCAGATCTCTTTTGTAACTTGATGCAGGTTATCCACCATGAAAGGATTTCAGAGATTTTATTTTGGTAGCTGAGATGTGTTGTTATTTATTTACTTTAAACTATTTATAGCCCATATTTCCCTTCCCCATCAGGAGGTGCCTAAGGTGGCGTATAGTATTTTTTTATACATGTTAACAGGACTCTAAAATAAAGAACGTATGTGTTGTGTCCCTTTGGCTTCTCCTCCTCCTCACGAAGTATTTGGTGTTTCTGGGCAGGCATGGCTGTGGTGAGGATCACTGGGGGCCCATGTGGGGCGATTACATGGGGCCCCTCATTCAACAGGCAGCCGCAGCAACTGCAGCCGTAGTGAGCCAGATGCTTGTGTGCTTGTGTGCAAAACATGGCACCCGGAAATAGTTGGCAGTGGCATAATGTCACCACCAGCTACTTTCTGGAAGCCAATCTCAAGCTAAACAGTCCCAGAGGAGGGCAAAGAAGCCCATATTCCACTTGCCATGCTGCCCTCCCAGGCCGAGATGCTGGCTGCAGCAGTGGGAGATCCACCTGCCATCCCAGTGTGGGCCTCTCCAGAGAGCGGGGCCCAATGTCACAACTTAGGCCGCAATTGTCCAAAAGCTGGCCCTTTGGGCAGAGCCAGCCTACTGAAGAATCTGACTGAAAAGCTCACTTGAAGTAGCTGAAGTAGCTGCCCGCTGGCCCACAGCTGGCAGAGCCATTTCAATCAGCACTCTGAGCCGCTTCCTGCAACACCACTGGTGGAATAATAGTGGGGACTTAGTGGGGACTTGATGGAGTTTGTGGTAGCAGGAGGGGGGGCATGCACAAGCTATTTTGTTTTAGGAGGCTGTTTCAGGCAGCATCCCAGCTTTGATCAGGCCTGCCTCACAGAGAAAGGATACAGTGCCACTTTAAAAGGCACTAGCAGATGGAGACATGATGGGAACTCTTTACCTTACTAGCTTTTTCTCCTTCGTGTGTGCTTCTTCCTCCTCAAAAGTTGGAATTTCTTTGTTAGGAGGGAAATCGCAATAAAAGCTTAATAGTTTTTAACAATAATACAGCACTGTGTGAGTATATGCATGTGTTTTATTTATGTACAGGTGTGTGCCACTTAACAATGGCTCACTTAACAATGGACCGCATATATGACTGTGGTCAAAGCACAATAAAGATGCTCTTAATGAGGCAATCATGTCTCCCATAGCCTTCAGCGGAGTGTCTGTTTACACCACAGAGAGGCTCTTAATGCAAAGAAGAGGCAATCTATCTCCAGTAGCCTGTGCAGCCAGCTAGTGTCTAGCAGGGAGTGTCTGTTTACACAACAAAGGCATGAGATTGGGCTGAATGTTCACTTAATGGCCTAATCGCGTAACAGCAGGGATAAGAGAATGTATCCCCCGTTGTTAAGTGGCGCACACCTGTATATATAGTCCCATTTTTGTTGAAACCAAAGCAGCATGAGGGCAGGGGTAATCCATCTCTCAAACAGATGCAACATTTGAACTCACAGTGCTCTCTTTAGAACCCAGTTTTATCCTTTCCCCCAACATGGCATGCAGCTACACCAAAATTGGATCAGGAAATATTTTCCTTTACCCCTCCATAAGCCTCCTGAATCGCAATGAGTCTCCTTGGGCCTATACCAGCCTGACACCAGGAGTCGCAGCACAGTTGGCACCCTCAGCAGCTATGCTGGCTGGGTAGTGCCCCAGCATGCTTTACACTGCACTGGCCAATACCACCCCATTCAGAGTTGGACAAGGCCGGCACAGTTGGCCTAGACCAGGGGTGTCCAAAGTTTTTGGCAGGAGGGCCACACCAGCTCTCTGACACTGTGTTGGGGGCCAGAGGAAAAAAGAATTAATTTAAATTTTTAATTTGAATAAATTTACATACGTTAACATAAATGAATATATTAAAGATGAACTTATATGAATGAATTAAGGTCTTGCAATAGCTCAATGCCTATAAAAGGTCTTGCACAAAGCAAGGCTGGCCTTTCCTTTGCTGCCACTGCTGCATCACAGATGTGAAAGAGCAAGCAGTGGAGGGAACTCTCATCCACAGCTCACACGAGAGGTCAAACGGTCACCCTCACGCTGAGAGCAGTTGCGTTGGGCCAGTGCGGGCTTTAACAAATCTCCGGAGGGCCAGAGGCTCATTGGAGACTGAGGGCTCCCTGAGGGCCGCATTGAGAGGCCTTGAGGGCCGCAAGTGGCCCCCGGGCCGGGGTTTGGGCACCCCTGGCCTAGACCTACAACGGGATCAGAGGCTGCAGAAAGCTCTCCTTGGAGGCTATATAGCCTAGCATTTGGACCAGGTGAGTTCTCTCCTGGACAGTGTTCTAAACATGTCTTCCTTTTGTTATACTTTTTTTTGCCCTGTTCATGGACCTGCTTTTTGTGGATCAGCTTGGAAAGGGCCTCCGTATAACCTTTCTAGGACCGGAAGCTGATAAGACTGTTTACAAAAGCAGACCTTGAGCTTCACCTGAACTAAGTTCACAGAGTCAATCAGTTGACTGGAGAACAAACAAATAAGGTAGAGAGGGTGAAAGCAAAAGCTGCAATGCGTCATGTAGTTGTTTTATTATTTTTATGTATTTTTAATCATTGCTTGCTTTTCAGCCAAACTTGGTTCCCAAAGTGGCTTAAAACAATTATAATCCAGGATGCAATATATTGGAAATGCATGGGGCGTGCATATTAGAATCTCTCTGGCCCCTGATGGCTGATGCAGTGTCCGGATTCCAGGCTCTGACTTTCAGAGCGGAAGGGGGAAAATGAGCTGCAGGTGGATTCAGAGGCTGCTAATGGGAATGTTGCCGTTCCCACAAAACAGCCCTTCTTTTGGTCTACATTGTCTCTGAGTATCCCCTTTATATCATAGGGCCTGGATTTTCCCATCACCATTGTTCCCATCACTTAAAGAGTAAGCTCACTGCAGCAGCATCCTCCGCAGCCCAAACAGCAGAGCTTATGGCGGATTGGGAATAGGAAAACTCCAGCTTCCTAACTGCCATCTAAAGGACAGTGTGCACACTCAGCGGAGGCCCAGATCATGTACTTTTTCTTACTATTCCACATTGCTCATGGGCCTTATAAAGGAGCCCTGCTGAAAGAAAACCCCCATCCACTACATGCTTCTTAACTCCATTGCTGACTAGTATACAGTACATTCGTTTTGAACCAGGTCTGATTAAGGGAAAAGAGCACCCTCTTATGTGCAAAACAAGATATATAACATTTACATGCCCTGGATAATGTTCTGCAGTGCTATGAACTTAAAAAAAATAGCCAGCTTACTATTAAGAAACCTGGCAGCATCTGAAATGAACAGCTATTATTCAATGAAATTGTTCATTTTGGAGTCATGGGGAACAAAACAAGTTATTTTTCAAACTGTCCAGGCTGGATCAAAATACCAATGGATATTTTCATTGCGATTTGAATATAAATCCTTGTTTTTTCTCCTAAGCTATAATTTATTTCCCTTCCATACATTATACTGTAATATACAGTCTGACAAACTCCAGGACTCGATTAGAGTCAAAACAGTACTTGCTAATGTATACTGAATTTTCAGTTTCTGAATATGCTCATGTTTTTGGAGAGAGATGTGTCAGGAAATATGAGCATTTCCATCCTCTGAAGGTAAAATCGTGCTTTTGTAGGTAGTTGGAAATGTGTAGTTTCAGGTCACAATTTGATCTGACACCACCAGCCCTATAAAAGTAGTTGGTTTTTTTAGCTTGGTCACAGTCTTGCCATGAGCTCCTGACAATCCTCCATTAAGTTCTTGTGTTCGGTCCCACTAAAATGAATGGGAGTTGAACAAGCATAGATATGTGGCTTTGAGCACCTCCCATTTGTTTCAATGTGGCTTGCACAGAAGAACACCCTGGAGGGTTGAGTGTGTTGCAAAATTAGTGTGCCTGGTTTCCTTTGTCACATTCTGGATGGTACAAATGGCACTCAAGACTGGATGCTACAACTCATGTGAAAACCAGGAGTGAATTCCTGAAAATCAATATAAGTATTTATGTATTTATTTAGCTATGTAAACCACTTTGTGAACTACTTTTTGATGAAAAACCGAATGGATGATGGTGGTGAAATATCCAGCAGAAACCTAGTTTGATTGTAATGGTTGTAAACGTTTTCTCTTTTGGGTGAAAGACAAATAGCTTTTTCAGAGAGCTGAAGGCGATATGATGCAGTCATTATTCTCCATGCTGCTCACATTCATACTCCTGTGGTGTCTGATCACAGGTTTGACAGAGGTAGTGCTTAAAAACCTGGAAAGTCAGTTTGACCAGAGTGGACAAGGAGATGACAGATGAGCAAACATCAAGGATTTCAAATTCAGAAAGGTTGGAGGCCCAGATGTTCCACCTGTCAGGGCCCAAAGGCACATACCAAAAATATCAATTTTACCTCAATAGTGAGTATCAGTTTTCCAAGGTCTCTGCAAGTCTTTCACTGCCTGGAGTACATTCAAGGGGAGAAGCATGAATTTTTAATCCTCTTTTAAAAACTTTAGAAGAGGAAGTGCAGTCAAGTTCCTACTTCATGGCCTGCCTGCCTCACCTCCTCAGTGTAAGAAATACTAACCCACTAACCACTGAAAGCTGCCATTTGAAATGGAAGACTCCGATTGGGCCACTAGGAACGGATTTGTGGAGCTACTTGATTCTCTTTTGTGGAGAATGATGGTCCCAAAATAGAGATCTTCAATGGCTTGGTAAGCCCCAAGACCTTATGGTTGATGCCCTCCTGCATGGGGCCTTTTGATGAATGCCCCAGGAGGTGATTTATCATGTCACCTTCAACTCCTACCAAAACTACTGTTGGACTCCAGCCTGATTTCTCAAACTGAATGCATACATTCAACCATTTATTTTTATTTTTATTTTTGCTTCAGCACAAGCACCCTGCACATGCCCAATCTCATCTGATCTTGGAAGCTAAGCAGGGTCAGGCCTGGTTACTACTTGGATGGGAGACCACCTAGGAATACCGGGTGCTGTAGGCTTATACCATAATCTTTCGAGACTGAAGGTTGCCAACCAATATTTTTGCTTCAGATCTTTTGAAGATCTTTGCCCTAGATATTTCAAAGGGGTGATTTATTACATAAATTATGAAAGCCAGGTCTACCATGGTGGGTGCAAAGGAAGATGACTGTTGCTGTGCTTACTGAACAAATTCCACAGCTCTGAACTTTGTCTCTCTGACACAATCCCCCTGAGAAAGAAGTGTGTCTGGGATCTGATGGTGTGACCAGGCTTACTTGGCATCAGGGAGACGAAGCTATTGCTAAAGATGGGAGGAATTTGGGAGAGTAGAGCAAAAGTACCTTGAGAGAATTTGACTTCTCCCTCATTGCACCAGGGTTTGGAACTGAACATCTGGCCAAGGGTAACTAGACGCAAAGGGGGACAGGATTCCTATATGTATAAACATGAGTTTCCAATATTCTGCCACACTCTAGTGTAACCAAGAGATGGGGCTCTGTAGATTGGAGCAGGCTTGGTTCTCAATGGAGAGGTCTCTAGGGAGTAGGCTTACTCTCTACTCTAATAGTGTCTCTTATTGAACTCTATACTTTCGCCCATATAAGCAAATGGTTGCCACTCAACTCCAGTGGGGATACGTAAAGCACTGCATTCCAGGGCACTACTGGGTTTAGGGCAAAACCTACCTTCCCACTGGGTGACCTGGCCTCACTGATAGGGATTCCATGCAGAAATCAAGTGTGTGTGCAGAAGAGAGGCAAGCAGCCCACCCCACAGTCTTTGAAACATACATTTTGCTAGGGTTGAATAACTGTGCAGAAGAGTGAATTTTGGCACTCTTGTGGCTTGTCATGTACGGATGTGGAAGGATGCAGCTGTTGAATTTCCCTCTCCTACACAACTGTTGAAAGTACAGGAACCCTGTCCTCATTTGCCTCTGGAAAACTCCCTGGGTGTCTCACATACACTATTAGCACTTACCCTTGTACGCATCAGTTGTCGCAGAAATAATTTGAGCTTCCACTTAGATATGCTGCTGGTTCTTACTTAATTGCTTAAATATGATGGTGGTTCTTGTTCATTGATTATTTTGGCTCACTGACTTCCTTAACCTTTTTTGCATTTTGTGATTTTTTTCCCCCCGTTATACACTCTTCCCTTGCTATCTGTACATTTGCTATATAGATTTTCATATAGCATATTCATTTATACATATAGTATGGCAATAATTCCAAATTTCTTTATCCGCACCAACATTTTCTGTTATACAGTTTGAAAAGCAGCTGTGTGAGACACACTTGCTGATGGATAGTGTGTATCATACTCAACTTCATACTGGCTTCCAAGGCACATGCGTTACATGCTCCCTTTTATCTGTTTTTGTGCTGTGTTTGTGCAAATTATTGTGAATATGTAAAGAACAGAAGATGAACACACTCATGGGAATAGTGGAAAAGCAGATTAAACATAACCTTCTCTTTTTACGCAATATCAGCTGCATCCTTTCTTGGATAAACTCACCTTGGTCTCAGTCATTCATGCTCTAGCTTCCTTCAGGATAGATAGGCTATTGTAATGATTGTTATGTAGGGCTGAACTTAAAGACAGCCTAGAGGCTTCAATCAGTTGAAAATGTGACTGTGATATAGTTTTGACTGGAGGTGGTAGATCAGGTCACATTATACTGATCTTGCAACAGCAACAACAATGTCAGCCTTCCAACTTGTCCATTCCACTCCATTCCAACTTGTCAGCTGTTTTTAGGTGGGTACCTGACACAGCACCTTTTTAGTCATGGCACCCACAATCTGGAACAGTCTTCCAAGAGAGACTTGTCTATCCCTTTTAGGCAGGCTGCAAACACTCTGCGGGAGACTCTTTTAGGATATGACTCACAATTATAAATTCACATCATCGCCACTGACTTCTCCTTAACCTTTTTTAAAAGTTTGCATTTGGCTGTTTGCATTTCTTTTTAGTTATTCTTTTTGTGAGCCATTATTTACGATTGCCTATTGTTTTATTTTTCCCTTGCAAACTGCTTGAGTCTTCCAAAGAAGGCAGGATGAAAATTTTGAAGAAACTAAAAGGTCTACCCTACAAATTAAAACCAGATTTAAAGCAAAATGCCATCAGGCCCAATCAAAGAGCTCTGGCAATTCAGTTTAGCTTTCTGACGAGGTTCAAGATCAGCCAAAGCTTGTGAGCAGCAACTTGACAACATTTCAACTTACAGCCCCTCTCTCTCTCTCAGTTCTAGGAAGGAAAGCCATGACTGATGTCAAGCCTCTTTCTCATTTGAGGTGTAGACCGTCTACACATACAGAGATACATTGGACAAGATGAGGGAGATAAATGGAGGTCAAGCCTGAAAAATGATGACATCATTTCTCAGGCCTGACCTCCATTTGTCCTCGATCGCCCTCATCTTGTCCTACGTATCTCTGTGGATGCTCTACAGCAGGGGTGTCAAACATAAGGCCCTGGGGCCAGATGCTGCCTGCAGAAGCTTTTCCTCCAGCCCTCAGGCTCTCAGCTGCTGAGCCATGCTGATGTGTTACTTGCTGAAAGGCAGCCCACGTGAAACTTGAATATGATCAAGGTATGTATATTTTCTCTTCTGTCGTTTGCAGCTAATGAGTTCCCAAGTGAGAAAAAGTGCTTATTTTTGGTCATGAACTGTTTAATGACATCACTTTCTGCCTAATGACATCACTTCCGACCCTCAACTGGCGTCATGCTATTCGGCCCTCTGTATGAAATGCGTTTGACACCCCTGCTCTACATTTCTCCTCAATCGCCCTCATCTTCTCCCAAGTATCTCTATGGATGCTCTACAGTTTCCTTGGGTGTCCTGCACTTCTCCTGCATGTCCCACACGTGCCTCAGGAGGTCAAGATTATTTCAACCTATTTTTTCGATGACCCCAGGGTCATTGTTATTCAGGCCTGACCTCCATTTTTAGTCGATTGCCCTCATCTTGCCCCACATATCTCTGTGGACTATGTACAGGGTTCCCTGGGGGTCCTACATTTCACCCAATGTTATTCCGGGTGCCCTACATTTTGAACTACATTTTTCTATGTGCCGTACATTTTGCCCAACATATCTCAGTGCGGCCTACAATTCGCCCTACATTCTCACACACGCCCACCTGTCGTCCTACATTCTTTCTATGCATCCTACATTTTGCTCTGCATTTTTCTTAGATGCCCTACATCCTGTCCTACATTTTCTGCACACCCCACATTTCACCCTACATTTCTCTACAAGCCCTTACATTTCTCTATAAGCCCGTAACAGTTCTTGACCTCTCCCATGAGCTGTGGGATGAGAGCTCCCTCCACTGCTTGCTGTTTCACATCTGTGATGCAGTAGTGGCAGCAAACGAAAGGCCAGTCTTGCTTTGTGCAAGGCCTTTTATAAGGCCTTGAACTATTGCAAGACCTTCATTCATTCATACAAGTTCATCTTTAATATATTCATTTATGTAAACTTATGTAAATTTATTCAAATTTTAAATGTAAATTAATTCTTTTTTCCCCCTGGACCCCGACACAGTGTCAGAGATGATGTGGCCTTCCTGCCAAAAACTTTGGACACCCCTGTTATATATCAATCAATGCATAATTTCATGCAGAATGTGTTCTTTGTTCTATCAAAAGGTACAGCCAAAAAACCAGTGGGGGCAGAGTGATGGTACATCACCACGCCCACCACCTGGGGTGTTGCCCCGCCCACTGCATGGGGGTGACACGCTGGCATCCCGCACCAGGTGACGCGAACCCTAGTGACGCCACTGTGTAGACGTGCCCCCCAGATGAACACCAATCTGAGTGAGAGAACTCTATGCACACACACTGCAGCTCGCATACCAGGGACATATTGCTGAATCAGTGCAAGCATCCAAAATGAGTGAAGACCTTTAAGAAAGACTTGATTTGAAAATGTATCTGTACAGCAGAGGATGTTCTGTGCATAAGGCATGCTTAATTAAAGTTCAGCAGAATCCTTATGTGCCTTGCTAGACTGAAATTGATTATGGATTGTAAACAGAACTGGCTTTGTTAAAGAGAGACTTTGGATATAATGAAAGTCATGTTTCCTTGTGTGTACTCTAGGTAATTCCCCCCCCCCTTTCTTGGACACTGATGGAAAGCTAGGTGCAACATGCCATGTCTACCCCTAACTATGCAACTACAAACCTATCCAGAAAGATTGTGCAGGAGATGGATGCCTGCCAATGCTGTTTCCATCTCTTTTCCAAGACACCCACGCACACCAGCCACTTTTAGCATGTGCTTGCGTGGTTTGCCTCTTCTCCAAGTGCAGCTCTCGGGAGTGCCATTTGGCTCTTTGTTGTAATCAAACTCAGGCTCCAATCGCCATCCACTTAACACTGCAGGAGGCACAATCAGTTGTTTCCCTTGGACAACTAAAAGAATCTAATGAAGTGTCTCAAAGGCAAGGGGAAGATAATGTACTAGCTGCTGTTATAACATCAGATCCCCTCAGTGCTTTTTTGTTATCACTTTTCAAAGAGAACAAATTCCTTTGTAATTTTTCAGGCACAATTCCTTGGAAGCATGTTCCATTTAACTTTCAACTAGTTGAGTAGGTTCAGACCATACTTAAGTAGGCCAACATATACTTATTGGGGCACCATTTCAGGAAATGGGATAGTCCACCACCCACTTAACCATGTTTCAGACCCTGTGCAACCATTCTTCAAAAGTGCTGTACCTCTGTCTCTGACCAGCTTGTCAGAGGTCACAGGTGGTATCAGCACACTGAGCAACTAGAATAGACATTGAAATATTTTGTACTAGGAATGAGGCTATGGTACAGTTGAAGAACACTGTTCTTCACAGTTGAAAAACCTTTGCATGCCGGCGGTTCTGGATTCAGTCCCTGGCATATCCAGGAAGGGCTAGGAGAGACCCCTGTCTGAAACCCTGGATAGCCACTGCCAGTCAATATAGGAAGATGGACCAATGGTAACACTCCACATAAGACAGCTTCTTGAATATATATATGAGATGACTATGGGTGCAATCCTAACCCCTTATGTCAGTGCTTTCCAGCACTGACATAAGGGCAATGCAGCTCTGAGGTAAGGGAACAAACATTCCCTGACTTTGAGGAGGCCTCCATGAGTGACACCCAACTGCAGGATGCAGCACACATCCCATTGGCACCGCTATGCCAGTGCTGGAAAACACTAACATAAGGGGTTAGGATTGCGCCCTATGTGTACTAGATATGTGCGCTAAAGGCACACATCTCTTCCCATTATAAAAAAAGAGCAAGTAATTGAATGATGACATTGTGATAGTTACATGTGAAAAAGATAATAACCACAACAAATGCTCGTGAAGTGCACTGTTTTACTGGCAACTTATAGTGCATCTGCATGTCTTCTCAAAAGTAAGTTCAGTGGGATTTACTTCCAGGAAAGTGTGTTTAAGACTGCAACCTTAGGGCCCAATCCTATCCAACTCTCCAGTAATGGGGTAGCCATAATGCAGCCCCATGGTAAGGGAAAACATGTTTCTATACCTTGAGAAGGTCCCAGTGACTGCCCCTCCACCACAGGATGCAGTGCACACCCCACTAGCACAACAGCACCAGCACCAAAAAATTGAATAGGATTGGGCCATTCATCATGAACATATCTAAGAGCAGACAAAAAATATCTTGCTCTTTTTACTGAAATACAAAATTTCTGTATCCAGGCATAGTGAGAGTTCCCTGATTTGTATGCCCATGAATACCATGCTGTTTTCCTTGTAGAAAAGGTGGACTATACAGTGGTGGACCTCCCCAGCCTTGCACCCCAGGGCAAAGGTCTGAGATGGCAACCCCCCATGCGCAAATCTCTCACTCCCCACCACTCACCTGAGACCAGGCCCTAGGAGTGGGGGTAAAGGGGGTAATTTGTGCCCAGGGTCAAAAGGGGGGCCCAGGAGCCAAAGGAGGAGGCCCCAAAATTTCCTGGGATCTTACATTTTCCTATCTACTCGGACTTGTTGCCCGCTCCGGATGCTGGGGATAATACCACAAGTGTGTGGCTGCAGCTACTGGCAAGCCAGATATGCTGGGCCAAGGAATACATACATGACTCCTTAACACAGTGTCAAATCTGGGTGGAAACTGGCCTGCTACACTAGCTCTTTGGCTTGTGGATCTGCTTGTCATGACGGAGCGTATAGGAGTTCAGGGACACAGCTGCAGGGCTACAGCTGTTGCAGAAGGACGTTTTGACACACACAGGACACTTCCCATTCTAGTGTGAGCCTAAATACGATGATGCTAATTTTCTGCATGATTTTCTCTATTTAAAGGATTTTAGAGAGACTTAGGTGTGCGTTTGGTTTTCCATGTTACTGTGTCTAACTCCCAGTGCCACGCAGGTGGGTAGACCAGGGATCCAAAGACTTTTTCAGCTATCTCCACCCTCCCCCACCTTGCTTTGCCCCTCCCTGCCTCCATTTTGCTCACCTGTCACCACCCTCCCCCTCTCTGTTCCACACCTTCCCTTTTGAAAAGGGGCCCAAAAGAAACTTTGTACCCCCTGAGAAAATTCCTCTCAGAGGCCCTGCCTGAGGCTCACGGAGCCTTGCGTGACCGCGGACTTCATCAGGGCAGCTTCCTGAGGCTTCCCCGAGGCTTTAAACTGTGCTTCCATTTTTCCAGAAGCACAGTTTCTGACGCCGTAGGGAGCCGCAGAGAGGCTTCTGCGGGGTCCTAAAGGCTCGCATCTGGGGCATTTGCCCCATTCTCCATAATGGGAGGTCTGCCACTGGGACTACAGATGTGGTGAACAAAAAATAATTTGGATGAAAGGATCAAAGAGGCTGGCTGAAATATACAAGGAGAAACAGCGTTCTAAGAAACGCCGGCAGACCTCAAATTACAGGGGGTTAGATGGACAGCGGCCCCCTGCATTTTTGGTTCTCCCCCCCCCATTAGCTGCTGTTTTTTGAAGACTACAGAGCAACTGTAATTTGTCTTAAACTGGAAGGAATCATGGAAAAGGGCTTGTGAATATCATTAAGGACCTCCTGCCTTTCCTCCTATAAGAACATAAGAACAGCCCCACTGGACCAGGCCATAGGCCCATCTAGTTCAGCTTCCTGTATCACAGCGGCCCATAATTTGAGCACTGAATACCAGATAACCTGGATAATAATTATGGATACCAAGATGGAAACCTTTGGCATAATCAGGAGACAGAGCACCAAATAAATATGTACAAATCCATGTGTTGAATGAAAACCTTGATATGTATCATTTAACAAATAATCCCCAGGTAGGTTACACGATCTGTTACAATGTCCTCTTCTATTCAGTAGGGGAAAAGCAACTGTCTCTCTTTTCCCCATGATGGCATCTTTTCCAGTGGCTGTTGCTGGTGTCTCTTCTGTATATATTTTTTTTTAAGATTGTGAGCCCTTTGGGGACAGGGAACAATTTATTTTTTATTTTAATATGTGAACCACTTTGTGAACTACTACTGTTGAAAAGCAGTAAATAAATACTCTTAATATGTACACCTTTCCCAGTCCCTGCATTTGAAAACATTACTGGCTCTTCCAGATTGCACTTGGGCTTGTTACTACTAGAGATGAGACACATGCGGGTGCCACAAGACTTTATCGGAGGGGGGGGAGGGTATCTTGTTTAGGACCAACTGGACTAATCTGCTCAAGCCAGCAGGCTGAAATCAACCCTGCTCTGACCCAGTCAATTATGCAAGGCATGGTCCCAAACCGAGACAGATTTCCTAGGGGTCCTGTCCTATCCAACATTCCAATGCTGATGCATCTGTGCCAATGGGCCAAGTGCTGCATCCTGGGGGTTGGAGGGAGCAAGCCGCAGAGGCCTCCTCAAGGTAAAGGAACATTTGTTCCCTCATATCTGGGCTGCATCAGCCCTGGAAAGTAGGATAAGATTGAGTCCATAGTCTCTTTTGCCTTCGTATCTTGCAGGCTTCTGGCTTTACTCCCCCTACAGAAGTTTGCATCTGGGATGCACCCAGTGTAGGGGTTTGATCCCATTTAGGCCTTCAGGAGCCTTACGTAGGTCAAAGAAGCCTATAAACTCAGGATTTTTCCTCATCCCGTATAGCTGATCAGATCTCCTTGTGGCCCTCATACTTGTAACTGTATTTCCTGCAAGTTGTTCTCCTTGGGTTCATACAGGGCAGAAAAATATACCACAAAATTCCCCCTCACTTCCAGCATGAGCTGTGCTTTTCTACACCCACCCCCCCCCCCCCGACTTTCACTAAAATCCCTATTAGCAGGCAGGCTCTGTGACAGATGAAGTCTCCTGGTTCTCAGCTACGGACTGCAAAACCTCACTGTCCAAGCCTTTCAGTGGCCCAACCACATCTTGGGTTCCCTCAGCCACTTCTTACTTGGCACTCCACAGCTGGGCTTCTGCATCAAACTTGGCCCTTCTCAGCCTCTGAGCAAGCAGAGCTCTCACCTCCTCACTCTGAGACATCAGGTCCCACTTCCTCAGCATCGGAGAGTTCTCCAAGTTGCTCCTGCTGGCTTTTGAGGTCTTGTTTCTGCTGCTGCAAAGCTTCGGTATGCTGTTGGGACTCGGCTTCCCCAATTGCATCAAGATTTTTTTTTAACTGCTGGTTTTGTTTCTGTGAGATCTCCATTTGTGGCTGTATCACCTGCTAGGAGCCTCATTCTTTCATCCTGGCTCAGATACATCAGCTGACAGTGCCAAAAAAAACACCATTCAACTACTTTAGCAAGCATGTCCCACTTCTCCAAATCATGAGGAGCTCCAGGGGGCAGTGCTACTCAGATTCTGACTTCCCTTAGAGCAGTGATTCTCAACCTTTTACATCTTGTGGCAGGCACACTGACAAGGCACTAAAATGGTCAAGGCATACCATCAGGTTTTTGACAATTGACAAGGCACATCATGGTGCTAGCGGGGGGCTCACATCCCCATTGGCCCTACTAATAAATGATCTTCCCCCCAAATTCCTGTGGCACACCTGTGGACTACTCGCAGCACACTAGTGTGCCACGGCACAGTGGTTGAAAATGGCTGCCTTAGAGGAAAGCCCACTGAACACTTCATGGTATTCTTTTTGGATGTGTGATATCTAAGTTATTTACAAAAATACCAGTTGAGATGAGATGGAAGCAAATCATAGAGCACTCCAACAAGCAACAGATTATATCAGTTCCCCAGTGAAGCATTCCTTTGCATTCTAAAATGTGATGCTTGCTCTCTGACAGCTTCTTTTCCAGTATCTCTCACTCAATCTGTTTTACTCAGAACAAAGGCCTGTTCATATACTAAGCTGCTGCTTTTGTTGTGCATGGTGGTAGTAGTGGTGAAATCAGGCACATTAGCTGACCTCAACCCATGCCTTTAGGTGGAGGTGTGCCATTTTACCAGAAGTTTATTGATTCCCCCATTTAGGATACTTCAAAGCCATTAATGCCTCTTATTCAAACACTCCTGGGCTCCCTAGACCAATGATTTTCAACCACTGTGCCACAAGACATTGGTGGTTGAGTGAATGGTCTGCAGGTGTGCTGCAGGAGTTTGGGGGAGGGTCATATATTATTAGGACCAAGGGAGATGCAAGCCTCAGACAGCACTGTGATGTGCCTTGCCAATTATCAAAAAACTGATGGTGTACATTGGCAATTTTAGTGCCTTCTCAGCAAGCCATGGGATCAACAAGGTTGTAAATCACTGTCCTAGGCTATCAGCCAGTAATCTGCCTACAAAGAGAGTTGGCCAGCTAACATTCATAACCCAAAACTCATTACGTTAACTTAATAGTGTGATCCTGTGCATGTCTACTCAGAACATCATGTCTAATGTTCAGCTGCATTAAATGGACCTTACCCTAAGTAAGGGTGTATCAGATTGAGGTATACACATTATTAATTCAGCCTTATCTGTTTAGTACATTTGGTTTGTTGTGACCTACAGCCAAGGCAAATAAAATGATTACTTACCCAAGTTTTGTAAGATCTAAGTACACATACAGGCCTTAGCCAAAGCCTGCCATGTGCTAGGCAAGATGCCCAAGGGCAGCTGTGATGCATTGGTAAGGCTTGTGTAAATAATAAAAGACAGTAAGGCTTGTGGTATACGTTGGGCACCAGAGATAACAAAATAGCACAGACCAAATAATGTCATTATACCGCAAGGAGATGGGGAAGAGATAGAATGAAGAACGATTAGCCCTTCTGATATAAACAGCACTAACAGTACTGTTTGGGAAACTGAGAACACCAAACAAAGAGGCTTGCAGTTAATAGACATTGAGCAATTTAGCACATTATATACCCCTGCTGGGAAAATAGAGACAGAGAGATGCATTAACTGCATCACTGACAAGGAAAGCATTCTTAATATAGGGTCCAACCCAACCCAGATTCAGAAAGATTTAAAGCCACTGAAATAATCTTCAATGCATCTAACTGTTCAAGGCAATTCTGATTGCAAGCACCTCAGGGCAGGGGCTTGTTATTCATCAAAGCACCATGTACACCAATGACACGATAAATAAACATAATCAGGGACAAGGCTCTCCCCCCTAATCCTATGTTGTTATATCATGTTCCCATAATTCGGGATACAGAATCTCTTCCGCATCCCTTGTTTTGCCAAATTCTCATTCCAAGCATTACCTATAGAACTTATGCCCACTTTAAGCTAATGAGTTCACCTTCTTTCCCCCACAATAACCCTAGTCCTGCACTGCAGCACCGCTGGACCCCCACCACCAGGGTGGCTCACCTGTTTAATCTGCAGAGGTCCTCCTTCCTACCCTTCCCCACGAGCAGCTTCTCCAGCCACCACAGCGACACCTTTGCTCTCAGCAGCTCTTGGGTGTGGCAGCCACACACTAGTCTCCAGCATCTCCAGCAGTCCAGAAGTCTCTCACAGTCTCTCTTCAGTTCATTAGTCAGTTAGCCACCCATCCTCTTTCCTCTAAACCCTTTCCTTCTAGTCTCTCCAACCTCCTTCCTTCTAGACTCACACCCTTTTCTTTCTCCAAGTGCTGCTTTTATCTCTGAGGGCCTTGTTGCCTCCAAGTGGCTGCAGTTGTGCGGCACACTCACTGCAGTCCAAGGCCCTGGTGTTAACCCATGCTTCCCAGAACTGTCAGAGCAAGGGACCACTGTTGACACCACGTCCTGCCTCCTCAAGGGATCTTGTGCATTTCCATTACACCCCTCCCCACTGAAATGGTGCCCCTCAGTGCTTAATCTGCAGCCGGAGCTTACATCTGGAAATGCCACCCTCTTATTTGGAAGCCCTTCCCTGGCACTGAAAACAGATGCTGGGGCTAGTGAGCCTTAACACTCATGATGCAGCCCTGGCATCATTGAAGCCATGTAGGCGGAAAGGAAACTTTCTGACTCAGTCATCATTTCTACAGCCCGTCACCCAGGTTTGTTTATTCTGTGGAACTGGCAGAAAGACAGTGAACTAGAGTCCCCCCGAGTTATTCTCAGAAATGAAGCAAAGCCAAATTCAAACACAGTATAACTAAAGGGAGGGAAAAACACCATCTTGAATTGGTTCCAGCATGTATGAGTGCATGATATTCTATATGAGACATGGGGAAAAGTCGATTGCACTAAGAAAATGTTTCTCTCACTACAACTTTGAGAGAGAGAAAGTCAAGGGGCTGGATCAGGGCCTAGGAGAGGGGGGTAAAGGGGGTAATTTGTACCCAGGCCCAGGGCCAAAAGGGGGGCCCAGGAGCCAAAGGAAGGGGCCCAGAAATGTCCTGGGATCTGACATTTTCCTATCCACTCAGACTTGTTGCCTGCACTGCATGCTGGAGACACAACCACAACTGGGGATGCTGGGGACACCTCTGATGCCACATGGGTGGGTAGACCTGGGCTCCAAAGACTTTTCCAGCTGTCTCTACCCTCCCTGCACCTATTCTGCTCACCCATCACTACCCTCCCCCACTCTGTTTCACCTCTCCCCCTTTGTAAAGGGGCCCAAAGGAAACTTTGTATCCCCTGATAAAATTCCTCTCAGAGGCCCTGGGCTGAACCTGACAATGACGGGTGAGGCACGGTGCGGCCCACTTTAGGTTCAGCGGATGAGTCACTGAACATTTGAATTCCTTTTCCTCTTGTTCTAGCTAGAGCTTGGGCCTAACTCTCTGCTGTGATTACTATCCCTGCTTGTCTTGCAGCAATCTTTAACGGGTCCCTGCAGAGAAACCACCAGGGAATTTCATATACACGCAAAAGAGCTTTCACCGTCTTGTCTTCCAAGTCTTCTTACAGTCAGAAAAGACCATGCTGAGGATCACAAAGCACTTTAGACCAGTGGTTCCCAAACCTATTAGCACCAGGACCCACTTTTTAAAATGACACTCTCTCAGGACCCACCTAGGTTTACCAGACTGTTTTTAAAAAAAGGAGATCTAGAAAGAAATAGAATGTTATTTATTTATTTATAATAATAACCAGAAAAAAGATCCTCAAACATTTATTTCCCTATAGTCTCACGTGCTTGCAAACTGCAGGAGCTGAGCTCTTTGCAGGGTAATTAGCAGCTACAGTATCTGATTTTGGAATAGTCTTAGGGCTCAAAGCAATTAGTTATCTGATCTTTCCATCACCCTTTTGCAACACACCAAAAATCAGGTGGGTCCCACCAGTGGGTCCCGACCTACAGTTTAGATAATGAAAAGAGCTACAGTGATTTTTATTATGATAGCCAAAGGTAGCAGTGAAGCATTCAGGAATCTGATCTCCAAGGCAGGCATACTCAGGCTGGTGTTGGATGATGATGCAATCATGTGAATCAGCCTTTTCCAGCTATAATCCCCATGTGATTTCACTCCCGAATCGGCCTTTTCAGCCACACTAGACGCTGTGCCAGAACAACCATCCAGAGCGCGATACCATAGTCTTCCAAGACTGAAGGTTGCCAACATGTGAATGATAGCCCTTTAATAAACCTGAACTGTATGGGAGCCTCTTGTGCAATTCTGTACTACCAGCCTAGACTTGAAACTAAGGATATGTTGAGGCTTGGGCTCCAGACTTCTTTCAATAAAGCTCCTTGGATAATGTGCAAAGATCATCTGTCCAGGAGGTTTGCAGCCCTCACATCCTCCCAACCCTTTTTTACAAGGGGGAATGGTAAGAATTTTTGAACCAGGGACTCTGATTACTGGCTCTCTGCCCATTTGAGGGCCCAATCCTATCCAACTTTGCAGCACCAGTGCAACCTCAATGCAGACCCAAAGTAAGGGAACAAAAGTTTCCATAGCTTGAGGAGGCCTCTGTGACTGCCTCCCTACACAGGAAGCAGTGCACACCCCACTGGCACAGCAGCACCAGCGCTGGAAAATTGGTTAGGATTGGGCCCTGAGATGGCTATATATCTACAGTAGTTGCTAGTTCAACACGGCTGGATGAGAGAAAAAGCCAAGGTGGTTTCACCTGCTCCGAGAGCCTCTGACTCACTCTTGCTCCCTCCATCTGAATAATATATTATCTGGATAAGCACTGAACAGCTCTCAGCCTACCCACTGTTAGGGAAGCCAGAAGCTGACCAAGGGGAGTAGAGCCTAGTAGTTAGCACTCAGCAGCACACCCCTTCCTGCTCTCTACATCACTGATTTTCTGCATCAGAAACTGAATGAAGGGAAATTGGTAGATCTCCACTGCTAACATCCTAGGCTGGGGAAACCAGATGGGGGGCAACATTTGAGAAGAAGTTCCCAGGAGAGCACAGAACGTAACAGTTCTTGTTTAAACCAAATTGCAGTGGTGCGCCTCAGCAGTTCTAGAGATGGTATAACTGCGTGACTAGTGAACATACACTAGGCAGGCAAGGAGTCAAAACATAACCAATTTATTAAAAATCCCAAAGAAAAGGGAATTGCACAAAATAAGGAAGGAGTGAAAAGACATACAACCAGAAGGCCAGTTAAAAATGTCTCGACCGCTCGATGGCCACAAAGAGAGCTTGACAAAATTGGGTGCAGTAACTAACAAGAACCAGCAGGGGGAACCAGGTAGCTAAACTACTTCAGAGGAAAGCACAGAAAAATTGAATGCTGTTTCTCCAGATTAGCTTGAAGTGGAAAAAGCAAGCAAAAATGTTCCAAGATCACAATCCCAAGCACTCTATGGGCTGGCACAAGCCCCTTGCACTGGCTAAGGAGTGTCACAAATGTGCTGTAAGACATGCCATGGGGTTACCCTACTGGATGAAGGAAAACCCCATCTCCATCCCCATCTCTTACCTAGACAGGTGAGCTTGACTGGCAACCACATGGGCACATGCCACTCTCAGCAGGAGGGCTGGCTAGGAGCTGTTGTCTTCCGAAGGTTGCTGACATGAAGAAAGATCAAACTTGCACATCTAGATTTTTGGGAATGGCATTTCAAATGAAGAACCCTGGAGAAGCATCCCAGAATAATGGCTATTACATCTGGGATGCCAGGCAGTCTCTTTGGGATGCTACAGCATATGGAGCTGATTTATACTGTGTCTGGCTATTGATATTTCCAGGCCAGTAGTGTCTGCTCTAACTGGCAATGGTCATCCAAGTATTCAGGTAAGAGGTTTCCCCACTCTTGCTGCCTAAGGTCCTGAATCAGGGAGCAACAACTCAAGTGAGGGATTTGAATCAGCCTAAGTTGCTTGTTCTAGGGGACCTCACTGGAGAAATCAGAGAATAGACAAAGGGCTTTCAATGTCAACATGGCTCCAAGCCAGAGTTTCTCTCCTTTGAGTTCCTTGCAAATTCCCTTTAGAGGTAGGGTTCTGCAAGTCATTAAGAACCATTTAAAATTGAAGGTCTTGATGAGGGAATTGCCTGCAATAGAGAATTGGTAGCTGGAGAAAGATCAAAGCTCTCTCTCCCACCCACCAATTCTCTCCTGCAAAAACACCCCCCCACCACCACCACCACATTAGCATGTCAACCAAAAGACAGTTTCGAAACTGTTTTCTCCTGTAACTTTTAGTGATGCCTTCAGCTAAGTTCTGGACCTTGTTGGTTCAACTTCTCTCTTTCCTAAAGTCCTGGGAAAACCTGACCTCCAAATTAGCCTTGCTATCTAGAGCTTGTGCCTGCTACAGGACTCCACAGATAAATCTGGAGGATTTTGAAGTGCACTAGCCACACATGCACTTGTAGGCTTTGCCACACATGCAAGGGGACCTCTAGTATGTCCCTTAGGACAATTATGTCATGGCCCAAGATGTGCCAGACACCTCTGCACATACATGACTAACAGTGAAAGCCTATAATGTTTACTCAGAAGGAAGTTCCACTATGTTTGGAGTTTACTCCCAAGTGATTGTATATAGCACTGGTTCTCAAACTCTCTGGGAGAGTTTGAAAGCCACTAAGTCTTTGCTGAAGGCAGCAGGGGTGGGGGGAAGGCAGAGATGCGATGTTTAGCATCACACCGCTGATTTGGGCTGCCATTCACCCCTGCCTGCAACAGGGTTCAGCAGAGTCCCCCAGAAGACAATTGCAACCACTTCTGGTTTTACAATCATGAAACAGGAAGTGGTCAAGATTGTCTTCTGGAGGGCTCTGCGCTGCATGGGGAGCCCTGCTGAGGCTCCCCCAACCCCTGGGAGGCTGCTGCAGGCAGGGGTGAGTGGCAGCATGCCCCTGTGCCCAGATCAGAGGTGCAATGCTGAGCATTTGCCTTCCCCCTGCCCCTCCCCTTAAGGGAGAACTACCCTGGGCTCTCAGGCTGGGGCGTCGTGATGCCCCAGTCTGAAAACCACTAGTATATAGGATTGCAGTCTAAGGCTAGCATGTCCTACAAGACTCATAGAATGAGTGCCTCCAGGGACTCACAGCAAACTACAGCAGCCAATCCTTGCCTTCCATGGCTCTTCTGGTATCTACTGGATTTCATAATCAATTGAATCAGCTTTGAGAAATCCAGTTCAACTGGATTTCTTCTAAAGTGGAGGGGGGAGAGGGTTTTTAACTGAGGCTTCTAACACAATGTGATTGGCACTTAAGAAACACACTGCAGAAGTGCCCCTATTTATGAACACATTTCGTTCTAGGGATCTGTTTGTAAGTAGTTTTGTTCTTAAGTACAATGCCCTCTCACTGTGGTTGTCTGTTTCACTAGGGATGCTGTAAGTGTTCTGGATTTCACTCACCATGTGGAATTCACTCCCTTGTCAGTATCACTCCCTGGGCCTCTGTTTCACTCCCAAGGCTGCCTGTGCTGTCAATTTCACTTGACCCTGAATGCTCCTGAGTGGCTTCCTACTTAAGCAGCATCAGCTGCAAACCAGAAGTCAGGGCTGACAGTGTTGCTTGTAAGTTTTTCAGTAGGGAAGCTTCTGTACCCATAACAATCAGCAATACCAGTCAGAACCACTTTACTCAAATCCTTTTGGGGGGAGCTGATTAAGATATGCAAGATAAACTCAACAAGATTTTTTTAAAAAACCTGTTTACAATGCAGTCAGCATCATCACTACTCTGAACATGTCACAGCATAGACCAAAAGAACCGCAGGGATCTTTCAGTCAAGATTTTGACAATGTGGGAGAAGAGGGAAAGAATGGAAGAAGCAAGGGTAACAAGAGATGGACAAGTGCTAGTACAGATGGATGGTGGTTGCAGTGATAGAGATAACAGGAAACCAAAGCGTATAATTTGGCCAACAGAAGCTACAAGACAGCCCTACAGGAAGCTTCAGTTTGTGTTGCCATGTGAGAGGTTCATGCCAGTAATTACCTGAGGTGCACTGTAAACAAAAATGTGGATGGCTGTGTACCAATGAAGACTTTGATGGCAACTGCAGCCAACCTCACAATCACATTGGGCTGACCTTGTGTTATTAAGGCCCAAATCCTAACTCACTTTCCAGCACTGACATAGCTGTGTCAATGGGATGTGTGCTGAATCCTGCAGTTGCGGGGCACTCACAGAGGCCTCCTCAAAGTAAGAGAATGTTTGTTCCCTTACCTAGGAGCTGCATTGCCCTTATGTGAGTGCTCGAAAGTGGGTTAGGATTATGCCGTAAATCATTCAGCCCATCCATCATCAATCACAGCACCTACAATTTTTTTCTGCATCAGGAATCTCATATGCGACTTGCTAACACAGATTATTCCCAGAAAATAATTGTGTTTAATGGGTATATATTTTGGTTCATGAGCATCTGAGACCACGGGGGACTGCATTTCAGCACATTTATCTACATAATTTCCCTTTGCATTTTTTGTTTCCCTTTTACCTTTGTGCTATCATCATTTCCTCTCTTCCTAATAGCAGTATTTTCCACAAGATTCAACTAGCAAATAAAACGTAAGATCTAGTGGAACTAAAAATCTGTGATTAGTAATGGAACTGTTATTCCTGGTGATCTCTATGATTACAAATCTTGATTCCACAGATAATTATCCTAGGCATTGGCATACATTTAGGTAAACTTGAGATCTTTAAAAGTACATCTTGTTGAAGTGATTTGATTACTACTGCCCTTCAGTGTCATATGACCTCTGAAGTATACTTGCTAGCACTTTATATTTAAATATCCTGTAGGGACTTCAGCAAGGAAAAGTGATGAATAATTCTATACAATATCCGAGAGAAACAAGGACTACCTCTTAAAGTCTAGAGCCTACGTCAGCCTTTTCTAATATAGATAATCTGCTTGACAGAAAGTCTAAGGAGACTCTTAAAGCAGTATGTCAAGTAAACAATGCCGCCTAGTGGCAAAAAAAATCCAAACACCTATATTTCATCCATTTGCATCTGTTTCATGCAATCGTAGGCATACCTTCTGAGGCATGCTTTCTCAGCATACTTTCTGGGTGTAAATTCCATTGACTGTAACCCCCTCCTTTCCCAGAAAAGGATGAACTCTGATGGGTTACTGACTGGCTCTTCCTCCCTTCTTTTTCTTCCCCTTGCAGAAGTTGAGGATCAGAGACTGACACGGAACCCTGGCCTACCTGGAACACCTGAGCAAACTGAAAGACAGATACCCAAACTCTTACGTCAATTGTCCTCTGGTACAGCAGCGTCCACACTGACAAACAGTATACTCCAACTGTGAAGAGTCTTAGATGAACATTCAACCCTCAGTCTTACAAGTCAGCAGATAGCAAATATTCAAGCAATCAGCAAATACCCAGAGACAATTTGATACCAAAATTCACACAGGAGAATTTTTGATTGCAAATTTCTTTTGACTCTAGAGAAGCTGGCATTCTCTTGCCACTGCTACAATATAGAAACGATGCCTTGTTTCAGGCCAGTATCCTCAAATTCAGCAAGGAACTAACATGTAAACCAGAGCTTGAAAACATTCATACCTGTGGATTTTGCACAAGCAAGCTGGCCATGTGTGATTCTGAAAAATTTTCTTATATGAAGCAAATCACTTCCACAGGTTATTACAGCCAGCTCCTTATTTAAAATTGAAGTGCGTGTCCATGGACCTACTCATAAAGATATATGAAGTAACATACTGCCTGAAGACATTTAGCTAGATAATTTCATTAATCTCTAAAAGCCAGAACCAGCAGATGCAGAAGTTTACAGGTCATAAACCTCAAATGGTCACAATGAAGCCTTTTCACACACTATATAATCAAGGTGTAAAGTCCCAGTGACTGGCTATCGTTGAGGTGAAGAACCAAGTTTAAAAAAAAAAAAGTCTGAAAGATTTGTAAACTGAAATGAATACGTTCAGTGCCTGCAATAATACCAAGTATAAGCACCAGAAATGAACTCCAGGAGGCCCATCTGCAGTCCTCGTAAATGTATACATTATTTACTGATTTCAAAGCAATGGTTTTAGACCACTCCATTCAGGTGAAATGGACTGCTGATTCATCCCAGGGTTGCAGTTCATACTTGCACTGTAGCTAATAAAGGCCTTTTGGAAACATATCCTTCACTCACCACAAAGCGAAAAACAGCTGAGCCTGAGACACTGGTTAGAAAGCATACCTGCCCATATTAAAGAAAGGGTTTTTCCCAGGTTGATGGATGAGATTAGCCTGTTTCTGGTTCACACTTGCACATTTACATGCTTTTCACTTGATCAATGCAACATCAGGTGGAGATTTACATGTGTAAAAGGGCCATCATACACCAAACACTGAGCAAAGTATGACAGGAGAATGGAGAGTAATAAATAGTTCCTGTGTTTCTTCCCCAATGTCTAGTGCAGGGGTGCCAAACCCCGGCCCTGGGGCCACTTGCAGCCCTTGAGGCCTCTCAATGCGGCCCTCAGGGAGCCCCCAATCTCTACCTCCGGAGATTTGTTGAAGCCCACACTGGCCCGACTGGCTCTCAGTGTGAGGGTGACTGTTTGACCTCTCGCATGAGCTGTGGAATGAAAAATCCCTCCACTGCTTGCTGTTTCACATCTGTGATGCAGTAGCGGCAGCAAAGGAAAGGCCAGCCTTGCTTTGTGCAAGGCCTTTTATAGGCTTTGAGCTATTGCAAGACCTTCATTCATTCATATAAGTTCAACTTTAATATATTCATTTATGTAAACTTATGTAAATGTATTCAAATTTTTAATGTAAATTAATTCTTTCCCCCCCAGCCCCCGACACAGTGTCAGAGAGACGATGTGGCCCTCCTGCCAAAAACTTTGGACACCCCTGGTCTAGGGTACTCCTGTCCATATTTTCTTAGTGCCGGAATTCTAAGGCTTATATCATACACAGACACTTGTTAACAAAAATCAAAATTAATTCATCATTTTGGAGAAAATAATGGAAATGGCATTGAGCAACGGCATTGTTAAAACAGGAGTTCAAAAAATAAGAAGATTGCTGGGGAGGTTAGCTACATTACAAATACTACTAGAAATGGAAGAGAGAGGTAAAAGAAAGGGGTGATAGTAGTGCTTGAAGATCACTCAAGCTGCATATCAACATAGAACCTTGTTATCTGGAATCTTGTTCCAACATAGAATCTTGTTATCTGGTGTGCTCCCTGGGGCATTTGGTGGGCCGCTGTGAGATACAGGAAGCTGGACTAGATGGGCCTATGGCCTGATCCAGTGGGGCTGTTCTTATGTTCTTATGTTCTTAACCCCTCCTGCCAATTTTGTACAGTAAATTCAGAGACTCTCAAACACTTTGGAGAACTGGAAACTGTTAAAAGATCAGAGAGTAACCATTTAACAAATACCCATTATTTTAGCTCTAGGGAGTGCAAATCACATTTTCACAGACAGTGGAGAATATCTGCCCCAAATATAAAAACAGGTTTCTGAACAGTTATCATGGAAATGCAAAGGAAAAAGAAAAAGAAGTGGCAATTAGATGTACAAGATGCAGGACAATAGGCCAGCAGGACAGAAGGGGATAAGGATCAAAATGGCACAGCATTGTGTGCAAACAGCAACCCAGTCAGCTTTTTGAACTGGTAACAGTGATGGCCCTGGTAGCAAACTGGTCATAAGGTATTTGAGCAAAGAACTGAATAAAGCAATAGCCCCAACAGGAGGCAGGAGGTCTGGTCTAGAGGGTAGAGCCTCCGTCTGCCTGAAGATAACATCCGCAGGTCGCCAGTTCGAGGCCACCGGCACCGTGCGACCTTGAAGCAGCTGACAAGCTGAAGCCGAGCTATTCCATCTGCTCTGAGCGTGGGAGGATGGAGGCCAGAATGTGAAGCCAGATCGGAATGAAACACCTGAATGTAGTGGTTCTTGAAAGAAAGAACCTTCTTTCAGTTGTAAAAATCCCTATTTAATAAGGGATTTAATAAGCCTGCCTATGTAAACCGCCTTGAATAAAGTCTTGAATAAAGACCAAGAAAGGCGGTATATAAATACCTGGAAAAAAAACCAACAGCAAGACAAGTCAGTCAGACTTTTGAATACTACTTAGGACCTAACATAACATGTGAGTGAACCATTTGCAAATGTATAAACATTTATCAGTATATTGCCTTAATCTGCCACCCTGCAATTTTGCTGTTCACCACATCCCTGCACCAGCCAGCTAAGTAGCTCAATGACACCATCATCCCAACATGAGCACCCCACATCACTGTTCTCCACCAAACCATCACCACCAGTGGTTCTAAACTGTCTAGGCTGAGAGCAGAACTACTCTGTTCAAAGCATCCTACCATCCGACCAGTTTAGAACCGGCAGCAGAAAAGGAGGAGGAGATAGGGGAACCTTTTCCAGAATTGTAAGCACTTTCTCCAGTTCTGCCATCTCCTTCTTTGGCAGAGACACTGAAGACAGAGCTAACACTCCCTCTATCCCATGCACTCTCCAAGGAGAGGATGGGACATGGTTGGTGGGGTGACAGTTGGGTGTGCGGTGCAAGATACCCTGTGCTACTTTGCCATTTTCCCAGCCCACTGCTTGAAGCAGCACAGCCTCAGTGCTGTGCTGCCCATGTGAAATCCCACCCTTGCAAAAATTACTGTTTTTGCAAATAAGTGTCCCAGACAGGCAAACAGCACTGCATTAATGTTTTGAAGAAACAAATGGGGATGTGGGGAGAACGCATCCTTAACATTCTCCTCACCTGAGGTTCCTGGCCAAAAGAAGCAGAAGCTTAATACTTAAACTGCCTCTATTCAGAGCCATTGTGCGTGAGATGATGTTCAGTGATATACATTGTACATTCTGTGTACAGTACGCTTTGAGTTGGTTTGCACCAATCAAGAAGTTAGGAGGGAACAAAATATTTTGGAATAGAATGAGGAAGGGGGTGCAGCCTAACCACAGTGATTTGCCACTGTGCTGCGTGAGAAAAAGCAGATATTTCTCATTAATAATGAGGTGGTTGGAAGAGAAGGAGCACACACACATACGTTCCTTTTTCTTCTTACAGAAATGAAGGTGTCAGGCTTGGTCACAACACCTTCATTGTTGCCAATGAAACCATTATTCATAGTCCATGAGACGCATAATTTAACCTGCATCAGGGTTTTCTTTTTGCTAACTTTTGACCTGCTAGACCGAATAATGTTCACAGATTTTTGTTTTTGTTTTTAATAAAAACCAACTCGCCTATTCCTCTTCCTTTACTTTGACCACCCAAAGCCTCTGGGACAGGACAAAATATAAATCAAAATAAATGAGAAAATAATAGGATGCACTTTGCAATTTCTGGGAAATTCACACACATATCTTGCCAAGTAGGAATGCAGAGAGCCTCCAACTGGGTCTGTCCTTTCCAATGCAAGAGAGAAATGAGAGAGTTTTGTAAGGTGAAAAGACTATTGGTTACAAAGCACATAAGACTCAGCAAAAATGAGCAGTTGCTATTCGGCCAGACCAGGGGGCAGCAGGTATCAGTGTTGAACCATATGCAAGATCAGGCCCAACAGATGTTATGTTTCACCCAACAGGTGAAACAAAGTGCAGTTGAGCACACCTGATATTCCCTGTCTTCTTGACCTGTTACAACAACGCACCCTAGACCTGCAAGCCTTTCCCTGATTTCCTGTTCCCACCATTCCTACTGCCTGCTTCCTTTTTTGTTTCAGTCACCTCCATCCTCTATTGCCTTTCAGGAACTGACCCTGGGTAGCTTCCACCAGAGCAAGGCCATCATAAGAAGGAAATTCTGGATGCCATCCCTTAGACTAGTTCTCATTTGGTTCCTTGGTCAGATGTTGTGACCCAGTTATTAGATTAGAGAAGGCCTGTGAAGATCCAGGTTCCTCAGCTCTCCCCCTAAGAGGTCCTGGATTTATGAGATAGTGAAGTTGTGCACAGGGCCCCTCTGGTACACGATAGGTAGGTAGATGTCTCATTAGTGTATCAGCCATGACATCCGTAGACAAACACTGAGTTACATCATCCGCTGAAAACAACTAGGATGATTCAGACCACAAGTCCACCTAGTCCAGTAAACTGTTTCCCACAGAGACCAAGCAAATACTTTTGGAAAGCTCACAAGCAGGACATAAAGGTAATAACCCTTTCCTTCCATATGGACTCTGAGCATAAGTCCATAGAGACATCAGGCCTAATAGCTAATGATAGATCTGTCCTTCATGATCTGACGCAGTCACCACATAGTCAGGCTTTGTATGGTTTAATACATTGCACATTTTATTAAATATGTAATGACACAGCTTGTAATTTCCCTATCCAACATGCATTAATATTTTGTGATTATCAGGCCCTGTTCAATCACGTATCGTACTATTATCAGTAATTTAATTGACTTATGGATTCCAAAACATCCTTCTATTTGAATGTCTGGAACTGATGCAGGAGAATTAGAATTGGCAGGAGAAAAATAGAGAAGTCATTTTATTTATTTATTTAATTGCCAAATAAATTGTGACATATTTTCGCTAAGAAATGCTACTTAGGGCGCAATCCAAACCTGCGCTGGAGCAGGCAAGCCAGGAGGCTTGCGCTGTATCCAACACAGGTTCATTGGGTGCAGCAGCTCAGCCACAGGCAAAGGGAAGCTTTGGCTTATCCCTTACCCCTGGATAAGGGCTGCGTGCCCCAATCGGTCTCCTTGAAACTGCGCCACCTCTGGAGGTGGCGCAAGTCCGAGGACAGTGGAGCAGCTGGAAGCTGCTCTGTTCTCTCCGGGGACAGAGGTTAGGATCTGGCATAACTGCCGGGTCCCAGCCCTGACCCCAGCTCTCCGCGCGCCCACCCCTGGGGCTGCCCATCGCCCGCCCTCCCCTCGCCCAGAAACGCCCCCTCCCGCCCCCTCCACGCCTACCTTTGCCGCTTGTGTTGGCACAAGCATGCTGACACAAGCAGTGGCGTGGGAGCCACCGTGGAGGCTTCTGTCTGCCTCCGCGCGTCAGCGCATCTAAATGCGCCAACGCGGCTCCCACCCACGGAGGCACAAACGTGCTTTACGGCACATTTGTGACCCTCCAGGGCCTCCTATGCTGGCATAACTGCCTGTTAGGATTGCGCCCTTAGCAAAATAAGTCATTAATGGCCCAATCCCGAAGGGGCCAGGTGTCAGCCGAACATATGTTCCACTGGCGCTGACTGCGGTAAAACAAATGGCGCCAGGTGTAAAAGGTGCTCCGGCATTGCACGAGACTTCTACTGCTAAATGTTGCCTGGGTATTTTCAACAAAATATAAGAAGGAAACCATTTATCTTGATAGAGATGATAAATAACTTGGTGGAACAATTTATTTTGCTTGTGTTCTACATGTATCCTATAAAATGCCATGTAAAGTTATGGCACTGCTGTTTTACTGGAGCACACTTTTCAAAAGCCAAGAACTGGAGCCCAATTAATCACAAAATATTCAGTAACACAGAAAAGTAGCTGAATGAAATTAGGATTGTTTTCATTAAAATCAGTCATCATCCTGTGCTCTGTCTATTCACAACTGCAGCTAAGCACGACTGCAGTGCAATCCTGTGCATGACTATTCAGAAATAAGCTCCATTGTATTCAATGCAAGTTACTTCCAGGTAAGTGTGTATAAGATTCCAGCCATTTGTAGACAGGCATTTTGCACGGTAAAGCTACAGAGAAATGATAATTCTGTAAAGAATCAAAGACTGTTTGAAAGTGAATATGCTTACACTATGAATGCTCACCCCCCTTTGACCTCTGGTCAAACAGGTTTGTTAGGTTTTTGTAAAGCTTCAATAACCTGTTTTATCTGAGGTGACAGTGGGACAAAAGAAGTGTGTGTGCATGCCATGGAAAGCACTGTTTTCAACCACTTTCATTTCTCTGTTTCCTGACTCCTGTACAACATAAGCAAAAAGTAAACAGGGAGTTCTATGCCCCAAGGAGCTTACAAACGATTTCCACAGTAGTACAATCAAAACACGAGTAGAGGGAAGAAGTGGGGGAAAATGTGAAAGAAAGCACACTTTGAAAACTTTTTAAAAATGTATACACTGTTCCGGTATTTCCCCTGTACCCACGGGGGATACATTCCAGCCCTCCCATCGCGCATACAGAAACAGCAGATAAGAGATAACCCTATCTTCTTGCCACCCCCCACAGTCCACACCCATTAACTTTGTTTTTCCTCTTCCAGGTGGTGCCAAGGAAGCTTCCTGTGTCCCTCTAGCGTTCAGGCTGCCTACCTGCCTTGTCTTTTTATACGCTTGCCTGCTTATAGTGTTGTGTTATGTCTCTTCCTTGCTTGTCTGGCATCACCAGTAAGAAGAAAAGCAAAGGTAATGTACACAGGGGGTGATGGCACAGAGAACCATATGAAACTGGTGCAGAGAACCAGTTATCAAACTGGATAAGTGGATAACTGCATCCATGAATACTAGATATGGAGGATGCCAGTACTGTTTAATTAAAACATATTTCCATCTTCTTATCACTATTATTATTATTGTCAGTATTTATATACCACTTTTCAACAAACAGCTTCACAGAGCAGTTTACAGATAATTAGCACTAAACATGTTTTTACTGCCAGTAACGCTAGGACCTGAGTGGAACATGAAATGAATAGGAAAATTATACTGTTGGCATAAGCTTCTGAGCCTCTAAGAGGGCTACCACTTGGTTTCCAGCAGGGGCAAGTTGGAGATCTCAAAGCAACGTTACCTGACCATATGAAGCTACCACCAGCTAGATGTGCTTGCTGGCCTATCAAGCCCAATATTGTCTGACAGTGAGTTTCAAGCAGAGATGCCAGAGACTGTACCTAGAAGCTTTGGCACGTGGGATGTGCTTTATCCCTCGAACTACTTTATCCATTGAACTTTATCCATTGAACTACTCAGTGCCCCTCCAAATTGCAATTGTGGCGGCAGGAAGCTTTCCATTCCAAAAACCAGTGGGAGAGCATTTCAGTCTCCCACACCATTCTGTTGCAGATCTTATGATGACAATCCGCCAACAGAAAAACTTTAAAGGAAAATCAGATCAAGAAAAAGCGGAATTAAAATTTATATGAGACCATATCACAGGAAAGGGTGTCAATAGTGATATGGGTTTCTTATTGCATTATATAGTTAATTTAACATTGTTCGGAGGTTGTAACTAATTGTGAGCTGTTCACCAATGCAATCTTGCACCAATGCTTTTAAGCTTGTTACAAAGATCAGCCTGTTTCATTTCCTCTTGCAAAGTCAATATTCGCTTTCCAATCATTTTTTCTACCCCTTGTATCCTGCATCCCATGAAGTGGAGAGTAGTACACAGAAATTTACACCGAAATGAACCTGTTCATCTTTCAGGTTTCACGAGCCTCTTTGTAGCTTTTGCTATTACAACTAACATGGCTACCCTCTGGAAATTATATGGAAACGACAACGTATTGCAGCAACTTTTGAAAAGAGACACTCCACTCTCCAGTGATATATTTCAGTGTGTGTTTCGAATGCAATGAGTTGTGTTAGGCTGTGTGGGTCAGGTGTTCCATAATTGTGAATGTTACTGATACGCTTAGTGGATGAACTGTAGCTAGTAAAGTAAAACAGACGTCTCAGTTTCTTCAGCGAGCTGGCAAAAGAAGAGCCTGAAGATTCTAAGCTCATGCTTTCGTTGGTTGGGGGAACAGATGCTCAGTGATAGAACATCTGTTTTGCATGCAGAAACTCCCACGTTCAATCCCTGGTGCTTCTTGGGCAGAAAAAGCATCCTCTTTGAAACTCAGGAGAGCTGCCACCAGCTTTCCTAACAATACTGACCTAAATGAACTAATGAACTAACAATACTGACCTAGATGGACCAATGGTCAGACCAGGCAGTTTCCAATGATCTTCTTAAAGGCCACCACTGTACTTAGTACTATTTTCTCACAAGTAAGCCAGCCTTGTAAAAAATCACTCTAAGGCCCAAACGCTAACCGACTTTCCTACACTGACATAGCTGTGCCAATGGAGCGTATGGTACCTCCTGCAGTTGGGTGGCAGTCATGGAGGCCTCCTCAAGGCCTCTTTGTTCCCTTACCTTGGAGCTTCGTTGTCCTTAACTTTGTGCTGGAAAGTTAGGACTGACCCTTCCTACCACTCCAGAAAGTGGGAATATGAAATTATCATATGAAACAGTACATATCAGTACCGTTTGAGATCTCTCTCTCTTATTGGCCTCCCGACCACATCAAATTCTCTCCCAGCATGCTTAATGTTTGTTGCCTTCCTTCTCTTGTCAAGCAATCATAAAGGCACTCAGCTGAAACTCAGAATAAGTGGATCCTATTAGTTGACATGCCATTATAGTTAATGGTGCCACTTGCTTGTGAAAGCATAGCTGACAAAATAGAAAATGGCAGCACAGATACCAAGGATAGGGCGACAAGGGACTTCCAAGGTCCATGGACGGAAGGAGCTTAGATTTAACAGGTTCCTCCCGGACAGCACACAAATGGGAAGGCCACCTCTGGCAAACAGGGCAAGCCAAGACATTCTGCTGCCTAAAGTAGAGGATAAGATGGTGCCCCCTCCTATAGAAAAACAACATAAAATAATAGATGACTATGTTGGTCCACAAGAAGAAATGCCCACAATTCTTGCTCCGAACTGACCACTCCATGCTGCTATGGCTTCAGATCTGCAAGGGAGCCAACCTTAAGCTCATGAGATGGTCAGGCTTTATAGGACTAAGACTTTGCGATCCAGTGTATTGCCAGGAAGGAGAGAATTGTTGTTGATGCCCTTTCCCACTAAGGCTGCTTGATTTAAGAGCTCTGCACTATGAACCTTTCATTCCTTTTTTCCCCTGATACATTTTTTTCTTTCCTAGGAGCCTCTGATAATTTGTCTCCTCTAATTATATGTATGTTCTTCTTCCCCATTCAGTTGCTGATTCAATAAAGGATCCTGGATCCTTTTCCTGGATAGGCTCCCACAATGAAAGAAAATTCAAGGCCTAACCACATCATTGCACAAAAGGAATTTCAGCAGGTGCAACTTGTCATCTCACATCTCAAGAAGGAAACAATCACTGTTGGCAGTCTTTGCCCCAATTCCTTCTTCTATGCAACTATTGTCTGACCAAATCAAACTCTGTCCAGGAGCAAATTACCCTGAACAGGAATGAGGAGAGACTCACGGTTTCTACTTCATTTTTCCCCCCAATGCAGAGGTCAACCAACTAAAGCCAGGTGCAAAACATCTGGGTTAGGGGGCAGACTCTAGACTTAGACTCAATGAATCTCTTAAAAAGTCCTGAGCCTCTCTGAGTTTATGCTGAGCTCCCAAATTTGTTTTCATTACCAGAATTGAGCTCTTACAGGAATATTCACTCCTGATTTCCCTCCAAGCTTTCAGCAGCCAAATTTAAGGGCAGGGAAGTTTTTTGTCTTACTGCTATTGTTAAACCACTGGGAATCAGAAACACTTGCTGTGAATGCTCAGCTCCATATATCTCCTGCCCAACCTTACCTTTCCTGCGTCTTGCTCTACTACAGCACCACATCTTAGCACACTCACTAGCCAAACACTCCTGAACACTACCCAAACACTCCTGGGTTTGTCTATGTTTATGCAAACTGGGCCTGTAATCCAATAAAATCAGTTGCTCAGGCAGTCTTCAGCAGGAGATTAACAAAGAGAAGTTGCTGAAGTCTGGCAGAGTTGTTGAACCTATAATACTAATCAGAAGCTCAGTGGTTCCCTCTTAAGCTTAAGAAAGATGCAAGCATTACTCCCACCCCCGCAAAACACAGTGGAGATTTTTTTCAGTATTCCTACTGTGGTTTGTTTTTAATATTCAAACCATCCAGCAATAATGCTATTACATTTTATCCTTTTTGGTGCAAATCTAAGGGCTAAAAACTTTATTAGACGAAAGAGATGAAATTGGTCGACAGACCAAAAATGTACAGTGTTTCAATGTCAAACACATATGACTATATTTTGTGTTTTTTTTATTACATCCATTTGGACAGAAGAGGGGAATCCACAGGCCACTAAAGAAAAGGACTTCCCTCCCTACCCACTACACATCTGATGGGGTAGAACCTAAGCAGGACCTCAGAGACTGATCTCAACAAGCGGGCAGATTGACATGGGAAGATGTGGTTCCTTGAGGTATGCTGGACCTAAACTATTTAGGGGAGGAGTGTCAAACCTGTTTCATACTGTTGGCCAAATAGCATTCATGGGTGGCCTGCTGAGGGCTGGAAGTGATGTCATAAAGCAGGTGATGATCAGAAATAAGCACATTTTTTCTCACTTGGAAACTCATTAATTGCAAATGACAGAAGAATAAAAATATGTAAATCTTGATCATATTTGCAAGATATGGGGAGTATCACATGGGTTGCCCTTTCAGCAGTGCAACTTATGCTGAGGTGTCACTTCACATCTTAAGTGAGATGGTGATCTCCTTGCCACAGGATGTGGTGATGGCGTCTAGCCTGGACGCCTTTAAAAGGGGATTGGACAAGTTTCTGGAGGAAAAATCCATTACAGGGCACAAGCCATGATGTGTATGCGCAACCTCCTGATTTTAGAAATGGGCTGTGTCAGAATGCCAGATGCAAGGGAGGGCACCAGGATGAGGTCTCTTGTTATCTGGTGTGCTCCCTGGGGCATTTGGTGGGCCGCTGTGAGATACAGGAAGCTGGACTAGATGGGCCTATGGCCTGATCCAGTGGGGCTGTTCTTATGTTCTTAAGTGATGCCTTGGCAAAAGTGGCACTGATGAAAGGGTAGCCCATATGATAATTGAGCTCTACTAGCACCTCAGCAGCATCTACCTTTTTCACCTCTCTTGGTCTGCCTCTTTCCCCAAACCTTTCCTTGCCTTCTGAGCTTTCCTTCCATCTCTTCCTGCCAGTGCCTCAGCAGAAGGGACACTGCTGAAAGGGCAGTGCTCTGAGAGCTCAATTATCAGGTGCACTTCCCTTTTAGCAGTGACACATCAGCAGAAATGGTGCTGTGGAAAGGGTGGCCCACGTAATAATTGGGCTTTCCCAGAGCTGCCCTTTCCACATCTCCACTTCTGCTTGATGAGTCTCTTTGCAGCTCAGCAGCTGATGGTCGGGCTGAGAGCTCAATTGTCACATGGGCCAGGTAAAGGACTTCTCTGGACCGGTATTCAACCAGCACCTTGAATTGACTCCAGAAATAGATTGGCCCCCAGCCAGTGAAATTTTTTCAGCACTGGAGAAATGTGCTCCATATTCCTGGTCCCAGTGAGCAACCTAGCCTCTGTATTGTGTATGGTGTATTTTGTACCTTTGCCAGTGTCTCAGTTTGGGAGAAAATAGTGGAGGTGCTTAACAGTGTTTGTGTGGGAAGGGGGCTTTCATTTGCTAGAGGGTTAGCTGAGATTTCAGGGCTGGATTTGGGCCCCTACATCTCTAGTTGCCTGTCTCCTCTCCAATGTCAGACCTTGCAGCAGCCCAAGACACTGAACAGAAGGATTTCTCTTTCTGTGCTAAAAAACAGTACACTTTCTCCAGAAAAAAGCTCTCCTCCGCAAACATACTTATATTTAGGACTTGGATCTATTCTTTTTCACACACACACACTTTAAAGAAATGATTCAGAGCTTTAACATTCTCTACAAGGAAGGAGTCTGCAAGCAGCGGTGCATTTTAAACAATCTGAATCCTGAGCTGGAGCTTAATGTTAAATGCCTTGATTCATCTCTATTTATTTTGTTAAGCAGTGAGCAAGCAGAAAATCTAGCAGCTGAATTGATGTGGTTGAAAGACTCCTGGCAGGCCATCCATCAGGCACATATTGATTAGCACCAGTGTAGCAACCATTTTGCCCAGCAAGCTTTTATACTTTACCCTGAGAACTCCTCTTGGAGTAAATTGGCTATACGAATATTTTGTATGCTGTAGGACCAAGTCCAAAGTTGACTTTTGCTTCCCTGGGTGCAAAGGAGGAGGGTGAGGGTGGCAGAAGGGGGGATAGACAGAGTATTACTGAATAGTCATACTGTACACATGCAACAGAACGCTTTCCACATGTGCTGCCTCCAACGCATTCTCGGCATCACCTGGCAGGACAAAGTTCCAAACAACACAGTCCTGGAATGTGCTGGAATCCCTAGCATGTATGCACTGCTGAAACAGAGACGCCTGCGTTGGCTAGGTCATGTCGTGAGAACGGATGATGGCCAGGTCCCAAAGGATCTCCTCTATGGAGAACTTGTGCAAGGAAAGCACCCTACAGGTAGACCACAGCTGCGATACAAGGACATCTGCAAGAGGGATCTGAAGGCCTTAGGAGTGGACCTCAACAGGTGGGAAACCCTGGCCTCTGAGCAGCCCGCTTGGAGGCAGGCTGTGCAGCATGGCCTTTCCTAGTTTGAAGAGACACTTGGCCAACAGTCTGAGGCTAAGAGGCAAAGAAGAAAGGCCCATAGCCAGGAAGACAGACCAGGGACAGACTGCACTTGCTCCTGGTGTGGAAGGGATTGTCACTCCCAAATTGGCCTTTTCAGCCACACTAGACGCTGTTCCAGAACCACCTTTCAGAGCGCGATACCATAGTCTTTCGAGACTGAAGGTTGCCTACATACTATACACATGCAATCACATAATGTGTGGCCTGATCTCCTAACATTGACTGAGAGCACTGCAGTGACTAGGCCATTCAGTTGCCAAGCAGTGCACCAACAGAATTTTCTGAGTTCAATGCAAAGTATATTCAGTGTCCCTCCCTCTACTCTATAAGCCTGATCTAAAGCATCCATGTCAAGACTGCAGCTGGTCTTGAACTGGTGACCTGAGGAGTATGAGGTGAGAAGTCATTCTGCACTCTACCACCACAGGAGGAAACTTCAACAGGACCAAGCAAAGAACCCTCTTTGTGCGAATAGGCCAGAGGTGAAACTGACTCTTGAAAAATCTTCAAGCCACCACAAGTCTGAACAACTAAGGCTGCAATCCCATTCACGCTTTCCCGGGAGCAAACCCCATTGTACTCAGCTGGACTTAATTCTGAGGAGACATGCATATGATTGCTCTGGAAGAGCTCTACTCTTGTATTCACACTGCTTGTTTGCCACATGGTCAGGGCTGGCCCATCCATGAGGACAACTGAGGCAGTTGCCTCAGGCAGCAGATTGGTGGGGGCATCCCATCTTCACTGACCTACATAAGCCACATCTAAAACCATCTAGTACCTTCTTTATCCCAAGCCATTAAAGGTCATCCCAAATACAAGGGGCTTAGTAACTACCAGAATATGGTCAGACTTTGGTGGGTTTGGTGAAGACCCACAACAAAAGGGCAAGGGACTGAATCTTGCCTCCAGGCCTCTGTACCTGAAGGTATGTAAGGAGCTTGATGATGAGCCTGCAAGTCACACAAAGCCTCCAGGCAGCATTCTGAGGCCAGCAAAGGGTTCCAGTCACATTTGGAGGGTCCAAGTGGCCTAAATCCACAGATTCAAATATCCACAGATTTTGGTATCTGTGAGTGTTCTCAAAACAGAACCTCCAAGGATATGAAGAGCTGCCCTGTATTTTTCTCTGACACCTTTTTACTGCCTCTCTGCTCCTGTTTTATTCTCGGCAGCAGTCAAGCAGGGGTTGGTGGGTTGCTTCAGGGAAAAAGGTCTTCCACTTTATTTTTATAACCGCTTAACATGGATGCCTAGACCCCTTTCCCTATCATCTCTAATAGCAAAATGCTTAAAGACCAAGGCTTTCAACATGCAACAATTCAGGTGTGAATGAAGTAATCTTAGGACAATCCTCCTATTTGTATTTTGCTTTATGTTTCATGCTTAGTTTAGCCTGAGTAAATTTACCTAGGAGAGAAACAGGGGCTGTCACAGCTGTCCCAGTCTTGATATAAGTGGTGTCATTAAGTACCCCCAAGTATTGCAAGAACTGCATGTTCTCAGTCGTTCAGTAATAATAAGTTGCCATCCCCTACAGAAACTTCAAAATCTAGTGCCAACCCACTGCTAGTACTGTTGCATTTATTACAGAGTTTTGAGTATGGCAGAAGACCCTGAGGCAAGCCTGTGCTTAGCCAGTAATAACTTCTTGAGTTCCAAAACCCTACAGAAGGATTCAGGGCAAACGCTTATAGTTGTTCAGTCAATGCTAAAAATTTCATCAACTCTCTTTCTCTCTCTCTGTTGGTCCTCCGATTTAACTCCATTGACTACATCCATAACCCCTGCCTGCGAGCAACATGTATATCAGGGATGTGCGGTCCGAGGTGCATGGTCTCAGGGGGACTCTGCCTCCCCTCCCCTCCCCTCTTCTCCAATGAAAATAGCATCAGAGCCTTATGTGTCTCCAATGAAAGCAGCCTCACATACAGGGAGAGAGAGACTAGAGTTTGCAGCAAGGACAGCTCAGCTTCCCCTGTGATTGCGCAGGCTCTGGGATAGCCCCTTGAGTGCCTTGCAGTGTGACATCATGTCAACACCATACTTCTGGGTCTGCCTCCTCCGTTTTGGACCTCACCACACATCACTGGTGTCTATTGCATCTATGTGGAATGATGCAATATACCAGAAAGCATTTCTACTGAAGAAAGGGCAGGAACACATAATATATATCCCCCCCCCCACTTTCCCGAGCCCTGTGCTGAGTACAAAGTCTGAGAGCAGTTCCTCCAGCAACAAGGAGTAACTAGAGGAATAACTAGTATGGCCTCTCTAACAAGGGAATAAGCTCTCCATGGAGTAGGCAGCAGTTACTCTCTCTACCACTCTAGAGTGGTAGCTAGTGACTCTCTCTACCACTATCTCTACCACTCTCTCTACCACTATCTCTACCACTATCTACCACTCTCTCTACCACTAGTAGAGTGGTACCTCTCACTAGTACCACTACCACTCTCTCTACCACTAGTGGTAGCTAGTGACTCTAGAGTCACTGGCAGTGACTCTCTACCACTATATCTACCACTCTCTCTACCACTATCTCCCACTAGTAGAGTGGTAACTCTCATTAGTACCACTACCACTCTCTCTACCACTAGTGGTAGCTAGTGACTCTAGAGTCACTAGCAGTGACTCTCTCTACCACTTCCCTTTCTCTCCTTCTCTTTTCTTCTTTTGCATGCTAGAATGACTGACAACCTTCACCTTAACTTGCTGGTTCACATCTTGTTACCAATGTACAAAAATATAAAGGAAATTCCTTTTTGCCTACTAATCCAAATATTCACTAACTGGGGGGGGGGAGTAGAGAGCATTTATACAGCATTTTGTGAGTCTTCAAAGTGCTTCGCAGATATTATCTCACCCTTACAACAACACTGTAAGGTGGCCAGTATTACTATTCCCACATTGCAGGGGGACCAATGGAATTGAGGAATTGAGGCTGAGAAATGGTGCCTACAAATTCTTGACTGAGTGCCCAATCCTATCCAACGTTCCAGCACCGGTGCAGCCGCAATGCAGCTTGAGGTCAGGGAACAAATGTTCCCATAACTTGGGGAGGCTTCTGTGTCTGCCTTCCTACCAAAGGATGTAGCGCACACTCCATTGGCACCACTGCACCGGCCCTGGAAAATTGGATAGGATTGGGCCCTGAGTTGAGAATTGAACCAAGAACTTCCCAGCTTACACTCACATGATTGGAACTGGTGTATCCATATTTTAAAAAGCAAATAGCAGCTATTTAGGTCCTTGATTCGGAGATGGGGGCACTAGGAGGGCTTTAATTATTTGTTCCTGATTCAGGTTGGCCTCCCCTTTGCAAGATGAAAACACTTCAACTTATAACAATGAGGGTTTTTTATTTGCCAATGGTACCCTCTGGGGTTTCTGATCTGGACTGGAACTGCTGAGAGATCAAAGAGCTCAAACCCTCTTATCTATACCAAGGTCCCAGTCTGAATTGGGGACATGCATAGTTGCATGACTTAGAGGCCCTAATTGCACCATCTTTGGTAGCCTAGTTCAGTCCCCATCTGCCTCTTAGCATCCTGAGACCCCTGAACACAAGTCCTGCTGGTGTCCTTCACTTTTCTTGCACTGAACTGGATGCATCAAAATAGACACCTGTTTGTGGTAAACAGGCAAATCAGACGTGGCTTGACTGTTATTGTTTTCAGAATGGACACAGACAGTGATTGAAATTTTTCTCTTGGCAAGTCCTGCCTGCACCAGAAATGATTCTGATCAGGTATCAGTTTGCGTAGCACTGAGTCTGCTGTCGAACTGTTTCCTGTGAAGGTCACATCAGCGGTGAGTGATGTGTTTAATAACTGCTGGAGCATATTTTATGCAGGTCTTGTTCAGGCGGGAATCAGCTGTACTCTACTGTCTGCTGTGACAGGAACAAGGTAGAAAGAGCTGTTGATGATGTTGACAAGGATACTGTTGATGGGAGCCTAGACTAGCCTCTCAGTAAGAGGGTTGAAATATTCATGAAGTGTATCCAGTGTACCACAGCCTTGCAAAGAGGTCAGGGGACAAACCACAAGGTACTTTCTCACTCAGTTACTCACTTGTTACTCAGGGTGCCAAGTCACCAGGAAAATCTAGCCCACCTAGTCTTTTTCCTTCCAAGCCAGTTTCCCAGAAAACCAGTGGTATAGTGATCAGTTCTGAAGTGCAGGCGCTTATCATCCCCCCCCCCCACCCAATAGTCATGTTCCACTAAGACCAGAAAAATCCACTTTTAAATTTCTTCATTAGAGTGTAATTGCAACTTATTCCAATGCTGAAATTATACCTTGTTTCAAGATATAGCTCAATTCATTTAAACTCTTGGAGTGGATTGCAACAATTGTAGAACAAATGTATAAAAATTGAAAAACAGGATTGAAAATCTCAAATACATATAGAAAGGTACCGCAGAGTACTAGCCTATGCATGTTTACTCAGGCATAAATTCCACTGTGTTCAATTGAAATTCCTGGTGAATCTGTACACCTGGTGAGGATTGTATGCAATCCTACACAAAAGTAGAGGCCACACACTGTCTTAAAGTAAGACAGTAACAGGGCCTTAAAGTAACGGGGCAACACACTGTCTTTCAGGCAGCCCTTGGGAAAGATGACGGCCTAGACATGTCTGGCCCCTAGGCAGATTTCTCAGTTTGCCTCCTGCTAAGTTGGATGCTTTTTCTCTGCTAAAGTCCTTTAAAATGGTCAAAAAGGTGAACAGCAGTCAGCACTCCTCTTCTGGAAGAGAAAATCATAGAGCTCCACCCCCTCACGACTACACCCTCTGAGAAAAACAAAGAGCAACCTGAGAATTTTGCCACCATAAATGAGTTCCATCCATTGGATCCATTCACACTGGACCTGTTCTGAGGTCTGCTTCCATCTCCCACTGAGGTACCAGAATTTATGCTGTAAGTGTTGTCAACCCGACCTGTAACTTGTGACTTTGGAAAAGGCCACTTGCTCTCCCGCAGTTTATTCTTTTGAACACACAAAGAATTAGTCATGAGCAAAGAGAAAGGAAAGAAATGGAGAAGCAGAGGAGGAGAAAATGGACACACATCTTTGCTATGTATAATGTATTTGTGGGATGTGTGTGTAGGGATTGGCAACTGGGACCTTTAGAGCGAAGCGCAGCCTGTGAGGAACATGAACTACTCCTTTTCTTGTTACTAACCTAGAGGTGAGTGTTTAGGGATTCAGCCAGAAGTATCCTGTGGAATACTCATAAACCATCAATATGCCCATGTGATCAGAATATCCAGGAAGCTCCCTTTGGAGAAGGCCTTCATAACAAACATGCAGGCTCCCCTGAGACACATGGAGGGCCTCGCAAAATCTTTGGCAATGACACTTACTGGCATACCAGGTTGGACACGCTACTCAAACTGGTCTGCTGTGGAACTAGTTTCTGACCAAGTCTTTGGCTTGTAATGGGCAAGAATGGGCTCCTATGTCCTTGGCACCTTCCCTTGGCATCCTCCCTATGTCCCTATCCTCCTTTTTGTATTCCAGAAACACTATTCAGAGAAGAGGCAAGAGGGTTTTGCTGCTGTTCAACCTACATGTAATTGTTCACCGTAAGCATTTATATTACTGGCGGTTATCAGGTTAAACAGAGTTAGCCAGGGATGTGCCCTGGCTTCACATGCTTCCAATGAAAATAGCCTTACACAGAGGCAGAGACGAGAGCTTGCAGCAACAGTTCAGCCTCCCCTGTGAGTCAAGAACAAGCGTTTAACCTTTATGATGAATCCTTTCCACTCCCCTAAATTTCAAGGGCCCATGCAAGGAAGGAGCAACATGAAGGGATCTAGAAGCAGCTCCATTGGTGCAGGCTGGGAGTTTCCAGCATGGCTGGCATGTTCCAGTTTGACTTCAAAGATCACGCAGGAAGACACTGGAGTAATTGCCATTGTTTCATTTGTTATCACAGCCATCAGTATCCCCCAGAGAGTTCCCATCCTCCCCCATGCGACAGCACAGCAGAGTCTGCCTAAAGCCTCTGCTGCTCATCCAGGTGTTTGGCTCCCCCAGTTTGTCTTCTTCCATCCCTTCTTCTTGGCATTTCTCTCATTTTTTCTCTGCCCCCTTCACTTCCATTCAATCTGCTCTGTATTTTATGTGCATTTTGTCTTTCTCTGATGTCCATGTCCCTTGTCTCTGCTGCTCATGGCTCTCTCCACCATTGTCCCCATTTTTCTGACATTCTTAAGGAATGCTTTGTGATGTTAGACTTTACAAAGAAGCCTGCAGGTTGTTTGCTTTTATTTATTTTTTTTTAAAGCAAATTTTGACATCCAGCAAGAATCTGGCAGTTTGCACAGGATTTGTAATGATCTGTATCCCCAAGAGTTCAGCAGGGATGGACCCAAGTACTTCTGTCCTGGACTTGTTCTATATGGACTGGCCTAAGTTGTGAGTTAGTGCATACACACGTTGTATAATGCTTGGACAGAAGAGAGACAGACCTACAGCTCAGCCAGGGAATGATCATATCTATGAAGTGCACAGCTGCAGGAAAAATAAAGCTGAATAATGTGCATCTTTCTCCATGTGTGTCTATGTGCGCATGTGGGAGCTAAGCGATTCTTAACATTCCAGTTTATCAAGGGACCTTGCGTACTTGCCTGGAGATAGGGACCAGAAGAAACGAACTGTCTCTAGCAAGGCACTGACCCCATTTTTGCCTATTAGAGACGCCTTGTAAAAGTTTTGTTTGTGTGAATAGCTATATTGCAGAGTTCAGTCCCTTCCCCCAATCTCTAGCACAGGAATGTTCAACCAGTGTGCCATGGCACTTTGGTATGCCTTGAGAAAGAAAAAATGCAGTTAAGGAGTTGTTAGTCTTGTATTAATTGTAGCTGCATTTACCAAAGCTTTTGTTATTCTCTGTTATACTAGTAGAGAAGGACAGGGAATTAAAGAGCACAATCATTTAACTAACAAATTACTGCCTGTCACTCTTCTCCAAAAACCTGATTCTTCCTTTAATATGACAGTGTTCATTACCATGCACTCCCCAAATAAATACAGCCAATAACAGGTATGGAATAAAAATGGGCCACTTTATTGAATACAACAAGATTGCAACAACCGGGTTAACAATACCCATCCCAAGTGCAGGGTTCTACGTGGGGGAAACGGCCCTAGCCATCTACGTCCCCCAATCTCATAGGGCGTCCACCCGACTCCAGGCATAACTCAATTATTATTAAGCCCGCCTTTCAACATCGCCCAAAGAGGTTAAGTCAGCCGAACTGCTATGGCTTCAGGTCACCCCTGCAAGGCCCCCAAGTTCAGACAAGGGGCTAGCCAGCCTGCCTCCGCGAGCTGGTCAGGCATCATGGGAGCGGTTCTGGTTCACCCTGTCCTTGCTGACTTAGATTGGACACCGAGAAGGACTTCTGCCTACCCACCCCACATTTCTACCGCCAGTGACCAGGGCATTAAAAAGCTATATTGTAAACCCAAACAAGCTCCACAGCCAGTCTGAGGTAGGCGAAAACAACCGCCATCATAGGGCCAATTAGATGGTGATTAAAAATTCCTACCCGGCCCTCAGGAGAGCGACCAGCTAATCCCAGACTAGCTACAGGGCGGGCGAGCGGGGGTAGCTTCCCAGGAATGGACTGAGCTAACCCCAGTGCCTGTGCGCTGGAAAAGCTCATCCATCCCGCCCCCTTTAGCTAGCCAGTCAATCAGCTGGCAGCAAAGCCCTGCTGCCGGCTGACAGGCGGGGAAAGCCTGGCAATTACTGCTAGCGCGCCAGAGAGGCGCGCTAGCAGCTCTTCTTGGAATTCATTGAGAATGACCAGAATCCAAATGAAACACCTTGTTCTAGAATTCACCCTCCATACGCAACCATGCAGATTCCTCATACCAGACCCACTATGGTAGGCGTTTCCAATCTTACCAGCGATGCAGCACCCTTTTCCTGCTGGTGCCTATCACAGAACCCGGAAGTGAGTGCCAATGAAATGACATGAGATGTGATGAGACCATCCGCAACCTCAGACAACCCTAAAATCAGCATAAGGTAAGGCCAGGTAAGCATAAGGTAAGGCCAGAGTACCTTATGCTTAAGGTACCTTAAGCATAAGGTAAGGCCAGGTAAGCATAAGGTAAGAAGGTAAGGCCAGGCGGGAGAGCAAAGAAACCGAAAACAACGTGCAGCCTGTGGAGCAAAGCCCCTGCTCTGCAGTATGTCATGTCGCAATTCATTGCTGAGCGACTTGGCTGGCACATGTCCTGTGACACCCCTGGGAACTTATTGCAATGCCCCAGGGTGTCATGATACCCACTTTGGTGTAGCAGACCCTTTTTTGCAGAGATTATGTGCTGCACCTTGTTCAGCTACAGATCTTCCTGGGTTATCCTGGGCTAGTCTATTTCTCTCAAGCGTAACCTCTCAGGTAGAATTGAGAGAATTTTGAGAGAATTGCAAAGATTTTTTTTTTTAAAAGGTGACCATGAAAACTGATCTGAACAATTGGGTGGGCAGAACAAAAATATGATTGAATTTGTGGGTGACATTGAAACAGGAGATATTGGTTCAAAACAAACAGTTTGGATTCTGTAGAAGGTCAGACTAAAAAGCCCCCAAACCTAGCATTGTTGCTGTTTTTTTTTGTTTTTTTTTTTGCTGTGTGACCTCAGACTCAAGAGGTTCGATAGCTCTTGAAGGATTGTCATCTTCTCAGTTCTGGGCTGTTGGGGTGTTTTTGTTTTTGGTCCCTAAGCCGGGCATTTCTGCTCTTAATGACGTTGGTGTTATTACATTTAACTTTAAATTATGCATGATGCCTTTCAAGAAACATCATGGAGGGCCCTGAATATTTCATACGGAGTCTAAATGTTTCATGCCTGCTTACACAGTCAAATGAATGGGGAGAGTTGGCACACAGTTGCCTTCTGTACACAGTCTACCATGGCAAGGGATAACAGCCGTTTCATTTCACCAGCCATGTTTTTTCACCCTTTCCCAGGGAACAAGATCTGAAGAAGAGGGTCGTCGGTTTGTCATCTATACTGCTCAGAAGTCAGAGAACAATTTCATAAAAGGAAATGTTAGGCAGAGGCCCAATGCAAAAATATCCTATTAACAACTGGTCCAGCCCCAACCACATTTACTCTGAATTCCCATTGATTTTAGGCAGCCCAGTTCTATGCAGGATTGGGCTGCCAGCTGAAGCTCCTTGTGAAGACATTTCCACTGTTGCAAAATGGCTGCTAACAGAACACAGAGTGCTCCATCAGTGACCATTTTGGGAACATTCTCCAGCCATTACCAGAGCTGTCTGCAGTCTCTGGAACAGGTATTGCAGAGGGGGAGGGAGGGGAGGGAGGGGGAGGAACGGAGAGGGGAGGGAGCAGGGTGGGGTTGATCTGGCTGTGATGGCACACACCAGATCCTAGCTTCACTTTCTGCAGTCTACCCATCCCTTTCTTCTCCTCAGACTTGTGCTAATTTCAGAGCTGGTGCCGGTCCAAGGAGACCCACCGCAGAGCAGGAGACTAGCGGAGGGGTAAGGGGATTTAAATCCTCTTTCCTCTCCGAAGCTTCCTGATCCACCACCACCCCTGCTGGATACAGTGTGATCCTTTTAGGAATGGCTGCGCAATCAGTGGGTAGGGGAAGGATAGGAAAGAAGCATTTTCCACAAAATAACTGCACGTTTGGATGCAAAATCCACATGCATTTCCTTATCTGTGAGACATTCATGAGGGGTTTTTTTGCACAGAATATCTAACTACCTATTTCCCACATTTTCATCTCTTATTCCATGAGTTCAGAGCCTTCCAAGTGGATTTTTGAAGGTATGGTTGCAACACTCACATGGTTTTCAATATCTGTGATTTTGAGTCCTTGGAGGTGGAGTGACACCACCCAAGACTTACTCCTGCCAGAGCCCTCCTTCGCCACAGATCACCCTTTCCTTGTTTTCAACTTTAAAGGGCAGCCGTCTCTGCCCTCTTGCTTGTACTAAGTAGGAGAGACATCAGCAAAAGCGACATTTATCTTTTGCTCTGTCTGCTTGGGAAGGTGAAGGAGGAGGAAGCTCAGTTCACAGAGAGACCATCTTTCAAACCACGGCTAAAGTCACAGTGTGTGTCTGTCCTGCTCCCTCTCTTGGGGGTTCAGTCAGAGTAGCAGCCTATGGTTGGGGTGGGGATTGTCAGAGATGGTGGTCTCCTTTACTGCCCTGTGCACAAAAAGGCAACTTCCAACTCCTTCCCTCCAACATAAAAGGAAGGAGGGCAGAAAGAGAGGGGTGGACAGAGAGGCCGCTTTTATTTATTATTGATTTGAAGGCTTTCTAAGCTGCTTTTCCAAACCTCAAAGCAATGTAATGTAATAAAACATAAAAAATAACATAAAATGCTCCTTGTATTGTTGACAATCACTTTTAATAAAAGTGATTGTCAACAATACAAGGAGCATATAAATATGGATGCAATGGTCTCTAGCCAAGAGCTTTCCTATCATCTGATCTTTTTCTTTTTGTGAAGCGGAAGATCTCAGTGTCTTCTGCATGCAACATATGTGCTCTCAACTGAGCTACTGCCTCTCCCCAAAAGCACCTTCTCCCAGTCTTGCTTCCCTAGCAGCACTTGAACTCTTGTCCCAGGGAAGGCTGCATGGGCCTTCTCCCTAGGTAGCTGCCTGGGTATTCTGATCAAATGAGCTTATTGGTGGGTCATTCATATTCTGCAGTTTATTCCTGGCTGAATGCCAAAGAACTACTGTATTTGGAAGGTTTGCTAGTTCACATTGTTCCAGGAATTTAGCCCCTGCTAGCTAGAAATCCGTAGTTTTGGCTGTAAGATTTATGACGATGATCATTAATCTTTAGCTTGAAGTTTTTGGCTTGGTCAAAGACCTAATGGGCATTGATTTATTTTACCAACAAGCAATGAGACATGAAGTTAAATAATCATATAATCCTACTACTGTATATGTTGGTTGTTCCATGTCACAGTTCCCTCTGTTTCTGTTCCCACTCTTCATCTGTTTTGTCTGGTGTGGTTGTTGTGTTGCCAAGACTCAGAGATCCAGTGCATATTTTACATTCACCGCAGGTGGGGAGACAAATATCGTCAGTAGGACTGCTGTGTTTAACCGATTAATCAGATTGAGGAATCAATTGAAATCCTTTTGATCAATTAAGAAGGCCCTTCCCCATCACAACAGATTCCAAAATATTAGAAACTATTTTTTTTTAAAACACAAGCACTTACAAAACGTGCGGATGTTTAGCATAATCTTACTACCAAACAAAAAAAGCCATGCCTCCTTCACTTGCACAGGAAAGAGAGCATCTACTAAGAGGATGCCTGGTGCATGCATTCTCTTAACAAACATAAGAACATAAGAACAGCCCCACTGGATCAGGCCATAGGCCCATCTAGTCCAGCTTCCTGTATCTCACAGCAGCCCACCAAATGCCCCAGGGAGCACACCAGATAACAAGAGACCTCATCCTGGTGCCCTCCCTTGCATCTGGCATTCTGACATAACCCATTTCTAAAAACAGGAGGTTGCGCATACACATCATGGCTTGTACCCCATAATGGATTTTTCCTCCAGAAACTTGTCCAATCCCCTTTTAAAGGCGTCTAGGCTAGACGCCATCACCACATCCTGTGGCAAGGAGTTCCACAGACCAACCACATGCTGAGTAAAGAAATATTTTCTTTTGTCTGTCCTAACCCGCCCAACACTCAATTTGAGTGGATGTCCCCTGGTTCTGGTATTATGTGAGAGTGTAAAGAGCATCTCCCTATCCACTCTGTCCATCCCCTGCATAATTTTGTATGTCTCGATCATGTCCCCCCTCAGGCGTCTCTTTTCTAGGCTGAAGAGGCCCAAACACCGCAGCCTTTCCTCATAAGGAAGGTGCCCCAGCCCATCCCTAAACAGGATGCTTTAAAAAAAAAAAAAAAGCTACAGAACCGTTAGCAGCAAGGTTGCACACCGGACATTGTAAAGGTTCCACTTTGGGCATCCCAGGAGAGCAAGAACAAGCTTGCACTTCTTTTTAGCCCTAAACCATAATTTCCCTGGGTCCAGGACAAATGTGTCACGTAGCCACTGCTCCCCACTCCTGCCCTTGATTTTTTCATGTTTTGAGAACTTGAGTGATGTCCTTTAACTTGTTTTAGTTTGCTTTGTTTACGTGTCTTACATTTCTGACTGCCTGATCTGTGGCGATAGCCAAGCATGGCACATATGTGTTATGTATTAATTATACACAAGTAACAAGTGCCCTCTTGCCACCTTTCTTTTCCTTGGGATCTAGTGTCAGTTCTTCTGTGTAGAGACAAGAGGCCAAACTCGCGTACTCATATTTTCTGGGGCCTGTAAATTCTACATTGGCCCCCTTTGATCTTTACAGCATGTCCCTGTTATTCATTTCCTATCCATTCATTTCATTCATTTTCACTTAGATCAATCAGAATCTGTCATATAGAGCAGTAGTGACTCTGAGTGACGTCACGCCCAGGGCTATGACCACAGAGTGCACATCCCTCCCAGGATGGCGCCTGGCTTCCAAAGCTGGTGCCCTGCCTTGCTTACCTGGGCACTCTGGAGCCTCATGCGTTGTCCTGCAGCGCTAAGAAAGCCTTCTAAGCCTCCAAAGGACCCTTAAAGAGCACTTCCAAAATCTCAAAGTACAGTTTAAAGGGCCTTCTGGAAGCTCAGGAGGCTTTCTGAGGGCTCTGGGATGCAGCATGATCCACGAGGCCCCCTGGCTCTAATGCCGGGGACACCATGGATATGGAGGTTGCAGGATATTGGGAGAGACACTTGGGAAAGGGAGCTTGTCAAATTTTCAACTCAAACACATTTTAGCAAGTGGCCACTGGTAAACGGGTGGGTTTTCTTTCCACACAGAATTCCCCAACCACAGCAACAAGGGAAGGGACTTGTGATCCCATGGGAGGGTAGTGGAATGCTGGACAAAAGCCACCAATTCGGTGGAAAACACAGACAATGAGATAGAAGAAGAGTATCCGTGTCTGCTAGTAAAAGCTCCAGGAAACAGAAACAAAGGTAAATAGCAAAACTAATAGTGAGCATGAATGTGGTTTTAATGAATGAATGATGGGCAGCTCTATCCACCATAACTCCCTGTGAGGTGATGCAATGGCACCAACAACTAGAGTGTTTCAGCCTCTGGAGGCCTCCTCAGGACAAGTGAACATATTTTCCCTTGCCCTGGAATAAGCCCCTGCCAGTCTACCAGGTCTACTTAGACCTGCACCAGCAACATCACTGGCGCAAGTCTGTGTAGATGCAGAGAGGCGGATCCAAGCCAGGAAGGCATGTAGGTTTCCGCATGTATCAATGCTGCCAAAACCGCTCTGTCCGTAGTCCCAATCCACCCTCTGCTGCTTTTCACTAAAGCTTATCACTTATAGTAGTTTGGGAGTTTAATTTAGAGCTGGAAGATCCAGGTTCAAATCCCTGCTCAGCCATGAAGCTTCCTGGGTGACCTTCAGCCAGGCACCATCTCTCAGCCTCACCTACCTCGCAGGGTTGGTGTGAGGACAAAAAAGGAGGTGAGGGACTATGTACACCATGCTGAGCTCCTTGGAGGAAGGGAGATATTAAAACTTGCAAAATAATGGAGTGGTTGCGTTTCTTTAGAAGAAAGCCATGGAGGTAGATGAATCTCTTAACGCCGATATGATGCAGTAATAAGGCAAGAGTGTACTTCACACTGTTGCACTGCTTGTCGTGTTGAATATTAGCCACGATTGCCCACTGAAGCAGGAAAATGGGGTAGAAGAATTTGATTGACCATTGTGTCAGATGGAGCCATAATGAGAATTTAGGCTCCAGTAAGTTTCAATCAAGGATAAGGGAGCTGCCATTTGACACACAAAAAAAAATCTTTTACAAAATCTAACAAAACCTTTACTACTGCTCTTTGTTGAGATTCTGGTAGCTACTTGGGCTATTAGTACAGTCAATCTTTTTTTTTAGAAGGCATTTGGAGGCATTACAAAAATGGTATTTGCAGGGCTTGAAACCTCCGGTTTAATTCTCAAGAGTAACGCTGGTGATGCTTTTGATGCTGGGCCTGATCTGGTTTGATCAAATGAATAGTGCAGCAAAATATCAGTAAACACTATAATCCAATTTTCTCCCTTGTTCTCATAAAATATATCTTGGCAAGGACACATGCAATGATTCCAGTCCTCTTAAGAGAGATACAGTATCTCTGGGATCACCAAAGGCAAGCTGAGCACTTACTGTGGAAATTCAGAATGTCAAACAGAGACCCATGAAGCTCTCAAGTATGTGACGGGTATGCGCATCTCCTCCCAAGTGTTTCGCACCCCCCAGTTCTTTCCCATTCTCTCTGTCTTCTGTGGCAGTCATAAGTAACAGTCTTCACCACTTCCATATGTCAAGAATCAGTGATGGCTCAGGTATGGTGATGCATTACAAGTGTTCTGGCTAGCAAGCTTGGAGCAGTGTCCTGCTTGTTTTAAATGTGATTGCAAGCATCCTCTTTGAATAGGGAAAAACAACCTTATCTCAAGGCTTATATAGGGTTTACTACTTGAAGATGCTTGTTTAATAGGGACGAGCCATAGCTCAGTCCTAGAATCATAGAAACCTAAAGTTGGAAGGGGCCTTGAAAGTCATCTGGTTTGGCCCCCTGCTCAGCACAGGCAACTATGCTTTTAAAACGTCTAACGAGGGAGAACCCACAACTGCAGAAGGCAGGCTGTTCCAGTGCCAGACAGCTGATACAGTTGGGAAATTCGTCATCGCGTCTGGTCTAAATCTACTTCCCGCACATCTAAATGTATGTTTACTCAGAGAATGGATACTGCTGTGGAGATTAGCTGTATTTGCCTGAGTGCGTGCCTGCTCTCCTTTGCTCTGCTTGTATATTTGTAAATGAATATGATATATTACAAAAACACTGCAAGACTCCAGTACTCACTCATCAGGGAGTTGACTTGAGAAAAGCCCTTTCTTCCTTGTTGCTTTCCATGCCTTAACCTCTCTCCTCACTACCTGAGGGATGCCCCCAATCTTCCAATCCTTCCTCAAAATCTGTTCATGGAACAGATGTCTTTGGTACTCCCCCCAGTCCCTCTACCTTACAACACAAAATCCCAAGTACTTGTAGTGTACATGAAAGAATTGCATATCCTTCCCCCTTCTTCCCTGACACCATCCCTTTCCCTTCCACTCTTACCTCTCTTATGTCTGTTTTAGATTGTGTTGTAAAGCACTATGTACACTGGCATGAATTAATAATAATACCTTACTCTGGTGATAATCAGCAAGAACGGCTGGACTTTTTTTCATGCTTTAAGCCATGTTGGTTCAAATGGATATGTGCACCAGCGGTGTTGCCAGGGTTTGCATCACCTGATGCAGGAGGCCAGAACATCACTCCCATGATGGACCTCCTCCCATGCAGCACATGTGGGGCAACACCCTGGGCAGTGGGTGTGGTGATCCACTATTGCTATTGTTTTTTTGGCTAGAACTTTCGGTGGAGATATTTCAGTTTGTTTCGCTACATTCTGCATGAAATTACACCTCAAATGATATATAACATGATGGTATTGTTTGAAAATACCAAGATTTTAAAAATTTTGGCCAGTAGTAAATCCACGCCCCTATGCGTGTCACCTGGTGCAGCCCAAACCCTTCTAGTGACGCCATTGATATACACAACATAGTCATCCTTTCCCCACATGCTCCCTCCAGTTCTGCCCACATGCGTCCTCCATCATTTGGACACTTTTTCCAACAGTCTTCCTTCTAGCTTCTCTTGGTGTTAGTCAGAAGGATGGATGCCAAGTCTGTGGTTATGCCCATTGGTTTTATATTCTGGGGAGATTAAATAGCTGACAGGGGGACCTGTTTTGGTGTGCTCTTCAGTAAAAAGTGGAGATGTAGGCTTTGAATCTTTTCTGCTGATATGTAAGTTTTGAACATTTGAGCAGTACAAGAATCAGGTGTGTCAGAGTTTGGCAAATGCCTCAAAATGGCACCTGCACACCATTTTTTCATCCCAAAATAGGATTTGTGTATCGCTAAACAGAATGATTCCTGAACGACAGAACTGTAGATTAGCAGCGAACCCAAAGTTCATCTAAAGCAGCCCTTTGTTGTACGCCAAAATGCCCTGTACTTGAACTTGCATCCACAACCAGATAACAGAGTGCTACCACTGGTTCAAAAAGTGAATCCTCTGCTCACTGGCTGACTCTCTCAATATGCCAACTAGAGTTTCAGTTTAGCAAAACTTACCCACTGGCCCCTTTTCCATAGACAAGACATGTCTCTGCCCTACAGCACAGATCCATCTCATTCAACAGCCAATTTTGGATTAAGGACCATATCAAATTTTCTACCACTGTTTTTAGAAGTATGTGTTAGATCTGAAAGCTTAACCACAGGTGTTTTTGAGACTTAAGGTCTACCAAGAATACTTTAGGTTGTTCTAGAGTCACCACAGATCTGCTTTCTACTGTGTTATTTTGATACCTACATGACATCTATTGGGATTCTTCTGCAGGTGTGATTTGATAAATGACTTTTTGCTGGGGGTACCAAAATGTCTGAGCCAGCCCTGGGCAAGAAGCCCATCTCTTTTAAACCCATCTGAATTGGTGAATGCAGAGCTTGCTACATCAAGGACACTGATGAACGGGGGGGGGGGGGTTTCTTACACACATGCTCGCTCGCTCTCATTTGAGGACAATTGCCATCTACTCTGCATGGAAAACAGATGCTCTGAGAACAAGGCAACTATCCAAAGACGTCACAGAGAAGCAAAACATGCATCTTCCTCGAAGGAGCAGATGCTTTCAGCGTTGACTGACAGGCTCCCTGAAAAGCAGCACGCGCTCTCGCGCGCGCGCTCTCTCTCTCATGCTTTTTGTTCCAACCTGTTCAGTGCAACAATTACTTAGACTTGAGGCTCAAGGTTCAGCTGCCATAAACATTTATACTGTCACGCACCCAGACTGTGTGGTGACAAAGCTTCTGGCAGTGAATGGCTGAGTAGTTCTAATGTCACAGCAGTGTAGAACAGGTACAAGCTTTTCAGCATGCAAATCAGCACCACACAGCTAAAGACTCTGCATGATCTAATTCGCAAGGGTGTGATTTGGACAGTCAAAGAACAATGCAAAAGAAAGGAAAAAAAATACAGGAGATCTGTTGGGACTCTGGAAGAATCTAGAATGTACCAGAATTAAAGTAATGAAAAAGATGGGCAGAGGAAAGAAAAGGCTGGGAAAGGAGTCTGAGGAGCCTGCAGGCACAGGAAGTAGGAAGGCCTGTGTGATCAGGGAAAACGATTGGCTTATTTTTCCAGCCATCAATGGAAGCAGCCAGAATTGCCAACCCTCCAGGTTTGTCCAGCAATCAAGATAGTTTCACAGGTCCTCTAGGTAACATGAGAGGCGTCTCAAAGCATCTCTGAAAGGTTAGCAAGCAAAGAACCATTATGGCCATTCAGCAGGTGCCTCTTTGAATGAATGAATGAAGCCCCTTCCCCCTCACAGTGGCCATGAGGCCCCAACTTAATATGGGAGACAAAAGAGAGACAGGAGTTTAAGACTGTACAGTTCTTAGGTAACAATTACTGGTAGGTTATTTTTCAGGATCTGGCCTCGTTTAAAATCAGACAAAATTATAGTCAGACACCCTCCTAAGTTTAACCCCCGACTTATGCAGAGGAGGATTGAAAATTCCATTATTTTGCCTCAAAGCCTGCTCTTGACTTATCTGTGAGATTGACATACTCAAGTGCCTGTGGTGACAGCTGTATAGTTTTATAGCTGTATTCCTTTGGAAAATAGTTTCTTTTCAAATACTTAAAATATTTTCACATATATAAAAAAAGATACATATTATACATAAGGAACAAACAAAGTGCTACTTGGACAACCGAGAACAGAGTGCAGCATTTATTCAAAAACATTTAGAACCAGGTCCAGCTTTTTGTGTTTAATCTTTCAGTTCTGGGTTCCGATTCAAGGTAATCAAGACATTTTAGGGTCATGTTCACAAAAAAAATTATATATCTCCCTGAACTGGTTTTAGAATTCCAGACCAGGCTCTGTTTGATCCGCTGCTCAGAATCAGGAAACACCTATTGAAAGGAACCCAGGCCATGTTAGTACTAGACTGTGTTAGAACTGTTTCTGGGGATTCGCTTAATAAAGACCTTCTGTTTCAAGAGATATAGCTGGCTTGGTGGCTCTGAATGCCTCACTGCATCTGACATTGCTTGAATACTCTCCTAATGTGTTTTTGTGAAAGCCTTTTAAAAAATTGTGACACAGAAGCGAATCCAAAGCAAAAGACCTAAGCTTTTGAAAAGCTGATAAGCCAGTCTCCACCTAAGGTATGTACCTACTTATAAAGCCTTAGCAGTGCCAGTAATGTCTTAGTTTAGTCTCCAGCCTGAATACCCCAGAGCATTTATTGACTTATTACTAGGGGTGTTTGAAAATAGTAAATGCAAAATAATGTGATATTATGGACATTTCCTTTAATAAAGTGAAATAAAACTATTTTCCTCCATAACATGAAATATCCCAATTTCTCTGTTGTCAGAGCTATTTTTATCTGCAAAATGCATTATGGAGCCACTTCCTGGGCTCCCAAGGCCGGCACTGTATTCCCTGGTCTTTACCTGTGTCCTCTTCTTGTATGAGGCCTCCAGTTCAGAGCCTTTTACATTAGCTCCCTGCACAAAAACATAAGCGGGCAGGGATGGCTGCAGAAGTTGCAGCCAGAGAAGAGGAACTGGCATTCAGGAGTGGCATAAATCTGGGCAGCAGTACTCTTAATCTTCACAGGCATTTTGGCAGCTGGTAAGTGCCTGATATAAGTCCGATACAAAGAAAAAAGTATTTCTTCTGTGCTATGCTGCCTGCAACTTCCTTTGCCTTGCAAAGAAACTTCCTATGCATGTCCCTTTTTCTTTCTCAGCACCTTTTGGAACTCTACATGGTTTTGAAGCCGTTGTCACCTGTATTTTTTTTTCTGTTCAGTGCCATCTGAGACTTGTTTTGCAAGGCACTTGCATCTGCTCTGTACTGAGGGCCCAATCCTAATCTTTGCATGCTGGTTCACCGTTCAACATCCACCCAACTTAATCCCTCCATAACAGATTCTGACTCTTGTAAGCACCATATTATAGCTTGTTGACCAACAAAAAAATAGCATCAAGAACTACTGACTTCTTCTGCTTTGCTTCATCCTGAACAAGATAATTTTCCTGCAGAAGACATTTCAAAGTCACATAATTGGCTTCCCATTTAGGTTTTATTAGCTTTTTCAAGGTCCAAGAGAAGCATTTTCATGCCCTCTGTCAATTTCATTGGTCGTGCTCTAGTAACACACTACTTTTTCTGCATTATTTGTGCAGCCTGCAAGTTCTTAGATGCAAATTCACACACTGTCTCCAAGGTGTGTTGGAGATGTTTTTAAAACACATCAACAGGGGTCCCTGCACTCTCCGATCGATCGACCCACCCACTTGTCTCTCAACAGCTGTAAGGGAGTTCAAAGATTCTTTCCAAAAATTAACTGATGAGGCAAAAATTGCGTAGCCTTGTGAGTACTCTCACAACACTAAAAGGGAAAGCTTTGTCCCACTGGTTAGAATGTTCCAACACATTTCCTAATTAATTGTCCCAAGGTCTGAATTGCCCACTCTACTAGCCCCTGACTTTGTTGATAAGGGGTAGACACCAATTTTTCAACCCCTGACAATTCACACAGTTGAGTCATCAAATTGGACATAAAATTAGTCCCTTGGCCAGATGAAATCCTTTTTGGAAAGCAAGAGTTTCTAACAAAGCTTGAGCCACTGTTTTAGTAGTACTATTACTCAAGGGAATAGCTTGTAAATATCTACTAACAGTCAGAAATTACCAAAATAACTGTTTACCCATTCTACAAAGAGGGAGAGGCCTCAAAGTATCAACAGAGATCTCTTCAAAAGGAGCTTTTATGAGTGGTACAATTTGCAATTCTGCCTGTATCTCATCTGCAGGCCACCCCACCCTTTGGTTGGGAAAATAAAACAGGCCTGAGGCAAGGTGACCTGTGACCCTAGACTATAAAGCTACTGGATAGCCCAGTAATACTATAGCATACACACAATGGTAAAGAGCTGCTTGATTTTAATAAAAGCAATAAGGTTAGTCTCACAGAAGCTGTCTAGGCTTCAGTGTAAACACTCTGGAATGCAGAAAGAGATAATGCAACTAGGCAACAAAGAAGATGGGTCTCACCTAGGCAGAAAAACACACACCCTGGCAAGGACATTCACTCTGCCTGTATTTACTTATAGCTTATATTCTAAATTCATGCTTTCAGAGCAAAAGGCACACACAGACGAAAGCTAGGACAAAATAGTCTTTGCCCTAGTTTGTAACCCACATATGGGGACATGGTAGTTATTAGAAGCAGGCCATAAGGAACCAAACATGCTTGATTTTAGAAAAGTCTTAAGAGACACTTAATAAAAGACAGGAGGCCTTGCAGAGAGGCCTCCACAGGTGTTCAATATTTGGATTAACACAGGAGAAAGGTATGCCAATAAGGTAAGTGTACCAGGCACATTGCATTGTGTCATCTCTTTTAATGATGCTGGTAGGAAGACCTGTCAAAATAATTTTAATTGACTTTATGGATGTGAATAAGGGCTTAACACTGGGTAAATGGTATTATAGCATACCCTGCTGGTTTGTGAAAACTTTTGGAAATTTTGACTAAGTTTTAAGGTGAAACCCCACCTATATGTAAATCACAGCCAACCAATTGTTTTGCCCACTTATTGCCCACTTATTCCCATCTTTTATGTAAATGGTATCTTATCTGTATCCTATTAGGAGTAAGCCCCATCTCTGATGTAAAATATCAGCCAATGGGAAGTCTAGATTTTGAGACAAAGGGCTGGGAAATTTATAAAACTCTGGACATCATTGGATTGGGGTCCATGCTTTGACCAAGAGTCCCGTGGACCAATTGCATGCAATTCAAATAAACAGCCTGTGAACCTTCACTCCTGAGTACCGAGTTATTCTTGAGTTGCGTTTTCAACCTTGCAACAGGTCCACCATTGTTTTTGCCCCAAATGCCCAACTGTAGGATTGTCATGTGCCAATGACAGAACCAAACTTCTAAACCAGGGTTTCTCAAACTTTGAGGGAGCTTTACTCCCTCAGTAAGTTCTTGTGTGGGAGGGGCTAAGGCAGCAACGCGATGCCCAGGATTGCGTCGCTAAGGGGGGCGAGGGGGGATGCCTGTGCCTTATTTTGCATGATGCTGGGCTGCAGCAGGTGCAGGCAGCCCTTCACAGCACTCCCCGATGCTTGGAACCTGCAAAAGAAGCCGGTGCAAAGCACCTCCTGCAAAACGGAAGTGCTTTGCGCCCACTTGTTTTTCATGTTCCAAGTGTCAGGAAGCGCTGTGAAGGGCGACCTGCACCTCCTGCAGCCTGCTGCAGCCCAGCATCATGCAAAGTAAGGCACAAGCACCCCCCTCGCCCCCCCTTAGCAACGCGATCCTGGGGGGTTGCATTGCTGCCTCCTTCCCCTTAAGTTACTAACTGTTCCTGAAGCAGCAAATACTTTGTGGCCAAACTAGATTCATTTGGCCCAACTGTAACAGAGGCCTTACTTACCAACCAAGGTTGGTGCTGTTCAGCTTCTCCTCCTGTCAACCGGGAGCTTCCTGAAGAAGAAAAAAATCTGCTTGACCTCTTTTCCTCTCCGGCCCCTTACTCCATCAGGCCAATATTTCCTCTGCAAAATGGGCTGCTTCCAATGCTGTTTGGGGTTTCCTTTCAGCCACCTAGTCGACCACTTCAGCTGGCAAATGGGAAAACAAATGTTCTTTTAAAATAAATTCTCTTGCTTCTTCCCATGTTCTGTACAACATGTTCCTCTTTTTTCCTTCCTTTCTTCTCTCTGCAAAGCCTTGTCTCCCACATCCAATGCTCGATCCATACTGAAGCAAATGCTCTCTGAACTCCTCAAAATTGGTCGATGCTTCTTCTCTCAATAAAGCATGCCTGCCATACAGTGCCTAAGTTATCAGCAGAGATTGCTCTTCTAGAAGTTGACTTTACTGCCTTCATTCTTCTCTCTTTGTTTTTCCCACAATTTTGCCCTAGTTATCTTTTATTAATTACATTAATTCTGCTTTATATCTTGCAAAACACTCTAACTTATACACAATTTATTGCAATGAATAATATGCCCCTCTCAGCCTTTCATATAGTCATTTAAATGAAGCAACTAAAATCACACAATCTGCCAACCATGTGACAGTCCTAGACTCATCTCCCAGGTTACTGACGGTAAGCTCCTCTTCACAAGGATAGGGGGGAAAGGGCTAGATGGGGTGGGGAGTGCTCAGTTCCTTTATACAAATGAGGAAAAAACAGCCAACAAGGGTTACAAAATGTCCCCCACTTTCTTTTACTAATGATAAATCCCCCACATTCTAAATTCACAGAAAGCCAGTTTAAAATAATACAAGAGAAGCACATTTTCACCTGCAAGTCCCTTCTTTTTTATGCCCCAACCTAATCAACTGACCACATTCCACTCTTCCACAACCGCAACCTTACATCAGCTGCGGCGGAATAACTACAATCAACAAACCCAGTCAGAATCTTAAAGGTGCCAGAGCATTACATGCTGCTACATATATTTGCAACCTAATTTACTCAGAAGTAGACCCCATTGCTTTCTATGGGTGTTATTCTTAAGTAATGGTGCACTGAATTGTAGCCTTGGACTTTGTTTCAAATGGAAACGAGGATTACATCCTGGTGTTTTAAAAACCCAGACCTCTGCCAAAACATTTGCAAAATGGAAAGAGGGTGCAGAAAGGTCTGCTAAAGAGGTTTGCTTGATTTAAATGGAAGGAGCTGGGAGAAGATTAACTTTGGCTGCAGCTTGCCCTAGAGCCCATTACCATGGAGAGTGATTGCCCTGTCATTATCTCTGCTGCAGGAACAGCACTGACCCCTGAGTAACCTCGCAGATAAGGGGATGAGATGATCTACTTGATTTACTGGTAAAACGTTCTTGCTTTATAGACAAGTATCTACAGTGATCATGGTGACCTTCTGGGCTGGGTTGGGGCTCAGTGACACTGTTTTGCAGTGCCTCCAGTCCTTCCCAAAAACAGCAGGTCCCCAAAAACTGTTATTGGCAGGGACACCGGTTCAGCACCCTAGCCTTTGGCAGGTGGGGTGTTGCAGGGTTCCATCTTGTCACCCATGTTTAACATCTACCTGAACTGCTGGGAGAGGTCATCTGAGGGTTTGGAGCTGAGTGCAATCAATATGTGGTGCAGACAAAGCTGCTGCATTGTCAACCTATTCTGAATGGGGTTGCGCACCTTCTGCAAAAGCAGGGTTATAGCTTGAGGGTTCTCCTGGGTTCATCACTGCTCCTGGGTCACCAGGTGGCAGTGGTGGACAGAAGCCTTTTCTAAGTTTAGTGGCTGGTTCATAGCCCAATCCTATGCATGTTTACTCATAAGTCAGTCCCATTTGAGTCAATGGGACTCCCAGGAAAGTATGGATAGGATTGGGCTGTTAGTCAATTGCAGCTGAAGATGAGTCAATCACACCTGACCACCCAATGTGGCATCATTGTGGCATCAAGAGCAGGCTACTGTAATGCACTCTATACTAGACTGCCCTTGAAGACTGTCCAGAAACTGCAGTTAGAACTTCCTCCCCCCCCCCTCCAATTAAGAATGATACCCTCCCTTCTGGCCAGGCCTCTTTCCTGTTTCATCTTGCCTTCCCCTCTATAATGTTTTGGCTCTGTCCTCACTACAGCCTTACATTATTTCACTTTTCATGGCCCTCTCACAGTGATTTCATAGCACACTAGCATTCCCTGGCATACAGTTAATAAATTAGGAATCCAAGATATCATGACTTGCTATACAAGCTCCTTTAGATAGACAGCTTGGATTTCATTTCCTCTGCTCACTGATCTGTCCTGACAGATCTCAGTGTCATTGTTCCTTTGCCGGTCTTCCCAGACGTAAGCATGGCCAGCCGTGACTGTCTCCCCAGCAATTACAACGAGCCGCTGACCGGTCTTGAATAGTAGACACAGTATTTGAAATTCAGAGCATACATTGCTTTTCTGTTCTGTGAGGACAAAGTTTGGAGGGGGGAGGGGGTGGAGTGATAAATAATCATTGCCAGGCTTCTTGTTAATTAGCTTGAAGCTAAAAAATCCATTTCCCCACCAGCTGGTCAAAACAGCGCAGTAAGCATCCATTAGGACTCTGCAGCAACAGAGTCCTCCCTATTCCATCAGACCAAAGTTTACACATGGAGTTCTTTGCAAAGGTTCATTGTCAGCAACTGCAGTATTTCACTGAAGATGGAGGTCAGTGAAGTGGGATCTGCAAGAGGGATCTGAAAGGAATGAACCTCAACAGATGGGAAACCCTGGCCTCTGAGCAGCCTGCTTGGAGGCAGGCTGTGCAGCATGGCCTTTCCCAGTTTGAAGAGACACTTGGCCAACAGACTGAGGCAAAGAGGCAAAGAAGGAAGGCCCATAGCCAGGGAGACAGACCAGGGACAGACTGCACTTGCTCCCAGTGTGGAAGGGATTGTCACTCCCGGATTGGCCTTTTCAGTCACACTAGACGCTGTGCCAGAACCACCATTCAGAGCGCGATACCAGAGTCTTTCGAAACTGAAGTTTGCCAGCAAGGTTGCCAACAAATGGAGTTCAGTTCTCTCCAGCAAGAACTGATTTACCCCAGGTAAAGGCTGAAAAAAAATGTAATCTGTCCTAAGGCAGGAAACAATCAACAAGTGTAGGGACCCACGTTAGAAGAGAACATGGAATGGAGGGTCACTATGCCACAACAGGATGAGTAAATGCAGTGGAAAGTTCCACTGAAAAGTTCTCCCTCCCCCGTGTTGGGCTTCCAAACAATTTATCAACGTTTTTTTGAATTCTGTTTTTCTACCACCCGGAATAGGATTCACCAGCTTGTCTTAAGTATAGTCACAAATCTCAGCTTTTTTTTTTCTTCCGTTTCTTAGAAACAATTGCAATTGCTAACCACCACCCACCGCTCAAGTGTCTCAGTTGCCTGAGAAACACAACGTGGGCAGGGGCTGTGCTGACTGCAATGGAATTCTCCTCCCCTTAGGCCTGTTTTTGTCTGACTGCAAGGTATCCACACAGGCCTCAGGAACCTACTAACCCAGGGTTATCATTTCATATAGTGGGGTGAATAGTACTCATGGTGCCTGCTGAAGGCCAAAAATGACATCATTAAGCAGGAGGTGTTGTCATTAAGCAGCTGATGGACAAAAAGAAGCACTTGGTTCTGTTAGCTGCAAATGACAACAGAGAAAGTAAGCAAACTTTGAACATTCCATTTTCTTTTTTTTCTTTTCCATTTATCAAATTTTGATCATATTTTCAAGTTACGAGTCAGCCCAATTGTCACGCAGGCTGACCTTTCAGCAGTGCCGCTTCTGACAAGGTGTCACTTTGCAGCTCAGCAGCTGAAAAGTGGTTTGCAAGGTGATGCCTCAGCAGAAGTGGCACTGCTGAAAGGGTGGCCTGCATGACAATTGGGCTCCCCCAGCACCTGGGCAGCGCCTCCCTTTCTCACACCCCCTTGGCCTGCCCCTTCCCCTGCACTGTTCATTGCCTTCTGAGGCCTCCTTCTGTGTCTCTGTCTCAGAGCCTTGGCAGAAGTGGTGCTGCTGAAGGCGCAGCTGTGGGAGAGCCCAATTATCACGGGGGCCAGATAAAGACCTTCCAGGGCTGTATTTGGCCTGTGGGTCTTATATTTCACACCCATGTCCTCGTCAAATGCGTGGCCCACAAGTTATGTATTATGGACTAAACCTCCTGTTTTTGCTGCTTTCCTGGGACTCCTCTTTGCCTTTAAACCATGTAACCAGATCTGGGCGGTGGCTATTGATTCATTTCCAGTTGCCTAAGCATAAGATTCTCAGATACATTTACTTTCCATCTTCCCCACTGACTGCTCAGCCAGAGAGTCAATGGTGCTGCTGCTAAGTCAAGCTTTAGTGCTGCAGTGTAATAATCTTTTTGGTTCAGGGGCATTCAGACAGTGGTGTGAGATACAGGCGTACAAGTGCACATAAGAGCGTTCCTGTTTTCGTCAGTGTAATGTTGGGGACTATGTGGAGATCTAGCAGTGTGGGTATTACCTGTGATAGATCACTGGGACATCCAGGTTGGGAGGCAGAGTAAGTCTTTGAAGGTCAGGTGTTAGGGACAAACACCAAAAAAGGGCTACTGCCTTCATACTTTCCTTTGGGCTGCCCACTGTACAGTAGAGCATTGTTTCTCAAACTGTGGGTCAGGACCCACTAGGTGGGATGGGAGCCAATTTCAGGTGGGTCTATTCATTACAATATTTTGAGTATATTAGACTTGATGCCAACATGGTACGTGACTGCATTTAGGGAGATCTGTACTTTTCACAGGCTACAATGTATATGCATTTAACAATGATAGTCAGTGGGGTTTACTCCTGGGTAAGTGTGGATAGGATTGCAGCCGAGGACTGTTAAAAAATTTTCCTGCTTGATTATGTCACTTCCGACCGTGACATCACTTCCAGGTTAATGACATCACTTCTGGTGGGTCCCAGACAGTATGTCGTTTGAAAAAGGGGGGCCCAGGCTAAAAAGTTTGAGAACCACTGCGGTAGAGCATACTGAACGACATGGCCCTTTTGTCTGATGTCACAAGGGTCGTCTTGTATGCTTAATCCCCAGAAGCTCTCCCGTCCCCGCCCCCCCAACAGCTTGGTTTGAAAAGCACTCCAATGCAAAGAGATCTTCAATGCCTGGACCTTTTTGAGCACTGCATTCTTAAAATTATACATTACTGAGGAGAGAGAAGTGTAGCTGGGAGGGATGGCAGCAGGGAGACTTGATGTTCTTGGAGGAGGTTGTGATCCCAGTTCTCTCAGCAGGAGAGTCATACAGTCCTTTTGCTGCCTCAAAAAAATTGGCGCTTGAGCTGAGACGGAAAGCAAAAACCAAGTACATTGTGATATTTATGCACAGCATGTAACTCCTGATCTGTGAACCTACAAGTTTGGCAGTAATATTCCACTGTGCGTATTCAGACAGACAATTTCTGATCTTCAGTATTTAACTGATTTTTTTTTCAACCCAGAGACAAGGCTGCTAACAAAGGGTTGCGGCCCTGCCCAGTTTTCAGGTTACAGGCTTCACTCCCTTTTATCCTACATTGATGCTCAAAGTGGGAAGATAACATAATTCTTAAAGGGCAAAGAGCACATTTTCTCAGCTCCTTTCCTCAGTGCTCCCATCACTGGAACAGATCACTTATATAAACGCTTGCTGCAGGGCATAAGCTGAACAATCTCAAACAGTTGTCAGTAAGGACAGCAGTTCAAAACCTTGGGGGTGCCTTTTCCTGTCTTGTGTGCCTTTTAGAGTAAAAGAGCTGGACTAGATGGGCCTTTGGCCTGATCCAGTGGGGCTCTGACCGAAGGGAAGATTTTAAACTGTTATAATCTTCCGTTTACTGGGATTGTTGAGGGTGGGTTCTCTGTAAGATTCACCAGGCCCCTCTATAAGATTGTCCATTTTCTTCTAGCAGCGCTCTTGCTCCTTTAGCAGCAGTGTGACAAGCAGGAATTCAACAGGTGAAGCTTTCCCTTGGCTATTTCCCCAATGATGGGGAAAGCTTCCCTTGCTTAATACATTTTTGTCAAGGTGCATGCATGAAAACAAGCGGGTGTGTCTACCACATGCTATGCAATAATTCACAAAAGGGTCATTGCCCTGCTCTCATATCAGGGTCCACTGTGCCTCTTGTTTCACATGGCCTTGTGGAGTGTGTGGTCTTAGAGCACAATTCCCCTTCTCTGCATGATCCTTTGGACTCTGGATGGAAAAGAGGCAGCCCTATTCTGCTGCCTTCTTTGGAGGGGGCAGGATGGGGCTCCCAAGGATGCCTGCTCCTGGGGCACATTCCCATAATGTACCTCTTCTCGTCTCTTTCTAATTGCTTTTGTTCCCCGGTGGATGAGAGCTAACATCTGCACAGCAGCCTTTGCTGCTGGGTGGGAATAATATTTCCGAGTAGCACAAAGGAAGTGTGCCCATGCAATTCTTGTGTTTGGGGAATTTTTTTTTTGGGGGGGGGGGAGGACTCCATTTCTGTACAACATTGTTTCTCAAACTGTGGGTCGGGACCCACTAGGTGGGTCATGAACCAATTTCAGGTGGGTCCCTATTCTTTCCAATATTTTGAGTATATGCATTTGGGAAGATCTGTACTTTTCACAGGCTACAATGTATATGCTTTTAACAATGATAGCTAATGGGGTTTACTCCTGGTGATAGGATTGCAGCCTAGGATTGTTAAAAAATTTTCCTGCTTGATGATGTCACTTCTGACCATGACATTGCTTCCAGGTTAATGTCATCACTTCCGGTGGGTCCCAGACAGATTGTCATTCTAAAAAGTGGGTCCTGAGCTAAAATGTTTGAGAACCACTGCTGTAAAAGGTTTCTGCTGGTGAGTCTATTCTATCCTTTTCTTTTCCTCCTCAGTTTTCCACTTTCAAAATGTACACACTGATGAGAAAACATGTTTTTTCACAAATTACAGTGGCTGTGTGTGTGTGTGGGGGGGGAAGCAAGATGGTGTCCATCCTCCACTGTAAGTTGAACAGGTGTTGATTCTATGCACACTTGAAGTTGGAAGCATGAAAGTTGGGAGTGGGGGCAGCAATTGCATGTCTGTGCTCCTTCTCCATGCTTTCTGTGGGCCTGCCTTAGGAGCCACGGGGCTCAACTGGCAAAAATTTTTGCAGGGCCCCAGGTTCACAGCCAAGGTCTGAAGAACCTTAGAGATATAATTAAAAGTTATTATAGACTTTATATCTTTACGGTATAATAGAAAGCCATCCAAATGTGTCCTTAATGAGTTCATGTGAGTTAATGGACCAAATGGATCTAAACACAGTCTAATATACAACTGCATGCATATAAACCTATAAGTACTTACTTAGATACTTAGATGACCCGTTCCTCACGATGTCAGCATTAGCTTCCTCCGCGCGGGTCCCAACATTCTTGGCGGCATTGTGCTATTGTCAGCCAATGTCGGGTGACCCGACCTCTTGCGAACAAGAGAGAGAGAACAAGAAGCCTACAAGTAAGCCAACAAAATGTGTAGAATACCTTTGACAAGTAAATACCTACAAAATCTCCTATTTTTGTGACTGTGAAAATGATTGAGTAAAAATTTTATTTTTTTGTTTAGAAAAAAAAAAAATTCAAAATGTCCATTGCAATGTGGTGTTTTGTGTATTTGACAAGACTAGAGTAGATTTGCATGGCGTGGGGCATGGCCCATTCGGGAGCAATTGGTCCAATAGGGTTAAGGCTGGCCCTGCTTTCCTTATCCTATGTATACAGTGTTTAAACTTTAGTGATAAATGTTCGTCATCTGGGGTCAACATGGCAGCTATGGCCCAAAGTGTCATCCTCTTTCCAAAACACATGATAATCTCCCATCAGCATTACTCAGCCTCAAAACACAAAGCCTGCATTTTTTTCCCCCTAGCAATTCCCTCCTTGAGTCACTCATCACTGTCCAAATTCCACTGCAAATGAGGCAAGAAAGCTCATTAACTTCACAATGTCGCTGACATCTCCACAGCTGTAATAAGTCATAGAACCAAGATTTCTCATGGACACTGCATGAGTCCAGGGCTGTGGGATTTTTTTTAAAAGCATGTAATCTGATAATGTGGCACTCTGTCATAACACGTTGGCACAAGAGGCCTAATTTAGACTGTCTTGGGAAGCTTTGATTCGGATGTTCCCGCAAACTTTCACTTTATTGATCTTGCAGCCGACAAAGTGCCTTGCCGCTCTTTGGTAAGTCATTTCAAAGAGGTTTCTGACAATGGAACTCTCATGCACAGCCTAAGAATTCTAGGCCAAGACCTGGGCCTTGTGCAGTGCAGTGGGCAGGTTCAGAACCACACAAAATGAGCCATGTGTTTCCACCCTGATCATTAACTGAAGAAAACAACACTCAAAACATGACTTTCACATGGAGCTCACACAGGGCCCAATCCTATCCAACTTTCCAGCTCTGGTGTAGCCACAATGCAGTCCTATAGTAAGGGAACACATGTTCCCATCCCTTGAGAAAGCCCCAGTGACTGCCCCTCCACCACAGGATGCAGCACATATCCCATTGGCACAACTGCACCAGCAGTGGAAAATTGGATAGGATTGGGCCCACAGTCTTTTAGAGGTGAGGTGAAGAATACAATGCTCTGTAAAGTCTACCCTAGCAGAAAGGTGTTCATGCACCCTGTTCCCACTATTTAAGAAGATGGGGAAGGCCAGGGTCCTTATAGCACATTGCCAACTCAGACCTGCTCATGCAAGCCCAAGCCAAGACTTTTCGCCAAAGCACATACCGCAGAAACACGCCTATAAGTCGACCCCACAGATAAGTCGAGGGCAGGTTTTGAGCCAACAATCATGGAATTTCCTATGACCCTTGGATAAGTCGGGGGTTAAACTTGGGGGGGGGGTCTGACTATAGTTTTGTCTGATTTTACCTGAGGCCAGATCCTGAAAAATAACCTACCACTAATTGTTACCTAAGAACTGTAGTCTCTAATTTATTAAAAACATAGTAAAAGACCATAAATTTTTATTCTTTTTAAATTCTGGTCTTCACCACCTTTTTGTAAACACTATCAAAGTGCACTGTAAACAACATACCAGTAAAACAGTGGTTCCCAACCTGGTATTCATGTACTCCCAGGGACACTCAACAAGACCTTTAGGGGTACTTGAAAAAGAATGGAATAATGGCAGAAAAAGGCAGGCCGTGCTCCAGAATGCCTTGCAAGGACCAGCAAGGCAGGAAGGAAGGTAGCTAGTTGGCTGTGAAAGCCCCACCAATAGCTAGTTTTTGGTCATCAGTTCACGTATGAACCAGTGATTGAAAACCAGCACAGTAAAAAAGCTGAAACATAATATGGAAAGTGATCAATCACCCAGAATTTCTCAGCACACTTTTGGTGCAAAACAGTGCAAAGGCAGAGTCTTCTGTTCTTCAAACAGATGAAAAGAGAAAACACTGTGATAAATACATGAAGTCTGGGTTTTCATAGAGAGGAGATGAGGGCTTGTATTATTGTTATTGTTATTGTTATTGTTATTGTTATTGTTATTGTTAATAATAATAATAATAATAAGTGTCCTGAGTACACTTCTGTACTGCAGCGAGTCATGGACTCTTCGCTCACAACAGGAGAGGAAACTGAACACTTTCCACATGCGCTGCCTCCGACGCATCCTCGGCATCACCTGGCAGGACAAAGTTCCAAACAACACAGTCCTGGAACGTGCTGGAATCCCTAGCATGTATTCACTGCTGAAACAGAGACGCCTGCGTTGGCTCGGTCATGTCGTGAGAATGGATGATGGCCGGATCCCAAAGGATCTCCTCTATGGAGAACTCGTGCAAGGAAAGCGCCCTACAGGTAGACCACAGCTGTGATACAAGGACATCTGCAAGAGGGATCTGAAGGCCTTAGGGATGGACCTCAACAAGTGGGAAACCCTGGCCTCTGAGCGGCCCGCTTGGAGGCAGGCTGTGCAGCATGGCCTTTCCCAGTTTGAAGAGACACTTGGCCAGCAGTCTGAGGCTAAGAGGCAAAGAAGGAAGGCCCATAGCCAGGGAGACAGACCAGGGACAGACTGCACTTGCTCCCGGTGTGGAAGGGATTGTCACTCCCGGATTGGCCTTTTCAGCCACACTAGACGCTGTGCCAGAACCACCTTTCAGAGCACGATACCATAGTTTTTCGAGACTGAAGGTTGCCAATACAATACAATACAATACAATACAATACAATAATAATAATAATAATAATAATAATAATAATAATAATAATAATAATAATGCAGGTATTTATATACTGCCTTTCTTGGTCGTCAGATTTCTCCTCAGACTTTAATTCAAGGCGGTTTACATAGACACGCTGTTCTAAATCCCCGTAGGAATTTTTACAATTAAAGAAAGGTTCTATCTTTCAAGAACCACAACATGTCAGATGGATCTTTCTGATCTGGTATCACATTCTGGCCTCCAGTTTCCTCCCACGCAAGCTGACAAGCAGCTCCTTCATCTCTCACATGAAGGGCAGCCAAAAAGCTTCTTCACTCACACTAAAGAGCAGGTGGAATAACTTGACTTGGCTTGTCAGCTGCTTCAAGGTCTCACCATTCATGGTGCCAGAGGCCTCGAACTGGCGACCTCTGGATGTTATCTTCAGGCAAACAGAGGCTCAACCCTCTAGACCAGACCTCCTGCCTAATTACAAACATTTTGCTAATAGGAAGGGTACAATTTATGGAAATGGGCTGCCAAGGGATATGCAAGTGAAAAAGGTTGGGAACCACCATGAATCAAATCCACCTTTAAGGCGTCTGGCTCTACATACAACATACAACCCATAACACATAACTGAGAGTGTGCAATTCAATTTACAGCAGAGAGATGAGATACTTGCAACCCTTTTTACTCAAAAGTAGACCCACTGCTTTCCATGGGTGTTATACTTAAGTAATGGTGCACTGAATTGTAGCCTGGGATCCCATCCTGGTGTTTCAAAAAACAGACCTGCTTTGCAAGCATTTGCCCAGCAGAACCAGGCTGCAGCAGAAGGAAGGAGAATAAAAGGTTAACTTTGGCTGGAATGTCCCAAGAAAGTAACTACAGCAACTAATGAGGTGCCTGCCTGAGCTGAGCAACAGCTCAGCTGAGAAATCAAACTGTTCAGAGTTGAAAGGCTCTGCCCTCTGATTGACCCGGAGATAAGGCCAAGTGAGAATTGGAGCTTGATTACTTGGCAAAAATTTCACTTACTATAGGTAGGTAGTTTATGACATTTAGGAAAATGCTGGGGGCCTCTCAGTCAGTTAGTCTCCCCTTGGTGTCCAATAGTCTTATTGTACAGGTTAAGTACCCCTTATCTAGAATTCTGAAATACAGAATATTGCAAAATACAGAACTTTTTTGAGCACCAACATGACCATAGTAGTTGGGAAAAGCATTTCCTGTTTAGTGTTGATCAGGTTGCCATTAAACACCCAGGAGCACAACCGTTAGAAAATGTGGCAGACTCCAGCCTTATCCAGCCATTCATTCCCCACCTAGTACACATGCATGCATTTTTCTATTGCTTTATGCATTTAGGGTTGAGCTAAACGTCTGCCACATTTCAGGAGACTTTTGGTATCATTTTTTGATTTCGTCAGGAGTGAAACAGACTGTACCAGAAATGGTTAGTCTTTCCAACCAGTTAATATCACCATTCCATTGGACTTTTGAAAACAGCTGCAATTAAACTGTAGGAAAGTAAACTGGCCTTTCTTTTTCTCAATGATGCTCCATCTTTGTCACTCCCCCCCCCCCCCCACCTTTCTAGGATTTGTACAACCATCAGGCTACCAATTATGGATCTGGGTTAGCAAATGGTGGAAGAAAGGAGGAAATTAATCACTTCTGCGGCTCTGGAGAAATAAATGTGTGCCTATAGTCTGAGATTCCGGTATCTCTCATGTTGGCGGCCCTTCACTCATGCTGTAATCAATTGCCTCCCACTCTTTTTAAAAAAATCAGAAGTACAGTTGGGTGTTTGCCTAGCATTTGAGCACACACTCCTCTGGTCACATTAGAGAACTCTCATGCTTAGCAGCTGGCAGGATGAGATTTATCTTCACAGATATGGCTTGATGAGACCAACCCCCCTTCTGATATCTCACTATCAGAACAAGGAATGTTTCCTCTGAGCTCAGGTGGGCTTGCCAACTTGGAGCCCAGTCCTGTGCTCGGCGGGCTTTGTGTCACTGAACACTGTTGCAAATGTGCTATAAGGCATGTTTGCGAGCCTCTCTGCTGGGCTCCCACCCGTGCTAGCCCATTGCCAGCTGGTGCTGGACTAGCACGGGGCGGTCGCCCAGTCTCCACAGCTCGGCAGTCCCATGGACTGCCAAACCGCAGCATGGTAAGTGGGGGCAGAGAGGAGGCGTTCCAGGGAGGGGGGAGGACGGGGGCGGAGGGAGGGGGGAGGCATGACACAGAGGTGTGACGCAGGGAGGGGGGCTGGCTGGAGGCGTGCCGGGGGAAGGGAGGGAAGTGGTTCCGCGGAGCTCTGCTCCGCTGAATCCAAGGTGCTCACAGACGGCTTGGTGCCCTAGATGAGCACCTTTACGGTATAGTGAGTAGCCCCATTGTGGGGTTGCTTACCTTACCCGGGAGAAGTAAACAAAAGCCCCTTCTCCCAAGGTCCCTCCCGTGATAGCCCGGGACACGCAGGATCTGGCGGCAGCCATTCTCGGTGCTACCGAGCCTGGGCGCCTCGGGCAGCTCAGGATTGGGCTGTTGGTGTTCTACCAGGGCTCTTGTGCCATTAAGGGTAGCAAAAAAGGAATATGACTGTCTTGTCATGCTACTATAAGTTTTATCTATGGAACCTCTGACTGTTTTGCAACCATATAACCCACAAACAGAAAACAACTCTTCTCCCCCCTGGACTCCCTTCCTTTTGTGTTTAAAAAAACCATTGTTTATGGGTAGGTAGAAGGCAGTGAGATACTAGGTAGCCTTTTCCACAGATCCACCAAAAATATGCTTTTTCCCTGCTCCAGCCACACATGCCTTTTAGGATTCTGGATCAACAAAGGGAGCATATGTGCTGGTTTGGCCATGACCCCTTGCAACATATACACACCACTGAGGGCAAATACACACATGCCAGTGTGTGATGGCTGAATCAGTCCAGAGAGTCAAAGGATAGAGAGAAAGGGTTTGGTTGAGGTCCCTTTGCTTGTTTTATTTAATATTGTTACTGCCATTTTACAAAAAGATGGAGATAGTACACTGGTTCTGGATGGTTAGCAAAAGGATATTTAGTAAAGGTACTAAAAAACAATATTTATCTGCAGGTCCAGAAATGTAGCATGATCAAATACTGCAGTTCTCTTAGTACATTTCAGAGCATGCCCAGGAAAATCCCAGATTTTTCTTTATTTTTTTCTAGTGCTCCACAGGCTTCTGTGATTCTTCAGCATCCTGAAAAGACCGCTGACTCATCCAGATACAGTAACCATTATCCTTTGAACATCATCTTTCTCACTTCACTGGTAAACAAAGAAGTGAGCTTTGTTTAGCCAGTTCATTGCATCGTGAAACCCACCCCATCTCCAAGCAAGAGTAGGCAACTGGGGTACTCATGTGACTGCCCCCATGTTCAATCCCAGAGGTAATAAAAAAGGGGGGGGGGGTCACAATCCTTTGTGCCCAAGCTTGATGTCAAAAGCATCTGATGCTTCATGGCAGGTTTGCCTGCTCACCTTACTGCAACTATTGATGCCAGGGCCAGCATCCTGTAATAGTGTGAGTTAAGGATGGCGAGTATTGAAGCCAGTGGGATTAGGGTCTGTGATTCTTTTTGCCACATGCCTTTTAACATCTTTGCTTCTCCCAACCCCCTTCTGCTAGTTGATCAGTGCCTTGTTTTTCTCCTTTGCATATTCCCTTCATTGTTTTATTTTACTTTACTACCTGCATAGAACCCAGTGGTGCCACTAGGGCCATCACCTGGTGCAGAGGCCAGTATGTTACCCCCATGGTGGCTCTCCTCCCATGCAGTGGGCAAGGCAGTGTCCCAGGCGGTGGGCATGGTGATGTGCCACTGCCCCATCTCACTGGCTTTTGGCTATAGTTTTTGGTAGAATGGAGATATTTCAATTCAGTTTGTTTCATTGCAACCTGTATGAAGTTTCACATCAGTTGATATGTAACAAAATGGTATTATCTAAAAATACAATGATTTAAAAAATTTTGACCAGTAGAGGTGTCACCTCCCCCGGTGTGTCACCTGGTGCAGCCTGCACTTCCCTAGTGACACCACTGATGGTATTGGGAGGCTGCCACAGCTGTCAGAGCACCTACATTGTGCTACTGGATGTAAGGGAAGCATTCCTCTCCTCTGCAAGATTATGGAGCTTCCTGTTAACTTGAGAGAAAAGCGTTCGCAAGCAGTTGCCTCCTATTTGGGTTTTCTAACTTTGAGTGAAAATGAGCGACTTTCTCCCAGTTCATTCCCAGTTTTCCAGTACAAGAGGAGAAAGTGGTTAATGGGATACCAAGCCACTAACCACTAGATGCTGTGCTACGTTTTGTCCTATGTCTTTCATTTACAGCATCCCTTCATTGCTCTACTTAAAGAGAAGACACTGCAGAGCAATGGAGGGACTGCATCTGTCAACAGCCAGTCTTCCTCCATCTGCAGCTGGATTGCCATAAACATCTCTGCCTTATAGATTGTGCCTGCTAATTTTGATTTCAGTTGTAAGCTGCTTTGGGAGCCTGCCCTGTCTGAAAAGCAGGGTGCAAATACTGTATAATAATTCAATACTGTACACTTGATGACTCACAGTTGGACCCTGTCTTCATTGAAAAGTATTTTGTCTGGGGAGATATGAATTCTCTGTCTGTGTTATGTGATCTCCAGTGATCTGCTCACACATGCAAGTCATAGCTTTATGTTGCATTGCTCAAACAGCTAACATGTCTATGTGAGAACCAGCCCTCAGCTGGAAACCTGAATGTGACTAAGCAATGCAAGTCTATACAGCCCCCCCCCCCCAGCCTTCTTTCAGTTTGCAGGAAATAGCTGCTGCCTTTTCATTTCATTCTTGTTTAATGTATTCTGAGCAATCCAGATGAGTAAAGATTAAAGGGATCAGCAGAAAATGCTAATCAGAGCTGTCAGTGCGAAAAAGAAAGATGGCAAGTACTGGTGAATATCCGTGACATTAACATTCATGCAGAAGGGTAATATTTTGGGATAGCTAACAGCCAGATCAAAATGGTGGTAAAATCAAGACCATGACTTAAAGCGGCTGACGAGAATGCCAACTTGAACGGCTGCATAGCAAGCAGGAATCTAGTTGGCAGCGCTTTTAATACTGCATCTGTGCATCAAGAAGTGGGAGCAAATGGAAGAGTGACAGGGCAGATGAAAGCAGTCGTGGCCACGCCAGCTTTTAGAACCCTCAAACAGTAGAAGAGACCCTAGAAATATCCCTTTTTGTTATGGTGGGCAAGAACCATGCTGGGAAGAATTCTCAGGGCCACCACTGTAAAGGTCTCCAGTGCAGGGTTCCTATGCAGAATGTTGTGTAGGAGGATTTTAGCAGGTTAAACCACACTTTTTCTGTACTACAGTTAAAAGGTTGCTAAGTCCTATATGCTCTATTATGGTATTTATATAGCAACTTTCTTGTAGACTTGAATCTCATAGACTCAAGGCACTTTACATAGGCAGCCTGACCATAAAGTGTTTGTATAGTACTTTTACAAGTGTTATTCTTTGAGAGAAACCATAGAGCATTCTCCACATGTGTCCCTTCACTGTGCAATCATTGTCTGGCTGCACAGCTCTTGCAAGTTCCAAGTTTCTAGAAGCAGCTGCAAAACATGTGGGTAGAACTAGAGCATGTCCATAGCATGCATGTAAAACTGAAATTGACCACTTTGGCACTGTGACTAGCAAATCCATGAATGATGAATCGATCCAAATGTTTAGAAGTTCAGCAATGACGGAGTAAGTCTCCTTGACTAGTATTCTTCTCTGATATAGACTTTCATTGTGCATTCCTGACTTTTCCATTGCTTACCCATCACAGGCTAAACCCTCACTTTTATCTCCCTAGGAGAAATAAACAGTTGGACAGTTACTGCTGGAGCTGTATAGTGTTTGAAAATTCATAGCTATGATTTAGAAGGCTGTGTTGGTAGTGTGAAATATTTTATGAATGATCGAATGGTTGGTCCTTCCCGATTGTCAGCGTGGCACCTGAAATGTATTCCCTGAAGGATGTTATGTATCACCATATTAATTATAACACAGAATAGTTGATAAAGTCACATGTTGACAGGAAGTAGTATTATACATTCATGTGCACAAGGCCTCGTGAGCTTTGTGACATATTTTTCCCTTATGCAAATAAGTTTATTTTGTACCAGTGATAAGACTTGCCTTGTGCAAGAATACAACTATATTTCTGACTGCTGCTGGGAGTGCCCATCCCACAGTCCGACAGCATAGTGGGGGGGGGGGGGTGGAACAACAACAGGCTTAAAATGAAAGGTGAAGATATGTACAATGTCCCAAATCCACAAAAATCTAATTTTATGTGCGGAGACCTCACTTCAAAGAGCATAGCATGAAAACAGAGGTAAATGTTTAAATTCTTTTTATGAAATCTCTATAAAATAAACCTGTGCAACTAACAACCCAAGTGACAAATGATTCTATGACGTTGGTTAATTTTGGTGTTAAACCACCACACCACCTGGCCTAGATTGCATTGTTTTCCTCAGGTTTGTCAACAGTGCCTTCTGTGTTCTCACATCCCTTGTCACTGCAATCACCGTATACGGCTATGTATTTTTAGCTGTGTTTAAAACACACAAGCAAGCAAAATAATTCTGCATAGTTCTCATGTCACAGATTACATCAGGAGCAGGTCTTTTATCAGACATTATAGGAACATACTTTCCATCTGCCATGAAACTATATAGAGATGCAGTACTAAAAATGCTGCTCTCTCTGTTGGTGGAAGTTTAAATTTTGTGACTCAGCTTTACCTGTTCTTGTAGCTGCCATCTTCACGTAGCACGATGTACTCAAGAAGTCATTGACATTTCCACTGCAGAGATAGTCAAGGAATCTGAATCCAGTATCACCAAGCTCACCATATGTTGCGATTCACAACTATTTCACTTCTCAGCTACCTAATCTGGTTTCTTGTGATATGAAGAATGTCTTTAGAAAGTTAGCTGTACCAATCTGCAATCACAGCCATTCACTGCATGGATGGATAAGCAGTATCTTCTCCAGTGTACTGCTGCATTTGACAATTTTTAAAATATCTTTTACTGAGAACTAGCCATGTTCCCTGATAGCCTACGTCACAGCCTACATCCCTGATAGCCTACGTAGCACTGAAGTTAGGGCGCTGGTACTTTTAGCAATTTCCTAATTAAGATGGTGATGTTATTTGCAGTGTAGGTATGGATTCTGTAGTATGTTATTGGCCACACTTCTACCTCTGAGGATGTTTCGTGGAAGGGAAAAGCAATTAGATAATTTTGCTGTTCGTAAGAAACAGCACTGCAGGATAACCTTGAGTTCCCTCTGGGAGAAAAAGAAAGGACAGAAATATGATAAATAAAAATCTTAAATATGAACCATCAGCTCCAGCAGATGAAATACATTTGGTTTATTTCTTTTCTATATTTTGTTTTTACATATACATATATCATGTACATATGTGAAATCCTTCACTGGTTTGTTCATTTTCATAAGCATAAAAACCCATTCAGGAACTTTGGCTACATTCAAAGCTTTAGGCTTTGCTGTGCCAATATATATATATATATATATATATATATATATATATATATATATATATATATATATATATATATATAAAAAAAACCAGAATCGTCATAGCCATGAACATGTACACAAGAGAGGAAAAGAAGTCTACGATATCTCACAGCTTTATAACATCAGGCAAATTATTGTCTGCATACCATAGAGGGGAGACTCCAGTAATGGTAAAACAGAGGAAAGTGTATTATATACAGAAAAATAAAAGCAAATGTAAACTTAATCTCAAAAATTATTATTTCAATGATATAAAAACAATATCCACATACATAAGTGAGTCCTTCCTCCTTATGGAAGAGGATCTCTGTAAGTGCCTTCATTTACTATGAAATTGCCTTTCTAGTACCTATAAAGAGGGAATAGAGACTTTAAGGAAATTCTGTGGTACCTGTAGAGAATACTAAGAAAATGATTTGGACCCTTTGGCTATGAAGCTGAATGAAGTAAGTTGTGTTGTGCCTCTTTATGTTCCCATAGGGAGAAATAAACTGTGTTGGGCAGAATCCTGGTGTGTCTCTCGGCATAGGTGATGGCTCCAGGCTTCTGTCTGGCAGAACATAACCTACTTCATAACTAAAGAGAGAGGCTGTTTAGGCAATAGTAAAACCAGCCAATGAACAGTTGCTGTGGAAGGTCTGTATTTGGGGAAGGAGTGGGATACGGATCAAGTCTGAGCAAGGCTAGGTAACCTACGTGCTTAGAGTTTTGGTGTCCTATTCCAATTCCATCCACAGAAAAGGATGACCAAGGTTGGTTTTTCCTTAGATTTTAGATGAGGGTACAGTGGGCCAGTGAATTTTTGGAAAATAATTTGAAGATACTATTTTCATAAGGAATTTCTACCAGTTTCTTTTTTCTGCAGAAATAACTGCTTTGTCTTCCCAGGAAGATTATTGTATAAGCTTGTACCACCAAGGGGGAAACCATTTCACCGGCAACCCTGTATAATATTGGACTTCAGGCCTTACATTAGTGTACCAACCACTGCTAAAACTGAGGAGAAGAGAATCCCATCTACTAAAGGCTCATATCTGTGCTTCCGTAGGGTAGTGGCATACTAGGGTTTGCATCATCCAGTGCAGGAGGCCAGTGTGTCACCCCCATGATAGGCCTCCTCCCATGCAGTGGGCAGGGCAAAGCCCTAAGTGGTGGGTGTGGTGATGCACCACTGCCCTGCCCCAATGGCTTTTTTGGCTATATCTTTTGACAGAATAGAGATATTTCAATGTGGTTTGTTTCATTGCATTCTGCATGAAATTATGCATCAAATGATATATAACATAATGGTATTATTTGAAAGTGCCAAGTTCTTAAAATTTTGAACGGTAATGGGGTCACCCCCCATGCACATCACTCAGTGTAGCCCGAATCCCCCTAGCAAAGCACTGCTGCAGGGCACCAGCGACATGTGGCCAGCCCACACAGTCCCAGGTGTAGTACTCACCATCTTTACTAGATGGTTCCATCAAAACCCTTTATTAGATGTTTCCTTCTACTATGCCATCTGCAGGTTTCTCCCTAAAACACACTTTTGGTTGTACCATTGTCAAAGTCTAGCCTATTGCCCTTGTGTTGAGAGGAGTTCAAAAAGTCATTGGAGAGGGGCAAGACCTTTCCACATGTGATATCCCTCAATATGAGGGATAGTGAGAGATATGCCCTCCTCTTCAACTCTGCAGCATAATTACTCTTCTCCACCCCCAGCAGAATCAAAGTTGAGGAGAAAGGCTTAGGAGGGAGGGGAGATAATCTCCTTGTTATGCCCTAGCTTTTGAAGTATTCTTCTCTGCAGCAAGACTTCCAGAACCATTGGTTGATCAACAGTGTATTGTCTTTCCAGAATCATTAACATTCTGCAAAAAGACTTCATGGTCTAGAGCAAACTGGGTCCAGCCCAGCCCAACCTGGCCCATGTAATTTCAACTGAGAAACTAAGGGTCCAATCCTATCCAACTTTCCAGCATTGATGTAGCTTTGCCAAAAGGGTTTCTACTGCAACCTGCCATGGGAGAGGCAATCATGAAAGCCTCCTCAAGGAAAGGGAACATTTGTTCCCTTTCCTCAGGGCTGCATCAATGTTAGGAAGTTGGATAGGACTGGGTCCTAAGGGTATTTTTACTGAAACAAAATCTGAACACACAACCAGTGGCAGGATTTTTGATCCCATTAATATGCTTTTAACTTAAATACTATTGTGCATACCTGATGGAATTTACATGTACTACCCCTGCTAGCACATTACTTAGCAGAGCAGTTCAAAACTCTCAGGAAAAGCAAAATCAGCTTAAAGTTGAATAATTGAATTTAGAGGAAAATGTCACATCCAGGTAATGGAATGAGTAACCATGGAAGAATGACAGGAAAATCACCTTGTGGTGACATTTCCCTATTAAGGATGATCAATCTCCATTCCCTGAATCACGGCAAACATCCATCAGCCACACAACAACTTCAAGAAAAACAGGTCATAAGTCTCTTTACTGGAGCAACCTTCAATACAGAGGGGCTATGTAAAGTTTTGAATCCCACAGAACTCTCCACATCAGGGAGAATGGAAAGCTAAATACAGTTGTATGCTTAGGAAAAATAGTTGCAATCATTTTAATAACTTCAGACAGAGAGACAGAGGAGTTGTAGAACAATGTTAAACAGGTCATAATGACTAGAAGGGGGTCTGGAAATGGGCTCGCTGGGTCCGAAAACAAATATCACTATTTGTATTGCAACTGCTTTTTATCTGAAACCAACGAAATGCCTCAGGTTTTTTGGGGAGGTTGAATTATTCTCACCCACATCTCTGTATCCTCAATAAATAATCAATTCCAACATTTGCCAAGTCACAAAGTTGTTGCTGAAAGGAAGAAATATACTGGCGGCTTCCCACAGAGGAAATTCAGATCATTTTACCTACACTAATTGGGAAGAGCCGAACGCTCCTATAGTAGGGACTACTGGATTATTTTTGTGGATGTCTGCCAATCACCAGCTCAGACCCTTGGTCTACCTAGCTCAGATATTGGCCACTCTGGTTGATAAAGACTCTCTAAGGTCTCTTTAGAGATCTTTCAATGTCCTGCTTCTGGATTTTCAAACTGGGACTATTTGCATGAAAGACATTTGTTCTAGTACTGAGCTGCAGGCAATCATGTGTCAGTCTTGGCCTAACCCTATATGTAGAAGACAGCCTGTAAAGACCCTTACAGCTTCCTTAGGAAATCCTACACAGGAATGCACCTAAGATTAAGCTGCTGAAATCCAGTTATTTCTTGATGCCAATGGCATCCATGCCTCCAACCAAACCTCAGTGGCATTCTTTGGTATTGAGGAAAGTGTTGGCCCAACAGAAAATATGAGAAATTGCCTCCAATAATCCTAACATATAGGCTCTAACAGCCCAATCTTATTGACTGTTTATACCTGCAAAACGTGTGTTCTGATGGCATAAATAGCCGAATAAACAGCTATTAGAATAAACAGCTGAAGCAAATGCAACAGCGCCAGCGAGTGTAGCCTAGCTGTTGCTGCAAGTAGCGAGTGGCTGGATCTACATGAAGATGGATCCTAGACACCCACCGGAGCAGGTAAGCCATTGCGGGGGTCAGGAGGGAGGGTAGGGAGATGTTATGGGGAGGGGAATGGGTGGATTGTTCCAGGGAAAGGGGTGCTTTTGGCAGCCCCACCTGCCGAATCTTAACCATTCCTGGGCTGAAGCTACCTTTCTTGGTCAATGCAGACTTGCAACAGTTATAGAGCTGGCACAGGTTTGAGTTGACCCACAATGGCTACTGGGGCTTACCCTGGGCAAGGGTTCCCTTAGTCAGGGTAAGCCCCAGTAGCTGTTGCAGGTCAACTCAAACCTGTGCCAGCTCTATAGCTGGTGCAAGTATGCATTGACCCAGAAAGGTGGATTCAGCCCAGGAAGGGTTAGGTTTCGGCAGGCGGGGCTGCCAAAAGCACCCTGTCTGGAGGGAACAAATGTTCCCTTACCCCAACAAGGCCTCCAGAAGCCAAAACTCCCCACAGGATACAGCAGAGGCCACACTGGCACTGCTGCATTGCCACATGGGGAGTGAGTTAAGACTAGGCTGTAAGTAAATTAATATAACTGTTTTTCAGTTGCCAGTGTCCCCGGCCCTTTCCTGTCTATACTAACATCCACAAAGGTGCCAGCTGTTGTATATAGCTACTTACAGATGCTTTAAGGATGGGAAAACTCAAACGGATGCACCTTTAGTAACAACCTTCTCTGCCGCATTCTGCCACAAGAGCCATACACCTGGCTTCTTGGATAATGGCTGAGCTGCTGACAGACTTTTGCCAAAAACCCAAAAGGTTTTCTTTAAAATGAAATTTTTAAAAATGTCCAGAATGCAAAAATAGAAAATTCCCAAAGTCTCAGCTTAGCAGAAGTTAATTTATGGACAAATTCCATGGGGGAAAACAGATACACTGAGTTAGAAAAAAGTGTGTGGGGGGGAACAGTGGGGATTAAGGTGCATACCAATGGCATTTAGAAAAGCCTTCTAGCCATTTCAGAATTTAAAAGAGAGCAGTCATGTGCTAAGGAGTGAGCAAAAACCCATCTGCTGAAGCTCTCATCTCTCATCTGGGAGAGCTATGCAAACCCACAGAAGGAACTGGCCTCCAAAATCTTATGAGACTGCATTTTCACAGTTGCCCTTAGTCATTTTGTGTTGGAAAAAGGAAAATCACACCTGTTCTAATAGCTGCCCTGAAGGGTTGGCCTGGAGAAATGCATAGAGGCTGTAGCTAAGCAGCTCTTTTCACAAGTCTGTTTTGGGCATCACAGCAACCTGGTCAGTTCCTGCCTAGTGAGATAAGCCCTGTGAGATAAGCCCATTTCCCTTTGATAAAACCCTCTGCTGCCCTGAGGTGTATGCAAAAGCTCAATTTAAAAGGTGGGTGTTTGTGACTCATTTTGCAAGACAACAACTATAGGGGGGGGGGTTGGTTAAAAGAAAACAGAGGAGACTGTGTGGCAGGCAGAAATGCACTTCAGAAAGCAGATGCTGCTTCCAACCAGATAAATCCCTTCAGCACCAAGTGGTTTAAGCTGGAGCCATCTTTGTGGCCTTGACACTTGCAGGGGGCACAATTCACAGTGGGGTCCCCAAATGTATCCTGTAATCTTCTCCCATATAAGTGGTTGCCACTTACTTTTATGGGCAAAAGGCTACTACCTCTGGGGGCAAAGTTGCAGTGAAGGCCAAAGCTGCTTGGTCCTCATTCATAGGCATCCAGCATGGCAGGCAAACAGCATCCTACAGGGGTCCTTGAAAATTCACAAGCACTTCTTCAACACACACACTTCACTCATCAGAATGATGGGCCCTTTCCTAGTAATAAATAATTAGTACCACTCAATTCTAATTAAAATAAATAGATGAAGGACACACACACACACACACACACACACACACACACACACACAGCATCCCTATTATCTGCAACTAGGGCTCACTCTAAGGCTTCCCAGTCAAACACATTCATTACAGTAAACACAAAGCCCATTTCAGTTTTTAATTGTGCAACTTAAATAGCCATCTCGGGGCTGTTTGCATATTTTGAAGTTCAGGAATATAATCAGCAGCAGGCTTCCTGCTGTGACTCAACCACTTTGGGGAACTGCACTGGAATTCTGCACACAATACGCCAGAGTTTGAATACTGAGGTCTTTCCTGAGCATCACAGGAGGAGAGAAAAACATGACTCAGGGATTCCAAAATATCCTTCCCTATGTTTCATCCATGGTCAAAACAGAACTGGGAGCACTGTGCTGGGCAACTGTCCCTGGGCATACAAGCTCTGCTCAAATGGTTGGTCCCTTCCCTCTGCACTACCCATATCATCCGTGGCCTGGCTCCTGTACTGCCACTGTGCCCCCCCCCCCGCAATTATAAAGCACAGGTGGCCACCTGCAAGTCTTTTGCCCACTCAGATTCATGCAATTATTTGATCTGCCCCTCCTTGTTCCTTTTCTGCTCCCTACAGTTTACCCAAATTTTAAATCACTCTGTGATAAAACATCTTGCCTACAGTTTCCTTCAGTTCTCATCAGCCACCTCCTTCATGAGCTCCAGACAGACTGCAGCCTGGCTAAGGGAGGTGCTCCCCCCTTCCCAAATATGGATACCATTCTCAAATGTGAAGCTGGACGATCAAGGAAAATGCAAAGGAAGACAAGGTTCTTGTGTCTTTGTCAGTCTCACAGAAGGGGGAACTTGGGCAGGTACAGCTTTCCTGTATGCTTCATGACAAGCTGCCCCGATTGAAATTCTCTCTCCTCCAAACCTGTTGAAAGATGCAAGAGCCCTGTCCTCCACTGCCTCCAGGCACCCTGAGGCTTACAAGTCAATAAAAACTAGTATGTTGCATGACACTCAACCCACGAGAGCACTATACTCAAACTGGTCCTTGGGTAATACACTTCACTGTCACCTCTCCTCCAAAGTATTGATAATGTGGGCGAGCCAGATCCCGAGCCACATCTGAACAGCTGCTACCTTTTACCATCATGCGGTTACGGCTTAACTTGGGCAAGGACTATTCGGTGGACTGCTGTTTTCAATGACACCTGACAACTAATTCCTGTTGCTCTCTTTGGGATGAACACCATGTCAGAACCTTACATCACAGCCCCTCCCAAGAAAACTGTTATTCTGGAGTTTGCAAACAGCACTCAGCAAAACAGCCCTAGAGGAGACCAGCCAAGCAACACAGAAGGCTCCTGAATAATTCAACTTCTTCCATCTTCAGCTATGGAACATGCCAAAGAGAGTCTTGATACACTCATATTGCTTTGCATACTTCTGTTAAGAATAGTAACTTCCCCCTTCCATTGGGTACGTCTAGCATTTCTCCCCGTCCCTCAATCATAAAAATATAGTGTTCTTTTCCAGTGTTTTTATGGCACCGTCACTTTTCCCCATACTTCAAAGACAGCACTGACGGCAAGGTCACCCTCTTCAGACAATGGTAATCAGCCCTGTCACTTTACTGCTTCTCTCTCCTCTCATTATAAGTGGACAGCTTGCTGGCTTTTCTGAACCACTTGTAAAAAATGAGCTGCTGTGGAACAATGACACAACCAGAGCCTCTGAAGTACCACTTCTTCCTTGTTCATCCATTCTCACAGCAATCATCAACTTGTTTCCCCTAAAGGCTGGTTTGCTCTTTGTGATGCTCAGGTGAGGCAGGCCTCCCTAGAAATGTGCAGACAGCAAGGGGTTCCAGTCTCAAAGCAGTCCTTATGCACTTTCAATATTAAATTGAACAGTTGGCCGCTCCGGTAGCTAAAGCCAGGCATAAAGGCTTTTCAAACCATTGAGGTGTGGCAACAGAGCTCCAAGCTGTGCACACAGGAAGTATTAGCTAATTGCAGCTTTCAGTTTCGTACCAGAAGTTCATTGTTTCTTATCTCTATGGTAGCCAGGAAATGTGGAAGCTTGGAAACTTCTTCCTTCACCCCTCTCTAGTCTGTCCTGATTGGACTAGTGAGCAGAGAAAGACACAGATCCTGGCCCCATCTCAATGGCACACGGGAACAATGTGTTTCCTTATCTTTGAGCTGCCACTTCCAGGGACCAGCAAAGCAACCTTCTATAACTTGCAAGTGCTTTGATTTTTCCAGGGTTCCTTCTCCATGGACCTTAATTATACCTCAAAACCACACTTTTCTAGTTCTTTCCTTTGTTTGCTTGTTCCTGGGCTAAGGTGAGGCAAGTGTAAGAATCGCAAGATGAAATTGCTAAGTAATCCTTGAGGAAGCTTCAACTTTAACGCTGCCCTGCGCTGGGAAAATGAGGCCAATGAAGGACCACTGGCTGAGCTGTTGTCCCCTGTCCTAGTTCCCTTTGTAGACGGCTGGAAATAGAGAGCCAGGAGAGAGGATAGTGAATTTAAGATGGGTGATTTTATAGCTGGGGGAATTTGCTGGCTGGCATGGGGTGGTTGGAATGGAGCCAGATTTGGTTCTAGGAAGAAAGAATTCACAATTCTAAATGCTAGGTGACTTTAAGGAACGGAACTGGGTAATACCCTGTACCTTCAGTTTCTCCAGCACTAAAAAGAAAATATTATAAAGTGCCTGAATATACTGAAACTTTTTGCGAGGCATCATGATGCCCACTGATGCCCATGGAAAAGACATACACATTACAGCCAATAGGATTACGATGTGAGTACCATGGGGGAGGGGGTTGCATGATTTGCTGATCAAACAGAGAGTTCAATGGCCAAGACCTACATTCAATGAAATGGAAAATTAAGACCAGTTTTGGCTGGAATCAGTTCCAGTTGCCCAAGGAACAGGATATTGGCCTTCCTCTGTTTCAGCATCCAGAATGCAAACTGATACTTTGTTCTTCCCTTTCTTGTCCCTTACAGAGCATGGGCTCAGAGATCATAATGGTTGTTCATTCTTGCTACTGACGTGGCTCTGGTTACATGCAGTTACGTGGCCCTGGGAGCCCGAAGAAGTCTTTATTTCCCAGTGCCTGCATTTTTAACTTGTTCCTCTTGCAGTAAGTCAACGCCTTCTTGACAAATGCAAGAATCCATTTACAAAGCTAAACACTTGGGACGCTTCTGTTTATCCAGTTACTTTCTCTGCTCCTGAAAAAAGCAGCAGATGACTTGAGAGATGAAAATTACAAGTCAATGAAAGAAGATAAAAGATGGGAGAGAGATAAAGATATCATGACATTTCTCCCTTCCCATTCCTTATTCCCTCCCCTTTTTCTTGTTAAAAAGGGATGGGATCAATTGCTCTATGATAAATTAACAAAGCAAATGCAAGTCAGAAGCCGAAACATCTCCAACAACCTGTACAGAAACAACAAAATGTACAATTGAAAATGTTACTAACACCCCATTCAGGCAGATGTGTCAAATTTTTGTTTTCTTTTTGCAAAGGACAGGTTATCAAAGAGAGAGTGAAATTTTGTTCCTCCAGCCTGCCTCGGTTGCCCTAAGTAACCTTCTGCTTAATGCTCGGTGTTTCAGGTCTATAGTCCTTCCTCTCAGAGACATTACGCTTCACCTTGGCACTAACAGGAGACTCCTGATTTAATGAGGGGCTGGAGTGACACTTCTTCAGTCCTGAGCCATCGTTGTCACTGGTGCTCAGCAACTCTTTTCCTTCTCCCTCTTTGAGAAGGGACACATACATTTCATAGCGGGTTTTCTGAAAAAGAAACACAGAAAAAGGCTCAGCCTGGAGTACAAATTCTGTGAATGGACACAGAGAGTAAAATGAGGGGATCTCATGTCACAATAGACCTTTTTGCATATTTTGGGAAAGTTTATGAACCTAGTACTGGATGGGGATGTCAGAGTTAACATTGATGGGTGGAGCCAATGGCCACCTAGAGAAGTCTGAGAAACAAGAAGCTGCTCTGAGGAATTACTGGATGGCTACTACCATTAGAGTTGATGGCTCTGGGGGCCATAGTTGTAGTTTAGGTGAAAAATTTATATATATAAAAATAAACAGTAACAAATAATAACAACAACTATATACCACCTTTCTGGTCACTGGATTACTCCTTTGGCTTTATTCAAGGAGGTTTACACAAGCAGGCTCTCTCTAAACCCCAAGGAGGTTTTTACAATCACAATTAAGGAATATTTTTCAAGAACGATCTACAGTCCAGGTAGATTCCTCATGGTCTGGTGAAATGTTCTGGCCACACACCACCTCCCACGCTGACAGACAGCTCCTTTCCATCTCACAGAAAGAGCGAGAGCCGGCTTCTTTTGGCTATCACCCAAAAGGTCTCAGCTTAGCTTGTCAGCTCTCCAAGTCTCACCGCTCATGGGGGCTCCTGGTGGTCTTGAACTGTCGACCTTCAGATGTCAAATCTTTGGGCTTAACTGTGACTCTACCTCTAGACCAGACCTCTGGCCCCATATATTCAGATGGAGGGATGTGCTTCCTGTAGAAGTTTGAGATATCTCTACCCTATTATAAAGCTTATCTAGGAGAGCACACTGACTTCAGTACTTTTCTGACCCACAAGCCAGAATTAGCACTAAACTGTCTCCTGAGGTGACACTGAAAGCAAATGTGTATTGAATATTTGCTTGAATATTCAAATATTGAATACTGAAATATGTGATTGAATATTTCTCCTCAGGAATTCAGAGAGAAGTCAAGTGTCTGAATAAGAAGAGTGAAATTTCCTGGCAGTGGTGGGAGATAAGGGGTGTTTCCACACATCTCTAAATTACTTCTGCATTTAAATGTAAATCAGTGGCTCTCAAACTATTGGAAAGTCCTGCCCCCTGACAGGAAGCCCTGGAAAGGGGCACAAAGTTGCAGGGATGGGCAGAGTCTTGAGGGAGAATTTCTCCATGGAATTAGGTGGGTGGGTTCAGTGTCCTCTAGCAGAGGATCCACACTGGATCTCTGGGGCAAACCTCATTGGTTGACACTGCCACACTTGTCCCATCATTCCAGCCTGACTTCGAAAGAGCTGCTGCTTTGTTCTAATATCTTTTCACATTGTGCAGTGTGAAGGAGTTGAAGTGGGAAGGGAGGCCTGCATGAGCAGATATTCTACCCAGAAGGTATAGAGTTAGGTTTAGAGCTAAGCTCAGAAGGCTTGAGCAATATGGCCTAAAGCAGAACCAGAGGTTCTAAAGCAGAACCAGAGAACCAGAGGTTGTGCTGGAGCAAAATGTGATCTAAGGGTTACTGAGCTATGCGCCTTTTCCTAAGTCTTTGTTTTAAAGTGCAAACTTCTGCTCCCTCTTGGTCAGGAAGACTATGGTATTTAAACACATAGAATCAGGTCCATTGTACTGAGCTGCAGGAGACCCATGTATTTTTTTTTTGGAAGCACTGAACTGTTGCATTTGTTCACCTTCTTGAATGGCACATAGCCCTCTGTTATGGGGCAGTGCAGCCTCACACAATACCTCTGTGATTAACTCAAATAACTAGTGATTAACTTGAATTCTGAAAAAAGGCTTTTAACAGATGCAAAATGCACACTCAGGCCTTCCAGAATGATTTAGTTAACAATGTGTCTTCTGACCCATACCCTCTGAATCAGTGCAAATGTTGATGAAGTTCTACCAGTTGCCCACACACACTTCAAAGGGGAGAAAGAAAATCCATTGTCAAACTACATCCATTCCACAATGAACAAAAAACCCCATGCTGTCTCCTAATTCAAAACAAAATTCAGGTAATCATAATCATTATTATTGAAATACACAAGGACCTTTAAGGCCTTTAGAAAAGATTATCAGAGAAATGGAAACAGCCATGAATGGCGTTCCCAAAGAGTCCTTTGAAGAGACAGTTTCATACCACAAAAGATCACACAAGGAAAATCCACTTTAAATGAAGGCAGATGGCTATGCACTCCATATCTGTATTTCCAGCCAGAGCTCAGAGAAAAATAAATTAAATAGCCAAAGCCTGTCACTCAAAAATAAGGGAACTAGCAAGATGCATATTGATAGTGCTCCTGACTGTTCTGTACTTTATTTGATAATCAACATGCTAGAGAGCAGTGCAAGAGGGATTGTTGCTACAAATGCTGGGTCATCACACTGCGAATCTCCAGCCTCGGGGGTTTTTTCCCTGCCTGCACTCCAGTCAATTTAAAATTTTCACATCACTCTGTTTTCTTGAGGTTCTTGGAAATGTATCAGGGTTTCTCCATCAGCAGACCAGTAATGAAGGTCAAATTTGCCTGGAAGGTAACTTGCCCATCATGACAGATCACCTCATGCAGCTCACAGCAGTGGGAGCATCCTGGGTATACCATACAGCTCACTCACAGTGCGTTGAGAGGCCTGACAAGTGACTATGCCCCAGAATTCCAATATGCTGGGGTTCCTTAGCAGACTAGTGCATGGAGAAAGGGTTCTCTAAAGACAGCAAGTTTGAAAAACAGGGCTCTAAGACTGTCAGTCAGATGGTGTTGCTCTAATACAGGCTACAGGACACCTGCTGCTCATCCTCATGACTTGGGTGTCTTTTGTACATGGTCTGCTGAGTCAGTCAAAAGCAGCTCTGCAACACTGCAGTATAGATCTGACAATGCAACAGACAGGCCCTTCTGCTGCCCCCTTGTGGCATCCATGCTGCAGGATGACCATCCTTGCTCTTAAAGTCAAATTATATGTGACATGGAATATGTAATTGCCTGGTGTTTTTACTTTGCTTTTTTAATGATAGCACTAAAGGGATTCCTGAAACAGCGTGAAACTGCAGCCAAGGAGAAGGAGGGCTTTAGCACTGCAGTTGTGCCCCTCATACACACTATTTATATTCTGAACAAGTTCCTGTTGGCTTTCAATGAAACCCTTAAAAAGAAATTAAAATAGTGCACAAAGAGAGGTGATCGAGACCAGAATTGTGGCAGAGGGCAAATTGCTAAGGCGCCCCCCATCACAGTTGCACCTTGTTTTGGGCACTTCCTCAATGGTATTGCTTAAGAAAAAAAAGTAAGCACACCAGGTCATTTTATGCATTCCGTGTCACCTATCCATTGTTCCTAAGAGAACCTCAGTATGCAAGGCACCACAGCAGGTGCAAAATTCTGGCACTCCCAAGGGCCTGCTGACTGTCCTGCAGAGACTCAAGAGCATGGAAATATAAAGAAGGTAGTGACTGACAGCAACAAAGCTGAGTGAAGACTGAAAAACAAAACCAGAAGAAAAAGGGGACAATTGTTATTTTTTTTTTAAATCGTCCTATCTATAATTTGCGATGGATATCTACTTAAAACGTAAGATCAGCCTGTTTGCATCAGGTTCAACTCTCTTGTTTCCGACAGCAGCCAGAGCCATGTCTCCCGAAAGCACACAAGCAGCCCTCTCCTCCTGCCCGTTCCCAGCCCTGGATACTCAGAAGCACCCCACTTCTAAGAACAGAGGTACATAGACACACAACACATGGATGTGCCTATCCGTGTGCTGCTGAGATTACACAACTTAGTCAAGGCTCGAATTGCCAGAAATGACAGCACTTCTCCACCATGGGGGTGCATTTGAGTACCAGAGAGAAAGAAATGGTTTCTCACTCAAATTTCAAAAGCAAGCTCCTTCTAATTAAAATTTAACCACAAATGCCAATCACTTTTGCAGATGTTAAGACAACAAAGAAACCCCATGAAGGAAATGTGCAGCTTCCACATATCGTGATCACTCAGCATACACATTTGCACAGTATGGACTTGCTTGCATGCCATCTTTAAAACAGGAAGATGGTCAGTCTAGGCAGCCAACTGCATCACAGAAGCAGAATGTTGTGTGACAGCACTTGCTCACCTGAGTTTCCACCACCTTTCCAGCCTTAAAACCAGACACTGGGAAGGGACTGTAGCCATGTGATGATGGCTCTCCTCTAGCCTACTTTTTCCAAGTGTGGAAGTTCATTGGTGCTTTATACCCACACATTCAGTTGTCACTCGTCATTCCCATTTAGATTTGGTCAAAGTCCCACACGACATTAAGTTTGGCAATTTTGTTTGGCAGCCATTATTAAAATGCTGTTACACTATCAGTTTGCTTGGCTTCATGACGATTTCCTCAGTTTCTGCAGTGGCTAGCTTTAAAATGGTGCTCAGCTGTGGTGGACTCACAACATACCTCAAATTCCAGATAGTGATCCTTCAGTTTGTAGTCCTCAACTTCCTTGCCTTTGAGTTTCTTATCTGGTGGGTAGGAACGATGCTCAGCTAGTTCAGTAGAGATTTGCTTCAGTTTACTTTCATGAGATTTTAGCTGATCATCCTGTAGAGACAACTGTATTAGCTAGAATGCAAACCTCTGAAGTGGTTCAGCAAATAAGAGGGGAAAAAAACACCACCACTGTGTTCACTAATATGGACACTGCATCAATTAAATTTTGATTATAACCAATTATTGCCATCATATATCATCAGGGTCCCTTACCACCCATGAACTTTCTGGATGGTCACTAAAAAAAACTTGGTCAGCTAAAATTACAGATTTGTAGATAAACTGTTGGGTATGTCACATGGTGTGAGGAGAGGAAACCCATGTAAATTGAACACTTACACAATTTCTATGATTCTACAGGACTAAGAAAAGGTCATGTTGACTAGGGCAGCTGTTTGGAGATCAGGAACATGCTGTAAATTCACATGCTCCTTCCTTCCCTGTTCACATGCAAATTATTCCATCCTTCCACAGCTTAAGTGGCAAGCATCTGTGTGACTCCCTGACCAAAGGTTGCACACCATTTAAAGCAATGGTTTCAAAGTAATTCCTGGTTGCCATGTACTATAGTTTGCTGTCAATGGCAAACTATGGTTATAGCAAGCCATAGAAATGGGGGCAGGGGAGAGATTCATATAGGAGATGGGAAGAGGTGAGGGTAGCAGGAACATGTGAGCCTGTGGCATCCTCCTGATCAAAGAAACTGGGAAGTGTGGCATTGCATTTGGGCCACTGTATTAAAGACTTATTTGGGAACAAGAATAGAACCTACAATGGTGAACTCTAGGAGTCGTCACATCTTGATTCAGGCCCTCGTCTAAAGCAGCAACCAGACAGAGTTGACAGTTTGCATTTCATCCTCTGCAGAATGAGCAGAGGAAGCCTACTGGCAGGTTCTGTAGCTGACAGATAAAAGCCGACAGTTCTCGGCTTGTCCCTGAATTTATCTCCTTTGAAAACATAGCACTTTTTCTCCATGTCTTTCAGCTAAAAATGGCTCATGTCCTTTCACTCCTTGTCTCTTCTTTCTCCCAATACATAAACCCATATTTTCCTCCCCAGGCACCTGAAACTGAAATAATGAAGTCAGAGAACAAAACTGAGGAAACGGACATGATACGCATTCTAAAGCTACATCAAGCCCAGGCTCAGCATTGCATCACACTGGGGAATCCCACATGGATGCTTGCCACTTGGGAATGGCAAATGCATGAAAGGGACCAATTGCAGTGTGATGGTCAGCCATGTCTCCTAGATGTTCTCATGCTCAGTATTTGTCTGCACAAGACAGGCACTGACTGCAGGGAAAATTCCTCCCTGTAATTCAGAACTCTTCCCCATGTTTTGGCACTAAAGTGGCTCCTTTACTCATAAAACTAACAAACGAAAGTACTTAAGAACACACTTTAAATCGATAAACAATGGATTGTAAAGTCTATGAGGAAGTAGAATTATAATGGTGTGTTAGTAGTGCCCAGCAGTGCAGTTTCAAGAGAGAGAGATTTAAAATCACAAAAATGACATGGGAGGAAGGGTTTAATCCTCCTCCCCCAGCACTGTGACCCCCTCCCAACTTTCAAGAGAGAAGCAGGCATTAGGGCGCAATCCTAACCCACTTTCCAGCACTGACATAAGGGCAATACAGCTCTGAGGTAAGGGAACAACATTCCCTTATCTTGAGGAGGCCTCCGTGACTGCCACTCAACTGCAGGATGCAGCACATGCCCCACTGGCACAGCTATGCCAGTGCTGGAAAATTGCGCAGGATTTGGGCCTTAGGTATCTAACAATCCTCAAAACTATGAAGCGATTCCAAATCCCAAGAAGTCAAATGCTTAGCGCCAAGACATACAACGTAAATGAATGAAAGTACTTCACATCCCAAGGTAATGGGTAAAGTTTCTTGGAAGATGACAGAGAAGCCTGAAACAGTCACAGAACTCCAGCCATTCCTAAGCTAGTGTGAAGTATTTTCTTCTTGCTTCACTGAGTCTTATGTAGGTTTCATAGCTGAATGAAAGTGAGAAGTCTACATAGTGAAACTTTCCCCATTCAAAGCTAAACCTTTTGGAGCAGTTCCTGCTGTGCAAGTGTTAAAGTCACTGGAGCCTCGGGAGTGAATAAATCAGAGATGCAAGGACAGTTGGAGAACTTCCTAACTAACAAGGGATTTGCACTTGGGCCTTTCATGTCAAACCCCAACTCTTTATCTATTCAATGTCTAGAATTTGGAATCATTGACAATTACACATTAGAAAGCCAAGTAATAATATAAAAGGAATCAAGCCCAAACTCTGTACCAGTCTATTGCAGCCCCTGTTGAACTTTAGAGAAATACTTGCAAAGAGGTGGTTTGCACATGCGTGTATTATCACTTGCAGGTTATGACATCAAGTGGTAACTTGCATGTGTGAAAGAGCCATCTTGGATCAAATCACAAATACAATGTCACAAATTCCAAAGGAGTCTATTCACATTATTACGTAGTGTGGTCTATTATGTATCATGTAGTACATATCACAATCCTAGACATGTATCCTGAGAACTACATCCCACTTAGTTCAATGGGACTTACTTTCAGCTAAGTGCACACAGAATTGGGATTTTAGAGAAACAAGAGTTTTCAGAGTTATAATATTGCTTGTCAATTCTGAGACTGGTTGATGGGCATCATTTAATGTACATTTATTAAGAGCAAAAGATATAATCTCTTTCCATATTCCAGGTAACTTATGCACATTGCACCTCTAGGTTTATTATCTGTACATAAATGAGCAACCGTATCCTAAGAGACAAAAGATACTATTCTAGGCCGTAGCATCTTCATTTGCTAATTATGCCACTACAACATAAGCCTGATCCCAAAAGCAAGAAAACCTTCTTGATAACATCAGTCCTAAAACAATATTTTAAAGAAACTGTAGGAACCAATTATCTGCCCTGTACTTAGAGAGAAAGAAAAAAAATGCCTTGACATGGCCATACTTATACAGTGGATTAGAGGCAAACTTCAAATATGCTCAAGCATGTGGATTAATCACCTGAGATAATTTGGTTGTGGAGGCAGGTAACAGAGGGCGGCTGAATTTCTTCTGGGAACCAATAGCTGCTGGAAATGGTGGGGCAGAGAAAACAGCTGCAACACTGTTGATCTTAGTGATCCATGACTCCATTTCTTCTGGGCTCCTGTGGAAGTGCGATAGATCAATCAGGGTGCCTGGAAACAGGCTCATCTTTTTGGCTTTGTCTTTAATGTCTGCACTGACAGAACAGGAACTGCCACTCTGGCTCACATTTTCTATTCCAGCATCCAATCCTGGACAGTGAGTGCTAGCAGTGGGACTGGGAAGATTCTGCCCTTTGTTGCTTAAAGCCGTTGCTAGAGGCCTAACTAATCCCAGAAGCATCCCCTCTTGCAGCGGTCTACATGGCTTCCTGAACCAATGTGTCCTACTTTATCATGACGCTTCAAATACAAATGCAATGTTTATCTGGACCAGAGCCCAGTAGGGGATGGGATGCCAAGTCCTGACCCCTTCAAGAATATTCAAGTCCCATACCTTGAATTTACATCTCTCTTTTTAAAAAAACAGAATGAACACAAACACGAACACAAGCAATTATCATTCTAGTCCAGGGATGTCAAACTCATGTCATACAGAGGGCTGAATAGCATTTATGATGTTTGCTGAGGGCCGGAACTGATGCCATGAAACAGGAAGTGATGTCATCATGCAGGTCATGACCAAGACATAAGCACTTTTTCTCACTAAGGAACTCTTAGCTGCAAATGACAGAAAAAACTATACGCAAATCTTGATCATATTTTCAAGATATGGGACAGCCCAATTATCATGCGGGCTGTCCTTTCAGCAGTGACACCTCAGCACAACTCAGCAGCTAAGAGCTGCTGACAGTGGTGCTGGAAGTGCCCAAGGGTCAGATAAAGAGCTTCCAGGGGCTGCATCCAGCCTTATGTTTGACACCCCTGCTCTAGCCCCTTCTGTATAATAAAAAACATGCTGATAGCATTTCACACAGTTGCTCAGGAAACTGTCAACCATACTCCCAGCCTCCAGAGTTCTGACCAATGTATGCAAATGCACAGGAGTGATTGACATGTACATAGCATTAATTTTTAAAAAAAAAATTATTAAAATGAATTACAGAGCAATTCTGTACAAGTCTATTCAGAAGTAAATCACAGTGTGCATTGGGTCCACTGGCCTCCAAAGGCAGACCAATGTAACAGGTATCTCATATGATCTTTGTACATGAGTCATAACAGGTCCCCAAACTCAAACTTCCTCTTTGCACTTGGCACAGAACACCAGTTTGAAGAGCAATGTGTGTCATACTTTGGAACAAGCCACTGTTGTCATGGTGACCATTAAAACCAGATAAGGCAGGCTCAGCATGGATTCTGAAGTCCCTCAAGACAAACAGCCTTAAGAATCTACACCAAGCTTGAACCTGTCTTGGATAGGTAAGCTAGGAATTCTATGGTTATTGCACAAGCAGAATATTGCACAAGCAGAATCCTGTTCTTCATGCTCCAAAACCAGGTGCAGATACTCTGTACGGGTCAAAGAGCATGTGGGAGGCCAGGTGAAAATGAAATCTTAAACAGCAGACTGACCCCACCTCACTGCCTAGCCCTTTTGATGTTGTAGTGAGTAGTCAGCCAGCAGCATCTTGACCAAAACAGCATCCATTGCCTTGTCCAGGTAATCAGGTCCCAGTGATACACATCAGGTTGCCACCCTCATCTGAGGTCAGAACATGGCATGTTATTGATCCACTAAAAACATCCATAAAGGTCTATGCTTTGATCTATAAAAAGTCTGCATCATTTCTCTCAGAGTTCAAAACCCATGTGTCCTGGCAGTCAGTACTCTACTTTAAATGGATTCATTGCAGCATTTTTCCCCCTTTAAAATTTAACAGATGAAGAGTTTGTGTGAGCATTGATTTAAATTTGTAAATTATAATTTTTGGTATTTGGTTTTAAAAGGGTGTGTGCTTTCATGTGCATATATAGATATGGAGATGCAGTAGCACTTTGTCGCATTTTCCTGTTCTGTTACAACTTGTGATCCTCCTAGTCCTACGGTTCCCAAACTGTGCGCAGCAGCCACCCCAGGGTGCTATAGTGAACTCAAAGGATAGCCACGGGTGCAGTGAAAAAATTACAAATTGACCAAGAGACATTGTTGAAAAGAGAAAATTTGGGAACTTCTGTCCATGTCCAACACAGCCCACCAGAGCCTAGATAAAACTTCTGCTTTTCCAGCCTGACTGGAAATGAAAAACGAGAATCTGAGAGCGTTTCCTGGCAGGTCACACAGCATACGGCTACCTTCAGTTTGGTGTGTCATAAGTTCTGGCTGCAGGCTTTATTATAGGGTTAGATCAGGGGTGTCCAAAGTTTTTGGCAGGAGGGCCACATCATCTCTCTGACACTGTGTCAGGGGCCGGGGGGAAAAAGAATTGACATTTAAAATTTGAATAATTTTACATAAATGAATATATTAAATATGAACTTATATGAATGAATGAAGTTGTTGCAATAGCTCAAGGCCTATAAAAGGCCTTGCACAAAGCAAGGCTGGCCATTCCTTTGCTGCTGCTACTACATCACAGACGTGAACCAGCAAGCAGTGGAGGGAGTCCTCATTCCGCAGCTCACGCAAGAGGTCAAACAGTCGCCCTCATGCTGAGAGCAGCTGCATCGGGCCAGTGTGGGCTCCAACAAATCTTCAGAGGGGGCTCCCTGAGGGACACACTGAGAGGCCTTGAGGGCTACAAATGGTTCCAGGGCCAGAGTTTGGGCACCTCTGGGTTAGATGATACAGTTCCTTGGTCTCTCTCTTTTTTGTATCTTATATTCAAGAATAAAAATAAAAGTTTAAAACTTTGGGTCCCTTTGGGAAGAAAGGTGGGGTATAAATAAAGTAAATCAAAGTAAATAAAGTAAATAAAATAAAAACCAATACTTCTTGCTAAGTGTATGCAATGACAGCATGAGCCTGTATCATTACTGCTTATGTGCATTGGTTTAAAACTCAAAGGGAACCAAAGGAAACCTACTGTGCTTGGAAAAGCAGGACTCTCCAGTCAGCCGTCTTGAGCTTCAGGACATTGGGCTTCTTCTCATAGTCCGTTGCCTTCGATGCTAGCGCATGGTGCACACTGACTGCATTTTTCAGATCTTCCTCTGATAAAGCCTTGTCTGGTTTGTATTCGTCCTGTAGAAGTTAACATTACAAGGATACACATCATTCCTGGGTGCTGCTTTTTTCTTCTTCAATTCAACACCAAGGAGGCAATACAACTGCTCTGTAAAAGATCTATCTAGTGCAGCAAATACAGGCAGGTGCAGTGCAATCTTGTGCATGTTTACTTAGGAGTACATTGTATTTTGTGGGATTCACTCCCAAGAAAGCATACATAGAAATGAACTAACCCTTAAAAATCCCAAACTCCTACTACAAAACAAGTATTTCCCAGCACTATGAACCTTTTGCTAGAAATGTTTGAATCTGCAACTTACTGCATGAAAAGCATTCGCTCCAGCAGTATATTATCAGTTATTTCCAACTAATATATTCTAATGTTCAGGAAACTGCTAACCACCAGCTAGTATAATGAACTTGTGGTTGTCGTTAAGGAGTTCTATTACCTACTCATAAGAAGAAAGCAAAAAAAGATTGATCTACAACAGTGGCTTAACATAGTACAAACATGCAGTATGTAAGATTTAAAGATGATTCAGTTCTTTGGAACTGACAGTGTACTTTCCAAGATGCCTAATTAATTTTAAGATCCTGCCTCCACCCAGCAGGTAAGCAAGATAGCTGGCATCCTATCATTTTTTGCCATATTATTTTCTTCCCCCATCCTCGGTGGTGGATACTTGTTAACTTGACATTTATTTTCCAAGTAGGTTGGTGGTGTTAATATTAAGGGGAAAAAGTTACAGCGAATTCTAGGAGCAAAACACACAGCAAAATGGCATAGAAAATATGCAGAACCACTTCCAAATAACATTTGCCTAGTACAAATATAGCTTCCAGTGGCATGCATACCGAAAACCCATGTCTTCAGCATGGGCTCTGCAGGTCAGCTGTTCATTAAATGAATTTAAATCAGCACTGACCCATGGCAAATTCAAAGCAGAAAAGTCGATGGCCAAAATCACGAGCTAGATAAATTCAACGCTCTGTGTTTGGGAGATGGGTTTGACGAATATGCTCTGCACCTATGCAAAATGGCAAATCAGGAGTCAAAGCAAGGAGCCAAAATGCTGTAGAACGAAAGCTGTAAAAGGAAGCAAGTGAACAAATTGGTGCCCACTAATAATGGTGTTTTAAGTCAATTGCCCAGCTATTGAGATCAGGCTCTTGCACTATTAAAAGCTGTAAAAGGGAAAGAAGTTCAGTAGGTACTGCTTTTCTCAACACTGTAGGACAAAATGTACTTACGAAACTCCTTCTGCAGAATTATTCTTCTACAAGAGCTCTTTCCTCTCCAAACATTCTATACAATCCAGCACCTACTGCTTTCTATCAGATTTCAGACTGAAACCTTTTTGTGACATTGTTTTACTATTATCAGTTCTACAACTTCAGTCCTAAAACAATCTGCCATTTGAAATGGAAGCTTCAGGAAGGAAAGATGGCTGAATCACTGCAAAATTCAGAACAAAATATTTGAGGAAAGCTGGCAAAGAGCATAAAGTGCCCAAGTAGCAGCTCACTGGGGTAAATCAGTGTTTCTTAAGGTTTGTCTGCCACTGTACTGCTTCATGTGGTCCACCTATTCAAAATACCACTGTAAGTAACTGGTGATGACATCATCAGCCACACTAATGACATCATACACGTCAATGACATCATTGATGCAACAAACACAAGTAAGAGGCTCAGGGTGGATGGGAGAGCTTTTTCAATTACTGAAAAGCATGCTTTGGAGCTTTGCCCACTGAGCTGAGCCTCCTACTGCTGTTTGTTGCATCACATTCTTGGTCTCGCTGGCAGGCCACAGGGGTTCAAGGGCCCTGACAGTACCACCAGGCACCACTTCAAGTACGACAGGTGGTGCAGGTACCACTGGTTAAGAAACACTGGGGTAGATAATTTCTTGGAGCTTAGACAGAGTAGCTCAGGAATTGCACAGCTCCTTCCTTGATTGTGTCCAACATTTCCTGAAGCCTTAGAAGTCATCCCCTAGGTTCTCTCCCCTCCCCCCCCCCCATTATTCTGACTAAACTGCGATTAGTATCTGTGATTCGGACCTAGCCAAAGGCAGAGAGACACTGTTCTTGAGTAGTTTGCCTAGCTCTTGGACAAATAGCTCTCTCCATATGCAGCAACTAAGTAGCCTGAATGCTATGGGATATGCACATGTACAGAATTTTATTTTCTATTTCCTGCCTCATGACCTCTCCTAAGGTAGATCATACTCTGACCAGGATATAACATCACAAGGTGGACAAATGCAAATTCCAAACCACATAATTAGGAAATTTGGTAAGGCTACTTTCTCCCCCCCCCCAATCACTTGTTGACAGACATTTGTGGCACATTATAAATACTGGTTCTTGGGCAGATATCTGTCAAACACCATCTCCTGTGACCAAGAAACTGAACCTGGTGCAGGGTTGTTCAGTTGGCAACCTGGCCCTAGTTGCCAATGACCTCCATAAAGGTTGCAGTCTGGGACATAGCTGTGGGAAGGACAAAACCGGCTCCCTGCCCAATAATACTGGTGCCTGAGGAAGTCTGCACTCTTAGCTCTCCTTCCCAGCTCACCACTTCATTAGCAACAGTAGAAAGCTAACTTGAAACAATACCAAGCTAAGATTGCTTTGTATGGCCAATTAAGAAAAAAATAACTTAAGCCATTAGCAGTGCCATTCTTTACTGCAGCACTCTTTAGGATAGGGATATGGCTGGTCTCTAAAGCAATTTTATCTGGACCCTGGTGGTATTCCCTCCCACCAAACTTCAAATCAAAATATGATAAGAGGTTTGCGCCCAGTTTCATTTGAAAAGAAAATTGTTTCCAGGTCCTAAGAGAAACAGAGGTTGCCCATACATTAATATTACATTCTCTTTGGATTTTGCTCATGCTGCCCCAGGCTGTCACTGAGTGTGTATGCTCTGCAAATTTTGGAACACACCAACCTCATTATACAAACTTGTGGTAATCCCTGATCCCCACTTTCTTTCTGCCTGTTCTTCACCTTCACCTGAATCTTTCTAAGGATTCTGTGTGATGCTTCAGCATCCTGAAGGGACAACTGAGTCATTTGAAGACAGCAACTGTGTTTGCTCTATTGCATTGCTGCTTATTGTTCGAACATCTTCCTCTTCCCCAACTGACAAGTAAACAAAACACCTGGCTCTGATCCAGCTCATTGGACAGCAATGTCCACCTGATTTACAGGAGCGGGAAATTCAAGTGACTCAGGTAACCTGCTGGTCAATCCCACATGGAAAGCAGGATCAATGCCCACCACTTATAAAAAATGGGGTCTTAGTGAGTTCTGCCTTTGCCCAATTTGCTGATGGGACCATGTGATGGCTCATCCACTCATCCTACTAAAAAGCACCTGCAAGAACCAGGTTCCTGGAACCAGCTCTGGCCGGTGCTGAGCCAGCGCACGGTGGGCGCCCGGGTTCTCCGGCTTGGCAGTCTCTGTGACTGCCAGACTGTGGAACGGGATATGGGGGCGTGGTCAGGGGCATGGGAGAGGCGTTCTGGGGAGGGGGCAAGGGGGAGGCGTGTCGGGGGAGAGGCAGATTCGTGGAGCCGAGCTCCGCAGGATCCAAGGCACTCGGGTAGGGCTGCTCTCTCTACATGAGCACCTTTACTTTAATGGCGACCAAACAGTTGCTGCTAAAGTGAGTAGCCCCATTACGGGGCTGCTTCCCTTACTCAGGGGAAGGGGACAAACATCCCCCTCTCCCGAGGAGCCTCCCACGGTAGTGCAGGAGGTGCTGGATCCGGCGGGAGCCCTCCGTGGAGCCACTGGGTCCCACAGCTCCAGGCAGCTCAGGATTGGGCTGCCCATCTGGTAGACTGAAAAACATTTTGCCACTGGATCTTCTATACTGGAATTGTTATAAATTTTAGCAACAATACCCAAACTGGATTTAGCATTATTTCTGAGAAGGGAGACTAAAAGCAACAGGAAGCAGGAAATAGGAAATGAAGGTTTGCTTTTAGTCTCCCTTCTAGGCTGCTTGCCTGGTTGTAAGATTTTTGCTTATTATAGCATTTGCTCAAGCAAGACACTGTATCACTTCAGGGGAATGTAATCCACATAAACAAGGTAATGGGCAGCAGAGATAGGCTTCCTCCTTATCCATGGTTTCCGGTATCTGTGGGGATACAAATCCCAGATACCAGTGATGCCTGTATTATAATCTATTTTGAACTGTGGTTATTTCATCATATGGACCAACACAGTCACCTACAATTTTATGCTGATGGTTTGGGATGGGGGCAGGGGATTCCATTGCTTCAGGGAGCAGAAAGTCTTGGGTTGGCCTAACCTAAGATGATAAAGAAGCGCAAACGTAGTTCTCTGGTACTTTTCTCTTATGTCATCTAAAATCTCCAGAAGAAATCCAGTTTGTTCTTGTTTCAATGAGCAAATCCCTTGTCAAAATAAGAGGCAGACCCTCCCTCAATGAGATTTCATGGATGACCAATCCTGCTTTCTATTCAGGGTTTCACCATATATTTGCTGCATCTGTACCTTGATTAAGGTGATCTCAGATTAAGTTACCTGAGAGGCCTCCCACTGCAAATGTGGTCCCTGTGTCCAGACTGGTTCATACATACTTTTTGCTCCATGTGTTTCCAATAATGCTTGCCACTTCTAAATTTCCAAGCCATCCTCATTTTAAACAACCTTTCATACTTTCCCAGCATGACCACAGCTTCTTTCCTTCTCTACATTCCTCCCCTCTCTGCACAACTAACTTCCTGTATCCAATTATTCCCCAACTACAAATTGTATTTAAAGCAAATAACACCTGTGACATTAAACATGGCATTTACAAGCTGGGACATCGCTTGTTTGTTCTGCATGTTATATCCTTTTTTACTACCTTTTTAAAAAAAATAAAGATAAAGAGTCTTTAATAAAGTCTCTTTCAGAATAGGAACTAACTCTCTCTGTGACATCCACTAAAATTGAGTGTTGGGAGAGTTAGGACAGACAAAAGAAAATATTTCTTTACTCAGCGTGTGGTCAGTCTGTGGAACTCCTTGCCACAGGATGTGGTGATGGCGTCTAGCCTGGATGCCTTTAAAAGCGGATTGGACAAGTTTCTGGAGGAAAAATCCATTACAGGGTACAAGCCATGATGTGTATGCGCAACCTCCTGATTTTAGAAATGGGTTATGTCAGAATGCCAGATGCAAGGGAGGGCACCAGGATGAGGTTTCTTGTTATCTGGTGTGCTCCCTGGGGCATTTGGTGGGCCGCTGTGAGATACAGGAAGCTGGACTAAATGGGCCTAGAGCCTGATCCAGTGGGGCTGTTCTTATGTTCTTATGTGCTTAAGAACAGTAAAATTAATGAGATCTTGAACTCTAGAGATGCAGAAGCACATAGGATTTGTTCAATTTAAAAACATTTTGGAGAGAAAGCAGAGATGAACTGATTTGAGTCAAGATCATAAAGCAGGCTGGTGGCAAGAGAAGCATTTTTCAGGATCTGTTGTGATGGAAACAGATGCGTTAGATCAGCTTGCTAGAAAAAAAATGTAGGGTAGAAGTTTTTTGAGGAAGTGATAGCTCAGTCCACCGTAACTCCCTGCTGGACAATGCAGTGGGACCAACAAAGTGTCATTCAATCCTGTGGGGGAGTTTTGGCCTCCAGAGTACTCCTAGAGGCAAGGGAACATTTGTTCCCTTGCCCAGGAATAAGTCCCTGTGGAACCAGAGGATCAACTCAGACTTGTGCCAGAGATATCGGATCAGGCCCGGAAGGGAGTAAAGATTCATAGGGCACCACCGCCACTGAACCTGACCCCTCCCTGCCCTTCTCCCCACTGTCACTACCTTGTTCTGCTCACCCCCTGCCTTGTTCTACCCCTGCCTCCCTCTGACTCCATATGCAGCCTTATCTGAGGTGGTGGGTGTCTGCAGTCCATCACCATGCACATCTGGCTGCTTGCCGCTTTCAGTGGTGGCCAGGGTACGCCCCCAGGCAAAGTCAAATTTGTGACAGCCAGAAAGCATGTTATGCCACTGGAACACACATTCCACTGGCATAGCGCGCCCTTAGTCTTGGGTTCCGAGTATGAGCACATGTATGTGTATTTTACAAAACAGATAAGAGAAAGAGTGACAAAAACCTTCTATTCTCTAGGCAGTTTCTCATACTATTTTTAAAAATTCTGGGAGTAATCCAGTCACTCCAGTGTCTGAAAAAAGGAAAAACAGTATACAGAATTCCTTTCAAGAATGGAGATGGAAAGGGAAAACCTTCAGGCCACCTGAGGGGGTTGCCTCAGGCAGCAGATTGCCGGGGGGGGGGCACCAATAACGTACGTAGGATGTGATGGGGACAGTTTGCCCTGGGTATCAAGTACAACTGGAGTGTCAAATGTGCCACTGGGTGGTCAGTAAACCTTCACTTTGAGTGACCACTTGAAGTCTTGGGTAGACCTGGCCTCTTTCTTGAGAAATTTTGGTGAAGGCCAGATCCACCAGCCACTTGGAACAAAGGGTAGACTAGTGTCCACAAATGGATCTCAAGACAGAGGCCAGTCCTAACCATGGCTTCAAACGGCCCACCCTGGGTGTTGAACACCCTAGGTATGCCTCTGGGGGGCACCCATCTCAGTCCACATACTTGCCTTCACTGCTCCTCCTCCTCTTCCCACTCCTTGAATTGGAAAAGGAAGAGGGGGACAGAGAAGAGGAAGTGTAGAGGGCAGGAGAGAGCGGAGCTAGAACACTGGAGAGTGGCAGAGACTGGCATATCGTTGGGTAAGGAAGGCAGTATTTCACATGCCACCTTCTGTCTTGGGTCAGTTCCATGAGAACTGCAGCACTACATTAAGGAACACCAGAATCATGGGTGGATACAGGGGGTGCATGGGTGTGTGGCCCCCCTAAACTGTCGCCAGAGGGGAAGCGTACCTACCAGGGCGGGAAACAGCCCAAGTACAGCTGGGAGCCCAGGTCTATCTGCCTGGAAGAAGTGGAATGGGAGAAGCCCAGATCTACCCACCCAGCAAACTGCCCATGGAAGCCAGTTCAACCAGGAACCCAGGAGGTAGACCTGGGCTCCTAGTCCAGGCACAAGCCCAGGTCTATCCAACCAGTAGATCTGGGCTCTGTCCAGGCGGGAGCCAGGTCTACCTGCCCAGCAAACCTCAGCCGCAGAGGTCAGAAGTTCAACCGGGAGCCCATGTCTACCCAGCCAGTAAATCTGGGCTCTGTCTAGGCGGGAGCCCAGGTCCACCCACCCAGTGAATCTCAGCCATGGAGGACATTAAGTTCAACCCACAGCCCAGGTCTACCCACCTGGTGGACCTGGGCTCTGGAGTTGGTAGTGTTCATGGCCCCTGCCCAAACACAAACACTGGATCCGCCACTGACCAGAATACATTCTCAGGTAAGGCTGACATTTGAATCGAGAACTTTACCCACCTTCCCCGTGCATTCCAAGTGTTACTCTTTTTATTCTGGAAAACCTGCTTTAGTGAAAGCCCAATCACCCACTTACATGGTAGTAGGCTTTTCCATAGTGTCTGAACACAGGAACCTAAATGCTTGGAAATGCTCTGTTTCTTGGTTCATTTTTCAAGCCTGAGCACCATCCCTTGAAGATGATCCACCCCTAAAAAAAACTCATATATATGCAATTCCCCTCTCTATCCAACATTGCCTTTTTGAAAAACAAGGAGGCGAATAAATGGTTGAGCAGCCATGACAGAAATGTGGCAAAATCTGACATGTATGATTTTTGGATGCCCTTCAAGGCATGTATTTTTGTTCACATCCTCAAAGACCTATATTAAAATTTAATCCCCCAATTGCCACCATTAGCTGAAGCCTCAATTTTTCACTGCAGTATTTGAAAAACAGCTTTTTTAAATGGTTGAATTTGGGATTAGCTAGGACATGCATCAAAGTAGCTTAGTTTGTTCTCTTTTAAAAAGAAGATGTTATTGCTGTAAAAATTGGGATAAAAATTGAAACAAAGAAACCTGGAGACCATCTGTTCATTTTTAAATTGCAAGCAAGGCTGGGATTATCATCTACAATGAAAAAAAAATGTTTCCTGCTTCTGCCAGTCTTTGCATCATTCTCTATAATTTTTTGTCAGAAGTGAAACATTTGGCATCCGCTGATAATACTCAGTGTCTATTTCACTACGTCCTAGAATAAAATTTTAACTACTGCCTTGAAATGCTACCACAGTAGTGCAAATTAGCACATATATACACACACAACACAAACTAAATCACTTGTATACACATTTTTATCCACATTTAACTGGAATAACTCTCCTCAAAACATCTTGGGAGTTGTCATTTGGTGAAGTACTGAGCAATCACAGTTAAAGTTAAACTTAGCTCCTTTCACAGAACTACAATTCCCGGGGTTCCCTGGAGAAGGGAACTGACTATTAGACCAGACGGTAGTGTGGGCATGCCCTTGTAAAATTACAAGGCATTTGCCTGACACTTTTATGACAAGCATGTCATATGCTCCTTAGTAAGGTCAAAGAACAATTTGCCTCAGAATATGTCATGACCAACAAGCAAATAGTGTTTTTTCTTTAATGATAAGGCAAATGGCCTTTGGAAGTCTATTCCATAGCAAATGGATAAAGTGGGAGGATAAACCTTAGGTAAGCAGCTGCAAGAAGACTGTTCTGATACTGTTGCTTCCGGATCTTACATGAAGGGGGAGGGAAGATGCAATCTCTCTTAATGCAGGGACAGAACAAGCATTTCCTCAGGAGGGAGATGAACTTCTCTGCCTCCCCAGCCTACTTCAGATAAGATGCTGAAGGACAAGGAGAGGAAGCACAGATAACTTCTTTGAAACAGGCAAAGCAACTGAAGGTAATCCAGATTGGCACAAGAAACTCTGGTACATATTGTCACTTACTTAGCCTGTAGGCACAGTAGGTGGGCTAGTCAAATGTGCAAAGGTTGACACACCTCTGCTTTCTGCTTCATCTGATCAGAGGTCAAGAGAGAATACTTGGTAAGAAAGCTCTTACCTTTTGCAAATAAAGCACAGTGCCCTTCAGAACAGCATAAAAGGTTTTCCATCCTCTTTTCCCTCGTGGAGCTAAGGAAGCAAAACATAGAAAAAGCCAAAGCTATATAAGTGAAGGCTGGTAATAGAAGTTAAGACTTTTCTGCCTAGGCTCATCTGGGATTGAAAGACTTTCTACCTCCTCTGTCCTTCAAATAGTAATAAAAGCAACAGAGCATGTGCCTCATTGAGAGCATGTATTTTGTCTGTCTTGGATAAAGCATCTCTAGTGATTTTCCTTTCATAACTACTCCTCAATTTAGCATAATTGTTTTCACTGGAGCTGCCTCCTCCCAGCAAAGGCCTAAGATGACACGTTTGGGTTAGAGACATATGAAAATGAGTGCAAGAAAAATCATCCAGCCTGCCCATGAATAGGGTAGGCAGGTCAATATGAGGTGTGCTAGATATGCAAAATCTCAGGCCTAGTCAGACCTAGAGCTATCAGAATAACCAGAGACCCTAGACCCATCCCATCCTCAGACATTCCAGCTAGAGCATGGAAGGGAGCTTTTCCCCCCCCCCTTCCTTACAGCATGTATGAGAAGAGGCTAGATGGGTGGGAGGCCTGCTGGAAGAGCAAAAACATCAGATCAGATGGGAAGTGGGCTGGGCTATGGCCTTCCCATCTTTGTGATTTTCAACCACTGTGCCACAGCATATTGGTGTGCCACAAATGGTCCACAGGTGTGCTGCAGGAGTTTGGGCGAGGTTAATTTATTAATAGGGCCATTGGGGGATGTGAGCCCCACCACCGGCAGTGAGGTGTGCATTATCAACTGTCATAAAATTGATGGTGGTCCTTGACCATTTTTGCAGCTTGTCAGTGTGCCATGAGATGAAAAAGATTGAAAATTGCTATCCTGTAGGGTTGCTCGGATAGGCTGGTCTGAGCCCTTTGGGGTTCCTCTTTGGCAACTCTTGTGTAAGGTGCCTCATTTAAGAGAGCCAGGATGGTGTAGTGGTTCTGAAGTTGGACCTGGACCTGGAAGATCCAGGTTCAAATTCCCGCTCAGCCATGAAGCTTCCTGGGTGACCTTGGGCCAATTACCACCTCTCAGTCTCACTTTCCTCATAGGGTTGTGAGGACAAACATAGGGAAGGAACCATGTACCGCCCTGAGCTCTTTAGAGGAAGGATGGTATAAAAATAAACAAATAAGTCTGGAAACATTGAGTCCTCAGTTCTTCCATAGACTCTTTGCTCTGTCACCTCAGAAACTTACAATGACACACATCCCTACAGGACTGCTGTAATGCTTGCATGCTAGCTGGCTCATGCTGCAGCATGGTGTGGGGGTCTTCTATTGCTTCCCTTCGCATGCCACACTCCCACTGAAACATATGTAAACTTTGACAGAAGTCAATTCTTGTACTGAAGTACACTCACTCTTCTTTCCATCCATATCTGCATGGATTTTACGTGCCAGAAATCCAGTTTTGTACACAGCAGCATTGGGGTCGTGAGGAATGTCCAGGAAAGGATTATTGGAATTGCCAATGCGATTGACTGCCTTTGACTGGGTTCCATTATCCTTCTCGTCGGTGCCATCTGAGGGGGACTTTTTCTTTTCTTCATCGTCTCTACAGCAAATTAGAAAACCAACAAGTCAAAGTTCACCTGAACAACCTTGTACAGATTTTATCTTACTAAGGAATAAGCAGGTTTATGAGAGGAACACATTTTTATCATCACCTCCACCTACTAAGTAAGTGGAAAGACACTTACAGGTTTCTGTTATTTTTACATTAAAGTACAAAATGAATGATGGTGTTTCAGCACACACACACACACCTAATTTTAAACCTGCAAAAAAAAATTCTCGTTTATTTCAGTGAGAAAGCTCCTCCTTATATTTAGGAATATGAATCAAGACTGAAAACTTGATGCCATTCTCCTGGGAATAAAATTTTGCACCTGTTGACATCAGTGGCAATGTTACAGCCCAAGAGAACAATGTAGTTTTTAAACATGTAGTTAGAAACTTGAAATCACAGCTCTGTGTATTTTGCCCTTCCAGGATGTGCACAAAAGTGGAACCCAATATCAGGAACATAGCATGGCATATGAAGAATGTTACCTTCCAGAAAAAAAGTTAAAGATAACAAAGATAATTCAGTATCCCAAAGACATGAAATTGCACTTTGGGGCAGATTTAGTGAGGGTTCAAAAACCCATGAGGGTTGGGCAGAGCATCCAGTAGCCAAGGGCTGGAGCAGCACAGCTCCCAGACATTGTCCACCAGTGTGTCCAGATTTCTGTCTCAATGCCATTGTTGTGCACCAATGCCCTGCCTCTATCATACACTCTCCCTCGTACCCAGCAGCAAGTAGTGAGAACTGGTCTTGTCTTAAAAGCCTTTCACTTTTTTCATGTACTATCCTTAAAATATTTGAAAAGAAAACACAACCTGGAAAAGTAAAGGCACACTTCTTTCCCTGTCAGTTCCTCTATTCCCATTTCCATGAACTTTGTCCAGTGCATAAGCATAGCATGGAATAAAAAGTTCTAAGTACAGGTGCAGCCTATTTATCTACGGATTTTTTTATCAGTGGATTTGTCTCAATGCCAATGGGGTGGGGGAACCAAAAGTCACAAACACCTTTGCCTCCTTTGCCCTGCGCTGGCGTCTCGCTCCATTTCCAGGCAGCCCAAAACACTGCAAAAAGGCTCTGCCTCACCCAGGCAGGGAAATAGCCCTGGAAGAGGTTCCCCTTGCAAAGGAACAGTAACACTCCTGAAGCCCCTGAGCCAGCAAAGAGGCTGAAGAGGGGGGGGGGCAAAAATCTCTGTAGCCGAGAACGTGCAGCAAGGTGGAGTGTGCTCTCTCTCTCTCTCTCTCTCTCTCACACACACACACACACACACACACACACACAGAGGGGCAGGTGTGATAGCAACAGAGGGGATTGCTTTAAAAAACCCAGGGAGTGTTTGCTGAATTCCCCCCCCCCATTGAGATGGTGTAGGCAATCACTGACACAAGCAACCCCTCCCCCCATGGTGCAGGCTATCACGGACACAAGCAAGCCTTCCCACCAAGCAAAGCAAGAGATTTAGCCTACAATCCTCTCCACACTTTCCTGGGAGTAAGCCGCACTGACTACAAATGGTTGACTACATTGACTATATTGGTTGACTACAATGGTTGACTACATTGACTACAAAAGCCCCAATGACTACAAATGGCTTTTTGACTACAAAAAGCCCCATTGACTACAATGGGGCTTACTTCTGAGTAGAAACGCATTGGGCTGGACTCTTAAAAGATCAGCATCCCAACTGTGGAAGAAGCTGCGCAGCTGGCAATGGGGAGGGCTGAGTACGAAGTGAAGGGGAGGGGATTGATAACAGCTGCCTTAGTTTCCTTCCATCCGGAAGTGTCAGGCTGCAGTGTATTTGCGTAACTCTATGGAATTTAGCACAAAGCGCTTTTTGTTAATCGCGCTGAGTCACGGAATGGAACTAACGCAGATAAATAGGCTCCACCTGTACTACTAAGTAGTAGTTTTGATTGGGGCAGCCAGTCATGTTATGGTGCCATTTGCCCCAATTACGTTGGTTCATTCAGATTTGCACTGATTGTGTACAGGGTACCCAACCAGTACTGGGATTGTGGTCTTAGTACACCTTGAAGGTAATGGGCATGGTAAACAAGGAACCAAATGCCAAAGTCAGTGCTTAAAACCAGTCTTCATAATACACTATAAAACTTCACCAAAGATGGGGAGATTAAAATCTAGTTCACCCAAAGAGAAATGGAAACAATGAAAATGTTTCTTGACAGTAACACTTCAGATCAAAATACTGAGCACTCCTCTCTGCAAATAGTCCCTTCTCATACAAAACTAGCTCACCAGTGAGAAGAGTCGACCCTTCTCCCTGGTATGCTAATTTTCCATGTGCAGGGATTTTGTTTATACTAAAGTGTTCAACTACACAAGCCTTCACCTCTCATTAAGTGTTTCGGCCTAGAAACCAGTTTATCATCTTATCTGCTGTATGTGTGAACTGCAGCCTTCCAGAGGTTTAAAAGCTAATCTTGAGCACTGAAGGATCACATGCAACAGCTCTCCACATATGCATAACTGATCAATTACTAGAGACTGTTTTTAATCCTGTAAATAATGATTGCTCTAGGAGACAATTCTGATATTCTTGTTTAGAATTCCGAAACAAAGCAAGTTAGATGGAGAATCTTTGGTCAGACTGATAGCCAGCAAGTTCTTTTCATCCCTGTTGCACTGGCAATGCAGCACTGCCATCCATTCCAATATTGCTGGAGATGCATCAGCAAATGGGGGCAAAGGGCCATTCTTTGATCTGGAAGTAAGAGTCATCTGTTAACTCCCATAGTAGTGGAGCATCATCTTTCCCATAGTGCTTATGGTCCAAGGCCACAGATGAATGTATGAAGTTGCATTATACAAAGACAAGCTAGTGCCGTACAGGCTCCTCATCTGGCAGTAGCTCACCAAAATCTCAGACAGCAATCTGTGCCAACTCTGCTGAGACTGAACTTGTGATCTTTCACATGAGCGATACCTTAGGGTTACAGAAATCATTCTTGTGGCCTATGCTGCCAAGAATACAAACATTACCGCTGCTGTTGGTAGTCTCCTTTCTTTGTAAAACAAGCAGATGTGCCCTCTCCTTCACTTGATGTTGAAATCAGTCAAAGCCCAGCTCTAAATTAAAGGAACTGCTCTATGAGCTATTTTCAGAATGCCCCCTCTGGAGAGAGCTTTCCTGGTGGCAGTTTTGTCAACTCAGGGAGCCTGAGATTGATGAATTGTAAATAAACCTTACACAGTACTTCCTGGCTTTCCAACTTTTCAAAAAAGAACACTAGTCACTTATTTCAACTTCTATCCACTTACACTTTTTCCCCCAGGTCCTTTGCCCTCATTCTAGGAAAGTTGCTCTACCGACTAAATGTTAAGGTTCATAAATTACCTTACCTGTTCATAAATTACTCTGAACAGACCTAAGTTTTCCTATTTAAATGGAGAATTTGCATCCTGCCAGGAGTTCAAACAGAACAGAACTGCTGCTAAACAGTTAGAGATATATGAAAGTATGAACAGATCTTATACTAAGTTGATCTCTGGTCCATGAATCACAGGACTGTCTAGCTGGACTCTACCGCCCCATTGCTTCAGACATATGGATGACTGGCTTTGGTGGTTGCTTATGTATGTTTTAAAATTACATGCCTAGAAGCATGGATTTGAAATGGTGATTACAAAAATGAATTGAGTGATTGAGATGCAAAGTCGTTTGATTTATAGCTATGTAATTATCTTCTTTTTTCTAATGTAAAAAAGGCAGAGGTCTTTGCCAGCCCTGCTAGGATCCTTTTTAACTTGAAGATTTTGAGAACAGAACCATGCAAAGGCATGCTCCTTCTCCATGCAAAGCACTTGCTCTGTGGTTTCCCCACAAGTAAGGGGAAAATTCCTGAAGAAACCTGGGTATCCTAGAAGGGTAGTTCTGACTCCCTGGGTCTCAATTGCTTCGATATTTGTTTACATGCAATCATAGTGTCAAATTTCTAACCCAGCCCATCTCAAAGACTCAAGCAGCAAAACAAAATATGCATATTTTGCATATTTAATATTAAAGCATATTTAATAATATACAGGTCCAGCCTTATTATACACTGATTTTTTATACACGGAGTTGACTCAACACGAATGGCCCCTGCAAATGAGAAGGAATGTGCTGATCCCTGGAGAAGGGAAAAATGCACCCATTGAAAATCCATTAAACCCATTAAAAACTGCTTTTTACCATTGCAGACAGACAGTCATACAAGTGATTACAGGCATAGCCTACTATCCATAAGCCTGAATCTTTTATGATTTGCTGCTCTATGCTCTTTTTACCTGATTACTTTTATCTGACTACTGTTTTTATGATATATTGTTAATATGCTTTTATCTGTTTTTAAATCATGTTTTTAATTTGTTTTAACCTTGTTGTAAGCCGCCTTGAGTCCCTCTGGGGAAAAGGGCGGGGTAGAAATAAAGTTAATAATAATAATAATAATAATAATAATAATAATAATAATAATAATAATAATAATAATAATATAGATTTTTCTATCTCAAAGCTGATGAGAAGGGCCCTTTAAAGGAAAACAGTCATTTAATAATGGCAGAGAGGGCAGCCAGCTGACAATCCATCAATCCTTCTCTCTGCAGGCTTCATTCCTCCCTTCCCCCTGAGTGAAGGAAGGTTAAATGGCAGCAATTATCACCTTCTCCATTCTTTCCCCCTCCCTGGGGCTCCTTGTTGCCTCCCAGTGAAGCCTAAGCTCCTGAAGAGAGACTGGTGGCCTCTATGTGCATTACAAAGGTCAGCAAGGCTGTTTTTAAATCGCTGGAGCAAATAAACTTTGTTTTTAAAATTGATTTGCTATAGTGTATTTTTGGCCATCCACGTGAGCTCTTGGAACAGAACCCTTGCAAATAATGTGACTCAACCTGCAATATTTATAATATTAAAACATAATATTAAAATATATTAAAACCCACATTTAAAATTGCCCAATACCAGTTTAAGCATAACTGCTGTCTGTGCATTGAAATAAGACTGAACTTACATCTACCCACATTCATCTATGTCTTTGCCATCTCATTCCCTTCTGTCATTTTTTCACTGTCAGTTTTCTAATTGTAAACTCCATGGTGGCAGGGCTTTGTCTAATTTTTGCCTATGTACATATAGTGTATATGTACAGTGCCTCATGCATTGTACAAATAACTTATCATTGTGATCGGATTGTTTTCTCATCAGCGGTAATTTGATATTGATACTGAATGCAAAGTACTCAAAACAGATAACAAGGGCATCTTCTATTCAGCGAACTTCTACTAGTATAGAAAAGTGCATGTAGGTATACCATTGAAACTTCAGGTGGCACAAATTAAAAGCTTGCACGCTCTGACAGTAGCAAAGGTACTCTTCTTGTCAACTGATATTTGCAATAAGGCAAGAGCCTCCATACAACAGGTCCGCTTCTCTATTGTTACAGAAAGCATCAGCAACCTAAGCAAAATCAAGTTAAGGTAGGATGACAGGGAGTGGAGGGAATGATTAAAGTGCCTTGGCAGAGACTGGCCTCCTCATGTTTGGCTTTGAATTCCAATTGTTAGCTTCCTGAATGCAGCCGAAGTGGGGTACCGTTAAGCCTTTTGCAATTAATTATCTTCAGTATCGCTCATTGTCAAGTTATCCATAGTTAATCAAGAGACAAATGCTAGACAACACGCCAACAGGAAGAAATTTGACCCAAGATGTGTTTCCACCCAGCAGTTCTGACACAATGTCCCAAAAAGATAAAAGGCAGAAAACTAAGCATGTGTTTTATTCATGCTGCCACAAATTAACTGAGGATTAAATTTCTTCCTCTACGATGAAGTTTCCGAGTCAAATAAAAATGCCTTCCACTCTTACAAGCAGTCTTTCATCACTAACAACTCATCTTGCAAGCTGGAGTAACAGCAGGCACCTGGTTTTCAAGATACAATAAGAGTTTGCCTACAGGCCTCCTATTTCAACCCAAGAAGAGTTTATCCAATATTTCATGAGCCAGACACAAGCCACCAAATTCCCCTGCTGTACCACGTGGGGTTTAAATTCCCACAGAAACTTCATTAAAGTGCCAGTGCTTTTGCATAGTACTTCAGACAATTCCCAAATTACCTGTAGATGCCATGAGAAGATCTTGTGTGTGCCTTGGCAAGGATGCTTCTATACCCAATGGAGTAAAGAGCATGGGTTATGCAGTGTTATTCTCCCCGCTCTGTGCCAATACAGGGGCATGATATCAAGGGAAGGAGCAAAGAGGTAGTGGGATTCTTGGATGTCAACTGCAGTACTGCTGGCAGACATGGGGAAAATACTACTGGAGCCATCACAATTATTGATCTCTGAGTGACTGGACAAAAGGGATATTAATATTAATTGGGTTATCCCATTCTCCATCTGTAAATTCCTTTCCTAGGAAGGTTGTCTGGTCACCTCCTCATTGTTTTTAAATGGGCCTTGAAAATGAGTTTGTTTTACAAGATTTTTTGCTCTCTGTTCTTAAGATGAAGGTTTTATTTGGCTCCTGTCTGCTTTTCCATATTTTCTGGTTTTGCTTAATGTTTTTTGCCACTTTGCAAGGACTCAGATCCTGAAAGGCAAGATCTAAATTTTTTTCAAATAGAAGAAATAATTGATATCTTGTAGTTGCAAGGAAGAGACCAGTCTGCTGTTGCGAGAGATGATCAAGAAAACTGTGTGTATATTTTAGTGTAAGAGCATCGTGTGCCTCCCACTTAAAATGAGAAAACAATTCTGGCCCCAGTATCAAAAATCTAAGAAACACTGTTTTCTTCTGAATCATGTCTCACACAATTTCAGTAAATGTTACAACAATCCTGTAATGCATGTCAGCGTTATTATTCTTGTATTGCAAATTGAAGGGGTGGCTGAGACCAAGAGATAGCAGCTTGCCAAAGATCAACTAATAAGTTCTTGGCTGAAGTCGGATTTGAGCCAGTGGCTTCCTAGTTCATACCTCAGCCTCTTACAGATTAATTCTAAGCATACCTACTCAGAAGTCAGTGGGACTTATTCCCAGGTAAGCATGTATAGGATTGCAGCCCTGACTACCATACTATACTAGCCATCATGAATGAAGACTGTCCAATGAATAAATGCATTCAGATTGCCCAATCAGTCTACGGCAGTGTTTCTCAACTCTTGTCCCCTGCCATACCACTTTGCATGGTCCACAGATTGGAAGTACTACTGGACATAAATGGCAATGATGTCATTGCCAGTTACTTCTGAATTGGGAGGCCAGACGCAACATGACAAATACAGGTAAGAGGCTCAGGACAGACAGGAGAGCTTTTTCAAGCACATGAAAAGCACACACTGGAGCTCTGCCCGCTGAGCTGAGCCTCCTATTGTTGCTTGTTGCATTGCTGGTCTCATTGCCTGGGGTCCCACATGCACCACCGGACACCACCTCAAGCATCACCACTGGTATAAGTACCACCGGTTGAGAAATTCTGGTCTATGGTAGACTGCAACCCTGGATTGCTGGAGTGGATTTCAGCAAATGATGGAACCTGCTCTGTATGCTGCCTGCATATCAAGTGAAATGCCATAAACAGCATCATTTCAAAAACTCATTAATTCCACACAATATACTTACACTGCCCACTCAAGCTTCTCATTTTTGATTGAATTGTAGAGAGCCTGCAAAAGGAAAGCAAGAAGAAATTACTGGTTTTGTCTTGACCACACACAGGAGATTGTCAATTTAAAAAAACAAATCAAAATGTCACAAGCAAGTTGCCTTTGATCTTAAAGGCACCAATACATAATGACACTAAGAATCAAGCAATAATTAAAATTAATTCAGGAACAGGAATTCACAAACAAATGTAGTAACTTGCCATTGGCAAGTACATTTTTCCCCCCTCACATGAGTCCCTGACTTTCTCCCGAGTCTGGAGAAGGTAGAGGCTCTTTTTTGACCTTGCACTGAACTTGGAGGGGCTGAAAAAGTGACAAGACATTTAATTTTTCAAAAGGTGGGAAGAGAGAGAGAGATCTGTGTGTGCCTAGGCATGCAGAATCTGGAATTCTAGCCAAAGGCTGGAGTTAGCAGGCGAAAATGTAATTTCTTGAATGTTGAAGTTCCAGACCAAGACTTAAGGTAAACGCTATCACAGACAGGTGATAACAGGATAGGCAACTGATATGCTAGAGATCAGACCCACACTTCTTATTTAGACCCCTGAGCTTAGTAGGAAAGATCAACTAAAAGCCGTAAGGGGAGATGCTCAATGAAAGCCTCTGCTACGGTTCACACTGAGGCATGACATTAAAGAGCCTCATATCTATGTCTTGCCCACACAGGTACAGAGTATTTAACGTATGGCGTCCCATCACCAAAGCGACTTGACAGCACATGCCAATCTAGTCAGCTTCATAGCATAGTCTGAACTTCTCCTAGTCACAGACAGATGTAAACAGTACAGAAAATCATATATTACATCTACAATGGAAGTTGTTCAATTGATACATTTCAGCTATGTCTTGATTGCTCATTTCGTAAGAAGCATCCTATACTGCCACTGGTCTGTAAGTCCATCTCATATAGCCAAGCCAGAAGTTAGGACTAAATCCCACTTGGCATACTGGACAGGTATACTTGAAAACAACAACAACAAAAAATATGATACCACTATTATCAAATCGCCGCTCCAATTAGAGAGATCCTTAATTCGGTTCCTGAAAGTCTTGGATGTGCCATTAAAGTGCCAGTAACAGACTGTATATAAAACCTCTCTGATAAACAAATATGTTCCCCCCCCCCAATTACTCTCTGACCGTTTTGGCACATAACCATTTGGTATTGTGAGTCCAGATGAATGTTACCACTACCCCAAATCAGCACAAGTGAGATTCCACTTGCCACCCTGTGGTGTCTGACCCTCTCTGGACCCAGGTGCTCCATTGCACTGGTTAGCAATTCTAACACTCTTCCAGACTGGCCTGTTTAGAAAAAGAAAAGCAGTTGCTTACCCCAAACCCAAAGTCCTATGAGAAGAATCAAAATAGGATTCTACTCAGAAAAGAGGGCAATGTGGTGTTATGACCAGAGTGCTGGACATGGACCAGGAAGGCCTGGGTTCAAAATCTCCCTTGACCACAAAGCTTAATGAGTGATCACACTCTCAGCCTAACCTACCTGACAAGGTTGTTGGGAGGCTAAAAGATGAAAGGGAGGAGGTATGCGCACTACCCCGAGCTCCTTGGAGGAACAGCAGTATATAAATTGTGAAAAATAAATAGGAATGCTGCCTCTGTAGAGTGGAACATTCCAAAGTGCAGCTGAGTGCTTCACCTCTTGAAAACACACAACATTTCAAAACCAAAATACTGTCAGAATAAATTGAAGGCTTTATTGAAATTAACATATGAGATAAGGGGAAGTGAAATGAAACCATTTTGACAGAAACCAAAACGTGACTAGACTATTCTAGACTAGACTATTCTACTCCTCCTCCAAGCACTTTGGTTTTTGGATAGCTGTGCTCCCAACCCTGGAGTAATTCAATGAGCTAATGCTGTAGAATCACCCCGTCATGTTCGATTTTAGCAAAAGCAGCTTCATAGCTTTGCCATTCCCAAGGTGCTACTTTTCTTTGTTCTCCCCTCCCTTCATTATTTTTCACTGCCAAATATAATTTCAATACAGTCCACTCCTGTTTTATTCATCCAGTCCAACAACAGATTGTTGACCTGGTCTCAGAATCTGTGCTGGGAAGAGCAACTGATTACATCCTTGGTAGCTTTGATTTTGGGAGAGCCCTAGAAGCTTGCTAGAGTGCAAGGAAATAACAAGCTAAGACTACAGCTGCCATGAAAACACACAATGTCTCTGTCTTCCCACCTTGTGTACTTCAGAGTGAAGAGGGAAGTCAGATTTAATCACATAAAATTAAAGTTGCTTAGGCATACTATTAATACTTAAAGGTATTAAGTGTGCCTGACTTTCTTAAGCTCCTATCCCATGGGCATGTCACAGACTACGCACAAATGAGAATAAATCAGACTATTCAACACGTGCCAACTCTTGGACAGGATCTGATTGGTTTTAACTGCTTAACTGGTGCTGATCCGCTGGGGTCTTTTTACTGTTTTACTACCTTATCATTTTAAAATGATTGTAAGTTGCCTCGTGCCTTACTGGGAAAAGGCAAGGTTAAAAACAAATCTATTAAATAAATAATTATTTTGACTACACAACTTGTTTCTCAACAAACTGCACACTAAGGGTCTCACTAAGGGACATGGTTAGCCTCTTGATTTTTCTGTCTGCCTGGGACATAAAAAACAGGGAGGACCTGGCAGGTCACTGTATCTAGCTATGGGCTGAGTTTGCTTTGGGGCTCTTCAACTGTCCAGGCCTTGTTCACAGAAAATCAAAAACGGTTTTGAGATAGCCATGACATTTCCACCCATTAAAATGCAGACCTTTTGAAACATCGACTTCAACATTTATAATTACCCCATATAAAGCATAAAAGTACAAATACTACACATAAGGTTGTCTTTAACAAAACTATCCTTTGAAGAGTCCTTCTGGAGCAGGCAAAAGGCCCACCTAAGTCTAGTATCCTGCTTTGCACAGTGGCTTCAGAGAGCCCAAAAGCAGGACCTCTAGACTATATCCAGCTGTTGTTGCCCAGCAGCTGGCATTCAGATGCATGCTGGGTGTGGGGACCGCCTGCCTATGTAAACTACCTTCACTCTGTAAGACTTTCACTCATTGTGACAGTTAATGAGAAAGGCGGTATATAAATATTGGATGATGATGACAATGACAACTTTGACCTTGGAAGTGGCCCGTAACCATCATGACAACTAGTAACTATGGTAACCATTGAATTTCTAATCCCCTTTTCAAACCATCTAGATCAGTAGCCATCATGACATCTTGCAGCTATGAATATGGAAAGGTCTTATAATTCAGCCTTTTTGTCACTTCGTTCTGTGTGCCTCCCCCCCCCCCCAGGTGGATGATCCCCAAGTCAAGGAGAACGTTCACCCACTGCTTTCCCATTAGGGCTGCCATCTTTTCAAGTTGCCCCTGTTTCCTTGCCTTTCAGAGCAGGCTGCCAAATAAAGACTCAGCAGATGAAGCTTCTTGCATCACTTTCTCCTCTTGCCAGGAAAAGCTTCACCTGCCAAGTTTCTGTGCGCTGGGCAGCTGTTAAGGGCCCAGGAACCCTGCCAGACAAAAGTTGGCAATCCTTCCTGACAGACCTTTCCCTCACTTCCTAGAGGAAACTGAAGCACAAAAAAGTGGCTAGAATCTCCTAGACATGAATCCTGTATTTGAATTTTAAAATGCCACTTTATTACTGATGCCTCAATTAGGGTGCTGGAGACATGCCTTTGCTCCACACAGTTCCAGACCATTCACTGTTGCCTTTTTTATACTCATACGTCGATATGTGCTTCCTGATTTGAAGATGTGAAGTTCTTGCAACATTTGTAGCAGCTACATGTTGATATTTATTTTTCCATTTGTATCTTGTCTTCTGGTTCAGATGGCCTCTCCAGGCAATCCAGGTTGGCCCAAACTTATTCAGCTGCTCTATAAGAACTCAGCAGTCTGGAGACACAGCATCTAGATCAGGCATTTTCAACCACTGTGCCGTCGCACACTGGTGTGCCGTGAATGGTCTGTAGGTGTGCCATGGGAGTTTGGGGGAGGGTCATTTATTAGTAGGGCCATTGGGGGATTGAGCTCCCCACAGCAACATAGTGTGCCTTGTCAATTGCCGAAAAATTGATGGTGTGCCATGACCATTTCAGTACCTTGTCAGTGTGCCCAGAGATGAAAAAGGTTGAAAATCATTTATCTAGATCAGGGTTGTCAAACTCATTTCATACTGAGGGCTGAACAGCATTCATGATGCCTGCTGAGGGCCAGAAGTGATGTCATTAGGCAGGAAGTGATGTCATTAAACAGTTCATAACCAAAAATAAGCACTTTTTCTCACTTAGGAACTCATTAGCTGCAAATGACAGAAGAGAAAATGCACAAATCTTGATCATATTTCAAGACATAAGAGAGCCCAATTTTCAAGTGGGCTGCCCTTACAGCAGTAACACCTCAGCATTGCTCAGCAGCTGAGAGCATGAGGGCCATATAAAAAGCTTCCGCGGGCCGCATCTGCCCCCGGGCCTTATGTTTGACACCCCTGATCTAGATTCTAAAAAGTCAGAAACTAGAGGTCCCAATTTCTGGCCTTGCTCTGATTTTCTGTGTGACTAAAGTTCACATGATTCTTCAGTGTTTCCTCTTAAAATAGGATTTTTTCCTACTGAACCAAGTCATGCTGCAAGTTAAATCAGGCCAGAAGATGCTCAAAATTCTAAGAGGAAGAAAAAAAAAATCTAATTTTCTTTTAAGGCAGAAGTCTGGGGCTGAATTTTTCTCTACAACCAGTCAGAAAGCATTTAAAAAGGCAGAGACAGACAACTTGCCCAGCACCTAAGGTAATATAGGTATCATTGCCTATGCTTTGCACACTCATGTATTCTTGTCACTGATTACAAATGTTGGTACCATTTCAAAAACTGCAACGATCTATTTGATCATGCAGATCTCTTAAATATTAGTTACTGTTGATTCTGGACAAGCCAATTTCAATGAAAATTAAACTACAGATCCAATCTGCAAGCCAAAAGCTATTTCAATTAGCTGAAAAGAAAACCACAAGCAGTTCACATATTGAAACATTTACTTCCCTTTATTCAGATCAGGAATCAAGGCTAAGATACTAAGTATATGATGACTTGGTAACTCTCATCACCCAGAACAAGAAACTTGTAACTTAGGTCAGGGGGTCGGCAACCTGCTGCTGTAGAGCCGCATGCGGCTCTTTCAGCTGTCTGCTGCGGCTCCTCCTGGTGAAAGTGGCAAAAGGGTTAACAGGAGGCACCTGTGCTGGGAGGGCAGGCTGCTTCCCTCCGCCCCCTGAGCTCACTGCCCTCCTCTCCCTTCACCCCCACCTGCCCCGCATTGGTTTCCCTTTTCAATTTTGCCCGCTCTGCAGGCTTAAGCTCCCTGTTTTTCCCTTCCCCAACTCTCCAGCAGGCCCAGCCAATCAGCATCCAGCAGGCTCCTGGCTTTTTCTGTTGGAATGGCTCAGGGCCCTTTACTGGCAGACAGACCAGCCAATCCTGAGCTGCCCTCCTTCTCAGCCATTTTGAGCCCTTGCAGCCTGCCTTTCCCTGAGCAGGTCCCCACTCAGTGCAAGGAGAGGCTTTTCCTCCACAGCTGAGGAGACATCCTGTGTCAGTGAGGCTTCCTCCCAGGAAAGTGTGGAGAGGACTGCAACCTGAGAGCTCCAACCAACTTGTCTGCTCAGAAGTCCCATTGTAGTCAATGGGGCTTACTCCCAGGATAGTGTGGAGAGGGTTGCAGCCTGAGTGAGGGAGGGCGGGCAGGCGGGCCAGAAGCTGGCCTGTGGCTGCCCCCCTTCTTCTCTTCCCCACCTCTGGAGTCTGTGTCCTTTCTTCCTTCCAGCAGGGTGCCTCTGGAAGGTGGGGGGGGGGAGTTTTTAGTATCCATGTAAGATAAGCAGATGTCATAACCGCCATATGTATTGGAATCCTGGAAGATCTGGTGAGGAGGTAGATGTGGTGTCAGCAGTGGCCCCTTTAAGGGTAAGGCCTGGGCATCCAGCAGAGTGTGCTGCACAGCTGCAGCCACTTGAAGGCAATAGGGCTCTCAGGGATATAACAGGCACCTGAGGCAGGAAGGAGTGCAGGTTGGAGAGGAGACTGACTGGGCTTATTGACTTTGACACGGATACTTTGACTGACTTACTTTGGAATCTGATCTTGAGCTGTGACTTGGCTTATTGACTTTGGACTCTGCCCTGGATACTCTGACTAACTGCTGGAGACACTGGCGTTTGAAGTGTGGCTGCTGTGCCCAAGACCTGCTGAGGACCAAGGGGCTGCTGTAGTGGTGGGAGGCTGCTGGCAGGAGAGAGGACCTCTGCAGGTTGAACAGGCAAGCTACCCTGGAGGTGGGGTCCAACAGGAGTGCAGGGCAGAACCAGGGTCATTTGTTGGGGGAAAGAAGGGGAGCTAATTTGCTTAAAGTGGGCATAATTCTCCAGGCAGAGAATGGCCTTGGAATCAGGCAAAACACCATAGAGGACCAGGCGTCTGAAAACACAGGACAAGAATGTATGACAAAACTAACTAAAAACTACAAGAGGGGGCTACATTATAAAAATGGGACCTATAAGAGCATAAAGGTTAAAAAAAACTATATATGCAGTGTTATCTTCACTTTAGATGTCAAAAGGGTTTTGTGGCTCCTGAGGTTTTTTTCCCCTCTGGAAAATGGGTCCAAATGGCTCTTTGAGTGTTTAAGGTTGCTGACCCCTGCTCTAGGTAGCTGAATCAATACAGCAGGTTGGTTTTGAATAAGCCCTCATAAGTAGAGGGTGCTCTGACCCTGTCTGTAAAACCTACAGCCTTCTCCATTGTCTCCACAGCAGCTTTGGCTGCTGGTCACCTGTATGGCTGTTGTGAAACCTGGAGCATAGGAATAATAAAGTACTCAGGGAGTCAATGGCTGGCCAAACAAATTCTGAGCCTTTCTATTCTTCCTGAATTGCTTTCTCCACAGGCAGGAGAGTCACCTGTGCTCTAGTTAATGAACTGGGATTCTGTTGTTCTTTCCTCTTTTCCTGTCAATCATCTTTTGCTTTGCTCTGCTCCTACTTCCTATCTGTCAGCATTTCTTGACATTCCTTAAGATTGTTTGTTTCTGTAATGTCCTGTTGAGGCCTTGCCAAAAGAATGACAGCAGTGGCGTCTGCAGCTGTGATCTTGCAGCTTCCCTGTTGTGGTGTGACATGACAGTTTCACCAAAAAGCTTGGGTTATGCAATGAATTAAAATTTTACTCAGTAACATTTTCCATTTTAACATATTTACTTGCCCTATTTTTCTCAGGGACTTTCTCATGCACCAGATGGAAAAATCAGCTGGCTGTGCAAACTTATGTAAATAACGGTCAGAGAAGGCAAAAGTGAATTGCTCCAAGAATTGAAAAAAGAGCTGTGTGCAGTCACCTCTGTAGCACAGCTGCCATAAAAGTAACTGTGCCTCTATAGAAATAGTGTCCCTCTTGCTGGTGAGGGCAGAGTCTGCAGAGTCTTGTCAATTTCACCAGCTGTTCTTTCTAGCCTCTGAGAACAATTTCCCTAGCTTTAGCAAACTATTGTCAGGGAAGATGTTCAGAGTGGACACTGGCAAAGGGCTCTCACACCCATCACAAGGTCCATCAGGCTGGACTAACCTCTAAAACTTCAGCACTAGTGGTGGAGGTACCTCCCAGTGTGCTATCGAGACTGAGCAGGAGTCCCATCTGGGATGCCAGAGACCTCAGCAACCTGCCACTAGCACTGGTATGTGGTACATTTTTAGCAGAAGAAAGGCAGATGAACACAACAAGTAGCCAGAGATACCAAGAGAAGCACAGAAGCAATGAGAAAGGACAGATATGGCTTGGATGCCTACTGCAGATCTTGTCACTCACAGAGTGGTCTAAAAGGACAGCCAAAAGATTTGCAGTTAACTTCAGCTGCACATGGGAAAGCATTTGCACAGATGGCTTTACCACCTGTTTAGCATGCTTCAGGGAGTTACTGCTGTCAGGAGGTGTGTTAAACAAAGTTTGCAAACTTTTTTGGAGCCTCAACTCAGAGCCTGCAGTAGTCCAGAGTCAGATTAAACACAGATTGTTGTACTTGTACACATTTTATTTTATTGTTCAAAGTGACCACTGCGGGCATTTCAGAGCTTGTGCTATATCTGCAGCTACACAAACCTTTTGGCATTGTTGCCTGGTTCCAAGGCAATTCAACTGTGATTCATAGGAGGACGATTCACCTGACCCCCCCCTTCTCCCCCCCTCACACTTTTCAAGTCTGCCCTCCAAGAGAAAACATGCAAACAAAATCCATTCTAAATCTTAATCTACAAGCCAGGTTTCTCTATGAACAGCTGTCACCAGCTGCAATATTGCAGCCACTCAAATCCTACCCACCCCTTGGCAAAATCTGCACTTCTAAAAGGTAGTCTGTACTAGCCTGTGTTCCCCCTGGCCACTCTGGACAAAAGCCTCTTTCTACAAAATCATGACTCAAGCTATCTAATTTTTCTTGTTACACTTGCATCTTGCTGCTCTTCCAAAGAACTCAGAGCAGCTTATACAGGGTTGCCAGCACCCTTATGTTCAGACCAGTCTCTGGACTAATATAGTCTAGTTCACAAATTACGTAAGCAGTCCACTGTACACAATAATAATAATAATAATAATAATAATAAACAACTTTATTTCTATCCCACCCTTCTCCCTAAAGGGACCCAGGGCGGCTTACAACATATTAAAAACAGATTAAAACATATTAAAAACACATTAACAGAAACCATAAAAACAGTAGTCAGATAAAAGTCAGAATAAAAAGAGCATAAAACAGCAGTTCTTAGAGGAATCAGGCCTGTAAAAAACAACTAAAAGATGTATAAAAGATGTTAAAAAGGCCATGAAGTCAGAAGGCTTGTTTAAACAGCAGAGTCTTCAGGCCTCGCCGAAAAGTCTCAAGAAAGGGAGCCATTCTCAAGTCAAGAGGAAGGGAGTTCCATAACGAGATTCAATAATCAATTACAATCACATTTTGAATGGAAAAGAGTAAGAAACACCCAGTTTAGAACAGGTGCCCAATCTTTGTTTGTGTGTGAGTCACTATGCTTCCTGACTGGAATAAGGGATGCTTAGTTCATTGACAGGCAGCAATGCACTAGGGCAGACTCTGCTTTGTCTTTGCATTGAGAATGCCTGAATGACCCAATCACACTGTATGCAGAAACACAGAAGTTTTACCACTTTCAGCAGAAGCTGCTTGGAAAAAGACAAAGCCAGACCAGCAAATCATGCAGACACACAGGGGTCAGCCTCCACCGTAGTGGGTACTTCAGACTTAAAGGAGGCTTTCATTACTGAGGTTGTTTCTCATGGACAGTGATTTTCAAACTTTTTCATCTCATGGCACACTGACAAGGCACTAAAATTGTCAAAGCACACCATCAATTTTTTGATAACTAACAAGGCACACCACACTGACAGCAGGGGCTTGCATCACCCAGTGACCCTAATAACAAATGATCCTCTCCCAACTCCTGCGACACACCTGCAGACCATCTGCAGCACACCATTGTGCTACAGCACAGTGGTTGAAAATGGTTGCTCATGGTAAACTAATGGCTCCCAGAACACAGACTGGGATAGTGCATTAGAGCCACAATAACCTAAAAAATAATCGAATGCACCTTTAACTCAGCTTAATCTTTTAAGATTGGGGTTTCAATCTTAACTAATTAACTAACTAAAACTATAATTCAGGGTTTCTCAAACTGTGGGTAGTGACCTGACTGTTGGTGGGTTGCAAAGCTGAAACTGACAGAGAAGGAAAATGTATGGAGCCCTATGGAAAGTGAAACTGAGCCACATCATGCATTTACTCATGAGTAGGTAAATGTGCCTTGGTTCATTGCAAAGAGCAGACCGAGAGCAATCACCACGAGTATGGTCCCGATCCAATGAATGCGACCTCCCAAAAAGTCCAGAAAAAGGTTCCTCTCTCCAAGCTGACGAATGTATTGAGCCCTATGGAAAGTAAAACTAAGCTACACAGTTGCATTTATTGAGTAAGTAACCATGCCTTAGGTGCGTGTTGAAGGTCATGCAAAGGGAAATCCAATGCCACCAGAATGATCCCAATCTGATGAAAGTGGAGTTCAACAAATACTCCAGAAGGCAGCTCCACTGCTCTCCCCACACTAAAAAGGATAAAAACGGAAGCTTGAGCTGGTAAGGTGAATATCTGTTTTCTTTTTTAGACTTGTAGAGCTAGGTGGGTCCTGATAATGTGTCATTTAAACAGTGGGTTTTGGTGCTAATAGGTTTGGGAACCACTGCTTTATTGGAAAAGATTGTTGTCTTTTCCACACACACACACACACACACACACACACCCTCCCGAAAGCCTCATTTCCTCTCCTCATCACTCTGGGTTTTAATGTTTTTTGGAGGGATGCTTTGAAACTCAGCCCAAATAAAAAACATGTTGGATTTAATACTGACTTCATCCCAAATCACACTGCAGTGGTTTAAATATAAATTGGACTGGGTACTGGGCAGGGCTGAAAATCTTACTGATTTTTTTTTGGGGGGGGGTTGAGGTTATTGCAGGCAAGCTACATAGAGAATTCATTTGGTGGAACAGGGGTGGCTTCCCCATTTCAACTTCCCTTATTTAATTTGTTTTACTTTAATTATGTTAATTTGCTTGATGATGTTACTTCCGACTATGACATTTATTTGTTATTTGATTTTTTCTGTAAACCACTTTGTGAACTTTTGTTGAAAAGCGGTATATAAATACTGTTAGTAATAATAATAATGACATTTCTTCCAGTTGGTCCCGAGCAGACTGTCATTCTAAAAAGTGGGTCCCGCTGCTAAAAAGTTTGAGAACCACTGCTATAATTGATTACCAATTAAAACTGCATCTCAGATATAGGTATCCTAGAATTCAAACAATGAAAACCATATTGTACTAAAATTAACATTTACAAAAATAAATAATGGGATCAAACAAATAATCAGACAAAGCATGCTCTAGTACTTAGCCACAGACTTATTAAGCCTCTACTACAGCACAATTCAGATTTGCAAGTAGAGAGTATAACATCACTCCTACGTCCTAGAATCATAACAATATCAAGACATCACAGTTCCAATGCAGCCTGACCTGCACTCCTGGAATCAAACTGAATGCTAACATTTAGGTGGCAACTAATGTCATGCAAATAGGGTCTGCACCATAGAGATACAGGAGGAGAACAACACCCCCCATTTGCTTCATGGCCCTGCCACTCAACTGTGGTTTTTCAATTTTGTACCAGATTTCAGGACTGTGTGTCACTGTAGACAGTGCTGGCCCATTCATGAGGCCAACCGAAGTGGTTGCCTCAAGAAGCAAGTTGGTGAGGGGTGCTCATCTCTGTCTGTCTCCTTGTCTTCACTGCTCCTCCTTCTTGTTCCACAACCTAAGTTGTAAAGGGAAAGAGGTGGGCAGAAGGGAAGAGGAAATGGGAAGGAGAAGAGCATTGAGCTAGAACACTGGAGAGGGGGAGAAGCCTATCATCGGATGATGGGGTACTAGGCATGCCATTTCAGGTGTCAAAAGATCTTGGCCAGCCCTGTCTCTAGTCTTTTACCATTAGTACAGCCTACTGGTCAACACAATGGTTGTTCCCTGCATCCTTCATATGCCAGAAGAACAGAAGCCATGCCTGTAACTGTTACTAAGTTCCCTTCAGGAAAACTGGCTCTGAAACAGCTTTACCATGACAATCTGTACCTGCTGGGAGGCTTACCCACCAGGGTCTGGGATGCCCAATTCCTACACGCTTGAAATGTCAATACATAATTAACTGTTTCTTTAATACAGAAAGTGCATCTTTGCGAAAGAGCCAGGATTTCTAAAAGCATTTAGCTCTCTATTGACATTGAATCTCAGAGCCTTCAGAAGTAGTGGGGGCTACTGAAAATCATTTTGAAACAAAATCTTAATTTATTTTTTTAATGGATGAGTTTTGAAGGTTTAAAAAAAATTGATGGTGGGTGTTGAAACCTGGAAGAAAAAGCTCACTGTAATTGGACTAGAAAATTAATTATTTTTAATTGAATCTTAAATGACTGCAATTGCTACTTAAAGAGCTGTACTTGCTGGCAGGCAAGTGGGAGGACTACCCCAGATCTGGAGTAGTGTGGGGGTAAGGTTTTTATTTTTATTTTTAAGGTGGGGTATTTTTTGTTGTTTTTTAAATTTTGTTTTGTTCCTAAACCGCCTGCCAGGAGGGACACAAACAAGGTATTACAGTGGCAAAAACTGAATAGAGTTCCACATTACTCTAATTATTGTTCCTGTTGAAGGCAATGCCACTCTCAAAATTACATCTCCTACACAAAAGCTACAAAATAATGAGGTAGTTTTTATATTGCCATCTGTGATTAAACCAATGGGCATATTTAAAAATAATATACTGTCATCCACTGGAAGATTATTCAGTGGGAAGGGCCCTTTGCTCATGTTCAGTGGCACTCTCTTTTTGGAACATGACAATGAATACAAGTTACGGAGATTCATCTTGGTGAGCACTGGCTCAAATTAAGCCCCACAGTATTGCAGGGGCTTAAGCAATGATTGGAATTGAACTAGCCCAACCTATATCTAACAATGATCACTGGGCCATTTCACGTATTAAAGAGAGGTAAGTGCAGTTTTATCAGTGTACTTGTAACAAGGTTCTGAGCAACATCTCAGCTTCCTCATGCCTACACCTATATGATAGGTTCCTATGCAAACAGTATTGTTGCACTCACACTTTGCATTCTGAAGCACAGACCAAAAGCATATCACATTTCAACCAGCCTACATGTGAAGGGACAACTGGCAAAGTCAGCCTTGAAACCATTTCAAAACACAGAGGTAGAAAAAGACCAGAGTTGTACACACCAGTGCTGTTCATGTTAGAGTTTTCAACTGAAAACTATACTGGCTTTCCACTCAAAGCTCCACTCATACTCCCAAAGTACAGTATATGGCTTTGTTTACCACATAGGTGATAATAGTGAGTGATGTCACTCTGTGTCAACAGAAAGTCCTGGTCAATGATGGCTTTCCATTTTCACCATAAATCCAGGATATATGTCTGCTGCCTTTTTTAAACTCCAGGGTTTCAAACTACTTCCTCAAAACAACAGTGTTTAACAACAGCATATGTGAATGTAAACACCTGACAAGGCTAACCAGGAAGGCACTTAATGTACTACCCAGTGACGGAAATGAAAAGCACAACCAGGAGTGAATGGAAAGACAACAATTCAACTAATGATCCCTGCTGGTTAGCTGAGAAGCACAGCATCAGTGCCCTCATGATGTCTAGGAAGAAGAGAACTGCTCATGTGAAGAGCTTATTAGGTGGCTGGCACTACAGGAGACGTTTAAATCTGTGGCAGCCTGACGGTCCTTTAAAAAGGAAAATGGAGCTGGCTCCATTAAAACCAGAGAATACATTACACACTCCTCCTGTCTCAGTCTCCGCCCTGTTCCTCCCACCTGCCCCCCCTTCCTGGCACCAGGGTTCCTTTGTTACGCCCCCTAGAAGTGAGTTCCAGCCATGCAGTGTGCCCACAGGATTGGGGTTTTAGCCTTGCAAGAGCACATTGAGTCTACATTCACTCTAACACTGCCTTGAAGTAACTGTCCTTGCTTTGTCCTTTTAAACCATTTTTATTTAAGAGGGGAAAGAGTTATTCCAAAGAATTGACTCGGGCACAAGAAAAGGAAGTCTGTGGAAGATGCTCAAACCCATGCCCAGGTCCCAAGATTGCTAGTGATGCATGACATTCTTCCTAACCTATAATATTTGAACACTGTCCTCCTCTTCCTTAGTTTAACCCTGCCATCAACCTTGGGCAAATGTATAGTATACAGTCAGGTGTACAATGTATACAATCAGTGATGCCAACGATAAAACTTTTTTTGGTTTTATTATTAATTTATTTATATATTTATTTAATAATTAATATTAAATAAATTATAAATAATATTAATAAATAATTAATAAATAATATTAAATAAATAATAAGAGGATTATTAACGGGTGCAATCCTGACCCACTTTCCAGCACCAACATAAGGGCAATGCAACTCCGATGTAAGGGAACTTACCCTTACTTTGAGGAGGCCTTTGTGAGTGCCACCCAACTGCAGGATGCAGCACATGTCTAACTTGCACCGCTATGCCAGTGCTGGAAAGTTGGTTAAGATTCGGGCCCAAGTTTAGTATTCCTAAAGAACCAGCCTCCAATTCAGTTGAAAGGAAAAAGTGCTTTCTACCAAAAGCTGATGCCGATCATATTAACATGACACAATCTGACTGCTACGTGCTACAGAGCTGTGTGAACTCTGAGCTAAAAAACAAAATCAAAATCAAGCAAAATTTTGCATCAAGGTAATACAAATTGTGTGTGTGCACATGTAGAGAGAGGGGGAGAGTGTATGTGTATACTGGAGTATACATGTACTGAAGCACGACTATGGAGTATCATACCTGAAAAGAGCTGTGCTGTATTGTGGACACACAGGACACAATGCAGATACAGTTATGCATTCTGAAACCCTAGTAGTGTTTCTCAAACTGTGGGTTGGGACCCACTAGGTGGGTCGCAAGCCAATTTCAGGTGAGTCCCCATTCATTTTAGTATTTTATTTTGAATATATTAGACTTGATGCTACCATGGCATGTGACTGCATTTGGGGAAATGTTTCAGATCTGTACTTCTAACAGGTTACTATGTATATGCTTTTAACAATGATCATCAATTGGGCTTACTCTTGGATAAATGTGCATAGGATTGCAGCCTAGGATTGATAAAAATTTTCCTGCTTGATGTCACTTCCAGTCACGACCACTTCTGGTGGGTCCTGGCAGATTCTCATTCTAAAAAGTGGGTCCCAGTGCTAAAAGTTTGAGAACCACTGCAGTACAGATTTCAACAAGACAAACCTAAGCATGCCTTTGAAACTGATGGGTCCTATGGGTGCTTAATTCTGCCTATAGAACTTTCCTATAGATTTTGGCACTAAACTATTAAATACACCTTTTGGAATTTACTTCTCTGTATTATTATATTTCTTTTTATTCGGATTACAAGAGTGATATTGTTATTCTCTGACATGTATGATGCATAAATTTGGCTCATCATCTTGCACAGTTCATTTCTGTTGAGGCAATGATCCATTTTGGTAGCTTTCTCACTGTTTTGAGGGTGTGAACCATTTTTGTAGAATCCAAGATTTATCATTTGAAAGAAGAATTCAGCATTTTGCAACATTTACTCTGTAATGTTGGCCATTTTACATAAAATATGCGGGTTTTGGCAAGTCCTGGAACAGGCAAATCATTCTGTGGGGCACAGAAGCCCCACCACCTTGACCATTAGAAATCTTATAGAATCAGAGTTGGAAGAGACCCACAAGGTCATCTAGTACAACCCCCTGCCTGTAGCAGAAAATCCTTCTAGTTCCACCCGAGTTTCTGAGATTTCACTAGACATTACACGATACTTTTTACCACTCTACTGTCTAGAAACTTGGCTTCTCTTTAAAAAAGTTGATATCTGACATTTTTCAGGATGCTGAATTCTGCAATCACTACCCCATCCTGTAAATTTTTTGAAATCACAGCATAGACATACAGTGCTGACCAATAACAGATTGGTGAGGAGGCAAAGGAGAGTCTGGGGAGGGAGAACAGAGAAAACAAGCAGTACTGTATTCTCAAGTATCAGAATATCATAGTAATATTTTGATAACACAAGAGAAGATGACAGAATTCATATAACTTTTAAAGAGGTATTGGAACATCTTCCCCACAGACTTCTGAGCATTTCATCAACTGAAGACTCATGATCCATGGGATAAAAAGAAAGAATCTATCACTATCACTGTTTACGAACTGTCAAGTTTCAGCTTGACCAAATGCAAAGATCTCTGGACCTGATTGCAACAGGTTAGCTATAATGATCTGTGGGGCTTGTACTAAAAGCTGTGATGGGGAGAGAACCAGCATTACACTTAACAGCACAAGCTGGTGCATGTTAAGAAGCAACGATGGGTTAGAAAGAATGGAACTGGGCTGGAGACTGTAAAGCATATATTGTTTTATTGCTGACATACAGTCTAGAGCTCAGTTCCTTGCAGCTCAAAATCCTGAATGGCAATACTTTTTAACAATGCCAGCTTTGTTTTGTCTTTCCTCATGATTAGCTGCTTGATGCTGAGACAGAAACTCAAGCTTGTTTTATATGAGCACAATATGTCCTTAACTCAGCTTGAATCAAAGTCTGTTTCATGTGGGGAAAAAATCCATTACATTTACCATGGTACTCACACACATCCTTTCCAAATGATTTAGACAGCTTGAGAGCACCAGTTGTAAACAACTGCCCATGGTAGCACTGCATAGGCTAAATGGGGAAGGAGTGTGAATGTACTCTCATGCATATATGTTTTTGTGGTGATATTTTCGGACCTTCAAATGGGATGAGAAGGAGTCAAGGCAGCTGGCTTCTGTTCTCCCAGAACAGGGCTCCCACTACTGAGTCACGTTGAGATAATGGTCAACTTACTTCTTTATCCTTCATTCAAGTCACAAAAAACAACAAGAGATATACACTCTGCCTCAGTGATGCATTTTATTTATTCAAATGATTTATATCCTGCTTGCCCCTTGGAATAAATGGAGAATTCTTACATTTAACCCGGACACAGCAAGTTCTTTCTACCAGATCTGGGTTAAGCCATTTCTGCCCAACATTGCATATAAATGTAACGGGGCCAAATATGTATACCTGTGGGACAGGCAAAAATGGGTTTTAATCTGGTTTGCCAATTGTTCAGGAGTTTTTCTAGCTTGGCCACAATTTCACCCTCATGGCTAGAACAGAAGTATGGAAAAGACAGAAGGGGAAAGATGGAATATGGTGGTTTTGTTATTTTCCTACTTTTGGTAAGATGATTTCCAGAAACTGCAATAGACTGCAGACCCTTAGAAACACACACACCTCTTGGCTCCATTTAGGAAAAGCCTTAAATGCACGATCACAGACACTGGTCTGATTCAGACATAACAAACCACCACAATGTCTGAGGTGCCCAGAGTTTTGAAAACTCAAAGTATCAGCTTTTTAGGCAGATCATAGAACACACTTGTGGTTATGATTTTTTAATTCATCTGCCTTGTAATTCTTCTATCTCTCTTGGAAACATAGTGTGCCCTAATAGCCACAGCATTAGAGGTTTGAAACCTGGGGTATTCTAGTCATAGTCACAATCATAAACTAATGCTGGTTGGCCTTTGGCAAGTTTTTCTCTCCCAGACTCAGGCTGAGCTCGGTTTTCAGTCAAAAAGAGTGATGGCGGGATAATTCACTAGCCCTGGTGAATGCAGAATCAAATAAACTTGCAAAAGTACTTTGTACCAGAAGCTCTATAGAAATGCTGCTAATAATATTAATAATAATATCAAAATAATGTCTTTCTTATGAGGAAAACATTTTTAATATACCTGGAACTAGCAAGAAAAAGGATGAAACAAGTTTTAAATTAAATCAAGGAACCTTATTTAAATCAAGTTCCTTATTTAAATTAAATCAAGGAACACCACTTCTTTCAAACTCTTTATGGTTGATAAGAATTTTTTCTACTAATGTATATTACAACAAACAGTATATAGGCAGATGTTTTAATCTTAATGTGATTTCATTAGATTGAGTTCCAACATGCAACCCCTGAGAAATCATGGCACTACAGCACTAAGGACTGCACAGTATTTACTTCCTTCCTAAGAAGAAACACGCACCTTAAGGTTTGCTGAGCATTCACTGTAAGCTACCAAATGTTTGTCATTATGATGGATGGTTGCATGTATGGGGGGTAAAGGGGTGGAAGGGAAGTTTTCCCCTCACTGAAAAACAATCTCCAAGTTTACACACACACACACCCGCCAGTGGAGGGGATGGTAACCATCTACTTATATGGGAGAAAGGGGACATCATTGGGGAGAGAAGCTAACCTTCAACATAATTCTGTCCTTCACATGTGATAGCAACAGGAGATAAATGATACATACAGCCCTGGCACCTGGCAATGTGTGTATGGGGGACGAGATGGGAACCTTTTTTAAAGCCAAGATTTCCCAAGTTATCACAGGAATCCATTACCCAAATCTGCAAGGACCCATTCCTGTCCTCCCCTCCATACCACTTGGCACTCAACATGTGAGCAGCCCAATTTACTAATAGGGGGACAGAGAGACAGGCACACTGCATGAATGGGGAAAAGAGACACAGAGCCAAGAGACACTGGGCATTTAAATGACTTGCACAAACCATGCTGAAGGTCACGGTGTTGTTCCTTTTGTGTCCACCCTCCACTAGATGATACCATTTTAACTGACAATCACTTGAGCTGATTATTATTTAAGGGGCTTTTCCAGTATTGTGGTTAATTCATTTGTACCTGATGTTTTACATTCTTGTAAATTGCTTTCTTGTAAAACAGGCTAGTAACCTCACATCTCAGAGATCTAACTCTCTACAAGAAATAACTTTATACACATGACTAGTTCCACTGAATTAAGCTGAATGATCCAGATGCACCAAAACAGTCTTTTAAAGGCAAATTTGCACACATGTGTAAATGACTTGAATTCTCACTACGTAAATCAGCTCAGAGTGAATCCGCTCAGCACAAGGCTCTTCTTTGGATGCAGGCTGCAAGATACTAACAGGGCTACCCCTTTGGAATTCAACATTTGATGACGCTCAGCTGAATGTGCAAACTGTCTCCACTGAAAAGTACTGTATTGCCTTTGAGTTGACAACAGTCAATATGGAGGTTTTATCCGTGGTGAATAACGTCTGATGGATGATCACCAGACATTACAGTAAATGATGTAGTATATCATATATCGGCGATATAGTATATCGCTGGACACTGTAGTAAAGACGCATGTGTGAACTGGTTTCAGCTGGCAAGAAAGTCTCAGACATTGAAAATTAGGATTTTTGCACCATTAATCAAAGACTCCCAGGAAAAAGGAGCTGAAATACTTGGATAATACCACCACATCAAGGGACGGTCCATGCTATTGTGCTGACATTATTGCATGTAATTTTTTTTTACTAAGGTGAGATTACCGAAATTGATTTTTTTGGCGACTTCAATTATTCAAGTAAGATCGCTTGACTACGGCTATCAGCAGAACGTGCTGGGATTTCATTATACCTGTCAGCTGCTATAAAACCTACTCTGTCCTCTCACCACAGGATGCAGATGCTAACTATGCTGCTCTATTGGATGTTTTGTCACAATTGCATTCCTTCACGGGGGGGGGGGTGGCGGGGGTGGTGAAAACCCTCAATGAAACGGAACCTCTGTGACTGTGCATGCAACCTTGAGAAGGCAGCCCTTCCCCCACCCTGCAAAGAGGCATGGAAGCGCCAACGTGGTTTGCAAAGAATTACAAGAAGATCATGACTGCAAGATCACAGAGCCTTGAAATGCCATACAGTTTTGGGATCCGCAACCATCAACCCCATCCACCAATTTTTATTAGTAAAATTATGGATACGGATTTTAACAGGTGGCCCCCAAAAAGCAGCATGATGCAAGTGGGAGGGAAGAGAACATGTGCAGAAGCATCACGTACATACAGATGATTCTAGCAGCATTTGGATTTCCCTTCTAACACTGAAGATTTGTTGGCTTTTACATGGGTTTTGTTTTGTTTTTTAATCTTCCTTTAAAAAAGGCTGCTGCATCTCCTCCCTTGCAAGCATTATTAAATTGTACTGGATGGAAAGAGACACAGAGAGTAATGGTCAAATTTGGGCTCAATCCTGGACACATGTTTAGTCCCTTTAGAAAAATTCCACATGCCCAGTCTAGACTATTTGGCAGCACTTAGAGGAGCTAGGAGACTTTGCTTCATGATGGGCATGTGTTTGCCTACACAAGCATGATGTTGTTGCTTTCTTTCTTTTTTTTAAATATAAGCAGAATGGAAAAATGTGACAGTTGAAAGGCACTCCAAATAGCTCCCGAAACAGGTGGCTGGAGACAGTTTGATCCTGCCACAGTACACTGATACCAAATAAAAAGCAACAATCCCCCCCCCCCCCCACACACACACTGAATATTTCATGGCAATATTTGTCCATGTGCTATAAAAACATCACCTGAATCATACAACCCATCCACAAAGACTCACACCAAGGGAGAAGGGAAATGCATTTCAATGCAGCATGCAGAGTGTTTCTGCATAAAAATTCCGGGAGAGATTTCCTCCAGCACTATCCAAGGTAATGCAGGTAAATTTACTGACATCAAAAGCACCAACTAGCTGTGATCTGCTAGCAGGTTGGCAGCATTTGCTACAAGACACCCCCCCACCCCCCCTCTGCTCCGTGCTGAGGCATCCTCTGAAAGTGTTTGCAGTCCGGCACCTATCTTCAGCCTGGGGTTTCTTTTTCCAAGACTGATTTCTTCCCCCAGCAATTTTGCATGAAATTCTTTCAAGTTCTCAAAAAAGGGACTATCAGCTGAAGACTCTCTCCCACTATCCTCTTTCATAAGACATATGGTGGCAATTGCCACAGATGGTCTGTTCATTTACCTTGGCTTCTTTAGCAGAAAACTCCGTGGAGTTGGAAATTTTCATAGACTTTGAGCGGTGAGTTTGCCGCCAGACAGTGTCCTCTCGTGGGTATTTCACGGAACCTGTGGCTCTCACCCGGACCTTGCTGGTACTCTGAACACTATTAACTCCAATCATTTCCGTAAAGTAAATACTACGTATAGTATATATGTATGAAGAGAGGTGGGAGGGGAAAGGAGAGAGGAGAAATAAACCAGCGTTCCCAAATTCTCTTCAGAGTAATTTTAAAGGAGAAGAAATCTCCGTGGAGCTTAAGCTGAGGCAATCAGTGTTTGCTTAAAAATGCACCAAGCTGGTTCCCCACCAACACCACACACACAGCATCTTCAACTACACTGTTTTGAGGCAGCCTGATTGTTCCAGGCACTGCTCACGTCACTGTCTGCAAGATATAAAAGGATGGAAACCCCACCCCTACTCACTACCCTACTGCTCAGCGCACACACTGACATCCTTTTCCAACACATAGAAAGGGGAGGGGGAGAGAGAGAGACTCAAGAATGTCAGCTGCAAATACCGGAATGGATGGCAAAAGTCCAAGTAAAAGGCTATTCTTTTTCGACTGGGTAACATTTGCATTCTGACAAAGCCACATCAAGACAAGTTAATAAGATGTAATAAGATCAAGTCACCACATGTTAAAGCCTTGGAGATGAGTGTGGTGGGTAGTGGACGGCTCAAATGAAAGAGGGAAAGATGCAAATGGATCCCCCAAACCCTTAGAACTGGCAACTTGCAAAAAGATGTTGTTCAAACAGGACAGGCAGCCTTAATTAAGAGCGAGACTTACAGCTTAGTCATATGCATGTTTACACAGAAGCACACAAGCAGAACTATTGTAGTATAGAGTCAAGTAACATGTGAAAAGGAATGCCCTGAGTGTTTGTTTTCTAAAGTTAAATAGCAGCTATAGGGGGTGGGATTAGGACTGGGACTGTGGTACACAGAGAAGGGTATTTAATCTTGTCCTGCCATGCCACAGTTACAACAAAAATCATGCACCTGAAGCTGTGGTTAACTTCAGAAGTGAAGTTCACACTGATGTCAACCAAAGTCCCCCTTCTGTCTGGGGCTCTTCGCTCTAAAAGCATGATATTTTGGGATGGTGGCACAGCAGGAAATGGTTAAAGACCCTGTATCCAGCATGCCACAGTCCCAGATTTGATTCCATCCTGCTCATGGCTGTTATTTAAATTTAAAAACCAATCACACATGGGTCAAACTGCACATTTTATGTTGTGCACAGTTTGAATGTAAAGTTGACAGTGCCCACTTCAGTTCTCATTTCTGCTCGATGTCCTTGGCAGGCCACTGTGAGATACAGGAAGCTGGACTAGATGGGCCCTTGACCTGATCCAATAAGATTCTTCTCATGTTCTTAAGAAACTCTCTCTGCTCCACATCAGCAATGGGAGTAGCGGTGTTTAACCATACCAACTTACCTTTCAAAGTCATTGACAGGATGACTGCAATGACACACATGAAATGCCACAAAATAATAAATCATCCTACTTTGCTTTTAAGTCCTACTGAATATATTACAACCTACTCTTACATAAGTGCACATAGGAATACAGTTTTAGACTCTGCATCTCATTTTGCACCATTGAGGTTTTACAGTGCAGGGAGAGGTATTAAAAGGCTACATGGGTAAATTAATTATACATGCCCATTCTCATTTTTCAGATGCATTGACTGAGGCACAGGGTCATGCAATTTACTACAGCAGCCTTTCACCTGCAAACAGGAACAGCACCAGCCTAGTCTCGGCAGCAAAGGGATGCATGCCAACTGATGCCCCCAACTTAACTCCGCGGAAGAGGCTGTACACAGCAGCCAATTCTGCCTTCAAAAGCAGCACAAGTTCAGAAAGAGACAAGTACTGAGCAACACTCTGCAGCCCAGTGCTAGTTCTTTCTTGCCAACCAAAGCAATCTGCAAGTCCCTGTATAAGAGGAGGGGATTCTGCCCAATCAGGGTTTCAAGTCATAGAAGCGGAAGTTCCTTATAAGGTAAAGGTGATGTTTACCTAAATGCTACAAAGCATTCTCCCTCCACCCACTCCGTCATTTCTAGCTCCTGGAGACCCAGAACATAGCAGATTGCATGTAACCATGGCAACCAAGCTCAATGAGACCAAAAGATCGGCTGGCACACAGAGGGAGTGGCAGCTGGTAGCACTGGTCGACAGAAAGGTAGTGACAGAAAGTTGAATTGCAGATAGCTGGGAACACAGTCCCAAAAGCCAGGAAGGGGCATGCGCTGTCCTAGGTTAATCACTGACTAATTTCCCTTTTGGGGAAATTTGGGGTTAGTGCAGCATAGAGCTCTTCAGGCTTTAGCCCCTCCCTCCCTCCCTCAGTTAAGTCACTGAATGGGAGTGGAGATAAGAGTCTGATACAACTTCCCTTGCCTACTGCTGCCTCCATCCTTCCTTGCCTCCCTTTTGTAAGTATTTAAACTGTAAGGGCAGGGAACCTGTCTTTTTACTCTAAAATACCCTGGTCACTGAGCACAAGACTTGTCTCACACACACACACACACACACACACACACACACAAAGCAGCCCCCCTATTCCCTTTTATCCCCCCACATGGCCACCTCTCCACATAATGTTACTGAAAGGGTTTTGAGCTGCAACCGTTTAGCAAAAAGTACAAAGCAGATCTGCTAAATATTCTTTAAGTTTGTTTTTTCACTGTTCTGGTTAGGTTACTAAAAGAGAGTTGCTTCCCTGCAGGAAAGACTATTGCAGAGTAAATGAGTACAACATAACTCCTGGAGAAGAGACTTCAAAGATGTATAATGAAGAAGGAAGGGAGGAGTGGGGGGAAATAAGAGAAGGTGGTTCAAGAAACGTTGGCATAAGAATAAGAGTACAGACAATACACAAAGAATTCTGCGTGTGTGCCTGAGAAAGGTCAGGAAGAGTAAGCTCTGCTCCTGACGTTAAAAAAAAAGGAACACGATGGAGCAAGCTATTGAGTTTGGATTTATTTGTATAAAAGATTTCCCCGGTTTTACTCTGAATTTGATAAAGCCTTCCCAACATGTGAATGTGTAAGGGGCGATTTAATTGTGCATACTAAGACCATAGAGATACAATTCGATGTTTATTTTCTATAAGGGATTAGCTAGATTTCCTTTAAAATGAAGGTGCAGCCTTTCTCCAAGCACAAGGAAATGAAGAGCTGCACCAGCAGAACATCTGTCTGCTTCAGAGCTTTCAGAGGCACCTTAGTCACATCCTTACAAAAGCAATTGCTCTCCTAGGCACCTTAAACTGAAAGGTCAACCAAATCTTTCTTCACAGCCTAACCAACTGACTCACTGACAGCACTGCTGCTGCTGCATCCAAGGGGCTCGATACATTTCTGACGGCTGCTCTGAGAACTGTACAGAGCGTGAAACTCACAAACTTGCTTTTGTCCTCATGAATGCATGTCTGCAAAAGGCCTCTTTTATGATGTGCCGGTGCAAAGGAGATCTGTCCAGAAATCAAGCTAGGCCTGGCATTCCAGGAAGGGATGGGCCCATTCATGTGACTGACAGAAGTTTATACAGGATTAGAATGTAATGTGTGCTACTAACACTGAAAAGCAGGGGTGCCTTGGGGGTTCACACTAATGCTCCCTAATTCTTCTTCCTCAGTTCCAGAGAAGGACACTAGTTTTGGCCCTCAATTACTAACAGCACAATCCCATGTATGTCTACTCAGATGTAACTCCCATTGTGTTCAATCTTACTCCTAGGAAAGTGGGTATAGGATTGCAGCCTATGTTTAAGGAGTGCAGTAGAGTTGAGTTCATAGATGTTATCTTTGTCTTTGCTGCTGACTGTACTTTGTCTTTGCCAATAAGTTAGCTTCTTTTCCACTGTAAGAAGCAGGAGCTCCCCTGTTGGTATGATCAAGCTACCTTTTTTAGTCCTGCTTTTTAAGGCTTCCCAGCAAGCATTAAAGTCTGATGAGTGACAGGTAAAGGAAACTAGTTGCGCAGAGAACCTCCCTCTTATTGAGAGGGGGATGGACCTTCAAGGTTACTGTCATCTCCATTTTTCACTCTCAAACTCCAACCTGCTGCATCACATTCCAGTTTTCTTCTGCTCAAGAGAAGAGCACTCCACTGATACTCCACTGACATCCTCATGCAACTTCAAACAGACCCACTTCTCCACTCCCTCTCCCCAGTGAAACTGGTACTGAATGTCAGGGTGTTCTTCCCCCCCCCCCCGCACCTGTATTCTAGTCTCCCGTTCCATTTCCTTCTTTCTCAAGATTCCCAACTCTTTGCGGATCTGCACTCCATTCCCTCCTCCATTACCTAGATTAGTCCTCTGCCTGATCCTCTTCACCTCTCTTCCAGGATCCCCATTGAGCCCTCAACAGTCAATTAAGAAGAAATGGAAATCAGACATTTTAGACTTCATGGCCTACCTTAAATAAAGATGCTGTTTGCGGTAATTTAATGAGGAAAGAAACAGATTCTGCATATATCAAGAGATGCTCTGCTCTGCTTTCCAAAACAGAATAGTGCTGAGGTCACGTACACATGGCCGAGGCAAGTTCAAAATTCCTGCCCTCTGGGCCCAAGTAAAGGATGTTTGCCAGCTGCAAGTTAAAAAAGAACCAAAACAAAGTCCAGGAAGGTTTAGCATTTCCATTACCTCAATTCTTCATGCTTCATGAAGACATCTCCCAATCCATACTGTTTTTTTCTTTTAATATTCCCTGTAAAAACATGAACTAATTGCCCTCCAGGGTCTCACTGTGACAGATGTTTACAGAAGGTGACTGAACAGAGCACAGTATGCCACCTGCTGAAAGAGGGAAAGGACAGGTGTTATCTTTTTTCCAGGTGCTTACATAGACAGCTCTGGGATAATTTTTTCCACTTTCAGCAGTGGAAATAACTATGTTAAGAAAGGTGAAGTTAATCATCGTTGGTGCTATTCCACCCAGATTTGAAGATGGAGATTCTTACTGCATGGGGGGTTGAAACCACCACCATCACAGGCTCCAGCATACTGTTTGCTATTCTCTGCCTGCTTGCCCTTAGCTACTCTGATCCCCTTTATCTTATGTCACCAACATACTGGCTTGCCACCTGAAAATGAATCAGATTCTGGAACATGGATTGTGCACCAAAGGTGACAGAGTAACTAATGGAAACTCTCAAACTCCTGATGTGAGGATCTATCAAGACAGCAAGTTTGCTTGACTGCAAACTTCCTTATGGTCTTCATGGGGCTTCCTGCCAGCAAAAGACTTGGGCTTATTCAGCTCAAGAATGCCTAGCATGATCAATTATTATTTTTTTGGATTATTAGAGAGAATTATAACATAGGCAAAAATATTTAGAAAATTCAGCAGCACACTTTAAATGATCAGCAGTGCCACTCTTGAACATCTGTTAATTATTCACAGCTCAAATCAAACCGGTCCAGTTAAGCCAAGCAACAAGCCCAGACAAGTATGTAGCTGTGGTCCAAAAACAAATTGACTAACTTTCTTGTCTCTGGTTTGAAGGAGCCTTCTTTTTGTGAGCCTTCATAAGGCCACAAGTAATTATGTTTCTTATTGTAAGATTAAAGCCCAGAACAACAGGCAACGCTAGAAGAAGTACCTAAAACTTTACATAAGAACAAATTAACAGTCCCACTGGATCACATCAAAGATCTGTCTAGTACTGTATTCTGGTCAGCTAGATATCTCTGGGAAACTCACAAGCAAAATACAAAGGAGACAACCATCCTTGTGTGTTTGTAATCCTTGTGCATTTGCCCACCTCACCCCAGCAGTGTCTTTTCTAGTGTCTGTCTGCTGGTGTTGCATCTTTTTAGATTGTGAGCCCTTTTGAGACAGGGAGCCATTCGTTATTTGATTTTTTTTCTGTAAACCACTTTTGAACTTTTTGTTGAAAAGCGGTATATAAATACTGTTCATCATCATCAACATCCAGTACCATAGACTCTGTCTTTGGTGGTTCTGTTTAGCCATCTTGCCTACTAGTAACTAGTAACTACTAGTAACTGACAGATCTACTGTATCTGCCATGTAATAGTTGAATTCTTCTTAAAGACATCAAAGTTGGCGGCCACCAACACATCTCGTGGTACAAATTCCAAAAGCGACTATGGGGAAGCATTCCTTCTGTCTCTCCTAAATTTGCTGCCAATGAATTTCACTGGGTGACACCATCTTCTAGTGTTAAGACCAAAAAAAAAAAATTCTCTCTTCACACCAGGATCAATCCCCATCTTAGCTCAACTTAATTGTTATTGTCCCAGCAGTCCCAAACATTTTAGCCTTTCCTTGCAAGAAAGGTGCTCCATGTCCTTGATCACTGCAGTTGAACTTTCCTAATAGGAATTCTATGACCGCTTTCTTGGGCTGGGGTGGACAGAACTATACACATTATTTCTAATGTGACTGCATAATAAATTGCATGATAATGACATCACAATACTTTTGATCAACAATCCCTTTCCTAATAATTTGTGATTAACCCATTTCTGCCCAGCCCAAAGGTGTACACATTTGAACCTTGTTGCTTATGCTTGATGCTATGTTTGGCAGAAATGGCTCAATGTGTGTCTTTTTTATTTCAACAACCAGTAGGTTTGAGCTCTGTACATGTTCTTGTACACCATCCAACTCTGGGCCACAGCCTTAGCTCAAAAGTCTTACCCACAATATATTTACTCCCTGGTATCATTGCAAGGTATATTTTAAATATACTTTTGCTATCAATGATAATACATAACATTTATATGGTGTTTTCTAAATTTGCAAAGCACTTCATATGTATTATCTTCATATGCACAACAACCCTGCAAGGTGAGTAAATATTATCTCCTTAACGCAGCTGAGGCAGCTAAAAGGGAGTGACTTGCCTAAGGCCACCCAGGGACCTAATTTTATGGGCCATACTGTCAGTTCTGAGTGTTGCGAACATGCTGTAAAACCTGTTCATGGCACCCAGGGGGCAAGTAGTGCCAGCGCTGGGCCTCAGTGACAACTTTGCTGAGGAGCAGCTGGTGGTGAGTATTGCCGCTGTGAGGCTTTTCAAGGTGTGGGGGGCGGGGAGGGTGGAACTGGGTGAAGGGAGGGCAGACTGAGGGGAGGATCAGGCCTGGGAGAAGGGTGGAAACCTCTGCCACCATATGCCCACCCAGCCTGGATAGCCTAACACGGGCCTCCTCAATTCTGTGCCCGCTCAATAGTGGGTGCAGATCTGAGGAGACCCATTGCTGCTGACCGCGTTCTACCGAGGGTAAAAGAGCAAACATTAACTTATCCCAAGGAGACTCTGGCAGCTGCCTTGGCACGCTCAGGATACAATGGCGGCCATTTAGGCACCACTGTTCCTCTGGGCGCCAGGGCAGATACAATTGGGTTCCTAGTGAGGTTGCGGCAGAGGTGAAATTTGAAAGTCCTGACTTGTAGCTCAGTTTCTTAGCTGCTGCATGACATCAGCTCAATAGGATATAGAATACTCTCTAATCATCAGCTTAGAATGAACTGAATCATAACTCCTCAAATGGTTCTTTTTATACTTTAAATACATTAATATAAAGTACCATTGAAATACAGAATTTAACTATTGTACTTACGTTACTCAATCAGTGATACAGACTCAACACCCTTAATAACATGTTTATGTACTTACTGAGAGTACTCTTCCCATAGGTAATAAGGAATGGAGTTCTCAAATTTTTCCTAGCACTAGGAGGATTAAAGAGTTTGCTCCTGTAAATGATTTGTATCCTCAGGTGTGGGCGTGAGATGCAGGGGGGAGGGATGCATTATTAATGATAGTATAGTAATAATCTCTGGCTATAAGATAGGAACGTGCAATATACAAACAAGCAGCAATACTGGTTTTATATTTTGCTCATAAGTATGAGGACAAATAAGCTCCCAAGCATCTCTCACATCAGATGAGAATGGTATGCATGTATTTAAATCACCAGTTTTCTTAGTGAACTGTATGGAGACATCACCTGGAATGCAGAGGTGTGGTGTGAGAGCTTACCTCGCCTGGTGTGAGAGCTCAATGGACTGTCTCCCCTATCAGACCATACAGAATAAATTACAATATCTTACATGTAACCTAATACTGTGGCATCACTAGGGTTGGTGCAACCTCCATTAACTTCATTTATGTATTTATTTTAATAAATAATGGTACAGGTCACCCAACAAATCAATAATCGTCAAAAAACCAGTGGCCAACTTGATGACACTCACACAACTGAATAAGAGTTCTAGTATTAGCTCTGATACTTGGAAGTGAGAGCTGACTTGTACTAACACCTTATTAGTTCTCTGCTGTGTCATAACACCACCTCATTGACTCTCAGAACAATCAGACTCATTGGTCAGTTTTAATTAAAGAAAATCCACTTTATGTTACATAAGGCAGTTGTGCTTTCCTTTTCTGGTTATTTGGCTGTAACTTCTGATAGAATACAGATATTTCAGTGCAACCATTCTGCATTAAAATATTCATTGAACGATATATAACATGATGGTATTATTCGAAAATACCAAGATTTTCACAATTTTGGTCAGTAGTGGTGTCACCCCCCCCCCGCCACGGGCATCACTTGGTGTGGTCCACACACCCCTAGTAATGCCACTAAGGGAACTGTTCCATCTCCAGACATTTTGCCAAGAAATGCAAGAACCTGAATGCATAATGTACCTACACCAATTGTCCCATGGTACAAGTACTTCATACCTGAGTACTATACCAGACTACATAACAAGAGGAGCAACCATGAAGGTGGAACTAAACATTACCCCAAACACAGGCTACAGAAAAAATAGCTGCCTAGTGTCCAAGTCTCCTCCTACAGTAACATGTCCTGATGGAATGCAGGATGTCATCTCACTGAACCTTTCCCCATGCCCACTCCACCTCAGAGATGGCGGAAAATGTTCAATGTGACAATATCAAGTCATACATTTCATTATTATGGTTATGGGGGGGAAAGAAATACACATAGAGTTACTATGTGAGTGCATGATAGTGCTGTTTTAGGTAATGGCTTGTTCCACCTTGACAGAAACCATTGTGTAAAAAGGCCCTGTGTATGTTTTATGAAGCATGACAGAAAGGTTCCCTCTCCTCATGTCTGATGCGTGCCCTGACCTTTAAAACGAACACTGTGATATTTTTGGTTACTTGCAGCACAGGCCAATGCTCTGCAAAGCACAAGTCCAGAGAATTGCAAAATCCGTGCTTTAAAAAATGGATGAGGGTGGGCTAGTGAGCATAACCCCAAGATCAAAATGTTTCCTGAAAGGGACATGCCTTACATTTTTCCCCTAAAGAGAACCAAGCAGCTACCAGAACTTTCAAACAACAGAGAAGGTCCTCTACTTCCCATAGCTTCTTTTACCACTCCTAGAACCTAAAGAATGGGGACATTTGTTTGGGAGGGGCACTCACAAAGATAGGCAAGTCTTTGTTGCTCTATGAGCTGAAGTGCCTTTGTGTAAACCACAGGCTAACTTCTGATCAATCCAGTGTTTTGGATGCCTCCCAGGCCATTTGTATAAATTAGGCTGAACTGGATATCTGAATTAGCTTAGATGAAAGGAACTTAATACTTCAGAGATGTTAAATCTGGCTAAAGACCTGCCCTACATTGTCAAAAGAAACCCTAGATGGCCTTTGTGATGCAGAGTTGGAGAAACTCTACCTGCAGGGAAGGGTTCTGCTTTCTATGAACAAAAGGATTAGAATCTGTTATTATCATTTTTTAAGCCTGAGTCAAAACAAAAACAAACATTTTTTAAAACCACCCCAGCCCTAGAGACTAAGTGACATGTTTATACCGAGTTCTTATTATAAACACAGAAAACAATAATACAAATATATGAGTTTAGGTACTCCCTAAAGGAAGATTATATTTTTTTGCCTTTGCTTTAAATTTAATCTAATAACATGCTGCACACTGAATAAAATGAATGAAACAGAGCAGTGAGTGTCTTAGCAGCAGATGCTGTCAAACCATGGCCTTCTGTCTTCCATCTTTAACTGTACAAAAATGTTCTGACAATAATGTGATGTGTGTTATTTGTTTGAGGTTGATTGTCTATGTTAAATTTTGATGTCCTCCCACTCGCTCCAACTACTGCCTATGTAAATATAGGAGCTAATGATACCTGATCGCAACTTATCTTCTACCTACCCAAATAATCAACTAACCAAAGGCCAAAATAGTTTCCTGTAACAGGATAAGAGAATGTTTCATGCATGGTGTGGAAATAACTGAGATCTTTACAGCTTTCTGATGTTATCGCTTTGGGCTTTATTAAGGCACATATCCTGCAGGAACAGACCCATTTTTGTGTTTAAACCTAGTGACTATGTCGATCTACTATTTATATTTGACTAGCAGGACGATACTGTGCATGTTCACTGGGAAATACGTTCCAATGAGTTCAACGGACATTACTCCCAAGTTCATGTACATCAAATGGCCTCCTTTACTGATGGTGAAATCACAGCACAGTACCAGTAATATCCTAAGCTTCAGCAAGGAAATATAGTTTAATTTACATACCAAGATTCACACACTGGGGTTATAACAACTTTGCCCCCATGTCAGTACAGAAGCTGGAAAATGTTGATAGGAAACGTGCAGGAAATGGTAATCAGTTCAAAAGGGAGCACTTTGCACAAACAGCCAACAAAGAAAAGGGCAACTGATTAACCTATATGCTCTCATACATGTTTCAGGTAAGAGGCGACTAAACAGCTACTGGGTAGATGGGACTCGTCAGCCTGGGAAGGCAGCTCATCTGAGAGAAGGAAAACTCTGTTCCCAAACCTCCACTGCCTTGTGGCTACATCCAGTTATGGAAAAGGCTTCAGGAGTCAACCTCGAGGCAAAATCCGGAGCCGGAGTCCCTGAGGCAGATCATGGCTGAACACAGTCATGTTCTGGCAACTCCTGCGACGCTGCTGGAACCAACCGTATTGGCCTCTGCCTTTCCATTGGACCATTTCAGCGACGTGGAGAGGGGGGATTTGCTGCATGGGAAACAGTCTATCCGCCATATCTACTTTACCCAGGCTTCGCGCACTGGAGAGGACACTCTGTTCCAGAACCACCATTCAGAGCGCGATACCATAGTCTTCTGAGACTGAAGGATGCCAACAACAACTGTTTCAGGTATCCTGCTTCAGGACTATAAACACCAACACTCACTAAGAATCAGCCTCACTCCTGCTACCCTCGAGAGGAAGAGAGCATGCGTATGTTGTGTGTATGTGTATAAAAATGAAGGACAAAGCATCCCATGCAGGCAAGCAAGCAAGCAGGGAGGGAAGCCTTGCAAGTATGACACACGGGGTGCAGAACATTCAAATGCCCAGGGCAACAATGCCTCCCCAATCAATTTGGAATAAAGGGAAACTGTGTACTAGCTAACCACCCTTCTTGCTCAACAGGTGGTCTAGCAAGTGGAAGTGGTGTCTTCCACAAAGGGGATACACAGTAAGTATGTGTTGTGCAGATAGAGGATTCCTTGTTGTCCATATACCACCAAATGCAGGTGAACACTGAACACCATCATCTTTGATGGTGAAAACGAAACACTGCACTGTTTGCCAGCCAAATACTTGCAGCTCATTTTCCTTGCAGAAATTTAACAGGCCAGTAGAAGCAGAATCAGTAATGCCCCAAGATGCTCTCTACATTTGATGACAGACTATCATCCTGACACCAAGTGCTTTCCAAAAGGTTGACATCAGGAGGCGAGTTCATGCTCAGTGGATAAATGAGGATCTTGCCTGAAACATGCAGAATGAAAAAGCACCCAGTGGTAGTACCTCTATTACTCATCAATTTCTAACTGTCACATGTACTGTCTGTAGCTACGGCTTCCCACTGTGTATCACTATCCCCAGGTTTATCATGTTCCCCCACATGCAATCAAGCAGCCATCCAATACTCACAGAGCAGGGTGACCAGGTAATACTTGGACACAGTGCCTATATCTTTACCCATTGTATAGAAGAGGGATTGTATAGAAGAGGGATTTTTGGCAGGTGCAGCTCAACATGGAAGGGTTTAAAAAGCTGCACCTACCAAAATTCCCTCTTCTAAGCAGTGGTTAAAGGTACAGGCACTCTGTCCTCCACTTCATCTGGTTACCCTGGCAGAGGCACAAATATTCCCCACTTACTGCCACACAGCCTACAAGTGAGGTCTACAGATGCATCAGTACAGCAGTAGCAGCCAATGAAAAGCCAGTTGTGGCTATGTAGGCGTGCCACCTTTTCCCTCCCAAGTCTCCTATGCCTGGCAAAACTGAAAAACCAATAGGTGCAGCATTACTAGAAAGATATGCAGTCACAGGGAAAAACTGCATCCCCTGCGATGACACAGCTTGCAAAAGGATGGGGCGCTGGAAGACCCAGAAGTGGCAACCCCATTCTGAGTAATATCGTAACTCAATCACCACTTATATTGTTCAGTCAAAGCTGCAATTGTTTAACGTGTGTCTCTATTCTTACGACAATTAGCAAATAGCAATCCGCAACATGCACACACTTGTATTCCACGTCGGATGTCTTCACAATGTGGGATACTGGACTCAGAGTGGTAAGTTGTCAACCCAGCTCAGCCACTGATAGAACCTGAGGTCTGTCACTGTCTCCCGGCTTCACCTAGTAAACCACGTTGTTGAGATAATAAAATGAGATAATCCTTTTAATAATATTAATAACCCCATTGACTGTTACAGAATTATAGCTGAAGCTGGTATGTCTTGAGAAGTTTGTTTTCTTTCTCTAGAGTTGACCAAAACATACGTGCACAAATTATATACAGTTTAGAACAAATTGGGCATTGTTCTTCCTATCTAATATAACCAGAACCAAATTATACTTGTTTTGCAAGGGACAGTTTTTTCTGTAGAAAAAGGAACATGATCCATACCTGAGCAGAGACTAGAACTACTGACGGCCCCCAACTGCTTAGTTCTGCTGCCTCTAACTTCCAGGCAAAGAACAGGCAGCTACAAAACATATTCCACATAAATGACATTTCAAAGTCTTCAAAAACAACAAATCATACACAATAGGTATAAGCAGTGTTTATTCAGAATGCATTAAAACCACAAAATACTGAAACTAGAAAGGGCACCCCCCCCCCAAAAAAAAACTAAAACCATACCCAATTCCCTCTCTCTGTTTCTTACACAAGAATCCTGAACAGGAAATATATTTTTGCTGTAAGTGTAAGTATTAGCAAAACAGTCACAACAACAAAGCACAGCTCAGCCTAATAACTGATTGCCCATTGAATATTGTCCACCATTTTCAATTCATCACACTGATTCAAGTAGTAATATCCACAATACATAATCAAGCAAGGCTGAACCATTGCCACACCTCAAGAAAGATAGAGTGGGAAGAGCTGCAAAAGAGTGCAACCAAAATGATCAGAGAGCTCCAAAGACTACAACACCATGAGGAAAGGCATTTGGGGCTTTTTAGCTTGGGGAAAAAAAGGCAATTAAAAGAGGAATGGATGAACAGACAAGTGGAGACTGATAAAATTGTGCATGATGTGGAGAGATGAATAGAGAGAAGTTTTTCATCCTTTCTCACAACACTAGAACCAGGAGTCATCCAGTGAAACTGATTGGCAGGAGCCTGTTGGCAACCTTCAGTCTCGAAAGGCTATGGTATCGCGCTCTGAAAGGTGGTTCTGGAACAGCGTCTAGTGTGGCTGAAAAGGCCGATTCGGGAGTGACAATCCCTTCCACACTGGGAGCAAGTGCAGTCTGTCCCTGGTCTTTCTCCCTGGCTATGGGCCTTCCTTCTTTGCCTCTTAGCCTCAGACTGTTGGCCAAGTGTCTCTTCAAACTGGGAAAGGCCATGCTGCACAGCCTGCCTCCAAGCGGGCCGCTCAGAGGCCAGGGTTTCCCACTTGTTGAGGTCCACTCCTAAGGCCTTCAGATCCCTCTTGCAGATGTCCTTGTATCGCAGCTGTGGTCTACCTGTAGGGCGCCTTCCTTGCACGAGTTCTCCATAGAGGAGATCCTTTGGGATCCGGCCATCATCCATTCTCATGACATGACCGAGCCAACGCAGGCGTCTCTGTTTCAGCACTGCATACATGCTAGGGATTCCAACACGTTCCAGGACTGTGTTGTTTGGAACTTTGTCGTGCCAGGTGATGCCAAGAATGCATCGGAGGCAGCGCATGTGGAAAGCGTTCAGTTTCCTCTCCTGTTGTGAGTGAAGAGTCCATGACTCGCTGCAGTACAGAAGTGTACTCAGGATGCAATCTCTGTAGACCTGGATCTTGGTATGTTCTGTCAGCTTCTTGTTGGACCAGACTCTCTTTGTGAGTCTGGAAAACATGGTAGCTGCTTTACCGATGCGTTTGTTTAGCTCGGTATCGAGAGAAAGAGTGCCAGAGATAGTTGAGCCAAGGTACACAAAGTCATGGACAACCCTCCAGTTCATGTGCAGAGATTGTAATGCAGGGAGGTGAGTCCACATCCTGAACCATGACCTATGTTTTCTTCAGGCTGATCGTCAGTCCAAAATCTTGGCAGGCCTTGCTAAAATGATCCATGAGCTGCTGGAGATCTTTGACAGAGTGGGTAGTGACAGCTGCATCGTCGGCAAAGAGGAAGTCACGCAGACATTTCAGCTGGACTTTGGACTTTGCTCTCAGTCTGGAGAGGTTGAAGAGCTTTCCGTCTGATCTGGTCCGGAGATAAATGCCTTCTGTTACAGTTCCAAAGGCATGCTTCAGCAGAACAGCGAAGAAAATCCCAAACAAGGTTGGTGCAAGAACACAGCCCTGCTTCACGCCGCTTCGGATGTCAAAGGGGTCTGATGTGGAGCCATCGAAGACAACAGTGCCCTTCATGTCCTTGTGGAAGGATCTGATGATGCTGAGGAGCCTGGGTGGACATCCAATCTTGGGGAGAACCTTGAAGAGGCCATCCCTGCTGACCAGGTCGAAGGCCTTCGTGAGATCTATGAAGGCTATAAAGAGTGGCTGTTGTTGTTTCCTGCATTTCTCCTGCAGTTGTCTAAGGGAGAATACCGTATCAGTGGTGGACCTGTAGGCTCGGAATCCGCACTGTGATTCTGGATTGCCCTTGGCAGGAGCAATGCCACACATTATGTAGAGTGAGGTGGCAAAGCTTAGGCAGAAGAATTCTGGACTGTTCCACTTAATCCATTTTTGCTTGTCCCACAGGTGTGCCATTTGGTCCCTGTTGCATATACATATGTAACGTTGGGCAGAAATGGCTAAAACTTAAGAATCATACTGCTGAATGATTCTAAAACTGAAGAATCATACTGCTGGTGTGGGAATCATACTGCTGAATTGTTCACCATGCAATAAGCATCTTATATGTAGCAAATCAGGAGGGGGGAATCTCCCTATTCTGAAAGTTATCCTTGTCCCAGACCTGCTAAGCAAACATGTACAGTCCCTGAACCAGAAGACAATAATGCGAATGATCTCAGTGCCGATGGTTCTATTCTCATTGACTTAACATATCTTAAAAATAGCCCCACCACCTTCCCTGCGGTATCAATTTGAGGCTAATTATGCTGTGACAATTAATCTTCCTAACTAAAATCTAAACTATGCAGTTCAGTATGAGGTAAGCTACCAAACACATCCACGAGGGGGGGGGGGTTAATTTGTTCAGAGAATTACCACTTGTTAGTCATCACACTTTTTATAACTGACAACAAAATCACTCTCCACAGAGATGCACAAAAATAATTTCAAAACATTAGCACCAGGAGAGCAAAGAAAGGAGAGGGTATTCTTTGCATTTTTTTTTTAAAGATCTGGTATAAATTATATTTCTACTCTTCCTTTGGCCTAGTTGCAGTACAAAACTTAGAATTCCTAGTAGATCAGTGGGTGGACCAGTAAAGGATGCGTTTGGAAATTTGTTTCCTTCCCACACATGGGTGGGAGTAATATGTCACAGGATCCGGAATATATGCAACATTACATTAGAGATCCCCCAGTTCCAAAGAAAAGTTTCAGATCCTCTGTAACAGGCTAATGCTGAATATCCCCTTCTGCATTTTTCTTTTCTTCTTTTTAAATGAACACAGTGACAACTTTTAATAGGGAGCTCAGAATTTATAAGCTCATCCTGTAGCTACTGCATATTTCAAGTAATAAGGTTGATACCTGGATGAAACTACTAAAGAATGAAGAAACAGTGGGCTGGATCCAGACTTTTGCTTGAGTTACGGTGTGAGATCAAGTGACCCTTCCCATCCCTCTTCCCCATTGCTGCTTCCCTCTTCCTGAGACCCCTGAAAAAAAGTATATCTGGGGTGTCATGGAGTGTGGGGTGGGTTGCAGGGGGCTGTCCTTTGCATTTTAAACTTTTTGTTGAAAAACAGTATATAAAGATTCTCAATCATCATCAGCCCCAGAGACTAGGTTCAAATACCTTTTAACAAGTGAAGAAATGTTTACAGGAGGTACTTCTGCCCAATCTTCTGCTGCAATGGGGAAGAGGGAGTAGGAAAGATCCATTGTATTCACGCCATTGCACAAGCATAAATCTGAATCTAATCTTCTTGCAACACAAATCAATGTTGCAACACAAATTGAATGTTTTTTTTTTACTGGCTTAGGAAAATAACGAGCCACTTAAAATGACATCAGATGTACCTAATACAGTAATCATGAAAAATAAGCACTTCTATAGTACTTTGACATGTACAACTCTTAACCACTATGCTATAGCAGCTGTTTGCACACAGCTCTAAACACTAGACACTGGGAAAACAATGAACAAGAAAATGGCCATTATTATTATAGCCTTGCTTGTGGTGTCCAAAGCTGGTGTCCATCAGCAGTCAACCATTGTTGGAAAGAGGATGTGACCTGAGATCAGTCAGGTGGGACACAGGCCCAAGGGTTCATGCCTTCTGAAAGGCCCACCCATGGCCCAGCTGATCCCTGAAGTGTTTGCAGCTGCTGCTGCTGCCAATACTGCCTGAAAAGACTCCCTACTGCAGTGGTTCTCAAACTGGTGGGTCATGACCCACCAGTTTGTGTGACATTTCCCCCATCCCTTTAAGGAGTGGAGGAAGAGGAGAGGCAGGGAAGAGATCCCCAGAATCCCGTCCCTAAGGGGGGTACTTTCACTTGCTTGGACTCAGTGAGGGCTGCCGGAGGTGTGGGGAGCCCAGCACAGCCCTCTCCAGGGCTTCCCAAGGCTTGGAATCTTGAAATGGAACAACTGCAAAGCACTTCCTGTTTGAAGGAAGTTTCAAGATTCCACGTCTCGGAGAGCCCTGTGGAGAGCTGCAATGGGCTCCCCACACCTCCTGCAGCCTCCACCAGCCCTCAGTGAGTCCGAGTAAGTGAAAGCATTCTCGGTTTGCCCCTCTTAGGGAGGCGATCCTGGGGATCGCTTCCCTGCCTTTGCCTCTCCCCTGCAAAGACTTACTGAGGGAGTCAAGCTCCCTCAAAGTTTGAGAACCACTGCTCTACTGGATTCTGCATAAACAGGCAATGGTGGGCAGTAGCAGTGGGTGCATCATGTAAGACAGTGCCCAATGGGGAGGCAATGATAGGCAGTGGAGAATACTCACACTTCAGCACTACTGTCTTAGTGGAGGCATTGAAGGAAGCAAATCTGTCCACTCCCCCTTTCACACCTAATTGTGTCCAGTTACCAGAGAAAAGTGAAAAGGGAGCAGATGGAGAACATCCATCTGCTCCCCTTTTACCTTTCCCTGAGGGCTTGGCACCATGGGATGGTGGGGGCCAAGCACATAACTTTGCCAGATACTGGCACCAACTTTGATGAGATGGGCTCTGATTAGATCTAATAAAGTCAATTACTATGCTCTTAAAGGCTGGGAGAAAGCATTGTGCCCTAGATCAGGGGTCTCCAAACCCTGGCTCGGGGGCCAGATGCAGCCAGCAGCAAGCCTTTTTCCAGCCTGTGGCCAACCTCTTGTCCCCTGAAAGCCTCTAGCCCACTCAACTGAACATGACCAGAATTGTGCTCTGATAGTGTCTGGAGGGTGTTCTAAAGGCCAGAGAGGTTGAATGAATGAGCCCATTCATTCATTTATTCACTCACCTAAGTTCAATCTCTAATTTATTTATTTAAAATTTATATTTACATTTTTTTTTCCAGCCCTCCACACCACACCAGATATTTGATGTGGCCCTCTGGCCAAAATGTTTGGAGATCCCTGCCCTAGACAGTGATAACTCCAATGTGTTAAACACTATAATGCCCACATAGATTCTGTGATCCCCTCAAAAATCCACCATCCCTTAAAAACCTTAGTTGGTGTGCTTGAAGTGGGTTGATTTGCTCAAAGTGGATAGCCTGAGTTTATGAGAGAAAAAGATAAGAGAGATGCAAATACATGGTTTTTCTACTATGCATTTTCCTGATTTGGAATGTGGCATTTACCATCTCTTAGCAACTTTAAGTGGTTCTACCAAGTGGCTTTTATTTAAATGTGTGAATGTATAATTCAGATAGCAACCAGAGAGAGAAAACAGACTGTAGGTTTTGCAACTAGCTGAAATACTCCAAACAAGAGAGCAAACAGATAAACATCTAGCTGATTCTGCTCCTCCATTTTATAAGGTAAAATAAATTTGATATCTTTCTCTGTCCTTTTTAGGAGTTAGCTTTGTCAGAAAAGGAAAACTGTCAGCTTGCCTGCCTTAGAAATCACTACTCACTAATGTAGTTGAGGGGTTGGCTGCTGTGATAAAGGGATGGCAGGGAAAGACTCTGCATATGACTTTTTGATAAAGTAACAGGCACGCTCTTGAGGTACTCCCACCTTCTCTTAACCTTCCTCCTCCTCTTTACCTCCCCTTCTCATTCAAGGCAAAGCAGGAAGAGAATTATTCCATTCTTCCTCTTCTGGAATGGATGTTTAACCCCTCTCTTGCCTTGACACAGCAGGATTCAAGCTAACCCACTCTCCCCCCCCTTACAAACCAATCATGAAAAATCACTGGCATCCAAATGTTCATCTATTTTACACACGCTAGAATCAAATACCAAAAAAGTTGAAAACTAACTCATACAAAAACTTGAGATCAGCTACTGGAAGCCCCAAAACCAAATTTGGCATCCTCTATAACAGGGGTGACTATTTCTGTGCTACACTATTTCAAAGTAAAGCTAAGGCTCACATGACTGAAGGTTCCTCCATACCACAACAAATCACTTCACACACAGATGTAGCTAATTTAAATGTTTTCCCCAACATTTGTTTTCTATACGGAAGGAATGTTTTGTTTGCATTACTGTTTCATATCCTGGTTTGTTCTAACTCTAGTTACAAACTATAGTCTCCCAAGTAAATAGTGTGAAGCTGCAGTTGATTCTTAAAATGAAAACAGGAGCTTTCAGTTTCCTCTTCTTGCACATAAAGGAGAAGAGGGGAGTGGAGCATGTGACAGGCCATGGCTCTCCAAAGCTCATTCGTGTAGAGAAAAATCATGGTACCCCATTGTCGTAAACATAGGGGGGTTTGGGGTGCTCAGGTGTCATGAATATGTACATGTTAGGCCTAGGTTAGCAAGTGAAGCCTGAACCAAACTAAGTCAGTAGGAGAAGTGTCTAGCAGTTCCTAGGAGCAAGAATGTGAGTAAAAAAATAAAAGGATTGTTGTCTCTCTTTTGCTGGCCAGAAAGGACAGACAACAAGAATTACAATCTATTGGAATGTTTAACACCTTAGTAGACAGAGAGGCACCTTATCAAGAGTGATGGAGTGCAGATGTAGTTCTCTGGTTGGGAGGGGTAAAGAACTAGGAGGGGCTAGCAACCAGGCCAACTTCGGGAAGGTTCTGTCCTCAAAAGTTTCTGATTGGACAGTCTAAATAAGTATGAAGTCACCTCAGTACTATTAGCATAAAAAGATAATAATGAGTGCCCAGGGGGGTGGGTAGTTCTTTCTTGGACAGAGTTTTTGGGTGCAACATCCTGCACGCGTGTGAGCTCTATTGTCCAACATGGGCACCTGGCTTCATAGGTAGCCCTGGAGCTAAAAGATCTACAAGAGTAGCTGACCCGGGTGAGAGGTAGGGATTAATAGAGATAGCTTTATTATTTTATTGCTGATATGTTTCCTAGATGTTTATGCCGCTAGCATTTGCTGCCTTATGTAACCTTAGGTACTTAATATAATGCAGGCTGGGTAAAACCAAACTTATGCTAAGAGACCAAAAGGTATACATGTTTAATAATGTTATGTTAGGGGGAAAAGGATATGTATTTAGCATGACCAAAGCCAACCATTCATGTAAAGGCAGATCATTTAAACAGAGCAATATGTTTGTGCTTAGGACAGTTCAGTTCATATGTTCACAAACATTGGTTCAGCAGATGCTGAAGCAGGCCCAGAAAAGCAATTTTGCTCTCTCTCTGAGAGAGTCTGTTTGTACAAGAGGCAATAAAACTAAAGCAAAGGAATGCCCCCCCTAGTGGCAGTACTACTCAACAGAGGGGCCTTGAGGGCTTTAGGGTTCGAGAACCAAGAACTCTGAGCACCCCAAACCCCCCTAAGTTTGCGACATCAGGGTTCTTGGTTTTCAAACCCTAAGGCCTTCAAGCCCCCTCTGCTCAGTAGTACTGCCACCACCCTGTACGTGCCAGTGCCTCAGTCCAGGGACACTGAGACCCTCTAGGCTTAGTTCCATCCCTTGTAGGCACTGAGCCCTTTCTCCAATTAAAGCCTCAGTCCTCAAGTTACTAGACCTCAATGAGCACTTGGTGGCTTGCTGAATGGTTAAGCAGGATTCTGAAGCCTTGTTCTAATCAAATAATTATTCTGCATCGTCTAGAGGAGAAAAATCCATGACATTCAGAAAATCAAGAGCCAGATAAATGAGTCTTACAATTAAAGCACAAGAGACCAACAACAAAATGAGATAATACATTATTGAGGGTTCTCAATAGTGAAGGAAGACCACAGGAAGGTGGAACTGTTCCAGCTAGTTAACAAAATTAAGAACTCAGGAATAAACAGTTCCTACTTTATAAAGTTTGCTTCTAGAATTCAACAAAGTCACCTAAAATGTTTAGCTTTTAACACTCATAATTGACAATGAATAAAATGTAAAACATAGGCAGAAATCGGAAATGTACCATTTTCCATGTTTTCTTTATCTTACATCTTTCTTTTGCACTAGAAAGTATTTTAGCATCTCTGCAACCATATCTTCTCTAGGCTTATTTTAACAAGCCAAAAATTCTAAATATATTTATTTGGCTCTGATTTGGTAGAAGTTTTTTTTTTTGGGGGGGGGGGGCTACCACTATATCACCATGCATTTTGATGCTTGGTAGTTATTTGAGTCCAGAGTTGTGTTACTAGTGAACAGGTTTTAACAGTGAAGAGTACATATGTCTCTCCTAAAGAACATTTCAGAGTTGTCAAGGGAACCATAGAAACATTCAGAAACTGACATTTCTTATTATCACAGAGCTTCTCTAGACTTCCAGTGAACTAGGAAAAGACTTTTATCTACGTAGTGAGTTGATTTTTAAAATGATGAAACACTATCAGGAGCTTAGGTGAAACTATTATCAGAACACAAATCACAAATGTTCTGAGTAGAAAATCTCAGAATCAGGCGCAGTGCCTGCAGATGCCAAGACTACACAAATTTGATGGAAGAGGAGCAAAGTAAAGGGAGCCAAATCATTAAACTTCCTAGTTCGATCCAAGTTTATGTTCAGCTGCAACTGAAACTTTTCTGGTCTGGTTCCAGTTCAGATCAGCAAAGTTTCGTAACTGTTTTGGCACATCTGAAATAGTACAATTCAAGTTCAGATAGGAACATTTAAATATCATTGTATCATGGACACTGTGATGATACTAACCCACTTTTTATAAGCTGACATGCTCTGGGGCACACGCTGGGTCCTGCACTGGCGCTGGTGGGATGGCTCAAGCCTTTCTGCCAGCACTTCCTATAGACATGCCAAATGGCATCACTAGGGTTTGCATCACCCAGTACAGGAGGCCAGATCATCACCCCCGTGGCGATGGATCTGGGGGGTGATGATCTGGCCTCCTGTACTGGGTGATGCAAACCCTAGTGATGCTACTGATATCTACAGGGAGTGCTGGCAGAAAGGCCTGAGCCATCCCATTCTCAGACCCACTGCAGATAGCAAATTTTGCAGATAATCAAATCCACAATTGGTCCTTTAACCACACTGAAGGGGACCGGACCTATGCTCTGGTTGCCTCTGGAGGGTTTTCTGAAGCCCACAGAGGCAGTGTGTCCATTTGGGAAACCCAAATTGACATTTTTCTGCCTGAAACGACCAGTGGGTGGATGTGCGCTGCCTCTACAGGTTTCAGAAAGGCCTCAGGAGGCAACTGTGCTCAGGTGGGGGCCAAATCTGCAGATGCAAAATCCATGGATATAGAGACTCCACCTATAATACTGTTTTCAAGCACATCTAGTTATGAGGAAGTTCAGCACCAGATGGTTATGAAGAAAAAAATCATCTTCCTCCTGAACATTATACGTTTGTTTAAGCCTTCTCTAGGTAAATGGCAGTGAAAACAGCATCTTCCAAGCTTCTTTAGTCACTTTCAGGACAAGCAGCAATGGCATGGCAATAGGATGCGCTGGTGTTTAAAAGGGCAACTTTTAAATCACAACACAACAAGGCAGAAGCAGACTGATAGCTCATGTGTATGTGAGACAGACTCTCGTTCAGGAAGAAACTACTTTATAAATAGTTTAGACACAGAAAGGCCAATGCCTGGACCAGGAGTTCATACTTCTGGCACACATCTGAATACCATCTTCCTTCTCAGCAGTAGGCAGCCTTGATGCACAAGACTTATGCACCCAACACCTCCGTTTGATGCTTCCCACTTGAATCTGAGAGCTGGAATTCCTCTTCTGGAGGAACCTGTTTAAGCAATTTAGATGTTGGAGATTTATTCCCACATCATAGCTTTATGCTTCATGCACGAACGTGAAATGCCAGAATCCCTCTTGGGATTAACTTTGTTGCCTTGATTCATAAGAGTCATACCCAGACCTTGGTTTCATGCTTCCCACAAGAACCTGGATGCAAGAGTCCCTGTCAGAACTGAGCCTAGTTAGGCAGCTCCAGCTCAGAAGACCTATGTGCAAACCTCAGCTTGGTGAACACTAGGCTGTTTATTCTGAGCAAGATCATAACAATGCTGGTGGTGGAAAAACAAAGACTGAAGTCTGGAGAGGTGGACCTCACTGTGCAGGAACAAGGTTAACACCAATTCTCACACTGTACCTTCAGAAAAAGCTAACATTTCTTTCTAATGCTCTTCCAGAACCATGTCTAAGAGTCACACAGTTCACAACATGGGTCCTGTTGCGAACTGCTGTGCTCAAGCCGCTGGGACGGCTCCGCTCTGCTGCTGGATATCTGCTGCTGCTGGAGCTCCGCCGACGGCGTGGCATGCAGATAGCTGCCCAGTTGTTATTGTGCCTGTCTCCCAAGGTCGGAGCGCTCTCTGCTCCCGGCGAGAAAGAAGGACTCAAAGGCAGAAGTTCTCCTCCACACTCCTCCTTTACTATATACAAAATATTTACAGTCCAGATAGTACATACAGTACACAATTCTCAATACAACGGACGTAGCCTCCGGCTCAACACTACTCTGCATCTCCCACACCTTTGCTTGCCCCTGCTGGAACTTATACTTCTTGCAACCAATGAGAGTGCAGGTAATACTGCACAGTCATGCTGACTATGCAGGTGCTGTCACACACACACACACACTCACATTTGTCACCTGATGCATGTCACCTGATATTGCATCAGCATGAGGCTCCCAGGATGCTGTGCTGTCCTGGTCTGGCCAAGGCTTCAGGCCTGCCACTATGCAGCCAGTAAATTACCTGTCAGGACTGGGGATCAACCCGTGACAGGTCCCCACAAGACACACTGGGCAGGCATCACACCCGTTGGTGATGGTGGGGGAGAATTAGCGATGCATTCTTCAGTTGTTGTTGTGATTACTTTCAATTAAAAGACTCTGCCCAATTCTTCTTGCTGCACTTTAAGCCTGGATCTGCTACTCAGAACACATCCACAACGCTACTTCCCATTCTTCCTTCAAAGCCTTTGGCCTAAATCCCTTATTCTCCAACCAAAAAAAACCCCTAAGTATCTGGAATTCCTTTTGGTCACGCTTGCTGCTCATAACACTTCCTTCCTACTTCCTTTTTTTGCACATGAAATGCTGTAAAGTGTCACATACATTGATAGTGCTGTATCAATACATATTGCTGGGGCATTTATAGATGCATTTGGCACACTGTGCAATCCCACCTATATATAAGAAAAAAGGAAGATGTATTTCATATCAATCTAACCCTCCAAAAGCCTTTCACCTACTGTGCCTCACACAAAGCCTCTTACGCTATGTGAAAGTATTATTTCAGATACTGATGGATGCAGGCATAACTCGCAAAAGGAAGAGAAGAAATGATAAAAAAGAAGGCGGCACTTGAACAACAGCGAAAGAAGGAGCTCCATCAAGGTGCAGATTGCAGCTTTTTTTAATGTCATGTGAGCATAGAGCATTCAGATCTACCTACACATTTTATAAGCTGTGGGGTTTCTGCCATGACCGTATGCCCACTGCACTTGCAAGGCATATGCTACTGCTGCCATATGGTTTGGAATTACTTCCTGGAGTACTAGCTGTACTCATCTCGAAACCACTGAAGATTCTTACTGCAAGCTAATTTTAAGAGCACATAAATCAGGACAGCGAGGTTAGGATGGTTTGAGCACAGAATAGCAGAAGATGGAGCAGTAGGGAATGATTTCAGATCCTGATAGGAGTGGCCAACATTGGATGTGTTCACAATTAGATTGCAAAAAAGGCAGCACTGCTGCTGTAACAACTTTTTTATACCTCCTGGAAACAACAGTAAAAACACTCACATACCTTTTATAAAACACACACACACAGGGATTTGTACCTTTATGAATCACACCTAACACAGTTGAAAGAATGAACCTGTTTAACAACAGTTGGTGAATTGTACCATTGAGCTAACTCACTGGTAGCAAGAACTAGGTGCTCCTGTGGAATTTTGTAGTCAGAACCTGTGTTCTGACCATAGGGTGGTCAATGCCCTAAAATAGCACTGTCAGGTCTTTGGCACCCAAGGCCCTGAATTGTTGTAAGCCAGGATGTGGCAGGAGGGGCCTTGATGTCCAGGCCTGGTATGAAATGCAATTAAAGGAACAGCAGCAGCACTGTATATGTATGCTGATGCAATCAGCTGCACCTGTTACAGGTGGGAGTCACGTGACTTGGAGAGAGATGCGTGCAGAGTCACATAGGCTATGGTGGGATGGTGCAATGCACCACTGGACAGCCAATCAGAGTGGGTCACAAGACTATCTTGTGACTATGAGGTCGCCCTACTCTGATTGGCTGGCCCCAGTATATATGGGTGCAAGAGCAGGCACCAAATGTGGGTTGCTGTGGTGGATTTTCTGCGTGCTGCTGGTTTGTTCTGTGACTTAGACTGTGTTTATCGTGACTGTGGCTCTCTATATCCCTGAATTCTGGACCGTTTGACTGACTACTCTTCTGCCTGCTCCTTTTACCAATACATGTTTCTGTAACAAACAAGTCTGTGTCTGCTCCTTTGGCTCTGTTTGGGATTGCCTGCTTCTTATGCTGTCTCCCTACTCCTTCGTGCCACTCTGCTATCTGGAAAGCAAGGGCTATCCTCCCCTGCTGCCCTGACAGGCACAAATAAGGAGGATGAGTAGACAGTGAAACTGGGGGGGGGGGGGAGAATAGAGAGAAAGATCTGGGATTTAAAAAGATGTGGGTATGTATTATGGCATGATGCAGTGCAAAAGAATGTACAGGATTACGAGTGATAAAAAGGAGGAGAAAAGAGGCAAAGTTCTGGTTTAAGCTGCATGTCCAACAGAAGAATAGTATATAAGTGAATATAGCAATCTCATTTTACTCTATTTTTATTTGATACATGTGTATTCTGCTCTTGTTCTAAGGTGTTCCAAGTGTCAAAATTGGAAAAACACTGAAAAAAGGGGGAAAGGTTTTGGCTTCTGCTTCCTCGTGTGTTGGGGGTCAAGGGAAGCTTTGTAGCTGTCTGGCTGGCTTCATCTTGTGGGTGAAGAGGAGCTGGGTGAAGCCCCCTTGTTTCAGTGTTCTTAAGGGGATGTGAGTGAGCCCAAAAGCAAGCAAGTAGACAAGGAGGCTGGCTGAGAGCTTCACAGAAGCGCCATGGGGGTGTCCCTTTAAACTTTCCTCTAAGACTAGCCTGTGAGATGGGGACAGACCGTGTGAGAGGCACAGAGTGACAGGGGCAGCAGCAGCAACAGCTGCGAGGGGAAAGGGGACTGCAGAGTTTCCCCCCCCCCCAGAGTGCCCAGAAACTGCCCGCCAGCTTGCCATGTGAGGTAAGGGAAGCCCCCCCCCCACATACTTATTTGTTACTGAAAAACATTTAAAGAGACTTTTTTAGCAGCTCAATGTGGATGGCCATCCGTGTTGAGTCAAATCCGTAGATACAAAGTCTGCTAACAATGAGGTTCGACCTATACCTCATAGGTTTCATAGGTTGGATATAGCATGTGATACTAGTACATAAGGTAACATGCAATATTTTAAAAAATGGATTGAAAACAGTTTCATATGGGAATGCTTTGTAGAAAGTTCCTCATTGGTCATGGCTTTTTGTAGTTTTGCCTATCTTTGTAACTGTGGTCTCCAAAAAAAAAAAAAAAGGTATTATGGCCCCTGAAAAAGGCTGGATAAGATTACATCTGTTGGATAGATGTTAAAGAGCCCAATCCTACGGCTTTCCCCACCGTAGCTCACAGCCATGTGAGAACAGGATGCACTGCATGTTATGGTGGAGAGGGGAGCAGATCAGGAAGCTTGGGAGAGGAAAACATTTTCACTTACTCCTCCATTGCTTCCTGATTGCCAATGAGTGTCTTTAGACCTGCTCCAGTTCTTCAGAATGTACGGGATAATGCATAAAAGGGGGTATGTTAACTACTACTGGAGGGGATAGCATCCAACATAAGACACCCGTGCCAAGTGCTACCTCCTCCAGCCCCCGAGATGCCTCCCATCCTCTCCCCATTCTGCCCTCCTCTCCCCCCCTTACCTTCATTGGCAGGCAGCCCTTTCCCAGCCTTTATGTGCTAGATCTTTCTGGTGGTGGTCTGGAAGTGTGTCTGCACGCTTTCAGAGCACCATTTATGATGGTTGTAAAGTGTCTACTGTTGCTGGAACACTAGTTCCAGCAATGGTAGAGCCCAAGATTATTACACTGTAAGTCTAGTAGCTCTAGAACCATAGGTTGTGGGGTGAAATTTGCCCTCCTCCTCTTTCTCCTGGAAGCTCAGAGTCCCATCCATGGAACTTTCCAGCACTCTCCCAAGCTGCTACTGGCCAGGCACAAGCAAGCTAACTTTCAACAGCGCGAGGTACTTTTATTCCTATCTCCTGTTAGGAAAGTTTCCCTCTTCTCTCTGACAAGCTCCCGTTATCAGCTTTAATTTTTATAGCTTCTCACAACTAGTATTATGATTACTAACCTCAAGAAAGATACTAGCCTATACACTTCCTTCAGATATAGCAGGAGACTCCAAAAATGAGACTGGAGAAAGAGCTATGACTCAGAGAGACAATTCATTTCACGCTTCCTGTTTTATTATTAATTACAGGTGGGTGTCTCTGGCCACAGAGGAGATAAGATAGTCCAAAACAATTATTTTGCTATTACCACAGTGGTACAGTGCCATCTGGTGGACCCATCTGATACCGAAGGAATCCACTAGGATACATGTGGAAACACAAGGAAACAAGGAAAAGTATGCCTTGCACCTCTTAGGTCAGTGTTCTTCAACCTGTGTGTCGGGACCACAGTGGGGTCTCGAAGGAACATTGGGTGGGGGTCACAGCAACCTTTCGAAGTTTATCTAAGAGACAACTTGGATCAATCCAATATTGTACTGCCTTATCAAAACTGAGTTCCTGATGTAATCCTGCACAGTCTCTTCTCGCTATCTTGCCTTGCAGATTCTAAGGCTGACTCTGCTCAGGCTGCTACACTCACAGGGTTGTTGTAAAGTCACAACAGGTAGGGGGAAATGGGGTGGGCAGATTGGGTCCCAGGAGGAAGGAAGCATCCACAGTGTGCCCCTAGTCTCAGACTTTAATATTTGTTTGGGTCATGGCACAAAAAACATTGAAGACCTCTATCTTAAGTGCCATGTATTTGACTCAGAATGGGGGGCTTTCTATTATGATGTCAGCAATAGAGAATCTTTCAAATGTATTCAGTACAAAACCCAACAAGTCACTAGCCATTTTCTCACTTTTTTTCTTTTTTGCAGCATGACCCCTTCTCACAAAGCAGGCATAAAGCAAGAAATTCCAGAGTTCAACCCACATGTGAGAAACCCACACTGCAGCTCCTTCCTTCACCAACATTGCCCCAGTTTCCCAGAGCCCACGGCACCAGGCTAGGGAAGGCACCTTGCATACAATCCTAAGTATAGGCTCCTTTCATACAATCCAGAAACCCACTGCAGACACTCCCACACTGCACAAACCACATGAGGAAAGGGCCACTTGCTTTCTATGGCATGAAGTGCATGTATACCCCTGATACTGTTACAGGGGGGAGAGATGGCTCCCCTTCAAAATACATTGGGACAGGCCCTCTTTCAAGTTCATTCAAATGAACGCAAGAAGGAGCAGAGTCAGAGCAAAACTTAATGGAAACTAGTGGAGGAAGCAACACAATTTCCTCCTGCCCCGTATCCCTTTTCAAGACCACTGAGGCATATAATAAAAAACACACAAGCATTTATTTTCAGAAACAGGACACAACAGTCTGAGTTCTGACAGAACGAAATTTCTTCACACTTCATGTTTGCTGTGGTAGGAAAAGGTGTTTAATCTTCACTCCAGCTGCAGGTACTGGGGAATACAGGCCAATTCATTTCAAGCAGCTGGTGGAACAAAAACATGTCTTGGGCACCATCATAAAAAGGTATAATCCACTCACAAAAAGATATACATCAGGGAGAGAGAGGAACGAAGAGGAAGTGTCCTTTATTACACTAAGTGGGCTGCTTAAATACACCACTAGAGATCGATCCAGTCAATACGAGCCTGTAATTAGAGAGTCTGAGGCCATTCCGCTTCATCCCTCCAAGACAGCGTTATAAATGAGCTCATTTGTCAACGTCGACTGAAGGTTGTTCCGTCAGACAACCAGAGCTAATATCTTCAAAAATGTGTGCCTGAAGAGTTCCTACATCCTTGTCTAGGGCTGAAGCCAAGCCGGAAGTAGCTAAAAAAACAGGGAGGAGAAGGAAGAGCAGGGGCAAAGAGCTCAGTCAGTTTGTCAAAGTCTGAGCGTTTTGCCTCAAAATACTCTTCATAATTGTTTTGGACCTGCTAAGGTCTATCAGCCAAATTTTTCCTACTCAAGGGAAACAGGTTAAAGAAAAACACTTGTTTAATTTCTCATTAAAAAGAAAAGATGGGGAAAGAAAGGTTAAGTAAGACCTGAGTTTCCATTTATCCTTGGTGGGCACCCAAGCAAGTTACAGGTTAAGAAGTCTCTGCAGCATTTTTGTTTGGGGAAAAAAGATGACTAATGGTGGACATGACTGAAGTTTATAAAATTATGAAGGTGTGTAAAAACAGAGATACTAGAAAGTGGGAGTGGCAGAAGACGTGGAAATGGACAAAAGGAAGCATTTGTTTACATAATGCACAGTACAGGCCTTCGCTAAGTGTGGGTTGCAACCTGTGCCCACCCATCTGCCCTTGGTTCCGAATGGCTCCAAATCAGAGTCATTCCAGAAGCAAGAAGACGTGGAAAAGGACAAAAGGAAGCACTTGTCTACATTATGCATAGCTCAGGCTTTCCCAAAGTGTGGGTTGCAACCTGAGGCCCTGGAAGGCCTCTGTTGGCCTCAGAATGGCCTGCAGATGCCTCAGAATATCCATCAAGTGGGTCTCTGGCCCAGAAGAGGACGCCAGAGCCTCACAAGTCAGAGCAGAGCATCACAACCCACCAGGGAAGATGAGGTGGATTGAGGTGCTAAAAGGGTTGGGAACTGCTGATGTAGCTTATAGAATTCACTGATTCAAAATATGATGCCCAGAGCATTTTAAAAGGATTAAACAAATGTATGGAAGTCTATAGCCGCCTTGGGTGCCCTTCGGGGAGAAAGGCAGAATACAAATTGAATGCATGAATAAAGTCTATCCATAGCTTTTAGCCATAATAAGCGAAGTAGAATCTGCACATACAGAGAAAGAATACCTCAGAATACAAACACAAGGACAAGTCACCGAGGAAGGCTGTCACCTTCATATGAGCTTCTGGTTGGCTATTGCTGGGGGAAAAAAATTCTGGACTATTGTATGTTTGGTCTGATCTAGCAAGCCCATTCCCTTTTTTCAGGAGAGGAGAAACGTGCCATGGGTATGAAGGAAGCAGATCATGTGGGCAGGGTATACATTTACACATATGTAAGTGCCCAATTACATAACTTGATCTACGTGGGGGGAGGGGTCATGTGTAATAACTTGCTCCTGCACCCCACTACTCAGGCACATGCAAACATACACAATCACAGTTTATGTGAACTAAATCTTTGTATAAAACCAGTGTTGGGGGATTTTAGAAGCTTATCAGTATTTCTCAATAAGATATTAACCTCCCTGAAAGACAGCTTGTCTGCTATTATTGATTTCACCCTGCAATGTACAGCCACAGGAGAATGCTGGAGTTGACCAAGAGTGCACTCTTCTCAGTTCATGCAATGCAAAGATGCCCTTTGTGATCTATGTCCCAGAATCCTGTGCAAAACGCAGGAGGTTCTATGGTTCAGAAGTTCCTCAGTCCATGTTCCCCAAGTCAGTGTGCAAAGGACTATTATAAGGGAAGATGCTGGGAAAACAGAGCTGTAAAGCATGTCCCTGAATATTCTGGGCTGATACAGGGCTGATCCACCACTGGCATACAGAGGTTTCTTGCAGACAACCTAGTAAGATCCTGTCCCCCCAAGGTATAAAGTTGAAAACTACTGTTCTAGGTAATGCTAGTACTGAACAGAATTGGACTATATTCATTTGTGACATGGGTTTCCCACTTTGTTCAAGAACTCTGGCGTTCTAAGTGGACACTTACCAGGTCCAGAACTGCATAATTTCACAAATGGAATTTTATTATCCACCTCTCTGACAATTTTCTGGGCCCAGTTTACATAAGGTGTTCTCTAACTCTTTTGGAATGGAAGAGTTCCAACAGCACACTGCACTGCATTAAATAAAAAAAGAAAAACACCACGGACAGCAAATTGCATATAAGCTTCCCTTTGCTAGGGCTATAGTACATCAGAAGCCACCTTTGTGTGCAATAAAATGCCATATTTTTATTTCTCCCATTGCTAAGCAAATGCACTAATAACTAGTGCCTTCACACAAACAGATCAGACAAAGGAAAGGGAACATTCCTGTTACTGTTGACAATGGAAAATTTTCAGCAACTCAAACTCAGGCTACTATTTAACTTCAGCTGCTAGAACAAATTGAGTGAATACACACACGGCGCACAAGGGTAGAAAAGCAAGAATGTGTTTCATACAATACGTTCTGATCTCAAATTATATCTTCCATTCAATTATAAAGGCCCAAAGGCACCTTTTCTTCCAAGGTCTAAGAAAAACCTGTTACCATAAACACTCAGTTGAACAGCCAGTTTTATCTGTCTGTTAAAAAGCTTGGCTGGCTTTCTGCCTTCACATATTACACAAGGTCACTTGCTGACTCCAATACAGTTAGGGCAATGCAAACTTGGAAGCAAGCCTCCATCCCCTGATAGGCTGGGTAGTCCTACACACAAATGGGTGCCACGTTCATGGGTCCTGACTACATCCAACTTCCAGTACTAAACAGAGAGAACTCACAACTGGACTGGGAACCATAAGGACAGTTCCAATCAAGAAGGTTCACACTGCCTCCAAGTTCCTCTCCTCCAGTTCTTGTGGTCAGCAAGTAAGTATAAGCCGGTAAGGGGCATACAACAACCTGTACACACGGCTGGACCAGGAACACTGACTATATTCCAAATACTTGCACCTAATGTATTTTGAAAAATGAAAAAAGGACCATGATCCTGCAAAGATCTGTGCAAATACTAAGGTGGGGCCTGCCAAAGCTGTACATATACATGTATACATAGACCTACCAACATATATCATCTTTGCAACTGGAAGACAGCAGAGATAACGAAGCGCACTGAGATTTAGTTCGCCACCTTTGCAGAGTCAGGACTCAAGGATGGGCTAGCGCTATCTGAGCAACGGTGATGACTCTTGGATTACTGCACAGCCTGCATCAGAGAATTCTGGTACACCCTTAATCCCTCACTCTCGACAATGTTTTTGTTCAAACTCTGGTAGGTGAGAGGAAGGAATCGATTGAGGATGAAACTTAAGGGCACAGAGCAGTGGATACTTCCAATACAGTAGCCTAATTGTTCAACAGACACTTTAGCATCTCTCCAGGTCCCCCTTCAGGACTTGGCACACACTTTGGGAATTCTTGCACCAAGATCATATTAACCCCATAATACTAAAACATTCAGTGTCACAAAAAAGGAGGATGGGCATGGCGTTTTCCATTCTACACTACAGTCACCTTTCTTCACTTCCTGTCACCTCCCAGCCTCATGCCAGGTAGCCACTTTGGATGCCCGTTGCCCCAGGCGCCTCTGTGCTCTGATTTTCTGGGGGCAGTAGCTACCCAGCACAAGGATGAGAGACAATCAGGTGTGAAGAAAGGTGGCTGCGAGGTGGAACAGAAAGAACTGCACCCAGACAGGCTTTTTCATGATGTAGCGGGCTGCAGTTTGGAGACTGCTCCTCTAGAATACAGCAACAGATTCAACAGTCCATGGGTACAGTGAAGAACTAACTATTCACTATTAAAAGCAGCAATTCCAAATTAGAAAAGGCAAACAGCTTTGTCAGTCTTGAAGCGACAAGCCACAGTTGGTTGGCAAAGTTAGAGTTAATGCTATATTTGGATGACGGAAAGTTATTTAGTGCCTCACCTTCAAGAGTTCCCTTGGGAAATCTTCGCCTTCATTCATTCCCTGAAGGTTGGCAATGAATTCTTGACAGGACATCTTTTTGCCAATGTTCTGAAAGATACATGACACAGAAATATTAGTGCATATTATCAGAAGAGAGCAGGACAGTAGTAACAAAAACAATTATTATGTGAAAAGCTCTAATGGATTTTTCTCCCTCTCAGGTAACAACCAAGTGTGAGCAGCAAACCCAGGTTCAGAGACATTCTTTTTGTGCATGTCTGCATGAACGAAGCTATAAAATAGAAATCAGCATGAACAAGCTATACCCTACCAGGAAGGGGGGGGGAGACAAACAGTGGGTAAGCACTCCAACAAGGATAATGGGGATGATGAATCTTAGCAATTGCACAGGCTTTTCAACTGTGGCTCTTAAAGCACTTTATGGCAGTGGGTTGCATTCCAAGAATTTTCAGGTCTTGCCACAAAACAAAAGCTGGAATCATTTTGCCAGAAGAACAGCCCGAAATCAACAAGCTAAAAAGTCAGTCATGTTTCAAAAAGTGAAGGAAAACAAAGAAAGAACTTGTCTTTGCAAAAAGAACAGTACTACTACTACTACACACACACACACACACACACACACACACACACAAAAGTGAAGTTCATGGAGTTTCACTTGAGCGCAGAAATGCTCTTAACTGCAGACAAGGCACTGGGCAGCACAATCCTATGAATGCTTCCTCAGAATTAAGATTCACTATGTTTAGTGGCGCTTACTCCCAGGTAAGTATCCATAGGCTTGTAGTCTGGGTGTGGACAATGGGATCATGCGCTCCCTTCTTTCTTCAGAGTGAATTCCCCACTCCTGCCTTTACCATGATTAAACTGTTCCTCATATAACAAGATTAACTATGGTTAAAGCGAACAAGGGTTACTCTTTAACCAGTATTTGAAACCAGGTTCCGAGATGGTTAAAACTGAAAACTGGGGCTATCTGAACATACACATATATGTATCAAGAGATATTGGAGCTGCTTAGTGCAATCCCACACCTCTGGACAGCAAGTATAAATATTGCAAATACACAACAAAGCAAATCGCATGGTCTTCTTGATTTAATCAGCAGCCAAGGAAGAATAAATAACTGACTGGGTGGAAGAGTGGAAACAAGTTCATTCTCAAGAATGCAGAAGTTGGGGAGATAGCTCATGATCCTGTGCTTCACTATTTAACTGCATTTCATCTGTAACTGGCCCTCAACACTAAACAATCAGAAAAATTATCACACATCAGTATGTGATGTCTGGCAAAGGGGCTCAAATTTACAAAGACACAAACTAGCATATACATATTTATTCCCAGTTTACCAAAACTCTGCATAATTTCCAGGCACTAAGAGATTCACTCGGCATCTCAAAAAAAGAATGTGGCAGTACTGGGAATTAAAGCTAGATTTTCAATGTTCTGCAATTAGGACCTCATACTCTTTTATATCTCTGGTAGAATGTCATTTACATGCCATCCCATGCAACTGATGGGCTTGTTATATATTGTGAACCACTTTGGACTTAAAAAAAAAGGAAAAAAGAAAAGAAAAGCAGTGTACAAATAAATATTGTTTAATAAAGTTCTGTTACATGCTAATGAACGGAAGCATTGAATTATCGTGAGGAAACAGACAATGAAGGTTAAATGCATTCCAAGTTATGACTTCATTCCAAGTTACAAATGCCCAACTTACCACCTAGAAAAATAATGCAATCCCAAAAAACAAATAATATATTCATTAGAACAATCACTTCAAAGCTTGTGATGGAAGACAAAAGAGACTGGAAATATTCTGTTATTGTTATGGTTGACACTGTGCATTTTTCACACTTAGTACCTAACAGGATTATGCTAAACATATAAGCTAAGAAAAGATACAGATAAGCTAAGGAAAGATGTCTTTCAGCTTCAGAAGGCAAGTAAAAATGTCAGAGCACAAGCTTCCCATTACGTATTCAACCCGCTCAATGGCCCATACAAGTGTATATAAATTATGGCTGCACCAAATATCTAATTTTGTGTTGTTTCAACACTGTTTGGCATCCTTTTGTTCTCCAGGCAGCTCCTCCTCCTCAGGACATTTCCCTTCTTTGCCTTCATTTTCCTTGACTTCATTTGCCCACTCTGCTGTTTAATCGTATTAGCTGTGGCATTCCACATGACTTTGTTTATGAGCATTTGTGATTACACCACATCAACTGGATGTCGTAAACAAAATCACATGGGTTGCCACAACCAACAGAATGAAATGGTAGCAAACGGAAATGAAGCCAAGAACAATGAGGGTAAAGAAGGAGGACAATTGTGCTGAGATTACCAGAACTGAAATAACAGGAATACATTTGCAACTACAGAAAAATGGCTGAAAAGGAGGCACTTTTTGACTCACATGAATACAGATATGAAAAATAAAGAAATTGTGGCTCAGTTCTAACCTGCAGGGATAGCCTGTGATTAAGACTGCCTTCTGGTGTCTTAGCTCCCCCTTTACCCAGTCAGCCAGATCTCAAGGTGCCAATGTGCTTTCAGGGCCATGATGATGCTTGTCAGATACTTGGACTTTAAATGTAAATACAAAACTAAGGTACTGCTTTGTACAGAGACCTACTGATACAAGAGCACTTAAAATAACTCAATGCACATTCTGCCACCTGGTGGTCATAAGTTGGTCTGACACTGCAGCAAGTCTACAACAGGTAAAATCACTGTTAGACTAGGTCAGGGGTGTCAAACTCATTTCACACCGAGGGCCGAACAGCATTCATGATGCCTGCTGAGGGCCAGAAGTGATGCCATTAGGCAGGAAGTGATGCCATTAAACAGTTCATAACCAAAAATAAGCACTTTTTCTCACTTAGGAATTCATTAGCTGCAAATGACAGAAGAGAAAATACACAAATCTTGATCATATTTCAAGATATAAGAGAGCCCAATTTTCAAGTGGGCTGCCCTTACAGCAGTAACACCTTAGCATTGCTCAGCAGCTGAGAGCATGAGGGCCAGATAAAAAGCTTCCGCGGGCCTCATCCGGCCTTATGTTTGACACCCCTGGACTAGGCTGACAATTTTTTCCCTATGAAACAAAAGGAAGGACCATCTCCTCACCACTACTGTGGCGCTAGCTCTGATTGACAAATGGTTTTGTCTGATTGTCATTGACAAATGGATAACTGAACAAACCTAATGAAGAGACACTTCCTGGTATTGTCCACTTCCTGGTATGGTAGAAAATGACTACCCTGCCATTTTACTAATTGTAGCCAGTTGTCCCAGTCAACCTCAAGCCAGCAGCATGAAATTTACGAGACCAAATCCCACTCAATTTTGGATGTGGTCAACTTCATCCCACCACATCCTGAATGCGACATTGCCCAAAGAAGCAAGAGCTTTGTGAGTCGTAGTCCCCCTTTGGAAATATCACATGACCACTTCTGTGGACTGGAAATACATTTTTCTTTGTATTTCAGAAATAACTGCCTCAAAATCTATTCCAAGTCAGGGAAGAGGGAACAACAGTCATAATACTAGCAACACTCACAACAGAATGTATGCATATATATTGCAGGTGTCCTAGTAATACTTATAGATCTTCATCTAGCCTTCTCCAGAATACATCTGAAAGCTCTGGTTTGACAAATTTGGGCAGAGCAGGGAGAAATAAAAACTGTCTGTACCTTGAACAAAAAAGCTCTAAAATATCACTGCCAATTTTCTAAGAAGTTACCATCTATATATATAGCTCAATTTTGTGTCTGTGACTAGATGTACAATACTGGGTTCCAAAGAGGAAGGATTTTGTGCTGTGAGAACAACATAAAACCTCTGCTTGTGTAGGGCTACAACTGAGAGGCCTATACGTCAGATACTGTAACATACTTGCACCAGTATGGCTCCTAGCTATCTATCAACCAAGGAGCACATGCTATGCCAGAACCAACATGAGCAAGAAAGTCAGGTGATAAAACAAGTCATCAATTTTTTTGTTATAGAGCTTTCAGGACCTTCTGGAGTCCATTAATCTGGACCAGTTACTGCTAAAGAAAATGTGGTCAGTCCTCTGCCCTTAAGACTGCTCCTCTCTCTGCCTCTCTGTTATTAGCTACTATGTACCTGCTATGCTTGCTTCCTAACTTGTCCCTTAATTTGTCCAAACCTCTACAGCAGTGGTTCCCAAACGTTTTAGCACCGGAACCCACTTTTTAAAATGACACTCTATCAGGACTCACTTAGGTTTACAAGATTAAAAAAAAAAAAGATCTAGAGTGAAATAAAAAAATAAAATATTTATTTACTTACTTACAAGTAATAATAACCAGAAAAAAGACCTTTTAACATTTATCTTCCTACAGTTACACATGTTTGCAAACTACAGGAGCTGAGCTCTTTGCAGCTTAACTAGCAGCTACTATATCTGATTTTTGAATAGCTTCATGGCTTAAGGCAATTATTTCAGCTTTCCATCACCCTTTGGTGCCCCACCAAAAATCAGGTTGAAACCCACCAGTGGGTCCTGACCCACAGTTTGGGGAACACTGCTATACACGATTGGGCTGCCTGCCATAGCTCTTTGCAACAGTGGAAGACCCTGTTCCCAATGTACAGAGCACTTAGCTGCCAACCATTTTGGAAGCACTGCCACCTTTTGCGGCAGCATCCCCTGTCCATCAGTGGAACTGTTAGCAGCCACAGAAACAGATAAGACTGCGGAGGGGGCAGGGAAGGGGCGAACGGGGTAGGAGGAACAGGAAGACTGCAGGAGCAGGTGATGGTATGTGTTGGATTATATCGCCCCTTTGGGCAGCCTTCCCACCTCTTTCTACACAGCTGACACAGGTCCGAGGAGACTCACTGCAAAATGGGCAGAGGAGACCCACTGCATTGCTTATGGAGAGGTAGGGGGATTTAAATACACTTTCTCCTCCAAAACTTCCTGATGCACCCCCCCCCCCTCCACTGGATACAGTGCACTCTTTTTCAGCATGGCTGCACCAGCATGGAGGGGAAGGACAGAATTGGGCTCTTAATATATTCTGCCTATCTGTAATTCACATAGGCTGAAACCTTTGGAACTTTGCTTGTTGCACAAACTCTACATAGACCCTCCACCTTTACTTAAGTCACCTGCTGTATCTTTGGCTGAAAGAACCTAGCCCTGCAAGGTCTTCAGCAATGAGTGCTCAACAGAAAGGAAGAGGCTCAAAGAACATCCCAAAAATTACAAGAACAGATTACAGTTTGCTTGTTGGCAGAATACTCACATGGCCATGGAGGTCAGTATTCAGCAGCATCATTGCACATGTGAGACAATGGACTCCATCTGCAGAGGGAGAAAAACACCCCAAGCATGACATACAGAAAGTCACACAAGGAAAAAAAAAATCACACTTCCCACTACTGACATTTGCTTGTGAAAGCATGATTCAAGCTGAGTTGGGACCTCCTGCAGACTAATTAACACACTCTCCTTTCAAAAGCATTTTGCTTATAAAGAAATACATGACATTAATTAAGAGAGAAGTCTCATGAAATGAAATCATTTGGGGGGGGAAACAATGAGCTAGCCTGATTATGCCTGTTATGGGGGGAGGGAACAACCATGTAAACCAAGCTTGGAAGCATCACAGATATCAACAGTTTGCATAACCCTCAGCCACAGAAATTAGCTTTATAGAAAGTTTCTTCTTACTCTGTACAGCCTGAACTACAATATAGTTAAGCCAAGGTATTTAAACAAGTACAGTTTCTGTGAAGTACATGAAGCACACCAGCTCCAGTCCAACAGGTCCTTCTCACCCTTTAAATTGCACCCTCTCCTTTACTTGTGAATGGGGCACTCACTTCCAGAATACCTACACAGTGCCATCCCCCTCTCTTCCTCGCTTCAAAACTGTCACAGGCCCAGACCACAGGGTCTCCTGTTCTGGCTGCTACTTACTCTGGAAAAAAAACTACCATTGGCACCAATGGGAGCTTTTTTCTGGGGTGAATCTGAGTAGGGTTAACAGGAGCAGGGTTGAAGTCCCCTTACCCACCACCACCACCATCCACTGTGGTCCTCCATACACTGCTATTAATGAAACTAAGGGCCCAATCCTATCCAACTTTCTAGCACTGATGCAGCTGCAATACAAAACTGAGGTAAGCAGAAAAACATTCCCTTACCTTGAAGTGACCTCCAAGACTGCCCCCCACCACACCACAGGATGTAGCACATGTCCCATTGGCACAGCTGCATCAGTGCTGGAAAACTGAATACGATTGGGGCCTAAGCCCTTCAACTCAAGAAACACTTTAAATTTCATGCGTAGTTTGGCCCTGAGCTCACAAGCTCCACAAGCTCATGACCTGTGGTCTCGGTGATGCATCCTGATAACCACTTAACCAAGAGCCAAGCTATAGAGTCATGCGGAACAGATATTGCTAGATTGTACCACTTCAAATTGCAGTTCATGCTCGAAGAGCCAGTATTCTTCAGGGTAGAAGAATGAATGAGAGAACAAACAGGGGAGTTATCATGCAAACTACAACCAACCCAGGCAAGTGGGTTGTCTGGAAGCAGTGATGTTTTTGTTTTGTTTTTACAGGCAACCAGGTGATTAGTTATTTCCAAGGCAGTATTCAATGTAAGTAAAATTTACCTTGTGCAGAAATGGTATTTGGGTTGCACTGGTAGTATCTATTGGAGAAATGTACTAAAACTCTCTCTCTTTCCTGAGTTTCTCCAATAAGGGAAAAGGCTTTAAAGAATGTCCTAAAATGAAATTTAAAGAGGAGGAAAAAAGACAACATTAAGCAAACCTTTGTAGACATTTCTGAAAATGGACAACAGGTTTTTCCAAAGAATTGAGAGCTATTTGAAAGAGATATGACCAACGGGGGTGCATACACTCAACCCACTTTTGTTCCTGGACAAAACAGTTGTTTCAAGATTTTGCACTGTCTGCAAAAACTGTTTGACCAGCAAGACAAACAGAAAGTTGGTACAGTACATATACCATGAAGTGATGCATCTCTCAAACCACTTTCAAAAATCTGCCTGTCTCCAGCCTGTCTTCCTAATTTATAAACATATTGCAATTCTTGAAGTTAAAGATTGGGGGGGGGGGGAGATCTCAAAGACAAACCCAAAGTGCTGGGAGGCTATATATCCTTCTGCTGCAATTATAAAACCCCAGACATTTCTTGGAGGGTGGGCGGGGGAAGAGGAGGTATGGGATAGACAATGATTACTACTTTCCTAAATATGGTCATCACATCATTTATGCACTAAGATAGGACTTTCTAGATGCTGAGCTTGCTGCAGATCTGCTTTCCTGCATAAACAGCACAACCTGAAAATACACATTTCTAAATCCAGCTAATCAAAACAGCTGTTTGTTTTATTTTAACGATGCAGCTGTCAGGTTCTCTCATTCTTTCAACTCTCAGTATGTCCTCCTCTAATCTCCATAGGATATCTTTCAAAGCACTGTTATTCACTGTCACCCTCTAGATCAGACAGTTGCACAGAGAGCATTTTACAAATTCATTAAAAAAACAAACCAATCCAAATCTTTTTTTTTTTTTGGGGGGGGGGGGTTTGACAAAGAGATTTCATGGGTTTCCATCATGACAAAGAAAAACTGAACCAACCACAAAAAGAAATCATGCAGTCCTACACACTGCTTGTTTTCAGAAAGACACATTCAAAACAAACATGACAGCAGAAACACTTCTGCCCAGGCAATTCCTTTGGCTCACATGTGCTTTTTAGACATAAAATGTTAACAGTGTGCACATATGTAAAGTTCACAACACATAGGCCCAATACCCTAAAGTTATTGCCCACCTGTCCTTGGGTCAGGCTTGCAGACCCACATGTGTTAGACCAGTATTTTTCAAACTGTAGGTTGGGACCCACTAGGTGGGTCCCCATTCATTTCAATATTTTATTTTTAATATATTAGACTTGATGCTACCATGGTATGTGACTGCATTTGGGGAAATGTGACAGACCTGTAGTTTTAACAGGCTACTATGTATATTCTTTTAACAATGATAGTCAACGGGACTTACTCCTGGGTAAGAGTGGGTAGGAATGCAGCTTAGGATTGTTAAAAATTTCCTGCTTGATGATGTCACTTCCGGTCATGACATCACTTCCGGTGGGTCCTGACAGATTATCATTCTAAAAAGTGGGTCCCGGTGCTAAATATGTGAGAACCACTATGTTAGACTATTGTATTGGCAACCTTCAGTCTCGAAAGACTATGGTATCGCGCTCTGAAAGGTGGTTCTGGCACAGCGTCTAGTGTGGCTGAAAAGGCCAATCCAGGAGTGACAATCCCTTCCACACCGGGAGCAAGTGCAGTCTGTCCCTGGTCTGTCTCCCTGGCTATGGGCCTTCCTTCTTTGTCTCTTAGCCTCAGACTGCTGGCAAAGTGTCTCTTCAAACTGGGAAAGGCCATGCTGCACAGCCTGCCTCCAAGCGGGCCGCTCAGAGGCCAGGGTTACCCACTTGTTGAGGTCCATCCCTAAGGCCTTCAGATCCCTCTTGCAGATGTCCTTGTATCGCAGCTGTGGTCTACCTGTAGGGCGCTTTCCTTGCACGAGTTCTCCATAGAGGAGATCCTTTGGGATCCGGCCATCATCCATTCTCACGACATGACCAAGCCAACGCAGGCGTCTCTGTTTCAGCAGTGAATACATGCTAGGGATTCCAGCACGTTCCAGGACTGTGTTGTTTGGAACTTTGTCCTGCCAGGTTAGACTATACAACCTGTACATTCTATTGGGTGTGGGGAGAGACAAGAGTGGGAAGAGACAAGGCAGGCCTGGAATGGACAGGTGCAATGCTGCGTCCCACCATGAAGTACACTGGTGCACTTTAGGGTAGGTGTGACTAGGACAAGCTCTTAGGCTTGCATTCTGTTAAAGTGGCCCAGGAAAAGAGGTGTGAAGTTTTAGACTGCATACCTGAGGGAGTGATCCAAAGACATGTCCGTGAAATCAAAAAACTTCAGATACTCCTCAGCTACAAGTCTGCTAAACTCATTGCTAAAAGAGAAGAAGAGAGAGGCAAAGAAATGGCATTACTTTCGAAAGCAAACCATCATCTGCTTTTTATCATTGCGCAGAAAACACTATGAACAACATTTTGGTAGAAAGCCAGAGCATACTTTTTCCCCAAGTGCTTCGCTACATCAGATCGCTTGAATCTATCCAGATGATAGAGGCGTTTTGCCAGCCGTCGGGCTGCTTCCACGTTGCCACTGGTGGTGCCATTGATGAGGTCATGGCTCACGTTTTCATGCCCCTCTTTTTCCAAAATATCACTGCTTCCCATGTCCCCTACGGCATCTAATGGTCCTGAACTCTCCTGTCTTGCATTGCTATGAAACAAAAGGAAGAGTAAGGGAACAGAGAATGGGGAGGGAAAAATGGGGAGACAAGAAAACAAAAGGATTATTTTTTTCCCCAAGGAGGAAACCTTTTTAATAAAACAAGGAAGAAAATGGTTAGAAAGATTGAGTCATAAAACACAAAATGGGGACACATAAGGAACTATTTATTGGAAGTTTCTCTTGAAGCCCCATTGAAACAAAAGAGTCTTTTTCAGGTCTTATTTGTTTCAGTAGGGCTTGGTTAGGAGTTTACTGGTGGAGTATGTCCATGATTTCATTTTCCAGATACAATATTTTTCAAAGCCAGGAGCCTCAGAACCATATCTGTGCCACAGAGTCTAAGAAATTACCACTTAAGCACGTGTAAGATGGCATTCTATATTGCCAAGTCTGCTGGCATATTTTCATAACTGTTGAACCACCAAGACAATTCCTGCCTGTTTTGAGGGAGCTATACATGGCAGACATGTATGGGAGGTGACATGAGGGTGGTGGGGCACTTCCCATACATGGTATGCTGGGCAAGGGGCAAGAGCAGAAAAAGCTCAGCTCGGTAGATTTTGGTAGTTCTTTAGGCCCAGAATTTAGGACAGCAATTCCATTCTGAAGAGCACATAGGCATGTGCTTAACAAAGGCCAAAGGGAGAAACTTAAGCACAATATTAAATAAGAAACATCTTAGCTGTTATGACCTACCAGTTTTAACCCTAAGCCTGCAAAGAACTAAAACAGGCACCTTGTTGTGAAGTGACCATGAGCAGGTATTCTTGCCAGCTTCCACATACGCTCTTGATAAAATTCCTGGTAGAATGCTCTCATTCAAGACAGAGCATCAGATCGCAACATCTTCCTCTTTAATACAGGTCTAATCATATGTCATGCTATGGTTTAAATATATAGTGCACTGAGAGAGTATGAAACAAGCCCTAGTTCCTGTAGGAACTTCCTCTTCTCTCCCCCATATGAAATAAAAGTGTCACACTACACCACAATCATCACACCAACCTTTGGGCTTTCTCTCCTTTGTAGCTCTTCAAATGTTCAGCCCTTTCTGTCTACCCAGCCATTTCCTCTTTCAGGTGTTCATTTCACTCTGAAGGACCCTTGTCTGGTCCCCTCCTCTAGTTCTCAGGCCTCTGGGTCACTGGCGTACCTGGGGAGGACGGGGAGGGCAAATGCCCCAGGCAGCACTCTGCAGGGGGGACAGTGGCACAACCCTTTCCCACTACCATTTTTTTCTTTTTGGGGGCCCATTTTCAAGGCCTTAGAAGGCCTTCTGAGACCTTCAAAATGGAGAAAAACATTACTTTCTATTTTCACAGAAAACCAGAAGAGTTGTTTTTCAGCATTTCTGGGGGCTGGGGAGGCTGCATGCAACCTCCACGGCCCCCAGAAGGCCTTCTAAGGCCTTAAATACGCCAAAAAACAGCACTTACAGTTTTCACCGTAAGTGCCATTTTTCAGGCGGGGGGGCAGCATTTTGCGGTCCTGTGCCCCTGGGCAGCACCTGGGCCAGGTTTGTAAATGCTCTTGGTTTCTGCCTCTTCCCCTACCTTTCCTTGGCTCTCTACCCGAGACCCAACCTCCTGTTCATTGCTTCTTCTACCTCTCCTTCCCTCTACTCTTCTGCCTTCCTTTCCCTACTGTAGGGTTCAAAGAGCTGAGCAAACAGTATCCTGCCCATTGCAACCACCAATGTTTTCCCTGCCCCATGCCACTGAGATGACAGGGAAGCTCAGCCAATGACTGAGTTTTCACCACCACCACCTGGCATCTATGATAAGACCTTCTGGGCATAACTACTCCTTAGGTGCCAGGATCTTTCTGGATTCAGGAAGACTGTTGGAGTATGCGGAGATCAAAGTCAACAGGGAATTCAGCCACCCTCAAGAGCAACCAAAATGATCTCACTACATCTCAACAGCTGCCACATCTCTTACAGAGACACTCCAAAATGACTTGTGGGAATTTCTCAATACTTAAAACAAGAAGCTTTGAAACTCAGACAGGTTAAAAACATGGTAACATAAAGCCTTGAAGGCATAAGGAGGTTCTAGAATATAAGAAGTGTGGCAAAACAGTCCAATTGCAGTAAAAACAATGTTTATTAAAAGGATAGCAGACTTTACAGGCAAATTCAAGGTAAGAATGGAAAACCCAAAAAAAACTTTGAAAGGAAAGCATAGTAATAATCTCACTACTTAGCTATATGGTATGCTTCAGGCTGGGGGAGGGGCTTGCTTCTTAGTTATTAGAAGATTTTTTTTAAGTTCAAGTAAACTTTGAAAGAAAATGGCTGGAAGCACACCTTGCATTTCAAAAGTGAAGGGGGAGGACTGTTTCTTCCATAAATCCTGGGAATGAGCTCACCTTGAAAACTCTCTCCTAGGGAAAAAACTACAGGATTCTAAAATAGGTTACCTAGAAAGAGGTGGTGAGGTGGAGAGATGATCTGCATTGAAAATTGGATCATCATAGCAAGGAAGAAACAGAAAAGCCACTATAGTACAGGGCCTTCACAGGGCTAGAGAAAGCCTATGAGCTATTCAAAGAGTACTTAATATCATTTAGACATCAAAGAAATGGATTTGGGGAACTGTATACCAGGGGTGTGTGTGTGTGTGTGTGCGTGTGTGAGAGAGAGAGAGAGAGAGAGAGAGAGAGAGACTATGTAAGGGACAACTTGCAAAGAGGTTTGGGCCCAAAATGGAGTCATATGTGAAATATAGCTAGTTTTTGTCAGAGAAGGTTCTGCAGAAGAAGACAACTGGAGATAGAGTTAGATTAAAAAACAGGAAAAGATGAGGAAACTAGACAGACTTTGTAAAGTCACCAAATGTTTGGCACAATATGGAACCAAACAATTATTAATTTATATATCACGTTTCAAAAAAAAGTTCTGAATGCCACTTACTCCACATGCAACTGACTGCAGAAAAGCACAGAATGGTTAGCACTAAAAATTTTCTAAAAGAAAAATGAATATAAAGTACCATATACACTCACAGGCTGGGATAAAAATTGTGAATCTTAAGCAGATAGTAGGAAAAGGCAGAACGTAAGTCAGAGAAAATAATTTTACTATTATATTGTATTCCTCTCCCACTTCTTACACAAAAAGTTATCAAAGTAGCAACAAGGATTGACTAATATGATAATCACAATACAAAATACAATGTCCTAAAACTACAAAAGAGTAAACAAGTGGAATAAGATACATGGCTTCAACAGCAAATATTTCAAATACAGTTTTAGCAGCCAGTAGTCTCGGCTCATTAGCAAAGAGCCTTTTAAAATAAAGAATGGCCGATGCTTCTCCTAAATACCTGGATTGAGCTGACCAGTCAGGCTTCCCTCAAAACAGGCATCACTACAGACAAGAGACCCTAGTTCAGGTTGCTACCCATTGGACTTCAGGTGACAACCTTTTATTTCCTTTATTTAGATGTATGACAAATAACATGCTTAATTACATGAATCTGTGGCACTGGGTGCCAGCCAGGAGAACCAGGCCAGTAAAGTGACTTAGGAATTGGACTGATGTTAAGAAGCCTCAGATCCTAAAGGCCTTGGGGAAGGCCACTCCCTTCTCAGAGGATTCTCAGATCCTCCCTTGTCAGAGGATTCTGACAAATGAAGGGTGTGGCCTTCCTCAAGGCCTTTAGAATCTGAGGCCTTTTAACATCAGTTCAATTCCTAAGTCACATTACTGGCCTGGCTCTCCTGGCTGGCACCCAGTGCCACAGATTCATGTAATTAAGCATGTCATTTGTCATACATCTAAATAAAGGAAATAAAAGGTTGTCACCTGAAGTCCAATGGGTAGCAACCTGAACTAGGGTCTCTTGTCTATAGTGATGCCTGTTTTGAGGGAAGCCTGACTGGTCAGCTCAATCCAGGTATTTAGGAGAAGCATCGGCCATTCTTTATTTTAAAAGGCTCTTTGCTAATGAGCCGAGACTACTGGCTGCTAACACTGTATTTGAAATATTTGCTGTTGAAGCCATGTATCTTATTCCACTTGTTTACTCTTTTGTAGTTTTAGGACATTGTATTTTGTATTGTGATTGTCATATTAGTCAATCCTTGTTGCTGCAATCCCCTGCCACCATGTGGTTGACTGGCTGGCTTAGAAGAAGCCTTGCCTGGTTTTCCTTTCTGGGAAAATTCTATAAGCAGCTGCACCTTGGTTGCACAGCATGCTTGAAACCTGTGAACAAAAGCCACGTCATGGAGCTTTGTACCTGAGATAAATGAAGTCCTCAGTGACACCAAAAAATGGGTCCCCAACCCTAGGTGCCCTCACCAACTCCATGGCCAAATTCAGTTAAGGAGCTCCTGATAATTCAGTCAGGTGCCTCCAAAAATAGCTGCCACAACGTTGGTAGGCTGCAAAACAACAGAAGTTCAGGTCATGCCTCATAATCAACTATGGTTCTGTTTCGGAACCCCCCAGTGGATAAAAAAAATCAGTGGATACCAATTCAGTGGAAAAATAACTTTAAACTATTTTTGCCTGGCCCACAGGTGTACACATTTGGTCCCTATTGTGTATATGCAACTTTGGACAGAAATGACTTAAAGACCCACATCCAGGTTTCTTGCTCCTGTATTGTTGCCCCAGAATGCCAGCCAGGCATCGGTATAGATACTATACTGTCGCTAAATGGGATGAATAATGGAATGAAATTATTTAACAGCACAAAGGTAGGAAATTGGATTTTGATGTTTTTTTTCCCCCTTGTTACAACACATTTAAAGATGGACCTCAGTACCAGTGGTAAGCCAAATCAGTGGATACCAAAGCAGGACCTGTACCCATTTAAGGCCAGGGATGCACAATCAAGGTCTGTCAAGTTACAAAAGGAGGATCTTTGATGTACTAATCCACAAACAATCCTATAGGATCCTATAGGGATCCTATAAAAAAACTCAGTCACAAGAACCCATGTGTCTTTGCTCCTCATTCCACATCTACCTTGCCATTAATATTGTTTGTTGATCCACTGGCCCTGCATGAAGCACCCCCATTCTAGTCACTACACCCAAGAAACACTGTTCCAAGCTGGCATTCAGGATTGGTAACCCAACCATTCCCTTCTCTTTCCAGCTTTTCCCCTTCTTCCCAGCTGTCCTTCTTCAAGCACAACCGAGAAACTGATGCTTCAGCATCCACTGGACAAGCACATTTCCTGAGTGAAAAGCCGTTGCACCAGCATGTGCTGGGCAACCATTCTTTTTGTGCGACACTTCGCAACACACCCCCTTCTCCTGGAAAGCAGCACTAGCTCCCTTACCCCGATTCCCTCTTTACAACAAGCTATGAATACAGCCTAGCCTCTGGGTTAGTTTCCAAGCCCTATCTGGCTTTTGCATCCCACTTTGCCACAAGTGGTTGCTTGGTCTTGGCAACCTCAGTCCTGCAATTTATTTATTTTTCTATTTTTGTATCACCCTTCCTTCAAGGAACTCAGAGTGGTGTACACAATTCCTCCCCTTCTTTTGTCCTCACAACAACCCTGTGAGGTAGGTGAGGCTGAGAAAGAGAGTGACTGATCCAAGGTCACCCAGGAAACTTCATGGCTGAGCAAGGATTTGAACCTGGAACTTCCAGGTCTAATTCCAACTCCAGAACCATGACACCATCAGGATGCAACACTCGTTACTACAACACTGTGCACACAAGTCAGCAAGAAACAGATAGTAACTCTGGTAAAGCTTGGTTCTTGGTAAAGCTTAGCCATCGATCCACAAAGCCCCTTCTATTTTCTTGTCTCATGAGCATTCAAACTGGTATTACACTTAGGGCGCAATCCTAACCCCTTATGTCAGTGCTTTCCAGCACTGGCATAGCGGTGCCAATGGGACGTGTGCTGCATCCTGCAGTTGGGTGTCACTCAGGGAGGCCTCCTCAAAGTAAGGGAATGTTTGTTCCCTTACCTCAGAGCTGCATTGCCCTTATGTCAGTGCTGGAAGACACTGACATAAGGGGTTAGGATTGTGCCCTAAGTGTCTTTTCCTCCTCTTTCTGAGTGTTATGTGTGAGGGTAGTTGAGCCTTGCACTTAATCTGCTTCTAAACCTTTTCAAGGGAAGGCCTGAGATCAGCCCCAGACCTCCAGTGGGAACCTGACTGACTGTCACAGCTGCTGCTAAAACCCTGCAGCAAAACAGAGTAAAATAAACCCATGTTAGTACCTGCAATGCTGGTTAAAAATAACATTTTATTATTTTTATTTCTCTCATTTTTATACTGCCCATCCTCCAAGGAACTGAGGGTGGTGTAGAGTGGTGCAGGGTGGTGCAGCATCAGAGAATGGGGTTAGCTGGTGTACCCATTGATTCTGTAGTTGTGGAAAGTGTCCCACAGTTGCGTAACACTGGAATAGGGCTGTCATGAAACTGTTGTTTCATGTGGGTCCTATTTTTCCCCCCTGCATTGGTATCAGAGCTATTTAGGGCTCCTCATGTGTAAATCTTCAGGTGAGAGTGTTCTGTCACTCTCACTAGTGGGAGGATAAATTCCTTAGAGAATAGACTCATCCTTTGTCTTCCTAGTGGATGAGACTAAGGGAGAATTAGCCTCCTTCCGTACTGTGAGTAGATGATAGACCTTAATGTGATTTTTGTTGGTCAGAAAAGTAGTTAGATTGTGTTAGGTTTTTATCTTTTTTGGTTGCTTTTATCAGCAGGTTCACAAAAAGTATTGCCTTGGGGGAGTCCTGCATGATTGGGAGCCTCTTGTAGTACAGATTGAGACTAATTATTCCTGTGGGTTCCATTCACACCTAGATGGCAAAAAACGCACTATAGCAAATCAATTTAAAAAACAAAGTTTCTTTGCTCAGGTGATTTAAAAACAGACTTCCTGACCTTTGTGATATAAGAGTCATTAAGGAGACAATCCATCAATCATCCTCCAAGCCCTTAGAAAGGTGCTTCACAGTCCCTCCCTTCACCAATGCAAAGTGCTCAGGGGGAAGGGAGGGGTCCACTGGAGAGAAAAGGATTGATGGATTGTCAGCCAGCTGCCCCCCCTCCCATTAAGGAGGCTATTGTTAAAGGACTATGAGTTTTTTAAACTGATTTTAAAGGGATGCATTTTCCCCTTCTCCAGGGATCAGCACATTCTCTCTCATTTGCAGGGTCCATTCGTGTTGAGTCAAATCTGTGTATAAAAAATCCGTGTATAAATAGGCTGGACCAGTAGTCTTATTGACATCATTCCCTGATTGTAGAGAAGCCTTTTTCCTTGTTATTGTACATCAGTTAATGATCTTAATTTTCTAGTTTCCTATTCCTCCTTGTCTGGATTTCATTTCAGTTATCTGGGAGTTTATTACTCTTCCTCTCATTGGGATTATTGTGAAGAAATTAAAGAGAATCCTTAAATATCTCTGTATTACCAGAAGAGGGATTTAGCCCAGGGAATTCCTCTAGTGATCCTGGTTCTTAGGCTGGTGGCAGCGGAGTAGCTACCCAGAGATTTCCTTAGATAGTTGTGAGACAACTGAATAGAAAGAGTGGGTACCCCTGCCCCGTCTGAATCCCATCAAGGGCATGTACCAGGAAAAAATACCACAAACACAGAGGATGAAAGCCAAGATGCAGATACAGAAACAGATCATATTTTCAACTTTGATGCTTCCAAAGACATCAACCTATTCCTTTATACAGGCAACAATGGAGAAAAAACCCAAGTACCTGACTGAGAGGAAGCCAAATAAATTGACACTGGTGGCTTGAAATTCTTGAAAGTATTTTCATGGTGATGCTTCCAAGGATGCTGAAGTACATGTTATTACTTATGGAGAGTTTATAATATGACTACATTTTCTTAACTATGGCACAAGTTCAGCACTGATTTCACGCAACTAATCAGGTCTATCAACCGGTGGTCCCAGATGAGGGGAATTCAGTTCAAAAACCTTTATTAGGCATTGACAGACAAACGAAACAGACGGACAAACAAAGCAAGATACAAACTCTCTGCCTTAAAAATAGAATCATTAGGGTGGATGGGAAATACGGTTCTACGTCCAGTTAGAATATCGTGCAAAAATTTAGCCAGTTGGTTTATGACCAGTGTGTCAGAAGAAGCTAGAAGCAGACGTAAAATTTCATCATCCTCAGCCTGTAAAACGGCCATCTAAGAATAAATTTGGAAACATACTTCTAATATCCATATAATAAGGGCAATACTATATGAGCTAAGGATTCAGTGGCCCCCAAATGACATGCGCAGTTGGTTGAAATCTGAGAATGCCAACAAAATCTAGCTTCTAACTCACGAGATGGAAACACAATACAAAGAGCAAGTGTAAAAGCTCCACGAATCTGTGGATCATTTAACAAATACAGATATCTGGGATGACAACCAAAGACCAATGGTAACTGCAACTGAAAGTGGGGGAGCAGGTCTTACTAGCAGTTGCATTATTTCCTGGCTTTTGATGTCCCATAATTTACACAAGATGCTCATACTATTCCTATTCAAAGTATCAGTGCCCAAAGTATCCAGCGAGAGGCTGATAGAGCGGATTTTAAGGATGAAATAACAAAAGCCCATAGATTGCCAGGAATCAGAAAGTAGGGCTTGGAAAAGAGGAGCTTGCCCTGCACTGAAGCAAACATTGAACCAGAACTTAACAAATCTGGCCCAAGCTAAATGCTCAAGTCTATATTGCCCAACCTCCAAACATAAGATCACAAACGGAACACAGTGGGCTAGGCCAAAAATCTTAAATAAAAAGGTTGAGAGAATTCTCTTTTGACTTCCTAGTAGGGGAGGGAATGCATTCCCATTCACAACACATCCAGCCAGTTCAGTGGGGCCTGGATGTACATCCCAATATCTTTTGGCATCCACCTCCACTGACAATCTGGAAGACTACATTTGTGCCTGGGGTACATTTTTACTGTCAGCCTGTTTATGATTTTGTTTTATGAACCACCTTGACAGCACTTCGAGTAAGATGGCAGGATATACTTAATGCTATCAGTAAAAAAAAATGAACTGCTTGAACTTGCCTAGTGAGATATATTTTCCCCCTTCAGCTTTCATGCAATACCACAAAATGCTTTTGAAACTTGCCTTTAAAAAGGTTGTTCATCATGCAGTGAGGCTGGAGATTGGTTGTGTTCCAAAAAACACAGCCCCAAGCTCCTGTGGGGATGTGGAACTAATTGCACAGTTCTTTGGCTACAGGCCAGAGATAAATCTTTGAATTAATGTACAAGGTTTTATATTATAATAGGCTGCGTTTCTATTTTGCTGCAATTTAATTTCTCACAAATGGCAGCTGTGATGGTGCACATGATGCTCATATCATTTTGAAAAAAAACAGAATGCACAAAAACCTGCCCAAGAGTCAGAATTAGAGAAAGAGCAGAGATAATCGTACATTAGCCTTTTGGTAATCATCATCAAAGGCCAAACTACACTGGAAAGCAAGTGCCAAGGAGGACTGATTAGAATAGAAACCACATTCCTGGTTGTTCCGAAAACATCAGGATCTGCTAACACTTTAGAGAAGAGATACTTTGAAGTAATACTCTGAGATCCAATGTGATATGATGGAAAAACACTGCTCACTTAATAAAGAGGCATCTTTGTTACGGATCTCTTACATGTAAGCATGTGAAGCAACTGCCCCATTTCACCCCAACATAGCAGCTGTCCCTGGTGTCTTCCTGTGTCTCTTTTAAGACCGTGAGCCTCTTTAGGACCAGGAACCTACTTCTTCTTCCTTTGCTATGTAAATTGCTGCTTTGAGAATGGTTATGTGTTGAAAAGCAGTTCATAAAATTAAAATGAATGAATGAATAGCAGTAGCATTGCATTTGCTCCACCGAGATCTGTATTAAAATCTCCACTTGGCCACAAATTCAACTGAGGGTACAATCCTAAAGGTGCCCAGTGCTGCTGAAACAAGTGTTCCAGTGGCACTAGGCTCTTTCTGGCTGTCACAAAAGCCAACACACCAGAATGAGCAGACTGACATTTAGTACCTCAAGTGGTGAGCAGCCAGCTCCACACTGTATCAGACTCCAGATGCCTACCAGCCCAGGTAATCCACATAGGGGGTGGGCAGAAAGGGGTGGTAACAGGGGTGAGGGCAGATTGGGACAGGAGGGAGGTCAGTTTTGGAAGCAGAAGTGCACACCAAAACCTAACCCATTTCCAAGCCTCGTACCACCTTCGCAGGTCCATGCAGGCTTGCACTAGCAATATAACTGGCATAAGCTCAAGTAGATCCAGCAGGGAACAAATGTTCCCTTGCCCTGCAGAGGCCTCTGGAGGCTGAAACTCCCCTGTGGGACGCAGCAGGTGGCATGCTGGCACAGCTGCATGGGGAGTTACAGTGGCTTTGGCTATGAGACTTTGGCTCAGTCATTGCCCTTACACCTAAAACTACTTCTCAAGGTGAAGGATAAAATATGGGACACCAGCATTAGCTCCTAAAGCAAAACAGAGGATACAATCATGATACAATAAATAAAATCCCACCACCACCACCCAAAAAACAAAGAACTGTCTTCCTGGATCAGGCCTAACTGGGTTCAACTCCTCCAGCATTCTATTCCCAACAGCTGCCAGACAGATGCCTCTGGGAGGATTACAAGCAGGTCACAAAGATAGGGGCACATGAATGCTGAAGAATTTGATCAGCTACCAGGCACCTCTGTTTATATATCTATAATCCAGAGCTGGAAAAATATTTCACATTCCTAGAAGTCATCCGTGCATAGAGCTGGACCATAAACAATTCCCCACAACATTCCTAGAAGCTAGCATCAGATCTCTAGGCTTCTTGTCACGCCAGCTGGAAAAGAACAAACAAGCCTGCCACCTATATTTGCCATGTATATTTGCCATTACAGTCCCCTGCCAGATCTAAGCAAGCTTGTAAAGCTTCACGAAAAACATGTTTTGCCACCAACACCAGCCACAGCGTTATTTCGCCAATGCTCATTGCTGCTGCCAGAAGCCACAGCCTTGGATTCCAGCCAGCACTGACAGAACACATTTGCCTGTTGAATGAATGGCTGAATGGAGTGAGAGAATTTGCCTTCGAGCCAACTGAGAAGTCAACTGAAGTGCTGCAAACTCCCACAAAGACATGCAATGATTTTGGACTGACTTCTTCACTGCTAGATTGCTTGAAAATCCCAGCAGGAGTGGAATTGCTGATTTATATGGCTCTACAGCCCGATGGCAGAACCTAGGCCAATTTCACATGCAGAATTGCTTTATGGTAACAAATGCACGTTTAGTTCTTAATGTTGTTTTGTCTCCTGTGCCGTCTACAGGACTACAGATGACCATCTGTCTACATACTATGATGCACATGCAATCACGTCAGCAAGCTGTCACCAGAACTGCCCCGCTACATGACAAGAGAATTCTACTGCATTTTCGTACCCAATCCAAAATCCGTAGAAACAGAATCTTTTCACAATGTGGCAGGATGTAACAGAGAGCGAAACACAAATAATAATTTGACAACTGGTAGTTTCACCCCATGTGTACATTCTGCCTGCTGCCTCTGTCATTCCGTTGAGCAGCAAGGAGAAACTTGCCACTTCCTTAGATTTTTAAAATCAGACATGACAATTGTGGTACAATCCTCTTTATTACTTGGCAGGAAGTTACAGGCAGCCAACTTCCCAAATGGGTGTTTGCACACCCACATAAGGTCTCATTTGGTCAGAAGTTTTCTGAACTTGTCTAACCAACAGTAAGAAGAATATTAAAGAGTAGAAAAAAGAAGGCAAGAAATAAAGAAGTCTAATTGAAGCATGTTTTTCCAAGATTTTTAGACCAGTGGTTCTCAGACATTTTAGCATTGGGACCTACTTTTTAGAATGGAAGTGATGTCACTAACTGGAAGTGATGTCATGGCCAGAACTGACACCATTTTAGGCTTCAAAGCTAAACCGTAATCAGCCAAAGGACACATTACACAGCATCCTCATGCTGTTATTTTGCATAGCTCAGAATTCAAACATTCCAGTTCAGAAATCAAAGCAGAACCCAGACTTGGATCCTTCTCCAACCACACAGCCTTCCCCATTTCCAGCACCCCATCTTCCCACCTAGTCAGGGCAAAGCACCAGGCCTCTCTCCCACCAGAAGTCCACCCTGCCCAGCAGCTCTGTACCCTGTATTTTCAGATCTGTATTTTCAATGGCAGCTGAGGAAGGTGGTACGCAACCCACCTGAAACTGGCTTGCAACCCACCAAATGGGTCCTGAAGCACAGTTTGAGAAATGCTGTTCTAGACTATTTACCCAACCCTCTCCCAAAATGGCCTTCTACATTACATATCTAAGGGTTTTAAAAAATGTTCTTTAGTACAAAGCGCCTACAAAACTATAAAGTCAAAAGTGAAAATTCCATCCTAGGGCTGGTTCATACAAGCTACTTATTGCCCATGTTATCCAGGCAATAACAATTTTTGACTGGCCACAATTTCTGTGATCACAGCAGTTGGAAAAATATCATCAAGCTATTGCATTTTTTTAAAAATGGTCTCAGTACTAAACATGATTGCCAGAATTCCACCTGATTTTCAGTCTTTAATTTAACCACAGGTAATCAAATGCGTGAACCAATTCATGATGGTTACATGACTGTATGCAACCTCCAGGTTTTAGAAGTAGCCTATCTCTGAGTGCTGGATGAAAGGGAATGGCAACAAGAGATATGTATTTTGCTGTCTTGAGTGCTCCCAAAAGCATCTGGCAGGCCACTGGACTAGATGGGTCCTTGGCCTGATCCAGCAAGGCTCTTCTAATGTTCTTTTTAACTCCATGAAGAACTGAATCAACTCAAAACTTGATTTATTTGCTAGGATGATTTATTTCCTTGATTTTCTCCCAAACTGTATAATAACATATACATACGTCCTACAAGCCAGCACCAACACACATTTTTAGATGGTTCTGGATTCTTTGCAAATAACTTTATATCCATATAAGTTGGCAGATCTAGCTTCTTCAAGAAATGATGTACCTTATTAACTTTGTTAATCTTATTTCTCCCCCCACTTACTCACCTATATTCTCTTTGCAAAAATAAAGGTTTTAAAAAACAAATTATCTCTCAGTGGGCGATTGATTGAATTACCTTGGTTTTACCATTCAATACACTTTGAAGTCCTACACAAGAAAGGTCTTCAAAGGTATGCTTTGAAGGAGCTCGCTCTTCTGTGATATGAGTGGCCCAACTGCTCCCACACACAACAGAATGATGAAAAAACTCAGTCAAGGTCACCAAGTGTACTAACAGAGCGTTTCTGTCACCCAGTAACAACTCAAGGAAAACCTGTAAAGCAGCCATGGGGGAAGGGGATGCAGGGAAAGCGCCAACCTTACCAAGCCGCAAGGCAACAAAGTTGTTGGTTCCACTCAACGTATCATATCCCTAAGTTTATGGAACATTCTCATTCACACCTGAAACTAAAGCCAGTGTGGTATATTGACTGGCGTACTGTGACTGGATAAGGTGAAGCCCTGACTCAAATCCTTACTAGTCCTAGGAAGCAAAATGAGTGAACATGGTGGGTAAGTCACTGTCTCTCAGGTTAACCCATTTCTGCCCAGCCCACAGGTGTACACATTTGATCCCTGTTGCGTATATGCAATGTTGGGCAGAAATGGCTCAATCAACCTGTCACACACAGTTTGCTTGCCAAGGTCAAATGCGCTTCAAGTGCATGCCTTTGGGCAAGTGATTTACAGACAGATCACTTCCAATTGCTTTAAGCAGCAATTTTCAACCACTGTGCTGCGGCACACTGGTGCTCCGCAAATGGCATGCAGGCGTACCATAGAAGTTTGAGCGACAGTCATTTATTAAGAGGACCGTTGGGGAATGTGAGCCCCTCGCTGGCAGCATGGCCAACATGAAGTCCACAAAAGACATCCGTGAACCTTGTGCAGTAGCACAGGAGGAAGAAGCAGATGGAGCAGCCAGCTCAAGCGGCCGTCTGGAGCTTTGCGCAGCAGTACAAGCAGAAGAAGCAGCCCAAGTGGTGTGAGAAGAGCCTCACCCAACAGCCTCACACAACAGCATGGGAGGATGAAGAAGCCAGGGTGGTCAGCAAAGGAGCTGGAAGCGAAGAAGATGAATCGTGTCCCTGAAGGGGGCCCTCGATACCCATCTCCCACCAGACACTGGAGCATATAGGAGAGGAGATGTGCCGGGGGCGGGGAGTTCGAGGGAGGGCAGAACCAGTGTCATTCTTCGGATCTGGTGCATTATTCCATGCAAGCTTAAAAACTGATGGCATGCCTTGACAATTTTAGTGTCTGTGTGCCATGAGATGAAAAAGATTGAAAATCACTGGCTTTAAGGGTGAAAAATGAAAAGGATGCTGCCAATTTTAATCCTCAAATATTTTAAAATTAAAGGTTGAGCCTCATTATTTGCATGGGTTCTGTTCCAAGCACTCCAAGCACTTTTGTGGATGGCAAAAAACACACTATAGCAAATCAATTTAAAAACAAAGTTTCTTTGCTCTGGTGATTTAAAAACAGCCTTGCTGACCTTTGTGATGTAAGATAAGAGTCATTAAGATGATAATTCATCAATCAGTCCTCCTCCAAGTGCTTACAAAGGCGCTTCACTCAGTGCCTCCCTTCACCAATGCAAAGTGATCACCTTTCTTTCATGTGCTCAGGGGGGAGGGAGGGGTCGCCTGGAGAGAGGAGGATTGATGGATGGTCAGCCAGCTGCCCTCTCTCTCCCCCCCTCTCTCATTAAGGAGGCTATTGTTAAAGGACTGTTCAGTTTTTTAAACTGATTTTAAAGGGATGCATTTTTCCCCTTCTCCAGGGATCAGCACATTTCTTCTCATTTGCAGTGGCCATTCATGTTGAGTCAAATCCATGTATAAAAAATCCATGTATAACAAGGTTAGACCTGTATACAGTTAAATAATTCTGGCATGTGTTCGCACAGAGGGTTATTCAATTTTTAAATCACTCCTAGTGCAGACACATAGCAGGAGTACCTGTCCCTAAAAGTCTTGAGGAAGAGTCGCTAAGAACCTTTAAAGAACCTTCAGTTATTTAACTTCTTCATAGCACGCTACTGGTTGTCTTAAGTCACACTAATATGTCCTAGCACACAGTTTGGGAAATACTTTATTGTAACCGCCTCCCCAGAATTATGGAATCCCACAACACCAACACCTATACACACAAAACTTTTTTTAAGGTTTTTAAAATAACTGTTTCTAATGAGCAGCAAGCATCTGAAAGTAGAACAAAATTCCACTCCTACTGAACATTGAACATGCAGATTAGAGCATGCCAAAGCCTCTCTATAGACCACACTAGTGTCTGTGAGGCTAGTGCCACACTAGTGCCACACTAGTGTGCTGTGAGGCTGTCTCAGGTGTGCCGTGGGGCCAGAGGAAGCAGGCAGCAGCGTGGGCAGGAGATGTGACTCCTTTGAACCTCAGGAGGCAGCAGCTTCGAAAAAGGAGCAGCCCTGGCTGCTTTGCATCTCCTGCTGCTGATTAAGCGGAAGTCTGCAACCCAATCCTCATTTACCTGGAAGTAAGCCCCATTGACTATTATGGGACTTACTTCTGAGTAGACACACCTAGGATTGGGTATCCTCCATTGTCTGATTGGGCAGCCAGAGGAGCCTGGAGGAGGTCTGGGCAGAGTGAGTGAGAAGAGGGAGCCTGGGGCAGACAAGCAGACAGGAAGCCAGTGAGTCTGCTGAGGTCACCAGCCTAAGAATGGGCTGGCTGAGTGTCCTTCTAAGGCCCTTCTCCTTGCCACAGTTGCCTGCAGCTCCCCAAAGCGACCCTCCCTGCCTTGCCTTTGCCTTTCAGAGGAGGGGCATTGGGCCACAATCCTATCCGCACTTTCCGGTGAGTAAGACCCATTGACTAGAATGGGCTGACTTCTGAGTAGACATGCCTGGGCTGGGCTCAGGTTCCTCTCCTAGCCCCACTTTCCTGGGAGTAAGCCCCATTGAATGGAATGTGGCTTACTTCTGAGTAGACACGCCTGGGATTGGGCTTTCAGTTGCACTCTTTTTTCTTAAATACAGGAGCAGGCCATTGGCAGTGGGGGGGGGGAGAGAATGTGAGGCAAGTAATTCTGGACCTTTGGAAGGTGCGGACTAGTGAGGGGAAGGACAGTAAGAGAGGTGCTAATTGCAATTATGAAATGGGGGAAATGTGCCTGTGGGAGGGGGTGCGGTGAGGAGAAGTGCCAATTGCCTGCTCCTGTATTTGTGGAAAAAATAGTGCAACCAAAACCCCAGTCCTAGGCATGTCTACTCAGAAATAAGTCCCACAGGCACATCCCCCCCCCCAGGCTAAGTAAGCCTCATTGAACAAAATAGGACTTACTTCTGAGTAGACCTGGTTAGGATCATGCTCTTTGTCATGTAATGATTTAATTGTATTAATTATATTAATTAAAAAGTAACTGTGATGTAGTGATTTAATGTAAGTAAAAAACTGGGAGTGTGCCTTGACAATTTTAGTGCCTTGACAGTGTGCCATGAGCTGAAAAAGGTTGAAAACAGCTGCTATAGACTCATAATAAAAATTAAGGCCTTTCCTTGTACAAAACCAGAATTACACTGACACATACAACCTCCCCATGTAGGGTTAGAGTGTCTAATATTATCCCAGTATCGTCTTTTGTTGCAGCCTAAAATCTAATTAAAATGAAAAAATGCTTGCCAGAAACAGGCAATTCTCTTCTCCATCTGTAGCCTCTTCAACTACGAGATCACTGTTTGCAAAGTGGATTTCTGCCTGTACACCCAAGAACTCCAAAAAGTAAAACATTCACTCCTGCAATCACCGCAGTTTTAACACTAAGAAATACATCATAGGTAATTGGAAGAGTTAAGAACCAAGGTTTGACCTAATTAACATAATGTGGAAATATAAATCCCATACAATGTTTGGGGTGAAAGGCAATAGAAGTCTGTAACCAGATTATCAAAGTTTAGCTAAACTGAAAGAGAATTAACCGCCCCTTAAGCCCAGGTAAAAATGTATAACATTATTTATTTTATGTAGCACCATCTATGTACACAATACTTTGCAATTTCTAGTAGAAAGGAATTGTACGCCTCAAGGGGTTTGCCAATTTCTAATTTATTAATCTTAATTAACTGGGGGGGAAGCAAAATGGCCTCAAAAACTCTGAATGGATGGAGGTGTAGGTTTGATAAATATGAATACTCACTTGGTAAGTGCTGTTACGATATGACTAGATAAGGAAGAAGGTTTTTCCATTTCAAAGTCACAAAACTTGATTTTAAAGTGTAATTTGGTTACTTTGAACAATTCAAAGAGTAGCTTGCACTTTCTGAGTACATCATAATACTAAAATAAGAATACATCATAATACTAAAATAAGAATAAAAAGTTAAAACATCTAATTACCTGAGTTGGGAGAACAGTCAGCCCATAACCATGCCCTGCATGAGTGCAGTATCACCAGACTATCTGCTCAGGAATTCTTTTTTTTTTTTGCTCCACTGATTGCTTTCCTTGCACTTTGTCTTTCAGTAAGACATGCAAACATCATCTGCTTGTCTTCTGCTTTTAGGCATCCCTCAGGGGCAGGAATCAAAATGTGAAAACAAATTTTAAAACTTCCTCCTGCTCCTCCTAGTTCCCTACCACAACATCCCTCCAAAGGACCTGTTTCAAACAAGCACAATATACAATGAAGTCACCCCTGACCCCCCTCTGCTAACATTCGCCTTAACCATTTGGAGACTGGCTCAGAGTAGCTCAGTCTATTCCTGCAGCTGCTTTGCAATTAATTCAGGGGAGAGGGAGAGCAACAGCTGCTCCCAAATACAGTGTTTATGGGGGGGGGGGAGGAATTATGGAAGATAACATGCCTGGTGTTTTGCAAATTCTACCACACACAGTAGTATTAACAAAACCACACATGACTAGCGGCAGCAACATAATTTCTTCATTTTACCAGCTATGCAGCCAAACAACTTGAATGGTCTGCATTGATTGCTAGAGTATGTGCTGGAGGGGGGAGAGGAGGGGACTCATGTATTTCTTTGCTTCAAACTGTTTGCTCTTGACTTTCTCTAAGCAGATAACTGAGAAAAGCAGAGTTAACTCTGCAAGAACATAAAGTTATGGCTTCTTCTTTTTTTGATAAACAGACATGACTAATGGATTAGAGAAGTCTGGTTGTTAAATTAGCCTGGCTGCATCAGCCTGCCTAGTTTCTCGATGAAAAATTGATGAAAGAGAGCTACAGTATATGATGCAAACTGAAAAGCACTGGTGGATTCTACAAAGCTGTAGCATTTTCCCTGCCTAAGAATCTTGCTGATTTGAGTAAATCCTTGCTTTTTCCTAATAATCTTTTTAATCTGTCAGCCTGAGTTAATTTCCTATTTTCACCTGCTCACTTAACCTACTCCACCCATTCTCCCTTGCTACCCCTTTCCAAAGACCACTTTAACTCCCACCTCTTCTGGGAAGCCCTTATCTCTCCCACCCAACTACTCACCTCCAAAAACAGGAACAAAAGGTATGTCTGCATAACAAAACCTATTCATGTTGAACCCTTATTAATTTTGCCTCTCCCATCCCTTTTCTTTCCTCTCTTCCTCCCACCAACAGAATATAAGCACTTTAAGGCAAGGACCTGCCATTTTTCAGTTTAAAAAAAATATTTTGTGTGTACTATAAAGCACTGTGCAAGCCAACAGCAGCCTATAAATAAATAAATAAATAAATGGCATGCGCTAGCTAGCGCTCTCTCTCTCTCACACACACACACACACACACACACACACACACACACACACACACACCCTTCCTCCTCACAGGCTATGAGGCAGGAGAGACAAATGATTGTTCCCACTCTGAACTGAATATATGCCCCAGGTAGCACAACAGATAACAAGAGACCTGCATCTTGGTGCCCTTCCTTGCATTTGACATTCTGATACATAGCCCATTTCTAAAATCAGGAGGTTGCACATACACATCATGGCTTGTAACCCATAATGGATTTTTCCTCCAGAAACTTGTCCAATCCCCTTTTAAAGGCGACCAGGCCAGATGCCATCACCACATCCTGTGGCAAGGAGTTCCACAAACCAACCACACGCTGAGTAAAGACATATTTTCTTTTGTCTGTTCTAACTCTCCCAAAACTCAATTTTAGTGGATGTCCCCTGGTTCTGGTGTTATGTGAGAGTGTAAAGAGCATCTCTCCATCCACTCTGTCCATCCCCTGCATAGTTTTGTATGTCTCAATCATGTCCCCCCTTTCCTCATAAGTAAGGTGCCCTAGCCCAGTAATCAGTTGCTCTCTTTTGCACCTTTTCCATTTCCACTATGTCTTTTTTGAGATGCGGCGACCAGAACTGCACTAAACTCTTAACCTCCTGAACCACTTCCACATTCTGCAGTTCCTCATCTACTTGAGCTTCCTTCTACATGGAATAATATGTACTTCCTTCGTACATATTATTTTGTCTTCTTCCAGATACCAAAAACCCCAGTCAAGCATACCCATTTAGCTACACACCCTAATATGTACTTACATTCACCTGAAATTTTCAGAGGCAGGATATCTCTTTCCTCCAGCCCCACGTGCCTAATGCTGAGAACTACCAACCAGGCAGGGCAGTCACTTTCATACACAGTTTTGTGAACTTTTCAGAGTCATGTCAAGATACGCTTGGAATCAGAACCCTGGACTAACTAGATCAGTGGTTCTCACACATTTAGCACCGGGACCCACTGTTTAGAATGAGAATCTGTCAGGACCCACCAGAAGCGATGTCATGACCGGAAATGACATCATCAAGCAGAAAAGTTTTTAACAATCCTAGGTTGCAATCCTACTCATGCTTACCCAAGAGTAAGTCCCATTTACTATCATTGTTAAAAGAATATACGAGTACATAGTAATTTGTTAAAAGTACAGGTCTGCAACATTTCCCCAAATGTAGTCACATACCATGTGACATACCATCAAGTCTAATATATTAAAAATAAAATATTGAAATGAATGGGGACCCACCTGAAATTGGTTCACGACTCACCCAGTAGGTCCCGACCCACAGTCTGAGAAACACAGAACTAGATGCTGAGCTTAATCCAGCAGAGATTCCTTCCCATGTTCTTAACACTTACTGAGCTCATGCAGCCAATTCAGGTACCCCAAAGTAAGCTCTTTCTCTCCCCCCTCAGGGCTGTTTGGTCATTCGCCAAGCGGCAAGGAGAATTTTATCACCCATCTGGGTGATCATTTAAGACAGAACGCGGTCATCTCTTTCTGCCCAGAAGGAGAGATCTGAGGTAGAGGAGCCTTAAAGGTTTTACTTCAGAAAAATACTGTATGAAGATAAATGTACAATTTCTCAGACCAGCCAAACCCCATTCTACCCCCCTCATACACACACAGGGGGCCTACTGGCAAGTTTAAATGTCACAGATAATGTTCCCAGAAAAAAGGTTTTCACCTCTGGGATGGTAACTACAGCACCAGGTTTGCCTCAGAGGCCTCTCCCTGCTGAGCCACAATGTTTATGCACTTTATGTCTATACTATAAATAACTGGCTCTCATCAAGAAGAATCCTGAAACCATTAGCCATTGTTGGCAATGGCAGCCCGCTTACTTTGCCCAGTCTCTTAAAAGTGCTAGCTAAGTAAACTCTGTAGTAAAATGCCAGAGCAGAAAGCTTTTGCCAGAAATAGCAAGCTCACTCTATCCCAACTTTTTTTTGTCAGATGCTGCACCTTATTTGGAAACGAGACCACATAATAACTGAAACGGCACTTTGGAAGAGTTCTCTATTTCAAGAACAGCCTCTCCTTTTAGGGAAAACTCAGCCAAGATCCTACACAAAACCTGCAGATCAGTTCATTGGGCAGGGCTTTGGCAGTTTGTCCTCCCACCACCACCATTACCACCATGAGAACGCTGCTTTCCAATGTCAGAACAAGTACACCAAAGGCATGCATAGTCTGTGTTCGGACTTACTGATCGTAGCCAAGGTCAGCAGCTGATAGGCCTGCCAAGGAGAAACACCCAGACACAAAGGAGCCCATAGGACTCTTAGCCCTGAAGCCACTAATCACTCTTTTTAATTTCAAGGCCATGTGACTCACATTCACAAAGCAGCTTTGCCTCAAGCCCCCTCCCTGAAACTCAGCCCCCAACAGCTGTACCGCATGGAGAAAGGTTGGTCCCTTTCTGCTCATTCATTAAAAGGATTGGATAACATGACTGTCAGGCATCATTGATCAGCTGATCTCCAGTCAACAGAGAGAGCCTGGCTCCCATTTGCAGCAAAAGCTGTCCGAGCTTCATAAAGCATCCCCAATGAAAAGTGGGGCTCCAACTTTTGTCTTGTGATCTACAGTCCCCTCTGCTGTAATCAGTTCTTCACTGACTTTCTCCCAGACCTCTCTGTGTTGAGAGAAGAAAATACTTAATTCTTCCCTGTCTATTCCGCTTGCTAATTTACTGCATTTCAAAAGGACCAGCTGGCTTCTCCAATGTGGACATGCTTATGTCAGCATTAGCTCTTGGTAAGGCTTCCCAACTGCCCAATTTTTTGAGACTCAAAACCCAAGTAATAGTAAGTAATGATCTACAAGGGCTTGCAGCTAATTTCACAATTTATACTGCACAAAACAATAGAGTCCTCAGCCCCACAAATCAAATATGCACAGGACACCCAAGGAAACGGAAGATGGCCTAGCGGTGACGGCATTAATGATATTATAACTAGCAATTTCTCTGATGCTGGCTGACTCCTGTTTCTATGTTGTGTCCTTTCTCAAGGATTCATAAGAACCATACAAGTTTTAAAAAAGTAGTAACCTAGGAGAATACACACACACACACACACACACACACACACACACACACACACACCCCTGTGTTATGAATAGGAGCTATCTCCAGTACAGTGTTTCTCAACGTCTGTTCCCCACCATACCACTTCGCATGTGCCACATATTGGAAGTATCACTGGAAGTAACTGGTGATGACATCGTTGCCAGTTACTTCTGGGTTGGGAGGTTAGATGGGACACAACAAACACCAACAAGAGGCTCAGAGTGGATGGAAGGGCTTTTTTGACCTCTGTCCGCCAAGCCAAGCCTCCTCCTGCTGTTGGTCACATCATGTTGCTTGTCTTGCTGCTGGGTAGCAGGTGTCTGGGGGTCCCATGCTGACCACCAGACATCATCCCAAGTACCACTGGTTGAGAAACACTATCCTAAGTAGACCGACTCTGCAAGATGACACTTGTAAAAGAAATGCAAGTTCAGAGTGACTGTGGGTCTTTAAGGATACGCTACTGAAAAGTCTGTCTATATAAATGTAAAAATCTCTAAGCCATCCTTCAGGAGATCTGCCAAGGCAGAGTACAACTGAAGGCAGACTGCTCCTCCTGCTGTACAATAAAGCAACTAAGACCTGCAGCTGAAGCTCTCCCTCACTCCTCAGCCAGTTCCACAGCCTTTACAAAGAATGTCAGAGCTCCAGAATGAAGTCAGAAGAGCACTTGGGTTCCCTGGGTTATAGCTTCCTCATCTCCTGCAGTGTAGGTCTGGACTCACCACCAGGTAGTCAATCACCCACTGCCCTGCAGTGCATAAAAATAAACATCAATGTAAGCCACTTCCCAACTTTACCCCATAGCATGCCCAAAAAACCCACAGGGCTACATAGATTCTCAACAGCTAAAGGCAGAGAAAATGGGAGCCAGGAAGTAGGTATAGCCCACAATGTGTCCAAGGGCACACCTTTACTTTCTGCTGCAGTAAGAATATAGTTGCTATGCTCACACAATGGTGTCCATTTTTCATACAAGTACAGTACATGTATACATTAGAAACATAGCCAAAGAACTGGCTGGTTAGTTCAAAATAATATATAGAATTGAAACCCATCACTGTGACTTCCTGCCATTTGTTCCTGAACATAGCAATCTGTCTCATAATAAGCCTTGCTCCATCTCCTACACAGCCCCTCCCCTTAGGGCTGATAGGTCACAATGCTGCATTGACAGTAGAAGCTGCAAAAGACAGAACTGCCCTCAATTCTAGAACCAGTAATCCTAAACTGTCCACTTCCTCCCTTGCCTGACCAGTTCCTATTTCTACTGATAATGTACAAGCCCATCCTTCCCTAGGGAATGCAGGTAATTTTATCCGAGTTCCTTGGTTCCAAGTGTCTTCAGCTCCAGTTCTGACATCACACGGAATCACATGGTAATCCTGATTCCATCAGATGTTTACAAGTGTCAAACTCACACACAAGGGGAAGAAGCTGGTTTCGAGCACACTGGGATTATTATTTTTTTAAACCAGAGTATATGGACTGTATCTCAGCTTTGTAACCTCTAGTTTATGAACAAACCATTCCCCACGCTTTTAGTTTAGTGGTAGTATACAAATGAAACTGCTAAGCAGTTACTCGGTCTCCTCACTTGGAATGTGGTAACCTTTGAGCCAAAAGCCAAGATCTACTCTGCACTGAATTCTGGACAGCTCACAGGGGACACCTATTGGCAACTTCGGTGTTCGTAGGATTTATTGTTTGCTTTTGTTATAATTACTGATAGCTTGCCCTTACCGCAGACAAAAACAGCAATTGTTAAACTCCATTGCATTGCAGACCTCTAAACTGATTAGCTCTCTGGATTATGGTGTGGTTTCCAGCCACCTGGTGGGAGGCCACTTGAAAGGCTTCTGAACTTAGAACTCCAGTGCAGCTGGAATTAGTGCAGGTGGCAACGGAAAAGAGAAAGCGTTGCTAGGTTTGTATGTGTCACCAACGCATTTGTCGGTCAAAATGCAGCTATCCAGGACTGATTTCAAGTCAGCCCGCTCTGCAAGGAGGGACATCGACATCACATTTTTATTGGAGCCCCATAGAGCAGGTGCGGGCAGAAGGTAAATTAGGATCTATTTGTAGCTCTCTGGCGATCTGTAGTAGGTCCTCCAAGGTTTCCTGACTTTTTAACTATTCTGAAAACAACAAAACTCCAGGGAAAAACTGGGTTTTTGTGCAAAATGACCATGCACTCAGTTTTAGTACTGAGACTAAAATTCTGGGCTGAACATATGCTCAGAGACTCCTTATTCCTTAATTCTAAATGGTTCACCTTTCTCCCACGCTAAGCTGATCCTCTGAGCAAGTCTGAGGTTAATGAATCTCAAAGTGTCAAGACTCCCCAGCTCTGCCACAGACCTCCTAAAAATAAACACCATGGACCTGTCCTGGTCTGTGGACCACAACATTAATTCTCTTAAAGAGGCTATAACTCATTATTGCCATTCACCTTTATGGGGAAGATTGGAAACCTCCGCACTTGAGGACAACTGAAGTAGGGCAAATCTTGCTCACAGCTCTAGACACCATGTGTGTCAATCAGCGGCATGGATCCTGCAGGGTTTGGAAATGTACTCCAAGGCCTTATAGTTGCTTCTACCGCATGCACTTTTCCTTGTCATTATGGCAGGTCTTCAATCAATTTATATTTCAATGCACTCAGTATTTGAAAGACACATACTTAGAGATGCCTCAGATTGGAAAACCTTAGGGAGCACAAGGCCTCCAAGTGTGGAAAAGAGTTTTAATAATAAACTGGTTAATTTTTTAAAAAATAACAGAAACAAAATCATCAAATAGCAACTGAAAACATCTCTTAACGTAACTGCACATTCAAATGGGAGCCATATTTAGCTTATGCTCCAATTTCCAAGTAAATCTGGTTCACCAACTTCCCCAGGGAAGATTAGTTCAGCCCCAGTTTTCATTCTGTTATGACATGCCCTACTGGGAAATTGTATTGCCAGCTCTCCAAGTATTGAAACTAAAAGCTTTTTAATTTTTTTTATTGCCAATCTTTTATTTAGGTGATAGATAGAATATGTACTTATTTGAGTACTCCGCGCCTTGAAGCTGTACATTGTTGCAGAGCAATGACTCACCTATATTCCAATTTCTCTCCAACAGAGGAGGTTTAAAGAAGATGAGAGAGGAGAATGAAATTCAAAAGTCTTTCCTGATCTAGCCACAAATACAGGATTTAAAAGTTAGAAAATGCAGCAATAAGCTTCTTATAAAAGCCTGTTCAGTATTTGCCAACATTTGCAGCTGCGGTGGTTCAAGAATTATCTTGAGATTCCCTAAGATGAGCTAAGGGCTTATTCCTAGGATGGGGGTGGTATTGCCCTGATCCTGAAAGCAGTGACAAACTCTTTACCAGGCAACACCAAATTCCAGCCAGTACAAAGCAGAAACACTAGGAATGTGTCTTGCTTCCTTTCTTGTACCCATGGTACACTGGGAGAGTCCTGTGGCTGATATGACAGCCATGAATGCCTGTCAAAAGATCAAAACTGAGTTACTGCTGTTATTTATTTATACAGCGCCATCACTGAACATGGAACTTTACAGAGTAACGTAAGTAAAGACAACTCATGGGCCTTCCAGAGAGAAGCTTACAGTCTCTAAATGGCAACAACGGAGGCAAGACAAAAGGAAGGGGGAAAAGGAAAGCATAAACAGAGCAAATGCAGTTTCACGTACTTAAGCTTTATTTCAGGTGAGGAAGAAAACTAAGGTGTTGGCACAACAGGCTTTGTGGAAAAGGAAGAATTTTGAGGGAAGCAAACATGGCATGTCAGTATTTTGGAAGCATGTTCCTGGTGCTCCCCGGAGAAACAAAAATCTAGGGGACCACAACACCAACTGTGAGAAGTAAACCTTTGTCAACTTGGTCTGGGAACCTGCTGTGCAGTGAGTTGGGTGGTACATCAGTACAACCCCACCACTCTGGCCCTCCTGAGATGGGTGGCACCATTTGGGGAGCCCTTTTCTAGATACCAAGGGACGGGGTGGCTCAGTGGGTTAAACCGCTCAGTCAATGAGCTTGTTGACCACAAGGTAGGCAGTTCGAATCCATGCGGTGGGGTGAGCTCCCGTTGCTTGTCCCAGTTCCTGCCAACCTAGCAGTTTGAAAGCATGTAAAAATGCGAGTAGATAAATAGGTACCACCTTGGTGGGAAGGTAATAGCATTCCATGCGCATAGGTGTTTAGTCATGCCGGCCACATGACCACAGAAACTCTCTATGGACAACGCAGGCTCTTCGTCTTAGAAACAGAGATGAGCGCTGCCCATAGAGTCGGAAATGACTAGGCTTAACGCCGGGGGGGGGGGGGGACGGGGGGACCTTTTCCTAGATACCAAAAGTAGCTTTGTGAGCTTGGGATACAGGGGTGTCACATGTTGAATAAATTTACCCAAAATCTGCCAAGTGTAAATTATGTCCTACTTCAGCATGTGAGGTGGGACTTTCAGACTATTTCTTCATGGGGGATCTAGACTAGTTGGAAATTCTCACAGTGTCACATAAATCAATTGTTTACTGGTAATGTGATACCATTTAACTCTAAGAACTCTCTTTTTGTAATTTATGCTACTGCAGAAGTAAACAACTTTTTTTCTCTTTCTTTGAACTACAGTACATTAGAATATACCAATATCCCACTGCAGAAATCAGACTCTGTCACTACTTGGAAGCCACAGAGAAAGCAGGCGAACAGGCAGCAAACAAAGTGTTGCTGAGCATTCAATGCATGCGCATAATACAATTCCAATTAACCCACTGAGAGCTGATACAAATGTTTTCAAATTATTTACAAAAGATTCACAATAGTGGAGTGTAAGGTTTATATCATCTTCTTCTTGTACAAGGTAAAAAGTGCGTATAAAACTAGAACTTCTTGTATAAAGGGGAATTTGCTGTGCTTTAACTAGATTGCCAAGGAGCTGAGATATAACATAATCTCTAAAAGCCAGCTTTGTATGAAATGGAACCCAGGGCAGAATGATGTAAATAAGGTTCAAATCCTCAATGGCTCCCCCTAAATTCTATAGGGTGAATGGGTTGCAAAACTGACAAATGTAGGACAAGCAAAAACTTTACCCCAAAACTTGGACTTGGAAAACAAATTTAACTGCCATTCAGCACTATAGGAACAAAATTAAACACTTATGGACACCATCGTAGTGGAAGCAAAAGTCTTCTGTTGCTGGACAGCAAGGAAACCACTGAGGAATGCATTATGTTCCTCACTGCATAAAGCATACAGAGTCACAGCCTGCCCTGCCTGGAAGGCCTTGCAGCATGTTCATCTCTCCCTACTGACCCATCTTAAACAGCAGGCCATCTAAAACTTTAAAATAAAGACCTGACTTTTTTTTTTGCTTTTTGCCACCTATCTCGCAGATTATTTTGCTTAAAAGAGTTAAGCATACTGGCAAGGCAAGGATTACATTCATTAGCAATGCAATGAAGCGATAGCAAAGATATGAAAACCACATTTTTTCTAAAGCTTACCTTCCCACATGGCAAGCCTCTGTGATGGCAGACTCCTTCACATCTCCTATTCCATTGGAGACCCCACCACAGTGGTCCTTCCCCATCTCCCCCTCTGGAGTCCTTTCCAAAAACTGAGCGTCCTCCTTGATACGCTGCTGGATCATTGGAGTAAGGGGCATTTCAAAACTGAAGTAGCTATCAGGCTCAGAATATAATGTCTCCAGTGATTCAGCACTGTAATATAAAGAGGCATTGTCTAGAATGCTTTCAAACTGCGAGCTGTACACATCTGTTGAGACTTCAGAGTGCTGTTGCCCAAGGACATCTTCCATTCTTCCACTGACCGCGTCTTCTTCATCCATTAGCCTACGAATCAAAACCAAAGAAAGACACCTTAGTTTCTGTTTTAAGGCCTGCATGTGTTCACCCTGTCTGCTCAGAGCTTCTGCGAGTAGTGCACACAAGACAAATCAGCCTTTCCTTTTGATCACCACGTATTGTCGTTTGCACGTCTGGTTGCAATTGTGTAGCTGTGATTGAGAAAAACCCTTGTTTTTCCCTCGGACGTGCCCTCCCAGTACTGAGTGGAGACAAAAGTGGCCTGAATGTTGTGATGTGTCCTAAGAAACAACATCAGCTCATTGTGTTCGATGAAAAGACACACTGTGTGCCTCTGTCCTAGATTAGCTTACAGAGATTCAGAGGCTTTCTGGGTCCTTTCTCCCAACATTTCAGCCAATTCAAGAAATAAAGGAATAGATTAGAATGAGGGGCATGACAATAGTTGTTCAGAGCATTGAAAGTGCCGTGATAGAGATCCTTAGTGAACTACAGCATACACGTTTCTTTTGCTCCACTGGTGAGAGATTTCACAGGTATTCTGAAGTACTACAAAAACTCCCTGCAAAACCTGTGAACAGAGAGTACAGCAAAATGAAAGTGCTCACCAGAGGCAATGGTGCCTCTGTTATAGCTCTGTCAGGGGCGTTTGTGCTTATTCCCACAGTCTAGGAGTTCCGGTATGTACACTAAAGTTCAATTTTTGATAAGAACAAATGTGGAACCATGATACTCTTGCATGTCTGCTTATGTCCTCCCCTTATTCATTTCAAAACTGCTCTCAAAGGGGCATAGACAGAACTGATACGTACAAGTAGGAGAAGGCAGCTTTATTTTTCCGTGGATCTCGGTGTTTTCCAAAGTTAGAAGTGCAGAAAGTGGTGTTATGTGTTTTTATTCAAAGTTTACATTATAACTATAACAGCTATAGAAGTGTACTAGGTCGGTGATATAGGTGCTATAGTGCTAGCAGATGATGCCACAGTCATTACCCATGCACACATTCTCCATTAATTTTATTTATTATAATAAATAATAAATTATTTTATTTTTTAACAGATTTCGAGTTGTTTTTTTTCCAAAAATGAGAAGTGCAGAAAACAGTGCTATGTGTTTTTATTTTGTTATCGCCATTGTCTCCTACTGATACATTAACAGAGTGGCACAGAAGCAGCTTCCTTCTGGGTCAATCCCCACATGACTCCACTAACTACTGTAAAGAGGAACCAGAACACTATTTGATGAAAAACATCAATAAACATTGATTAGTTAAAGCAATCTGGCCAACTGATCCCAAACTTTCATCATCAGCCCCTAGGAGAAAAAGGAGATCCAGCAAGTGAATCTCAGAATGCAACCTCTAAAGCAGCATCCCGTGCAGAGAGTAGATTTAACTCTTTTACTTTAAAAAAAAAAAGCTATTAAAGTGGTACAATGTTTTATTTAATAAAACATAAAATAAAACCTTTGAAAATAAATTCTTTACAGTAAGTTTGTAATAAGTACAAATAGATTTGTATAGCAAATTACAGTACAATACAGAAGTCCATAGAGATGGAGCTCAGCTTCTTTATTCTGTATATCAGAGTTTCTCAGACTGTGGGTTGGGAGCCAATTTTAGGCTGGCTGAAACTGATCTGTAACTTTTCCCCAATGCAGTCACACACCATGGTAGCATCCAGCATCCATGGAAGCATTTTAAAAAAATTTTAAAATTTTTTAATTTTTATGTTGCTACCATGTTTCCCCAAAAATAAGACACTGTCTTATATTTTGGGGGGCTCAAAAAAAACACACTAGGTCTTATTTTCGGGGTAGGTCTTATTTTTTTTCTTTTAATGTACAACAATCCACAGTAATTCATGTACAAAAATATACCATACAAAAATATCCCCTCTGCACTCAGGAGGATGCCTGTCTACTCAGAAGTCAGTCCCTCTATAGTTAATGGGACTTACTCCCTGGAAGGTGTGGAGAGGGTGTCCCCTAAGTGCCCAGGAGGATCCCTGCCTGCCTACTCAGAAGTCAGTCCCTTTATAGTTAATGGGACTTACTCCCTGGAAAGTGTGGAGAGCCTCAGAGTCCGGTAGGCAGTGTTGCCTGGCTTGCTGCTTCCCGCCTCAGCTCCTCCTCAGCGTCCTCTGTCCAAGGCAGCACAGCAAGTGCTTTCTAGGTGGCACGCACAGAGTGTAGTGTTCCTGGTCATGTTTTCCACCCGCCCCTCTGCCCGAGGACCCCTTCCGCCCCCCCTCCCCAGTCCTGGCCCTGATCACAATTAGGTCTTATTTTCAGGGTAGGTCTTATATTTCAGCAATTCTCAAAAAACACACTAGGTCTTATTTTTGGGGTAGGTCTTATTTTTGGGGAAACACAGTATAAATTTTATCTGCTCTTTTATTGTAAATTTTAAATTCTTTTATGGTTTTAATGGTTTTTTAAAAATCTTAATATTGTATTTTGTTTTAATGTGAGGTATTTTGTTGTACACCGCTTTAAGTATTAGAAACATATAAATAAATATACACATTGAAATGAATAGGGATTCACCTGAAATTGGGAACTCACCATTTGTTCTGTACTTTTAATAAGCTACTATACTTTTAACAATGATCATCAATGGGGCTTACTGCCAGATAAGTGTGGAGAGGATTTCAGCCTTTGGGATGTTTGGGGAATTTTATTTTAAACAGATAAATAACTGTTCGGGGGAACTGGGTTAGGAGGGTTCTTCTTTATTTTAAATAAATTCTTAAACTTATTGTAAAGTTTTGATTTACTTATGTTCCTAATTTGATATTGCTATATGGGAGGTGTCAAAAATTTTCCTGCTAGATGGTGTCACTTTCCAGCGATGACATCACTTCCAGGTTAATGACATCAGTTTTGGTGGGCCTGATAGATTGCCATTCTGAAAAGTGGATCCAGGTGCTAAAATGTTTGAGAACCACTGCTATATATTAATTTAAAGAATTTTTTTATAATTCTGCTTTTCAAATCCTAAAAACAAAACTTAAGACGGCTGACAGAGTTAAAAACAAAAACAGACACATTCAGTCTGTGTCATTTTTCTTTTACATTTATAAACAACTGGTGAGTTTTGCCACTCCTGAGTACACTCTTCATTTACCTTACAATTTTTTAAAATGTGAGATTAGGGGTTGGATCCAATACCTAGCATAAGAGAGAACAATCTCATCTTTTTTAATTTTCTATTATCCTTGGGGCCTGATAATGGAAATACATTGTGTCCAGTACAGATGTTATACTCCCAGTTCTTAAGAGATCAGCAACAGCTTATAGGTTCATGTGTTTGCAGGTAGCCCAGGCCTTTCTTTTCCCCGGTCCTACCCCACCGGAATTGACCATGGCTAAAATATTATATCAGCACTGATGTTAAAGAGCTGCCAATGCCAGAGTTCCCTCTTAACCAGAATTCAAAACTAGTTAGCAAATTTTGATTAAGAGGTAACCTCCTGAAACTGGTAACTGTGGCTAACGTGAGAGTCAATGGAACACTTCATTGGGAAAGCAGAATAAAATGAATGCTATTTCTTCATAATGTCTTAAGTAGAACATTATCCCACCACCCGTCAATAAGGAATTATTCCATCAAATGACAGTACAATTTCTGTCCTTCCACAAATGGTGTTGAATGGAGTAAAAAAAAAAAGGCTTCAAGTATGTGCAGTTTGGTCAGGTCATTCCCTTTTCAGAGAACAGACTAACCTCCATTAACATATATCAGGAACCTGCCTCTTACTAACTGATAGCAGTTGCCTTGGAATCCTGAAGGCTCATCATTAAAGCAATTTCAGGCTGGTTCACTACAGTCAAGACTCCTGCTGTTGTGTTTATCATTGTTTGTAACATATTACTCATGACTGCATCATGTTCATACCATTAATTGCTTACTTACCATAGAAATGAAAACATAAGGCAAACTATGATTATAGAAAATGCCTACTTCACAGTTTGTAGAGAAAAAGAAACGAACAGGTGTAACACCCAAAGCAGCAGAACAGTTTCACCTCTGCCACCAGGTGTTGTTAAACTGAGTTATCCAAGGAAGAAACTAGACACAAGAAGAGAATCCACTCATGTGCAAAGTCTACTTAAAGGGTACAGCAGATATTACCTTATTCCCTTCACTTCTCTACTCCAGACATGCTTGGGCAGGGGACAGGAGTGTAGCAGTCCTGGGAACTGCAGCAGTGTAATTGTGTAAGCATTAAGAGGGGGTTGCCTGCCTAGTGCAAGCCTTATACAACTTGTGATCCAGATGTTCAGCTTGGCAGAGCACAAGATGAACATGCCTGTGTTAGTGCCAGCAGAACTAGAGGAAGGGAGTTGTGCAGCAGCAACAGATGAACAAATGGTTTGGATTTGGGGTATCACTAAGGAAGAAGCAGTGAAGGAAGGGGGTACACGGCTTGCAATTCTCAGGGCTTAGCCCCTGTATGTGTCCACCACATCATCACTACTGCACAGAACACAAACTGGAACCCTCACACAAATACCTACGTAAGTAGGCTCCACTCAGATGGGTAACTACTCCCTTTCCATGACAAACAAATAGCTCAATGTCACAAGGCATGGTGCATATCGCCTTCACTGGGTGTCCTGTTTCTCAAACTTCAGTCAATCCAAACCTTCCCAGAGACAATCAGAGCTTTTTCACACTGTACTAGCAAGTCAAAAGCATCAACTAGGTCTCTGCCAGTTACAGCCTCTTACCTGAGCCTTGTCCACGCACTTAGTGCTTGTCATCCCTATGCTGCATTGTCCCATGAAACTGGCTCCTCCGCTTAAACCCTAGCTCTACCTGCTGGCTACAAAACCTAGGCGGAGGAGTTTTCCAAGCTGTCTTTCATTCGTGTTTTGCCTGCAGTCAGGAAGCCAGGCAGAACACTCTGACCGGCTACAGAATAACCTGAATAATCAGAAGGAGCAACTCTGGATGCAGTTAGCATTTCAAAGAGTGGCCTACAACTGGCCTTGGACCAGAATTTGTTTGTTGCTTGGTAGTAGAGACGCGTCCAAAGAAATACAAGAAACACAAAATTTCAAAGCCAGAGTGTTCCCAAAAAACCCCTGCGTGAGTTGGCAACTTTAAAAAAACAACAAAGCACAAAGCTTTCTCGTACACTCAGAAAATGAAAGATACATCCTCTGTTTCCATTTTCCTTTTTTAAAAAGCAAGCGGAACTAAATCTCCAGGTACTGGAATCAAGAAACTGTAAGTAATCATCCGACTGGTCTTAGGCTCAGTTCAGACTTAATGCTAAACAATACACGTGCAACATGAAGATTAGCCTCAGGAAATTGCAGGCTTGCACACTCCCCCTTCCTCAGATCACAGGTGGGATCTAGCGGATCACATACCAAGGCCTGAAGAGGGTCTTGTCCATGCCCGGCCATGCCCCACCTGTTCCCAGTGACAGGCCTGCTATTCCTCCCATCAGCCAGTAAGCATCCCACCGGTTCATACCTAACATGGAAAAGCGGCTTCTCCAAAAGCCAAAATATTGTGCCTTCCTCTTGCACTAGAAAGGGGAGGGAAGAATGCACATAAGCTTGTGGCTCCCTTAGGTTCGTTCATGTAGTATCTGAACCTGGCCATTGTTTGAACATTTGTTGAGTGGTTATATCCTATCTGCAAGAGATGAGAACCAAATATATTCATTTGAATAACAATAACAGCCATGAAACCCAAGGCAACATAGGCCTGGCAACATAGGCTATGCCAAAAGGGATGAGGGGGACAAGTGTCCCCCCAAACTAGTAGATCCTCCAAGCCATTCTCCCTTTTCTGGATCCCTGAACTTTTAACAGAGTTCTTTTTTATTTTCCATCACGAGGCAAATAAAAAGAGCAGCTCCCCAGGGGCTCACTTCCCTTTACTTTTAGGATGGGAGCATTAATATGAAGTGTACCTTTTTTTCCTCCAGAAATGCAACACCAAGACAAAGCTCCCCACCTTTCAGAACTGCACTTTGGCCCTTCTGTGGTCCTTCCATACTGCCCGGTCAAGAGACTCTGTTTCAACTTAGTGCCAGATCTTTCAATGCTGCTCCATTTTAATTGGAGCCGGTACTGACTTCATAAGCAGTGGTTCTCAAACCTTCTTAGAGGACTTAGAGGCTACTGCCTCTTTTATAAATGCCAAGGTGTGTGGTTATAATAGTGATTGTCCAGCAGTGTTCCTCCCCACCCCACAAGTAGTTGCTTGTTTAACCCTTAATGCACACAGCCTAATCTGTCCTGTCAGTTTTATGAACCATCAAAAATTGGGTCATGACCCACTGGTGGGCTCCTAACTCAGTTTGAAAACAACTAAAGTTTAGAGCACAAGAAACAGCTCCACCCAAGTGAGCTGTTCTGTGCAGTGAGATTCTGCTGAGGGTTCCTTACCCATTAGAAATGTGTTTGGCAAGCCCCAGAAGTTTGATGAGGCATGAAAACTGTGGAATTCTCTCTTTCTAGAAGTTCAGCTGCGCTGCAGTAATTTTTTTAGGTACCTTGGCATTTATTTCTCCACACCTTTGGCCCTTACATTCAGAAGAAGTTTAGTTTTCAGGTTGTTTTATTGCAAATGTGTAACTTCTTGTTGTGCTGCAGTTTAAGGAAGGCTTCCCCCCCCCCCCAATATCTGACATTTTTTGATATTTTTGGCTGACTGTATTTTTTAATATTTTGTGATTTGTTTCATTGTGCCCTGCTTTGCCATGCTGTGTAAAACAGCAGAATACAAATTCTAACAATAATAAAATACTAAGCAAGCAAAACAACCAAAAAAGTCATGCTCCCGCCTTCCCAAAACCTGCCCCAGCGTAGTTCTCTTAACCAAGATGCTATGCAGCACCCAAACATCTGGATTCAGGCTGTTGTTCACTCCCATACCTGGCAAAAGATATACAGTAGTCTTACCTGTATTTGCCTAGCACAATTTTCCTCTCCTGAGCCCAGTTCTTCTTTTCTTCATCTACAAAGACTTCATCCTCTCCACCTTCAGCCAATGAAGTTAAAGGCTTGAAGTTCTCCCAGGATCCTTTCCAAGAGCTTTCACACAAACCAACTAACTCTTGAGAGGCTGTGGATTGATTATGGTGGTTTGATAAACTAGAGAATGTTCTCCTCTCTATGCTATCAACCTCAGAGGGGCTCATTCCCTTCTGCTCCTCTGCTTTTTGTATCCAAAGGATTTCCACCCCTTGAAATTCCACATGTTTGCTCACAGCAGTCTCTTTCGATATCCTCCGCTCAGGGGCTCTTTCAGTTTTGTCTGGATCAAATACAGAGAACTCCCGCTCAAAGTCTGCCCAGGCACCACCAAGAACACCAGCAGTGTCCTTGACTTTGGCCCCTGGCTCTACCAATGGTATACAATAGCTTTCACATGTTTTGAGGACCTCCTCAGTTCCACTGCCAGCAGCTTGTGAGGTCTCAGGCTGTATTTCCACAGTTAAGACCATAGTTGAGTCTTCTTCTGTGATCCAATACAATTTTTTCTCAGTTGTTATGTCAGATGAAAGGGACATTTCTGCGGGTTTTTCTTGGCCTGCAAGAACTCTCTCCCTGGCTGTCTCTTCAACTGCATGGCCCACCCTCCTTTCATTTTCCACTGGCATCTCTGAACCAAAAGCACTATTCTTCCCATTTTCTACCATCTCAGATTCTAAATCCTGAGAAACTTTCATAATCCCACTCGGTTTACCAACAGTTTGTGGAATTTCTTCCTCCATGGGAGGCATTTGTAACCCCTGAGGAAATGATGCTACCCCATCTCCAGATTTGCCATTCTCATGAGACCCAAAGAGCAGTTGATCACTTGGCTGCTGATCTGGAACACAGGCAGGAGTCTCTCCATGACTCGCAGACGACATCCCCAAACCTTTGGCGCCTTCTTCCACAGCCCCGTATTCCGGGAATTCATTGGTGACGTTGGGAGGGAGGAGGGTGCTACCTCCATGGCTACCTGCAAAAACAAACAAAAAATGCAAGCACTTTATTTCATTACCAATATTTAGTCTGTATTCCTGCAGCTTGGCAACTGCATTCCACTTTGGTCCCTCTCGCATGATGTCACCTCTTCTAGTCTTACCAGTAGAGTTGTTTTAGGATAGCTTTGAGACAATGACGTATCTTGGAACAGAAAGCTGCCAAGTCACAAAAGTCCAAACAGCATACCTTCACTAAACTGAAATTAATTTAAATAGCCATTCTCACTCCTCGGGGAGCCTGGGATCTGTAATTCTACAAGGAAGGCTAGCATTCTCTAACTGATAAAGCTCAACACTTCACCAAAAGCCACATTCCCAAAAGTCTCTGAGGTCACCCAGAGGAGTGAAACTGGTTTTTATAAATCCACTCACCTGCTTGCCAGCACTTAGCAGCCCCACCCCACAGACCCAACACAAAAATCCTTTTTACTGTTACTAGTGCTTCCTGCAAATCCCCAGTTGGAAGGAACAGAATCCTCGCCTCTTTTCCTTTACCAAGAATTCCAGTTTCTTGGCAAACCAGAAGTGCCTCTGAGGAACAAGGAAGTTGCAAAAGAAACCACAAGTGCCTCTCAGAGGCCTTCTGAGGTACGGGGGAAGTCGCACATGACCTCCTCACACCTCAGAATACCTCTGGAAGCAACCAGAAGACAATTTTGGTCATGTCCTCTGTGGGTACTCCTGTCGCAGGTTTGGAATCCATGGTGGGTCAAATCTGTGGGTTCTGAATATGTAGATAAGGAGGACACACTGTATGCTAACAGTAGTTCACAGTAAAGGACATTCCATTGTTGACCTGGCCAGTAAACAGCCCTGACCTGAACCCAACAGAAAATTTGTGGCACTGTTTGAAAAGCGTTGTATGAATGAGGTGTTAAATAAAAGGCAAAATTGAGGCTATAATTGCTTCCTGGCACCATGTAATAGCTAAGGTAAAGCTTCAAACATTTGTTGGCTCAATGAGATGTCACTGTGTGACTGTTTTAAACAATAAAGGTTACCCTACTAAATGATAGTAGTATAGATTTATCATGGTTGTGGTATTTGCAACACAACTTTTTTGTACTGCACATATTTGAATTGTTTTTTGTATTGAATTCAGCATTAAATTCTCTTTCAATTGATATATAAACTTCTGCATTTAATGAAACATAACATTTCCTTTAAGCCTACAAAGTTGCGAAACATGAAATTTTCAAAAGGTTTCCACAATTTTGACCACTACAATAAGAGGCAGTATACTGCCCAGGGGGCAAATGACTCAGCAGCTACCTTTCTTAGACCTTTCCGCTTTGACCTTTGGGGGTGTGTCTCTATCTGACTTCTTCATCCCCCTCTCTTTCTCCTCCTGATCTCCAACATGCAAGTCCTCTCTCTATTAACTCTGACCAGTCACACGGAGTCTTCCACACCATGAGTCTTACACACCCATGCAAAGGGAATCACTCTAGGATTCCTTATTCCAAAGTTTAGGGCCTGTATAAACTTGTTTACTGCCCCCTGCTCCTGTTTTACTCTTAGCAGCAAACTAGCAGTGGGGAGTAATTGGGAAAAGGGCCTCCCACTATATGACTGCTTTATTTAGACCAGCGTATCTCAACATTTGTCTCCTGCTGTATCACTTCATATGGTCCACCTATTGGAAACATCACCAGAAGTAACTGGTGATGACGTCTCCATCAGTCACTTCCAGATTGGGAGGTCAGATGCAATATGACTAACACCAGTAAGTGGCTCAGGGCAGAGCTTTTTTGAGCGTGTGAAAGGTGCACGATGGAGCTCTGCCCGCCAAGCCAAGCCTCCTACTGCTACCTGTCATGTGCCATTGTTGGTCTCGCTGCCAGGCAGCAGGAGTCTGGGGGTTCCACATGTACCACCAGACCCCACCTCAATTGCCAATTGAGAAACACTGATTTAGACCCCCTTTTCAAACACTGAACCCATATTCATTTATTTATACACTAATCACTACTAGACTAGTCACTACTGTATCCCATTAAAAAATACTTACTGGAGGTGGGGAGCAGAGAGGGCAAGATGGATTGGAGGCTGGAGGGAGTGGATCCTTGTGACAGCAGCATGCACCAGGATTCTATCCCCATTTTTCCAGCATGACACTCCCTCTGCTTCTCCTTGGACTTATGCCAGCAAAATAGCTGGCATGGGTCTGAAGGGACCCATTGGCAACCAAGTGGCCTACTTGGAGTTAAGTCAGAAAATCTGTATTGGCAACCTTCAGTCTCGAAAGACTATGGTATCGCGCTCTGAAAGGTGGTTCTGGAACAGCGTCTAGTGTGGCTGAAAAGGCCAATCTGGGAGTGACAATCCCTTCCACACTGGGAGCAAGTGCAGTCTGTCCCTGGTCTGTCTCCCTGGCTATGGGCCTTCCTTCTTTGCCTCTTTGCCTCAGACTGTTGGCAAAGTGTCTCTTCAAACTGGGAAAGGCCATGCTGCACAGCCTGCCTCCAAGCGGGCCGCTCAGAGGCCAGGGTTTCCCTCTTGTTGAGGTCCATCCCTAAGGCCTTCAGATCCCTCTTGCAGATGTCCTTGTATCGCAGCTGTGGTCTACCTGTAGGGCGCTTTCCTTGCATGAGTTCTCCATAGAGGAGATCCTTTGGGATCCGGCCATCATCCATTCTCACAACATGACCGAGCCAACGCAGGCGTCTCTGTTTCAGTAGTGCATACATGCTAGGGATTCCAGCACGTTCCAGGACTGTGTTGTTTGGAACTTTGTCCTGCCAGGTGATGCCGAGGATGCGTCGGAGGCAGCGCATGTGGAAAGCATTCAGTTTCCTCTCCTGTTGTGAGCGAAGAGTCCATGAATCGCTGCAGTACAGAAGTGTACTCAGGACGCAAGCTCTGTAGACCTGGATCTTGGTATGTTCCGTCAGCTTCTTGTTGGACCAGACTCTCTTTGTGAGTCTGGAAAATGTGGTAGCTGCTTTACCGATGCGCTTGTTTAGCTCGGTATCGAGAGAAAGAGTGTCGGAGATCGTTGAGCCAAGGTACACAAAGTCATGGACAACCTCCAGTTCATGCGCAGAGATTGTAATGCAGGGAGGTGAGTCCACATCCTGAACCATGACCTGTGTTTTCTTCAGGCTGATTGTCAGTCCAAAATCTTGGCAGGCCTTGCTAAAACGATCCATGAGCTGCTGGAGATCTTTGGCAGAGTGGGTAGTGACAGCTGCATCGTCGGCAAAGAGGAAGTCACGCAGACATTTCAGCTGGACTTTGGATTTTGCTCTCAGTCTGGAGAGGTTGAAGAGCTTTCCGTCTGATCTGGTCCGGAGATAGATGCCTTCTGTTGCAGTTCCGAAGGCATGCTTCAGCAGGACAGCGAAGAAAATCCCAAACAAGGTTGGCGCAAGAACACAGCCCTGCTTCACTCCGCTTCGGATGTCAAAAGGGTCTGATGTGGAGCCATCGAAGACAACAGTGCCCTTCATGTCCTTGTGGAAAGATCTGATGATGCTGAGGAGCCTGGGTGGACATCCGATCTTGGGGAGAATCTTGAAGAGGCCGTCTCTGCTGACCAGGTCGAAAGCCTTTGTGAGATCTATGAAGGCTATAAAGAGTGGCTATTTTACTTACATCTCCAAGGCCATCTGGTCCATCCATCCCCACACACAGGGGGATAGGACTGGGCTCTTTGGGACAAATTTCCCTTGCATCACATATTGGGGCTTCTTAATGCTTCTTTAGCGTAGCACAGTAGTTGAGGAATTAAGCTGAGGAAAGTTCCAGGTTCTAATCATGTTTCTTCTGTGAGCTCAGAATACAGCCTTAGGCAAATCACTGTTCTCTCATTCTCAGTCTTCATTACCAGAGGATGGCAAAGAATACTCACCTACCTGACAGGATTGTTGTAAACAGGGTAACATAAAGCACTTGGAGCACTCGAAAGGAAAATGCTAAGTATCATCATTACTGAGTGCATAACAGTGGCATGGGGAATCCATAGATTGAATTAAATAAGAATTCCACCCTTTATCACGTGTCAATAAGAAATAAGGAGCAAATGCTGTTGTACTTTCCATTTGCAGCTGAACTTGTATGAAGCACTTTGCACTAAATCTCAACGCGATGCTTCCCCCCTACAGCCATCCTGAGATCAGTGTTACTGTTTTAGCTGCCTACTGCCAAGAACAACTCTTATCATTAAAAAGGGGGCTTGTGCACAAAGGGGCTTGTGCTTCACTCAGTTCGCGTAGTAAACCTTTAAGAGCATCCAAGCTCTTTAAGGGAAACTCCTCCCTCATTCCCATCAAGCCACACAAGCATCATGTCTTGTTAAAGCAATGGGCATATCACATCAATCTTTCCATCTCTTCCCCCCTCCCCAACACCCATAATTGCCTCACAAGCAACACCAGAGAAGGAACAGCAAAATTGAGGCAGTGCTCTATGGAAGAGAAGCAGAAAAATCACACACAGGGAAAAGAAACTGGGTAGAACATTTCCCCTCCCCAGGTAACCATTTTGCTGTCTCTATTTTGTCTCTTGTTTTAAGTTTTGTTCCTTTTGATCAAAGCATTTCTGCCTTGAGGTAGAAAAACTGCATGAGAAAACTGAGCCCACAAAGGCAAAAATAGCCCAGAAGCAGCTGGTGCCTTCCTGATGAGACTGGGGCTTTGAAGAATCCGTAACTTGATTGAGCATGGAAGAAATAAGGTCATTTCTTTCATGTACATATCTGATCAGAGAAAAAAAATGTAACAACTGCCATAGGCAGCCTGGCAGTGGCATAACCAACACTAGCCTAGGAAGCAAAACGCATGATAAATCTAGGAAATAACAGGAATATTTTATACACGCATTGTGCGTGGTGTGTGCGAGTGTGACTGTGTGTCTACATAAAATCTTATAATCTCACTGAACAAATAGATATAATTTTGCTGAACAGAGGCTGACTACTCACAGAGATTACTGTAGCTCCAGCAGTTACCCATTGGTCAATGAAAACACACAGATCATCAGTTTATCTAATTAAGGATACAAGCTTAATTCAATTGCTGCCGTTCTAGTCAACTGGAATCAGAACAGTTTCAAATTTCCTGACAGCAGCGACAGCCCACTGTGCCTGCATTGCACACGGTGATGTAAGTGGAAGCGCATTCTGAGCATTATGAAACTGGAGAGAGGAACTGCAGTCTCATTCCGGCTATGGCCGAGGATAAGGAGCCCACCTCAGCAGCTTATAGCGGAAATGCTACAGTAAGCTTTCTTTTTCTTTCACTAAACAAACCAATGAAAGAAAGCTCCCATATTTTCATGGCCGCCACACCTTACAATAAATTGAACTGTCAATAATGATAAGTCTATGTTTTGCAACACACATGCGCACAAATAATTCCAGTTAAACCATCAGGGCTGTATTATGTCACAGCTCTGTGAGAGCACCAAAAGATAGTGCAAAATACAGCACTGGGCATCAAATCTCTGCTCTCATCACTTTTAAAGTGCACATCTAGCTCTTCAAACTTCAGAGATATGCTTAAAAGAATGCAGGCCATGCCTGCAAAAATCTCAAAAGCAAGAAGGTGGCTGGCTATGACCTCCAGAGTGATGCATAATTCACTACCTTTCCCATAGCTAGCCAGACCAGACTGGATTATGCAAAATTCTCTGTGAGCTCTATGGGATAAATTATGCAAAATAAGAAAAATTACCTACATAATTTATGCTGGTTGCAGAATTCAGTTTTCTTCACACACAGATATTAATGTGACTTAGTGCAGAGTACTCACATAGTGATTAAATAGTGGTAAATAGTGAACAATACTACTGTTGTGATTGAACAACAACAAAGGGACAACACTGATGCAGCTCTGATGATGAGCATTCCCAATAAACATTTTGTAAGCTGTATATTGTTTTTAAAAATCCACCCTGCCTATCTCCCTTTGGAGACTCAAAGCAACTTACAATATCAATTAAAACACACACACACAAATGTAGACTCACAAAAAAAACATGCAGGGTGGGTCCCAACCCAATTTTTGATGGGTTGTGAAACTGATAACTGATAGCTGACAAGGAAAATGTATTGAGCCCTATGGGAAGCGAAACTGAGCCATAAATGAATCGCGGTTAGTCAAATGTGCCTTGGGATTTTTAGAAGGCCAGGAAAAGGGAAACACAAGGCCAGCGGAGTGGCCCCAATTCGATGAACATGGAGCTCAAACACTTCAGAAGATGCTCCCCCCAGAATAAAAAGGATAAGAACAAAGACTTGAGTCTGGTAAAGTGAAACTTTTTTTCCCCCAAGTCTCATCAAGTTAAGTGGGTCCCAATAGAGTGTCATTTTGAAAAGTGGGTCCAGGTGCTTACAAGTTTTGGAACCACTGTGCTAGAGGGCAAAACAATTCACATTTTGGGGCTGCCACAGAGAAGCCCTCTTGTATAATGCAAGCAACCAAACCTCAGAGGGCAGCAAGGCATATATGAGAGCCTCCCTCCCTTATCTTAATGGACAGGCAGATTTATATAGAGTAAGCAAGTAGCTATTTTCAGTCTTTTTATCTCACGGCACACTGACAAGGCACTAAAATTGTCAAGGCACACCATCATTTTTTTAACAATTGACAAGGCACACCACACTGTCAGCAGGGGCTCACATCCCCCTGTGGCCCTACTAACAAATGCTCCTTCCCCAGACTCCCGCGGCACACCTGCAGACCACCCGTGGCACACCAGTGTGCCACAGCTCAGTGGTTGAAAATGGAAGGAGTAAGGCATCCTTCAGCTAAGACATGATTGAAACATCTTGCACTCAGACAACATCCAAGCAGTTGTATTTTGTACTAACAGACATGCTGCAAATAACCAACTGTCTTTATACTGAATGGCTACAATAACCCTACTGTTCCTTTCAAGCTCATTCACTATTTGTTCACTATTTATTCCAAGATGTTCACTAGCGACAAAGAAGCAGTTACTTCTTAAACTGGGAGCAGGTACCCTTCCTGCTATAATGCAGATTGAGCAACGATTCTACACTTTATATGTGAGGAACGAAATGGAACATGTCTATAAGACAAAAATGGAAGATTGTGTTATGGATCACCAGAAAAAGATGGCACAGGTAACGTCTCTTTATGTAGTCACAGCTCAAGTCATTCTACATAGTATACATGGTTATAAAACTTACAGAGTTTCACATTTATAATCACAAAAATCCTAGTGGTAGATGCATTTGGGGTAGGGAATTCTTCATAACAAGAGGCTTTGTATACTTTATAACACGTCATTCATTCAATCATTCACTTATAATTACATTTACTATATATCTATATTATCCTCTTCAATCATAAATACCAAACAGTCTCAACAACTTAAAGATGAACACATTTAGTGTAGTGTAAGTTTTTGTCATGGAACTCAAGGTGGCTTACATGGGGTTCTCTGGTAGTCAGCCATTAACTCTCTGGTAGTCAGGCATTAACCTCACACAGATTAATTATGAAATTACTTCTGTAGCAGAAGAATCAAGCAATAATAGTAGACTGTTTCAAGAACATTAAATGCAGAATATTAGGCTCTCCCAACTACTGCAACGATGGTCAAGGAGCTAGTTTAGTCCTTGGTGCAACTGTCCAAGAGACAGTGAAGGTCCACAAAGCCACAAAAGGTACTGCGAAAAGCATTTTGATGGAAGTTCACGGAAGAAGCACTGATTTCATGCATTCTGAAAATATTGTTGCTACATACCATATTGACAGTGCAAACCTTGCAAGTCCAGTCAGAAGAAAACTGAGCAGTGGCGTCACTACGGTTTGCATCACCCAGTGCAGGGAGGCTAGTGTGTCACCCAGATGATGGACCTCCTCCCATGCAGTGGGCGGGGCAACACCCCAGATGGTGGGTGTGGTGATGCACCATTATCCGCCCCCGCTAGTTTTTTGGCTATAACACTGGAAAGAATAGAGATATTTCAACAAGGTTTGTTTCATTGGATTCTGCATGAAATGACACATCAGATGATATATAACATTTGAAAATTATTTGAAAATACCAAGATTTTAAAAATTTCAGCCAGTAGTGGTGTCACCCCCCCATCCACGTCACCCGGTGCAACCCGCACTCCCAAGTGACACCACTGCCACAGAGTTCTATGGAACCTACTTCCAAGTAAGTGCATATAGGATTGTAGCCTCAGAGCCTAATCCTGGGTTTTGTGTGCCAGTTTACAATGGGCGAGCACTGTTGTAAGCATGCTATAAGGCACGTTTGCAGGGCTTAGCACCAGCCCAGCACCGGAGCTAGCGCCGGTGGAAAGTTGGTGCTCCGCCGCTCAGCAGTTGCCCAAACTGCAGGGCGTCGGAGAGGTAGGTGGAGATTTGGGGAGAGGCAGTGTTCCGGGGCAGGGTAAGGAGGGAGAGGGTAGGGGGGGGAGGCGTGCCAGGGGAGGGAGCTGCCTCACAGCCCAACACAGAACTCTTTGATTCTGTGGCAGCTGAGGATGCCGCGGTAGCCATTTTCGGCGCCATGGAGCCCTGCACTCCAAGCAGCCCAACATTACAGGTATGCATGATGTTTGGTTTTCATACCCAGGCAATAATGGTTTTGGCTTCATTAATCAATGGATAATGTTAGATCAAAAGACAATCACTGAAACCAACTGAACTGAAACAAAGATCAATTGAATAAGTTAAACCACTGAAAGATAATATTAGGAGACTACAAAGAAATGGGACAGATATCATTCCCCTTAATGTAGATCTTGCACGGGCCCATATCTACCAGATTGGCCCCAAACTGGGACCAGCCCAAAATAAGGTGATAGTTCTGCAAACTCTGAGAATGCACCATGGATGGAGAAATATATTTGTTTAATTAAAGATTAATTTAAAAATACAGGGAAAACCCCACATCCGCAGTTTTAGTTAACTGTGGATGCGGGTGGGCCCCCTGCACCCTCTGGAAACGGTGCTCCCTTGCCTCTGGAAGGTCTTTTGAGCCCCAAAGAGGCCATGCAGGTCCGCTCGCAGTGTCTGCAGGCCTCAGAATGCTATTACAGGTGAAAAAATGTCACTTCTGATTTTTGGTAAGACTGAAAATGTTTGTATGCCTTAAGAAGTCATTTTGAAGACTAGGGAAGCCCCAGGGAGTTGTACTCCTCTTACCTCCGGATGGTCCGGGGGACATCTCCCATATCCACTGACACCTGAATGGAATCCCCAGAAAGGATACTGGAATGGAACCCCCAATGATACAGGGACACACCAGTATTCAGAACACGCTGCCAAACACCTGCAGTTCCCAGGACATACAGGTTGAGTCTCATTATTCTCGAGGGTTCTGTTCCCAGAACTTACATGGATGGCCAAAACTGAACTAAATCAAATCCATTTAAAAAACAATGTCCTTTTGCTCAGAAATTAAAAAAAAAAACAGCCTTGCTGACCTTTTGTAATGCACACAGAGGCAATCAGTCTCTCTCCAGACACTTAGAAAGTCTTCACTCTGAGGCAGTGGCCCCTCCCTTTCCTGGGAGCCCAGTGCAGGGAAAGAATGGAGGAGATGATAATGACTTGCAATCTTTCATGTGCTCAGTGGGAAGGCGGGGTCGCTTTCCTGGGAGTGAAGTTGTTCTAAGTGCTTGGAGAGAACATGATTGATGAATTGTCAGCTAACTGCCCTCTCTCACATTAACTAGGCTATTGTTAAATGTCTTTTTTCCTTAGATTTAAAGGGCCCTTCCCATCACGTTGAGATAACCACTCGGAAAAAAATCAGTGGATAATTAGGTTATACCAGTACACACTGCTGAAGGAACTGAAGTCAACAAATGTAATGGGGGGGGGGGAACTGGCCTGCTTGGTCCCCTAAGAGATTCTAGTTTTTGAACTGAAAAGGTTTAATTCAATTTAAAAAGAAGAAAAACACTGAGATTTGGCTGATTCCTCTCTGAAAGGAATCAGGGAAATAGGGAAATTTCTCTCCCTATACTACAGTACTTTGCTCCTGTTCAAGGGAAAATTCTGAAGTGCTTCAAGTTCTTTGCAGATCTGCGCATGAATGTTCTTTTAAAAACCAAATATTACTTCAAGATATTTATTTATTCTATAGTGTTTCTAAAACACTTTTCAGCGTATGCTTCCAAAGCTATTTACAACATTAAAAGTCATATGGATAACAAAACCACAGAAATTTTTGGCGCTATCTATGGTTATGGGTCTCTTTCTGAAATAAGGAGCAAACACTGAATATTTGTGGTGATGTTTCAGTACCATTCTTATTTTCCTGTTGGTTGGCTGGTTTTAAAATACTGAAAGTCAGGTTTTGGTACGTGTGCTTCTGTGGTTCACTTTTCTGTGACTTCCTGAATCACACTCTTCTCAGAATAATTTTTAAAAACGCAGTAGCTTCTGCCATAATAAATATAGAAGTGGACCATCCACCACTTAAAGAACCAATCAACTAATAGTTACATTTAGATAAATGTGCAATATCAAGTCCAGTGTGTGAGTCTCCTGGAGATACTGATGGAAGTGTAAAATACTTTTGCGAGTCTAGTAAATTGTAAGTTACAACTCCTTGCTAGAAGACTTCGCAACTCCTTTGCAAGAGGTAATTTAAAAAAATGAAATCACATGGCAGTACCAAAATAGTTTCTAAAAATAAACATATGAGGCTGCAAAAAATTGCAGAGAATTTTTTGCAGAGAATTCTTGCACACAATTAGACCATTGGTTCACCAGAACTATCTACTCTACTGCCAATGGCTCTCCAGAGTATCAGGCAACAGTCTTTCTCAGCATCCTTTTTCACTGAAGACATCAGGGATTTGAACCTGGAACCTTCAGCATATAAGGCAGTTAAAGTGCCTTTAACTCACAGCTTCACCAGTTAAAGCTGGCTTTCACCAACTAATCACCTAAAGCTTTGTTGACAGATCAGTGCTTATAGTGCTAGTACAGGATTACAGATTATTATATAATTAGCAAATGCAGCTAGAACATTTAGAAACCAAAGACAAGAAAAACTTAAAAATGCATAGAGACACCACTTTCCTGTTGGGCTTTCGCACATCAATAAGCTTGTCATTTTGCAAAACTAGGTCAATGTACTATCCCTTGTGCTTAATCATGAGAACAATATTCATTCCTCAAGTGCCTACAGGTGGAATTGTACTTACTTCTAAAGATGGCAAAAATCAGCATATCTATTTTACCATGCCTTTAATTACACTTAACCTCTTTGGCACTACCTGAGCAAATACTTTAATTGCAAAACTTTAACAAGCCAGGCTCCAAGCTTCAATCAAGGAATCAGTGTAAGTAATCACCTTAAAGATTTAATTGCAAATGAAAATCCACCACAAAGTTAATCAGTAAGGCTGACAACAAAGACCCCATAAGAAGGTGGGGGCCAATGCCTCTGGTTCAGACCCAATGAAAAAGAAACTTGACAGTGGCTTTTAATGTACAGCTTCATATATTTACACTCTGTTTTAAACTTCCCTTTTTTTCCAGAATCCTACATTTTTTGGAAAAGAAAATTAAATTTCAGGTGGAGCCTGCTCAATGCAGATCCCCCCAACCCATGTTGAGCTAGATTTGGCTCCACCTGAACCCTCCGAAGGGGACCAGAGCTGCACTTCCCTGGCCCTCCTAATGCCTTTTAAAGGTATTAAAACGTCACTTCTGGTTTTTTGGAAGTACCATTTTTGGTACTGGAAGTACCATTTTTCCGCACTATGATTCTAAAGTTCGCAGAGGTTGCAAGCAGACATGTGCGGCCTCAGCGGGTTTCAGAAAGCCGTCCAGAGGGCTTAAGGGATTGAAAACCACTGTGTTCGGAATCTGTGGGGGGTCCAAGAATGGATCCCCGCGGATACTGAGGCACCATCTGTATTATTATTTTATCATTAAGAATATTTAGATACAATTTTTCACCAAAAAAAATAGTTCACACATCTAAATAGGTTAGGTTACACATCTAAATAACTACCATAGTCACTTGCCTATAAGTCAATTTCACAGATAAGTTGAGGGCAGGTTTTGAGCAAAAAACCATAAAATTTTTGAAGACCTTTGGATATGTTGGGGGTTAAACTTAGGGGGCTGTCTGACTTTAATTCCGCCTGATTTTACCAGAGCCCAGATCCTGAAAAATAACCTACCAGGAATTGTTACCTAAGAACTGTTCATTCTCTAATTTATTAAAAAATATAGTAAAATATCCTAAGATACATTTTTATTCATTAACTTTTTAAATTAATAATAATAATAATAAACTTTATTTGTATCCCGCCCTTCTCCCTAAAAGGGACCCAGGACGGCTAACAACATGTAAAAAACAGATTTAAAAAACATAAATTAGCACAAATAGCAGATAAAAACATTTTAAATATTAAAACATATATTTATTAAAATTTTATATTATTTATTATATATTAATATTAAAACATATTTATTAAAATTTTATATTATTAAAACATATATTTATTTATATTTTATATTAAAATATAAAAACATATTAAATTCTGGTTTTCACAACCTTTCTATAAACATTATCAGAGTAAGTACACTGTAAATAATATACCAATAGAACCATTTATCAAATCCTTCTTTAAGGTGCCTGGTGTGTTAAGCCAGAGGCTCAACATACAACTTATAACACATAACTGGGAGTGTGCAATTCACAATGGAGAGACAAGCAACAAGGAATGAGCTTGAGCAAGCACAGCTACACATAGTTGCAACCTAATTTACTCAGAAGTAGACCCATAGTTTTCCATGGGTGTTGTTCTTAAGTAATGGTGCACTGAATTGTAGCCTGGGACTTTGTTTAAAATGGAAATGAGGATTACATCCTGGTGTTTAAAAAACAGACCTCTGCAAAATGTAAGCATTTACAGAATGGAAGGAGGCTGCAGAAAGATCTGCAAAAGTGAACCTGCTCGATTTAAATGGAAGCCTTGAGCCCTGGCTTACTTTTTTCTCAGGAGGAGTGAAAAGGTTAACTATGGATGCAGCTTGCAGCCTTGTCACCGAGATTGATTGTCCTCTGATTATCTCTACATTGTTTTCTTGCTCTCCTCTGGGCTTCTCCTGACTGCCTGAACAGTGCTGACCCCTGAATGATCCACAGATAAAGCGAGGAGATGATTTACACTTGATTTATTGGCAGAAATTTCTTGTCTTATAAGTATGTATCTACAGTAGATAAATTGTTCCCTGTTCCCAGAGGGCTCACAAACTTAAAAAAAAAAAAGATGCAAATGAGACACCAGCAATAACAACTGGAATAGACATCATGCTGGGGTAAAGATGGACAGTCGCTCTCCCACTGCTAAATATAAGAGGACACCACTTTAATACATGCCTTTTTGCCCAGTTGGCATACTGTTCTGATTACTGCCTATTCAAGCAGGGTTAGAGTCACAGTCAGCCATGCCAAGCACTGGGTAAGTGCCTATCAGTGGGCCCAGATGACCAAGCAGATCTCTAAAAGCTCACAGTATCAGTGGCAGTACTCAATGCCCCACCAGAGAATGGGGGAGCACCATTGGAAGGTTAGTGCAGGACTTTGCCCCAGGGCCCCAGTACTCTATTCGAGCTAATCAGAGAGCTTGAGAAGAGAGTAGAGGGAAACACAGGTGACAAAATCAGAACGGAGTAATACAATCCCTTTGCTATGCAGTATGAAAAAGAATGCTTTTTCCAACCACAGTCGGATCGACTACCAGTTCTTTCACTGGATGACAGCCCTACTGTAAAGTAACCCAGTCACATGCCTGCCTCTATCATCCCTTTCTAAGTACTCCAAGTACCATGCCTGTGATGCTACTATTATAGGCTGTGGCCCAAGGAGGCTGAATAATTTCAGTCCAAAAGTGTTCCATAAACAAATATCATTTTTAAAAACTCTGTAGGGCACGAGCCAAGCCCAACAAAGTCTATAAATATTTCTTATGAAGCACTCAGTTTTCCTCACTTGGAACGCCAACGTTTCAAAATTTTCACTCATGAATCAATAGCCCCTTTCTTCTCTCTCCACTCTGAATAAATACTCCTTTGGTTCTCTTTGCTTAGACTGCTTTCTTCAGTGTCCAAGAAAATGGAGGGGTGGGGAGAACAGAAAGTGAAAGAAAAAGAAAAGAACAAATTTATTGTACAACATTGTAAAAAATATTTTTAAAAACCAGACACAAGCCAGCATCCCTAATGTAAAATAACTGCCAAACAGACCTGAGAAGACAACCACGGACAGAGTGCGAGACAAGCGCAACATCTGGTTCAGTGGTTTTCCCAATCCCTGCCTCCAACCTGAACAGGCAAAACTTGTTTTCTAATGAGTCTGACCATTGGTCCATTTAGCTGAGTATCACCCGCACTAACAGGCAGCAGGCTCTCCAGGGCTTTAAGTCAGCAGTGACAGAGATAAGGTGACAGGAGAGGTAGGGGAGGGGGTGATGGGGCATGGGATGGGCAGAATGATGCAGGAAGATGGCGGGTTCAGCAGCAGCAAGTTCCCTTTCCCACACCTGATCTCACAGTACAGATTCACACAGACCTGCACTAGCTTTTAGCTAGCACAGATCCCTCCCCCCCCCCCCGCCATGCTGTGGAAGCTTAACGTCAGATAAGGAAACAATTGTTCCCTTACCCAGGAGAGACCTCCGCAACTGCCCCCCCAGTGGTACACATTTTTTGTGTTACTGCATCTACACGGGGGGGGGGGGAGAATAAGATTGAGCTCTTAGTAACACTAGAGCACCACAAGAAACCAGATGTCATAATCCATTCTGATCTTACTAGAAGGATTTTTTTTAGAACAACCCGAGACTATGAACCTAATTTTCCCAATTTCAGTTGTGAGCAATACTTCTGAAGGCTGCAGCATTTATTCATATTCCAAAATATATTTTTCAAGAGCAAGATATCAACCATAAAAGAGAGAGAATTCCTCACACAAATGGCCACCCAATGTTCAGATTAAATAAAACAGGCCAACATCATTCACATTTCAAAATATTCTTTACAGAGTGTTCTGAGAAAAGAGGTGGCTCGGTTGAGATGAAGGGCTTAGAAGTTCCAACTTTAGCAGTGCGAGTCACTGGGATATAGTGGTTAGAGGATTACCCTATAACTGGGGAGACCCAAGTTCAAGTCTCCACTCACCCATGAAGCTCACTGAGTGATTTGGATCAGTCCCTGTGCCTCAGCCTAGCCTATCTCATAGAGTTGCCAATACTGTTTGCTGGCTCTCTCTCATTCTCTCTCACACGTGCACACACATCTCTGCATGTGCAAATATGCAGTCTTCGGTTCAGGTTTACCCAGCCTAGAACTGCAACCCAATTGGGAAACTTTACAACTAGAGATGCCATGATGCAGTTAATGGCTCTTGGGAGGGGGGGGGGATGTTAACTGCATATTATAGCAAACAGCCTCAAAATGCCTCTAATTAGGTTAATAAGCACAAGACAGTTTTCCAAACTAAGGAAAGGTTTATACTATTAGTTGCATAGAAGTTTAGGATGAATGATAATGGAAAATGTTTTATTTTGGACAAGTACAGGTTAAGCCAGTGGTTCCTTAGAGGGAAGGGTCTCAGGCAAGAACCCAGTCATGTTATTACTGGCACTTACTCAATTAGGACTCTGATCATTACACAGTTCAGTAGACAACTCAGGCAGTCAGATGGCAGATTGGCAGGAAGCGCCAACCTCCGTTCTCCCACCCACCCCCACTGCTGCTGCTGCTCCTCCCACTCTCTAAATTGGAAAAGGAAGAGAGGAATGAAGAGGACAAGTGGAGGGCTAAAGCATTTGTGACATTCAAGCCAACCAATCTCTTCTCCACGCTTCTTCTACTCCACCTTCCTCCTCTTCCTTCCCAAACCAGGGAGTGGGAGAAACACAGACTGGCACATCATTTGGTACACCACCTTAACCACCTTCTGGGCCTCACAGCCCTGCATATCTTACTTAAACCTTGCTCCAAAAGCTAGAGCAAAATCAATTCACATGATCGTTATAGAGAAGCAGAATTTAATAACTTTTTGACTAGAAATGGGGCTCACCGTGCCACCGCTTGACCTACTTTAGGACATTTTCGGAAGGGGAAGCTGTAGCAAGCCACACAATGGCTACTGGGTATAGCAGTGGTTCTCACACATTTAGCACTGGGACCCACTTTTTAGAATGAGAATCTGTCAGGACCCACAGGAAGTGATGTTGTGACCAGAAGTGACATCATTAGGCAGGAAAATTTTTAACAATCCTAGTCTACAATCCTACCCACACTTACCCAGGCGTAAGTCTCGTTGACTTTCATTGTTAAAAGAACATACATAGTAGCTTGTTTACAGTACAGGTCTGTCAAATTTCCCCAAATGCAATCACACACCTGGGAGCATCAAGGCCAATCTATTAAAAATTAAATATTGAAATGAATGGGGACCCACCTGGAATTGGCTCGCAACCCATCTAGTGGGTCCCGACCCACAGTTCGAGAACCACTGGGGTAGAGCAACCAGGCAACCACTTCTCAGCAGATTCACTCATAGTACACCCAAAAACTCACGCTCTGCCATGCTAAATGGCATTGTACAAGAGCTAGATATGATGAAACAATGGCAGACAATAATCATAACTGCAGTTAAGCAATGAGTAGAAGATCCCTTCTCAGAGTGAATTCACTTCCTACTGCCTGAATAGCATTTATGGGATATGTCTGAAATGACACTCTCCACTTACCCAGGTTCTTAGCTAGTTCTGAGGGAAAGCAGAATCCAGCTTCCTACTCCCACAGTTAAGAGTCTGCACTGGCTCTAAGTAAACAAAAACATATGTGACTAGTAAAATAAGAAAAATAAGTTCTTACCAGATTCTGAACTTTTCTCACTTTCTGATCCGCCAAATAAAAACTCATATTTGGCCTTGGCGACGCTCTGGGAATGAGCCGACGCACCGTTAACCCAAACAAATGCTTCTCCCTAAAAACAAAAAGAGAAGAAAAACACCCAATTAGATAACTATGACACATTCCACTGATAATTTGTGTCTCAAAGCAACAGCAATGGGATTTTCTGGAGCACACTGGCCTTGTACACAAGATACTTACTCCCCACAGGCACTGGCCTGGTTTAGACATCACACAGAATCATGGCTTAGTCACAGGAATCCCCATTTCAGGTTCTGGTTTGCTGCCAAACTCTGTTTAGGTCAGGATTTGCCACATTTGGACATCACAGCAAATCCTGGCTTGTTCTAAACCACAAGCAGAATCCATGCATTCCCTCAAGGAAGGAAGTACACTCATTCAAGGCTAGGGGATGTCACATAGAATTAGTATTTAATCCTGGTTCCATGTGACATCTGAATGGCCCACAAAGGGGTTTGCAGTCTCGATGGTAAAGAATGCTTTCTCCCCCTTTTGTGTATGCTCTTCTACAAGCTGCAGTGTCACTGTTTGCTATATGCCCAATGCAGCAATCCTATGCACACTTCCTTGGGAGTAAGTGCCACTGAATTCAGCCAAATTTACTTCTGGTTAAACATGCATAGGATCAACCAGTAAGCCTCTGGATCATTTCTATGCTTCAGTGCATATTCCCAGTGTGTACCAGATCAACTGGCCAACACACCATCTCTCTCCACTCAATTCACCTCTGAAACATCATACACTGGTAAGACATAACCACTTGCAATGTGGAAAGGATGCAATCTGAGCTTCTGAGAAAGTCGTCTTCACACCTTCATCGCCAACAGATGATTGCTTGCTGGAATGCTGAGCAGCAAAAATACTTTCTCCAATAGTGCATTCTTCACAGAAGCATTATAAATGACAAGGAACAAGCCTGTGTACCAGCAGAGGAATATCTGGACAGTCAAAAGATACATTTATTCCCCATTGAGGCTGTGAAGCCTAATCAAAACAACAGACCTCATGGACAGGAGCCTGGTAGAACCAATTGCAACCAGTGATTGAAAGATTCTTTGAACCAGAAGTAATCCATAGGTTTTCTGAGACAAACTGACCCTCGTCCCTTGTTCTAAGAGTTTTGCTACCTTCAGATGCGCTTGCAATGCTCACAAGCAAGCCAGCTTCATAGCAATGACTTGCCTTGGGATCATGTGGTTTTGATCAAGGGTTTATTAACAAGAGTCATGGAAAAGGATGTGGCAGATTGGTTTCAGGATATTCATTTATATATTTTTAAAAATATATTTTAATCATATGCATTGTGTTTAGAATTGCTTCAATCTGTCACAGCAACATAACCACATAAGAGCAGTCATAAGATCAAAGGGCCTGGACGGTCAGTGTCCTGTTTCCCACATGATCCAACCAGATGTACCTGGGAAGCAAACAAGCAGGGCTTGAAGGCAACTGAGCCCTCTGACCATTGCACCACCCCAGCAGCTGGTATTCAGAGGTACACTGCCTCCGACCATGGAGCGAATATAGCATGCATATATCTTCTATGACAATGGGTCTGTGGGTCCGTGGCCCATCAGTGAATCATGGCCCAATTTTTGGTGGTTCACAAAACTGATAGGGTAGATTAGGCTATGTGCATCAAGGGTTAAATGACCTGCTACCGGTCGGGGGGGGGGAGCACTGCTGCCCAATCACCATTTTTGCCATAGAGACTTGGAACAGCTGTGAAAGTGCAATTTTTTATTAGGTGGTCCTGATGCTAAAAGGTTTGAGAACCACTGCTCTATGAATTCATCTAACTCCCTCTTAAAGCCATTTAGGTTCATGGTCATCACCACCTCTTAAGGCCATGAATTCTATAAATTAACTATGTGGTGCATGAGAAAGCATTTTCCTTTGCCTACCCTGCATTGTCTGCCAATCACTTTCCATGGATAAGCCCAAGTTCTAGTGTTGCAAAGGAGGAAGAAAAGCTTGTCTCTATCCACTCCCCATCCACTCCTCTATACACTCTGCGCATGACTATGTCTATTGTGTTACTCTCTTTTATGCCTTTTTATTGAGATGAAAGAACCCCATATGTAGTTTATTTTCTGGTAGGCTTGGTGCTTCACCACCACCACCCCTGAGCATGTAAGATGCATTTTCCAGTTTTACAATATGGCTGCAGACATGGACTAATGGGGGGGGGAGGGTGTCTGTTAATGCCAAAAGTCTATTAAATCCAAATGCACTTATGAGAACACACATGTGCATGTGGAAAACATATCCAACTAGCTTTTGAGGAAGCAAACAACATCCATTATTTATGTTGTTTGATCTGTTAAATCAAGGTCCATTAAATCAAATGTTCACTGTATCTTTAAATTGAGGCTACACCATAGATTTGTACTGAAGACATTAAGAGTCCAATCCTATCAGGCTTACCACTGGCGCTGGGTGTCACAAAAGTGTCGTAAGGCACACTGGCAGTGATCCTGCTGCACAGGGGGAAAGGCCAGTGCCAGTCAGCACTGGGCCTCAGAGCCAGAAAGACATGAACCAGGAGCTGCAGGCTGTAAGTATCCCCACTGGAACAGCAGGGGTGACTTCTTGGGGGGGAAGGCAGGGAGCGAAACTGGGCAGAGAAAGGGCAGGCCATAGGGCGGGTCAGACTCAGGAGAGGAGGCAGGGACAGCAAGGATGGCAGCAGAGGCTGCTGCCAAATCCTATGCACTCTCCTTAGCCAAGCCGCCCAACATAGGCCTCCTCGGTTCTGCACCTCACTAAATAGCAGCTGCAGCTCCAAGGAGAACCATTGGCGCCATCAGAGCTCTACCCAGAATAAGGGAACAAATATTCCCTTTGCCAAGGAGACTCTGACAGCTGCTCTGGTCCCGTAGGATACAGCAGTGGCCATTTCAGCACCGGCTGGACCTCATGGTGCCAGAGCACCATAGGTCTGGGTTGTAAGTTTGAACAATATTCTGAATCACCCTTCTAAATGCAGAGGGAGGGAGCACTAGCATACACATATTCTACCCCCAGCCAGGGCAATGTGACTTAAGACTGTGCAGAGTATTCGTCCACACCATCCCTTAGCATGTCAAGGTAATATGATCAAACTATTAAAAATTAGAGCAAGCATTTATGTGGTGCATTTCAAAAGTTGCCACGTCACGTGAATTATCAAAAAAGGAAGCTACCTTAGGCTGTATCAGACTATTTGTCAATTTAGCCCAATGGTTTTCATCCTTTTTCATCTCACTGCACACTGACGAGGTGCTAAAATTTTCAAGGCATATCATCACACTGCGCTACCAATGTGGACAATTGACAAGGCACACTGCACTGCCAGCAGGGGGCTCAAATCCCCCAACCCTACTAATAAATGGCCCTCCCACAAAACTCCTAAGCATACCTGTGGATTATTCCCAGCACACAGCTGTGGCACAGTGGTTGAAAATAGCTGATCTAGCCCATTATTGGTAACAGTTCTCCAAGGGTCTTTCTCAGCCCTGTTAACCTCAGATTCTTTTAACTGAAGACACCAGGGATTGAACGTGGGACCTTAAGCATGCATTCTACCATCTCCTTGTAATCCTTACAACAATCTTGTATAGGGGGCCATTACTAATATAAACACTCGCGTTACAAATTGGGGGGAAGAGACTGAGAGAACAGTAGCTTGTCTAAAGCCATCCAATAAATCTCTGACTGGTGAGAAAAATGAGCAACGAACTCCCAGCTTACTACTACAGTGTAACACAGTGGTTCTCAAACTCTCTGGGAGAGTTTGAGAGCCACTAAGTACTTGGGTGGGCAGGGGGAGGCAGAGGGGGCGGGGGGAAGGCAGAGGCACGATCCCCAGGATCGCGCCGCCCAAGGGGGCTGCAGGGGCTTGGGTGCACTTACCCAAGCCTCCTGCAGCCTCCCCAGGCTGCAGGGAGCCCAGCGTGACCTGCAGCAGGGCTCCCCGCAGCAGTGAAAGTAAATGCGGAGCGATCGCACCCCGCCTCCGCTAAAGCAGAAGTGGAGCACTTTTAAATTGCTCTGCATTTACTTTCACTGCTGCGGGGAGCCCTGCTGCAGGTTGTGCACCCAAGCCCCTGCAGCCCCCCTGGGCGGCGCGATCCTGGCGATCGCGCCGCTGCCTCTTCCCTGCCTCCAGGCTGCCCCCACCCCTTAAGGGGCAGAGATCAGGGCTCACAGGCTGGGGCGTAATGACGCCCCAGTTTGAAAAGCCCTGGTATAACATGAGCCACTGTACTACAGTAGGTTGCAAGACTTGGGGACACTTCTTAGTTCTTGCAGCCAGACACTTCAGAGTTGAAACATGAGCAACTGACACTTCTCTGGAAGACCTCATCACAACAGACACACACATTAAAAGACTTTCCCACACAATTTAACAATCTATGCTTCAACTATCTGAGCATTTTATTCCTAGTACAACGGTTCTACACATCAAAAACTATGTGATATCCAGTCTGATGTCAGGGCTCAGACCTGTTGTGAATCCTGAACCTGAAAGCAGACAGATTATTCCCACCTAAATCTGGTCAACAAAGGAACTGAAGAGAGATCAGTAGTCCTATCAGCAGGGAAACCACTTTAGGCTAAAGTGGGTGAGAGAACAAGACTGGCTCACTGCTGCAACCCTATACCCACTTTCCTGAGAGTAGGTCACACTTAATAGAGAGAGACTTCTGAGTAGACAAGCACAGAACTGCACTGTAAGAGATTTTGCTCCTTGTGTGGGCTACACCTTTACCTCAGCCTCTAGGAGGTATATCTAACATCCACATTTGCATCACAGCATATATAGGCGTGTACCGCTTAACAACTGTTCAGTTCATGATGGACTGCATATATCACAGTGGTCAAAGCACAATAAAGATGTTCTTAATGCGGCAATCGCGTCTCCCATAGCCTGCAGCAAATGTCTGTTTACACAACAGAGAGGGTCTTAATGCACAGAAGAGGCAATCTACCTCCATGAGCTTGTGCAGCTAGTTCGTTACTGGCAGGGGGTGTCTGTTTACTCCACAAAGGCAATAGACTGGACTGAATGTTCCCTTAATGACCTAATCACATAACAACAGGGATCGGATAACGTATCCCCTTTGTTAAGTGGCACACACCTGTATTATTTATATAGCACCAATCAGGGTATACGACACTTTATAAAGACACTGTGAGAGAAAGATTGTTTATATATTTAAATTATTTTTATTCCCCCCTTTTTCAAAGATACAGTGGCTGTATAGTGAATAAAGAGAAAGTCCAAAAACAACATCCAGAACAGAATTAAGCTACCCAAAAAGAGAAACTAAGCACAAAGTCTAAGACAGGGCCCTTTTCCTAGTGAGATTTTATCTAAATTTCAAACGTAGCAGGAGGCAACGGAAGGGAGAAATGGGAGAGGCTTTATTCTGGATGTGGTGGCATCTCCAACTGAGCCTATTCAATAACTGGAGATGTTTATGGTGTGCCCTGATTGCTATACTATGTTAGGTAGATATGCATTTCTCCCCAATGCTCGAGGGAGTACATGTGTGATTCATGGCATGACTCAACATGATTTTGTGACTCAGTGAAGCTTCATGTATATATAATTTAGACTTTTCTAATGTTTAATATTTAAGGTTTGCTTCTACAGATAAAAGTTGTCAGCTGCAGAGAGCATGCATGAAGGGTGTCCTATTTAGTCACTTTTATGCCCCTATGGAATCTCAAAATAGGGTTGCAGCGTGACCCTAAGCACGTTTAGTCAGAAGTAAGCTCACAATCTGTGATGGAATTTACTCTCAGGTAAGCATGTATGGGATGGCATTCCCAACTGGAAGATCAAACTAAAGCTTTAACTGAAGCTAGTGAACAGTGTTAATAGTTGTGGGCCATGAGCTAAAGGCACATTTGCCATAACTATTCAGAATCACAAAAGAAAAAGTTGTAAAGATCTTGTCATTCTAACAATGAGCACAATTCAGCAAAAATTAAGCACCTTTTTGCTCCATTGATTTCAATGAGATTCTTGGTTAATTGTGTTCCATGAAAATAAAGGGCATTTAAAAATTACTTTTGTAATTTTTGTCCAGTAAATGCCAACCTTTTATACTTAAACTGCAAATTATCTTACATTTTCTTCAATATCTTAATAAGGTTTCACATTAAACCAATACTTCTTTATTTCAATTTAATCTACTATCTACTGTAATTGGTTAAAAATACTGATAACTACACATCATTAAATCTAATTAGCTGACAGTCCTGCATCCTGATCTTATGAATACCTGGAAGTAAGTGCCAATGAATTCAACAAAGCTTACTCCAAAGTAAGCATGGATAAGACTATAGCTCTAGTTGCAAACAATTGATGCAACTAATGGCCCAGGCATACCATTGAATCTTGCGGGGGGGGGGGGTGGCCTCAGGAGGAAAGGGAACATTTGTTCTAGAGATCAGTGGTGGCTGTGGAGAACTGGGCATGCCTGCTTTGTATAGCTCTGACTCTTCATCTGTAAAGCTCTTCCCATCTCTTGGTTACACATCATCAACACAGTTTAGATATTTACATAGGACATAAATGTGCACATGCACACATAGGATATTACCTTTATAATTATGCTATATATAAAAATATTTTAAAACCTCACTTTTTAGGGATGGTTGCTGAAAGTTGTCACCCAAATTCACAAAATTTAAGTGAATTCCATACACCCTCCCCCAGCTTCTTCACACTTCCCCCTCATCCTGTAGAGAATTCAGATTGTGTGCAATTTCAATGACTATTCAATAGGAAGTGGTTTCCCACCACAACACTAGAAGAACCAGTACAACACGAATGACTTGAGCTATTCTCATCAACTATTCTGAAAATGTGAAAGATCTGCATGAGCCTATAAAGGTTAATTACTCTCTCGGAATATCTTGGTTTAATTCAAGGCACTGAAAGAAAAGGTCAAAGCTAACCAGAAATCCTCACACCCTGGTAATGAAGTTCCCTTCTGTGCTACCTCCCCACTATACTTTTATATCAAAGACATTACATTGGCAATGTGAAAGTGGAAATGAAAAAGGTGCAAAAGAGAGCGACTAAGATGATTACTGGGCTGGGACACCTTCTTTATGAGGAAAGGCTACAGCGTTTGGGCCTCTTCAGCCTAGGAAAGAGACGCCTGAGGGGGGACATGATTGAGACATGCAAAATTATGCATGGGAAGGATAAAGTGGATAGAGAGGTGCTCTTTAATAATAATAATAACTAGGTATTTATATACCACCTTTCTGGTCATGGGATTACTCCCCTGACTTTATTCAAGGTGGTTTACATAGGGAGGCATTTCTAAATCCCTCAAGAGGATTTTTACAATCATAGAGGTTCTCTCTTTCAAGAACCAACAACATTTCAGAATGGATCTTCCTGGTATGGTCTCACTTCTGAACTCCAGTTTTCCCATGCAGGCTGACAAGCAGCTCCATCTCTCACATGGAGGGTAGCCAAGATGCTTCTTGCTCACACCAAGAGCAGGTGGAATCACTCAGCTCTGCTTGTCAGCTGCTTCAAGGTCTCGCCATTCTCAGCTATTCAGGGAGCTGCCGGTGTCCTCAAACTGGCGACCTTCTGATGTTATCTTCAGGCTAACGGAGGCTCTACCCTCTAGACCAGACCCCCTGCCCTCTTTACACTCTCACATAACACCAGAACCAGGGGACATCCACTAAAATTGAGTGTTGGGAGGGTTAGGACAGACAAAAGAAAATATTTCTTTACTCAGCATGTTGTTAGTCTGTGGAACTCCTTGCCGCAGGATGTGGTGACGGCATCTGGCCTGGATGCCTTTAAAAGAGGATTGAACAAGTTTCTGGAGGAAAAATCCATTATGGGTTAAAAGCCATGAAGTGTATGTGCAACCTCCTGATTTTAGAAATGGGCTATGTCAGAATGCCAATGCAAGGCAGGGCACCAGGATGCAGGTCTCTTGTTATGTGGTGTGCTCCCTGGGGCATCTGGTGGGCCGCTGTGAGATATAGGAAGCTGGACTAGATGGGCCTATGGCCTGATCCAGTGGGGCTGTTCTTATGTTCTTAAAGTGGTTACAATGCTGCTCCTTCCCATAACAGAACTGCCCCAGCATATTTCTGGAGGGCCAATATAGCATATAGAGGAGCAGTGCCTGGACTCTTTCTGTGTGGTCAAGGGCTTCTCAGGCAGGCAGCATGGGCAGCCCAATCCTAACTAGTGCTGGCACAGTGGGGCCACACACCCTTTGCTATATCCAACATTCATTAGGCGCAGGCTGGAGGTCTCCTCAGGGTAGGGGATATTTTTCTCCTTAACCCAACTAATGACCCTGACTGCCCAATGGGGCTATTTGGATACATGCCAGATATTTAGCCCACTCTAGGCCAACACAGTGGCTGCTGCACCTTTGCAAGACTTACTTACGATTGTGCCATGAGTCTAAGGCTGCATACACTATACTGGCTATATGTCAATTTAAATACAGCCTCCCTGTCTGACAGCAGGGAACCATTCAGCGCATTAGCAGTGGGTGAAGGGAAGAGAGGAAATGCCTCAAATTGCTGCTAAGATAAATAGAAGTTTTATGATGGCACTGAATAAGCCGAAAGTGTTTCAATCTATTTGCTTACCCCTGAAAGAGGTAATCTTATTCCACAGTCTTGCAACAGTGATTCACTTATTGCATCAAAAAGGTTTTCTGGTACTGCCTCCCCTTTCCTTCCACTAGTGTATTCACATTCACATTTAACTTAGTGCAAGCAATGAGCTGGAAATTATCGACATCTGGTTTCCCCATTAAAAGTTAATGGAACTCTGAAGTCATTCAAAAAGTAAGTGAGATCTGCTCTGGCAGCCCTGCTTTGTGACTTCCTGTGCTGTCAAAGAGTTTTATGAAGATCCTTCTGGTTCAAAGTGGAGAGCAGTTATATGGAATACAGCATAGTCTCAGCAGTGCAATCTGGCTGCTATTTTTGGTGCTGTCGCTGACCTGGTGTAAGTCTCTGGGGATAGAGTGCTTCTCCTCTTGTTTTTCACTTGGGATTCAAAATGTATACAGACCTACATCCTGTGCTGCAGTTTTCTTGAAGCAATTGTACAACATTACTATCATGGGCATATTAAAATTTTCAATGAAATGGCAGCAACTTCCTAGATCATTCATTCCATAAGAGCTGTGTCTAATTATTACTATTCTACAACCAATTTAAGGAATCATATTTAAAGGGATCAATAGATCCCTCAGCAGATTATGATGCCTTATGATCACATCTAAGCAGTACACACTTTAATCAACAAAACACAGTCCAGAAGTATAGTCAGAAACCCCATGCAACAAAAATCAGAGGCTATTGCAAAAATAGCCACAAGGGGAAGGGGTTCCTCAAGAAAACAATAAGGGAGGGAGAAGAGTTAAATTCACCTACCCTGTGCACTATGGTCCCAATATATCCCTACACTATCCATAATTTTGTGAGTATCAACCATATTATCCCTTAGCTGCTTTATTCTAGACTAAAAAAAATCCAAGTATTGTTGTCTTTCCTCATAACAAAGGTGCTCCAGACCTCTGATAATTTTGACTATCCTCTTTTGCACCTTTTCCAGTTCTACAATACCCTTCTTGAGGTGTGGCAACCAGAACCATACATAGTAATGCAAATGTGACTGCACAAGAGATTTATATATCGGCATTATAATATAATATTAGCAATCTTATTCCCAATCCTTTTCCTAACGACTTAGCATGGAATTCACCTCCCTAGTTGCTGCCACAGACCAAGTCAACATTTACACTGAGCTCTCCGCCGTGACATCAAGATCTCTCTTTTTGGTTGACATTAACAGTTTAGGATCTCATCAGTACATATGTGAAGTTGTGATATTATTTTGCCTTGATGTGCGTTAACTGTAAAGTAACTGAACTGCATTTTCCATTTGGTTGTCCATTCACCCAGTGGGGAAAGGTCCTTCTGTAGCACTTCACCATCTGCTTTGGTTTTTACTACCCTGGATTGGTTGGTGTCATCTAGAAACTTGGCGAGCTCACTGTTCACCTCCAACTTCAAACGCCTTATAAACAGGGATGTGCTCAAAGCAAGAACCCGAGTAGCGAGTCAAGCCCCAAGTCAGTAACCCCGCGAGTCATAGCGTACAGCTGTCGCAATTCAACTCATGAGAAATTTCAAGTGTTGCAACTTGAGACACAAGTCATTTCGAGAAACAAGTCAAGCTGTGAGTCAAGTCAGTTTTGCTTCCCTGAGCAAAACTTCACAGCTCCCCCCAAAAATACCCTTAAGCCTTTCCCAACCCCCCAGTCTTAGCTCCTGGAACGAAAAACCTGTCAGTCTGAAGGCTGGCTTCCAGAACACCCACAAGGTCTTCAGAGTGATGTGGATGTAGTAGGGGAAAAAGTCACACACACACACACACACACACACACACACAGAGAGAGAGAGAGAGAGAGAGAGAGAGAGAGAGAGAGACATGACTTGAGTAATTTTGAGTTCTGACTCTTTTCGAGTCACCAGCCCCGAGTTGCAAGTCAAGGTCAGCAACATCCATAACTCAAGTGTCCAAAAAGCAGGTTTTTGCGATACTTGAGTCAAGTGACCATCCCTGCTTACGAAACAGTTGAAAATTATCAGTTCCAAGACAGAACCTTGGGGAAAACCACTTCTTAGTTGTTCCTCCATGGTGCAACTTCTGGTGAAAGGTCTCTTTGCTTCCTGTTCTTTAACCAGTTACCAATCCATTAAACCAGCTGCAAGGAACACTGATGCACCATCTGGTTCACCATGGCAAGTACATAAAACAGCTCCAGGGTGCCACCCAAGAAGAGTATTAATGAATGAACTTAGTCTATAGCCACTGGCAGGATATACAGTCAAGATGATGCGCCCTAGAAGGGTTCAGTGAGTGGGGCAAAAGACTCTAGAAAAAGACTTTACAGTCAGAACAGAGGATCTCCAAAATGAAGATCAAACCTTGGAAACTTCTGTCTCCAGCACAACACTGAGGTTGCGCCCACTAGATTGCTGCTGAAAAAGGAGGCATGAAAGCTGTTACTGCAAAGTGCTTTTCAGAATTCTGAACCTTTCAATAGCTACACCTAGAATGGTCTAGGTTCAACGCTGTAAAATATTAAACTGAGTCTGGTTTTTGAAACTAAAAATAAAATCCAGGCAGTCAGTCAGAACAGAAGGGTTCTCACACATGGCATTCAATATATAATATAATGGGACTGAACAGGGACAGATGGATTCTCTCAAGCAACTAGAACAGAGAAGAAAAAACAAGACCATATGGGACAAAGACCTGCAAGCAACTATGAACGTATGGCCATTTCACACTTGGTTGTCTCTGGGTGCACAGATGCTACAATTGCACAAACTGCATTAAATGCTATTTTTATCATTATTATTATTACTATCATTATTATTCTGGAAAAGTGCCTTACAAAAGATATTTATACAATTTAATTTAGAGAACAAATACTGTAACTAAAAATTGGAGGAACAGAAAATCAAAACTACAAGCAAAGCAAATTATATGGAAAATGTGCCAACGTGCAACTTTCCTTTGGCTGTTGAAGCAGTTTCATTGTAAGTTGTGGAAAGTGTGCACGGTTTTTTTACTCACATAGACATAGAAAGTGAGAAAACAGGGGAGAGAGAGCTCACAGCTGTACAACAGCTTTGCTTGTTCTACAGGCAGCACAACTGAGCAATTAAAGCCAGCAACAAAAATATTCATTCAATGCCATTCACATGAAGTGCGCTATATGAATGCTGTACAAGGTTAATAAGATACAGTGACTATTTGATGAGCTTCTTCACCAGGCGGAAAACTGAAGCTGGGTCTCTCCAGGCCAAGACCAACAAATCCCCTTCTGTGCCACACTGGAGTAAACCCCTATGAAACCAAGGGTATAACAGCTTAGGATGGTGCTGCCAACCAGGGCCCATGAGAGGGAGTAAAGGGGTAATTTGTACCTGGGCGGAGGGTCAAAACTGGGGCCAAAAAATTTCCTGGGGTATTATATTTTCCTATCTCACTCAGACTTGCTGCCCATGCAGGATGCTGGGACACTACCACGGGCACATGGTATCAGCTACTGCCACAAGCCACACCCACTTGGCCCAGGAATGCACACATGACACTCCTTAACACAGTGTCACATCTTGGAGGAAACTGGCCTGCTAGAGTAGCTCTTTGGCTTGTGGGTCTGCTTACCATGAAGGACTGTCTAGGAGCTCAGAGACACAGCTGCAGGAGTACAGCTGCTGCAGAAGTCAGTTTTGGTACACACAGGACATTTTCTATTCCAGTGTACACCTCAATACAATGAGGCTAGTTTTCTGCAATGATTTCCTACATTTAAAAGATTTTAGACAGACTTAGGAGTGTGTTTGGTTTTCCCTATTACTGTATCTCGCTGCTGACACTGCATGGGTAGGGAGACCCAAGCTCCACATCTGGAAGCCCAATAAACCCGGGCTCCAAAGACTATTCTAGCTGTCGCCATTCTCCTCCCACCCTGTTTCATCCCACTGCCACCTTTCCCCACTCTTTCACCCCCCCTTTTTTGGAAGGAACCCCAAAGAAACTTTGTACCCCTTGATAAAATTCCTCTTAGAAGCCCTGCTGTCAACCACATCAATCTATTATGACTGCCCTGAAGAGTTCAGGGTAAAGCTGCAGCTAGCTGCACAATTCCGCCTCTCTCTCTCTCTCTCACACACACACACACACACACAACCCCTCAGATACACACTCTCACAGATACACACTCAACCCCTCACAGAGACACACACCCACCACCTCAGATACACACTCAGTCCCTCACAGACACACACCACCTCACAGATACACACTCACACACAACCCCTCACAGATACACACTCTCACAGATACACACTCAACCCCTCAAAGACACACACACACCACCTCAGATACACACTCAGACACAACACCTCACAGATACACTCTCACAGATACACACACTCAACTCCTCAGAGACACACAACCCCTCACAGACACACACACACCACCTCACAGTTACACACTCAGACACAACACCTCACAGATACACTCTCACACACACTCAACTCCTCACAGACAGACACACACACACACAGAGTTATTCTTTCCACCACCGGGGAGGGCTGGGGTGTGCCTAAAGAGAAGCTGTTTCCGAGGCTGGTGCCCGTCAGCCCGCCCGCCGGAGGGAGCCGCAGGCATCTCGTGTTCCAGGCGAACGAACGGCCCCGGGGAGCGAGCGAGCGAGCGAGAGCCTTACCCCACCGCCGCCTCCTTCCATCTTCCATCTCAGGGCTCCGCTAGCGCTGCCGCGGCTGCAACAATAGCCCGGGGCGGGTGGCGCTCGGCAACGGAGCTGCCCCCGGCTCAGCACCCTCTTCTTCGCCCCCCTTCCAGCCGGGCTCCCTTTGTTCGGGGGCCGGCCGCAGCGTCGCCTCGCCGAGCCGCGGGAGGCAGGAGAAGGAGCCGGCCACGGTGCCACCTGGGCAGGGGGGCCGCTCCGCTGCGCTCGCGGCGGCAGCAGCTGCCCGCCTGCTCACGCGGCGCGCGGCTGGCATCGGCGGGGAGGAGGAGTAGGCATGACAACGAAGCCCGGGCCGCCCAACTTCGCGCGGCGCAGCCCCGGCGCGGCTCAGCAGCCGCCTCTTCTGAGCATGAGCGGACGGCTTCTCCCGCTGGGGAAGTGTCTGCACATGTGCGCTGCGCGCCAGTGAAGCCGCGGGGAAGCGGGCCCGCCAGGCGCTCCCAGCGCAAGACCAGCGCGGGAAGTTCACGCAGCCTGGCGCTCCGTGGGACTCGCTGCTGAGCAGGCACGCAGAGGGGGGTCGTGCCCAAGTCAGCCTCTGTCCTGGTCTCGGACGGACTGCAACCCCACGTGCACTTGCCTGGGAGCAAAGGGCTGCAACCCTATCCACACTTACCTGGGAGTGAGCCCCATTGACATAGGATCGTGCCCAGTCAGCCTGGGAACTGGTCTTGGATGGATTGCAATCCCCCATACAGTTTCCTGGGAGGAAAGGGCTGCAACCCTATCCACACTTACCTGGGAGTGAGCCCCATTAAATACAATAGGACTTACTTCTGAGTAGATATGCATAGGATCGGGTCCAAAGTCAGCCTTGGAACTGGTCTTGGATTGCAATCCCATATGCACTTGCCTGGGAGTAAAGGATTGCAGTCCTATCCACACTTATCTGGGAGTAAGCCACATTGACTATAATGGGGCTTACTTTTGAGTAGATATGCCTAGGATTGGGCTCTTAGCCCGTGAAACATACTTACTTACTACTCAGACTTACTTCTGAGTAGAGATGCATAGGGTGATGGTGTCCAAAGTCAGCCTCGGTCCTGGTCTTGGATGGGATTGCAATCCCATATACACTTTCCTGAGAGTAAAGGTGTGCAATCCTATCCGCACTTGCCTGGGAGTAAGCCCCATTGACATAGGATCGTGTCCAAAGTCAGCCTTGGAAGTGGTCTTGGATTGCAACCCCACGTACACTTTCCTGGGAGTAAAGGGCTGCAATCCTATCCTCACTTACCTGGGACTAAGCCCCATTGACTATAATGGGGCTAGGCTATAATGGGGACTATAATAACGCCTAGGACTGGGCTTTTAGCCCCTTGAAACACAATGGGACTTACTCCTGAGTAGACTTACATAGGATCACGTGCGGTAGCTCTTTTTTTCCCCCTGCCTTCTGACCCGAAACAGAAGAGGTTGTGGTGGAGTTTCACAGCTTTGCTCAATGCATCATCTCCATGGGCAGGAGAAAAGTTCAGCTTATTAATGTCTGCAGCAGTCCTACCGGGGAGGGAAGGAGGGCTGGTGGACTGACAAAGTTCTCAGCCCCATCATGATCATAGGGATGTTTGTTCCGATGTCCTGCTGTGTCCCTGAGATGAAATGCACTCCCTGCTAAGCTTGCATTGGGTTGCGGATCACTTAGAGAAAGAATCATAAGGATGGAAGGGCATTGATTAAATGACATTTGATTCCAATCAGTTGAATTTGTGGCTTTTTTAAACTTTTATTTTGTTGATGCATTGTAAGCCGCCTTAAAATTTGTGAGAAAAGGCAGGGTATATACATGATTGAAATGTATTAAGGGAGGGCACCAGGATGCAGGTTTCTTGTATGCTCCCTGGGACATCTGGTGTGATGCAGGAAGCTGGACTAGATGGGCCGTGGGCCTGATGCAGCAGGGCTTTTCTTATATTCCTATGAAATAAATCAGTTTAGGCAACAGGGCAGAGACAATCAGCCATTTCTACCTCCAAGGAAGGAGGCACCATTGATATCTTCTGCCTGAGGCATCACAATGTGTTTCTTGGGCATTTCTCTCCATTAGGATCACAGCTTCAGTCCTGTGGTGCTATGTAAGAACATAAGAACAGCCCCACTGGATCAGGCCACAGGCCCATCTAGTCCAGCTTCCTGTATCTCACAGCGGCCCACCAAATGCCCCAGGGAGCACACCAGATAACAAGAGACCTCATCCTGGTGCCCTCCCCCGCATCTGGCATTCTGACATAACCCATTTCTAAAATCAGGAGGTTCCGCATGCACATCATGGCTTGTACCCCATAATGGATTTTTCCTCCAGAAACTTGTCCAATCCCTTTTTAAAGGCGTCTAGGCTAGATGCCAGCACCACATCCTGCGGCAAGGAGTTCCACAGACCGACCACACACTGAGTAAAGAAATATTTTCTTCTGTCTGTCCTAACCCGCCCAACACTCAATTTTAGTGGATGTCCCCTGGTTCTGGTGTTATGTGAGAGTGTAAAGAGCATCTCCCTATCCACTCTGTCCATTCCCTGCATAATTTTGTATGTCTCAATCATGTCCCCCCTCAAGCGTCTCTTTTCTAGGCTGTCTTCACCACCTCCCCTCTTAGTCATGCTTAGTGCCTTTTGATCACACACACACACACACACACACACACACACACACAAAGATTTACAACAGGCAACTGGAGGAGCGTATCCTTCTCTGGCAGTGCACTACAGGCAGAGAGAGAGTCATAAATTTGTTGACACAGATGTGACTCACCTTCACAGAGTCAACCTCCAAGCACGACAAAAATTAATTGATGCCACATGACTGCGGGTTGAGCACAGGTTTCTTGCTGCTCCCTGTTCCCTATGTCTGCAACTTTAATAACAACAAAAAAAAATGAACACAACTTTCTTGTGCCTTTGCTCTTTTTTTTATTTTTTATTTTGCAGTGAAGGCTTCCTCCTTGACATCACACTGTCAAGGCAATTAAGCAAATGGATCAGCACATCAGGGATTACCCAGAAGAATCTTGGGAGCTGCAAGTTGTCTCCAGGCCACAAAACTAGGGCACAGGATCATGAGAAGGGGGTTGAAACCCTCATGATTTTAAGCATGGTTTGGAATCTCTTCTGGATTCTAATATTTGAAAAGATTCTTGTTCCTTGGAGGACAGAAGCATTTTTTAAAAATAGAAATAATGAGATATTATCTCAATTTTTTTACAGCTCACATTACTTGGGCTTAAAATGAAATAGAAATAATGGGTAGGGGGTGTAAAATAACTTCTTATGTCTTAAACCAGTGGTTTTCACAATGCCCCAGCCTGAAGGCTTCTGCCCCCTTCAGGGGCAGGGAGGAGAAGGCAGTGACACAGTCCCCAGGATCGCATCGCTCAGGGACTGGGATGCACTCGCTAGTTTGAAAACCACAGGTTTAAGACATAAGTTATTTTAACCCCCTCCCATTATTTCTGCCTTCACCCCACCCCCACCAATATTTACTATGGTTCAAACTCCCCAAGAGTTTGAAAAGCACTGTCTTAAACTATTATAAACTCTAAAAAGTTTAATACCATGAAGTGCATGACATCTTATCAAGTCACAAAATTGCAATGTAAGCAAACAGATCAGTGGTTCCCAACCTTTAGGAGCCCGCGGACCACTGAGGCAAAAATTGGAATCGTTGTGGACCACATGAAACCTCTACACCCCCTGCACACAAAAAATACAATTAAAGTGGCAATAATTATAGAAGGTCCATTATATTTATTATTTATAGAGAAGATTTGTTAGTTGCTGCTTTTGTTGCTGGTTGCGGCTATGAGTGGTCCACTCTCTGTCCTCTCTGGTGGTCCATGGGGTAGTGTCTCCCAAGCCAGCGCTCTCCCATGAACCATCGGAGAGAGCAGAGAATGGACTAGCCACAGCCTCAGTTGACACTTCAATGCTAGCTACGGGCAGTCTGTTCTCCATCCTCCCTGGCGGTCTGTGGGGAAATGCTCACTCGATGAGACACTGGAAACAACTGAAGGCAATCTTCTTTTCTAAGACCTCGTGGACCACTTCTCAGAGTCTCACAAACCACTTGTAGTCCACAGACCACAGGTTGGGAATCCGTGAGATGGATATTGAACTGCAGTTTTTACAGTCCAATCCTCTGCAGTACCTATCTCGCTCTTTACTCATGTGGCATTTCAAGGTTAGTATTCCCTTTAAGCTTTACACTCCATGTGAGAACTGTTTGAGGAGAGGGTCAGCAAAGTGCTCCTTTGTTCTGCAGCATTTAAAGTTTAAATGGAATGTGTCCCTTATAAGAAAGTGGGCAAAGGGGTAGCAAGAGGGAGGTTTTCTGGTGATTCCCTCCTCACTATTGTTCCCTGTGGATTTTCTCCCCTTCTGCCATCTTTATAACTGAAGTATCATTTTTCTGGAGTTGATGGCATGTCTGTCATCTGGATAGTGCTTGAGATGTGGCATACGTTAACTCCTCCTTGTCTTGCCCACATCCTGCCCACATCTCTGTTCTTTCGACTTTCCGGCTGGCAGGAGCTGCCACAGCTTCCGAAATATACCTGCGTGTTCTTACACTAGTGTCCAAGGCACATCTGTCAGAGGCCTGGCTGCTGCACTGGCAGGGTGGTTAAGCCAGCATCCACGAACTTATGCTATGCCACTCAGACTGGTGCAGCGTCAAAAATGCATTGGTCTGTTACTGAACCATCAGCATACACAAAAATGAATGTACTTATTTATTCATGCTTATGTAAACCTCAAGGAAAAAAATAGTCTATAAATATAATAAAGCTTCTAATAAAAATCAAATGTTTATAATCGTCATACGTCATACGTAGTCAATATAGCTCCAGAAATTTAAATTGCTAGATAGGCACATTTCAATACACTTCTTCCACAACAGCAATACGAATTATGGTTCCATCTATAGTATGTCCACATTTCCATATGTTCAAGAGCAGGAGAAGGGTATTATCTTCCCAGAGTTCAGTGCTGCAAAAAAGAAGCAGCAGGGACAGTCCAGCCCAGCCCTATATCCTTCCCACCCTCATGGAGGCAGTGAGGGTACACATGCCCAACATGACTGGCTCCATCCCCCAGTAGTCACAGTATGAGAAAGGAACTGGAGACAGATGCATCATGCTAGGGGGATCTTTAGATGAAAAGTCCTCTAGTAGTAGCATTCCTACTAGTGTCATAGATGCGTACACATAGTCATGTGAATATGCCTCATTCTCATAAAAGCTAGCAACATGGCTACTGGGGTGCAGGGCTAGCAGGTGCAGTCTTGCTCCCCACTTCATTCACCACACATACAGAAGATTTCATGAGATGAGGGTTCCAACAGTGCAGTGGTCAGCATGTTCAACAACAACCAGGTAAACCTAGCTTTGAATCTCCACTCAGCCACAGAGTTCTTTGGGTGATCTTAGTCCAGTCATTTTCTCTCAGCCCAGTGGTGGTCCTGGCGCTTTTCACGCCAGGGCAAAGCCCCCCATCTGCTGTCCCCCTGACCCAGAAGTAATTGCAGTGACATCAGCACATTACCACAATTACTTCCATGCTGCCTCCTCCTTTCCCCCTTTTAAAAAAAAGGAAGAGGAAGGAGGCAGCCCAGGCTTTGATTAAGTCCTTCCCGCTATGGCTAGTGGGGGGGGGGGAAGGCTCCATCAGAGCTTTTTCACGCCTCTAGGAGCAGCGCCCAGGAAGTGAGCACTGCTTCTAGCAGCCTCTTCAAGGAAGTGGGTACCACTTCTAGTGGCACAGCTCCAATGGAGCAGCATCTGCTTCTTGGAAGCAGCCGCTGGAAGCAGTATTTGCCTTTTAAAGAAAGAGGAAGAAGGCTGCCCTCAGATCAGAACCATGCAGAGACTGGTTGTACTACCATAGCCAAATGGTGTGGTTCCAGACTGTACCAAAAAACTAGTGGTAGGGGAAACAGGTTGCAGTGCCACCCCCCAAGCCTGGTGCCCAGGGAATTTGCCCCCATATGCCACTGTGTCAGTCTATTTTGCAGGATTGCTGTGAAGTTAAAATTGTCTAGGGTGGCAAGAGGGTCCAACCCCGTGGCTTCTGTGTTGGTTCACTTAACTGTTTCTGTTTCTCTTCTTTCCTGCGAGCATGCCTTCTTTAAAAGTAGGGGTTGGGGGGGCAGCCTTCTTGGTAAGCTGCATAGCCACACTACTCATATTGAAGCCCCATGCAGCTCACAGCTCCATAGCTGCAGAGCTTGGCGATAACTATGGCATAATCACCAAGTATTCTGGCTGCTGACAACCACATCCACCGTTGAGCTCTGGGCAGTCAACAAAAAAAGTACAGGGAACATTGGTGGGGCCTATAATGTCCATGGCGGGCAGAGACCCCGACCCTTGGTGTGCAACTGAGCACGGGGAGCTTACCCTGTCAAGGCAAGTTGGTCATCAGCGGAAAGGACAGGAGGCAGACACAGCTGTTTTGCACGGACGGTTTACTCGCATCAAACTCTTGACATTCATGGGGCCTGTTACATCACAGGCCCCATTGCCTTACACAGACTTGTGGCATCGGCGCACAATAGGCTTCTTCCCCACTCCTTCCCGACCCCTTGAGGTTTCAGGCAGAGCTCTCTGGCTGGTACCTGTCGGCCAGGGGTATGGGTTCCTGAGGGCTGCAGTGCTGTTGTCTGGGGTCAGCTTAGCTGTCCTCAGGAGGGCCCCCGGTACCTCCGGGCTTGTCCCTCGATCAGCTGGCCTCCAATGGAGGTAGTTGGTACCTGGTTCTTCAACCTCGCCTCTCCTGCTGTCACCCCCGGGGCCTGGGCAGGCCTAGGATTGGGGAATTCCCAGCCCCCGGGCCCCGGGCCCCCCTCTCCAGACCCTTCAGGGCCTGGATCACCTGCATAAGGCCAGGGTTGCTACGCCCTCTGACCTTCCCTTCAACCCTGCTCCCAACTGGAGAGGATTAACCTCTCTCTAGGCTGTCCAGCCTCCTTATGAAGCCAGCCTTGGGCTGGGCCAGCCCCACCCCTTCAGCCCACGTGACTGCTGACTGTTCCCAGGAGGCACTAGGTCCTACTCCCAGGGAGGTGTCTTGCCTGGGACCCCAGTCCTGACAGTGCTTAGGTCTTACTCCTGAGGAGGCCCCTACCCCTGAGGAGACCCCTGCTCCTGAAGAATTCCAGGCCACCTGGGCTGGACCTAGGTGACAGGGCCCTCCTATCTTTCTTCCTATAATTCAAGCACTGTACTAGCCTGAGTTTCTTAGACCAGTGGAGCTAATCAGGACCCACTTTTTAGAATGAGAATCTGTCAGGACCCACCGGAAGTGATGCCATGATCAGAAGCAACATCATCAAGCAGGAAAATTTTTTAAAATCGTAGGCTGCAATCCTACCCACAAGTAAGTCCCATTGACTATCATTGTTAAAAGAATATACATAATAACTTGTTAAAAGTACAGGTCTGTAACATTTCCCCAAATGCAGTCACATACCATAGTAGCATCAAGTCTAATATAGTAAAAATTAAATATTGAAATGAATGGGGACCCACCTGAAATTGGCTCGTGACCCACCTAGTGGGTCCTGACCCACAGTTTGAGAAACACTGCCTTAGATGAAAGGTAAAATAAAAATGTGGGTTATAAGTGACTAACTTCAGTTTTGCAAAGAATATTCTAACAGAAAGTGCCAACTGTTTACAGTTAAGGGCCCAATCCTATCCAACGTTCCAGCTCTGGTGCAGCCGCAATGCAGCCCCAACATAAGGGAACAAATGTTCCCATACCTTGAGGAGGCCTCTGTGACTGCCCCCCAACCTCAGGATGCATTGCACACCCCATTGGCTCTGCTGCAGTGGCACTGAAAAATTGGATAGAATTTGGCCCTATGAAGACAAAATCCCAGAGGGAAACCTGCTTTCATACATAGTTTATTTATGTACGCACTTTTTGATTATCTGAATAAGATTCCCCACTCCAAAGTACTTGTATTGTTGCGCTCACATACTAAGGAGGGGGAGACTTCTTAGGAAGGCCTCTGGTCCATAAAGCACAAAGTGTTTTCCCTGCTGTTCTAAAGCCTTAAGAGCTGACACATTAGGCATAGGTTATTTTTAATGACTATTTTATTGCATTTTCTAATGAGTTTTTTAAAAAGCTTTGAAAGTCATCTCAAGGAAATCTGTGTGGCCTGAGCATACATTACTATGGCCAACATACACCTGAAACCACAACAAGGGGGAAATTGCTATGAGTGAAGTTCCTAGGGAGCCTCTTCCACCTCCTCTCCTCCTCCTGGCTGAAGTTTCTTCCTTGTTAACCCTTCTTAATGCTGCTTTGCAAAGAGAAGCAGTGGCCAGAGTTTGAAAACCTGAGTTGTGCTGATAACATGATCTGGGCCCCAGGCTACAATTCCATACACACCTACCTGGCAGTAAGTACCATTGAACTCAGTGGGGCTTAGTTCTGAATAGACGTGCATAGGCTTGCACTGTGAGTCTTATTAGAGGACCTTCTGAGTAAGCATCCTCCTCAGGTGTAAGTTTTAAATTAAATCCGATTAAATTTTTGCCCAGCCCACAGGTGTACACATTTGGTCCCTGTTGCATACATGCAATGTTGGGCAGAAATGGCTTAACTATGATAGAACTTTGATTTGATGTTCAGCTAAAACCTTTTCAAGGTGCTATCCAACCTTCCAGAGACACAAAGGACTGTACACTTAGAAGTATGTTTCAGCTGGAGTCTGAGATACATCAGGTGAATCATTCTAACGAAGCACCATTAAGAGTGAGCTGACTTCAGTCTTACTTGGTCTACCTTCAATGATTTTGTTCTGCTGGCGGGTTTTGAATTTAAAGCAAGTGCACACAGTCTCTTAACAATTAAGTATTAATCTAAGTGAACATGTGTATGCAGTTTTGGTAAAGAACAACAGAAATGCCTTTCTGAATCAGATCAAGGTCTATCCCAACACTGTTGGAGACCTGGAACAATGCCCTGCTCTGACCTCTCCACCCCATGGCAAACTGGATGCTGCCACTGCCATCAGTACTGAGGATTCTGAAGTTAGTTTGGCTAGGTGGGCCCATCCTGGTTGACCTCTGATGCACTTGGACTGGCACTTTTTGCAAAAATCTGAGGACTAAGGGATGCATTAGAAACTGACCAAAAGATTACATGATCTATCCATGATTTTTTTGAATGAATGTTTTAATTTTTGTTTGTTTATTGGTGCCTTCCCCCCCCTTTTTTTTTTTTGCCAGTGTCAGAAGAGATTTCAAATGTCTTTGGATGGAGTGCTAAGAGATAAACCAACACAGAAAACAGATCATCCCACCATGCCTCCAAGGCAAAATTTTCAAGCCTAGGGTGGAGCCTTTAACTTGGTTTACAAAGCCTCCAGCCATGACCTCGCCTGCAGAGCAATGTGACAAGATCATCTGGAAAACTGGTTTTAATTTCTGGACATCTGGTTTTAATTTGACTAGCAACAGGGTGTTGCAGAATACTGTATCATGTGACACCCCCAAGCAGTGAGTCTGCAGATAAATGAACAGCACTTTAAAAAAAAAGTTAGCTGCACCGCAGAGCAGGAAAAGGGGCAGAGAGAGGACAGTAGAATATTTTGCTTGTCTTCTATATCACTGATGCTGGATTGTGATATTACTAATAATACCAGCTAATTGATCTGTCACCACGGAGGACCAAGTATTCACTGGTTGATTTTTGGTTAGAGCTACCTCTGGCCCAAACTACATCAGCACAGCCTACTGGTTTTGGATTGTCACTGACTGGCAACTTCTGTTTGAAATCTAGGTCCTCTTCATGCATCTCCCTGCTGTCTTAAATGTTCTGGTCTTGTGTCATGATTCAATTATATTGGATGGAGGTCATCAGTGGTGTCAATCCTGCTTTAGAACAATGATTGTTCATGGATATGTATATTCTTCTGAATTATTTACCAACTCTATGGAAGTTATCCAAAGGACAATGAAAATGGACGCTGTGCCCTTACTGTTGCTACAAGACTTTGCCTTAAAACCTGGAAGGACAAGTACCCACCCACTATCTCCCAATGAATGGATCTCTTGGCTCTTCCTATATTTGAATGTTACTTACAAAAGACAATTTCATGTAGATAAATCTTTGGATATTTGGAAGGCTTTTTCAACATTTATGTACGTATATATTTTTGTTAGAGATTCTAGTTTTATATGTAAAGCTACTTGTTACTTTGGGCCCAATCCTATCCAACTTTCCAGGGCCAGTGCAGTGGTGCCAATGGGGCATATGCTGCATCCTTTGGTGGGGTGGCAGTCACAGAGGCCCCCACAAGGTAAAGGAACATTTATTCCCTTACCTGCAGGCTGCATGGCAGCTGTACCGGTGCTGGAAAGTTGGATAGGATTGGGCCCTTTGCCTTTTTTTATCCTTTCTGATTGAATTGTTTTTTTTCTTCCTTTTTACTCTTCCCACTTTTTTCCCCTCTTCCTTTATAGGTTTCTCTCTCACTCACTCTCACACATACACACACTATTGTGTTTTATTATTTTACCTTTTCTATTAATGTTATTCATCATTAAAGAAAAAAAGACACACAGCGTGTGACAAAAAAAATGGTGAGCCTGCAGCAGGGGCAATGGATGGGCAGAGCTGGGGCTATTATTAGGCCAACTAGACAGATTGGCCTAATAGGCCAATCCCTAAAGACAGGGGCATTGTTTTATAGTTTTTTTAGCCCATGTTAAAAAAAAATGCAACTGACAATTTATATTTTTTTTATTTTAAGATAAATACCACAAGGGTGCTATGGAATATGATTAATTATGCAGTCTTATTTTTCAAAAAAAGAGCGTGCAAGTAGTGAGCCTTGCCTAGGGCACAAAGTAGTCTGGCCATGGTTCTGCTGATGGGTCTGGGGTGAGCAGAAGCAAGCCAGACATTCAGGCTGCAATCCTATCCACATTTACTGAAGGGTAGGCCCCATTGACTATAATGGGGTTCACTTCTAAGTAGACTTTCCTAGGATTGGGCTCTCAGTAGCCTGCTTTGCAGCAATAATAATAATAAACTTTATTTCTATTCCGCCCTTCTCCCTAAAGGGACCCAGGGCGGCTTACAACATATTAAAAACAGATTAAAACATAATTTAACAATAGATAAAAACATATTAAAAACACATTAACAGAAACCATAAAAACAGTAGTCAGATAAAAATCAGAATAAAAAGAGCATAGAAGAGCAGTTCTTAGAGGAATCAGGCCTGTAAAAAAACAACTAAAAGATGTATAAAAGATGGTAAAAAGGCCATGAAGTCAGAAGGCTTGTTTAAACAGCAGAGTCTTCAGGCCTCGCCGAAAAGTCTCAAGAAAGGGAGCCATTCTCAAGTCAAGGGGAAGGGAGTTCCATAACATTGGTGCCACTACTGAGAAGGCCCTCTTTCTTGCCTCCGCCCCACATACCTCCTTAGGTGGCGGCACTTGTAAAAAGGCCTTCTCTGATGACCTAAGAGGACAAGCCGGATTGTACGGAAGTAGGCAATCTCTGAGATACCCTGGCCCAGAGCAGTATAGGGCTTTAAAGGTCAAAACCAGCACCTTGAATTGGGCCCGGAAACGAATGGGCAGCCAATGTAGTCCCTGGAGAAGCGGGCTGAGTCAAACCGCCTAGCTCCAGTGACCACAAGGGCCGCCGCATTCTGCACTAATTGCAGTTTCCGAACCGTCTTCAGGGGCAGCCCCACATAGAGCGCGTTACAATAATCTAGCCTTGATGTCACTGTGGCATGGATCACCGTGGCCAGGTCTGCACCATCCAAGTACGGCCGCAGCTGGCGCACCAGCCGAAGCTGGCCACAGCCGCCACCTGGGAATCCAGGAGCAGCTGCCAGTCCAGGTGGCCCCCAAGCTGCGGACCTGCTCCTTCAGGGGGAGTGCAACCCCATTCAGAGCAAGCCAATAATCCAGCACCTGCATCAAGGATTTCCGAACCAGGAGAGCCTCTGTCTTATCCGGATTTAATTTCAGCTTATTAGCCCCCATCCAGATCCTCACTGCTTCCAGACAGCGCTCCAGGCCCTCAACTGCCACCCTGGAGTCTGGAGGAAAGGAGAGATAGAGCTGGGTGTCATCAGCATATTGATGACACCCCACTCCAAACCCCCGAATGACCTCTCCCAGCAGTTTCATGTAGATATTAAATAGCATGGGGGACAGAATTGAACCCTGCGGCACCCCACACCTCAAGAGCCAGGGTGTCGAACAGGCATCCCCCAGCACCACCATCTGGGACCGACCCTCCAAGTAGGAGCGGAACCACCGAAAAACAGTGCCTCCAACTCCCAACTCGGCCAATCGGCCCAGAAGGATACCATAGTCAGTGGTATTGAAAGCCGCCGAGAGGTCCAGCAGGACCAACAGGGACGCACTCCCACTGTCCAGTCCCCGGCGTAGGTCATCCACCAAGGCGACCAAGGCAGTTTCCGTCCCAAAGCCCAGCCTGAAACCAGATTGAAAAGGATCCAGATAATCCGCTTCATCCAAGACCCTCTGGAGTTGGGCCGCCACCACCTGCTCAATTACCTTGCCCAGAAACAGAATGTTGGAGACTGGCCAGTAATTATCCAACAGTGGAATCCAGGGAGGGCTTCTTCAGGAGGGGGCGAACCACTGCCTGCTTCAAAGCGAGCGGCAACATCCCCTCCACCAAGGAAGAGTTGACCACCCTCCCCGTCCACTCAGCCAGTCCACCCCAGGCAGCTCTTATCAGCCAAGCTCAGCAAGGGTCAAATAGGCAGGCAGACGGCCTCACACTCCAAAGGAGTCCGTCCACATCCTCAGGCTGTACAAGCTGAAAAGAATCCCACAACACTGGATAAGCAGTTGCCAAGGGGACATCGTCAGACATTGTCAATGTGGCATTCAGCACTGCTGAACTATATTTTTCCCCCCATCCATTACAGGAGAAACTGTGGCACAACAGGCAGAAATTCAGCAGGAAAAGCTTTCCCCACCTCCTGCCTGCTGGGAAACAACCTCATCTCCCTGGCATGGATTTTAGCCTGGCATGCAGCTGAAATGAGACCCAACCAGGGCAGCCTTCCACAGTGAAGTCTTTTCTTCTTTTGGGTTTGGTTCTTTTTCTGCACCTTCGAAGGCAGCTTGGAGCCCCATCCTAGGCCTATCTACTCATCAGTCAGTCCCATGACAGTCAATGGGGTTTACTCCCAGGAAAGTGTGGCTGGGATTGCAGCCTTTACCCGCAGAAATGAAGGCTGAGGAGAAGCAGTCAGGCTGCCACCCTGTGCACACTCTCCTGGGAGTCGGCCCCATTGGGGCCCATGGGGCTTGCTTCCGCGTAGAGGCGCAGAGGCTTGGTCCAGGCAGGCACAGAGCGAAGAGAAGGCGCGCGCGCCACAGTCCCGGAGCGCAGCTGCAGCCCCTGCTGGCCTCCTCCCTGTGGGGCCGCCTCTTTCTCGCCTCTACGTGACTTCCGTAGGGTAGGGCAGGCCCAGGCTGCGACGTGCAGTGCCGCGCTCACCATGCTGGGGGCTGCCTGCGCCCCCCTCCCTGCTCTCCTCCGGAAGGCTGCAGCGCGAGGAGCGGCGTGCAAGCTCCGCGCCCAGGTAACGCACCTTGGAGAGGGTGGTGGCCACTTGGGAGGTGCCTCCGCCCGCCTGCGCTGGCCCCAGCCGAGCTCTGCCAGCAGGGGCAGAAGGCGGCGGCTCCCTTCTCACTCTGCTGCCGCCGCTGCCCCAAGCACCCCTGGCACCCCAGCGGGGAAGAGACGCCTCCCTGGTGGTGCCACTGCCAAAGAGCCCAAGAGCTTTCCAGAGGTGCCAAGCCACACCTCTAGCCGCTTGCAAAGCTGCCACCTCAGTCCACTTCCCTGGGAGCAAGGCCCACTCAGTAGAATGGGGCTTACTGCTGAGTAGACAGGCAGAGGACTGGGCTGGCAGACTTCAGTCCTATGCATGCCTTCCTGGGAGTCAGCCTCATTGCACTAATGCGACTTGCTTCCAAGGAGACACATACAATTGGGCTGTTTATCCCCTGCACCAAACCCCCTCCCCCACTGTAAACCCTCTGGCCCTCTTCTCTATTCTGCCTTGAGCCTGTGTTTCCTTTGTCTCATGGCACACTGACAAGGTACTAAAATGGTCAAGGCACACCCATCAGTGTTTCGACCATTGACAGGGGACACGGTGCTGTTGGTGGAGAGCTCACATCCCCATTGGCCGTACTAACAAATGACCTTCCCCCAAACTCTTGTGGCACACCTGCAGACCATTCGCAGCACACCAGGGTGCCATGGCTGCTCTAGAGCAGAGGTGGGAAAACTTTCAGCTTCAGGGATCCTGGACCCTGCGACAGTGGTTCTCACACATTTAGCACCAGGACCCACTTTTAAGAATGAGAATCTGTCAGGACCCACCGGAAGTGATGTCATGACCAGAAGTGACATAATCAAGCAGAAAATTTTTAACAACCCTGAGCTGCATTCCTACCCACTCTTACCTAGGAGTAAGTCCCATTTACAAGCATTGTTAAAAGAATGTACATAGTAGCTTGTTAAAAGTACAGGTCCATAACATTTCCCCAAATGCAGTCACATCCCATGGTAGCATCAAGTCTAATATATTAAAAATAAAATATTGAAATGAATGGGGACCCACCTGAAATGGGCTCGCAACCCACAGTTTGAGAAACAGTGGGCTACAAATGTCACATGTTTGAGATGTCTTTTCTTGGAACCACTTCTGGCCAAGGGCTGACCTGGTTGAGCACTCAGGGCCAAGTCCTGTCCAACTTTCCAGCCCTGGTGTAGCCATGCCAGAGGGGTGTGCGCTACATCCTGTGCTGGGAGGATATTTATGGAGGCTTCCAAAAGGTAAGGGAACATTTGTTCCCTTGCCTGAGGCTGCATTGCAGTTGCACCGGTGCTGGAAAGTTGGATAGGACTGGGCCCTCAATCACCAGTGTGGTATACATGCTTTGACCATATTCAGTTTCAAAATAGAGATTCTCCCCAGCTTGATGCTTTCTTGGATTTTGCATTACTATTTTGAAGTATTCTGAAATGACTTTCAGGAATACTCCCACTGAAGTGCAACATGACTATATCATCCTGGCTGGCATTTCTGTCGTTGGGAACTTGTCTCATGAACAAAAGCCCCTTTGACTCTTGTGAGAGACTCCTTCCATTTGTACAAGGACCTCTTGCATGAGCAGAGCACTATTCTTGGAGGGACCTACCTACAGTGGAGCAGTCCTCAAGATGCTACTCATAGTCTCTGCCTCCCCCCATTTTTGCAGCAGCCCTGTGAAGTGGGTTAGACTGAGAGAAGGTGACTTGGCTTAGAGTTACCCAACCTGTGTTGCACTAGTCCAGGGGTGGGCAAACCTTCAACTTTAGGGATCCTAAACCTTTGATTGTATAGAAGAGGGAATTTCAGCAGGTGCAGCTTGTAGTCTCACAGATGACAAGCTGCACCTGCTGAAATTCTCTCCCCTACACAATTGTTAAAGCTCCAGGATCCTTAGAATTGAAAATTTGCCCACCCCTGCACTAGTCTGATGCTAACCACTGTACCTCCAGAACCTGTGTGCAGAATCTCTGTTACTCAGATGATTATTTTTTTCTAAGATTGAAGAAGGCACAACACTGCTTCAGCCAAGGCAAGAGTGTATCAAATGCTATTTGCAGAGTGAAATTTTATTGGTACAGTGATCAAAACCTGGAAAGGGTCAACAGGACTGTAGTGCTGCTCTGCTTTGCTATTCCAGTTGATTTGCCATCTCTTATTAAAGTACAAATTGCTACACAAATTGCTACTGTACTGTGAGCTGAAGCAAACCTCTAGAGCCCTCTAGCAAGAAGCAGCTCCCAGTTGCTGCTCTTAGGAAAGCAAGAAATGGAGCAACAAGGGCTGCTCCCTACTTAATCCTTTCCTAAGATAACACTGATATTTGTCTCAAGAGGTACTATTGGCACTTTCAAAGTCCAAAATCAGTCCAGAAGCAATGTTAATTCCCCCCTCCTTCTTTGTCTTATATCTCTTTGCTGGCACTTTTCCTTACATTCAGAGGTTCCAACTGTGATTGGTACTAAAGGTAGTGTGAACGGAGAAATGGTGAACATCAGGAGAGACAAAGGATGTCCATGTCGCCCTATAGTTTTTCTTTTGCTGGGTCACATTTTATGTAAGACACACTCTGGTGTTTGTGTACCTTTGACTCTTATGAGATTAGAAAGGACCAAAGAGCAGTGTGGTGTACTGAAATGTAGCCAAGAATTGCTCTAATTTAATGACTGCATTTCTGTGTGGACCTACTTAAGAGTAAGCCTCACTGAACTCCACAGGAGTTCAAACAGTTAGAGCTGTTTGTAAGGGTAAATGCAAAATGCTTGAATAGTCTAATTCTGAACAGGAGTTATGCTTTTGGGGGACAAGGCTTTTTTTTTCCCTGGAGAACCCGCATTAAGTGCTTTGGGCTAGTTTTCTGATAAATATTTGTTTCCACCCCCCAGTCTATGGTGAATTGTGTCCTAGAGCAGTGGCTCTCAAACTTTTAGTGTTGGGACCCACTTTTTAGAATGAGAATCTGTCAGGGCCCCCCAGAAGTGATGTCATGGCCAAAAGTGATATCACCAAGCAGGAAAATTAACAATCCAAAACTGGAATCCTACCCACACTTACCCAGGAGTAAGTCCCATTGACTATCATTGTTAAAAGCATATACATAGTAACCTTATATGCCAATAAAGGTTATAACAACAACAACTACATAGTAACCTGTTAAAAGTACAAATCTGTAACATTTCTCCAAATACAGTGACATGCCAGTCTAACATATTGTTTTGCCAAATTCCGTCCAAGTTTCACCTAGAGAACCTGTGTCTACTTTAAGATAATTAGCTCCCCCCAATGGCCTTGTTTGGCACTGCAGGACCCCACCACCAGTGTAGCTTACCTGTTCACCCTACAGTGGTCCTCCTTCCTTCCCCTCTCCTACCAGCAACTTCTTTGGCCACCAGAGCAACACCTTGGTCCTCAGTCAGACTTGGGAATGGCAGCCATACACCAATGTCTCCAACAGTCTCTGTTCCAGCACTCCCAGTTCATCCATTTGTCAGTCAATAGGTCCAGTTGTCCATCAGCTAGTCCATTAGTTTGTCAGTTGAACTCTTATTTGCTTAGTTCTCCACACTTCCCTCCTTCTACTACCCACACCCCCTTTTTCTTCCTGCAGGCGCTACTTGTATCCCTGAGGGCCCTATTACCTTCAAGCAGTTGCAGCTGTGCAGCACACTCACTGTAATCTGGCCTTGATGTTAACCTCATGCTTGCCTGCCAGAACAAGAGGCCACTGTTGACACTATACCCTATCTCCTAATGGATCTTGCACATTTCCATTACATGTATTAAAAATACAATATAGAAATGAATGGGGACCCTCCTGAAATTTGTTCACAATCCACAGTTTGAGAAACACTGTTCTAGAGACTTATTTATTTCATTTAAGTAAGCTGCTGGGGGAGGGGGAGAATGGGAGCCTATTTTGTTCTTTATTTCTGTGGTGTGTGTTGGGCCTTGGAGAAATCCTGGAAATTGCCTGTGATCTGCTGGTTCTGAGACATTTACTCCTGCACAATTAAGGGCCCAATCCTATCCAACTTTCCAGCCCCGGTGCAGCTGCAGTGCAGCCCCTAGGCAAGGGAACAAATGTTCCCATACCTTATGGAGGCCTCCATAACTACCCTCCCACCACAGGATGCAGCACAAACTCCATTGGCATGGCTATACCAGGGCTGGAAAGTTGGATAGGATTTGGCCCTGAGTTAGCTGCTTAGAGGGATGGGGGTCCATTTAAGTGTGTTTTTATTTCTGTGGTGTGTATTGGGACTTGGAGAAATCCTGCAACTTTGAGTGCATTCATTCATCTTAGTTCCATCTCTATTTATTCAAATTTATTTTTCTGGCCCATGACTCTGTACCAGATATATTATGTGGCCATCCAGTCAAAACATTTGGGGACCCCGATCTAATACATTATAAAAATAAGGCTTACCAGATAATAACACACAGTAAGTATAATTTACTGTTTTTGTTCTGCTTTCAGTTAGCTCCAAACATCAGGCAATGTACAGACCCAGGCTTGTTTAGAGAAGTTTACTCATACTTCTAGACAGAAGATTTTGAATTGGGGTGAGTTGTAGAGAGGAAGCAATACACAAGGAAGGAAGGTACTGAAGGGACAATCTGCAAGGCTGTATTTAATGTGTTAGATCACAAGTTTAATTTCTGAGCTGCAAATTGCTTTCATTTTTTTCTCAATATTATCTTTTCAGGTTTCATCATCTTTTGCCACAGGTCCCAGGCAACATGATGGCACATTTTATGAGTTCCGTACCTATACTGTTAAGCCAGACAAGATGAAAAGCTTCCTGGAACTGACCAGTAAAAACATTCACCTTCGTACAGCTCATTCCAAGATGGTTGGCTATTGGACCTTGGAGTTAGGGGGACTGAATAAAGTTTTCCATATTTGGAAGTATGGTATGCAGAGGTCCACTTTGTTGTGCTTTTGTGTATTGCTCAACATATAAGATTTTTGCTTTTCAACCTTATAGGTTTTACTAGAAAATTAGTACAATATGATAGAAAGGGGGGCCCCAATATGTACATCTTGACCTCTTCGCTTTTGCACCTTATTCTCAAGTCCTGCTTTCTGCCTTCCCTACTTTTCTTGATGCTATTGGCTGCCTTTATTTTTTGATTTATTGAGTCCTGCTCTTTCTCGAAAGAGCTCAGGATGGCGTACATGAGTTTGTCCCATTTCCTCCTTTTGATAACCTCTGTGAAGAATCTAGTCGGTTGTTGACTGGCCCTAGGATTACCCTGTGTGTTTTGAGGCTGAGAGCTGGCGTAATAGACTGATAACATACATGAAGCACTTTGAGCACACCAAAAGTGCTATGCAAATACTAACTATTGTTATTGAACTTGCATCTTTCTGATCTAAGTGCAGTAATGTATCCATTTCACTACATTGGCTCTCACATTAGCTGATCTGATGTCACTTTAAAAACAAAAAAAGAAACCAAATTGTGCACAGATGTGCCCTTTACATTTAACAGGACATGAATGTATTTCGTTCTTGGTTACACTTATTTAAGTACAAGTATTCCGTGAACTCCAGCCCTTACCCTGATTCACCATCCAGTTTATGTTAAAGCATGTTCCACTTGCAGTGTTCACAGATAATAAAGTCAGTCAGATAAGCAGAAACTAAAACTGATCTTCATAGTAGCCAGTCTTGAGGAATCCCTGAAATAATTGCAGTTCTTAAGAAAAAGTGCAACCACAGGTACTCATTCAGAGGGTCAGTTGCTATCATTCCCACAGCATACTCCCTTGCTGCCTGGCTTCTCATATTCCTCAAGCAACATGGGAAGGGCCCACAATGTAGCAGCTGTAACATATCAATGAAAATGGGTCTAAGTTGGCAACTGGGAGCAGGGAGCATTCCTGGGGGACATCCTAGGCCAGGGACCCCAGTTGTTGATCTCTACCACTGAAGGCATTTTTATTTTGTTCCAACTTAATTATTCTAAACTTGCAAAGAATGTTTTCTATAGGAGTGTGCATATGAAAATTTGCTGAGGAGCCACAGAACAAGCCACTTGTTTTATTTTTTAATAAGCAGCAATCAAATTGCCCATCTACCAGGCCTCATCTATATTCTGATGCTCTCTAATTATGCAGAGGCTTAGAGCAGTGTGCTCTCTGACAAACAAAAATAGGAATTCTACTTAAGCAAAACAGTAACGTGTCTCTTGCACTCTATCTTCGGCAGCAGCAGCGGCCTCTGTATCTATGTATATACTAGATGGTGTAAAATATGTGTTCAATATTTAATTGGTAAATTTAATCAAATGAACACTTTACAGTCCAGTCCTAAATTGCCCTGGCACAGCAGGGCCCCATGGCCTACTCTGCATCCAATTCAGCTTAGGAAGCAACTGGAAGTACCCTCAGGGTAAGGGAATATATTTCTCCTTACCCTGAATAAAGCCCCAGCCACCCCAATGGGGCTTCTCAGATCTGCACCAGCTATATAGTTGGCACAAATCCAGGAAACCCGTGTAGGGCTGCCTGGCCCAAGAAAGAAGTTTGGAGGCACTTGCGCTGCCTTGCAGTTATGTTCTGCTGGCTGCAATTACTTACGGTTTATGATTTCAGACATGGAGCTGACTGTGATTTGGTGTGATGTCTGAATTGACAAACGGACCAACTATAGGTTGCAAGCCCACTGCTGGCTGGCTGACAAGCCACAGTTTGCAATTTATACATGATGTCAAATATACTTGAGTTTCTTTAGCCATGGTCTGGCATGATGTCTGAACTGAGAATTCATCTCCAAGCAGGCAGCTGTCCATTGTTTTGCATCTGATCTAATTTTACTTTTTGGGGCAAATCTGATCATGACTATTCTATAGACTACCCAACAGCAAAATGACTGCCATTGATAAAAACAAATCCTAGTTAAGAGGGCTTGCTGGAATGCTTGCTGAGTTAACAGTGATGTGATGGGATGCTGTGGATAACTGCAAAAGAGGTTTGCAGCTGATTGGGCTACATCTTTTCACCACATGGTTGTCATCTTGTTAGGTATTCTATTTGTCTGACACATATACACAACATGAATGACTGAGGAAGTTCCTGAATTGCATTGACCATGGCACTCTGTAAGTGCCCCAGATGAAAAGTGCTTTGGGTACCTTCCTCTAACATGCCTTTCTTTGTTTGCAGATAGCTTTGCAGAAAGAACTGCTGTCCGAACAGCATTAACCAAGGACCAAGAATGGCAGGAAAAATACATGTCTCAAATGCTGCCCTTATTGGTGAAACAAGAGAATGAAATTACTTACCTGGTGCCCTGGTGTGAACTTGGCAGCCCTCCAAAGGATGGTGAGATCGTTGTGTGGTATATTGCTCAAAGCTCTTGACTTGGTACTATTGACGAGTTACATTTTCATCTTCCATTGCATAGCTTTTCCCATATTTCCCCCCAGTGATAAACTTTGTAACACAGCAGCTTTCAAACTGTCTTCTGCCTTTGCAACCATGACTAGAAACTTGCTTTTTTTTTTTCTTTTTTTTTTAAACTAAAGGCTGGGGTTTCTCAGGTGCTCACTAGGCATTCCTCTACAAGCAGATAAGTATTGATGGGATAAGCCGGAAGAACAATCACCCACTGCTCCTCTCTGTCTTCTGCATTGTGCAACTGCTGGGAGAATGTTGGGTGTGTTCCAGGGCGCACTTTCCGATTATGCAGAATGACAGCAAGACCCAACAGGCTTGCCCAGTTCACAAATCAAATGTGAACCTGAGGACAGTCCTGAGAATCTCCTGAGATGTGCAGAAATTCCATGGCAGACATGCAGGGGCTCTTCAGTGGACTAATTGCTATTCAGTGGACTAAAAGCTATGGGGGTCAAGGGTTATTTGAAGGTAGAAAAGCTAAACTACTGCTCTAAAGCAACAGCAAATTTCTGTATGCTTTTTCTTCCCCTAGTCCAACTGGAAAATGTTCAGACCTGATTAGGTTCTGTTGGAAGTCTATTCCTAATTCTGAACTCATTGCTTATAATGTTTCTCCTTCCTTCTTGTTTAGGAGTCTATGAGTTGGTTACTTTCCAGATGAAACCTGGTGGGCCAGCAATCTGGGGACAGTCTTTTAGAGGAGCAATTAATGCTCATATAAAGACAGGGTACACCAAGCTGATTGGCGTTTTCCACACAGAATATGGACTTCTTAATAGAGGTACAGTACTTTTCAGTTTTCAGAACAAACCTGGGCTGTGGTGCCTTCTAGCCCCTGGCAGGCTAATGGACTGTTGCCTTGTGAGATGAAAGTTCAGCTATGTAGTTATGCTGAATGCTGTGATAGTCAAGGACAGTGTTCCCTAAGGAACACTCATGATGCCACTTCCAGATGCTTGGTGATTATAAACATAATTGCCAACCTTCCGGGTTGCCAAGCTCAGCAATGTGCAGAGCTCAGTTTGAGATGTGCAGCTGCAATGGTTCCCAGCCTTTAGGAGCCCATATACCATTGCGTCAAAAATTGTGGACCATATGTAACACCCTGCACACAAAAATATAGTTAAATTTGTTAGTCTATGGAGAATGGACTACCATGGACTCCATGGGAGTCCATGGGAGTCCATGGAGAAGCATGCAGAGAGGCACTGGAAGTGCTGGCCATGACTGGTTCATGTTCTGTCCTCTATGGTGGTCCATGGAAAAGCATCTTACTAAGCAAGAACTTCCCCACAGACTACCAGAGAGTGCAGAGAATGGACTGCCCATAACTGCAGCTGACACTTCAGTGTCGACTGCTGGCAGTCCATTCTCTGCCCTCTTTGGTTGTCCATGGAGGAATGCTCACTTGGCAAGATGCTGGAAATGCTAACTGTGGCTGCAGGTGTCCATTCTGCGCCCCCTCTGATGGTCCATGGGGGAGCATCTCTTAGCGAGATGCTGGAAGTGATAGAAGACAATCATCTTTTTTTCTGAGACCTCGCGGACCACTTGTGGTCCATGGAACACAAGTTGGGAACCACTGCTTTAGAGGGAACAGTGATTAAGGAAGTAGTCGGTGGAGAGTCAGGCTAAGAACCAGGACAAAGATTGCTCTCTTATTTGGACAAGGACAGATTCTGACTTGTTTTCAGGACATGGCAAAAAGTCAGGGGGGAAAATAATCATGGAGCCTAAAACATAACACTGGTACCATTGTAGATGTGTAGATTCCTATTTTGTGTGCCTGTGCATGGATTCTCTGTTTTAGAAGAATGCTGAAGGTAGGGTAAAATTTTATGCAAGAGTTCAAGTAGTAGGCTTCAGTTTTACAACAGGGGTCGCCCAACATTTCAGCATGAGGGCCACATGTATCTGACACAGTGTCAAGGGCTGGAAAATAAATAATAAGTACTTGGAGGACTGATGTGCTGATAGTTTGACTGAACAGTAAGTGGGTAGGGGTGAAAGGAGGAGGGGAGCAAAGGGCAAAATTGATCTGCACAAGAAAAGGGGGGAATGGATTTTGAAAAAGTATCAAGCATCCTACGACTCAAATCATGAACTTTTTTGTCTCAGTTTCTGCTCTAAGTTTAATGAACATTATATTTATATTCGAGGTCTATCGGTATATATCTCATTCAACCACTAGAGGTGCTGAATGTAATGCAATGGAAGAACTACTTTTCATTATATTTGGCATCTCCAAAATGCAGCTTTTGTGTTATTTTTAGCCCTGAGAGGCTGGGGAACCTTGGGGCTGGAGAAAATCCTCCCAAGGGCCAAATTTGGCCCCCGGACTGGGGTTTGGAGACACCTGCTTTAAAATATGTGGAAGAAAGCAATTCTGAGCTCCAGCAGCTTCTTCTCATAAATTACTAGGGAAAAGAACTTTCTGATAAGTTTGAACTTGAGTGCTTTTTCCAGAAATGCAAGAGAAATTGAGCAGTGGTGGAAGTTAACATTTTGACTTCTTGTGCATAGGTTAACTTGGCAAAAATGGTGCTGTGCTGTTTCCATTGTAAATGTGTAAGTGTGGATTTTACTCTGAAGAAAGAGAATGGCAGAGTTCCTTATATACTTTAACAGACTTGTGCTCCCAAACTATCTGTGATCTGTCTAGTGCTGTCCAGCAAAAGGGGAAACTGTATAAAACTCTTATCTTTGGCGGTGTGCTAAATACAGTAGTATGAGGTATAAGACACAGGGAAGTTCTTCTGAGCAAACCTCATCAAAACTGAGCAGCTAAAGACCACTACCATGCTCTTGCATCATTCCAATTTATTTTAATGGAGCTTGTACAGGGAAACTTCCCAATGGATTATGCCCCATGTGGGTCAGGTTGGGTCTGTCTAGCGTTGCAGAAGAGCACATGATAGCTACCTTGCCTTACTTTGAGGTAGGACATGCCAGATGCATCCTGCGGCATACTGATGTTTTGTCATGCACAAGCATGAAAGAGTGTGTGCACACGTTTGCCGTCATTGGGGAAAAAGTAGAAGATTCAGTTTGGCTACAGCTCCCCAGTGCATGCTCACAGTATGTTTGGAGATGTGCATCTCCTCATTGCGCATTATGCACATATTGCTATTGCTAAGTGGCTCCTGGAAGTATGTTGGTTTGTTGCATTTTACAACATGTGAAGGGCATGGGTAGATACTGCTGTCTAAAAGAAGCCACTTCAGCTAAGGAGGTTTTACTTACCTTGAGTGCATAAAACAGAAAGTTTGTTGGATATTTGCTTCATAGTGTTCTGTAGCTGCAGTTTTCTGCCCTTGTAGTGCATGCACTTTGGTGGAATGAGGATCCTGACAGTCGTGCAGCTGGAAGGCACTATGCTCATGAGGATCCAAGGGTAGTAGCTGCTGGTAAGTGAAAGGTCTCTCCCACTCTTGTTTTTTCTTTAAATAATAATCTCAATATTGCTTAAGCCTTTTGTTGATTAATTATTGCTGTCTCTTATTTTCAGTGCGGGAAAGTGTTCAGTTCCTTGAATCACAGCAAAACTGGCTCCTGCTACCTACAGCTTTTTCACCACTGAAATAGTTGTCTATACTTTTACAAATGGAGCTTGAAAAAAGTACTTTTCTGCCAAGCTGTTAAATTATTTCAACTGCCGCTAGAATCAAACCAAATTTCTTCCTGTTTACAGAACCTGGTATATACCCACTTCCACTTGCAGTAACGTATCTTTAAAAAAACAAAAAACACCTAATGCCCTTGGTGGAAGTGAAGTGCATGATGGAGAATGTGACCCACCCACTAGTGAGAATTCATAAGGTTACTATTAGACCACAAAGTAGAAACTAGTTTCTGTTAACACTTTTATATGAATATTGTATTGAAATTTGTGAATAGGATCATGTAAACAGTATGGTTTTTAAGAAAACTGGAAATTGTTAGAGAGTCATTATGCTGTGTGGTGAACTTGTATTTGTTGTCCCACCATCAGGTCAAAAATATTTTTTGCAGGCTTTTGAACTTAAAATGTTGGAATTGGAATTCCTTTGTTAAACAACCTTCTACCATTCAATCTGAATCCAGCCTAATTTTTTCAAAAGCTTTATCAGCCTAAGAGTGACAAAATGTGTTTTTACTACAAGCAGATACTCATTTTCATTACTGGCGTGAGCAATGAAAACCAAAACTTCTCATGAACTTTCTTCTTGTGATCAGAGTAAAACTGGGTTCAAACCCCCCCCCCCCAATGAAGTATAATGGTGGTGGAGGGTATGGTGGTCAAGAAGTCAGAGACCCTTTTTCCATTCCAAAAGTTGTTTTGTACTGTAGAGAAACTTACTGGTCAGTTGTTTTCCAGTAAATGGAAAATTTCAGGTGAACTTCCTCATATAGGACTTGCACTGTCTTGCTAAAATTGTGAACAAAAGTAATTGTTTCTGAAAACATTACTTAAGAATGATCCGTATTATGTGACATGCATACGCTTTGCAGTCTGAGAAAAAGGCATTTGATAAAATGTTAATGTTGACATGTAAAACATAAAACAATGACTTCATATATGCACATGACTATGCTTCTCTTTATTGTACCTGCCACTTCATATTCCAGTCATAGCTTCCTTATTGAAGAAGTTACTATAATTTAGATCAGTGAGCAACTTTTTAAACCTGATGCTTTTGTAAGTGGGTAGAAGTTTGTTGCATTTTGCAAGGAAGACTATTGTATCATCTAAGGCACGGGGGTGCAAACATTTTGGCAGGAGGGCCACATCATCCCTCTGACACTGTGTCAGGGGCCAGGAAAAAAAGAATTAATTTACATTTAAAATTTGAATAAATTTACATAAATGAATTTTTTAGAGATGGAACTTATATGAATAAATGAAGGTCTTGTAGTAGCTCAGGACCTATAAAAGGCCTTGCACAAAGCCTTTCCTTTGCTGCCACTGCTGCATCACAGATGTGAAACAGCAAGTAGTGGAGGGAGCCCTTGTCCCACAGCTCAGGTGAGAGGTTGAACAGTCATCCTCACGCTGAGAGCAGTTGCGTTGTGCCAGCATGGGCTCCAGCAAGTCTCCAGAGGGCCAGAGGTTCGTTGGAGACTGGGGGCTTCCTACAGGCTGGATTGGGAGCCCCCATGGCCCCTGGGCCAGGGTTTGGGCACCCCTGATCTAAGACAACACAGATCTGTCCACTTGGAGAGCCATTCTACACTTTGCTGACAAGAATGACTCGTGTTCATTTTGGAATCTAACTGTACCTTATACTCAGAGGAGCCAGACATTGACCATGGAAGAAGGGAGCTCAGTGTGGAAAGATTTCGAAGGACCAGACAAAATTATTTTATCAGTGGTCATGGTGATACTTGTTTGTTCATATCAGATATTCCCCATGAAAATTTTCAGATCTGTTGGCTTTACTCTAGTAACCCGAGGACCTAGAGGTTGTAGCCTGAGAAGCACACAGGACAATTAAGGCAACATTTTGTACTGCTCAGCATGTGGTTGCAAATGGAACAAAATGCAAAACAATTAAGTACTGGCAATTTTGTATGAGATCTCTTGTGCAAAGTGAAGTCAGGATTCCATTCAAGTTTCTGTGCACAAGAACATCAAGCTATCTTTTGTATACATAAGTTCCCTTATATAAATGGAAGGATAACTTGGAATATAAACCAGTACCTTCAGTTACTAGTACAGTACTGTGTTGTACAAGTTATGGGGTAGCTTACAATTCAACAGAGTTTCTCTGTTTGAAATCTTCTTATGCTGTGTGGTGCATGGTGTCTTTTCACTGTAGGTGCCTGTTACAAGATTAAGATCTTAGAGGTGTTTGTGTGGGCTTTATTGCTTGAAGGTTGAAATGTAGAAGTAAACTTGCAAGTATTTCCTAAACTTGCAAATATAATAGGCTTATAGAGCAATCTAAGTAGGAAATGCATGATCAGCTGTAAACCAACAACTCTTATATTTTATTTTGAACTTGATAATAAGGCAATTAGATGCCTATTTAATACTTCACAAAAAGTTATTAGCAATACAAATATATATATATATAAATTTGTCATGAAAATGTTCATTGAAAGATTTTAACTTAAATTTCTTTATGAAACTGCGCTAGATTTTTGCAAAGTTAATGGGGTATTCCAGTGCAAAAATAGATCCCATTACAGCCAGCATAAAGTGCTTGGAATGAAGGACCAACTATATTAAAGGGGGGGGGGAAACTGGGGTAGAAGGAAAAGCATAGTAATACAGGTTTACTATTTTTTAAAAAAATTCATAGGAAAAAACACCTACAGAAGTACAAATACTGCAGACAGGGATGCGAGAACGTCACCACAGGCACAATTAAGTGGTTAATGTCCAACACAGTTCCATGATCAGTGGTTTTATCTCACAATACATGTAGCGCTAAGGATCACTATAGTTGAAAGGAAAGCTTGTGTAAAAGAGCATACAGTTTTAAGGGCAACGGTATCATCTACAGTGCTGGAGATCAGAACAGGATCAAAGCTAGTTGGACCCCCATCCAAGAAGCTCTCATGTGGAAGAGTTAAAGCATGTATTTAAATCTCCACCAGGAAAACACGGAACAAATGCTGAATTTTGGTTGGCTTGTGCGCTGCCTCTTTTGAATAGAATTGCAAGTAGATAAATCTTCCTCAAAACAAAATCTGAATGGCTGCCATATGAACTATATTAAAGGAAAGATTTGGCTGATAATCTCACTTTTCAAGCAACCAAATCTGCACCTAACTATCATCTCACCAATTTAGGGTAAGACCAGTGAAACCTCTGACTAGGTTAAGTTCCATTCCTTTCAGTGGCATGTGGTTACAATTGATGGACTGAAACCAACATTAAGGAAAGAGCAGAGGGGAATTGATTTTCTTGCTTCACCGGAGACTGACACAAACTAGCAGCTACTCATCCCTTCCAATAATGTGTTAAAAGAGCACTTCTGATGATGCATGAAAGAACTAGTCTCTTGCTTTCTTAAAGCGGGGCACATTGTGTAAAACCACTTAAGTGCCTCAGTTCTGCCAAATATTCTTTGAATCTTGCTAACTATTCATAATATCTGTATAGGCAATCTGGTTAGCTTTTGAAATGTAACTACAGGCAGGTTAAGGCTTGGAGAGGTAGTAAGAGTCTCTGGCCACACTCCAGCAAAACTGAGTTGCAACATAGGACTACAGCCCTAGAATACTTAGTAGAGCATTAAGTCCTGTTGAATGCAATTTTGAATTAATGTGCATAAGCTCTGACTTCACAGTCAATTGATCTGCACAAACCACAAAAGCTGTGGCTAACCTTTTCTGGAACTTTGAGTGTGAATATAATCTCTGTTGTAACGATGAGCAAATTTGGTAAATGCATACTTTATTTTTTTTAAAGAGTACTCTTACCCCAGCCAGCTTTTTATTTGACTTATTGACACACACCAACTCTCAATAACTGTAAAAACAATTTTTACTGAATTTGGAAAATAGCAGTTGCCTTTAAAAATCAGCCTGCGTCACATTTCAGAATGAACAGCATCTAATCTGTTGCCTAGAATTGCCACTCTTATCCCCAGTACTGGATACTGCCCCTTAAGTCTCCAGTTGAAGTGGGGGATCAACAGGAGTGCCACACAGCTGAGGGAAAAGACAGAGAGAAGGGACCCCAAAGGGAAGCATAAGAGAAGCCACAGCTGTTCTATTTCTCCACTTCAGTTAGAGATTAAAAATGCAACATCTGTCTGTGGTATAATACTACTTAACATTTGTATGGCACTTTCTGAAGGTGCAGAGCACTTCGTATGTGTAACCTTGGCATAACCCAACTCAGTAAAGTAGTAATATCCCCACATTGTAGCCAAGGCTGAGAAGTAGTGGCTTGCCTAAGGCCCCTTAATGAGTTCATGATTGAGGCAAGACTCACAGCTCAGCCTCTTACCCAATAAAGCAGTTCTTCAGAGGCAGCCACTGTCTGGTTGACTTTCTATAGAAAAACCTAAGGCAGATAACTTTATAGTAACTGAAAATGAGATAGTGGTGATTGCTGGAACACAAAAGTCTCAACAATTGCACAAATGCAAAGAGGAGCTAGATGTTTAGTATAACAATATGGCAATACGGTCATAGTACTAAAATTGATTGATAGCTGGGAACATGAATGGGAAAGCAGGTCCAGCAATCCACAGACATTGCTGATTCTGTATAAATAATACTGCTGCAGAGAATAGACATATCAAACACAAGTCTTAAGTATTAAACTTGAAAACAGCCACACGTCCACAAAAGCCTATTGGAGGAAAAAGCAATTGGTCACCATACCATTGGGATGAAAATCCTCTCAAATTTTTGCATGGTTGGTAGGTAATTCTGCCACATCCGGACAAGAAATGCTGAATCAAGTGTATTTTGAGATGGTGTGCTTCGTGGCCCTTCGTTAAAACCACCAAATGTGATCACTTTGTACAAGTTCCCTAAAACTTGTGGAGGTTAACCAGGCCAATGGTTAATACTTAAATAAGGCCCCAGCAGTGCATCATGTGGTGACTACTTGGCACTGGTTACACTGGTACATTCATTGCCAGCAATGGATGTAGCACCCAAGCCATTCCACTTGCTTTGCGGAAGGGCTCCAATCACCCTTAAAATGACAATAAATAGTCACTGGCCAAGAATCCTCTGAACTGTTGTTGTGCAACCCCCAACTAAAGACATACTAAGTAGAAACAAACGGGAGTATGGCAGAAGACCACATAGCAGCAAGTGGCGCCATACTAGAATTTCACAGAGTTATAATGCAAGAACAGCTAGATTCAAGTCTTTCACTAGAGAACAGTACAAGGCAACATCTCCAAGAAGCACCGCCTCTGTAATGGAATATTGTTTTCATTGCATTGAATTGCATTGCATTGAATGGTTACCAGTAGAATGTTCGGTTAATTCCCTTCCTCTGCATATCCAAAGTTTCTCCGCTCTTGGGCAGATCCCCCCATGCCGCAGAAAGGATAACAGTCTCTTCTGCTCGGTATTACTGCCATACCCTTTTTCAAGAGGGTAGCTCATACATAGCTTTCTTTCACCTTCTCATCTTGCAAAAAGGAAGTCAAAACTGCAACATCTACAACAGTCTGGTTTTTGTGCAACGACAAGTCTTTTGCGTGGTCGTCATCACTTTGGTCCTTGGCAAAGTTTACAAATACCTGAGAAAGAGACAGACAAGTTGAGAGATGGAGCACTGCCCTTAAGTGCAGACCACCTGCCTATTGCAACTGGTCAACAGTAACAGTAAGTACAGTACATCCTGTACTGCCAGTTGATACTGTAAAGCAGCAAAGAATTTTATGGTGGTAACAGTGATGGTCTGAGCTAAACTAATATCACAGACAGGCAAGACAGGCAGAAGGGTCACCGTTGCTTCAGGTCCTAAGAACAGGGAAGGTGGCATACAGAAGAACCCAGAAAAGAAGAGGGGGGTAAACAAAGGTCTTGGGAAAGGAGGACTGGACAAAAGTGTTCTAGAAGAATGAGAAGAAACGAAGACCAGAGAGAGGAGGAATCTTATAAAAGGAAAACTGGCAGGGAGACTGAGCAGACAAGAAAGCTATACGTGGCCTGGAGCTGCACAGTTGCAGAATACCAACCAAGGTTGGCAGAATACCAACCTTCATGACTTGATCTGAAATAACTAACTAATCAGATCTTTAAAGGCAAGTCTTAAATTAGAGAGCCACAATGGTGGAAGGCTATGTAGACAGCCAAGGATGTGTACATGCCAGTTCACAGCTGGATTTCTCACTCTCATTATATTCTCACTCAGTTCTTACTCAGAACTGTATTTCCCCAAATTACTTTGGCAGCTATCCCTATAGGCCAACAGAAGAAACCAGGCATTTTCTCCTGCTAGCTGCACTTTGATCTTACGACCGTACAAATTGTGGAGCAGGCATGTAGCATGTCATAATATGGTAAGCAACTGTACAAAATTTTGCCTAGGGCTGAAATTACTTGTGAAAGAAAGGCTACTTTGGACTGCACTTTCATGTCCAATATAATATGTTATCCAACTCTTGCTAAGGAGGGCTGGTGTTAGGACAGACGTTTGCTGAGTGTGGTAAAATGGCAAAAGGTGGCACCAGGCTGCACTCTCATGTCATGGAGAAGGCTCTGCATGTCCATCAAGTAAGAGCTTTGCTCTTGGAACATGAGCTATTATAAACTTACTTGGTCAAGTGTGGTCTGGGAAACGGAGTAGTCTTCTATGTGGAGTCTTTTCTTGTTCTGGGAGAGAACGCTAAATATCCTCGCCAGAGATGACGGAGAGGACGGAAGCTGATACTGTAGCATGTTGCGATGCTTCTCCTTCAGCACACTACCAGGGAAAGCAAGCGCAAAGAAGTCCTGGACAGGTTTCAGGTCAGGGTTTACCCCTGCTATCCTCACGATTATTGTGTAGCCATCTCCAAACCTAGAAAACAGAATGTGTGTGTCAACAGCTGACAAAAAAAAAGTAGCCTTCAAAAGCTGGAGCATTTCCCTCCCTACAGCTTAAAAAAGCAGTCAGTTTTTGAAAAGGCTGACATGGTCAGGGCTGTACAATGCTATGGCTGTGTCACATATCATCTAGAATCTAGCATAGCATTCAACATATTGAAAATCCCCAGTTTGGGTTTAATTTTAAAATAGCTTCTTTCCAAAGCCACAGGCTGATGAAGATCACCTGCAAGTGTACTATCAGTGAGTGGCAATAGGTCAGATTAGAACCACCTAACACAGTCATGCTTATAAGGTGAACACATTACGAAGTATATGTTGAGGTGGGACTTAACAGTGGCGTCACTAGGGTTTGCGTCACCCGGTGTGGGAGACCAGTGCGTCACCCCCCATGCTGTGGGCAGGGCAATACCCCAGGTGGTGGGTGTGGTGATGTACCATCACTCCGCCCCCACTGGTTTTTTGGCTGTACCTTTTGATAGAACAAAGACAGAACACATTCTGCATGAAATTGCGCATTGACTGATATATAACATGATGGTATTATTCCTCCAAACTGTGATTTTAGTGATTTTGGTCACTAGTGGTGTCACACACCACCAAGGGTGTCAACTTACTAACACCTTATTGCAGCAGTTCTCAAACTTTTAGCACTGGGACCTACTTTTTCGAATGACAATCTGTCCAAGACCCACCAGAACTGATGTCATGGTGGAAGTGACATCAGGCAAATTAAAATCAATAATAAGCAGAAGCCAACCCTGTTCCACCAATTGAATTTCCTCTGTAGCCTGCCTGCAATAACACCCCCTCCAAAACCAGTAAGGTTTTCAGCCCTACCCAGTGCCCAGTTCAATTTAAGAACTTCTGTTTAAACCAGATCACTGTCAGGATCCACCTGGCTTGGCAAGTCTCCAAAAAGTTCATCTTATCAGCTGAAGCCTCTGTTTTGATCCTTTTTAGTGGGGGGGGGGGGGAAGCTGCCATCTGGAGCATTTGTTGAGCTCCAGTTCCATCAGATCAGGACCATTCTGGTGCTTCACATTCCCCTTTGCCTGGCCTGACCACCAGCCAAGGCACGTTTGCTTACTCGTGAGTATACGTGACCGTGAGGCTTAGTTTAGCTTTCCATAGGGCTGAATACATTGTCTGCTTGGAGGGAGGGACTTTCTTCTCAGGTGTTTTTGGGGGCTGAATTCATTGGATCAGGACCATTCTGGTGTCATTGGATTCCTCTCAGCCTGCCCTTTCCGATGGACTAAAACAAGTTTGCCTATTCGTGAGTAAACACGTGATATGGCTCACTTTCACTTTCCATAGGGATCCATGCATTTTTTGTTCTCCAGTTTTTTGGTCATAACTATTGATATAAAGGAGATATTTCACTCTGGTTTTTTGCATTGCATTCCGCTCAAAATTCCACATCCAATGGTGGGGTTACTCCTAACCACAGCAATTTTAGCATGTCACCCCCCCCAAGTGCTCGTCACCCCCCCCGTGCGTGTCACCTGGTGCGGCCCGCACCCCCCGCACCCCTCTAGTCATGCCACTGGTACTTAAGGTGATCTTTCAGATGGTCTTTCCTTCAGACAGTGTCTAGTAGTGTTTATTCCATGGTTAAAGCAAGTCTCAAAAAGGCACTTGTATTGCGGTTTTGGTAACATGCAAAAACATTTAAATGTAACCAGTTAATCAGCTAAACCAGTGGTTCTCGGGCGTTTTAGACCAGGACCCACTTTTCATGATGACATTCTGTCCGGGATCCACCGGAAGTGATGTGGGAGAGAAGCTTCTCCCATGCACGACTGATGCAGGCTTGGAAAATGATGACGCCTGCTGCCAGAATCCAAGATGGTGCCACCCAGCTCATTTTGCCAGAATCCAAGATGGCGTTGCTCAGTTTTTTGCGACCCACCCAAAATCGGGCCACAACCCACCAAGTGGGTCGCGACCTACAGTTTGAGAACCTCTGAACTAAACCATAAGATAGTTAAATTGGGTGATAGGCACAGATTTACTTTGTTTTAAGGCTATTTGTTTGGTGTACACAATTTGTTCTAAAGTAGTTTACAGATATGGCCCCATCAGCTGCGTAAAGGAAAATAGCAGGAATGCATCCACCAGTGTAGACAGCACAGAAAAAGCAGCTGATTACCTGTTCTTCAGGTGCTGAACACTTCCAAGGCACCTGAAACGCCCGTTGACCATTATTGCCATTCGAGTGCAAAGGGCCTCACATTCTTCCATGCTGTATGCAAGAAAAACAATTCCTTAGCCAACAGAGCACTACAGCATTGAGCAAATCACTTCTGCCTAGCATTTTTCAATTTTGTCAGACAATAGGATTTGGGTACTCAGGATTTTGAATTCTGAACACGTAGCTGACACCATTAGCCCTTCTAACCCAACATTGTCATATTCTGACCAGCAACTCTCCAAGGACATGGTTGGAGATGGTTTCCAGTCTGATATCTTTTTTAACTAGAAATGCTCAGAACTGAACTGCAACACATGGGCTCTACAACAATGGACAGTGGCACCAGTGGTGGCTTCCCTTGCTGTGCAAACAGTAGCTGTGGGGGAGTGCTGATCTGGATCAAGACCATGGAGGGTCCAATGGATAATGCTCCCCTCCTTACACTCTGGTCAATCCAGAATGCCCCCCTCAGGTGCTAGTTGGGCTGAAAAACCAAGCATGCAAGAGCCAATCGTGCTTGTTGTAATGTGCAATTTAACCCACAGCATGATGAATGACAATGCTAAGTCCTACAGATATATATTTCTTTTGTTTTATGTTATTTAGGGCGCAATCCAGAAAACACAATCCAGAAATCCTTTGTGCCAGCCCACAAGGGTCACAAACATGCCGTAAAGCATGTTTGCGCCTCCTTGGGAGTAAGCCAGGCTGGCGCATGGAAGTGTGCTGGCCTGCGGAGGCTGACACAAGCCTCCCAGCTGACACAAGCCTCCACCCCAGCTTCCTCGGCGAGCCTGGCGTCGGTCCAGCTGGGCTGACGCAAGGCTCTGGGGTGGGCGGGGAGAGGCGTTCCTGGGCAGGGGGAGGGTGAGTGGTGGGCGGCCCCAGGGGCAGGTGGGTGGGAAGCAGAAGGCAGGGCTGGGATCCAGCACTTATGCTGGATCCCAACCCCCGATCCTAGGGAGCTTGGAGTGGCTTCAAGCCACTCCGCTCTCCTCGGACTTTGCCACCTCAGGAGGTGGCCCAAGTCTGAGGAGAACCATGGGGCCAGCATTCCTTACCCGGAGGTAAGGGGAAAAGTAAACCCTTACCTCTGGCTGAACCACTTTGGGCCCCTATCCTGCACCAGAAACAGCACAAGCCTCTTGGCTTGCCTGTTCCAGCACAGTTGAGGATTGCGCCCTTATTAAAACATGTATTTTAATGTGTGTGCACCTACGTTTTAACACTAGGCACAATTCAGTCAAAATTCAACACTTTTTAAGTCCCACTGATTTCAGTGAGTAAAATTTTAGGATCTGCTACATGTTTCTATTGGTGCCAATGGCAATTCCAAGGACTTCTTTCACTAGATCGGGACTCTAGTTCTTTGTTACTACTACTTATTACAGTTTAAAAAATGTAATAAACCTGGTGACTGACACACAGCAATACATTGTACGATGCTAACATTTGCACATAAGGACCAACACCACAAACCTGTGAGAGGTAAGGATCACAGATCTCCCCTCCTTGATGACACTCAAAGCACAGTTCCAAAGGAAGCGGCGTGCCTTAGGATCCATCCCTGTGGTTGGCTCGTCCTTCAGTGTATAAAAAACAAGACATTGATTCACCATCATGGATAGAGCTCTACTGAACAAGCAGTGCAACTCTGGTATTCTGCCTCAGCAGATAATAAGGGCCAGCTGATGAGAACAGGAGCTGGCATCTGGAATGCACCACTTCCCCATGACAAAAGCCCTCGCTGCATGTACCAAGGTAGTACAGTAGAAGAAAGGCTTAACAAAGCCCTTTCCCTTGTTTTCTATCACGATTTTTTTAAATGCAGAAAAGCATTCAAAAATGGAAACTCCTCCTAATCCTGTATTCTGACTACAACAATATTCTGTGTAGTAGGAACAGCTCCAACAGAAGTAGATTTAAAGCAACACTGTAGAGCTTAGAATGGGACAGTGCTGTGATGAGTGGGAAGCCAGCTTTCTGTTCACTACAGTTGCATCAGAACGTATACAGTAAATGGTAGTTTTGCACACTTGCATGGCAAAGAAATAAATCTTAAATTGGTCATTTCCCAAACATATGGTAAGCCTCCCACCACTTCAATTCCAAGAGGGACAGAACCGAAACCTCTCACTGGTTTCAGCAGAACAGGTGTTGCTAAGCAAACCCACACATACTCACCAAGAACACCACAGGTGGAGCCCCAATTAGGGCAACTGCAGTGGACAGCTTGCGCTTGTTCCCACCACTGTAGTTGCCAGCGTATTTCTCTGCGTACTTTACGAGGCCAAGTTTCCGAACAGCCCACTCGCCCACCTGCCGGAAGGGAAGGCAGTGTGAATAAAGACCACCACGCTCTGTAGCATAAGGAGCTGCTGTTTGTAACTATGGACACTGATTTCTCTCCCCCCCCCCCCGCCGAGCCAATTGTGTCAGTCTTGTTATGTGCTCTAGTAGGCCATTCAGCAGAACACATGCTAGAAAACAGTGAAATAGCCTGAGATTCTTTAAGGCTGAAGACAAACAATAGTTTTCTGCAGAGAGTTGAAAGTGGTTTGAGAGATGCTTCACTTCCTATAGCATACACACTGATTTCTTTTATCTCACGACTTCTTTCATTCAAACCGGTTTCACACTTTTTTTGAAATGCAGGAAAGCAAAAAGGGTCTGAAGATACACACTGCAAACAGAAGCCCTTCTTTTCAGTTGTTTTCAACTCATTAAAAAAACCCAATGTTGTTATTTAGCTTCCAGCCTAAATAAGAAGACACCACAAGGAGGTGTCATAAAAAAAGGAACTAGCAACAATTATTTCATATTTCCATTTCTCCAGCCCTCATCCCCAACAACATGGAATTTACAATTATAACTCCAGCAGCTTTCCAGATTTACCTTGCTGACTTCTTTATCTGGAACCCCTCTTAAGAGTGCAAAGAATTCCAGGTGTTCTCTCCCTGTTAGCAGTTCAGTAAGAGCATCAAACTGAGGACAGTAGCCCATATTCTGATGGACATCTTGGATGTCAGATAAGATACTGCAAAGAGAAACAAGCCAGCATTGTAAGGGCTTCTGTGATATAAGATGCACATTGATTTTAAAATGTTGCATTAATAAACTTAAATTCAGAGACACTAAATAAATGTTACAACAAAACAGAACCCTCAGAAATTATTTCTGAGTTTTTGGAAATGTTGCACTTGTACAACGTGGTAGACCAGTAGAGTGAAATTCTTCAGTATTTTAAACTCTCTTTATTTTCTTTTGACTCATATTGATGAATTGAGCTACCATGCATATGGGAATTTAGTTTGGAAAATGGAGCCATATTTGCAAAAGGTTGAGCAGTTGATTCTGGGCTTTAAAATTGTTTTGCTTAATTTATTCTGGTTTTGCTGGTCATGAAGACAGGTAAGAAGCTATGCTGGGCACTAAAGCTCCATCCCCAGGCTTCGGAAATCTCACTCAGCTGTTGATAGGGATAGTTTATGGATTTTCAAAGTGTACCTTTAGAATCATGAGGTCTAGAAACTTTCCTTTCTAAGCATAAAAAATTACTCAATTTTTTTTGAAAAGTTGAATCCTGCTCCCAATACCATATTCTGCATAGTTGAACTACAGCATATGCATAGCCATAGCTGAAGACCTGAGCATGGGAAATCCCTTTTCATTGTCAAGTATAAGAACTAGCACTTTTTAAAAAACTGAGAAAATTTCTCTCAAAAGTTAAATTATGTGGCCAATACCAAATTGTGCACCTTACAGAATACATTCGTCTCCCATTATACCATCCTCACACAGTGATACAATCTATTCGTAAAGAGTCATGGACAAAATGGCCTTCACAGTGAGGGTGTCAATGAAATTACAACTGCCCTACCAGTGTATCTGCAGACAGAAAGGCAAAGAAAATAAGTTTTTATAGACAAGGCTGTAGTCATCATCTTTACCTATATCCCTTAAGGAAAGCATCTCCTCCTGTAACATCAGTGTCTCCAGTCAACATTTTGAAAGTAGAGGATTTGCCAGCACCATTCACACCCAGGAGACCAAGGCACTAAAAATATGAAAAGCCTGGATCAATACATGTGTATTCTAGAACAGAGTTGTATCATTAATCCCCTCACACATTCTTGCAATCATGGGGGAAAAAAAATCAGAAGAAGCTATTTAGCCTTTACAAGTTCAAGATAAATCTATAGCTTGGGAGTCAGACAAATGTGTTTGCCTACAAATTCTAATGTGGCTGGCAGTGCAATCCTATGTATGTTCACTCAGAAGCAAGTTACACCATTCAGTGAGGATAACTCCTAGGAAAGTGCATGATATAGGATAACACTTAGCGACTTTTCAGGGTTGTTTGTTGTAAAGATTGCAACAGGGTGATATATGCAAACTTCTTCAAACATTCAAGAGCACCCTGGTTACAGGTTAAAGGTGACAGTAGCCTTAATGTTGTTTCTTGCAGCATCTATGCTATATTACAATCCACCTTCTACCTGTGTTCTGGAGCTGTTTTCAATTCATGAGCTCAATGTGCAAACTGCATGCCCTGGCTGTTTTTCCACAATAATAAAGCACTTGAGAATTCCACCTTTTATTCTCCTTTAGTTCTAGTAATGTTTCACTACAAATGTTACATGGAAAGATTTGGAAGCGTTACCTCTCCGGGTGGAATTCCAATACAGATCCTATCCACAGCAGGCTTTCGTTTTCTTCTGTAAATCTGGAAAGGGAAAAATAATTTGCCCAGAATTAGGATTCCTCCCCATGTACTGATGACAGTGGCGAATCATATCACTGATGACACACACGATACTGTATATAAAATAAATATGAGGAATGAGAAGTCAGGTTCCCATATACACAACATACCTCCCAAACCTTCCCCTTCTCTCACCTTGGTTAACTCTTTTATTTCCAAGATATCACTCTGTCCACCCCCACTAATGATTCTCTGTCTTTCTCTGTTCACATCCTCATCCTCATCAGTCACAGGTGGAAGCTTATCACAGACAGGCCTGCAAAAGACAGAAAAAAATAACCTTTTATGTGGAGGTTTCAGTCAATAAAAGTTCAAGGCTCACTGAGTAATAAACAGATTAGTTCTAGTTCAGACGTCATCCATTTCACAGGTGGGGCACAAAATCCTCTTTCATAATTTACATAAGATGAAACTGACCCCATGGCCATGGGCCAAATTCAAAGCATTCCAAGAGATTCATGGACCATTCACTAGACTACTTCACACATTAAAACATCTTAGGTGTGAACTAAAATGTCAGTACAGAATTCATCTAAAAATATAGGGCATAAATGTGGCAGGCATCTGTATCACAGACACCCACTAAACAGGAACAAACCACTAAATTGAATGGCATTTTCCTGTTGAGTATACACTTGCTGGCAAACCCTGGTTTGTCTCTGCATAACGTCTGAAATATTCCATTGATAGGATATGCTCTGAGGTGGCATTAGTAAATGGATAAATCTGAAGTTGAAGGCTACTCTTTATTGATGAAGGGCAGGGAAAGGAAGGAAGATATGTTGGAAGGAGGGAGAAGAGCCAAAAAAAGAAAGACAAAGTCCACAAAAGACTAGGAATACAGCTATAACTAGGGTCTTGGTCAGTTCTCCAAAAGTAAGCTGTTGGGATGATAGTGAGGAATGAAGAACGGGTTTCTAATGCGATCAGAGTGCTCCTCCACCTGTTTCTCCCATCTTTCTGACTTCACGTCATTCATATTGATTCCATTCATACCCCCCAAGATATTTAGATCCTCACACCCGTTCCAGCCCCAAATCTCCACTTTTCCTTTCCAAGTCTATTGTCATAGAGTTCTGTTTACCTGGGTTTGATAAAGAACCTGTACTGGATCAGCACTGTGATCAGGAAGAAGACTACACCTTCCACAGCCATGGCAAAAAGATTCCTCCCCACCAGGTTCCAGGAGAGAGGGGACACAAAGCGATTCTCACCTAATTGGGAACAGCAGAAGCATTTGTTCAGTTTCTAGAGCCTACTAGGAAGATCTTCCACACCCACACTGCATGCGATTAAGCCAGAGGTTTTCAAACTTAGGGAGAGTTTTACTCTCTGTGTAAGTCTTTGTGAGGGAGGGGCTAGGGCAGCGATGCAATCCCCAGGATCATGTTGCTGACAGGTGTGAAAGGGGGCAATTTTTACTTACTGAGGGCTGCTGGCAGCTGCAGGAGATGGGGGAGCCCAGAGCAGCCCTCTGCAGGCTCCCCAATGCTTAGAATGCTAGAATGTTGAGAAAAACCAGTCGCCAAGCAACCAGGAAGAGCTTAGTGACTGGTTTTTCTCAACATTCTAACCAACATTCTCAGTTGTGGGAAGCCCTGCCAGAGGGCTGCTTGGGACTCCCCGCAACTCCTGCAACTGCCAGCAGTCCTCTGTAAGTAAAAATAGCCCCCTTTCACTCCCACTAGTGATGTGATCCTGGGGATCACATCACTGCCTCCCCCCTTCCCTTGCCCCTTAAAGGGACGGGGAAAACTTTACACAAGCTGGTGGGTCGCAACCACCAGTTTGAGAACCACTGCGATAAGCTATTGCTTTATTATATACAGACACCGATGCGGCAGTGGTTCAAGAGCTGGACTTAGACCTGGAAGTTCCAAGTTCAAATCCCAGCTCAGCCATGAAGCTTCCTGGATGACCTTGGACCAGTCACTCTCACTCAGAATCACCTACTTCACAGGATTTTTGTGAGGTCAAAAAGAAGGGAAGGAACTATATATACACCACCCTGATCTGCTTGGAGGAAGGACGGTATAAAAATGTGAAAAATAGTAAATAAATAATAGAAATGTGGATGCATATGCATTATATATAGCAAACCAAAGAGATTCTGTGCCAAATAGTACTAACTGCCAAATAAATATGCAAAATGATTGCAATCCACCCAATAATTCACAGGCTATAGAATTCAGCTTTTCTCAGTAAACAATTTAGATTTGCTTACCAAATCTTTCCAGAGCATCTGCCATGGCCTGATTTTTCACCATATCAATCAAACCACGGCCAAGACAGAAGTGGGGGAAGATGAGGAACACTGACTTCAGGATGTCATTGATGTTGTTCAGCTTCTAAAGACACAAACATAATTTGGATTTAATTAGAAGAAATTACTAGTCCTGATGTTGGTGACAGGTTGCTGAGTGCCCTGGGGCAAACCCCTGCACTATCCCCCCATGGTGCCCCCACCTGCTCTCTGATGGCACATTAGGTACTACTATTGCCATTGGCATTGAAGGTTCAGGGGCTGATCTGGCCAGGTGGTCCCTCTGATAGGCATGGAATCTCAGCCAGTGCTAGACCTAGCCAACAACTGAAGCTACACCTGTCTAATGCTTATGGAGACTGAAGAAAGCTTCCAGTAAGTGAATAGTGTGCTAAATGCTAATTAAACTACAGATGCCAGGTTGTGGCTGCATCTTGCAGGCTACACTTCTGTCTTCTAATCTCTTCCACCTACATACATATTGCTATAGAATGAAATTCAATCCTTTGCCTTCATTGACCCAGATGCTTTTAAAAAAAAACAAAACACAGAACAAAATCTACATGCAGGCAAGATTTTGCAACAGCAACAAATCAGAAAAATGAAGCAAAATCATGCAATGTATCTAATTTCTTCTCTGGTCAAAAGCAGAAGTAATTTTGTGTTGAGATCTAAAATCTACTGATCGTGGCTGAACAAAAGCTAAACATAAATGTGCATCAAATATTAAATCAAACAACCCAAGCATACCCAAAAAGACACCGGTATGCAATGCTGGCTTTGGCCAATACAAACTCACATTGTTGGTGAAAAGCTCAAGGACAAAAGTGGCCACACTCCCATTGATACCAATGAAAAGGTTCACACTGGTTAGCACCACATATGCCGTACTCGGGATCTTGAACAGGAAGGATGCTGGGTACATGAGAGGGGTTATGGACCACCTGGCAAACAGAAAGCATATGGCATTAAGGCATCTCATTCTATGCTGTGATCAGTCCCCCAGTATTGGATTTAGAAGGGCCTTCTTACCCATAGAGCAATAGGAGAAGGGCCAACACAGGAAGGTTGGCTGAGGACACATAAGACTTCTGTTGGAAGCAGATGAAGATGATTATGACCAAGGTTGCTGGAACTACATAGTTGCACTGCAAGTTCAAAAAAAAGAAAAAAAAAAGAATGAAAACAGCTTCAAATTAAAGAATGTTGGGAATTTCCCCCTTTTACCTTTCACTATTTACCTTTTATAATATTCTTAATAAACACACTATATAAGAAAAAGAAAGAAAGAATTGTGTAGCAACTCATTGCATCAGATTCAAACTACACCATGTGCAGCACAGTTAGGCACGCCCACTGAAATCAATGAGCTTACATGCAGCTACCACCATATAGGATTGTCTCTTTAAGCAACACCAAGCTTTTTGACAGTTTGTGTCAGCGGTCACCAAACTTGTGACCACTGCGCACTGAAAATGCAGTCTCTATTCGGACCACAGTTTACCATTCTGGCACCATGCGGCTCATTGTCCAAGTAGATCTGGGCCCTGGGATGCTCTGGGCAGTCGTGTCTGTTGCCTGGCTTCCCAGAAGGCTGTGCAATAGGACATCTGGGCAGTCACCACTGCCCAAGGATCCCAGGGCCCAGATCTACTTGGATGATGAGCTATGTGGGGCCAAAAAAGTAAGCGCCACTCATGGAGTGGAAGGTATTCCCCAAATCCCAGTTCCGGCCCCCAGACCAGGGTTTGGAGGAGCCTGGTTTATCTAATATTACATTATGCCTATCACTTATTACAAGTGCATGGTTTGGATTTCCTTGCTTCCAGTTAAATACAGTACTTTAGTAGGATTGGCTGTATTCACATATACTGAAGACTACAAGCCTTCACTAGAAATGCAGCAAGCAGGCAAGTTTCTCCATGCTGGGAGTGTTTGACTGAGCAAAAGGCAGCCTTGTACAAGTACAGACCATTTTGCCCTAAACAGCCCAGTATTATCTATACTGAGTGACAGCAATTCTCCAGGGTTTGAGGCAGTGGCCATTCCACGCCCTATCTGGTGATGCCAGTGCTTGAACCTGAGAATATCTGTACGAAAAGCAGGTATTCTGCCACTGAGCTATGGCTCCTCCCAAGTTGAGGGAGGCTACTTCTGGTGAGGTAATGCTCTTAGCAGGGCCTAGGAGAGGGGGGTAAAGGGGGTAATTTGTACCCGGGCTCAGGGCCAAAAGGGGGGCCCAGGAACCAAAGGAGGGGGCCCAGAAATGTCCTGGGATCTGACATTTTCCTATCCACTCAGACTTGTTGCCTGCACTGGATGCTGGAGATACGATCACAACTGGGGATGCTGGGGACACCTCTGATGCCACATGGGTGGGTAGACCTGGGCTCCAAAGACTTGTCCAGCTGTCTCTACCCTCCCCCCACTGTTTCACTCCTCCCTACCCCTATTCTGCTCACCCATCACTACCCTCCCCCACTCTGTTTCACCCCTCCCCCTTTGTAAAGGGGCCCAAAGGAAACTTTGTACCCCCTGATAAAATTCCTCTCAGATGCCCTGCTCTTCAGAGTGTAGCAACAGAACAAATTATGCACTGCAGTTGCTCTCGGCTACAATCCGTTCTGCCTGTAGTCAACAGGGAAAACAGAAAAGAAACAGAGGACATCTTACCATATCCCAGACAAAGTTAGCCAACCAGTAGATGACTGGCCTCACTCCACTGATGAACTGCAGGTGTTTGGACTTGCTAACTCGCTCCTCGATCAAGAAAACGACAAAGCTGGCCGGGACAAAGGACATGGCAAAGATGACACAGATGGAGACCAAAACGTCCACAGATGTGGTCATCCTGAGAAAAAAGAAATGGAAGAGGGTGACAAACTGCATTTCGACATCACCAGTCATCCACAGCTCTACATGAAGGCTCAGTTAGTGAGGAGCAGCCAAGAGAGGCCAGTTTTACTGCAGCTCCTGCTTACATCACTAGAGCTACAGTACCAGAAATAGCAGGCTTGACTTGCTTTGGTTTCAAGAGGTACATTCCCTCCCACTCCTTTTTCCCTTCGTTCCTTTTGCTTGCCCATCCCCAGTATTGTATTCTAGTACGTACAAGGCCACTTCAGAGAGCTGCTGCTTGGTGAGGTTCAGAGGGTGGTTGAAGGCTGTGATGCCATAGGAGCTGGGATTCTCTCCATCCTGCAGGTTGGCCCGGAGGATGGCATTGTTCATCACATTGAGGAAGGCAGCAATTGAATGCCAGCCTTTGTTGTTGAACCAAACCTGGAAAAAGAAACACATTGGCATTAATGAAGAGAAACACCAGTCATATACTCTCATTGGCTTTCAGTGGGGCCTCGGCCCCTTGTTTCTTCACCAGACTAGTTTGAAACATAATGCTAGAATCAGGCGGAATGAGAGGCAGTAAAACACTAATTAGAAAAGGTTTCCAGTTCACCATTCTGCTCTTAGCACACCTGCCTCATGTGGTTTATGAGGCCACTGCTTGCTCAAAATACCATACAGACCAGGAATTCCCAAAATATGGGCCACAACAAAGGATTTTATAAAAGCACCTCTGATTCCAGCCAGCCATAGAGGAGACAGACTTGTGTATCTCTGTACGATTAATTGTTCTGCCTTGCCTCCTTGCTTTTCTTTGCTAAGGACAAAATTCTCCCATGAATTTGAACTGGGTGCAACTGCATTCAATCAGTCCCAATGCAGACACACAACAGAATTAAAAGTAGATCTGCAGAATCACAGGCGGTGGACTGCTTTCAGATTGTGTAATGCTTTCTTGTACACTACATGTAGACCATTTTTTGCTGACACGAAATGGACATCTAAGGTTAATTCAGGGGGAAAAAAGGATGCCTCAGCTATCAAACATTTGCGCAACTGCAGTAAATATTTCAAGGTTTTTGACCTACTTTCACAGCAGAAACAGTGTTCCCTGCAACTAGCTTGCGCCATTACATGGAACCCTTCCACGTCTGCACAGTAATACAATGACATCTCTGGACACTCAGTGATGATGTAAGACAGCAAACTTTCAGGTTGCCAAACTCCAAGCTGAGCCGAGTGCAGCTTAGAGAGAACAGTGCTCAGGAGCCTTGGACACGGCAATGAGGTGAAGTTACCTTGACATTATCATTTGTGTCCATTCCCTTCATGAAGCTCCCAAGGTTGTTAAGAAACCGTTCTCCAGAACTCCCCTAAAGAAGCAAAACCAGAAATCAGTATGTGCTTGTGTTAGGCCACCTATTTACTTGGCTACTTTTAAAAAATATTTATACCCCACCTTCATCACAAGAATTCAAGCGTCAGCTAACAAATATAAGCTACAAAACTGTGAAACATTTCAGACCACAACGAATAAAACAAATCAGCAACAAAAACCAAAGAGTAACATCAAACTCATATGAAAGGCAACAGAGAAGAGCAGTGTTTTCAGATTTTTTTTTAAAAGTCAACAGGGAGAGAGCCTGATTTAAGGAAAAGGAAAAGGCCAGAAAATAATGCTCAATTGTTTTATGCTAGAATTCTATCCTGCCCCTTCTAAGACATCAGCATCTCTTTGCCTCATGGTAATTGCCCTAATTCTGAATAAGGCAGCAAAGTCTAGCTACTATGTATTCTGTAATATAATTTTCTCTACCATAGAAGATTGTTTACCCTGGTTAGTTCCAATATTTTTTTCACTTGCTTGATGGCATCATTAATGTCTTCCTTCGGTGGTCTCAGAAGTGAGCTGCTAGCTCCCAGTGAAAACCCGCCATACCTATAAAGATATAAAACCATAATTAATAGATTTTCCCCTCCCCATGAAGGACCTGCTGCTTTTTCAGTTTTTTTCAGAATGTAGTTCTGTACTACTGCCTTAACTAAATGGAGGTATGGCAGTAACTGTTACCCTGCACATGCCCAATCTTGTCTGATCTCGGAAGCTAAGCAGGCTCAGGCCTGGTTAGTACTTGGATGGGAGACCGCCTGGGAATACCGGGTGCTGTCAGCTTATATCATAGTCTTTTGAGACTGAAGGTTGCCAACCAAATGGAGGTATAGTTGAGATATACGGGTGAGTGAGCGTGAAAACATAACATGCATAGTGTAACCTGTGACAAACACACACATTCCTATTTAAGCAGACACAGAGTGGAAAGTCTGACCACACATACACACAATGAAAACACCTGGATAGTTGTCACCTATTATACTGTCCATACCACTTTCCTTCATCAGTGTGACATTTGGATAGGGAAATAATCTGGTGTGAAATTTTGCTGACATGCCCCTCCCCTTGCTGGCTCTCTTTCCCCTCTGCAGAATGACCAAAGGGAAGACAACTTTGTTTTTGAAGTAAGTTCACTATCCATAATCGGTGGCAGTAATAACAGTTTCACATAGTCAAGTTCTCAATGACTGCATGAACATCATCACATGGGCAGAGTTCAAATCTGTCCATTAGGCAATAGAACTTGACTATGTGAAACCTTTATTACTGCCACTGATTATGGATAGCAAACTTGCTTCAAAAACAAAGTTGTCTTCCCTTTGGTTATTCTGCAGAGGGGAAAGAGGGCCAGCAATGTCTAGGCACATGTCTCTCACACATCTAGGCACAAAATGACATCAGAAAGTTGCATTGCCTCCCTATGCTCTGCTACATGACATTATTTGAGGAAACTACTGGGGCGGGTGGGGATAATGATCTAACAGTGAAAGTCAAGCGAGAAAATACTATCAACTCAAGGTTTGAGTATTGCTTTGAAAGAAATGTAGAACATAGGAGGATAATAATCTGATGGGAAAAAAATCAAAAGAAAAAAAATATGCATACCTGAATTCATTCACCCAGAGCTTATTTTGCAAACTGTAGATACAAAAAGGGAAGAAAGTGCTTGTTAACCATACCATCTACAGGAGCCTCATAACCCTTATATTCAAAAGCATTGTTGTGACAAACACATCTGACAATCTCCTCAAAGAAAAAAGGGTTCTTGTGCTTATTACTGTATACAGTGGCAATGCAAAGTAGCTGGAGGCAGTGCAACTGTTACTGGAAGCAGTCCTCAGAGTATTATTATTATTTAAAAGATTTCTACCCCGCCTTTCCTCCATTGAAAGCAGATGCCCAAGTATATCCTCCAACAGTATTTCCTTCTTCCCAGGTTCTGTGGGTGATGAACTAGGAATCTCTAAAATTTGAATTTTCAGCACCTCAAAATGTTACAATTTCCAGACTCTTTGGGAGAAGCCATGATTATTAGTGGTATAAAACCATAGCACAGGAGCAGTATAGAAAATAGAGCCTTGCAGTGCAATTCTATGCATATTTACTCAGAAGTAAGTCCCACAATGTTCAGCAAGATTTACTTCCAGGTGAGAGTACAAAGGGCTTCAATTGAGGGCTGCAATGCTATAAGCAATTACCTGAGAGTAAGCTCCACTGGACACAGTGGGACTTACTTTCAAGTACACACGTACAGGATTGTGCTGTAAGGCTGCAAACTTAAACACACTTTCCTGGAAGTAAACACCATTTTATTCAATGAGACTTCTGAGTAGACATGCACAGAATTGCCCTGTAAGTTTTTTTATCCAAAATGTGCTGGGTTACATGGAAAGGTAATTAGTTTGTTCCCTTGGGTCATTCTGGCGAGAAATTCATTTGGAATAGCCATTTGGGGGGGGGGCATCAAAAAGTACAAAATGATAACATCACATCATCAGTTTTCAAAAGAGAAAATGCTGTTAAGGAAAAAGTCACATAGTGGATGCCTTTCACAGGATACCTATGACATTATCTTCTTGGCATAGAAAGGAGCTATATTGCAGCATCTCTTACACCGGGGTGTCAAACCCATTTCAAACCAAGGGCCAAACAGCATTCATGATGCCTCCTGAGGGCCAGAAGCAAGGTCCTTATGCAGGAAATGATGTCATTAAACATATCATAACCAAAAATAAGCACTTTTTCTCTCTTAGGAACTCATTAGCTGCAAATGACAGAAGAGAACATATGCAAATCTTGATCATATTTCAAGATATGGGAGAGTCCAATTTTCATGTGGGCTGCCCTTTCAGAAGTAACACCTCAGCACTGCTCAGCAGCCTAGAGCCTGAGGGCCAGATAAAAAGTTTCCGCGGGCTGCATCTGGCCCCCGGGCCTTATGTTTGACACCCGTCTTGCACCATGAAGAAAATATCAGAAAGGTTAATTCTAAGGCAGTGGTTCTCACACATTTAGCACCGGGACCCACTTTTTAGAATGAAAATCTGTCAGGACCCACCAAAAGTGATGTAATTACCAGAAGTGAAATCATCAAGCAGGAAAATTTTTTAACAATCCTAGACTGCAATCCTACGCACACTTACCCAGGAATAAGTCCCATTTACTATCGTTGTTATAAGAATATACATAGTAGCTTGTTAAAGCGACAGGTCTGTAACATTTCCCCAAATGAAGTCACATACCATGGGAGCATCAATTCTAATATATTAAAAATAAAATATTGAAATGAATGGGGATCCAGCTGAAATTGGCTCATGACCCACCTTGTGGGTCCTGACCCACAGTTTGAGAAACACTGTTCTAAGGAATTCTATTATTGGTTTTATTTTTCCAACCTTTACATTCAATCCTGTAGGTTTGATGCGCACACATTCCCAGAGACCAAACCAAACTTAAAATTTCAATTCAATTCCTAGGTCTGGTTTCTAACACTAGACTCCTTTTCATCCACATAAAATGTAACCGTAATAAGGCAGACGGTGCAGCAGGTACCTTTTCCCAATAATCTGTGCATAGGTCTTCACCAGGTAATCAGAAATGTTGCGGCGTGTCAGGTCCTGAAGGATGTCTGTGGTGTTCAGCATTCTCTGTTGCCAACAGGAGAGGAAAAAACCCAAGGATATTACTGTTAATCAAATACCTAGAAGGCCATTTGTAATTTATTCAATTTACCTGAAATCTAATGTTATGAAGAAACAGAGAGCTTTAGTGAGAAACCTCTTTAGCTAGAATTCTATCAGTTTTACTATTGGAAAAGTAAGTCACTATCATAGAGGACCAGAAAAGGCTGATGAATAAACTTATTTTGGGCTTCTACTGGAAGGATTAGTTCAAGTTAGAGGTTTAGTGCTGGAACAATGACGACTCTTTATTTTATTCTGGAATAATACAAGACCCAACAAGAACGTTCTATAAGTATCTATGCTTTAAAAGACAGAAAGTCAGCTCTCAAGAGATAACTTTTGCTCAGGTTCACTTGAACATGCAGGCTTCAGAGCACAAGACTAATACGTATCATGTACCTGAGGAGGAGGAAGGCCACCAGCTCCCACGGGACACATAGGAAGCATCTTCTTTATCTGCGAGTTGCTACACATGCATGATGGAGAGGGGTTCTCCATGGTCCAACTGCCATTCTGGAAGATTTCCATGATTTCCTCAGACACAGGAGGAGTGACCCACTCCTCTTCCCCCACGGAGCAAGGAGCATCTCTGCACAAAAGCACAAGAAAGAATACAAATCAAAATCTTTCACACAATTCTACTGTATCCAAAGTTGGTTGGATTAAGCAGCACCCTTTCCTGTGGCCTGCTACATTCCAGGGAACGTGGCCAGCACCACACAGCCAGTTGTTCAAGCAACTTCCATTCACTTGCACTAGAAGTCAATTTCTAGGGAAAGAACTAGGGAGCCACTGAAACCAAGTTTTCAGGTTTAGATTCATGCATGTTTTAAAAAATTAGCCATGGCATTTTCCCCACACATTGCTACGTGTCGAGAGTCCAGAAGAAACAAGGCACTGAAGTGTTGCCTGAGCACACTGGAAATTGTTGCCAACAACGTCTCCGGTTGTGGAGAGCTCACCAAACCTTTCCCACTGACCACATATTTCCAAGTATATGTTTGCAAACATTAGGGCTAGAAAAGGCTAGGAAGTTGCTCACTGAGACTGTTCTGAAACTCTTATTTGGCAGCCCAACCTGACATACCACACCTACTGCAGCATCATGGCATACAAACAGCACTACCTATAGCTTGCAATAATTATGCTACAGTTATGCCAATGGTAACTGAAATGCCCATTTGTGTAGGTGAGCTGCTTGTCTGTCTGTCTGTCCGTCCGTCCATACATACATCCCATCCCCCCCCCACTTTTAAAAATTTTGTTCACTTACGGAATGGAGTATCCACTCATGCAGCGGGTCCCAAAACCAGGTTTACTGAGGAAAGCATTAAGAAGTTTCTGAGTGCCAGTGTCTTCTGGGGCATCATTGCTGTGGATGTATCAAAGAAACACTATCAAGCCCCTGAGCTTATACCCATGCAAAAAAGACAGTAGACAGCAAACATTAAATGACAATGAAGAGAAAACAATGCAGGAAGATGAAGATGAACTTGCCTGAACCTATGTACGTTCTATTGTGAGCATGAACATACATTCCCCCACCCCATGGTTGAAGATGTACCTGATAAATGTGTACTGATCCTCATACATCCATGGCTGCAATTCCAGGCTGGGATATTTTCCAAAGGGAGGGATGATCAGACTGAACAGGAGAGCAATGCAAACAAAGACAGCTGGGAGGACAATCTGAAACCACAAAGGAGTGAGTGAGAAGGAGCTGCCTTCAGATGTTCTGAGCAATAACGATGCCCCCTCACACACTGCTATGGGAGCAAAGGCACAAAAACAGGACAGTACCATTATCAATATGTCTGATCTCGGAAGCTAAGCAGGGTCAGGACTGGTTGCTACTTGGATGGGAGACCGCCTAGGAATACAGGTGCTGTAGGCTTCTACCATAGTCTTTCGAGCCTGAAGGTTGCCAACCAACCATGATCAATGAAACATTAGCTTCTTTAATCACACTCCACTCCAGTGGTAATGACGTTCAACATTGCTGACACAAAATAACAAAACGAAAAACAAGGAGACTGTTGCTATCAATAAAATCCTTCCAAATCCAAAATGGGGTGGGACACAGCGGTGGGCACTCCCTGCCACTCTGCTGCCTAAGGTTGGTTGGCTTTGGTTGGCTTCCTGGGTGGGCCCGCCCTGCTCACATATACACTTAAACACAGCCATGTGCCGCTTAACAACTGACCGCATATGACTGTGGTCAAAATATAATAAAGATGCTCCTAATGAGGCAGCTGTGTGGGAGGATCTACTTACACAACAGAGAGGCTCTAAATGCCACGAAAAGGTAATCTATCTCCAGTAACCTGTATGGCCAGTGAGTGTCTGGTAGGGATTGTCTGTTTACACAACAAAGGCAAGAGATTGGACTGAATGTTCACTTAATGACCTAATCGCATAACAGATGTCATTAAGTGGCACACCCCTGTATATCTAGAAACTTGATCTTTAAAAAAATGAAAGTAGAGGTTCTCATAGAAGAACTGCACATAATAGAAGAATTTCACATAATACCCTGAGAATTACAGGGTACACGCATCCTGTATTCAGCAATAGTTGAATATTACAACTGGAACTATTTAACGTTTTGACCTCAACAGATGGAAAACCTTGGCCTCTGAGCATCCCGCTTGGAGGCAGGCTGTGTAGCATGGCCTTTCCCAGTTTGACGAGACACTTGGCCAACAGACTGAGGCAAAGAGGCAAAGAAGGAAGGCCCATAGCCAGGGAGACAGACCAGGGACAGACTGCACTTGCTCCCAGTGTGGAAGGGATTGTAACTCCCGAATTGGCCTTTTCAGCCACACTAGACGCTGTTCCAGAACCACCATTCAGAGCGTGATACCAGAGTCTTTCGAGACTGAAGGCTGCCAACTCAAACAACTGGAACTCAAACAACTCAAAAGTAGCTGGTAGACTACTAAATTTGGTTGCAGATTTTACATAAAATTTTAACAGTCTGCCTGGAGACAGAGATGATAATTCATACTCATGTTTAAAAGTGATGTGTTTAAATGACATTAGCCATGTTGACACATTAAGTTTAATTGCCACTGAGCCCCTCAATATATTTTTGTGAACATGTGATCATTATCAGTACAGAACAGAAAGTGGGAGGAAGGCATTTGTCAAGCAAATGAGCATTCTGGTCAATCAGGGCTTTACTATACACATTATAAACAAAATTAGGCACAAAAGGAAACACTTGGTGGGATTTTTTCCTCTTTAATCTGGAATTAAGAAGAGCATGTATGCCAATACAATAGAACCAGTACACTTATAAAAAATGGAACCTGCTTTTGATAATGGTATAATACAACTGTTTCTTTACAAGGCTGAGCCCAACTCACCTGGGCAAAAAAACCCTTCCTGCTGCGTTTGGCTATTAGCAACCTCTTCCACAACAGAGCCACAAACTGCTGCTGGATCAACTTCCATCCTTTCACTTGGCTAGATCCTTTGCCATCCATTCCACTCAGCAGGTCAGTCTCACGGGATTCTACAGGCAAACAGTAGAAGTTCATGAAGTGTTCGCCTCTCTCACCAAAGTCAAGCAATTAACCACTGAGTAAGCAGGATGTATTTGCCAATTTAAACACACTTCAGCATGCTCCTGTAAGAAGAAATGTGTTCCCCTTTGTGACCCGGGTGGGTTTCTCCCTTTCAGCTGACAACTTTCTCTCTTCTGGTTCCAGCTTTTTCAGGTTTAGCTGGCAACAGAGCTGAGCAGAAGACATGGTGCTCTCTGTGCTGCTGCTGGTAGCTGACCCTGATGAGTCAGCTCCCTGAGAGAGGTTGGGATCACCCATACTGGCTGCTGGAATGGTGTTTTTTGAAGTCCTAACTCCAGGAGGTCCTGGACCCCCAGTGTAGTTTTGCCACCACTCGAGGGCAAGAGTTCTATTTTGGTCTGTCTACCCAACCTCACTATCTGGTTGATCTTGAGGGATAAGAAAAACAAAAAGACCGTTTGCCTTCAACTCCAGCTGTTTACTGCCAAACTATACTCTTTGAACCTTTGGGAAGAAGCAGCCTCCCAAAGCCAAAAAATTTCAGAAAGTGAAACAAAAATAATTCTGCTACAGTTTACACAGTGGTTGCTGGGCACTGAATCCCAGCTTTAAGCTGCATCACACAGACATCCATATATCATATGGGCTTCCTATCATCATGTTACCAAAACCTCACTTAATACAGAGTCATTAGCTGATGAATATGCAAAGGTGAACTGCTCCCTAGTTAATTAACATTTCAGGCTGCAATCTTAAGTACCTTTTCCTGGGAGTAAGCCCCACTGAACACATTGCAACTTACTTCTGAGATAAGCATAGAACTGTGCTGTCATTTGAGCAAACAACATAGTTTTTTGAATTGACAAATGAGAATCCAAACCGCTCTTTCCCTTACCTGGATCCATGTCAGAATCATTAGTGTCAAAAGCATCATCCTCTGTAAATGGACGAAGACAGCTTTGCCTATCTCCAAACACACGACGGTTTCTTCTGGCTGGTAAAGTGCCATCTGGAAAGAAACACTCAGGTTAGTTTGTTGAGGTTTGCCAGAACTGGTTCACTGGCTGCATTTTCTTCTGCTCCAGCTGTAACAGACACAAGTGAAGGGTTGCAATGCAGGTTGGCTGCCATGTATAGGGAATATCTGAACAGGCCCTAGAGTGACATAGCACCATTTTTCTCAAAGCATATTTAATGAAAATAGCATATTTAATATGAAAATAGCATATTTACCTGATGTCTCCGCATCCACACCATTATCTTCTGCCACTTTGAGGAATATCTGAAAGACAAAAAGAGATTGGAATGACTGCAAGTCACCTTGCACAGCACCCCTACTATGCAACCTGAAGATCTCTACCTAGTGGCTTGCCTAGTGAGAATTCATGGCAGAAGCAAGCTTTGAACCAGGGAAGTGTAAACTCACAGTTCAATCTCTTAGCCACTACGCTATACCCAGTATCTGTGAATAAAACATGACCTCATGCCCCATCATGCAGTATGTGAGTTCCCTGAACTTGAGCAAACCATTTTCAGCTTAGAGTCGGGTGATACAACCAGCAGAACTCAATGGTACAGTCCAGGAGAAGCTTAACCATTTCAGGCTGTGGGAGGGGGGCATGTTTAGATGCACTGCCTTGAAAATATTAATACTTTGCTTTTGAATAGTGCTTTCTGAGAGTGCAGTGTTTGAATAGTGCAATCCTGAGCATGCATCAGTATTGTCTTGATGAAGTCCTTTCAACAATCCTGAAAGGTCAATAAGTGTTACTATTGTAGCCAGTCATCTGAAGTTGAGAAGGAGTGGTTTGCCCACTGAGAATTCATGGCAGAGACAAGATGTGAACCAGGGAAGTGTTGACTCACTGTTCAACCTCTTAGCCACTAGGCTACACCCAGTATCTGTGAATAAAACATGACTTGTTTCACAAGAGGAATCTGATGATCCCCAAGTTAGTAGACTGAAGATCAGTGCAGAAAGACTTCCGACTACTTTTAGAGGAAAAAAAATAAGGCCCCCCCCCACCACATGACCAAGACACATTTTCAATACTTTGCAAGCCCTGGTGTGCATGTCTGAGGGCTCCCTGGATGTTGCACAATCTACAGCTTGCTCTCTGACACACAGTGAGGCATGCTTGCAAGATGTTTCTGCTCCTCCATAAGAAGTGTGCAGTTCATATACCTCCTCCAGAGTAGTCTCCGAAATGCCATAACTGGAAATGCCCAGGTCAGAGAGGCGGTCATCAATCTCATGAAACAGCTCCACAAAAGCTCCCTCTCGAGCTGCTTCATATGGCAAAACATAGGTCAATTCATGGCCAATGTCCTCCACCAGCCTTGCTTCAGGGACATGCTTCATGATGAGGTTGGAAATTGCAGACACATCTGGGAGGACCAAGTTATCATTAGATTCCTTCATTACTGACAGTGACTAAGGTTGCAAGACAGCTCTGGCAGTAAACCCCATTGCATGGTTAAGTGTTACACTAATTATTTAATATTTTTCATTATTGAGGTGTTTCCTTTTCCGAGTACTGGATAAAGATAAAGTAAAAATAGCTCTGTCTGCAGGTTTATAGTCTAAGACAGAGGTTCTCAAACCTGTTTAGCACTGGGACCCACTTTTTAGAATGAGAATCTGTAAGGACCCACCAGAACTGATCATGACCGGAAGCGACATCATCAAGCAGGAAAATTTTTTAATAATCCTAGGCTGCAATCCTACCCACACTTATCCAGGAGTAAGTCCCATTTACAATCACTGTTAAAAGTGTACATAGTAGCCTGTTAGAAATACAGATCTGAAACATTTCCCCAAATGCAGTCACATGCCATGGAAGCATCAAGTCTAATATATTAAAAATAAAATACTGAAATGAATGGGGACCCACCTCAAATTGGCTTGCGACCCACCTAGTGGGTCCCGACCAACAGTTTGAGAAACACTGGTGTGGGGGGGGGAATGATAGCACAGGAGCCTCTCCAATTTGCTTTATGACAATTTGCTATTTGTACTGGTTTCATATAAGCTGCTCTGTCAGCTGAAGAGCAGGGAAAAAGGGAAACTTCAAGCAACATTTCATTATATTAACAATTTCTCACCTATTGTCAGGTTGTCACTTTCATGATCACTTCCGAGCCCAGCATCAGAGCTACTCTGTGACACGCTGTCATCCTAGTTATAAAAGAAAATGTCATCTGATTATCTCTTATCTGAATACAGTCAGGGTAAAAATAGAAAATACTGCAGTTCTTTTTTAAAGAAAACAAAACAATGTAGGCCGGTAATGTTTAAAGAACTTTACTATGTTGCTAAAGACTGTGCCATTGTTTCTAATACGTTTACTGAGAACCAAGCCCCATTGAATTCACTGGAACTTACTCCCTAGTAAGCACACTTAGGATAGCAACCTAATGCAGGACTGATGCACCATGCTTGGAAAGCTGGGCTTCTTTTTCAATCCATGCAGACTTTATGCCTGCCTATGCTGGACATGGCACAGAATGAACTAGGTATGATCTACCCTTCCTGCTTACATGATAGCCTCAGCCAATGTAAGAAAACAGCCTATAATCCAAACTTTGCTTCCAAGGGGACTCTAGACATTGGGTTCAGCAAGATTATGCATTTACACAAATGCACCAACTCCCAGTTCAGGCTCTCTGCTCAGTGAGAAGGTGGGGTTGAGGGTATCCATGACCCTAATCTCACCATGCACATAGGCCCCAGGGTGGAAAGAGCATAATGGGAAGCATAATCTTCTTTGCTCAAAGAAGAGCAAAACCTCTTCAAAAAGCACAATAATGTTTGTGCAAGATAAATGCAAACTTCTGTACAATACTCTATCGGGGTGTACTGCCAAAATTTTTGGCAGGTGGGCCACATTATCTCTCTGACACTGTGGTGGGGGCCAGGAGAAAAAGAATTAATTTTACATTTAAAATTTCAATAACTATACTCTTATATGCTTCCTCTAGGGCACAGCCAGAAGGAAAGAGAAAAAAAGATAGAGAAAGGGCTTTGAGTTCATCAGTTTCAGCAATGTTGTTGTTTTGAGAAGTAAACCTGCACAGAACATTTCTTCGAATGGTACCTTTTTCAGGTAAGATACTGTGCTGCTGCTGTTTCTGCAGGAACTCAGTGAGGAATCCACATCCTTCTTTACCAGGGTCAGATAATAGCCTGTCCCTAACTGGTTCTTCAGGAAAAGCGAAGATCCAACACAGCAGAGTTTGCCATGAGATATGATGGCAATTCTATCTCCAAGGATATCTGCCTCATCCATGTGGTGTGTGGAGAGAATTATTGTGCGGCCTGAAAAGAAGCCAAATAACTTTGGGTCATTTAAGCAATCGTGTACCTCTACAGTTTCATTTACAGGGCACATAGCAACTTGGCAAGGTGGATTTACATATGCACCACCATGATATCATATGCCTACACTACTGTGGGGCTACCGCACTTACTTGGGGGAAGGGGGCAAAAGTCCCCTTCTCCCAAGGTGCCACCCGCAGCTGCCCGAAGCACGAAGGATGCAGCGGTGGCCATTTTCTGTGTCACCAAAGCCACACGCCCCGGCCAGCTCAGGATTGGGCTGGCTGTCTCCTATCTATATCTTCCCTAGTCTTGAGTACTGGCAAAGTTAACTATTGTCCTACAGTTCAAGGAGAAATAGCAGTGAGTGCCAGTTGCTAGGCATGGAGTTTTGCATCCCAAATACCACAATAGGCAACACTGGATTAGATAGACCAAAGGAGACAGCCAAGAAAGTGTAGTGGTTCTGGTGTTGGACGCAGACCTGGAAAATCCAGGTTCAAATCCCCACTCAGCCATGAAGCTTCCCGGGTGTCCTTGGGACAGTCACTATCCTCCAGCTTGAACGATGTATACCACCCTGAGCTTTTTGGAAGGACAGCAATATAAAAATGTGAAAAACAAAACTATGATCTGACTATCAAACTAGACAATACACAAACTGAATTGTTGGAACCCGAGTGTATGCTTTTAAAAAAGTAAACAGGAAGTGCACTGGGCATCGTGTCACTAGGTCACTAGAGAAAAGGGTAATACCTTGGCGATATTTCAAAAGCAGCTCCCAGATCCCTCTGCGAGAATAAGGATCAACGCCAGCTGTTGGCTCATCCAAAATGACAACTTTAGAACCACCTACAAAGGCCAGAGCTACTGAAAGCTTTCTCTGCATGCCACCTGTGAAGTCAAGTCAGAGACAAAATTAATCTAATGCAATCTAATTAGTCTAAAAATAGCTGCCTCAAGGGCCATGAAGTGGGGTATGTATAAATAAGTAAATCCTAAGGTTGCCTGTGGGAACCTCAGACTGTGAGAATGCATACAGCAGTGAAAGAGTAGCAGGAAGGCCTAGCACAATCTCCTTGATTACTCAGAACGTGCAGATTCTCCTCTGTGTTAACTGAACTTCAAAGAAATGTTTGAGGTAGTGGAGCACAAATGCTTTTACTATGGTGCCTGATGGCTCAACCATACATGCTAGTATTTCTTGATACAGTTGTGATGCCCCTAAAAGGGAGAGAGGTGTGTGCATGCGTAGGAGAGAGAAAAAAAGGCCTATAGTCTTTCCTCATATTTCAATGAAAACACCAATTTGGTGAGCAGTGTTAGGATTACTAGAAAAGGCCTTTTATCAGTACTATATTTTTATAGTACAGGTTGAGCCTCATTCTCGTGGGTTCTGTTCCAAGCACTCACGTGGATGACAAAACGCACTATAGCAAATCAATTTAAAAAACAAAGTTTGTTTGCTCCAGTGATTTAAAAACAGCCTTGCTGACCTTTGTGATGTAAGATAAGAGTAATTAAGAAGACAATCCATCGATCAGTCCTCCTCCAAGTACTTACAAAGGCACTTCACTCAGCCCGTCCCTTCACCAATGTAAAGTGATCACCTTTCTTTTACTGCTCAGGGGGAAGGGAGGGGTCCACTGGAGAGAGAAGGATTGATGGATGGTCAGCCAGCTGCCCTCTCTCTCTCTCTCATTAAGGAGGCTATTGTTAAAGGACTGTTCAGTTTTTTAAACTGATTTTAAAGGGTTGCATTTTCCCCTTCTCCAGGGATCAGCACATTCCTTCTCATTTGCAGAGGTCATTCAAGTTGAGTCAAATCTGTGTATAAAAAATCTGTATATAAATAGGCTGGACCTGTATACTATAAATTTATAAATACCATAAATGTATAGTACGTTTTCATTTGGAGTATACCATTCTGATGGGTCCATCTCAAAATAGCTATCTACAGCTAAGGAGGGGAACCAAAACAATTACAGGGTTGGAGCACTTTGGTAATACAGAAAGACTGAAGTGCCTGGATGTTTTCATTGAGGAAAAAAGTCAACTAAGGGAAGACATGGTAGAGGGGTACATAAAAATGATGAATAATGTGGACAGAGAGAGAGAGAATCTGCTCATCCTTTCTCATAGCACTGGAATGCAGGATCAGTGAATGAAACTGAATGGCATTAGGTTCAAAGAAAGTTGTTAATTCACTCAGCAATAATTGAGGCATTCACTGCCAGAAGATGACATGCTAGTCACTACCTAAGATGGCTTTAAAAGATGTTTTAGAGAAATTTTTGGATGGTTTATCAATAGCCATGATAGCTAAATAGCAACTTCACGTGCAGGAACAAGTTGCCACTGAATACCAAATGGTGGGATCAAGCAATAGGGAGTAGGCGGTTCATGTCCTGTCTGTGAGCTGCTTAGAAGTACTGTATTTGATTAGCTGAAATCACAGTGCTGGGCTTGATGAACTTGTGGTCTGCCCCTCTTACATTTTTATGATGCAGACAGACAAGAATCGTGATATTGCTAAAGAAATGAAATTTACCAGAGAGTTTGCTTGTCTTAGATTTGAGTTTGTCAGGTAAGCCAACATCTATGGCCATCTGTTTCATCTCACTTTTCACCAACTTTTCCGACAGCCCCTTCAAGCGCGCATAAAACCAAATGTGCTCTTCCACCGTCAACCTGGGGGTGAGTGAGAATGACCACATTTTTGGTGAGAAAATTCATGTTATCTGTTTTAAAAGAGTAGGCATGATCAGAAAAATAGATATTTTGAAGGCCTGAACTGGGCATGACATGCATTGTTCTCTTGGCCTGTTTTGAGTGGAAGAATGGTGGGTTTTTAACCCTTTTACTTCTAGCAGCTTTTCTCTCCTACAGGGGAAAGACAAGGGTATATTTTTTCTTTCATAGGTAGCAAAGCAGCTTGGATGTGGTGGGGGTGGCAACAATTACGAGCAGAAACGTGGTTGGAAGGAAAAGTGTTAAGCAGCTCCCCTTCCTCCTGCCATTCTTCTGTATAAATTCACAAATGTATGAAAGTTACTTTTGGATTTAAAACAAAATAGAATTGGGTCAGAGAAATATCAGTCACTTATAGACCTATGATTTTTAAAATTGGATAGTTATTTCTTTCTATGTATTTTTTCTATGTATAATTTCTGACACCCCATTTGGAAATATTGCTGTGACAAGGACAATAAGGGCCTGATAATATTGGGCCCAGCACCAGCACTCTGCCAGCACCACTGGCCCAACAGTTGCAAAAATGCCATAAACATTTGCGTAAGAGTTATAGGCACACCTCCAACACCACTGGCCAGCAGTTGGGCGTTCCAGGGCAGAAGGAGGAGGGTAGTGGGTCTGGCAGAGATGGTGGCAGACTCTGCCACAGTATTCTAACTCCCCTCCCAAGCCAGGAAACCCAACCTGGTTCTTCTCAAATCTCAATCTCCTCAATAGATCTGAGGAGACCCATTGCGGCCGCCTGAGTCTAGCAAGGGGTAAGGGAAAATAAGAGACCTGGTGGTGCTCCCCTGGCCCCTCTGGATGGAGCAGTTGCTATTTCAGTGCAGCTGCATCCCTGGGCATTGGGAAAGCTTAGGATTGGGCTCTAAGTTGCCTACAAGCCAGAAATGGGGGTGATGTAGCACTGACTGATAGATAACCCATCTCTGGGTGCAATGGGACAGATCCCCCTGCAAGAGTTCTAGCAGTATAACAGCCTTGTTTTCCCAACTGTACATCCCATCCATCATGACAACTGGAATTTTTCTAATTACAAGATTAACGAAAGACAAAGGGAAACTTTGAATTCATGGCATGACTCACTCATCAAAGAGGACATTGTGCTGAGGGCAGACACCCAGATTCTGACGGATGCTACTGAGTTCAGAACAGATGTCTTTGCCCAAGATGAAAGCTGTGCCTGAAGTTGGTGGAAATAATCCAGTCAAGATGGACCTAAATGAAACAGAAGGGAAGTTGAGTCTAAAACAATAGGGTGGAACATGACTCATTGAAGGCTTTTGTCCCTTGTTAAAAATGTTGCCTCTTACATGGTTGTAGTTTTCCCAGCTCCATTGTGCCCCAGGAAGGAGGTGATCTGTCCTTCATAGAAATTCAGCGTAAGCCCATCTACAGCCAGCTTTTCACCATCACGATAAACTTTGACCAAGTTCTGAATGGACACCCCAAGGCAAAGGTGACTTGGTTCTTCTTCTACACAGACTGCAGGACAGGAAAATAAATCCACTTACTAAGGCAGAGGATATCAGAATACGTGACTGGGCAGTAAACGCAATAGGGATCAGCAGGTGAACAGGGATATGATGAAAACAGCAATTTCCTGAAACCAAGGGAATATGGTTCTTGGAAATCTAACTGAATACTGTGAGAAACCTGATCTGTTGGAAAGGAGCCTGTGTGGAGGAATTGTCTGTTATAGGTTTGGTCAGGCTTCCTGTTGCCCCTGGGTAAGCTCAAGTAAAGTTTGTCTTGGCAATGACACTAGAACAGAAGGACACAAGGATCACATGGCTGGATCAAAGCAAGGTCTGTTTAGTCCCACATTCTGTTTCTAATGGGACTGCCAGAGAGTTCTGGGTGTTCACAACTGGCACAATGGCCTTCCTCTGTTTTTTCCAATATCTGGTGCACAGATGCATACTGCCTTTGCACAGGCAGTAATATACCTGTATAATAATCTGTTCTGAAATTAGGGAGCAGAATTTCAAAGTACTGTGGTCTCTCTGAAATGGATCTTCTGTTTGGCTATCATGGCCAATGAACATCAGTAGATCCATCCTGAAAGAATGTATCTAACCCTTAGATTGTGAGGGATCAATTGTAGTTACATGAATAGCACGGCTACTGCTATCAAATTTTGTTTCCTTCACTGCTTATTCACTCCTGAGTTGGACTACCATCTCTCTTTGATTTTAGCAGACAACCAATTATTTTTCTCTGCACAGCTAAGCTGTCACTTACTTTCAGATGACGCCATGTGAAGCGAAGGGGGATGCTGTTCCCCACATTTCTCGCCACACCAATAGGACTTCATAAAGGGAAAGTACCAAGGCCTGGGAATGCCATACTGGCCTAAGCAGGAGATAAAACAGTTTGGGTAAGACTTAACAGTTATTTTCAACCTTTTCCATCTCACTCTAAAATTGTCAAGGCACACCATCGGTTTTTTAAAGGATATTATCATTTTAAAAGTATGTATTAAGATATAGAAATAACAAAAAATGCATTAGAGCAAGCTTATACAGAGTAATACACCTGATCCAAACAATGGCTGACTGAAGAATGACACTGGTTCTGCCCTCTTTCAAACTCCCTGAATGGCTTTTCTAATAAATGACCATCCCATAAACTCCCACAGTGCACTTGCAGACCATTCACAGCACACCAAATGTGCCGTGGCACAGTGGTTGAAAATTGGTGACTTAGAAGAATAATTCATAATATTTCCAACATGCAAAGGCATAAGATAGTTCTTGTAGTACTGGATTTAGGCTTTTACAAGTACTGGAGCTTGTTGTGTCCAGTTCCCCCTGCTGGGCCACAATTCCAGCCATGGGCCCTCCAGTCACTCCCTTGAATGACTGTGTGGAGCCTGCCGCGAGTCTGAACTGATCCTAAATACTGAAGAGGGATATATTGTTAGCAGTGACGAGATCTAAGGAAAAAAAGAAATGCCAGGTTCTTTCAGTTTGCAAATCAAATTTGGAAGCTTATTTTATTTCATGCACCCAAATTTGTTTCTGCAATCTTTGAGAGCTTGCATTTGAAGCTCAATTTGCCACAACGACGCCTGCCTTTGTTTAAGCTTAGATGGAGTAATTTACCATAATAACCTTTTTTTGCTTTTCCTTTCTGCAAAGTAAAGCTGATGCAAATCAATTTAGCAAAATCTGAAATGCTTAAAATCAACTTATCTAGCGATAAGCTTTGCAGGCAGTGGTCAAAGGAGCACCAAACAGCAGAACTCAAGCAGCTCTTCCAAAAAAAGGTTTATACTCTGCTCACTTAATTGATTCTGCTAGGACAAGTTCAAGAGCAAAATAATTTTTTTTAAGAACTGAGATATTTGCTTGAAATGACTGTTTATCCATATCCCATTAGCAGCTGACGGGTCCCACAAATTCAAATACACACCTGAAGGGGGCTTTCATATGCACGACACAGGCCACCAATTATCATTACCTCTACTTATTCCCCCAAAAGAGCCATAGCAACCTTTAGAATGGCTCTTAGTGTGGAAACTAATATACATGCACCAACCACAGGCCTAGACTGGAAAGGGGGTATTGAGGAAAAAGGCTGCTGAGACACAACTATGCTCTGAAACTGTTGTGGGAGCTGCCACAAGACCTGTGCACAGCAACCTCATAACAAGAGAGACTTGTGAGTTATTGTGCCCACTATCTCCAATTGACAGAAAAACCTGCCACTTATGCTATCATCAGATTTCTGTGCCTGTGACAGTTGCGTGCCTACAATAGGATGAGAGGGTGCAAAAGCCCCAGGCGCTGGCCACTAGGATCCCGCGGAAGCCTCTCTGAGGCTTCTGACAGGGGCGAAAACTGTGTTTCCAGTTTACCGGAGGCACAGTTTATAGTGCCAGGGAACGTCACAGAGGTTTCTCCGGCATGGGTTGCGGTCACGCGAGGCTCCATGAGCCTCTGGTGAGTGAGACGGAGGGCAGATATCTGCGTGGGGGGGGGTGGCAATAGCCCATGGGAGGAGTGCCATAGCGGAGCTTTGCCAAAGGGAAGGGACTGCGGAGGTCTGAGGCTGGCCTGTGATCTCCCAGAGAAGCAGTGGCAGCCCCAGCTGGCAGAGAGACTCCATGTGGTGTAATGTGCAAGTAGAGGGAAAAGGTGACAAGAAAATAATGTCACAACCCTGTATATACTTAGGAGTAAGTTCCTCTGAACACAGCAGAACTTACTGCTGAACAAACATGCATAGGATAGTATTGTAAAGCATTATTTCAAAGGCTACAGTGAGGAAGACTCACCTGGAAAGACAGACTCGATGTACCAAGTCATAATCCCATATAGCAAACTATCAAACAGCATCATACACGTAGTTGCAGTCAAGTTGAAGGTATCATCATTCAGGGGGTTTTGAAAGACATTATCCCACTGCACCCCAGTTCCCTGTTCTTCAAAGAGGGAAAAGTAACGGAAGCCAAACCCAAAGGCAACAGGAGAAAGCAGGCTCTGAGGAAGAAAGACAACAATTAGCTTCCACGATGCATTCATTAATTAGATTTTATGTCAGGAAAGACATAAGCAATAGTAAAAGTTATCCATCATTGCTGCAAACCCTAGAGTAGTGGAAACACAAAGAAGAGGCTGGCTTACATGTTATCATATGATGCCTGAGCCACTTCAGTAATATTTAGATCCAGATACCATGTGGGCAAGGCAAATACATCGCTCCCTGCCACCAAATTATTATTCCATCAGGTTGATGAGAAACTATATCATTGACCTATTCTTATATTCTTAAATTCAAATTATTCCTGGGAGGGGTGCAGAAAAGAGGTATGGGGAAGCATATCCTATGCCAATGGTGGTAACATCTGAATCCCAACTATTTCCATTTCCATGTTAAGAAATGGAAATTTCCATTTCCATTTCCATCAGCAAATTCTAACAGTATACATTTCAAAGCCACATTACTTGGTGGGTTTGAATATTTGATTCACATATGAAAGGAGAAATTACATGTGGGGACACCCAAGTAACAGATTCTTTGAATAAGACAGGAGTAATACATTGCACACAGCACAAGAAATCTTGTTGACAGCTTTAGATCTTTCAGTCATTGTCCAATAAAATGTCCCAGAAGGTTTGTTCAAACCTAGTCCAAAAAAATGAGCCCTTGCTGGCAGGGTAAGCTCACATTTACTCACCACAAAGACTTTGTGAGAGAAGTGGATATAGTTTTGCCAGGCCTCGCATAGCACAAAAGGCAAGTAGAGAGTAAAGTAGATGATCCCCCCACAAGCTGCTGCCAGATTGGCCCTTGAGAACAAGGTGGTGATGAGGAAGCACTGCATGATGGTCACCACAGCAAAGACAGACAGGAAGATAAATATCACACCGGGATCACTGTAAGGCATCAGGTTTCCTTTCTGGATAAAGAAAAGACCAATCATACTGTCATTAAGCATCTGTATCCATGAACCAGTTCATGCAATTTCCCAAAAGATACATATAAGATTATTTAAATGAGTAACATGTGGGGACAAACTTGTATTTGCACACACTCAGTAGGGAGACAGGATTTACTAAGCCACTCTGTCCAAAGTAGTTCAGTGTCAAATCTCCATTTGTTGCTATATGTGTGCATAAATCCTTTACCATCCCATCCTTGGGACAAACTTACAGATAAGAAGTTAAGTGACTTCCTATACACTTTGCGAAGACAACCTAAATCATTATTATGTTACACTACTGCTTTGGTATCCTCTCTCACGCATAAGGAGCTCACAGTACCATTTGAGTCTCATAAAACACAATTCTGGAAGGCAGGATAAGCTGAGAGATACCAGAAGCTTCTCAACTCCATAGGAATGTCCTACCTGCAAATAACACTCTAGCCCCCATACCACACTGGCCCTCCATGCTTAAAATCCATGCTGCTTTGTGTTATCTGGCCAAGTTACCACAAAAGTGTTGAAAGTACAAGAGGATGCCTGATGCCAATGTCCATTTTTCTTTTCAGGTGCACTTGACTGTTGATCCATGATGAAGACCAGTGATTAACTCTGGGCTATGGATCAGCAGTGATCAGGCAGGCAGTGCACATTTAGGTGGCCCCTATGCGACTCGGTAAGACCACGATGAAAATAAAAAATGAAGTATATTGAAGACCTTTTTCAGAGCAATCAACAACTAAAGCTGAATTAAAAGCCAACTCAAAATGAATAGTTAACCAGCAAATTTGTAAGTGGCATGTACCCCCTTCCCCACATCTTAGCAATATTCCCCTTCCCCCTGAGCATTTCAGTACGGCTGCACTGGAATGCAGAAGGGTGACATTTTAATTCAGAAGCCTTTCAAACAGCCTCCCAAATGATGGCTGTAACAGAAGAAAAATTGGTGGTCTGCAAAGTACAGTGACCTCAGCACAACCAAGTTTAAACATCACTGGCAGAGGCTCTTTCCTGTGTGTTAAGAAAGAGTGTCATCCTCTCCCTGTTTAGTTAGGATTTATTTAGCCTCTCTCTTTAGGTTACAGAGTGTGCTACAGAAACAGACTTCAGGTTATTTGCTTATTCAACATCCAAACCGATTGCTCCAGTTAGTTAAGAAAGGAACAGCACTGGCAGAAAGTACATGGAGATCCACTGTGTAATGGCAGGGGTGTAGCAAGTGAAGCAGAGAGTTTGGAGGAAAACTAATATTCAGAAACAAACAGCCAGAATTTATACTTAAAGCACTTTACAGTTCACTAAGTAAGGTATCTGAGTGTTCCTTTTAACAGCTCTGTTAGGTAGGACACTATTTTTAATCCCTATGTTGCAAACAGCGGGGAGCCTCAGTGATTGCAGTTGGCTTCCCTTCCCATTTGCAACTCAGCATTTGAACAGAGAACTTGCCAATTCACCCCTTACCTGCTGAGACACAACATCACATCAACCGCCATGGACAAAGCATCCCACTGACAAACGTAGTGCTACGAAATGGAGCCAACCTCACCTTGAGCATCAGTGTCAGGAATCCCGAACTCACGAGAAGGGGGATGAGGCTGCTAATGAACCAACTGAGCCAAAGGATGCCATTGTTAAGGCCCATGATTCTCATGGTCTCTTTCAGCCGGGCTTCCTTCTCATACACGATCCCCTTGATAATCACAGCCACAGAGTAGATCCAAGCCAGAGTCATGAAGAGAGACATTGATCCGCTTGTGACACGAAGATATCTGGAAGTAGAACAAGGACAGATGAAAAAAAGTTGAAGGTAGGGAGGTTCAGGATAGACAAAAGAAAGTACATAATTCATTTGTGAAATTAACTACAGCAGTGCGGTGAAGCCGAGGGGATATGTGCACGTTTTAAATTTATTTTCAAAAGGAGACCTTCTAGCCTTCATGAATTTGTCCATCAATGGTTACTAGCCATGATAACTAAAAGTTAATGTTCAGATGCATTATACCTCCTAACACTGGATGCCTGGGACAAACAGGAGAAAACAATCTCAATCTTCTTCCCGTTTGGTGCCATACAGGAGCTGTTCTAGGACTCTCTTACCTGACTATCTTTGGAGGCACTTTCCCCACCATTGCCACCAGTGGCAGTTTTGAATGCCTTTAAATCTATAAAAACCCCTGGAGCAGTGATGGCAATATGGAGAATTCCTCCATGGTGGGCATCCTGGACCAACTTATTCTTCCTCTGACAAAACAGCACTACTCCAGAAATGACTTTGAGAAACAGCACTACTTGGGAACGTACCAAGCTCCACTGTTAAGGACTGGCTGTTGCAGTCGCTAACACTGCCAATGCAAATAGGTGACGGCTTATCCAAATTTGTCCATAGGTTGCCACCCCTAACATTCAGCCTCAAAGACAGCCATCTCAGAGAGCTACTTGTTTACATTTCAACTTACATGTCATCGACATAACATGGATAAGGCATCTGTTGTACATAGACTCCAGTTTTCTTCTCTGAGCCTGTCAGAGTTCGGATGATTGCCTGCTCTACCACATCCTGCAAGTAAACAAAGCCTCCCCAGACGTAGCGCATGTCTTCAAAGGGATCAGCTCGAGGACCTGGATCCCACCACCTATACCAAGGCACAACAGATCACAGTTTATTAGAAATTCTCACACCTGTTCCTCCAACTGTGCACTCAACAAAGTCCCTATGAAGAATGTTCACCTGTCCTTAAGTTTGTTTGTCCTTTCCACATTGTCTATGTCCATCCGTATCTTGTACTTGACATGATGTGGCAACTTAACACTGTTAGAAGCCATTTCAGGGAAGACAATGCCTGCCCAAAACTTCCTTTGATGTAACAGTCCTATGGACTTGTTGATAAGCTGCACCTCGTTGGGCATGGGTTCTAGCTTGTCCAGGTTGACACACTGCAATGAAGACAGACACCAGAATTATAAGTTAGGTTGTACCTTCTTTGGAAAGGAAAGATTTGGACATGCACTGAAATCTAAATTACAAAAAACAAAATAATCAAAATCATAAAAAAATACATATAAATCATTTCCTAAGGGTGCAATCCTAACCAACTTTCCAGCACTGAGGTGTGGGCAGGGCAACTCTGAGGTAAGGGAACAAACATTGCCTTGCCTTGAGGAAGCTCTGTGATTGGCCCTCAACTGCAGGATGCAGCACATGCCCCCTTGGGACAGTTTTGCCAATGCTGGAAAGTTGGTTAGGATTGTGCCCTAAACCAACTATGGAGAGTCTACAGCTTAGTGACAGAGCATAGGTATTACACGTTCCCAGGTTCATTCCTTAGCCTCTCCAGTTGAAAATGGAGTCTCAGGTAACAGGGCCAGGAAGGAACTGCTGCTGTTTGGAGGGAACTATACTGTATAGACAATGGTCTGATTTGGAATTAAGCCACTTCAAAAGCACACATTATTATCCTAAAGACTTTAGTGGTGCATAATCACCCTGATGACTGAATACTGTATCTTAAAGTTATTTCCTCCTGTATGTTTCCATAAGGTGCTAAGATGTTGTTAGTAACCATTTTGAAATGTTTTCCTTTTGAAATTCTTGAATGAAGGGAACAAGGATCTATGTTCTTCTTGGGTGAGCATTATATACCTTCCCCAGAGAAACTTTGCTTGCTGACACTGCCTCACAATTATAGTACAAACTAACTAGTATTTTATTTCTGAAGCACTTTGGAGGAAAAAAGAAGAAGAAACAGATCAAAAATGCATAAGGTCAAAATCTTTCCCAGCAAATTCTACGATGTGTCCAGAACAGCTTCAAGTTAAAAACCATAACACAAAACACAAGACTCACTTCCATGAAACGAGAAATAGTCATAATGGCATAGTCTGTCTCATTGAATGCATCCCTCCAGGTGTAGACTGCACCATTCACCGGGTGGATATCCTCTGGGTTCTTTGCCAAGAACCTGGAGACATCCTCAACGGTCCACTGTGAACCTTCCAATTTGTGGTTCCAGATGTCCTTGTTATTCAGTAGTGTCTAATATATTATAAACAGGGTAAAAAAATCAATTACATTTGCCTTGTAACAAGGGAAAGCATTTTACAGAGCTACCATCTAAATTTCCATTTGAAGCCAAATTCAAGCTTACTGCTATTGAACAAATATTAGGGTAGTATAGCCGTTATTGGATAATAGCATTCATAAAAATCAACAACTTCACAACCCTCATGAATACAAGTGCTACAATTGTTTTCAGGCTCACAAACTATGCCCTAATGCAGCCGTTCTCAAAACTTTCTGTCTCTGGAACCCTTTACATTCCTCAATGGAGTTTCAGGAAGCCCAACTAGTGAATATGCAGAGTCTTGGAGAGTCCCAGAGTGCAAGTATGTGAAAAGTTATCACTGGCAATGAAGGACAAGGGGACAATACTTGTTTGGAGGGGTTCATGACCATCTCACACTTTCTATGCGCCCCATACCACAAAGCAGGGTGAAAAGTAAACTGAAATGGGTAATTTAAAAAATCTGCACATTTCTCTTGATTAATTAGTGATAGAAATATTTCTTTTTTTCTTTTCTTTTCTAGACGATTTCTAATTCTGCTGCACCAGGTGGCAGCCTTGTACCTTCTCTGGTAAAACTCAATAGCATTACCAGAACAAAACAAAACAAGTTGCTACTGAAAACAAGAGAGGCTTAAAAGGAGGAAAGAAATTGTTTCAGCTGATTGGCAGTGGTTAAGCACTGCCAATGTAATGGGCTCTCCAAAAAGATGTACACAAAGAGGTAGCCTAGCAAAACCAGTTATCTTCTAACACAGGAATTACCCAATCCTGTGAGCTCAAAAAGGTCTTTGCAAACAGTAAGTGATAGGAAAATGAACCTGGAAGCAAACAAGTTATAAACTAATTCTATTTTGTACATTGAAACGGGAAATAGAAATGAGATCTCCTGTCTATAATCTATATCTCAGAAACCCCAGCATGAAGAAAAATATGCTTTCCAACAGGAAAGCAAGGAAGATGTAATATGACCGACACAGTCCAGATGGGAAAAGGGCCATCACCTGGAGCAGGGGTGCCCAAACCCCACCTGGGGGCCACTTGCAGCCCTCAGGGACTCCCAATCTGGCCCTCAGGGAGCCCCCAGACTCCAATGAGTCTCTGGCCCTCCGGAGACTTGCTAGACCCCGTGCTGGCCCAACATGACTGCTCTCAGTGTGAGGGTGACTGTTTGACCTCTCATGGCAGCTGTAGGACGTGGGCTCTCTCCACTGCCTGCTGTTTCATGTCTGTGATGTAGCAGTGGCAGTGAAAGAAAGGCTGGCCTTGCTTTGTACAAGGCCTTTTATAGGCCTTAAGCTATTGCAAAACCTTCATTTATTCATATAAGTTCCATCTCCAATATAGACACTTATGTAAATTTATTCAAATTTGAAATGTAAATTAATTCTTTTTTCCCTGGCCCCCGACACAGTGTCAGAGAGATGATGTGGCCCTCCTGCCAAAATGTTTGGATACCCATGACCTGGAAGAACCTGGCTTGCATTCACTCTGAAACATAACATCACAGGGTATCCTTTGCATTCTGAAGATAGACACTTTTTTGTTTATCTTCACAGAAAGCTGAAACCTGAACACCTTTCCTACTGTCACAGTTTGCTCATTTGTTTGGGGTGCCAAAAGTGTCAGTTGAGGGAGCTGTCCACAGAGTTGCTGTTTCCTGGCAAGCGCACAACCAACCATGTGATGCTCCTCTCACATGCCCCTGTGCCAGCAGATCTGCTTTCTCACAGAGTATGAGTAAGATTGCCCTTCCCTAGGCAAAAATCACTCACTCCATGAGAAAGTAGTAAGCAAAATCACTATGGCCCAAATCCTAACCAATTTTCCAGCACTACCATAGCTGTGCCAATGGGATGTGTGGTGCATCCTGCAGTTGGGTACAGTCATGGAGGCCTCCTCAAGGTAAGGGAACAAAGATTCCCTTTGATTTCCCTCAGAGCTGCATTGCCCTTACCTCAGTGCTGGAAAGTTGGTTAGGATTGCACCCTATGTTGTCCATCTGGATTTGAATAGGTTATTAATGATTAGTGAAACTAAACCTAAATTCTAGATACCGAACAGAATGTGAGGGTTGCCTTCAGGTTAATTTAAGTACTCATTTCACCCTTCTTACTAGATAAGTTGAACATGTTACCACATATTTGGACTGGTATGTGGTAAAAAGTACTTGGCCAGATGATATATAGAGGAGTTATCACTTCACTTTTATCCTCATAAAAGCCCTTTGGACTGTAAGGCCGAGAGACAGGAACTAGCATCCCAGCATGCCGTGGTTGGAGTGTTGAATTTGAATCAGGAAGACCCAAGTTCTTGAAATTATAGATGATCCTGTCATTATTGCAGAGGCTAACACACCTTACAAGGTTGTTGTGATGATAAAAGGAAAGGGCAGAGCCATGTTCCAAGCTCCTTGGAGGAGGAACAGTATACAAATGAGAATAAATAAATACTCAACAGCATAGCTAACACTAGATAGGAAGCTTTTTATACAGCATTTTTGCAATCTTAAAGGTTACCATGAATCATGATGATCCCAAATAGCTAATTAAATATATCAGTCATTTTCACAAAGTTGGGCAGTGGCAGAATCTATTTCCTGCATTACATACAGCCGGTGAGGTAATACTTAATCACATTCTTCTCTAGCTCTGAGCCTCATGTAATGGGATTATAGAAACACTCAACATAACAGACCGTGAAGCCTGCCTGCACTTGAATATCCTCTTGTTCCACATCTATCTGGCCATGTCCTTGGTACACCTGTATAGGCAGACTTGCCTCGGGAGAGTGTGAGAAGTTGATTTATGTACCAGCGAGGACCTGTCCCCAGCTGTGCACAGGAAACTATCCTATTTGGCATTTCATGGAATCACAGAAGGAAGAGCTGTGGCTGAGACACACACCTTTTCCCCCATCCCAGGATGTTGTCACATTGGACGGACAAGAAGGCCTTGAATAACAGGCTTGTCACAAGATATCTGCAACTACACAGACAAGGACATACCAGCTTGAGGCCAAAGTGTCAATCACAGTACAAAAATAGATTTAAGTCACTTCTTGTAAATAGACTTCTGGAGAAGCCAGCGTTATCTGAGAAACAAGTAATGGCATACTGACCCGGACCAGATCCATTTCCTGGCTTTTCTCCATGAAAGTTTTTATCTTTGGTCTTATCTCTTCCCACATCCCTCCAAGATCACCAAAGACACTTAGCTCCTGGAATGTCTTGTTTACCTGCCGGGATAGTTAAAGAGGCAAAGGTAGCATCAAAACCAACAGAACAGACTATGTATCAACAATGGCTTCCAGATTCCTGTTCTAAGAACTGGCCCTGGATTTGTCTCACAAAGTCCACAGTCCTAATTCTAGAGGTTGGAACAAGAGGCAAGTTCCAACGTAACCTTTTTGCTCTAACTGTTCTGGGGCATCTGCATGAATCAGCAAACTTATCACTTGTGCCCAGACATCAAGGGCTGCTATCTAGAGTTGCTACGTAAGTGAGAATAATGTCCCAGCACAGTCTATCAATACAGGATTTGCCAGAGGTATACCACACTTGTGTAGAATTCAGCCTGGCCACAGGAAAAATATATCCAGGATAGAGCATGCCATTACCATAAAATGTCTCCGTCACCCCCATCCCCACAAAAGAAACAGTCAACAATAAAATTCATGGACTGAAAAACTTACACTTGCGTTAGAAAGATAAGCTCTAGCCCAGTTTTGGTTCTTCTGACTGGCAGCTGCTCTCTAGAATCTCAGGCAGAGATTTTTTCCAACTCTGCTATGTGGGAGCTTCGAACTGAAGACATCTGAGCTATGGGATTGAATCTGAGACTGTATACATGCAAACAAAGTTCTCTGTCCCTGAGCTATGGGGTCCTCTCTAAAAAAATACACAAAGATTTTCTGCTCCCTCTTTTGCACATACCATAAGAGTTGAATAGCAAACACCTGAAAAGTATAAAGATGGTCTTTTTTCTTGACTGATGTGTAGAGCTGTTTGAAAGTGGTGTTATTTTACTCAGAAGTAAGCCCATTGTCTTCAGTAAGACTTGTTCTGTAATCCTATTTAAACAAAAACAAATCCCTCAACTGATGTGGAATTGAAACTGCGTTAAGGCTCTTACCTCAGACATCACTGCCCTTGTTACTGGCGTGTCAGGTGTATACAAAACTTTCCCAACAAGCAGAGGCTTCAGCGCTCTCCATATAATTCTGGAAAGTGGACTGGATTCCAAGTTCTTCATTAAGCTATTGCAGTAGGGGGCTTTTTTTTAATAAAAAAAAAAAGAGAAAGTGGAAGATGAACTAGAGGAGCAACATCTCCCCCACTCCAAACCTACCCCAATTAAGGCAAAGTTATGCCCACTCATGCTTCATTTTTTTTTTTAATATCCTACATCTTCTAATATGAAAAGAGACTGTACCCTAATCAGAAGCTGAAATAAACACATCGCATGTCACCACTGGATCTGACTTACTTGTGGAGTTATCGTAGAAATCAGCCTCGTCTTCATCAGTGCTGTTGCCTCCAAACAAGGCTTTGTAATTGTTGTCTTCATACCAATTGAGAGACTTGATTTGCAATCCCCCTCCCTCAGGGTGACCACAAACAATCCGCGATACTGCCTGGTAGATCTGGGCCGAATCTGTTCTGTTCACATTGGTCAGGAACATCACTTCCTGCCTCATGTCACTCCAGCTTCTCATACTTCCCAGCTGCAGTTCACAAGGAGAGAGGACAGAAAATTTACTACATATTTTTCCCCAATTGCATTTGGGAAGTAATTGCCAGTCCAAACCTACCCCATTTTCCTGGGATGTTAAGAATTGTCATCAAACCCAACATCTATTGTTTCAAAGAGCAATACAAGTTGCAACCTACACAGATAAACCATTCCACGTCTAACTTATGATTGCTACATGACATTCTTGAACCCTTCTTAATTTCCATAATTATGTGAAACTTTATTCTGGGTGCATAATGTGCCTTTTTTACCGGCTGCATATTTTCCCTCAAAAAATTTTTTTGGCTGGTTTTAATTTAATCTTCTATCTCACATCCTTTTGTCATGGGTTTTGGTCACGTATGAATCAATTACAAATCCAACTTATAATATTTCCTGTGTTAATACGGAAAGGTCAAACTTCTTTCATTTCTGAGAATAAGGGAGATGATTTCAATCAAATTTAACATGACACCCTGGTGATCACACACAATTGCATGCATCTATATCACATGACTGTGGTTGCATATATTAGGGCTACATAAATATGCAAATGGGTAAAGAATATTTAGAGACATGCCTTTGGAAAGACATGTTTTGGGCCAATATCAGTATTTTTTGTTCACAGAAGAATTCCCACAGGAACACATAAACCAGTATGCAAAATCTGTCATATCAAAGGAAAGATCTGTGAAAGTACCAGGTCATAAAGACTTCTACTTACAGATATGCATACCAGAACCATACAAAGTAGTCTGGATATTTGGCTGCAAGACAAAATTATTCTTGTAGGGTAGAGGCCCTCATTCAACCTCTAGAAAAATTCTGAACTGCTCATGCACCCTTCTCCCAAATACATGTATTGGTTGATTTTAATTTTATTTCATTTCAAATTATGATTTGCTATCTTCCTGAAATTACATTGCGTACATATGACAAAATGCAGAACTTCAAAAAAAATCACGTTTTGAACACAGGGGAAAAAATGTGAATCAAGACAAATTTTTTTCTTGCTTCTGGAGAAAGATTTCACATACTAATTGGTGTGCGGTTTGGTTTCAGGGACTCCAAAAGGATCTAAACTGATACTTGCTCAATCATCATTGATCAAAATGTGTATTGTTTCAGGGTCTCCAAAATGAGAGACATTGTGACAGGCCAGACATTTTCTTGTTTCCATATAATTTGATAGAATCAAGGCCAACAACTACCTGCACAGCCCCCTCTCTCCATCTGTAGCCACATACTGTCAGCTTGGTTCCTATTTCTTTATGAGGTCAGAGGGCAATTTGGGACAAAACTGGGACATGACATGGAAGCTCTGTGACTGAAATTCCTGGCATCGTTTTCCATTTCCAAAGCAGTTATAGAGGTATAGTGTGGAAGCAGCACTTAGGGAAGGTCTGTTTGTTTTGTGCAAAAAACCCTTTTGTCTCCATTATGATTACCCCACTTAAACCTCCCTCACCCAAAGCTGAATGTGAAAACATATAGGTGCCATTTATGCCCTTAAACTGCAGAAGAAAAAGCTAATATCAGCTTCAGAAGGGTGACAGGAATCAGGACCATGGCAGGGCAAGGGTCCTCTGAACTGTGATCCTGATCCAAGTTTCCCCTGCATGTCTGCTTTTTGAGAAAGGAAAAGACATTGGGAATTCTGTAATTAGAATTCCCAGATTACACTTAGTTTGGTCTCAAGAGAGAAGTCAGGGACAAGATTTAAAATGCTTGCCAGCGCTCATCATGATGTATGTGGTATGCAGGGAGTGGGCTTATATAATACAAGGACTGTTGTCCAGTGAGCAAATGAAATGCCACTCATTGCCAGGAGAGGATGCAGCTTTACTTCCACTATGACAGAACCCACAAATGAAGAACTTTTGCTTTCCCCACTGGACTTCCCCACTAGAAGTCACTGGTAACTGCAGACACCCACATAAGAAAATAAAAGCAGGAGAACAAACTTGACCTGGTTATCCCAACCTTTGAAAACTCAGCTTGTTGCAATATTCATAACCCTTTCTTTTTTCTAGGTCACAGGAGATTGTGACACTATATTTGAAACTGGAAAAGCAGCATATGACTATCTTTAAATAATAATAAATAATATGGATTTTGAGGAAAACGTCTTGGAGATGTTCCTAGTCAGGAAAGCAGATCCTTCTCATCAATCTAACACAGAACTCAGAAGCATTCAGCTCTTTTCCTGTTGCAAACAAGAACAGGAATTGTCTGCCCAGTTTTTATTGTGCAAGCTCCTTACATTCCACAGCCTTCAGTCTCTTAGGAATGAAATGCATTCTTTGGAAGGAACAGAATCTACTGTTCCCGATTATGGAATCTTCTCTTCCAAGAGAATCCCTTCCAGGTGAAGGAGGGGGCAGAGTAAAAACAAAGTAAAAAAAATAAAAACTATGGAGTAGATCCTTCTTTCCCATTACTGAGAGCTAACCTTCCTTGGATGGGGTTGTCTATATTCTGAGCTGGTGTAGACTGACCCAACTCTGCTAAAGTCACTAGACATGATTACGGTTTGATATCAGGAACAAACAAATCCTGGCTATGAGCCTAAACTGGCTCAATTAATTTTCTGATTGCAAGCAATGACAATAGGCACAGTAAAGGCAGCAATAGGCGATCACCTGCTATGCAGAAGACACCTTAAGTATTGTTCAGAATGAAAGAGGGGATAGAAATGTTGAGGGAAATATCAGGGGTGTGTGGCAAAGGCACATGTGTCATAAATTTAAGGAAGCAAATCCAGAAATGTATCTTCCTCTGTACGTGAAGACCTACAACTCACATGAAGGTAGCAAAGTAATTTATGAGCAATTTGTGACAACAAAGTCACAAATAAATCCAGGCTTAGTGAATCCTTAACAGGAAAATGAAAGGTGTGAAGCTAGACTTTGCAACATTCAGCAGTAGATGGATGCAAGTCACAACTCCCTGAAATTTTTTGTTACACTTGTATTCCACCCTTTCTTCAAGCAATTCAGGATATTCCCAGTTTATCATCACACTGTCCCTGCTAAAGATAAGGTGTTCAAGATAAGGTGTTCTGGATCAGGTCAGATGACTATGGTTTGTTGGATTAGGAGCATACAGCACACCCACATACTTCCTCTTTTCTTCTTTCCTCCCACACAAAGAAACCCCATCTGTTAAACCACAGGTCTATGTTTCATCCAAGCCAGGATATGATTTTGGGATCAAATCCTGGTTTCATAACCTGGTTTAACAGACCAGAACTCCTCCATCATAGCTCTGTACACAAGTGCTAACGGATGCCCCTTAACTCTCTTGGAGTAGGCCCCGTCAAAATTGTAGGGCCATGCCCCCCCACCCATTCTGTACACAAGCTGGGATGGAAAGGGGCTGGGGGAAATCTAAAGGACAGGGTGTACCCTTGGTTCATATTCCCAATCCAACAAACCATGATCATTTGAACTACTAATCATTTTACCAGTGAATAAGTTTCACGGCTGACTGGAATTTAGGCTTCCCTATACCAAGTCATAACAACGCACTGATTCTGTTTACTCACTTGCAACCACTGTTCCTCCACCTCCTCAGACTGGAAAAGAGGGAGGAGGATGGAATGGAAGTATGGCTAATTCTTCTTTCCTTAAGGCTTTGAGACAATCACTTGAATCACATGAGCAGTATACAAAGTCAAACAGTATTTGGGCATTCTGATACATCTGTCACCCTGACTATTTACATCAGGCATCCTTTTTAAATCTCCACTTTGAGAACTGAACCCAGCCAGTGCGATGATAGAAAAGCTAACCATAGCACCACTAGAAGAGAGTGCATCAAGTTCCCACCTTGCACAACAGCACTCAAACCAATGGGCTTATGTACCCCAGATTTGGGTTAAAAACAGGGGCTGTATACTGATTTCCTTTCCTTCTAAATTGTTTGTATTTTTAATAAACTGGGGAAAAACAATAAAAAGGTTTTTTCATTACCCAGCTACAAAAATTTTAATCATACTACTTGTAATACATTAATTGATTTGTTGATCAATTTAACCATCAATTTAGATGGCCTACAAATAAAAACATTTTTTTTATTCCATGCATCATCTAAGGGGAATTCTTAGATGATGCATGTATATATGTGCAGCAGGCAGGCACTGCTGTCAGAAGAGGCATTCCATGCTGCATGAGAGAAGAGGAAGGAATGCCTCTTCTAAGACAGCAGAAGCCATCTGTAGTTTTGGCTTGTGTTTGTTTTAAAAACAATGAACTTTTTTAAAAACTGTGTTGCCTATTTAACCAGGGGCACTTTTTTTAATCAACTGAAATATCTCCACTCTTTAAATAGCAACAAAATCAGACAAAAGAGCACATTTTTTCCACGTTCTAGATAAGGTATATGGGGCTTCTGAAAATCTGGAGGGAGAAATTCAGATGAACTACTTAGGAAGGAAGATTATTCCACAAAACTAGAGCAACAACTGAGAAAACCTTGCTCCAACCTGATTTTCATATACTTTTTACAGGAGGGGAGAAAGACATAAAAAAGGAATAATTTTAGGTTAATATTGTCTGAACTTTTTTTCTAGGACATTGGCATCTTTCTAACCAGTTGTTTGCTTGTTCATTTATTTTAAAAAATCCTTTACTATAAAGCAGGGGTCTCCATACCCCGACTTGGGGGCCAGATGCGGCCCACAGCAAGCCTCTTTCCAGTCTGTGGCCAACCTCTTCTCCCCTGAAAGCCTCTGGCCCACTCAACCGAACATGACCAGAACTGTGCTCTGATTGTGTCTGGAGGGTGTTCTGAGGGCCAGAAAGGTTGAATGAATGAGCCTATTCATTAATTTATTCACTCATCTATATTCACTCATCTCTTATTTATTTAAATTTTATATTTAAATTTTTTTCTGGCACTCCATACCATGCCAGATATTTGATGTGGCCCTCTAGCCAAAAAGTTTGGAGACCACTGCTATAAAGGCTGCAGCAGTGCTTAATCACTTGGTTAGATTAATTCAATTACAGTCTCATAAAATATGGTGAAATAACTGCCAGTTGTTATGAACTAACAAGGCTGTAATCCTAACCTCACTTTCCTGGGAGTAAGTCCTATTGAACACAATAGGACTTACTTCTGAGTAGGCCAGGTTAGGATTGTGCCTGAAGTCTGACACATGGTGTTTTTTTTAAAATGATTTTTAAAGCACCAGGTGAAGCTTCAGTGTTGGGAAATAGCAGTGTTGTAAAATTTGCAAGCACTTATATAAATTAGCATATGCATATTAATGTCTGGGGGTTTCATTGTCCCACTTCCTCAAAGAAAATTACAATTGTTGTGTTCAACTTCCATTTAACTTCCAGGGACTTAAAATAAGGAAATGAAGTCTATTTCCTTTATCCATTTCTCCCAAACAATTTAGCAAACTGTGTCATAAAAAGCAACTCTTCTTCAAGTAGTGAGGTATTCATCCCATCCAGAGAGTAAAGGTTGCCTTTATTCTGAATTTGAAGTGGAAGAAAGGTACTAAGAGTTTCTTGGGCGCATGCCAAAGAAGTCACATTACTCCAGAAAGCAGTTTTACAGCCACATCAGCAAAGAGATTGTCACATGGCTTCAGTGTCTCTTGTTTTTTTTTAAAGCCACAGACAGAAAAAGGAAAAAGGAATGAAATTCATAAACGTTCTAATGATGCAACAGGAAACAGCTGCTACAAGAAAGTCCAAGGCAAGCAAACAAACACACATGCACACACTCCTCCTCTGTTACCTAGCGGCCGTTTTATCTTAAATCTCAACCAGTTTTTTTCTTTTAGTGTCCATGCACCAGCCAAAGAAAGCTGTGGGGTCCAGAAGTCAAGAGGAAGCAGCCTTTTCCTTGGAAATGAAGTGCCTGGATCTTCCACAGGGAAGAGGGGCAGGGCGAATGTATGCCTCCCCTTCCAATACAGAAGTGAAACTCTCAACAACCTCAGGTAACCCTCAGTTGAGCTGCCTCAGGTCATGATAGTTCACGGTCTAAAAGCTCCTTCACTTGGAGGCAGCAAAAAGAAAAAAAAACCCAAACAATAAGACTGTTTGATTTTTTTTCCTCATAATTTGCTTAAGAACCGCAACTTTCAAAAGGAGAAAACATTTTCAAGAAAGCTTTCTCAGTGGAAGTACTTTATGTGAAAGGTCAGCACAGAGGGAACACATTTGCTTAGAAAATGTGAACAGCATAACCTCATTTACTCACAGAGCTCAAAAGTTAGTCCTGCACATCAATATTTTTCTCTTCAAGCTGTTTTTACCTTTCCTGAGCCCACATACTTTCTCTTCTCCTTACCATCCTGACTCAGTTGTGAAGCCATTCCTGGTTTACTCTAGGAATGGTTCCATGACTCACTTATAGCTGGGAACAGTGGGTTAACTCTGGCTTCCAAACCAAGATGTAAAATCAACTTCAACATCTGGTCTCACATCCTGGTTTGGAGGTGAGAAACTGCACTGCCCAGCTTTGCACGAATTGCAGACCCATGGTGTCAACCAGGACTGTTGAAAGCAAGCTGCGACTGTTGAGCACAAGCTGAGGAGGAGAAAGCTTGGAAGTGTTAGAAGCCAGTCACGTTAGCAGGAAACCATGGGTTCTTGTTACATCTGAACTTGGCTCAGACAAAAGCATTGCAGTCACTGACTTCACCAAATAATGCAAGATTATGTTAGTTTGGTTACCTCAAAATGATGGTTGAATCACAGCCCAATCCTATCCATACTTTCCTGGGAGTAAGCCCCACTGACTACAATGGGACTTACTTCCGAGTAGACATGCATGGTATTGGGCTCTCAGTGACCCTAGGCAAAGAGACAGAAGACATACTCTACCTCTCCCAGAACCTTCCTAATGCTCTCCATGAGAGTTTCCACAGCGCCTTTAAGATCCTGCACAGTAGAGTTGGAGGCAGCAGTTTTCTAGAATTAAAAAAAAATGGAGATTAAATTATGAACTGGTATATTGTCATGGCTAAAAGTCAGGTGTGAATCAGGACTTGCCAAGATCAAACCCCACTTCTGTCTCTGTCATGAACTCATCCGATGGCCTTAGACAAACCACTCCCTCTCTGCCTCAGCTTCCCCAGCTGCAGTACAGGAATAATAATGCTTACCTTACAGATTGTAAAAAGCACTATACCAAAGTAATACATTTAAAGTGCTTTCCACACTCAAAAGTGCTATACAAATGCCAAGCATTATTCATGTAATTATAGAATTCTAATTTGCAATTGTGATAAATTACAAGATGAAAGAAATGGACAGCCACATGAACTTTGTATGGTCCAGTACTGTTGTCTAGGTTTTAAAGCACTGGTTGCTATTATTGTTTGTGAATTATATTTTATATAATGGTTTTTGGTACTATATTCTAAATTATGTTTTATAATGTCACGTCACTTTGAGATCTGGAAAAGCAGTGTTAAAAACACCTTTTTAATAAATAAATATGTTTGCATTCAGGGTGTACAGAGAAAGAGGGGGGAAAAAGAATTATTGTATATGAAGCAGTGTTTCTTGGCCGGGGGGGTGGGGGGTGGGATCAGATAAAAAAACTGAAGCCACTACCCACTTGTCAGACATGCCAGTACAGTTGTCTCCCTTTTCTCCATGTGTTTCAGATGACATGCAATTATGGTGCACTTATAATTCTGGCCACTTCACTGGCCACTATACACTGAACAACAAGCAATAAATGGTATGGGCCTATATACTTGTAATGCACACTAAAGACATGACTTCAAGAAAAAGTACTGAAATTTGTCCAAGTGGCTGTGCCTATAACATGGATCTGCAAAATATAGTTTTTATGGAGACTTAAAAGAGATCTCCCCATTCCAATCTCTGGACTGAAGCCTATGAGTTGATGTAAGCCAATGTACAGGCTATACACAGTGTGGGGATGAAATCATGGGGGGATGGAATGCCCAGCAACAGGCCCACCAACCATTCACATTTGGCTATCACATCTCAGTGTACCCATAAACAAAAAATCCAATGTGCACAGAGCCAAATACTGTGATTGTTTCTAGATTTAATGTAGGTTACCCATATAGTCTGTGGTCATGTGCACTGGATTTTATGCTGAAATATACTAATACAACATCTGTGAAAGGGCTGGTGGGCAGGAGACAGTACTGTCATGGGGGTGGGTATGCCAGAGCAATCCCTCTCCCCTACACTTTGTGGCAAGTTCATTCATTCAGATTGGTCCTTTGTGACAAACAGCAGCTATACATTTGGAATCTTGTACCATTAGTTCCTACTCTTCAGTCTTTTCTGAATCAGCCTCTTATGAGAAAGGAAAGGAGAATGAAGGGAGGTAACCACATAGCTTGGTTTCCAGGAACAACAGAAAAGAGACAATGGACTATAAGATATGATGCTATTTGAATTAACATTTAAGAGAAACTCCTGTTCACATCACATACTTGCTGCAATCAACACACATTCTGGCCACTAATATTTGGTGTTTTGTTCATGCTACAGCAACAATAAAATGTCATCTAAATCGTTAAGAGTGCTCTCTAAGCTGTTCAATCAAGTTCCTTTGGGGCCTTTGTGTGAAGCATGAATCACAACCATCACTGCCATTTACACCCACGCACCACAGGAGAAGGCACTGGATCAGAATTATTCACCATGATGTACCAGAAATAAATACCACAAAAGTGAAATGGAATATAATTAATTATAAGTCTTCTATTTTCTGTTTTTTGTCTAAGTCACAAAATAGCCTGGCACCAGTCCTGCACCTACCCTGCAAGTGACCCATACAAAGGCAAAACAGGAGTATGGAGGGTGTAGTGGCAGTAGGAATTACCAGAAGATCCTCAGACTGGTGGCAGTTGCATCCTGGTCTGCCCCCTTCCTGATTCTAACTTACAGCTCCTTTTCAAAGTGGCCCTCCAACAAAACTGCTAACAGTAAACAAAATTCACTAAGCAGGCATGTACATACTTGTGAATGGGTGTTACCATAGAATAGTGTACTTCAATCTTTGGGCTGAAACCCCAAGGGATCGTGAAGTCTCATTTGATTTAGGAACTGACAAGATATTGTACATGTGAATGCCCATTCACACACACATTAGGGTTAGGTGGCACTCTTCCCCTACATATGCGGTCTACAATGCTAATGCCAGTTAGATTGCAAAGCCATGGATGAAGCCCCCATACTACCTTTGTGCCTCCCCAACTAAACAACTGAGTGTTACCACTGCCACTGGTACAGAAGGCTTAGGGATTTGCCGGGCCAGCTGGGCCCTCAAAGTTGGGGGTCCTGCCCGATCTGCTGCCACTCCTAGCAGTACACAACATGCTCTGCTAATTATACTATTAATAGTCATTAAGTCCAATAATATCAAGTGTTTGGCCTTTCTCCCCAAACATGAGGAAGCAAATAAAACCCTTAGGTAAGCTATACATATGAATGCACATTCTTCACTAAAAAAGAACACCCCACCCTATAGTAGTTTGGAAAAAACTAGATTAGAACTTTAAAATGTCCATGCAGACAAGCCCCAAAGTTCCGGCCCATTAATGCATCTGGTGCAATGAGAATATATAACAAAGCCAAGTACATGAGGCCAAGCAGAAAAACCATGGTTAAGAAATAACTAATCTTTATTTTCCACATGAAACAGCAATATATCAGTATCTTATGCTTCTGACCAGCAGAAGAGACAGGCAACTGAAGCTCAATTTTGTGTACTGTGAAAGGTGTAAAAACTAAGTGTTTGATCTGCAATTAGCTTAGCAGCACATATATGCTGGTTTATAAGAGGGTCCCTGTTGCCACCTTGGTTTCTGAACCACTGGGCTCTCTTCTTCTTCAGATTATTGACATAGTTCTCTGGGATGAGGATCAGATCTTTCCAGGCAAGTTACTTGAGCTTCCCTTTGACACACAGGGCCTTGTGGGCAGGTGGGTGTCTTTGGGGAGCATGGTCATTTTGTGGGCTGTGGCAAACAAATGTTGGTCATAAGCTCTAAAATGACAGGGGTTTCCTTTTTTTCTTATATTCTACCCAGTGTCATGCACACTGATGACATTGTATGAATCATAAATAATGACACATTCTTGTCTATGCTAAACTGGGAACTGACACAGATTTAATCCTGACTCTGCAAAACTACGATTTGTACCATCAGAAGTCAACCTCAGAGATGTACATACCATAATTTTCCTTCCTCCCTTCCTTTTCTGAAGCAATTCCTTCTCTTTTCCTTTGTCAGCTTTAACCATGGTCTACCTCAGCACTACACAGAGGCTAACTGTGCTTCCTCCTACCCCACTGCAAATCATTAACCCCATTAACCATGGTCTACACCTCAACACTACACAGAGGCTAACTGTGCTTCCTCCTACCCCACTGCAAATCATAGTTAACTCAATTTAATTTAACTCAAGTTAAGAATGAACACACAACCACACTTAACATCAGCACTCATGTTCATTCAAAATCATGATTAATACTGACAAAAGAAAGGAACAAATTTGCACCAGAAAAGAGGTGGGGGGGGGGAGACCACCACATGTCCAAGACTTGCTCTCATTTATAAATCCCTGTTTGTAGGGAACCAGCATTATGACCACATCAGATCACAGCTAGGAATGCAGGTTGTAAAAAATACTACCATAAACTTGTTAATATTTTACTTAATGGTTGACAAGTGAGAAGGGCATGTGAGTGAAAGAATGAAGACTACAAAATCTACCTTTTGGTGATAAGGTTTCAAGCAACAGAGAGCAGTCAAATGAAAATCTAAATTCATTGCCAAACATGTTTGTCAGATATTCTGAGAACTCAATTCTGGCTAAGAGATCACATATGACATGTGTTGCAGGTGACACACCACACTAGCTACTACACTGCCACACTGGCTACCATATAACATGAATGCCATTCTCTCAAATCAGAAAACAGACTAGACACAAAGGCAATGTTACAGGTAACCGAACACAAATCTGTGAATTAGACTGATGACTTTGGCTCACAATGTTTGACACTCCTAATTAGTGGCAAATTCAGTCTTTTCTGATTTCTCCAGTGGTTGGATCAAATACTAGCTGAATAGCAGTCTGGACTAAGATGACTGTTTCAGACAGAGATCTCTCTCAATACTAAGCCATAAAATATTGAAGTTGTAGCTGTCAGTTTTGACCAATCCAGAGCCAAGCATGTTCCTTTTTAAACCTCAAATCTTTACTGTGATGGGGGAGGGGACTTGTAGAGGCAATGAAGCAGGCTTTGGCAGCAATTGGCTGACCTAGCTTAATCACATCAGAAATGAGTTGAAGAAAAAAGGATTGCTAGATGCAGCCGGCTAACTGATCTTGAAGAGAGGCAAGGACAGGCAGAGGGCTCTAGGGAAGAGAGAAAAAGCACATGCCTAAAAAACCAGGAGCTAGAGACCTGAGAAGATAGCATGCTGAACAGCAGCAAATTAGGGTTGGGCCTTAGAAGGAATAGCCCAGAGGAATCACAGGGAAAGCAGATGAGAGAAAAAGGACAACTGCAGGAGGAAATAGGCAGAGAAAAGATTAGCAACTTGGCTAGGAAGAGCTGCAGAGGTCAGAAACTGCATTAAATTCAAAAATAACCAGCGAAAAGTTGCAAACCTCTAGCAATTCATGCCAAGTAAATCAAGGAATGTGGACTTTTTCATACTACTGTGCTCTGTTACAGTGGGCCCTCTTTATTTGCTGTTCTGAACCCACTGAGGCCCTCCTGGGTGCATCTGGAACCTCTTTTCAATTGCCTCTGGAGCTGTTCTAAAGTCCGTAGAGGCCATACACGACCTCTACAGGCCTCAGAACAGCTCCAGAAAAAACCAGTTTGGCCACATTCAGAGGTCCTATGAGACTGCAACCCACTGATTTAATTATCCACAGGTTTCAGTATCCACAGGGGGTCCGGGAATGGGCCCCTGTGGATACCAAGGTCCAACCTGTATTCACACTACAGCATTCTTCACTCTCAGGACTAAAACTGTACCTTGGGAAAACAAATAAAATGCTAGAACTGCCGCACTCACCATAATTGGCCTGATGATGTCTATATTGGCCTGAAACTCTTCTTCTGCAGAAGCAAGTTTTTCTTTTGGCATGGCGCAAACCAAGGCATTGGTGATCATGTTTACCACCGGATTTTGGATGGTGACAAACTCTGACAGATTGGTTGAATTGCAAAGGTCTTTCAGCCTCATCCAGTAGCCAGATGTGAGGGCCTAGAAACAATTACCAGAGGTTAGAAGACACCATCCATAAATCTCTCCGGAGACCAGGGCCATCCAAAGACATCATGCTGCCTGAATTGAAGAAAGTGATGCTAAGCCCCCAAGAGCAACATAAAATCATACATAACTGTTTTGGTCCACCAAAAGAAATCGCCACAATTCAAAGGAGGATTATATTTTGAGTTTATTCTAATTAAGTATTGAACAGCAAGTTTTTGAGTTCTACAGAACTCCAATTTCTGCAAGAACTCAACCCAACCATCAAGCAGATGGTTAGCAAAAGGACAAGGGGAAGCTCACGTTGCAGGGGTTCCAGCAGTCCACAAGCTGTAAAGTGTAAAGTAGTACTTTACTTGCAGACTTAATCAGCCCTGAAAGGTTTAAGTTAGCTTTAATATACACATAGGACCGCTTAAGCAAAGGAAGGAAACCAGAAATCTACCTATTCTGGAAACATAACACTGCAACTTAAATCAGGCTGCAATCCGATACACTCTTACCTGGGAGTAAATCTCACTGAATTCAATGAGACTTACTTCTAAACAGACTTGGGGTGAAGGGGACCTGAAATCTGCCCCCCCCCACCCATTGCTTACAGAAACCACATCAGAATATCTCGTGGTTTGGTTGGCACTGTCTGGGACTAAAGCCCTTTTTCCTGCTCGGCACTCACAATTCATAGTACAGCAATACCTTGACTCTCATCACTTTGCTCTTTCAGCCATTTTCAATTACATTTCAAGTTTCATCCATGTGCTTTCCTGTTTTGTCCAATTTCATTCAACCTTCCACAATGCTTCTTGACACTCTTATGTTTTTTCTTTTTTTAATTTGGTTTCACATGCATTCACATGTGTTATAATAGTTAATTATTTACATTTTTTGCTGGCCAAAATAAATTTGCAAGTTAAAAAAGGGCTTTGCTTTGACATTCATTCATCCATGCTCTGGTCCGTAAACAGACAAAAGTGAAAGATGCTATTGTATTAAAAAGTAAGACCCTAGCATTTCCCCCAAGCATCCTACACTGTTACACACAGGAAGGTTACATACCCGTTGGAGGTTGACTTCAGCATTCAGTATTTCGTTCACAGCAAACTGAGGTAGGGTAAGATTGTGCAGGAGGAAGTCAGAGAATGTCTCATTGATAATCAAGAAATCTCGGAGTTTCATACCTGTCATGAGATAAGAAAAACCAGATGTTTTTTTATCCTCAAAACAAATTATAAGTCAGAGGCCATGTCTACATTACAGACTTAAACTGGTTTGATCATCACACTCTTTTTCAAGAGGACTCAGTAATTATAGTTTTCTTTTGCTATGGGATTGAAACAGACTAAGAATTTTCCAACAGAAAATTATTCAGCAACACCCTTACCCAACTACTACTATCAAGGTTGTTTAGGTGAAGCCATGACAATTAAACTGGAATAGAAGTGATGCAAAAGGTGGAGGTGTACCCATTCACTAGGATACACTCCCCCATTGACCATACATAAGCAGAAAATGCTTCTGTGCATCCATGAGAAAAGGGAGATTCCATATAGCCTACCACCTGCGGCTCTTTACACCTCATGGAGTACCATACTGGAGATCTTCCTGACACTGGAAGGCAGGCATTTCCAGGAGGTAAATGAAGCTGCCAGTGGAAGAAGGAACTGAAAAGCCCCCTCCCCCAAATGCCAAGAAAATACCAGTTCTTGGGATTGCAGCCATAGTGTGAGATCTACACTGACTAAAATAGCAGGAAAGATGAATTACAGAGATTCCAACAATTTAACATATGCAGGTGAAAAGACCGTGGTTGTGTAAAATCCATGTTGTTAAACATGTTAAAAGCTAAAAATTACAGAGAAGATTCTAAACAAGGAGAATAGTGTAGTGGTACCCCCCCACACACATACTTCTCAGAATAAAATTATTATTTCCATCTTTACTGAAGCCACCCTGGATGTTTACCTGAGCAGGATCTCTAGTCACCTTGAAGCTTTATTTTAGGTATGACTTGGTGTCAATTTACTGGCATGCAGTGACTTGGTGTCAATTTACTGGCATCCCCCCACTTCCCAAGAAATGTCATGATTCTTATCAAGCTTGAATTCTTTTGCTTCCCTTGAAATTCCTCACATCTTTCAGTTAAGCAGGACCATTTGTACCTTTGATTTGGGGGGGGGGGACTACCAATAATTTAAGAGGCCACAACCACAAACATTTCCACTGCCTTGAAAATTAGTGGAGAGGTGGTCATGTGACAGCACAGCCTCCAGGCCCAAAACATCCTCCACTGACAGATTCTCCCTATAAAAGCTGCACACCAGTGAAAATGATCCCAGTCATATTTTTAAGAGCTTAGAAAAACATCAGTGTTCAAAACAGTGAAACTGACTCTTGGCATCTATATCCTGCATAGATTGGCTGGAAAACAGTTTTTTCATGGGATGGGAAAAAGGGGATCCATGTTTCAGTCATTAGCGTCTTATAATTGGCTTCCCACATGGGTCAGCCAGCTCACCTGAAGTGTGTCCATGCCCTTGTTGACATCCTGCATAAACTGAGAATAAACCCCTACAACAAACTCCAAACTTCACAGCAGAGTTATCAGACATGCAGATATCAGAGTTCAATAGCACTGGACAAGCTGTCTTTCAGAGACACTTATCCACCTCTACCAGCTTTCATACTGAGGAAACCTTAAGGAGTTCTGACAAACTCAACAGTTCCCTGAAACGCACTGGGCGAGCCATTGTTCTAAAAACTACACACTCTGCACGCAACAAGAGCAGTGATGTGCGGTGAGGTCCAAGGATGGGGCAGCACTGCACGCGGAACTCGGGGACCTGGAAGTATAGTGGCAACACAATGACATCAACACATCACCTCCAAACTTCTGGGTCACTGACTTTCCACAGTGCACAAGTGCTGCATTAAAAAAGTCACAGGACAGGCTGAGCTCAGCCTCCCTGGGATGGTGCAACCACTCAGATCCTGAGTTGAGTGCCTGTACAACCATAGGAAATCATATTGCACATGTGCTCTATCCAGTGCTGAGTGGTTGTGCAATCTCAGGGTCGGTTGAACTCTTAATGCTGCAGCTCTAATCTAGTGCAATCACAGTGGAGGTGAGCTGCTACAACCCCTCAGAAAGTGGATTCAATGACAGGGGAGGCAAGGCTGGTGTATGGTTCTACCTCCCCTGACTGCTAGAAGTCCCATTTTTCAATGATTTTTTCAGTGATTTTTCAATGATAATGAAATAAAAACACTTAACACCGTTTCCTACACTTCTCATTTTTGTAAAAACAAAACAAAAACATCTGTGACCAAATAAAACCGTTGTCTAACACCCCTACTTATTGATCACTGTAGGTTGGCTCGGCTAGACAGAATGTGTGAGCATAGATAAAGCCTGCGGCTGCATCTGCTGACACTATACCACCCAACTAGTATACTTTTAAAGGAATTGTAATTCATAATTATAATTTACAAAAAGGCACCCATGGAATAAAAACACAACACTGCTTTCTGCACTTCTCATTTTTGTGAAGAAAAAAAAAGAATTCTGGGGGGAGGGGGTAATCACACCACTACTGACATTCATGTCCCTGAACAAGAGATGGGAACAAGTCCCCATACCTCATTTCCCTGTAAAGAAATCTGTTACCCAAAGTTTTCATTCCATACTTTAAAAATGCATCAGTTAAAGCGTCCATTGTCTGATTTCCTGATCTGCAGAATGGACGCAGCTACTAAAACTGTGTGTGCTAGTTGCCGACAGAAAGCAACAAAGCAACTTCTGAACACAAGGCGGCCTTAGGAGCTTGTACTGTGCCAGATCCCAAGAGGGCAGCAGCTGCTGGTCCACAAGCCTGTCTGTTATCTTTAAAATGTTAATCAGCTCTACTGCTTACAAGAACACTCTGCATGCCAGGAGGTCTGGAAAGAGAACTCTGCAAATCTGCACAGAGCTGGATTGGGGAGGGGGAGGGGAGAGGAAAAGCAGAGATGCTGCCAGCTGTGGAGAACAGTCTCTCTCTCTCTCCCCCCACTTCATACCTCTCAGCATTACCATTGTGTTATTCAGACCTGACTTGGCAGAATGGGACTCTTGCTTAAGACTTTGGAAGGGAGAGGAAAAAAGAAACACTTTCATACTCCTCCCTAACAGGAACACACTAGGGTTACTGTCGGTCAATGCTCTCTAGCCGAGTTCTCTGGTTACATTATCTCTTCCCTGTGGTTTTTTTGTTCAACAAGCAACATAAATTGTCACCAGAAAGCTCCAAGGCAAAAGCTGGGATAGAACCAGCAGGAGGTTACTAGAGGATGAAATCTTTCCAGGACTGTTTTCACAGTACACTCGGAAAAAAGAATACATACTTGGAAGCCCAAGTAGAGCAAGTTGATCTTTGAAGGCAAGTCCTGGAACTTGAAGGGAAAAAAAAAATGAAGCCTGATCCATAGTCATTACTAGAAGTATTGCTCCAAGGCTTCAAATCTAGGCCTTTACCCTGCTGGCTAGAGAGCTGCTATCTATGTGGAAAAAGCCCACCCAGTGGTTCTTCCCCATCCCAGCATCATCCACTCCTCAAACTGGGAAATGGTGCTGAAGCAGGATCCCTCGCCCAGGCTCTCTACCACATGGACAAAAGCTTCTCAGTTTACTCTGGTGACATGGGAAAAAGTAGCATTAAAGAAGCCGTTTACCACCGACATGAGGTAAGAAAGGGCTCTTAAGGCAGAATTTTGGAGGCGGAAGAGTTTTTTTGTATTTCCATCAACTCATCTGAGTCTCTTGCAAAAGGACCTAGCTCTCAGCCCTGTTCTCCATATCAGAAAAGCAATGACGGCTATTACTTCACAGGTGGTAGAAGGGGGAATACTGTACAAAGATTTGAAAGTTCTTCAGACAAGATTCGATTCCCTGCTCCACCAAAAATTGGGAGAGCTTCAGTCACCAAAAAGCACAAACTATAAAAATAAAGAAATGAAGGAGCAGTGCTGTGCAGCGATTAGAGCAAGGCTGTCAAGCAGAAGGCCTGGATGCTTTTTCAGGCCCTTTAGCCTTCCCAGTTTTGTGTGTGTGTGTGTGTGTGTGTGTGTGTGTGTGTGTGTGAGAGAGAGAGAGAGAGAGAGAGAGAGAGAGAAGACCGACCGACCTGTCTTCAAAGGACCATAGGAGGGCAAAACGGCTACTATTTCTTATTTCTGAAATTAGCAGCATGGGTATAAAATAGATTCCTTATAAAAGGAGACTTAAGTCAAAGGGATGTTGAGGCCAGCATAATATTTTCACATGTCATAATTTAAACTGTAGTACAAGGGGGAAAAGGCCGAGTAAGGTTGCCTGCTGCCTGGGTTTTGGGTAGTGTAGCTGGTTTGGGACTTGCTCCAATTGAGTTTGGCTTTTTCCAATTCAGCCCCAACCAGCAAAAATCAGTTCCTTCCCTGAACCTCACAGAAAGTGAAATGTGTGTTTTGTTCTCCGTCTGTGCATGCTGGCCTTCTGCCCTCTCAAGTCCCTGCTTGTTCTGTCTGCATCCCTGTCTCTTGTGCCTGTCTGGGTCCTCCGACCATCTGTGCCCTCCTGTTTTTTATGCCCCTGTCTGTCTGTGCACTTTGCCCTGTCTCCCATTTCTGTATTTGATGTTGCTAACATGTGACCAGAACTCTCCTTTGCACATCAATCCACCCTGCTTGGGACAACAGCAGCAGAGCAAAGAAAAACCTCCCCCCCCCACACACACACACTCTTGCCTGAGGGCTAAACACCATATTATGCTCAATTCATCATTTGTTAAGTTTTTTTTTTTGTCTTAAATACCAGCTGCTGAAAGAGGGCAATCAGGACTGGGACCATGAAGGCAAGGGGGAACTGAGGTTTACCCTTTTGCTTCTGCTGAAGTGCTGATGCAGAGCAGCTTTACTGCCCACCCCCACCCCATGGCTGCTGTGTGCCCCAAGAGGGAAGCTTCTACTGGCACTAAATAACCAACACAGCAAATGCAACTGCAGCAACAGGGTAAAGGCCCCCATGCCTCAGTTCCATGACTGCAATTTAAATGAGAGTGCGCGCGCGCACACACACACAATATCAAACAGATTGACCATGAGACTTGCTGGCCAGACTAGGAACCACACTACAGTACATTCCCCAAAACCATTAAAAATAAGGCTGCACTAGGGAAGCCTGAATTCTCAGCTATTTGGGTACAATAATGCAAAAAGTACATTATTTCATTAGGAGCCCTTAATTTTCAAGCATATATAAGGATTCTTGCCCGTCTGACAAGTGATTGCAAAATTATTGGAGAAAGAAGGGAAATTCCTCTATTGTTTCAGCCGGGAAAGGAAGGCAAGCTCATCCCAACAACCACATGGCCTTGAGATCTCCTACTTCCACGCCCACTTTTGATCAGACACCAAGATTTCAAGAGAGGATTTCAAAATATCACACAGCCTCAATCCTTTTACAATTATTAAAACAGTAAATGGTAAATGCTACTTTGTGTGCCCTTCAATAAAAAAAAGGCCATGAATAAACTATGGTGACATCAACAGAAGGAGGTGAATGCTCTAATCTTTAACATCAGAACCTGCAACAATGTACAAATGCATAATGGTATTACAAAATCAGAGGGCTGACAGTCTGAGGAGGAAGAGAAAGATACAAAACGACTTGATAGAACTTTTGGTTCTGTGATGGGATTTCTTTCTGATCTTAGAGGAAGTGCCTAGCTTTAGTTGGCCCTTCTAGTGAGTTGTGAAACACAAGACACTAGAAGGGCAAACTGAAGCTAGACACTTCAGTCCTGTCTCAGAACCAGAAATTCTCTCAAACCGTTCACAGCCCTCATAAAGAAAAGGCATTTACAGAACAAGGTATTGATACAGCATTAAAGAGGGTTGCTTCAATGACTGATTTTAAAGTTAAATCCATAGTCTTGGGAGTGCTGAGATTTGGAGTCCTGGCTAAGATCCAAATCTTCACAAACTGTATGCAAAACAGGGATGTTCAGTGCAGGAGCAGCAGGTGAGATATAACTGCCCCCTTGTTGTCCATGGAAAAGTGCTGAGCCACCCTGCCCGCTTATACCTGAGAAAGCTCTCCTTACAAGGCTTTCAAATAAACCGCATGGCGGTGGTTCTGCCTCACCTGCTGCTCCCACACTGCACATCTCTGATGCAAAGACACAGGGACATTATTGCAGATTTCAGTAGCAGGGAAGAGGTCAAGATATGTTAATGACTGGAGGATGAGATCTGAAGCAAGGCTTACATTATTTTCCGGATTAATTAATGTGCACAACGCAATGTACTTAAGAATACTTGCTGTGATTATTTGGGGAAGGTTTTGGCTTTCTTTAATCCTAGTAAGCTACCAAAACTACCAATAAACATTGCTTTATTGGTAGTTTTTTGATTATTAAACATTAATCCACCCACTGAACAAATGGGGGATTTGTCCTGGATGTCAGCACAATGTTCACACTAAATCAGTGTTAACTAGCAGCTTGTCTCATTAGATGCTGAGTTGCAGGGGGAGGCACTGGTGAGGAAGGCTCTGCAAACAGTCATGCAGAAGCCATGCAGCTTCTTCTAGGAAGAGGTGGCGGAGGCAGCGCTGACAGCATGCATCTTGGATATGAGGCAGATTAGCAAGGAAAAACGGAGTAGAACCGTGGGCTTCAGCTGGTAAGTTGGAACCTATTTAAGGTGAGTTGCATCAGTGGCACTATTACCATCTTTTGGAGGGGGTAGGAAAATGAGAGAAGGAAGGGAAAAAATTGAGAAAGATAAAAATGCAGAAGACAAAAATCTGAAGTGGCTCCTATATTGCAAGATGGAGTTAAAGGTCTTGGGTCTGAAGAGGATAGCAGCCAATGAGATCAGTGATGAAACAGACTGTGACAGGCAACTGTAGAGAAGAGGGGAAGGTGAAAGGGGCAGGTAAGACACACCAAGTGAGACACATAACCAACCTCTCTGACTAAGGGTGCCCTCATGCACTAATCTAGCCCAGGCTGCAACATGCCGATGCAGAAAACGGGGAAAGTAGATTTCTGGTATAGAAAAGCCTAATGTGTCCATGTACCTTTAGCAATTAGTAAAAGCAATAATAATGCAAAGCAATCAAGAAAAGTAATATGAATGACAACATTTACTGAGTTGATTTTTTTTGTTCTAACATGACTTGCATAAAATAGTGGATTAGAGAATAATGTCCTTACAGACATGATCCTTAGTTCTTACAAAATATGCTTATTCTTTCTGCGAATTGGTTGCAAAAACTTCTGGATGGGAAAAACAAAAAACACGCTATGTTATTGTCCAAAATGCCCCACAAGTATGTAGGAAAGCCAAGAGCAAGTTCTGTTTGTGCTTAACACAGCAAGTGTTATTTGACCTAGATAACTGGTTCGTTCTTTAAAGTTTAAAGGTTAAATCACCCCAATGACTACTCAAAGAAATAAACAATGTGAAACAAACAATGATGAGTATGTCAATTTATAGCTAATTTACTTGGGCTTACTGATAGAAACCATACCTTTTGGAAAGGGACATTCAAATTCTAGGTCAGACACACTTGACCTGGTTCAAGCCAAGCTCATATCTCAACCTTACCTTCCCATCTAAGTACAGGATGAGTTTCATTATTCAGGAGGGTTCAGTTCCCAGAACTCAGTGGATGGCAAAAATCGCATTAAAGAAAATCCATTTAAAAAACAATGACCCTTTTGCTAGGTGATTTAAAAATAGACTTTCTGACCTTTGTGGTGTAAAACAGTCATTAGGCAGACAATCCATCAGTCAGTCTCTCTCCAGGCGCTTAGAAAGGCTTCACTCTGAGCCATCGATCCCTCTCTTCATCAATGCAGGATGTCCAGAGGACATCCAGGGGGCAGAAGGTCTGGCTCAGTTGGTAGAGCTGCCGTCTTATATGCCTGAAGATCTGAGGCTGCCAGTTTGAAACAACCAGAAGTACCACAGAACTGACGACACACTGATATACTGATGAGCTGACCCTAGGTGGCAGAGAGGAGTTGCCATCAAGTGGAGCGTGGGAGGCAAAGGGTCAGAAAGAGGCCAGACTGACAAGGAATCCAACTGGAACGAGGAGTTCTATGAAAGACTAGAACTATTCAATTGTAAAAATCCCTATGGGGGTTTAGAAAAGCCTGCCTATGTAAACCACCTTGGATTAAAGTCTGAGGAGAAATCTGACAACCAAAGAAAGGTGGTATATAAATACCTGTTTAAATAAAATGCAAAGTGATCATCTTTCTTTCATGTGCTCAGGAGAAAGGAGGGGTCACTGCCTTGGAGTGAAGCTGAAACTGCCTAGAGACAGAATGGATTAGCTGGCTGCCCTCTCTCACATTAACCAGGCGATTGTTAAACAACTTTTTTCCTTTAATTTAAAGGGCCCTTCTCATCACGCTGAGATAGAAAAATCTGTGGATAATTAGGTTATACCTGTAATCGCTTGCATGACTGTCTCTCTACAACAGTGAGAAAAAGTTTTTTAAACTGTGATTTTAAAGGGATGCATTTTTCCCCATCTCCAGGAATCAGCACATTCCTTCTCACTTGTAGTGGCCATTCGTGTTGAGTCAAGGTTGGACCTGTAATGGAATCATCTTACACAACTATAATACAATGTGCTAAAATTATTGTGAGTCAAAGATATTTGTAGCTGTAGCCTCATTCTGACTGCCTAGAAGAACTTGGGAAAGTGATCGCTGTTGTCCTTATTTATACAACAAAGTGCTCTCACTGTATTTCCTAATAACAAATTTGGACTAAGGTTGGCCATCTCATATTTGGGGGAAACTGAGAGTACGGATAAAGGTTTATAAAAGAAAGGCATTCAATATGCTCTTCAGAGTGTAAACCTGATACACCAAATTTCAATGAAGCAGTTGTACTCAAAAACTCATCATGCAGGCTCAGGAGGTTTGAAATGGAAAGCCATAATCATTGCAAGGCACCCCAGATTGCATTGAAAAATGCACAGCTTGGATCTGGACATGTCAATCCCCATTGTTTAAAGGCAGATTGGTAATCAACTTTAAAAGCTTTTAAAGATAAAGTAATCCCAGAGATAGCAAATCCCTCAGCCTCATCCTAATGATAAGGCTCAATATGAACACGTAAACTGGCAAGGTTCAACACAAACTGGAGCATGTCCAAAATGGGTTTGGACACAATGACATACAATCTACATGACAATAAAATAGAAGCATTGAGTACAGCTACATCTTACTAACAATGTTTATCTTTGTATAAAAGTTAACCAAAAAAATTGGCAGCATTGCCTATGATATATTTGAGATGGCTATCACAGGCAGTATTTACTTTTTCAAACAAAGTAATCCCTCACCTACAAAGGAAGCAGGACAGCAAGAGGCCAACATGCAGAGAAACAAACACATTGTGGGTTTCTTTTGCCATAAATCTCTGCACTTTTGCCATGTCTTTACTCTGAGTCTATTGTCTAAACACAACATTTTCTGGATCCTAATCAAAAGCTATATAGTGAAAAGACAAATTGCTTTGTAGGGGGTGCATTGCTGCTTCCCCGCCTCTTGCAGGGAGTATCGCAGCCCAAGGTGCCACAATGTGAGGCCCACACCACTGAGAGAGTGCACCCCCTTCAGGACTGTGCAATTGTGGGAGTGGTAAATCACTGTGGGGCAGACAGAACCTTTACTGCTGTCTCAGAGCTGGGGCTGGAAGGGGGTTGAGGCACCCTGTCTCCTTCTCCACCTTGGGGGACTCAAGAGGCCTCCCAGGGAGGTTGTGGCTGCAGCCCAGCAAGCTAGGCCAGCTTCTTCCCCCAAGGCCCTTCCTTGGGGCAGGCAGGCAGGCAGGCTCTTTTGTAGCTTCCCTGCCAGCTGGCCTTCCTCCTCCCCTTCCTGTTGTCTCCCAGGTGTTCCCCCCAGTGCTTGTTTGTGCTGGCTGAGGCAAGCCCAGACAAGTGCCTGCTCAGCTTGTCTTCAGGCTTGTGAGCTTTCCAGCTGCTAGCCTTACTGTGAGTTCTTCCAGCAACCGTCCCCCCCCCCAGTCCTGGTAAGTCCACTGCCAGACATGCTCATTAAGTGAGAGATCCATTATTGCAGCCAATAGGCTCGAAACATCTTGGAACAAAGCAAATCCCAATAACTTCCACGCTTTATGCTTCTATTATGCTTTTCTTGGTGGTGGCACACCAAATTGGAGAGAGTCTCTTTTTGCAATTGCATACCATACTGAAGCAGATAGAGTGTTATTTCCTTTTTCCTCTCCTGATCATTAGAGACCATGCTTACTGATCAGGTTTGTCCTTGGTTTTAAATTATTTCTAGCAACCCAAGAAATAAACAAAACTTCTCTCTGTAGGTCCTTTTGAGCCCCTCCATTATTGAGCTAATCAATGCATAATTCTCAAAGATCGCATCACTGTCATTAATTTTCTGCCAGCCTAATGTGAGAAAAGGAAAAAGCTGCACAGGAAGAGGGAGAGGTAATACTGCTGGTCAGGTGTTTGCCTGAAACACAGTAATAATAATAAATAGTAGGAAAGGTAAAGTGAGGCAAATAAATAATCAGCAAGCTTTATAGTCTGCAAAGTAAGAGGGCAGTATTATGCCCTTATCATAGTCTGGCAAGAAAATTGCCAAGAATGAAGGACAGTGGTTTGTCTCTGGCCATGTAGTGGATTCACAGGCTGATCCCAAGGTCCTCTGAGGCACAGTGAATATGTGCAAAACTTACTATGGAGCATAATAATCTAGGCCAGTGAAGTTTCACAGGTGAAGGAAGGGATGTACTAATGTATCACAGTTCACAGTTGTGATAAATTTTTTTTTGTCTCTGTCTGCCCTGGACAGACTCTGCTCAAAGAGATAAATCTTGAAATGACTAAAGCAAAGACAGACTCCACAATATATTATTTCCCCTAAGTGAATTTTGATAGCAGACCTCAGAAATGTTCAACTTCCCTGTTGTTACACTCCTATCTTGTCAGCAGTAGCAAGGAGAAGACAACGGTGTCCTTGAAACAGTGCTGTTTCTTCCTCTAGGAATAAAGCCGTCATGTTTAGTAAGAACAGTTGTGCGCACACAGCGTGCAGCCATTCTTCACACAGCAAAAGCAAATGAGGTGCCCTGAGCCATCACTGCCTGCCACACCCTCAATTAAAAGCAGCAAAATGGGGGTGCAGTGTGTCCTGGTGCACAGCATCATGCCACACAGGTATCCAGCTCTCCAGCGTGATGCAGGGCAGGGCTCACATCTGCACCTCTGAAAGAGGCTGCCAAAAATCAGATAGGGTGGAGGGGGCTCCTTCCACACTCTTGCTGGATTAACTCTGGAGCTTTAATCATTGTCGGGAAGAGAATTTGAGACAGATAGCCTGGCCTTGGTAAATGATAAGAGAAGGAACAATTCACCTTTCCCATTTAGTTAAAAAGTGACTGGCTCAGCTTTTTGGCTAAAACCCCCAGGCAGCTGAGCCAATATTTCCAAAGTCTTGGAGTCTAGCAACTATGAAGCTCCTTGGATAAGGATTTTCAGAAATTCAATGAGGGTGTATGTGATGAGATCGTTAACAGTTGTGGTTTCTGAGGAGGATTTTCCCTCCAGTGTCTGAGGTGCTTCAGGCTCAAAGGGGAGCAAGCACCAGAAGAAGGTCTCCAAGCCTGTGGGAGACTCTCTCTCTCTCTCTCTTCTGCATGCTTCAGGCTGGGCAAGACAGGGAGAGTCTATCTGGTAAGCAGAGTGAAAGCTGTTGGGGGGAGCCCCAGGGAAAGAGAGAAGGGACAAAAAATAAGCTAGGCGTATTAGGTTTTGTTTGTCCTTCCCATCCTGATGTTGGGAGGTCTTAGTAGCCTCAGCTTATGCTAGCCAAGTTGGGATCCAGACTCAGCCTAGCCTCAGCCTGCATGGAGATTTCCCTGCAAGGCCAGCTCCATTGAGGGGACATTTATTTGTAAGAAACCAAGCCTGTTTACATTGTTTTCTTTTTCCTCACCTATTAATAAAAACTTCTTGCTTAAAACCTCTGCCAGTTCTGGGATCGGCGGATTTGTCAAACTGCCCACTCTGCAGGTATTACTGGCAGAGACCATTTAACAACCCTGCATAGCATTCTTGGGGAGGGGTTTTGCCCAAGGAACCCCTCTGGGAACCACATCTCTTGGGCTGGTAGCAGCAGACTGGATCTAGCAGGTCTGGTCCCACCAAGCCAAACATTAAACTGATTGGAAGAGTGGGGGATGGCAAGGGAGTGAGTGCTTGGCACTCGGCATGATTGCCCTGGATTAACAGGTGGTCGCGGGAAGTCCCCCTCCTCTTTCATGATGGGGGGGGCTAAATTCAGTAAGTGCCAACATCCATTCTAATCCACAGCATGCTTCAATGCACTATGAGAATAGTGATAATGATGGTCATCATATCCCCCTCCCCCCACTGACAAATCCCAGCTGTCTTTCTCCACTCCAACTTGGTTCCTTTAGCCAAGGCAGTATTGCATAAACACTACATCTGAACAAATTCCTAAGGCAGAGTTCCTTTTCTTCTGAGGGTGTAGCATTGATTATCCTTGATAAGATGGTTCATGCGATAGCTGCATTACTCACCAGCATCACTTGTTCAACAATCAATACCACAATAAAGTGGTAGTGCTTTAGTAGTCAAAAAACCCCATACTTCATTAAGCTTTGTAATTACACTGTTTATCTTGGTTAGGCATTTGATCTCTGCATTTTATTCCCCCAGGCAGTTGAAAGCTGCTTTACTATTTGCTGGCCACCATTGCTTCTCTGGGCCAGTCAACTTCTTCTACGCCACCATTTTTACTAATATACAGGGTTCAATCTAAGGGAGGCAACTACACACTCTGCTACATTTCACAGATGACAATAGAGATTCACAGCACAATCCTAAGGTGAACCTCTGCTGGTCCAGCAGTCCTTGTGCAGTCAAAGGTGTTGTAAACGTGCCATAAGCATGTTCACTACACTGCATGAGTAGGTAGCACTGGCAGGGAGGTCTGTGCCACCCCACTGTATCCTGCAGCCAGGATGGGCTGTATCCAGAGGCCTTTGAAATATGTACCATTGACAGAGGTACAAATGCTGCCAAGTGGTGCAGGGGCTCGTAAAAAATAGTAGGAGTTTCATTGGGCAGGCTAGGGCATTACTTGGGATAAAAGGAAAAATATGCCTTGCCCTAAGGAGACCTCCAGCCACCTCCTAACCTGTGGTTGTGGTTTGGGGGTGCCTGTGTGGTGGAGTGGCCAGAGTTTGAGCTTTGTAAAGAAGGATCTTGTTAAACTTTAAAATAAATGTGCTTAGTTTGGAGGCATAGCCTTCTGCAGTGACCCTGGTCTTCCCTTGCCCCTATGCATTCAATGCACACACACAGAATGTCTGGAAATAAAAAAAATCTTAAGATAGTCATTCTTTAGTGTGTAAAAGTATACTAGAAACACAATCAGCCTGTTCAGTCCTTAACTCACTATCTCCCTAGGTGCAGCAGGTAAAACTCATGTAGAGCCAGCAGCAAGGTATGATACATACAAAACATTGCCCAGCATGAAAACTGAGTAGTCCCTTTTTCAAGGTTGTTGTTGTGTGTGTTTTTTTCCACTTTGAGTTCTTAGAAGCTTAACTATTAGGCACAGAGTCCCCTAACTCATGTGCCTAACAACATGTGTGTTCAGGATGATAAGCTTTGGCAACTGCAGATAAAGGTGCATCAGTGGTGAGAAATACATTTCTCAGTACTTCCTCCCAGCATTTTTGTTCCTGTCTGCAAACTTACTGACTGAAAGGATCTATGATGTTATATAGGTCAGATGCAACTTAGGTCTATTGGCTGGGAGAGTTCCAGTCTAGAGACAGTTGAGGGAAGATTGAAAGAAGGATTTCTGCTCCTGATGTGTACGATTCATCCCGCTTCTACCTCTTACTGTTATCATTTCCAAAGCCTGCAAATTCTGTTAACTACTGGGAAGTGATACCTATCATAATTCTCTGAAAAAGTACTGCCTGTTTCCCAGCTAAGCTTTTTATGCACAGAACCGAAATGGAGTAAAAAAACTACTTAGAGCAATATGGGACCACTTTCTCCTGAGGAAGAGTAATTTATACTTGAAATCCAATAGGCACAAATTTCATACTTCCTTCCAATAAACTGGCCCTACTCATACATTTCAGTCAACATGTGTGCAATATGTGCAGGTCAACAATCATGTGTACAAGTATAATTAGCCGCATATGTTCAATGCATGCACAACAGTAGACATGATCTTAACATATTTGAGAGTCTATTCCCTGTCAATTTTTTTAAAGAATACCTGTAAAGTAGTTTATATACAAAAATGTGCAGACACCAGTATGTATGTACCACACAATGAGCCCCACACTTCCAAGTCACCATTTTATACATCATAAGAGCCTCTATATTAGATGCTGTCATATTCAAAGCCTACCCCATCCTGAAAATACCACTGCTGTATTTATTTGATTTGTGCATTTATTGTGAATTGTGTCCTGCTTTTCTCCTGAAAGAGTACCCAAGAACCGCTAAATTAAAGACACACAATTCCATCCCTATCCCTTTCCTCAGTGGCCTAGCTTCCATCCATTTAGATGTTCCAGTACTTTTCTCATCACCCTCAGCAAGTCAAATTACAGACCCAAGCGTGACACAGCAAACTCACAGGCATGCTGTAGGATGTCCCCAGTGGCCTTTTCTTACTAGTTCTCCCAGGTACCACCATCTTGAATCATGCAAGTTCTCACATGATTCAAGATGATGGTGCTCAGGAGAGCTGGGCAGTGCTGCTGCTGAGACAGGGCACTGTGACAGCAGTAAGTCTGGGAAGTACTGTGATATAACATCAGTTCACCCAAACAAAGAAGCCACACAGGTACCCCTCCAAAACGACTATCTACAGATTCTTGTGCAACATCCCTCCCTAACACATTAAAAGGAATGACAATGGAAAACACAAGTATGACAAAAATAATTGGCCAGAAGCAAAATTATACTGCTTTTAACAGCAGAGCATCGTATGCAATGGGCCATCATGGTTGACATTTTAAGGGAGTAATCAGAACACTGTTTAGGATGGTAGTTCCTTCCTGACCTCTTCAGGCAATTTACAGCACAATCCTATGGATATCCACTCAGAAGTAAGTCCCACTGTGTTCCATGAGGATTATTCCCTAGTAAGTGTGTTTAGGATTATAACCAAAGGCACCCAAAACTCAGTACCCTGAAATAAATCATTAAGGGTGCAATCCTAACCTTGGGTTAGGCTAGCACAAGTCTACATTTGGGCCTCCTTGGGAGCAAGCCAAGCCAGTGCACAGAGGTGTACTGGAGCACGGAGGCTGCATCCAGCCTCCATGGTGGCTTGCACCAAGTAAGTTGCGTTGGCCGAGATCGGCTGATGTAGGAGTCTGGGAAGGGCTGGGAGGAGGCGGAAGGGAGGTGGTGTGGAGTGGGCAGAGGGCGTTCCAGGGGGTAGGCGAGCGAGGAGCGGGAGGTGGGGTTGGGACCAGTTGCGTGCCTACCATAGGGTGAGATGGGGTAAAAGCCCCAGGCACTGGCCGCTAGGACCCCACGGAAACCTCTCTGAGGCTCCCGATGAGAGTGCAAACTGTGCTTCCGGTTTGCTGGAAGCAGAGTTTATAGCGCCAGGGAACCTCACAAAGGTTTCCCCGGCGTGGGCCGCAGTTGCGCAAGGCTCCATGAGCCTCTGATGAGTACAGGGTGGATACCTGCGTGGGGGGCGTCTATAACTCGTGGGAGGCGCCATCTCAGAGCTTTGCCCCGGGCGTGGGGCTGCCAAGGTCCGCAGCTGGTTGGGACCCAGCTGTTATGCCAGATCCCAAACCCATTCCCGAGCAGTGCAGAGTGGCTCCAATCCGCTCCTCGGACTTGTGCCACCTCCTGAGATTGGGAGCATAGCGACTGTGGTGGCTTACCCCGGGGTAAGGAGAAGAGTTTCCTGTTGTTTCCGCTGAGCCACTTCTGGCCCCAATATTGCTCTGGATACAGCGCAGGCCTCCTGCCCTGGCTGTTCCAGCACAACATAGGATTGCGCTGAACATCTCATTTGAACCTCCTTCTGATGCATATTATCTATGGCTTTCACAAATATTTACCTATTAATGTTTATTCCACTACAATGACAGGAAATAATCTAGTTTTTTGCCTGTAATAACTTCCAAAAGATTTGCTTTTACCTACTTGGTCTTTCAAATCAGAAAGCTCTTTGCCATCCCCCCCAACACTTTACTCTCCCAGGATGCCATCCTGCCAGATATCCACATTTAAGTTCCACTGACTCAAGCACACATAGATGTGTGAAGACTGCTGCCCAAGTATATTTGTAGAACAACGCTGCATCTGCTGTCAACTTCCTCATTCTTAAACGCAAGAAGCAAAGGTCTTTCAACTTCTTTAAGTTAAAAACAGAAAAAGATCAGTAAAGCACACAAATGCCCCAAGCCCTGGACATGTGCCGTCATGATTTCTAGTCATGACCATTTGCAATGCCACTATTAACAGAGTGCTACATAATCAAACCGCCACAGAGTTCAGCCAATGTGAAAATTTGAGCTTAGGCTAAATGCTGTAGGAATTTTGAGAGATTTGAAAACAGATTCAAAAAGTTAGGAATCTGCTGATGGGAGGGGAGGGAGAACAACTCTCAGTTATCACTGAGGATGTCACACTGAGGTAAAAATCCAAGTAAAACATGGTGGTTTTTGGTTTGAGGCAGGAAATTTTGAAGAAAAATTCAAGCAAAGAATAGTTTGGATAAGACTATAAATGCTTTTCAGGGGGTATGTGCAACCGCAGGGCCAACAAGCTGTGACATGGCTGTTGGAATGCCTCATCCTGGAAATTTTATCTTGTAATTGCCTCAGAAACGGCAAAAAATGGTAATCTGATTCCACAGAGCCGAAGGGCCAGACTGGTGACAGAATTAGTTTCTGGAATCCAGGCTCCTGGTAAACAGCTGAAAAATGGTAGGGGAGGGCTTCATTTTGAGGGGGGCAGTGGGGGGGGCAAATGATGCTCGATTTTGGTGGCAGCTGGTTTACAGCAACAACCACAGGGAGCTGCATGGGGTGCTGTTCATTTTGGGAGACCAACACTGATACAAGGTTAGGAAAAGGGAAAAGGATCCTCTCCTATGAATTCTCCCCTCCAAAATCATGCCCCCTAACAGATTTCAACATTTTGGTGGCGACCTAGGTTGGCTGAAGAAAATCATTACAGCTTAAATAGCATACAGTGCATTTTTGAAACAAAATACGTATTTTACTATTCCTATAGGATACGCTATTCTGACAAAAAGTCTTATACAGTATATAGACTTGCACACAACATTTGATGGTTGATGATGACTGTGAGTCAGTGGAACATGAATCAAAGTCCATCTACCCAGGTAGGCCCAGTGCTGCAGTTTAGTTTCAACCAGAGAAAGATGCTCGATTTTGGTGGCAGTTGGCTTACAGCAATAGCCACGGGGAGCTGCATGGGGTGCTGTTTGTTTTGGGAGACCAACACTGATACAAAGTTAGTTCTGCCTATCTGGAGGCCTGCCTCTCTGCCCCACCCTGCATGCTGGGCTAAGCTCATCAATGGATACTGGAGAAATGAGCATTCCACCAGCACAGATTGTCTTATGGCAGTTGCACACACCACTCTAGCTAAAGTCTTCTCCTGTGGAGACCTGCTGACACAAGTAGGATGGCAGGGAAGGCAGGACAGGGTGAGGAGAGGGCAGAACAAATGGCAGAACAGGGCTGGGAGGAGGGTGGAACAGCAGCAATGGGGTGGGAGGGCGGATTGGAAGGGGGCAGGTTTGGCAACAGCAGTGGGTGCCAAATCCAAACCCAATCCTTCCAGGATCCAATCCTGCAACATGAGTCCCTGTGGACCTGCTCGTGATTTCAGTCTGAAATCTGAGTAGACCTGTCTACAGTATGGCAGCTTACCCTCTCCAGAGACCTCTGCAATTGCCACCCCTGCAGGATGCAGTGGTAGCCATTGTGGGATCAGGGCATCAGCAGAGAGGGGGCAGATAGGATTGGGCTGTAGGAGTTGCGCATGACAAAGTCATCCAACAAAAATCTGCATGGAAACTTCCCACCATTCAGGGAAGTGGGAAATGCAGCACATTGTGCAAGCCTCTAAGGTCACCTCTTCACCACTTAGTAATGGTCATGTAATGTTGAATTGCGCTTTTCATTATTGTTTGCATGTGGGTTTTGCCTCTTAATTTGCCAGAGAAAGAGCTCTAAAGTTATAGGCCATTGCTACAACAACTTCTGATCAATTTTCCTGGAGACTGTGTGAGATAGACAACATAACAAACAAATGGGCTTTTGTTTACCACAGCCCACACCAACAGTATGAGTCTGTGATGCACAGACATTTTGAATTACAATGCACACTGTTCTCTCTTTAATGTGCATGCATTAGTTCCAAGTTTCTCTAATAAGATGACTTACGAAAAATGCAGTTTGCCACAGGCTAAGTTTTTCTAATCAATTTACCAGCATTCATTTTATAACATTAACACCAGAAAATTCACTGTGGTCTCCTTATGACTCATAGGCTATGAGAGACACTGTTGTTATTCTTTCCTGAGGCAGCAGAGTAGTAGTGGCTAAGACTGTATGTAAACTCACAATTTGCCATCCAGAGTTACCCCCTTCCCAAAATTCACTACTTGGTCTTCAACAAGCCACTTTTCTCTTAACCTCAGGCCACCATCCCATTGGCAATACAGAGATAACACTGGCCTGCTGTACAGGGCTGTTGCAGATCACTGAGAAAATGTGTACTGTAATTGCCAAATATCTATTTTCCAATTTGCACAACTGTCCCAATGTTGCTCATCTGTGCAAAATGTTTATGAACGTTTAATTCTATTAGAGAACACCCACATCAGTTTGCACAAGTGAGTGTCTATTCCTCCTTTGCTCACTCACATAATCTCCCGTTCTTGGACACTCACACACATTTTACTGGCAGAAAAATCTCACCAATAGCACATAGCCCCTTCTATCCCTAGTATGCCGATTGTAGGCTTTAAAAAAAAGTTTGAGAAGTCAGGAAATTTATAAGTACTGTGTTTTGAAAGAACATAGCAGTCTAGGGAGGGCCCATTTAATATATTTAACCCAACAAGTTTTACATTAAAAAATCATGGCAGTTTCAAATGCTGAAGCCTGTGTTCACCTCTATTTTTTCTTTTATCTGAGTTTTGTTGTACACTGACAAAAATACTATTTTTTTCTGAAAGCCTACTTGTTCTGGACCTCAGTTTGAAACCACATTCGTTTCTCTACGACAATTGTAAATATTCTAAAAGATATTAATAACTGGCCTTGGTCACAAATAAATACACTGTACAGATGTGTTTTTCTCCACCATTGTCCTTATAAAACCCAGAAGTAAAATATTTCAAAAATGCATCAACACTACAGACCCGCAGCCTCTCAAATGAATTTCCTTTCTGCTCTATGAGGACTGTGGTTTTGCATTATAAAGACATCACAGTTGAAAGAAATTCTGAATTAAAGCTAAGAAGTTAGACTCTATAGTAGAGGGTAGAGCCTCCATTAGCCAGAAGAGAACATCAGAAGGGCGCCAGTTTGAGGACACCAGCAGCTCCCTGAACGGCTGAGAATGGCGAGACCTTGAAGCAGCTGACAAGCTGAACTGAGTGATTCCACCTGCTCTTGGTGTGAGCAAGAAGCGTCTTGGGTGCCCTCCATGTGAGAGACGGAGCTGCTTGTCAGCCTGGGTGGGAGAACTGGAGGCCAGAAGTGAGACCAAACCAGGAAGATCCATTCTGAAATGTTGTTGGTTCTTGAAAGAGAGAACCTATATGATTGTAAAAATCCCCTTGAGGGATTTAGAAGCGCCTGCCTTTGTAAACCGCCTTGAATAAAGTCAGAGGAGTAATCTGATGACCAGAAAGGTGGTATATAAATACCTAATTATTATTATAGCAGTGTTTCTCAAAATGTGCTCCTCAGAGCCCTGGGGCTCCCCAAGACCCCTTCAGAGCTCTGCAAGCCACTGCAAAACCCATGCCACTCCCTTAAACTCCCATTTATGCCCCCACCTCTGTTTGCTCATCCCATCCCCATTCCTTGGAGTTCATCCCCCATGTTTCCTTTGCTTCATCAGTTGTCCACAGCAGCTCCTGCAGAGCTTAGCTTGATGCTGCATTGCATAGACACATGGAACTCTATGCGGCCCAGCAATCGCCTCCTAAAGGCTAGTTAGTTTCTTTATTATGGTCACAGACCAGCATAAAATCAAAACCTAAAGGCTGTGCTGTCCTCCTTTATGCCCGTTTCTAGCCCAGTAGGTCCTGTACAGCAGAAGCCGGGATGGGCACATGACCTGGGCAGGGAAGCCTCTCTGGGGCTGCCGCCAAGAGGGGTTAGTCCACGTCTGGACAGTTATAAAATGGGTTTTAAAATATTTGTGTTATTCATTTACCTGGAAGAGACTTCCCGACTTTCTGCAATTTTTCCACAAGTTTCTGTGCATCCTTGATGCTGGTGTCTTTTTGGCTGTACAAGAGCAATCGCTTGGCATCTGAGAACAACCGGGAAACACTACAGAAGTTGGGGAGATAAAAAAAACAACAACACAAAAACGAAAGGGCTTAGTGAGATGTAGTGGGCAACCCAAAAGTCTGTTCTTTTCATGAAAAAATAGATCCCTGCACTGGAAATTTTACTTCTGCAAGTCCCATTGGAACAAACGGGTTCTACCAAAGTTGCTGCCATGTTCTTGCCAGCTTCTATTGATCTCAGTAGAACTGGTGCTGGATTGTGATTCCAATTATTATGTCAAGGTGCCATTTAGTGTTTTTTTCGCCTCAGTCAGCAAAACATCCGAGTTTGATTGGACAGGCCAATGAATTGAGTAGGAGCGACTCCTAGAGCTCTGATTGATATGGTTGGCTCATAAAAAGTCCTCCATTCTTTCACATAAGAAACTCAAGCCATGGCATACATGTGCCATGCTTCCAGGGTATCAACTGTGAATCAAGTGATTGAAGGTGCTAATCACAGATTCCCAGGCAAAGTAAATATGGTTATAATTGTTCTCTTCTGAGACAAAAGATGCACATAGACAGAGGCCAGTTCTCTGCTTCCAATACGACAAAAAAAGGAGTGAGGCTGCTGCACTGCTGCTCATCAGGAATATCTGGGTAACCAGATTGCGTTATCGCCCAAACCACAGTTTCCCTAAGAGGCGGAAATATGCTAAAGGGCAGGTTGATGGAAACTGTGGCTTCACTACTCTCCCGGTGAGATATACATCTGTCACAGTGTAAAAACAAAAAACAAAATGAAATGGATGCCAGGAGATTGGAAGAAATCCAGAAGAGGCTTAAGGTTGCTTGTTTCTATCCCTTGAGTTTCATAACTTGATCACTTTAAATACACATTAAAAAGTTCAAATCCTATGTGGTCCACTCATTATATTTGTTTGAATACTGAGTTTTGGTCAATAAATTTTACAGGACACGTTGCTATTCTGTCACCACCAGGGCTGTGCAGGGAGGGTTGTGGGAGCAGCCATTCCAAAGCTGGATACTTGCCCTTATCTCGGCCGTGGCCCTGATCCAATTCTGAAGAATCTACTCTTTTGAGAAAGCAAAAAGGTTCCCATTTAATTTGGCCACAAATGCAGAGCAAGTCACCCCTCCTTATGGAAAGGGACTTTATGGCCCCAGAGGCTTCTGGGTAGCTGCACAGCCATCTCAGGCATGTTGCAACGTGTATGCAGAAGTTACAATTAAAAGTGCCATGCACCACTTCCTGCCTGCCCAGTTTGCCCAAAATAAATGTTCATCTTGTCCATTGCCCTGTGTCGGCCCCCAACACACACAATGCCTTCTACTTCCATAACCACCCCAACCCCTTCAGCCCCTTGTGCCAGCCCAGAGTTTTCATACAAAGCCTTCCCACAGTGCAGAAATGAGTAGCTACTACCCTTAGCCATGCAGTCTTTTGAATGGCTATTCTGTTCCAGTTCTCTTCAGACTTGCCCTCACTCTTCTGTGAGCCAGAGATTCATAAATAAGTCATGGTACTCACATAGATTCATTAAAATTTCCAACAATGCCTGGTGACTCTCCAGGTGTTGGGTAGCGGAAGCAAGGGTTGTTGGCATTGCAGATAATCCCCTGGACCCAGGGCAACGTTCCAGCCGAAGGCATGGCCTTGTTTGGAAAGTGACCTGAAATACAAGGGCAAATACAAAGGACATTACATCAGGCCATCTGATTAAGTACATGTTGTAAGAAAAGCCCTGTTGGATCAGCCAAAGGCCCATCTAGACCCCCAACCTGTTTCTTCCAATGGTCCACCTGCTGCCACTGAAAAGCCCTCCAGCAGGAAAGAAAGGCACACTTCTTTCTCACCAATCCTTCACTGATATTCAGAAGCATAATGTTGCAGAGCCTAGATGTAGTGCATGACCATCATGGCCAATAGCGACTCAGACTTGCATGGATTTGTTAGTCCTGCATGAATTTGTCCAATCCCCTTTCTTGGTGTGGCCCTTATGGCTCCCTCTCTTTTCAAAAGACCACTTCCATCCTCCAATAAGCAAATAATCCCTTTTATAAAAAAGGGAGGATAACTATTTCCTCCACAGGAGCGATTGCCCATGTCCCTGGAACATACAGAGAGTGTACATCCAGTGAGGGCTTGAAAACCATTCCTGGAAATGCAGCAAGGGAGAATTGTTTGTCAAAGTCTGCTTTAACCAAATATGACAGTGGGATTAAGGAAAAATGTGTGCACGCCTTAGGAAGTGAAGCCTCTCAGATCTCTATCAATTTCCTCAAGAACAATTACATTTCTCCAAGCATTCACCCCTGAATAACCTCTACGGAAGTACCCGGTTCTGCTGCCCAACCTTATTGAATGTAAGGGGAACATACAAAAAATGGCCGTTAGCTAACAAATAGAGGAAACACTCAAATTCCAGAAGGCCCACAATCCTAGTTTGCTACTGAATCCTGAGCTGCACTCTCTTTTTAGGCAAGATTAAACCGTTTTGATAACTATAAGCTACTTTCTATTAGGAAAGGGATTAAACCATCTTTTTAGATCCAGATTTCTTTTTAATCTTGTCTCAAGGTTAAATTTATTAAAGTTAAGCTGGTGGTTTTTGGCTGGAGAGTTTTTTTGGTTGTTTTTTTTAAGATTTTCGACCCAAATATATTTAATATCCCCAAGGCTTGAAGATTTGCATGCCTGTTGCTTGGCTGCTATTACAACGCTGCACAGAAAGCTGCCCACAGCTTTTATGCTGTCATAACATCAAGAACACGTACTGAAGATAGCATCACAGCTCTTCCCCCAAAGCCATTAGCAGGCCTATTAAAGAAGTCACAGTGTGTTGCATTCAAGGTTTCTCCTTAGAGCTCTGCTCTAGGTGCACAGTAAAAGAAAGCACACAAGATACATGCATGCGTATCCAACACCTGGGAAAATGCTTAGTAAAACTGAACAGTGCCAAATGCATTTTTTTTTAAGGATCAAGTTAGAGGGAATGTGGGTGTGCAGTATACAAAATTTGCCTGGCGTAACATGAGGTTATGCTGCTTGCACCAGACCTAAAGCCATGCACACAGGTTTCCCATACTTACATTCATGTTGTTCATAGGGTGGATAAGACAGCCGCACAGAGATCAGTATGACGAAGATGAACAAAGGCCAAGCAATTTCTATCAGCAGCTGGAGCTAGAAGGGAAAGCAGCAGAAATATCAACATCTGCTCTTAGTATCACCAAAAAGCTGAAGTGGAGCTTCCATAAGCATCATCAGATCTTGGCGTTTGTGCGAACACAGCATTAGCTCTGCTGGATCATACCAAAGGGCATCCAGAATTTTGTTGACAGCATACATTGCTGTTCAGCCAACCAACTACACTGTAGTGTTGGATGAAAACAAGTGTGGACCCCTTTCTCTGATGGCAATCAGAATAACCGCTACCAACTTTCTGGTTACCAACAATAGTTGGTTGTTACTACCAACCAATAGTTACTGCCAACTTTCCAGAATAGTCCTGGAGTCGACAGGAATCGGCTTGATTCTACAGGGGGCTTCTGGAAAAAAATCCTGAACATTTTAAGAAGGCTTCCTTGGCTTAATGACGTTATGTCAAGTTGGGCGAAGTAGAACCCCAGAAACAATTTCAGACTGAATTGTAACCAATAACAGCTAAATTTTCAAAACATGGGGAAACAACCATTACTCTTTGTTCCACCACCTTGTAAGGCTAATCTAATTAGGTCTGAGTCGCACAGCCAGCCTCTGTCTTTACACTGTTAAACGGCAGGATCTGGGCTTCCCCCCCACCCGACCCCTCAATTTTGTTTTGCTTAACCTTCAGGATGATGAAGAGTTGTAGAAAACTCAAAAGCTTAAGATGCTGTGTTATTTTGCTTGGTCCTAATAAAAGTATTACTAGATCTGGCTTTGGGATTTTTTTTTAATGGACCCGCACAGCTACCTACAATTTGTGCATGGTTGCTGTATGTGAACATGCAAGAATATCAACTACTGTCTAATCCAGCCATTTTCAAACACTGTGCCATGGCACACCAGTGTGCCGCAGAAGGTCTGCAGGTGTGCCGTGGGAATTTGGGGGAAGATCATTTGTTAGTAGGACTACTGGGGGATGTGAGCCACTACTGTCAGTGTGGTGTGCCTTGACAATTGTCAAAAAACTGATGGTGTGCCTTGACAATTTTAGTGTCTTGTCAGTGTGCCATGAGATGGAAGAGATTGACAATCACTGGTCTATCAGACAGTGATGCTATGAGAATGCAATGATCAGAGAAAAGTTATGCAGTGTGTTCTGCCACCACCCTCACAGTATGTGATGTTCTCCTCCTGCAAAAACGTAGACTCTTCAGTAATTTTTTTCCTGCAAACATCCAGGGCTTGTGGACTCTCAAATCCTGAACAAATGCCCTTCATGATGGAAACTGCTGTTCAAGGCTGTACAGTGCAACATGAGAAACTAAAATTAGTGATCTGACATTTAACACTGGGCCAAGACAGAAACTAGGGCTGAAGTTATTACTGTACCTCAGCTCAGTCTAAACTGTAAAGAAATCCCACCCTCCTCCCAAGCATTCTACTGATACACAAAGTACTGCCAGAAACAGAGTCTGCAGGCACATGATGTCGCCGACAACATGCCACCTCACAACCCAATGACCTCATTAGAGGTAGGTCTAGAGTGCTCAGGTGAAACCCATGTCCTTTCGTATTTTATTGGTCTAGACCAGGGGTGTCCAAACTTTTCGGCAGGAGGGCCACATCATCTCTCTGACACTGTGTCAGGGGCTGGGAAAAAAAGAATTAATGTACATTTAAAATTTGAATAAATTTACATAAATGAATTAATTAGAGTTGGCACTTATATGAATGAATGAAGGTCTTGCAGTAGCTCAAGGCCTATAAAAGGCCTTGCACAGAGCAAGGTCGGCTTTCTTTTGCTGCCACTGCTGCATCACAGATGTGAAACAGCAAGTAGTGGAGGGAGCCCTTGTTCCAAAGCTCAGGTGTGAGGTTGAACAATCGTCCTCATGCTGAGAGCAGTTTCGTCAAGCCAGCACAGGCTCCAGTAAGTCTCCGGAGGACCAGAGGCTCATTGGAGACTGGGGGCTACCTGCAGGCCAGATTGGGAGCCCCCAAGGGTTGCAAGTGGCCCCCAGGCCAGGGTCTGGACACCCCTGGTCTAGACCCTCATATCATACAGAAGGCCGAAGTTCCCATTCATGGTACTTGCTGAGGGGTAGAAGTGCCATCCTTAAGCACATGATGACAAGAAATACTTTGTTCTCACACAGAAGCTCATTAGCTGAAAATGATGGAAGAGAAAATGTGCAAATCTTTTTCATATTTTCAAGATATGAGAGATCCCAATTATCATGCTGGGAGAGCCCAATTATAATGGGGAGAGCAGAAAAATTTCTTCCAGGGGCCGCATTCAGCCCACAGGTCTTATGTTTGATGTCCCTGAATCCAGGCCCTCTCACAATTCAGGTTTTAAAATAAGGCCATGAAAAATGGGCACTTCTTCCAAATCTGGAACCCAGTTTTGATCAGCTGCCTTGAGCATTCACTCCCTTGATAGGAAGTACGTGGTCTCTGCTTTAGAGCAGTGGTAGCCACAGTTCTGGCAAGTGCACCATTATCCAACTCTACATATGTGCAGCAATGCAGTGTGATTTTTTTGTCTTGAGTCTACTGGGCCAGGGAGAAGATAGCAGTACTGTACTAGATATACAGACAGGAGCATACAAGATAGCAGTACTGTGCTAGAGAGGCAGACAGGAGAATACACTCAATACGATGCTATAAACAGATCCAGGGGTCTTCTCCCTTCTACCCAGATGTGCCACAAATTCACAAGCTGGTTATTCTAACGCCACATAATGTTATATCAGACTCAGTTTTGCAGCAGTTTTAAAAAATACTTCGATAAAGTTGTTTGTTGCTGCTCCCAGGACAGCTGTGTACAGTTGTGCACTGCAAAGGACACCACATATATAAGGGCGCCATTCACAGTGGAAGAAGGAGGAACAAAAGGGGAAGAAGGGGTGCCTTTTTCAAATACACACAAAGGCACATTTTTTTCCAATTTGCACAAAGGTGCTGTACAGGCTAGAAGTGGACATGGCTGATTGTTCCTTCCAGAAAACTGTGTTACTACCAGGGTTGTAGTAATGGGGAAGGAGTGTCTACCCACATGGAGGTGCCCTACTCCAAATGCCCAGTTTTTATTTTTAAAAGCTAACAATCTAGTCCCTTTACTTATAAAGATTCAAGAAAAAGTATACAGGCAGTGGTCAACTTAACCTTTTATATTCTGGCTTCCCACCAACAATTTCCTGCCCCTTAGGCCTCCTCTCCACATTTCTGGCCACTTGCCTGCAGATAAATCACTGTGCTCTATGCTTTAAAAAAAAAAAATCTGAGGCATGAGATCTGTGCTTCAGAGCACTGTGTCCCCACTTCAAATCTCACCTGAGCCACATGCTCAGTAGTCTTAGGCTGTTATGTATGCTTTCGGCCATAAGCTAGGTACATAGCCTTAGGCAATCATACTATATATTGCTTCAGGCTCAGTTGTCCACTCCACACTCATCCACAATACTGTACAGAGATAATAATTCTGACCTAATTTACACGGCTGTTCTAAAGATTACACAAATCATGCACGTGAAGACCGGAAATATGCTAGATAGGTGCTGTTCCAAGATCCCTTGCTGGCAAACTTTGCTGTTGTAATTTGGTGTGTGAAGCAAAGGATTTAATTAGGGATGCATGCTTAAATCTACAGCTCTTTTGAAACATGGTTTTTTTTTTCTATGAGTTCATCCGGTAAACAGTTCAGCCTGCATTTCCCACCACTGCCAGTTTTCCAGCTGCAACAGCTGAAGTCAGCATTGCGAAACCTAGGTTCAAAGCTCAGCTCAACGTGTGCAACTCAAGAATTGCATTTGTGCTGATGGAAGGCATCCAGGACAAAGTATATCCTGGCTGAACCCTGTGGGAGGAAAGCAAATATGCACATGCTCATCTCCTCATTCAGCATCTTTTCCTGTTCACTTGTACCTTAGAAAAAAGAAGTTCCTCTAAGAATCTGGTGCAATCGGTGTTACATACACTGTGGTGAGGTGGCATACAGTTCACTATAAGTCACAGTTCAAGACCACAACCCCTGCTGGTCCCTATCGCTAGAAGTTCCTTCAACACAAGCATTGAAGATAGCGTTAATGCTATTTGGCCTCGCCACATACAATATTAGCAATATCTTGGTACAGACATAACACTTAGGTAGCATCAGTGTCTTCTTTGCGTAGCCATGCGACGCTCATGCTGTCATGCCTATACAAAAATGGCACCAATACTGCTTGTACCAGTATAAGCAGAAAGGCCAGCTCGAAGATGGTTTCAATATTGCATGTGAATTGCCACCATCTTTGTTAAGGGATATTCCAGGGCTGGGAAACAGGCAAACAGAGCATCACACTGACAGCATAGTTGGTTCCAGTCTGTTGGGCCTGGCGTACTACCTGCATTCACCCTGTGGCCAAAGGTTGAAAATCAAATTATGAACATGCATGAGCCAACCCTTAGAGAAGCTATACAGATTATTATAGTTTGTGATCTTGCTGCAATTCAACCAACAGCAAATTAACAAATTATTAATAGTTCCTTATATCTCAACTGGTACTGTGCTGAATTTTCTCCGGATTCAAATTTCTTTATGAAAGATTTCACTGCAGGGGGGAATGTTTCCTTAAGCCATTTCTGCCCAATGTTGCATATACGCAATAGGGATAAAATGCGTACACCTGTGGGCTGGGCAAAAATAGGTTAAAGTTCAACTCCATCTTAATATTTTTGTGCCGATTCTCTGCTCCAGCACCAATTTTATGTGAATCGGATTTGGGCATCACAGGGAACGCTTTCCTTCAGAGGGAACACTGTTTCAGAGAAGGCTTAAGACTCTTTTTGCTTCAGTTGGCCTTCTCCAATTAGACTTGGTTGGCCCATGGGCCAGATCCAGCGCAATGCAACAGCCCTCCCCATCCTGAGCAGCGTTTATTATTCCACTGTGCTGCTGCAAAATCTGTCCACCTGATACTGAGTGGAAATCCAGGCACAAAGCCTGCTGGAGTGATGGGCAACAGACACAACTGCCCAACTCTGTACAGATCAAGTGGACAGATTAGCAACAGCATAGCATAACGGTAAGCACCGCTAGGACCGGGGACAGCTTTTTTGTTTCACAGCGGCCACAAGTTTGGTGACTGCTGTTCTATTCAATTAGATTGGGTGTTTTGTGTTTGTTCTTTTTTAATTTTGATGATTTCCTCTATATGATTTTTTTTTCATTTTATTGTATTGTCTTACTATGGTTATGAAACCAACTATATTTACCAAAGAAAGGCCTTACTTTTAAAGATGAACATAAGTCAGCGATTTTGAACCAGTGTGTCATTTATTAGTAGGGCCACTGGGGAATGTGAGCACCCCCCCCCCACCAATGTCTTGTCATTGTCAAAAAAAACTGATGGTGTGCCTTGACGTTAGTGCCTTGTTAGTGAGCCATGAGATGAAAAGGTTGAAAATGACTGATATAAGTGAAGTCATCACTCAGCCCAAACAAAACTATTGAGAATTACTATAGTACCCCATAAGCTTAATTTACCCTTAGTGACACCATTCCCGGACCAGATCTGATTGGTTACATTCAGGGGTCTCCAAACTTTTTGGCCAGAGGGCCACATTAAATATCTGGCGTGGTGTGGAGGGTCGGAAAAAAAATTTAAATATAAAATTTAAATAAATAAGAGATGGAACTTAGATGAGTGAACAAACGAATGAATGGGCTCATTCATTCAACCTCTCTGGCCCTCAGAACACCCAGCAAACACAATCAGAGCACAGTTCTGGTCATGTTCAGTTGAGTGGGCCAGAGGCTTTCAGGGAATAAGAGGCTGGCCAGAAAGAGGTTTGCTGCGGGACGCATCTGGCCCCCGGGCTGGGGTTTGGAGACCCCTGGGCTACAACGATGAGCTCATTATTTCTTGAAATGAGGAGACAAGGAGTTTTTAGTGCTTTTTTAAAAAATGGCACTAAAGCAGCAGCCAATCAGAGCTGCAAACAGGCTAAAATATTGTACTAGGAAAAGGAAGAGTTGATGAAGGAGAATGTAACTGTTGAGGAGGTAAACACATCATCTGGGGGTGATGTGTTGCGACAGGAACATTTCTACTTTGCTCACTGAAAAAAAAAACAATATGAGAACTGCATTTTGAAGGGAAACATGCCCTCCTCCCTGTGGGAGGAGGGGGAGGGGGAGGGAGGGAGGGGGGGGAGAAAAATGAATTTGGCTGAAATCAAAGGTCATAACGTAGTCTGGAAAACTGCCTGTAATTGTCTGCCTTGACATGCTGCAAATGCAAGGGCAGAAAGCAATCATTTTCATAGCTAGCCACATGAAGGACTCTGAAAGGACACAAAGGGAACATGCCAAAAAGGCTCAGGAGGCAACAGATAGTACTCAGGAGTACAGATAATTATCTTAATGTGGCGATGTTAACAAGGCTATGCAAATTTTGCATTGGTACATTTTCTTAATCTTCATTAGCAGTTCCAGAGGGGCAGCCTACTGCAACATGTTATTCTGTTGCAGCAAGAACAAGAGTCCCATGGCATCTTAAAGACCAGTACGTATCTTGTGACACAAAGCATTCCTGGATTAGAACCGACTGGGTCAGATGCAAGGAATGTTATCCAAAGTTGGTAGAAATAAGGACATTGGCATAGAAAGAAAATAAAGTTAAGAAACTGTGGCTGCAATCCTAACCACACTTTTCTGAGAGTAAGCCCCATTGAACAAAATAGAACTTACTTCTGAGTAGACCTGGTTAGGATTGTGCCCTGTGAGGCCGCAAGGCTATGAAATGCAAAAGATCAAAAAGGTCTATGTAGAGCTCAGTGTATATAAGATACAAACAGTGACCCATTCTCAATAAGAGCCACTGGCAATCATTAGCTATGCTGATTTAGCACCAATAGAACCTCTTTGTTCAAGAATCCTGTTGCTTTTACTGCATCATCATGGCACCATTTTTGAAATAGGCCAACAGATGAAGGCATTTAACAGCAGTATGAAAAGGACTTCTCTCTCCATTTGTACTTTACTTCCACTAAATGTTTCCTCTGCTCAAGTCCATTCATGCAAGGACCAGGAAAATAATCTTGTCCACATCATGGATCAACAGAGGGTGCCCTCCTAAACTGCACTGTGGGAACACTTGGGAATGACCATAGCATATGCTTCTTAATAATGCTTGATGTCACCTGAAGAGCCATGCACTTTAGTAGTGCATAGTCCACTGGAGGAGGACAGTTCAATTCCCAAAGTCTGGGGCCAAATCAGCAAGTCAGGACAAAGCAAAGGACTTCCCGTCCCCCCAAACAGTTCAACTAAGAAGCAGCCAGTATTGATGGAATTTGTCCCTGGATGCTCCCATGCATTCCATGTAGCTCCAGTGTTTTCACCAGAAGGCATACTTCTTAAGCTGCCTTGCACAAAGAAAATGTGCCGCTAAGCAAAAATGATTGAGAAACAAAGCAGCCTCCTTTCAAGTAGAGACATGTGAACTAACAACTATACACATAATGCATGGCTCTTTGAATATTATTTTGTGCAAGCATACACCAAAAATTTTTTTCCATTTTAAAACATTTCCCCAAGTTGCCCTTAGTCCCAGACACCACATTTCGGATAGCAATTCCTCTCCAGTGCTCTCTCTTCAAAAGGAAACTGACCTGGTAAACGTTACCCTGGACTTTCCACCACTCAAGGTAAGGAAAAGATCAAACACACTGAGTAGAGCGTTAAGCACGTTAAAGTTCAATTTATTTCAAACACAAAGGCTAAGCACAAGCTCAAATCTTTCCCATTACAAATAATGGGATCTAAAAGAGCCCAGTTTTATCTAGATGGTCCATAAGAGATGCCCAGAAAATCTAGATGAAGCTGCGTGTAGTCAACTCATCTTGGAAGTACTGTAAGATCATCTTACAGTAGTAGACCACGCATGGTTACCAGAGCCAAGCATACAATCAGAAGCCCTGACTTGGGACAGTCCTAAATTTATTAGACCAAAAATGATTGTCTGAGAAGGCGGAAAGCAAGCAACATTACATATCCAGTTCAGGCTAACAAAGCAATGGCATGTCTTACCAATTGTCTTCTCCTGAAGGTGAAATTCTTCCATAGCAGCAACCCCAGCTGTGCCCAGAATGCCATCTTCCTTCAGTAGACACCAGCAGCAGCACCGATGGCAACAGCACACAGCAGACACTGTGGCTGGTCATCAACTGGAAATAATCAAGCAATTCCAAGTTAATTCTCAATATAAAATAAATAACCAAAGGTTACATTGGGGTCCCCCATCTATGCATCTTCATGACCAAACCCAATGGCATGGCCCAGTACCTTGTTCTTACATCCTCTGTAGCAATCCCACTGAAGGAGAAACAAGCAACCATGACAAGTTGTTTTTTAATCAGAGCACAGAACCATGCTTTCCAAAACTTGTGCATGTCATGCTCTTCCGAAATCCAGTATTTTAAATACCCTTCCCCCACCTTCCTGAAGCCTCACTACCATATTTCCAAACACATGTGATCATCCCCAAGGAACACTATGTGTCTGGGCAACTTGGCCATAGGAAGCCTCCTTCTACCAAGGAGCAGTATCAGAGGTCAGACAGCTCACACATGACTGAAGACCAACAGTCTTCCAGTGTTCCAGGTTGACCCCTGGAGCTCCCTGAAGCAGAAAGCCAACCAAGCAATTTGCACTGTTGCCTCCTTGTCCTGTCCTGCCAATCTGCAGATGAACCTTATCAGGGGCCTCTGAGTTCACCCCACATAAGAAAATGTGGCAGTCTGCAATGTGACATAATGCTTTAATCTGTGCGGCAAAGAGGCTTGATTCTAGGTACAAATTTGTCTTCACATTTGGGAACTGATGTCGTTGGATATTATTCCTGAGCACTCCATGACCAACAGAGGCTCTCCAAGATCTCTTTCACATCTGCTACCCCATCATCCTTTTAACTGAAAATGCTGGGGATACTACATACACTCCCATATTGAACCATAAATCCTCCGTAGGTTGAAGCAGAGAGCTGGTGTTACATAGCAGCTGAGAGGCTGTAACTCAGGACTTCCAAAGTCAAATCTTTCCTCTGTCACAAACTCATGAGTTGGCCTTCGGCTAGCCACTCCCTCTCAGCCTCAGCTCCCCCAGCTGCAATATGGGGACAACAGCAGCAAATGGCCTCACAGCACTGTTTCTCAAACTGTCCGTCAGGACCCACTAGGTGGGTCATGAGTCAATTTCAGGTGGGTCCCCATTCATTTCAATATTTTATTTTGAGTATATTAGACTTAATGCCAACATAGTATGTGACTGCATTTGGGGAGATCTGTACTTTTAACAGGGTACAATGTATATACTTTTAACAATGATAATCACTGGGGTCTACTGTAGTGGTTATCTACACAGGCGCTGAGCTTAGCCTTGGTAACATGGCAACCGGCAGGCAAACTTGCTGGTTCCCCCCCCCCCACTCAGGCATGCCAGAGTGGGCCAGTTGCTGAGTCTGAAGCTCCAGAGCCTGTAAACAAAGGATGTTATGAAAAAGTGCATATCTAGGAATGTGTATTGCGGTCAAGCCAGAGCCAGCAGGTTTCTTAGCAGTGCAGATTTCAGCAACCTTAGTAATTTTCCTCAGTGTCATCATGTGTTTTGAGAATGAATAAAAGTCAGAGGAAGCTAGCCGGGAGAGCAGACTTCTCTCTCAATCTCAGACCGTCCTACTTCCGGCTTAGCTCTCACTGCATCAACCCTCTGAATGTCTGTTGTGTCTCTCATTGCTCTGACTTCTTGCTGCTCTAATTCTAACTTTCAAACCCTCAGAGTGCTTCTGCTTTTAGCACTCTCACTCAGGCACGAAGGTTCTAAACCCTGGGTGCTTCCCAAGTAGCGTTGCGTTGCAACAGTCTACTCCTGGGTAAGTGTGGATAGGATTGCAGCCTAGGATGGTTAAAAATTTTTCCTGCTTGATGATGTCACTTCATGTTGGCCATGACATCACTTCTGGGTTAATGACATCACTTCCAGTGGGTCCTGAGATTGTCATTCTAAAAAGTGGGTCTTGGACTGAAAATTTTGAGAACCACTGCCTTACAGGATTGTTGAAAGGACAATACACACCAAGGATTCTACACATGCAAGAAGTGGAATATAAATTAAGTATTATTATTATTACTACTGAAGCTGGACAAATTGGCCTGAGAACAAGTTGACAAATATACTGTTGCTGAACGGAACAGCTCTATAAATCAGAATGGATGACCTGTCTTTTTGGAACAGAAACTCCTCCTCAGAGGCCCTCAGAAACTGTGATCCAGCAAACCTAACAGAACCATTGATTCCCCCTCCCCGTTCTGTAGGGTAGTAAGAAAGCATTTCGTATATGCAGAGTATATGCAACAGCCACAAGACAAGCCTTCCCATTGGCCTTCCGGGCCTCCTATAATAACTTAAAAGTAGCCCCCCTCCAGACATACACACACCCTGGCCATGTCTGACCCTTACCCAATATCATATTTTCACAGCCGTTTTCACAGTTTGTGGGGGAGGGGATAAAATTAAAACATGCAGTGGTGATTTATTCTCAACTCATCCCTCACCACAGCTGGACTAAACAAACATTCTACAGCCTTCGGGTGGGGGGGGTGAGCTTTGGCAAAAATACAATTATTTGCTCTGACTAGAAGAAAAAATAGCAAACCTTTCCCCTACAAAATAATTATTTAGTCAGTGACTATGCAATTTTACGTTGGAGAGCAGACACTAGTGGCTCTCAATAATAGGTTTAACCTATGCCGAGAAACGTGCTCTCTATCTGAACATCACTCTTTGGTGACCCTTATAAACTTGTTTTTAAAACCACAATTCTGTGAATCCAGGCTGTGATTTTTTATTTTTTTAAAACGAGCTAGTCCTCATGGGTTTCAGAGATTATCAAAATGCCTACCCCTACAGTTTCACACCCGTTTCATGTGCCTCAGCAGCTCCTATGCTATTGTTGTCCAGAGCATGTGTTCAGAAGATGTGCTTGTAACGCAGCAGGGATTGCATGGAGGAGCTGACTGTATGACCCTGTCCCTCCATGGGAAGAAATCACAATTGTGCAATTGTAAGGAAATACCTTACAATAGCTGAATATATCACTCCCCTGTGGAGTTAGCCATTCACACAGTTTGGCAATCTGATCTCCCATTGATATCAGGAGGCTGCTGGCAGCCCAGAAAGCTGTTGCCGAGTGTATGAAGTGGGTATCAATGACTAAAACATGAAAAAGGGGTTTATACAATTGCAGTCTAGGTCCGGTGTTGACAACTTAGTGTAAGTGGCTATTAGTTTTCATTTGTCTATGGTGCAACGAGACAAGACAGCAAAAGTTCACGGTACACAATTTCTTAAAGTGGAAGGGCTGCACAATTCAGATCACGGCTTGGCACTAGGGCAGGGACGGTTAACACACCCACTGCTATTTGCTTCAAAGAGCTAAACATGCAAATGCCAGGTGGTCTTGCAAACTGCATTTCCCATACTTGAATGGAGAGCGAAGAGCTATGGCAGTTGGGCTGCTCTTCCATGTCCTAATGCATTTTGCCCATAAGGCACTTCTGAAGCATCCTGGCATGCTAGCATCAGCTTACCCTGCTGTTTCTGATGTCCTGTCCTTGTTCTGAGAACAGATAAAACAATTCCAGCCTCCTGGGGAAAATCGGTTCAGGCTCTTTCATAATAATGATCAAAGGTTGGACCCAACTTCTAATGAAACCACTATTTGACTTTAATACAAAGTAGGTTAGGCTCCTGAATTTAAGCTGCTATTGATTTTATATCCAAATAAATGGCTGATTGAATAAAGGAGAACACTAAAATTGCAACAGGCACCTGGCACGAATGCTGTCACTCTCATTTTGCAAAGAGTGCCCAAGACTACAAGAGGCAGCTTGACAGAATTCCCCATTTCCATGACTGGTTAAGGGGTGAAACTGTGCATGCCTTGCTGAAGGGTCTCCCAAAACCCTGATCCATAGTACCATATGCTTGCCTACAGTTTGAACTGATCCTTAGTCTGTGTGCACCACTGCTGTTTCAACATGTGCCACTACTTGTGTAAATGAGCCGTCAATGTCCAAACACCACAAGTGAACTTTTCATTTCACTGCAGCACAAAATGGTTCTCACTGGTGTTTGCCCACAGAGTCAGCTGCAACGCATCAAGTGCCAAGTGAGCCAATGATGAGAAATCAAGCAAAGAACATGCATGTGTCAACCTGCTCTTAGATGAGCTATCTCCAACAAATGCACACCGCATGGGCAGCCAGGCAAGCACCAACTGCAAAGAGGCCTCCAATGCTATCTGAAACCCGCTCCTGGAGTGTTATCCTGCCAATACTTTCAGCTCTTGTGAGATCCTGCCATCATGCTTTAAGTCATCAGGATCTGGCCTGAGCCACCTTGTTGCGTAACCCACTTGTTCCAGATTTCCATTTTTGCTCCTTTCGCTTTACATTTAAAAACCATTCAAACATTTTTGTATATTTTAAGTATGGACTTGTTTTTGGAGATCACAAAATGGTTTCCCTCCTGTGACGGCATCCTTCTCTTCCTCTCCCTCTTTTCCTTCTTAAAATTTGTTGCAGTCAGATGTTTATGCAATTCTGTGTGTTGTACCAACAAAAGCTCTTCTTCCTTCTTTCAAATCTGTATAGCCAAGACCCTTAGAACTGAGCTTGTCATCAGATCAAGTATTAAACATCAGAAGGTGTCAAAAGATACCTATCCTTTGCTAAAAAAAACTGAGCAATGTTCCTTCCAAAACATCATCAGACAAGCTGTAGTTGTTCCAAAACATCATCAGACAAGCCGCCTTCAGTCCCTTTGGGGAGAAAGGCGGGGTAAAAATAAAGTATAATAATAATAATAACAACAATAATAGTTGGCAAACTACCATTGCACAAATGTTACATTAAGGGGATAAGGTTTGCAGGAATCATAAAGTGATGTTCCTGTTCTTCCTGAAAGGGGGAAAGTCGGAGCACATTTCCTACACTTAGATGATTGGAATGCTGAAATTTGATTCATGCTGAAAGTGTCCAGAATCCTTTTTCTCTTAAAATTACACTGACATTGCTCTATGACTCCTAAAATAGAAACCAGTCTCAAAAGCCTAACGCCATCTCAAGAAAAGGGTTGGATCTACTGGTTAAAGATCAGCAGGCTTTTCAATCTGTATCTTAAAAAAAACACAACCTGGGTATTCTATTTCTTTATACATCAGATTTATTTATCTTGTTTACTTCCCGTCTTCAAACACACTCTTATCCTGGTCTAGCTAGTACGAACCACACATGTGTGGAAACAGGTTTCTGTGCATTTCTCCTCAGCTTGGACCAAGAATTGTCCGTGTGCATGCATCCACAGGGGCTGTTATGCGCAGTTCTCTCCTCGATTCAACAGATGGGGCTGTGTGAATCGAGTCACTCCCCCCCCCCCCCAAAAAAAAATTAAATTCCACTCATCAATTTCTAGGGAGGAGCAAAGAGGGGGATCTGGATTCAGCCATGGTCGCCCACTCCCTATTCCTGCCTAACAGCTGATCAACCACATTTTAGCTTATACAAAAAGACTCTATAGCTGCTGCCCAGGCCACGCCATCTTGGCTCAGAGCCGCAAAACACAAAAATTAACATTAAAATCAGCATTTAAAATATGCAAAAAAGTTAGCATTAAAATGGCAAACAAATTAATAATTAAAAACATTTTAACAACCATAATGTAAAAAAATCATCATCATCATCAATACTTTTTACTGTTAAGTTTTCCTTGTGGAATGCAGAGGTTATACAAAAGAATTTGTACAAGCAATAAAGAATATGTGTAGTACATCAAGTCTCAGAGTATTCTTCTGTCTTACACAAACACACACCTCTAAAAACAGTTTTAAAGCTCTATCATCATCTCCAGGTACAAAATAGATATAACGCCCCTGCCACATCAGTTGGTGAGATTGTCCACTGCTATAAACCCTATCAGTTGTCCACAGTTTTAATTTGAGTGAATAGTTATTCCCAAGAACTTATAGAGCCCAAGAGACTTACCCAAGGGTGTGCAGCAAATAGGGAACTGCCACAAGTACGTTTGCCACCCAAATGCCACCCAACAGACCCAGCTTCTCAGTCTCTTTGCCTGTGCAAAGAAGCACTACAAACCCCGCCAAGCACTGTGTGTCAGCAGGAGATCTGACCTTTGAACTGAAACCTTGTGGCTGAGCCACTATCAGCTGAATGAAGCTGACATGGCCGGTTGGTTGCAGAATCAAAGCTTTCTGTTAGCAAGATTTACTCTATAGTAAAAACAAAGTGCCTAAAAAATAAGACACTGTACAAGTTTCAATGAAAAGATCCTGCCGACAGTTCACAATCTAAATAACATCCAGCCTTACATTTTCCTAGATCTACTAGCCAGACTTTAGCATTAAATACTTTACAAATTTGTCTTGACCTTAAGACACATAGTTAAACAATATGGTCTGCTTGGCTGTTTCCGGAACTTTTTTTGTGCCAAGCTTTCATTCACAGCTATGTCACAGGATTAAAAAAAAACTATGGGCACCTTTCTGCACATCACATTTATTTACTTACTCAATTTTTTCCACCTTTCTCCCCAAAGGGCACCCAAAACAGTTTACAAAACCCACATTGAAAACAGTAGTTTACAACATAACACTAAAATATCCTTACAAATCACAGAAAACCAGCATATAGTTGGGATCCGATCATTGGGCATCCATGCCTAGTTACTGCAAGAATGCTCACTGTTTATCAGTTTATTAAGCTTATCAGTTAATTGTTTTCTTTCCCTTGGACAGGGAGACAGCAGGACTGGCAGCTTCTGATTTCCAAACTTTGGTAACAGGGGTGGGGACCGGTGCATTCTGACAGCTCAGGAGTGGAGTTTGGCTATGGTGGGTAGGTATGGTGGACTGAGTTACCATTTGGGCTAAGAAGGAGCTGCATAGGAAGCAAAAGTAATTGCAGTCTCCCCTTGTACTGTGGTCCTGCTGTTGGATTCCTCACTATTGCCTTCCCTTTTTTCTTTTGGTCTGTAGCAACTCTCTCATAAACAGCCGCACATGCTGTAGCTACGGCCAAAGGTGAATGGTGCATTAATCCTGAGCTCACTGTCCTAGTGTTTTTATGCAATGTACCAAACAGACACACGCACGCATGCACACGAAACCAGTTCACTATGTGAAAACACATCCTCCAACTACTACTGGCTTTTGTCCCAAAACCTTTTAAAGTTTTCACCAATTCGGGGAACTGAACCAAATTTATAGATTTTACATACAGATCCTGGCAACTTGCTTAAAAGTTAAAAATAAACAGCTGGGACATATTTTTGGGAGAGTGAGTTGGAAAGCCTATTAGACAGCTTCATTATCCCCCAACTATTGCCAACTCTTCACATTTTTGTCGCAGAGCTCACGAACCTACAAAACTACCTTGTGCAAAGGGCCCACTGATACACTGGCTCAAATTGTGAAACCTTTCCTGGACTGTACCATTTCAAGTCCAGGAAAACGAGAGTTACTTGCTGGAACACTTCCCCCATAATCAGAGCACAAAACAGCAGGACAGGAAAAAGGCTAAGACAAGCTGTGACATCCTAGTGTCATATGCATATGGGGGAGGGGTTTAAATAGAGGAGGCATTCTAAAAACAACCTTTTTTCCAGCTACTGAAATGGTGCCATCACAAATTTTACCAGAATTCTGCTGAACTTATAAAGTGGGGATCAATCAGGGCATAGGTCCATTGAGCCCAGTTCCAGGTCCTCCAGACATGAACCACTCTCCCAGATCCCAGAAAAATGTCTTTTTCAGCCTGCGACATTCTTTTAGCTGGAATGAGAATTCTCTGCATAAAAAGCAGCCATGACTAAGCTAGCCACAGTCAGGATGCTAAGAGGGAAACAAAACAGGATCCAGGAAGTGGTCTATGGGTGATGATTCTGGGGAATCTCCCAAATGACCTTGTTAAATATTCGTCTTGTATGCAATGAAAAGCAACATGCGAGTTTGTACATTAATCAAAGCAAAACCTCAACATGCTTATAAATGCCGTGTCAAACAATCACTGTACCAGCTTGAAAATGTAACAGAAAGAAAAGGCTATGTGCTGATCTGTCCTGCTTTCTCTCCTCTTGTTCTCTCTCTGGATAACACATTTCCAATGTTCACATCTTGATGTACTTTGACCCAGACGTATGATCAGATCTTGTCATGTGAAGAAATATAAGCCCATGTTCCTTATGACTTCCACCTAAACGGAACTCCTTGGAAAGTTCCAGTTTAACATGACTCCAATCTCTTTTCTAGATCAATGATATTTGGAGAATATTGTTCTTCAGACTACACCAGAAAGGCCATAAGATGAAGAAAAGGCATCTTTCTGTTTAACCTGCATGTCCAGCATTATGGTAAAGATCTGAAGCTGCCTTGGGCCGAATCAGACCCCTGGATTATCTTAGTATCGTTCATGCTGACCGACAGTGACTCACAGGGGTTTCAGGCAGGGCGGTCTTTCCCAGCCCCACCTGGAGACACCATGGATTGAACCAGGAACTGCAACCACAAAGTAGGTGATCTAATATTCAACTATAGCCCAATCTCCAGTTTCTCCATTAACTATTAGTCCTGGAGCCTGTCCTGTAGTTGCCCATCCATGACAAATTCTGAGCACCGATTTGTTCTCAGGAGGAAGCTGAGCTAGTCTACAATCCTAGAGACACACATTTCTGGGGTCAAGCCCCCAGTGACTTCAGGGGTACTTACTTCTGAGTGGACATGTATAACATTATGTTGTTAGGTGCCTCAACACACATCGTGCTCTTCTATGCTTCCATGGTATTGTGGTATATGCTCTGTCTCAAGGCCTCAAACAGGCCACATTAAAATTTGTAGTTCCATTTCTGAAGAAGGTTACCAACTAATCTTCAATTAAGCCATGAAATAAGGGGGCATATATTATGCTCAGATGTCTTGCAGCCCCAAACTTGAAGCTTCATAGTGCTTTAGTCAATGAGTTCATAGCAATTCAGATGTACTATCAAACCTGTTTAGCTGGCTTATGAGCTTACCACAAATTCAAGAGCATGCTGTAAGCCAAGAAGAATTTTGACTGCCATTACACTTCATTCACATAATATCATAAGTTAACCACAAATAATTTTATGACACAACTCCATAAAACCTTGAAGTCCCAAACATTACCAAATATTATCCACGAGAACTAGAGCTGAATGTCAATCTACTAGAAAATGGTTTCTTCCCCAAAAGTTTAGAGTACTTCACTCTTAAAAACTCACTCCCATAGTTCCATATTCTGTCTATGCAGTGGGCTGCAGTTATAGCTACTGTTACATGAAGTAGACTTCCTGTCCAATGTTTCAAGGGAGAGAGGAGGAGATGCCCCTTTGTCAGGTTTTTCTAGCCATTAAGAAATACATGGGTGCTAAATTTCAGCTTTCCAACTCCCATGGAAGTACAGTAGTTCCACAAATTTGATATTGTATCCATGAGTGAAAGTGGTCCAAATGTCATGTACACATAGTGTACATATTCACAATACCAGACAAGAACGCATAACACTCCTTGTGTTCAGGAGTTCACAGAAATGGAGGTTTTTCTGAAGAGTTTTAGAATCATCTTAAGATTCATAGCCATAATGATCAGACATTTAATGCAATCACCATAATCTGGGAGACTTATTAAATTGAACATTTAAAACATGGGGATTTTTTTTTTGTGGGGAAGGATTTCTCTTACTTCATTAGTACCTTGTACATTTGATAAAACTAAACTGAAGCACCTACTTGCTACCTGTCTGGCACAGAGGTTTAGAGTCTAATTGAAACAGCATTCAAATTTATTCATAATTATAATCTTGACACAACTTTGTACAGAAATAGTCCCTTGGGGAAACCTTGGTATTTTTGTGTGCTGGTGAATACTGTGCCCTCTGGTGTCATGCTCACATAACTGTTTTGAAGTTCTTTAATCTTTATCACAATCTTATACATGTCTACTCAGAAGTAAGTTCCATTGTGTTAAATGGGGCTTACTCCCATAAGAGTGTGTATAGGATTGCAGCTTTAGGGCCCAATCCTATCCAACTTTCCAGCACCGATGCAGTAACAATACAGCCCCAAGGTAAGGTAAGGGCCCCCCCCCCACATATTGTAGTATGAAACTTTTTAAATAAAAATCTGTACTTTCCCCCCCCCCCAAAAAAAAATCTATATCCCGCCCCCTCCCACAGAATGCAGTGCACTCCCTGTTGGCATGACTGCATCAGTGCTGGAAAGTTGGATAGGACAGGGCCTTTAATCACTTAAAAAAAAGAAAAAGAAAAAAAAAAACACTTCCTCTTGGGTTCTGTTCCATCACATCCTAGTATCATTCTTTACCATAAGCCAAAAAATGGAATCTAATATGGGGTTGTGCAAATGAAACAATGGAGCTATGCACACAGGGGACAATTCTGTTTTTAATGACTCCCATTGAATCCTATAGGATAAAGTTAATGGGCTGTGATTTGAAACACCATTCCACACCTCATATACAACTATGTTCATAACAAAGTTGCTTCCAGGTAGCTGGGACTCCCCAGTATTTCAGAGATAATTATGCAAGCAGCAATCACATGGATTGCACAGATCATGTAGTTTGATTCCATGCTAGTGCCCACAACAGAGGTACAGTGGGAAGCAACCACACAGAGAAAACACATGGTTGCTACTTTTACGCGTTACCCCTACAGTGGGTAGCATCAGCCATGTAGGAGCAGCATATGAATGGCAGCTACATCACAGGAGTAGTTTATGAAGGAAGCAAGTAAAAATATTGCTGAACAAACCCTAAAAGAAGGTCAAAGGACCCTGGAAGAAACAAATGCTACCTTACCCATGTAAGCAAAACAATGTTCCATAATTTTCTAAGGGAACTCTACAGCAAATCCCATTTCCCAAACTCTCACATTAAGAGATACTTAACTGTGTTTATATTTCCTGTATCTGCAATTTGAATGTCAGCCCAACACTGCTCGGAATGGATGTGCAGTTTTAAAATGGTCTCTTCTAGCTCACATAATCAACGTTTACAAAAGCCCACAAATAATGCAAGAGAGAATCAAAGATGCTTTTGGAGTCCTGTGCAATTATAGCAGATTAGGCTTCTGCCTTTTAACCAATGGAGTGATTAATCAATTACATTTCCGTAAACTTGCAGACTATTAAATCCTCAATATTGCTGCATTTTATATACTAAAGAAAGCACTGGATAACTTACAGTTTAACAAACAGTACCACTTATTGTTCAAAGCAAAGGCCAGCTTTTGAGATAATGTTTAACATTTGTATACTACTTTAAGTTCACAGAAGTAATCGGAAGCTAAGCAGGGTCAGGCCTGGTTAGTACTTGGATGGGAGACCGCCTGGGAATATTGGGTGCTGTAGGCTTATACCATAGTCTTTCAAGACTGAAGGTTGCCAACCAACCATATTCAAACCAGGGAAGTCCTGAGAGTCACAGCTCAGTTTTAGTGACTACTCTACACCAAGGGTGTCAAACATAAGGCCCACAGGCCAAGTGCAGCCCCCAGAAGCAATTTATCTGGTCCCTATTATAATCAAGTTCTCCCAACAAAATAAATGGGCTCTCTCATACCTTGAAAATATGAACAAGATTTACACATTTTCTCTTCTGTCATTTGCAGCTAATGAGTTTCTAGATGAGAATAAAGTGCTTACTTCTGGCCATCATCTGCTTAATGATATAACTTTCTGCTTATTGATGTCAATTCCGGCCCTCAGGAGGCACAAAGATTGCTAACTTCTGTACGAAACAAGCTTTGGCATCCCTGCACTAGGCCATCGCTTTGGTGAGATCTTCAAAGAAACACAACATAGAAAACAAGCAAGTGTGCCCTTGCATCACAATTGTACAGATTACCATTCACCACCACATTCAGATGACTTCCCCAATTCATCAATTAAAGTTTTAGCTGATTATCTTCCAATTAAACTTCACAAAATTAAACCTGGAAGAATGAAAATGTTGAGGTTGCATATACTGTAGTTGCATATACCAAACACTGTATATGTTGTCTTCTTATTCCTACAGTGACTCTCAGTCAGTCTGTTAGAAATGAAAACCAGCATTTGTTCAAAGGGCAGTCTGAACCCTGCGGTCAGGAGCTTGAAGCTAAAGTTTGTTTTTCCAAAAGAACGTGCCTTTAAACTAGCTCAGACTCCTGATATCTAGGAAAGGGCTCTCTTTCTCACCTAATGCACTAACAGCTGCCTAATGAAGTTAGCATAATGTGAAAAAAGTGTTCCTTTATTGGATTAACCTAAGAATTATTTCCGAGAAACATCAGGGGGATAAAGTGTCTAATTCAATGCCGCTGTTCACACTAATGAAGCAGTTGCAAGTGTCTGATCTGAACTCTTAGATTTTATGCAAGTTTACCCCCAAACTCAGTCGAGAATTCATAAGAACGAGCTGGCCAGCTAACAATTAAAGAGTGTGGGGTGTCACTGAAATTGATGGGGATAATAATTAGCAAGTTGTCACTGAATCATCCCCCTTTGTGTTTCCTATCTGCCCGTGGAATGGGGTTGCTTTACCAGGAAAACAGCATCGACTGTTTCATCACTCTGTCTGCCTTGTCTTGGTCCTTGAGTCAAGATCACATGTTTTTCACTCAATGACCAGTGGTGAAGAGTGCAGATGAAGCAGACCATTAACCTTGTGAATCATACACATGACAAAATAGGAAAAGAAACCTAACACTTTAAGTGACACCCTAATTCAGCCATTTTCAACCACTGTGTCATGGCACACTGGTGTGCCGTGAATGGTCTGCAGGTGTGCCGTGGGAGTTTGTGGAAGGGTCATTTATTAGTTGGGCCTTTGGGGGATTTATTAGTTGGGCCCCCCACCAACAGCATGGTGTGCCTTGTCAAATGTCAAAAAACTGATGGTGTGCCTTGACAATTTTAATAGTGTGCCATGAGATGAAAAAGGTTGAAAATCACTGCCCTAATTGATCTTTCATTCTATAATATTCCAATTACAACAGTACTCTCCCTGTTTGAACTACTCATTCAAAAATATTGAAGTAGAATAGGAAACTCATTTGGTATCACTTCCAGCCAAACATGTGACATTTAAAGTATTATTAGACCAGACAGCACCAATTTTTTTCCTCCAAAGTAAATGACAGGTTGTGGTCCCAATTCCAATCCACAGGAGACTCACAGCCCAAACCTATCCAATTTTCTAGCACCGGTGCAACCACAATGCAGCCCTGAGATAAGGAAACAAATGTTCCCATACCTTGAGGAGGCCTCTGCGACTGCCTCCCCACCACAGGATGCTGTACATGACCCACTGGCACAGCAGCACCGGCAATGGAAAATTGGATAGGATTGGGCCCTCAGTCTGTGCTCCAATCTACTATTAATGGAAGAAAAACTAAGCTCCTTGGGACTAAATGGTTGGCAACCTTCAGTCTCGAAAGACTATGGTATAAGCCTACAGCACCTGGTATTCCCAGGCTGTCTCCCATCTAAGTACTAACCAGGCCTGACCCTGCTTAGCTTCCAAGATCAGACGAGATTAGGAATGTGCAGGGACTAATAGCACTCTCAGTGCCAGTAACTTGTTCCTTAAATAATCACTAGATCTGAGGCTTCTGAGATAAAAAGTCAGGAAGCCAAACTGAAAGACTACATCCCTTTTCAGAATACAGTTTCTTTTATTCCTTTGATTTTCTGGTCTAGATTCTGCATCAGCCAGTAATTTCACATATTAAGGTTGCCAGATCACAAACTGAAGAATCCATTGGTTTACTGGATTCTATTGCAAACAGGAGCATCAATGGAATCCATCCATTCCTTAACAAATTCATAGTCCTCCCTAGGAATCTTACCATATACAGACCACTTATCCCTTGGAATGGAAGCCTCTGAGAATCAAATGCTACTGCATAGCTGATCCCCCCCCCCCAGTTTCTGTTCTGTGGTCATGTAAGAGTGTGCCAAAGAAACAGAATTCAGGAACCAGCTGATTAATATCACAACTGAGATACCTTGCAAATATTTTAAGTGCACACATATACAGTATAGCAGTTCTGATGCTACAAGTACATTTCCGTTTAGAACTTGACTACAATGCCGACCTAGAACAATGCATTACTGCCCAGCGTGTTTTCAGTCATACGATTCCTCAGCAAGTGTAAACAAAAATATTCAATCCACTTATTAAATCCAAAACAACTGTACATTTTTTGCACGATAGTTGCACGATACGGTGGATGTACTCTGACACCACAGAAACATTTAAAAAATCCTCCCTTCATTCAAACATTTCAGCGGAGAGAAAATTGACTCAAAATTGAAATCCTGACAGCATCTTTAAGAGGTATTTCACCGGTAAATTAAAACTCATTTGCTCAATAGGAAGGTTCCCATTTGTAAATTAATACAAGGGTGACATTAAAATGTGTGCAGCAACAGCCTCCAACTAGTTCTATAGGCCAATTTATGTGTAAAGTAATAAATAGAAGGATAATGGTCAGAATGAATGAGGGCATCAATCTACATTGTTGGCCTTAGAAAATAGGTGCTGACCTATTATTTCTGCAAGTGTTCAGACTCCCATCGAAAGACACAACAGACTCCAGAAGATCAGAGACAGCAGTTACATCTGTCACCTCCACAGTTCGGTGTCCCAGGAGACCCTAACTCTCTGCGTTTTACACAGATCTGTTGATTGCCTCTGCACAAACCCACAGAGTCCTATATGTCCTGGGAAGGCACGATAATATATCTATATCTATATGTGCACTAGTATTGAATTTCCCTGTGGATTACCGTTATTCTTATTCAGGTTTCAAGACAATAAAAAGTAATGTTTTTTGGGAAGTTACCAAGGCTTTTTTATCTTAAAGCAGATATGAAGTAATAAGAAAACTACAGTAGGCAATGATGATTACCTGGTTGTAATTACCTTGTAGTTATCAAAGTAACATATCAGAATGATCTGTTTTTATTGCGGCCTTTATTACCTTCCAAAGATTATGCAAAGAATGAAGCCCGTTTACAAGTAGACTGGTGAGTGCCAGGCTCACTGATTCTGGCACCATCTATCTGTGATTAAGTACAGTTTCTTTACTAGTCATTACTATGGCCTTTTCTCCCACCAAAAAGGAAAGAGCTCTTTCAGCAAAGGGACAGTCCTGAAAATACTGATGTGAACTGCTTCACCAATTATTCTTTGTGTTATTTGCAGGATTGGGTGTCTGTAATGCCAATCTTCACTTATAGAATCCAATTATGGATCCAATTCTGAACGTACTTTACTGCCTGGTTCAATCTTAAGAAAGCCAATGGACACTTTTGGGTTGAAAAGTAATGAATACATGTATTTCCCAGTTCCAAGAATTTCTTACAATCAGCTCATGATAATGCTACAGAGAGACTATAAAAGTAGATATGATAAGTGAGATTGACTTTCACTGATTAAGGATTAGGTCACTGCCATTGTCATTGCAGTAATTCTATTACAGGTATCACAGAGGTGATTTGAGAGTGCTGTGATTGGAGCTCCCCAAACCCTTTTGGGGCAGGGCTGCACTGCAGGGGGAAAGGTTTTAACCTACCACAGGCTTGATGCAAATCAAACACATACACCAAGGTTGTGATTAGCCATGGAGGAGAAAACATGCAGGTTCGACAAGTATCTTTGATTCCTCCTCTTCTCCCCCCCCCCCCCCCCCCGTGGATAATAGCACTTTCAAGATGGAAACTTTCATCTAGAATCAGTGCAGGAGCAATACATGAAACCTATCCATATCTCACACGACAACCCAGAACAAATTCCATTCCCCCACCACTGCTTTTTGGATATGAAGGAGAACTACAAGGAGGTAAAGTGGATCTGCAGAGTTAGCAAAGATCACATGGTACAGTCTTTCCCTGGACTGTAACTATACAGGCAGAGATAGCATTAAACTACCTTTAAAAACAAAGCTTGCATAAAGAAAACTAGCACATTGGAAGAGGCAGTCTGGAACTTTTAGCCATGAGCTGCAATTTTTCTACATACATAAAATGTGGGGAAGCAGAACCAAGGCAAATAGCATCAGTAAGTCCATCTCTACTGAATGCTTTCTGGGGGGAAAAAAGGTTCTCAAGAAAGTTCTTTATAAAGAAAAAAAAATTAGCATCTGCTGCCCTGCAAAATATTTTATTTAAAACTGGTTGGGCATTTTATTTCCTAAGTTCAAGTTTACAATTTCTGGCTTTCTACATACAGGGCCTTTTCACTTTCCCAGAAGAATATTTTAAAAATGCAATAAAGAAGTAGAGCCCAAGGTCTCCAGCAAATAGTTCTGCTGGATATTTAGTTCAGTTATATTTTTTCCTGCAAAGGAATCATCATGATCATTTCTAGTGTGCAATTGAACTTGAAGTGAATTCACACACTATTTTGAGTGTGTTAGGAACATATCTCTTGGAGGGGGACAAGACTCAAGTGTGAGCAGATGCACCATCCCTTAAATCACCATTTTCATGTAGTAGTAACTTTATTGTCATTGTGCTACAGCACAATGAAATTTTCATCAAAACATTCTGATGACAATGTCATCATGAGTGAGCCAGAGTTAATACAGTGTAGTTTTAACTCAAGAGCCCTGTTCCATGTTATGCTGTTTCTATCCATAGAAGTCACAACCCTGACTTGGGACTAGACGTGATGGAGGGTGGATACGTATTCCAAAGTCTTGCTCAGGCTTGAAGCTTTCCAAGTAGCCTTGGATCATCCAACTGCAGGGAGTTATGTAAGGACATAATGGCATTTGCCACACTAAGCTCCTAGAAGGAAGGGTGTTGCAAAGAACATGCAGAGGATATATTAATATGTATCAATGTATCAATATGCAGATGACTCCTAGCTGTATAGTATATCACAATCTCATCTGGCAACAGGAAGGCTGTGTGTTTAGAGCCAGTAATAAACTTGATGAAGACAACAAACTGGAATTGGTATGACACAAGTTAATGAGGAAATCTGCGGTCCAGATCACAAATTTTCATTGGAAGGTGATGCATTATCCAGGAAGGAGCAGGTTCACAGCTTGGGAATACTTGTAGACACACACGGCTTGAAGTGCTTTTGTCCAGTGTAGGCTGGTGCAACAGCTGCATCTGTTCCTGGGTCAAGCAGTTTGTATCGCATTCTATGTGGGAGTGCCCCTGAAGACCACGGGGAACTTCTACTTGCACAGGGTGCTGCTGCACAGCTGCTGATCAGCACTGGACATGCAGAACACTGTACTATTCCATCTGCTCTGGTTGCCAGTAGGTTAAGTGCAATTCAAGGTGCTGGTATTTTATGGCCAAATCCTATCCAATTTTCCAGTGTTGGTGCAGCCATGCCAATGGAGTGTGAGCTGCAACCTGCAGTAGGGGGGGGGCAGTCACAGAGGCTTCCTCAAGATTATGGGATGTTTGATCCCTTACCTTGGGGCTGCATTGCCCCCACTGGAAAGTTGGATAGGATTGGGCCCTTAAAGTTCTAAACAGCTTGGGATCCACCTCCCGCCCCCAGATGAAATGTCCTCAGAGATCTTCAGGACAGCTTTTTAAAAAAAATGTACAGAAAATACTGGGTGGAAAGGCTCTATGCCAATGTATCTCAAACTGTGGGTCGGGACCCACTAGGTGAGTCACAAGCCAATTTTGGGTGGGTCCCCATTCATTTCAATGTTATATTTTTATTAGACTTGATGCAACTATGGTATGTGACTGCATTTGAGGAAATGTTACAGATCTGTACTTTGAAACAAGCTACTATGTATAAGCTTTAAACAATGATAGTCAATGGACTGACTCCTGGGTAAGAGTGGGTAGGACTGCGGCCTAGGATTGTTAAAAATTTCCTGCTTGATGATGTTCATGACATCACCTCGGTCATGACATCACTTTTGGTGGGTCCTGACAGATTCTCATTCTAAAAAGTGGGTCCTTGTGCTAAATGTGCAAAACCACTGCTCTATGCAACTCCCTCCCTCAGGAGGCAAGAAAGGTGCCTTCACTAATTCATTTCCAGCACTGGCTGAAATCCGTTTGGTAATAACTAAGTACTGATCTAGTGGGCTGCTTTTCTAATATTATTCTGCTGATGCTTTATTTTTTGGATGTATTTTTTAATTTTGGCGCCACTTTCAAAATGCATATTGCTAGCTGTCCTGAGTGCCTCCCTTAGAGGAGGAGAAAGAGTGGGATTTAAGTCTTGTGTAAATTTAAATACACAATTTTCATGCACAAAACTGGTGGATTATCATGGGTGCCAGTGACAATCACATTATTTTACCATAGGTACACATGTGAGAAAGTCACTATCAGTTGTGGCTTTCTAGCCACTAACTCGTATACCCGCAACTAAAGATACAAGCACATTTTCACCACACATGGCAAATGATGTAAATTTCATTAATCACATGAAAACCATTTCCAAGTATACTTCCATGAGAATCAAATCCCAGCAGAACTTCATATCCAAAGTGCATTTATCTAGCTGTTTCTCAAATCTATATACCACCCTTCCTTCAAGAAGCTCTGGGTAGGGTTTAGTGCAGCGATTTTCAACCACTGTGCAGTGGCACATTGGTGTGCCATGAATGGTCTGTGGGAGTGAATGGGCTGTGGGAGTTGGGGGGGGAGCATCATTTATTAGTAGGGCCATTGGAGGATGTGAACCCCCACACGGGCAATGTGATGTGCCTTGTCAAAAAAAAGGGGTGGTGTGCCCTGAAAATTTTAGTGCCTTTTCAGTGTGCCATGAGATGAAAAAGGTTGAAAATTGCAGGTTTAGTGCATAGTTCTCTTTCTATTTTATCCTCACAACAACCCTGTGAGGTTGGTCAGGCCAAAAGGCAGTAACAACTCCAAAGTTGTTTCGCAGCCAAGCCCTCTGAATACCAAGCTCCTACTTCTTCCACCTATAGCCTTTTGTTCAAAAACATACAGTGCCCCCAGGCCAATGAACTCTCAATGTTTTTGGCAAATCCACAGCAAACCCTTGCTCTCTCTCTCTCCCTCCTTCAAGGTTTCCTTCCAATCTGCAAAATCATCCTCCCAGTTCCTGTTCAGTCAAAAAACAAGCAAAAAAAAAAAAAAAAAAAAGAGTTGAGCAGAGAAACAATGGATTGCAGAACAGGATTTTGGGCAGAGCAGCAGTTCATTGGTTTTTTCTTCTTTTTCTCATCCTCTGGGGAGGTTTCTGTTTGCAAATATGTTTTCTCAGCCTGGGCCCCCTCCTTCCAGTGGAGGTGCATCCCCCAAGCGAGAAGGATCCGCACCAAAAAAAAAAAATGTGCCAGCCCGATGGCTTTCATTAAGCGATCCTGCTACATACCAGAGGTTACTCTCGGTCATTTCTGCTGGGAGCCTCTCTGCCTGCCTGAGCATCTCCTCCCTCCCAGCCTCCCTTCCTCGTCTCAGCAGCCCCGACTGCAGGGCGTCCCGAGCCAGAAGAGTCTGAAAGAAAAACACATCCCCTCTGATGAAGCGGCCACGAGTTGATGCCGGGAGAGGTCCTTAAGGAGCCCCCGCACCAGACCCTTGAGGGTCCCATTCTGTTAGCCTCGCCTCCAAGGAAGCCGACAGATGCGCAGTGCTGGGATGGGTGATTGGGAAAGACAGGGAAGAATCAGTCCCAGGTCCAAATGGTCTCAAGCTAGAAGGTGATGCTTTGTCTCCCTCCAACAGTTCCCGTCTCTAACCCCACAGGCCACTCCAGATCTACCTCCCCCCTGCCTCTCTCAGCTCTGCGCTCCTTTCCCCCTCCCGATCTCCATCAAATAGTCACTGAACAACAACAAAAGAGGTGCCCCAGCTCCAGCCTGCCTGGCTGGCTGGCAGCCCCCCTCGCTTAGCCCTGGCACACAACGAAAGCCAGCCAGCTGCGATTCTCCACGGGGAAAGCAAATGCACTCTGCACATCCTCAGAGGTGTGCTCGCGACTCGGAGCCTAAGCCTATGCCGGTCTACCCAGAAGTTAAGTCCCATTAGAGTCCATGGGGCTTACTCCCAGGAGAGTGTGGATAGGATTGCAGCCCCCCCACCCCATTTCTCTCTCTCTGTTCACACTTGGGAGGGGAGAATGAAAGCTGAGCTGAGGCTTCGATCCCCATGAACCCCTCCTCGTGGGGCGTCCTCGACTCGCCAACGCGAGGCAAACAAGGTCCCAACCCTCCAGGAGCAGAACAAAGAAAGGACATCCTCCGGCCAGACTGGCTACAGATCTTAATTCGGTCAGTAACAAACACCTCCGCGGCTCCGCCACCAGCTTGGGAACCCAAGCCTAGGCATGTCTACTCACTCAGTCCCATTGTGCCCAATGAGATTGACTCCCAGGAAAGTGTGGCAAGGATTGCAGCCTCACAGCCCAGTCCTAGGCATGTCTACTCAGAAGTAAGTTCCACTGAGTTCAATGGGGCTCACTCCCAGGAAAGTGTGGCTAGGATTGCAACCTCAGCCCCCCTTCCACCAGAGCCCCCCTGTTTACCTGCTCTCCAGTGTGATCAGGGTCTCCCTTACTAGCCACTTCGACTCAAGTTAAAAGAATCCCAAAGAGAGAGAGTCCCTGCTGGCCCTCGGCGTAGGGGGGTGTTGAGGGCAGCCTCCTTCTCTCCTGCCTGGTCCCCTAGTGTGACTCCAGAAAACCAGAAGATTTCGAATCCAGAGCGCCTTATATAGATTCCGCCGACGCCGTGCACCAGGGGAGGTTACTATCGGTCAAGCCAGACTTCCTTGGGTGATGGTTTGGGCGGCTGCTCTGTTTATGTATTTCAGTCACTCACCGAGAGCACGTGGAGGCTGGGCCCGCCTCTTAAAAGGGCGATCCTTAGTGCTGTGCTCCGGCCCCGAGTCTCAGCAGCCGCTCCACCCCTCTGACAGCATCTCCTCCACAAGCACCATCTCCCTTCCTCATCCTCTTTCCAACTTCTGCCAGCCACGTGCCTCATTGCAGCGCAACCCCAGGCAGATCTACTCAGGAGGAAGCCCCCTGCTTTTGACCCTCCTTCCAAACAAGTGCTTTGAGAACTTAAAGCCTGCAGCTGAAATCCTTGACACCAGTGGTTCCCAAACTTTTTAGCACCAGGACCCACTTTTGGAAATGACATCCTAGCAGGACCCACCTAGGTTTACCAGATCTTAAGCCATTTCTGTCCAGTGTTGCATATACACAACAGGGATAAAATGTGTACACCTGTGGGCTGGGCAGAAATGGGTTAAAAAAGGAGATTACAAAGAAATAATGTTTTGTTTATAAGAACCAGAAAAAGTTCCTCAGACATTTATCTCCCTCTGTGTTCACAAGTTTGCAAACTGCATGAGCTGAGCTTTTTCAGGGTAATTAGCAGTTACAATACTGTATCTGATTTTTAACAGCCCCAGGGCTTGAGACAATTAGTTATCTGATCTTTCCATCACCCTTCTGGGATCCACCAACAATCAGGTCACAACCCATAGTTTGAGAACCACTATTATACACACTTTCCTGAGAGTAAGCCCCATTGCATACAATGGGACTTACTTCTGAGTAAATGTGCATAGGATTGCAGTGTTAGGGCCCAATCCTATCCAATTTTTCAGTGCCGGTGCAGCCATGCCAATGGGACATGCACTGCATCCTGTGGTGGGAGGCAGTCATAGAGGCCTCCTTAAAGAATCTGAACATTTATTCCCTTACCTTGGGGCTGCATTTGGCTGCCCCAGGAACATTGGATAGGACTGGGCCCTCAGTCACTTTGTTCAGAGGTATATATATTCCACTCTGCCATAACTAAGGCCGCAATCCTAACCCACTGACATAAGTACTGACATAAGGGCAATGCAACTCCAAGGTAAGGGAACAAACACTGCCTTACCTTGAGGGGGCATCCATGACCGTCCCCCAACTGCAGGATGCAGCACATACCCCACTGGCGCAGCTATGCCAGTGCTGGAAAGTTGGTTAAGATTGCACCCTAAGTGTTCTGAAAGTGGCTCACAAACAGGGTGACCAGATACAATGGAGGACAGAGTGCCTATACCTTTAACCATTGCACAGAAGAGGGAATTTTAGCAGGTGTAGCACAACATGGAAGAGTTTGAAAAGCTGCATCTACCAAAATTTCCTATTTTATACAATGGTTAAAAGTATCGGCCAGCGGTTTCCAACCTTTTTCATTTCATAGCACACTGATAAGGTACAGAAATGGTCAAAGCACACTATCAGATTTTGACAATTGACAAGACACACCACATGCTAGCAAGGGGCTCACATCCCCCAATGGCCCTACTAATAAATGACCCTCCCCCAAACTCCATGGCACACCTATGGACCATTCACGGCACACTGGTTGAAAATCGCTGGTATAGGCACGCTGTTCTCCATTGTATCTGGTCACCCCGCTCACAAAGAAGAAACAACAAAAAGGCATCTGCAGGACAGTAGAGCAACCTGACACCATGGGAGAGAATGGCAGCAAAAAGAACATAACAGTGGAAGTCACCCGTCATGGATTAAAAGTGTAAAACCAGGAAGGTGTGGTGGTTTAGGGATTGGACGTAGACCTGGAAGATCCAGGTTCAAATCCCTGCTCGACCACAAAGCTTACTGGGTGAAGCTTCCAACGCTTCAGCCAGTCACTATCAGTCTCACCTACCTCACAGGGTTGATATGAGGGCAAAAGGAGGGAAGGAACCTTGTACACCACCCTGAACTCCTTGGAGGAAGTATAAAAGTGTGAAAAATAAAGAAAAAGCCTTCACCTGGCACCAGAATAACCTTGAAGTCAGCCCTGCCCTAGCAGGCCATCCTGGGGAGGGTGTCTTGATGGAAGCAGTGTCACCAGAAAGCCCTGCCCCACAGAGGCCATCCACTTCCCCTCAGACTGATAACCAGACAGGCCAAGATGGGAGGAACCTCTTTCAGAAACATCCACTTCTCCTTTAGTGCTCCTCACAAGGAATGGATGACAGACACCAATGTGTTAGGAAAGAGCTGAAGGGCGTACCAAGGGTGGCACTGGGGACTCTCTCCCCATTTGAAGGTGTTTGAGATACTTGTGCACCCAACAAGGCACTATGCACTGATTGAGTTTGAGCTGTCAGCGATCAACTTGAGAAGAGCTCTTGGGGGTGCAACGGAAAGGTCAGTAAACAGTCAGTGCTGCCTGTGGCAGCTGCAAAGGCAGTGAACTTCATGCTAAGGGTCATTAGGAGAGGAAATGAGAATTAGACGGTGACTATAATGGCCCAGTACAAATCTCTGAGGCAGTCACATTGGAAACATTGTGTACATTTCTGGACACCACTTCTCAAGAAGGATAATGTCAAATTGGAAAAGATGCACAATCAAAACTATCAGCAGGGCTGATCAGGGCACCTTCATTATAAAACGAGCCTACAGCATTTGAGATTTTTCATCTTGGAATAAAAGGTGATTAAGGTGAGACATGTTTGACATTTATAAAATTATGTATGGTGTGGAGAGAGTGGGTTTTCTCCCTCTCACTCTGAACAGGAACCAGGGGTCAGCCAGTAAAACTGACTGGTGGGAGGTTTAGGATAGACAAAAGAGGCAGTAGCATAGGGAGGCAGGAATCCGGGGCTGAATGATGTGATGATGCTCCCCCATGTCATCCTGTTACCTCTCTGCCTGCCCAGATACCCCTTCCTCCATGCATGTGCGGCCCTGGTCCCAGAAACAACTCCGTTCGAAGCCATACAGGTGGCAGGGCGGGTGGAAAGGCCCATTTTGCAGTGCTTCTGCACACTGAAAGGTAGGTAGTGTCACCCCCAGTGGAGATGGCAGAAAATCACCACTATGCTGCAGAAGGGAACAATGGACCCCCCCAGCCGAGTACACTTGGTGAAAGGGTGCAGAAGAGAGCAACTGAAATGATTACTGGGTTGGGGTACCTCCCTTATGAGGAAAGGCTACAGCATTTGGGGCTCTTCAGTCTAGATTAGAAAAAAGGAGCCTGACGGGGAACATGATTGAGACACACAAAATTATGCAGGGGATGAATAGAGTGGATATAGGGATGTTCTTTTCCCTCTCACACAACATCAGAACCAAGCTACACCTGTGGAAATTGAGTTTTGGGAGAGTTAGAACAGACAAAAGAAAAGATTTCTTTACCAAGCATGCCATTAGTCTGTGGAACTCCTTGCCACAGGATGTGGTCATGGCATCTGGCCTAGATACCTTTAAAAGGTAATTGGACAGATTTATGGAGGAAAAGTACATCACAGGCTGCAAGCCATGATGGGTATGTGCAACTTCCTGGTTTTAGAAGTAGGCTATCTCAAAAGGCTTGATGCAAAGGAGTGGCACCAGGATGTAGGTCTCTTGTTGTCCTGAGTGTTCTCTGAGGCATCTGGTGGGCTACTGTGAGATACAGGAAGCTGGACTAGATGAGCCTTTGGCCTGATCCAGCAGGGCTCTTCCTATGTTCTTATGCTACTGAGGTACTCCATACAGTGTATAATTTTGTGGATCTTATAGTCAGAAGATGTGGTGATTGCCCCTAGCTTGGAAGTCTTTAAAAATGGACTGAACAAATTAATGGAGGTCAGGTCTATCAATGGCTACTAGACAGGAAGGCTACTACTAGGTTCAGTGGCAGTACACCTCTTAATACTAGTTGCAAGGGAGCAATAGTGGGAGAAGCATGCATTTCTCTCCTGTTTGTGGGCTTCCCAGAGGCAGCTCATGGACCATTGCAGGAAGCAGGATGCTGCACAAGATAGGATGCAGGATGCTGCACCTTTGACCTGATCCAGCAGGGCTTTTGACAGGTTAAGTGCTTACAAAGGACACATGGAAGCTGATGTACCAATGCAGTGTACCTCTGGAAACTAGATGCTGGGGACAAACAGCAGGGAATATACAGCATGGAAAACACCACATTTTGAATGATCCAGGGCAGAGCCTAGCGGGACAGGAATGAAACTCTTCAAGCCTGTGGATCTTGACACCTGGTGGATTTTGTTGGGGCTTAGCAGTTTAGGGTATGGAGCCAATTGGGGGGGGGGGAAATCAATTCTCTCACACATACTTGATTTAGTCAACCAAATACTGAACCCGAGGCAAAAAATTAGTAGTTACAATGCCTGATGGTTGGCAACACACAACAAGAGACCATCTTCTTTGTGCCCTGCTTTGTGAGCTTGCAGAGCCATTCAGTTGGCCTATGTTAGAATGCTGGATCTGATGAAACTTGGAGCCCAGCCCTATGCTTGTCTACTCAGGAGTAAGTCCCATTGTAGTCAATGGGGCTTACTCCCAGGAAAGTGTGGATAGGATTGTAGCCTTTGGCCTGCTTTGGCAAGGCTATCTGGATTGGATCATTTGTGAAGCCAACTGAGGTGGGGAGTGCTTGGCAAGGAGCTCTCACCTCCATCCAGCTCCTCAACTCCACTGCTCCCATTGACTGGAAAAGGAAAAGTGGAAGAAGAAGTGTGGATGAGAAGAAGGTGGTGAGCTAGTGCATTGGATATTCTTCACTCCATCACACTTCTTTTGCTCTGTCCTTTTCTTCCTTTCCCAATTCCTAAACAGGAAGTAGGAGAAATAGACAGGCATATTAATCAGTAATTGACATTTCATCACAGGTGCCAGAACTTCTTTAGCCAATGCTGAAGGCAATTCTTCTGTTCTTTTATTTTTTGTTTAAAAATAAATGCCCTGTTTTGTTTCCTGGTTAGCAAATAAGACCAATGCACAATCATCTTGGTCAAAATCACATGCAGGAAATTGCATTCCAGAAGAGCTTTGATCTTTTCTCCCTGGCATTAGATGACAGCAATATCCAGCATACGTGACTTGTATTTTGTTTCCACTATGCTATTCTTTTCAGTATATTATTTTAAACACCAAAATTCTAACAATCTGCCTTTAGTTTGTCATCTGTCCCCAACCTCTGGTGGTACCACATGCCCTATAATGACTGAATTCTGAGGTTCTGCCCCTTGAGAATAAGTTTTACCTTTTCTGTGAAAAGCCAGTTGACTACAGTGGCTTGACAATATTGTAGCAGAAGTCAAACCTGCCTCTCACTTCTTACCAAGTCCAAAGAACCTCACTGAACTGAATTGGGTTCTCTGGGTCAAAGAGTCAAACTGGATTGAAACCTTGAACTGGTACCTGCAAAAAACCCAAACAAAACAGAAACCCCAAAACTTAGAAGATGCCTGTGTAATTAAAACCAAATCATCCATTTTTTCAATGGGTGCACACAAGCATTGTTCTGTGGCAGAACTTCAAAATGGTGCACTGAAGCAAACTCATGTGCCATGAGAAAATTAAATAATCACTTAATGGCTTTTGAGAGCTCAAAATAGCTACTGGGCTTCTTGCTATGTCTTGGTGTGATCTATTGCTCTGGCTTTACCTCCTCCTTTGATTGGGCAGCAAGTAATTTTGCTGTTCCCACATCCAGTATGATTGGAACATTCTCTGCTCGGTCTCTATACTGGGTATCAAGAAAGACAGCAGACTTGCCTTGAAAGGAGGCTGACCATTGTGACTCTTTGTGAACCACTGCTCTTCTTCTAATCAAGAAGTAGACCAAGAACAGCAAGTCATGTGGAAACAGAAGGAGGAGGTTCGCATAGCAGCCGGTTCATTTTCAATATTACACATGCTTTTAAAAAAGCCTTTAGTTTTAATTCAGAAGAAAAATTCTGTTACAAATGGTTTGAAAAACACTGTTCTATAGTGACAACATCTGGTGTTTTGACTCAAATGGAATGTTGAAGTCATTAAGAAGACTTTTAAGAAAGGAGGCATCTTGGATTGGGTTCTTCTAAATTGAACACTATAAGACTTTCCTTTGTAGTTATCACAGGCTCTCTCCACTGATGACCCTGAGGTTACAGAAAACAGTGACATCTGATTTAGTTCGTTCTTGTGCCTCCTTGCCTACAAAGTGACATTAAAAACAAATTGCAAAGACTTTTGTGATCTGTTTCCAGGATTATTAACTGCTTATTATTTTTAGGAAAAGACTAACCTGCAGAAGAATTGCTCTAAGTCAGAAGCACTGAAGATCTACAAGAGGGTCTGTTTGCTTCTTGTGGAGAAATGCAATTTAGGCTACAGTCCTAACCAACTTTCCAGCACTAACATAAGGGCAATGCAGCTCCTAGGTAAACATTCCCTTACTTTGAGGAGGCCTCTGTGAATTTCCACCAATGTACGATGCAGCACATGCCCCACATCTATGCCATTGCTGGAAAGTTGGTTAGAATCATGCCCTTAATTAAGAATATTCTTAAGAAAAAGAATAAAGAATAAGAACATAAGAAAAACCCTGCTGGATCAGGCCAAAGGCCCATCTAGTCCAGTTTCCTGTATCTCACAGTGGCCCACCAAATGCCCAGGGGAGCACACAAGACAACAAGAGACCTGCATCTTGGTGCCCTTCCTTGCATTTGGCATTCTGATACATAGCCCATTTCTAAAATCAGGAGGTTGCACGTACACATCATGGCTTGTAACCCATAATGGATTTTTCCTCCAGAAACTTGTCCAATCCCCTTTTAAAGGCATCTAGGTCAGATGCCATCACCACACACTGTGGCAAGGAGTTCCACAAACCAACCACACGCTGAGTAAATAAATATTTTCTTTTGTCTGTCCTAACTCTCCCAACACTCAATTTCAGTGGATGTCCCCTGGTTCTGGTGTTGTGTGAGAGGGTCAAGAGCGTCGCTCTATCCACTCTGTCCAGTATCCAGTGTCCAATTGCAGTTGTTAAGAATATTTGGAATGATTTATCACAGAAGGCTGAATGATCTGTGTTGCATCTTCTGTATGAACAAGCAGGCAACATTTGAAATTAAATTCACTAAGCACAAAACGAAACACGACCGAAAGGAATGAAGTGCTACAATATATATTCATATTTGCACAACTAGAAAATGGTGTTGCCAAGTGTAACATTTACTTGGGACTATGTAACAGATGAGACAGTGCCGATAACTTGGAACTGGGCATGGATATTAATTTCTTCTGCTTATACCGCTACCATAATTTTTGAATACTCAAGTGTTGGGTGCTTCCTGGAGAGAATCAGTGGGTGGGAGAGGAGTGCTTAACTAGTCCTTCATCTGCTGATCCTCCAGTGCAAATCTCAGCTCAGGCCTTTTTGAATTGGTTTTCCTTAGCTGAGCTTCAAAACTGAAAATAAGTCTGTCTGCAGGAAAAATGTCTTGAAGTCAAAGTGAAGTACCCCACCTGCCCAGTTACTCCCCTACAAGTACCTCATCACCCATAGGTTCCTGTTATCTCAAGAAATTTTATTTTGAACATGTGCATTTGCCCAAACAACACTTAGTCCTTTCCTCAGTTGATTGCAATACGAAAAAGTGGGGGAAAATTGTACCACAATTCCAGACAAGCTGTGTGGTGGTCACCCAGGTGAAAACACACACGAGAGAGAGAGAGAGAGAGAGAGAGAGAGAGAGAGAGAGAGAGAGAGAGAGAGAGAGAAATACTGTATTGATAATACAGTGCTTTTTTTACTATGTGTGACACTTACAAATTCATAACAATTTGTTTTCCCTATGGAAATACCCCACAAGTATTGAAGGGAAAGAGGATATACATACACACTAAGTCCACCGAACCATTCTGCAGATGGAATTTGCATGTTGATCTATGGCAGGGGCGCCAAACCCCGGCCCTGGGGCCACTTGTGGCCCTTGAGGCTTCTCAATGCAGCCCTCAGGGAGCCCCCCGTCTCCAATGAGCCTCTGGCCCTCCAGAGATTTGTTGAAGCCCACACTGGCCCGATGCAACTGCTCTCAGAGTGAGGGCGATTGTTTAACCTCTCACGTGAGCTGTGGGATGAGGACTCCCTCCACTGCTTGTTGTTTCATGTCTGTGATGCAGTAGCAGCAGCAAAGGAAAGGCCAGCTTTGCTTTATGCAAGGCCTTTCATAGGCCTTGAGCTATTGCAAGACCTTCATTCGTTCATATAAGTTCATCTTTAATATATTTATTTATGTAAACTTATGCAAATTTATTCAAATTTTGAATGTAAATTAATTCTTCCCCCCCCTCCCCGCCCCTGACACAATGTCTGAGAGATGATGTGGCCCTCCTGCCAAAAACTTTGGACACCCCTGATCTATGGCACTGGGTTTGCAGATGGTGCTGATCGGTGGCTTGTGTCCTTATGACATTACTTTTCTTGGTGGTGCAGCTGGCTACCACTAGCAAAGGCAGCATCAATTTATGTGGTGACATTCTGTGGAAAAAAGCAGAACTGGTGGAATCTGAGGAAAGATGATGGTATTATTATTAGATGCAAACAGAGAAGAGAAAGAGCAAAACTAGGGCTCAGAGCATCCTATTGACAAATGTTGCATCTGTTGGCAAACAGAGGAGAAAACATTTTAAAACAAGAACCATCTTTTCATGTTCTGCCCCTTTACATAAGCAAGGGAGAAAGAATGACAAATTGAGGCCATTCTTGTTCTTTTTGAAAGATTCAGCTTCTGAAAACATCTTTTCCAGTGTTGAAGGCTTTCTTATCTCTTTATTCAATTCTGCAGAGTATGAAGAACACCTGAAGAACACCAAAGCTAGAACTGATCGGGGACAGTAGAAAACATTTTCATTAATACATTTTTTTAAAAATTACCTATATTTATACAGATTAAATATAGGTAATTTTAAAAAGGCATTATATCCCGAATTGGTCTTTTCAGCCGCACTAGAACGCTGTTTCAGAACCACCATTCAGAGCACAATACCATAGTCTTTCGAGACTGAAGGTTGCCAACGATATGATATAAATATATAGAATTATATTATCTATTACTAATACAAGTTAATATTTATATTTTTGATTATTATTTGTCCACAGGACTTCAGAAGTTTTTTTTTTTTTTTAAATGAATGACTGAGTTTTTTTATTGGTATTCTTTGGTTGTTTTGGACCCAAAGGGGCAGGGAAACTCTGTGAACTGCTCAGCTCATGAAATTGAGTGATTCCATCAGCTCTGCAAAAGCTCTAATACATGCACACACATGCATTTTAATTAAGTAGACTTGACTATAAAAACCAGTGGCTCTTGCATTTTTGTTTTTTGAGAGCCCATTCTGCATTTCGATATGCGCAGAAGCCGCTCTCAGTGGATTTATCCCATGAGTGTAAAAAGTCTGTGACTTTTCAGAATGTTGACATATAGTTTTTAATGGCTTCAGCTTTAGAGCTTCTAAAAACTAGCATTTTTTTTCCCTCTGTAAGCAGAAATGATTACATGACCTCCAATACCTTACCAGCTTTGAAAGCCTCCAGAGTTTTGGAAAATTCTATTGGCCAACTCGTTTCTGTCCATAGCTCTATGTTTCCATTCTACTTTCCCCCCAAATAATGTTTAATGTGTGATATCAATAGAGGTAGTTAGATATGAATAAATATCTATTTTCCAGAATACCCTTTTTGATGAATATACAAGGCTCATATCCAGTATAGAGAAGAGCAGGGCTGCTAAGTTCTCTCATTATCTTTTGCACTCATGGCCTGCAACATGGTGAGCTGATAACAGGCTGGCTTCCTGCACCTGCTTCCTCAGTTATCTCCCTTGAGAGAAAGAATAGAAACTTGTTCTTTTTTAAATGAAAGTTGAACATTTGAGAGCCAGTGTGTAGTGGCTAGAGTTCCAGATGAGAAACAGGAAGACATGCACTCCAATCACCCTTGAGTCATGAAATTTACCACATGATTCTGGATCAGTCACTGTTAGGAACATGCACATCTTGTACTGCACGGGGCTGGAGGGAGGTTAAAATACTTTGTACAGGTGGGGACTCTATCGGTGGATTCGGCATTCACAGATTTGACTCTCTGCAGGTTCTGAACCTGCAGAATGCGCCATGGATTGTGGATTGACCTCCCAAACATGCATGGAACCCTGTTCAGGTTGCGTCTGGAAGGTTTTCTGAGCCTTGGAGAGACCACACCTGGCCTCTCCAAGGCTCAAAACAGCTCTGGTCATGTTGGGAGCTCCAGTGGGGCCCAAAACTACAGATTTCATTATCCGAAGTTTTCAATATCTGCGGGGTTTCAGGGAATGGAACCCCCACAGATAATGGAGTCCCATCTGTATGCTATTTTAAGTTATATGGAGGAAGGACAGGTTGGAATGTCTGTAATAATTCAGGAAAAAGATCTTGGATATCCTTATCAGATCTAGGCTGCCCAGGGCTACAGAGCACGTGTACACAAACACTTTTTTCTCCCACTCAACATCAACAATGGGGTCTTTCACACAGTTTTTTTCCAGGATCTTTTTCACAACAAATACCCTCTGAGACAAACTTAACAAAACACAAAAGAAACAACTTTGGGCTGCTTCTGTCTGATTCAGATGGGCCTCAAAGCTGAACTGCAATCTTGCGTACAGTGAAGCTGTTTAAATGCTACTGAAATCACTGGGATTTCAAGAGAGCCAAACTGTGTGGCGGGTTGCAGTCTGAAGAGTTTTGTTCAGAAAGGAGCGTGTGAGCATTAACTTCTTTGTTATGGTTCTCTTTTCTGTTGCTATGGAGACTGTTTAGAGCAAGACCAAAAGCAGCCAGTGTTATTTCTTCAAGCATTTTCTTAACTATCTTCCACATTTCCATGATTATTCCAATATGCTCCAGTTAAAGTTGTTAGGTTGGCATTAACAATCAGCCAATGCTTTGTAAGATTCTTTCTTCATCTAGAGTTGGCTTCTTTTTTTCTTTTTAATTTATTCTGGTTGTTTGTTGCCTTTCCTGGCATTTTTGTACATAGGAATTAAGTAGCTGAACCCTTTCTCCTGACTCAGTTCTATGCAAGAAAAAAAAAATCACTTGCTTAAATTCTGTGTTAAAAACATAAGATGTCATCTCAGGGTCAAACTACACGTGACATTAAATATAGTACTTTGACATTAAACATATTACTATATTCTCTGATTTTGAGGGATTTTCAAATATCAAAATAGTGGCTAAGGGGACTCAAAGCAGATCAAGGCCGCAGCAAGGGAAGAGAAGGCCATTTTCTTGCCCCTAACCCCTCCCCAAGTTGTTACAGACCCCTGAGGCTGCTTTTGCAGCAAATGGCTGTGTGATACCAGACCAGTTGAGGGCAGGAGAGATTTCAGGTGACAAAAATGCAATCCCATGCATGTCAACTCAAAAGTAAGTGCCATTATTGTTAATGGGGCTGACTCCCAGGTAAGCGTGGATAGGACTGCAGCTAAAATGGCATAATATGAAGGTGGTAACTCCCAAAGCTCCCAGGGCAGTGTGCCAAAGCTGTCCCCTCTTACCTGGTGATGTGCAAATCCTTGCTTCTCCTGCACCCTGGACTAGAAAAAAAGAAGTGGATGGAAAGGAATTGTAGAGAAAAGTCATGGGTGAGAGTCACTCTAGCCCACTACTTTCCTCTCCTCCATACTTAGTTTTCTAGTCTGGAGAGCAGCAGTGGAGGCAAGTAGGCAGAACAAGGTAGGTGCCGCCACTAATCTGCTGCCTGAAGTGAACACCTCAGTTGTCTTCAGGGGTGAGCCTGGCCCTGGGTCTAAGCGGTCTAAGCAAACTCCTCTTTTGTGCCATAGACATGATCGACTCTCCCTATAGCTGCTATTTTAAGGTTAAAAATAAACAGGGTGATAATGCATTCATTGCCATGTCCAGTTTGATTCTGACATTGATTTGTACCATTGTTCTGCCTAGCTAATCTAACTGGTAATGTCACTTTCTTGCAGAAGTCTCCCCTTCAGTGTTAACCCAAATCCCTTTTCAACAGGTGATGTTAGGAAGTGAACCTGATGTTTTCTGTACTAGGCAAGGCAGGGAGCTATGGCTCATCCCACAAGAGCAGAGAAAGAAAAAGTGGCCAGACCCTTACCAAGAGGGGAGTCAATGTTTCTCTTTGGGCCTCATCAAGCAGCTGTTTCCCTCATCTTCTACTTCCTGTTTGTTTTCCTTTTATATGTGGGTGGGCTGAGTAACTGGACAGAAGGCATTCAAATCATACAATTTATCTAATGCTGTCAATGGCAGTCCTGGGGGGGGTGTCAGGTGGGCAAAAACCCCAGGCATCATGCCTGTGGGGGTGGCACCGCCACACCTCTACTGCTGCTTCTGCCCACCCTTCAGGGCTGATTTGCAGGCTGGGAAGGCCCCACACTGCATTCCAGGCACTCGGAAATCCTTCTGAGGCCTCAGAACTTAAATGGTACCTTCAGTTTTCATTTTTCCAATTAAAACGGGAAGTACTGTTTAAGGGTTTTCTGGAAGCCTCAGAAGGCTTTTGGAGTGCCTGGGGATGTCACGTGAGGCTCCAGAATGAAGGTGAGCCTCCTCTCCGGATGGGAGGGGGTGGCATTTTGTGGTCCTGTGCCCCAAGGTGGCACATGGGCAAGGTTCCCCAACTGAACATGATTATACTTTCCTCAGTCAAAGGATGTACAAGCCAAGCTCTAGCTTGTGCCCAATGTCTTTCCTAGCAGAAGCTAGAGGAGAATTTGAGCCCAGGGTCAGTTCATCATATAGACCTCTTCAAACCACATTGCAATGTGTGGCCTTCAAAATTTAAAAATAACATGTCATTAGCTTAGCTATGCAAAGTACACTAGCCCTCCTCTTCATGGGAGTGACTGAACGGAATCAATCCATTTTCATATTGATCACCAGGGCTGAATTAAGCTAGCGTGGGGCCTGTAACATATAAAGGGGCCCCCATTGCCACACTCCGCACCCCATTCTGCACATCCATGCCCCTCCTCCAGCCCATGTGGAGCTTACCTGTTGCAGCATGCGCTGGTCAGTGAAGTTAAATTTGAATGAAATTATGTATTCGTTTCAAGTCATTAATGATGTCTGTAATGCTGTCACAGCACGCAGCTCCCCCCAACATGCAATTAACAGGGTTGCCAGATCATGAAATGCTGATTTCACCAGAGACAGCTTGCAAGCATTTAGTGTGGCACACTCAAAATTGTGGGTCCCGTAGCATATGCTCCTTTTGCCGCTATCTTGGCAATCATGTAGGATTACTAACTAATCTTTTCTACTACACAAATGTAGGGAGGAGCATCCAGGTAGCAGTTAGCTAGGAAGGGAGTGCTGCCACTCTTGTTGTTGGCTATTGTTTCTGTTGCCCACTAGCCCTGGACCCCCAGCTATCATATTTCTGAATTGTAATGTTAATGGTCACTGAGACTAGCAAGCACAAATTGAAACAGAGACAACAGCAGGTGCAGGAGCTGTTGACAGAGCTGGCTTTGCCAAATATTTGTCTAGCCCAAGTCACTAAGGTCACATTGGACTAGCATTTCAGATTCTACACTGTCTTCTTATGCCACCAGGCTACAGAATCTTATGTCAGTGTGTGGTTGACCAGAGTGTCAAACCTGATGCAAATATGAATATATTTTTGCTTCTTGTAGATCAGGGGTGGGCCTCCAGCCTGGGGGCCATTTGTGGCCCTCAGGGTCCCCTCATTTGGCCCACAGGGAGCCCCCAGTCTCCAGTGATCCTCTGGCCCATCAAAGACTGTTGGAGCCCATGCTGGCCCGCAACTACCAGTCCGGACTGCCAGACGTGAGATGTGGGATGAGTTAGAGCAAAGCCTTTTATAGTCTCCATGTGTTTTCTGCTTTTCCCTGGACATTATTTTACCCAGTGGCATAGCTAGGCATAGCTAGGAAATTTTTGTCACCCCATACAACGTAACTGATCAATCAATCAATCAATCAATCCAGATTTTTATACCACCCTTCCTCTAAGCAGCTCAGGGTGGTGTACATGGTTCCTCCCTTTATTTTGTCCTTACAACAAGCCTGTGAGGTAGGTGAGACTGAGATATAGTAATAGTCATGACATGAAATGAATAATAATAATGGCCAGAAAATAAATGCAGTCCACAAGCAATGGATGAATTCTGCATCAAATGGTATATAACTCATGTTGGCATCCTTTAGACTCAGAAGACTATGGTATCGCGCTCTGAATAGTGGTTCTGGAACAGAGTGTCCTCTCCAGTGCGCGTAGCCTGGGTAAAGTAGATATGGAGGATAGACTGTTACCCATGCAGCAAATCCCCCCTCTCTGTGTCGCTGGAATGGTCCAATGAAAAGGCAGAAGCCAATACGGTTGGTTCCAGCGGCGTTGCAGGAGTTGCCAGAACATGACTGTGTTCAGCCATGAACTGTCTCAGGGACTCCGGCTCTGGATTTTGCCTCGAGGTTGATTCCTGAAGCCTTTTCCATAACTGGATGTAGCCACAAGGCAGTGGAGATTTGGGATCAGAGATTTCCCTCTCTCAGATGAGCTGCCTTCCCAGGCTGACGAGTCCCATCTACCTGGAGGCTGTTTAGTCGCCTCCAGTACAAGTACAGCCAAACTGAGGACCTATTCTTATCCCCCAGCCCCCAGGGGTAGGTATATACCCCCAGGGGTAGTATATATAACCCCAGGTATATAACATGATGGTATTATTCCTAAAAGCCATGATTTCCATTAATTTTGGTCACTAGGGTGTCATCCCCCCCAAGAATGTCTCATTGGCCTGTTTTGAGTTAAAGCAGTGGTTCACAAACTTTTAACACTAGGACCCATTTTTTAGAATGACAATCTGTCCAGGACACTGAAGTGATGTCATGGCTAGAAGTGACATCATCAAGCAAAGTAAAATAAATGATGATAATTAAATTAAAGAAAAACAAATAATTAAATAAGGGGAAGCCAGTCCTGTTCCACCAAGTGAATTTTCTCTGCCTACTAACACCCCACAAAAATATCAGTGAGATTTTCAGCTCTCCCCAGTGCCCAGTTCAGTGTAAATTCTTATATTGCAAGCATATCAGTATCAGGACCCACCTGGCTTTGCAAGTCTAAAAACAAATACAAATTGACCTTACCAACTGAAGCCTTTGTTTTATTCTTTGGCTGGGGGGGCTGCCTTCTGGAGCATTTGTTGAGCTCCACTTTCATCAGTGGAGGCCACTGATGCTACACTTTCATCACTTTCAAGGCCATGCTGCTGGCCTTGCATTCCCCTTTTCCTGACTTGACCAGCAGCCAAGGCACATTTGCTTACTTGTGAGTAAATGTGACCCTGTGGCTTACTTTTGCTTTCCTTAGGGCTTAATACAGTTTTCTGCTTGGAGGGGGGGACTTCCTTCTTGGGTGTTTTTTGGGACTGCTTTCACTGGATAGGGACCATTCTGGTATCCTTGGATTCCTCTCAGCCTGCCCTTTTCGACAGACTAAGGCAAGTTCACCTACTCGCGAATAAACACATGATATGGTTTGGTTTCACTTTTCATAGGGCTCCATGCATTTTTTTGTTTCTGGTGTTTTGGCCATAACTTTTGATGGAAAGGAGATATTTTACTCCGGTTTTCTTCATTATATTCAGCTGGAAATTCCGCATCTGATGGTATATAGCATGGTGGGGTTATTCATAACTCCCACGATGTTAGTGATATTGGGTCTTTTGTGGTATCACCCCCCCAAGGCTGGTACCTGGGGTGGACCGCCCCCACCCCTCGCTAGCTACACCACTGATTTTAAACCCCCCCCCCCAATTGCCTCTGAACAACTTATGTCTCCATGTGTTTCTGGTTTGGTCTGCATGTTTTCACTATGCAGGCAGTGTATGGCAAACAGTTCATAGTTGTCATGTGGTTCTACATGCCTGTATTATAGTTCTCATGTGTATTATAAATTAGCTCAGTAAAATTTATTCATTCATATGTTCCATCTCTAATGTATTCATTTATGCATATCTATTCAAATTTAAAATGTAGATTCCCCCCCCCGGCCCCCGAAACAGTGTCAGAGAGATGATGTGGCCCTCCTGCCAAAATGTTTGCCCACCCCTGTTTTAGATCGGGGTCATCAACCTTTCAACTTTAGGACTCCCGGACCTTAAACAAATCCTCTGTGAGATCACAAGCTGCATGTACTGAAATTCCCTCTTCTACACAATTGTTAAAGGCCCTAAAGTTGAAATGTTGGCCACCCCACTTTAGATATTTGTTTCTTTGGATTTAAAACCTGCCTTATCAAGATGCATGACAGGGGAAAAAAAAACCAAATCAGTAAAATAGAGTAATTATGGCAATAAACCTATACATCAGTTGTTCTCAAACTTTATAGCACTGGGACCCACATTTTAGAATGACAATCTGTCAGGACCCACCAGAAGTGATGTCATGGCCAGAAGTGACATCATCAAGCAGGAAATTTTTTTTTCCCAAGCAGGAAAATTTTGAACAATCCTATGCTGCAATCCTATGCATACTTACCCAAGAGTAAGCCCAATTGATTATCATTGTTAAAAACATACACATAGTAGCCTGTTAAAAGTACAGGTCTGTAACATTTCCCCAAATGCAGCCACATACCATGGTAGCATCAAGTCTAATATATTGAAAATAAAATATTGAAATGAATGGGAACTTAGTGGGTCCCAACCCACAGTTTGAGAAACACTGCTGTTCACACTTTCTGGTGAAGCAGCTCCATAATTGAGTTTATTTCTGAATAGACATGCTTAGGGCTGCTCTGTAAATGAAATGTCCTTCCCTCTGACCTACAACTTCTCAGATTTCACCAGGTATTGCTCATGTGCTTTCAAGTTTATCTTCACACACTTGAGGACTAGAAACTAAAATTCTAAAATATGAAGGCTGAGATTCTCAGGGTATTGTGTTCTATACCCAGTTTCAGTTTCTATATTAGCACACTTTGATCACCATTATATTATGAAATATATCTTAGTACTGATTATGAATGAATGACATGGAAAGAACAACTTTAAAAAGAAATTTGCAGAGCACAAAACAAAGAATCCTCTTGCTTAAAATGAACACACTTTTGTGGCAATGTGTCAACTGCTGTAGTCATCAGATTTTCACAGCTATTCTTAGAGCAGAGCCAGAACAATTTTCAAGCATCTAGGATGTGGTGAGGAAGAACCAGCACATGTTTAACATGAGTGTTTATGCACATACAACATTTATTTTGTCAGACCGTCACCTCTGGTTAGATTGTTTTTTTTGAAACAATCTAAAAACCAGAAAAACATGTTTCACCAGACATGAAAGCAGGATGAGTGTACACAAGACAAGCATTGATCTCTCAGTCTCAAACTCTGAGAAAAGGAAAGGAAGAGACACCCTGTTCTTTTATAGTTAGACTTTGCAAGGAATTCCCAGGTCATGTCTTTCAAAGCCGTCGCCCTTTTAAGAAGCAACAGCAGACAGGTCTTTTACAGGCAAGAAATGTACTGGGAAATGTAGCCCTTCAGTCTTTTTCTGATATTGACTTGATGGGCTTAAACACTACAGTTTCCAGCTCCTAACACTTAAGCCATTGTCAGTGGTGAAGAAAGGAAACATTCATTTGAAACTCCACTTGGGTCTGTTTACCGCCCTTCAGAAAATGACTACAGTCCTTTTAAGTGACTGGAGACATTTGCCCACCAAATGCAGTCATTGTTCCCCCGGGAATCAAACACAAGCATTTGTTGCATTTATTGACCTGAGCTCAAGTGATGGGCATTGCTGGCTTGGCAAATGCAAGTGAACGCCAAGAGATTTCTTGCACTGAAATTATTGTTTGAAGCATTAGTCATATTACTTGAAAAATGGGGGGAAAAAAAACTTTGCTAAAAGTGGGAGGAAGGGCCGTAGCTAAAGGGGGGCCAGGGTGGACAATGCCCACCCTTAGTCAGCAGTTTCCCCCCCCCCCACATTTACAGGTCTTTGATGTTTTCCCATACTTATCCTTTAATTTTGCACACCAGTATATATATATTCCTAATTGCCCACCTTGAAAAAATAGTCAACCACCCACCTCTAGAATCCTGACTACGGGCATGGCAGGAGGGGGCAGGATGGGATGGGAGGAACAGCTTGGCTTTGGATACCTAGAATTTGCATAGACACAGAGACGTTAACAGCATAATCATAGCATGTCAGTTTTACAAATGAGCAAAATGCAAAGACCCTTGAGGTGCAATGCACTGCATGCATACCCTGCACCCTGTCACTGGATGTCAAGCTTCTCCAGTGTCAGAGCTCATCACTGGCTGCAATATCTTCTGGAAACTGGACCTGTGGATACTGGGTTGGTTGGTTTCATTCTTGCATCATGCTTCATTGTTGTCTTAGGGCCCAATCCTATCCAACTTTACAGCCGCAATGCAGCCCCAAGGTAAGGGAGCAAAAGTTCCCATACCTTGAGGAGGCCTCTGTGACTGTCTCCCCAACACAGGAAGCAATGCATATCCCATTTGCACAGCAGCACTGGCACTGGAAAATTGGATAGGATTGGGCCCTCAGGCTGCAATACTATACATGCTTACCTGGGAGTAAGGCTAATTGAACTCTGTGGGGTTTACTGCTGAGTAGACAAGCATAGGGTTACAGCAGCAGATTTCTAAGCATGTCTACTCAGAGGTAAGGCGCTTTGAGTCGGAGACTTACTTCCATATAAAGGTGCATAAGAGTATAGCCTTGGCGTATTTTCATTTGTCATCGTGTGCTGCTTTGGGGGGGCCTATTGTAAAGTGGCTGACACAACTTTAAATCAATCAATTGATGCTCTCCCCCTTACTTTGTTCCATAGGAGCAAGTAACAGCATTTACTTATATGTAAAGGTGTTTGAAAATGGTATCATTTATTTTACCCAGAAGCAAACCCATTGTGTTCAGTAAGACTTAGGGCCCAATCCGATCTAGCTTCCCAGCTGCTGTGTAGCCACAATGCAGCCCTGTGGTAAGGGGACACATGTTCTCATACCTTGAGAAGGCCCTAGTGACTGCCCCTCTACTATGGGATTTAGTCCACATCAGATTGGCACAACTGCACCAGTACAGAAAAATTGGATAGGATCGGGCCCTTAGGCTGTAATCCTCTCTTAGCAGAAACAAACACCTCTACTTACATGGGAGGAAGTAGAAGGCTGTGGTTGTGGACACCCTGAAGTTTGAGCTAAGTTTGCTCCTTGCCCCGTGAGCTCTGTGTCTGGGGCAAGGTGAGGGTTTTGCCCCCTCCCATATGCCTCTCCTGTTGCAGCCTGTTCATTTTGCCCCACTGTCTTTAATGGGAACTTCTGGTGAGAAGACTTTTCAGTATAGCCTATGTAGTCCCATCTATTTTTAGGGCATGCTAGAGCATGATGGAAACTAGATATATTAAATAGCAAGTCTGAAATGTAGTAGACATCAACATGGGAATATCATTGGTCCCAGATAAATGTTGTGAAAGGCTAAGCACATAGAGATACACCAGCACTTTGTTGACAGCTACATAAACGTGGCTGTCAGTGTTCCCTTGGTTGTGTCTAAAAAGTGAGGAACTAGATCTCTACCCATGGGCTTTCAAAACATTCATCTGGGATTGCCAACCCTCATATGTTGACATTCACCAGATGTTTCATATCCTCCATAACATATAGTTGTTACAGTGAATCCCTGAAATTTGGTGAGTGTTGACAATGCTACAGTTTCATAGATTACTATCGGCATTATTGCTGCTGCCATTTGCTCATGGCAGGAATATGTGAGACAGGCAGGCAGCATAAGGAATGATGGAAACTAGATATATTAAATTGCAAGTCTGAAATGCAGTGGAGGTCTTTGCAATAGCTTCCTTTACAATAGTTTCCTTCAGCATTTGCAATAGCTTTCTCCAGCATCAATTTGCCCAGGCTGAAAGAGACCAGACTGTTCAGAGTGCTTTGTAGTTGGCAGTAGCATGAGATTGGCTTTCTAGTATCTTCAGTCTTGGGACCGAGTGGAGTCTGGGCTGTACTGCTAGTTTCATGGCTTAAACTTTGCTCTTCAAGGGTCTCAGTGACCTATGTTATGAGTTTGTTCTAGGCTAATTGAATTCTCATTTGGGGACTAGCCGATGCTGCCAATTATTTTCTTGGATACCTGACAAGAATCATCCCCATGAACCAAGCCTAACACAATTTCTATTTTGGCATGCCCTGAATGAGCATTGACCTTCAGACCTAAAAAGATTTCTGTTCATATCTCTGCTCTGGTGGCATTCAAAATTCAGGGGATAGGGATGGGGATTCCTGAATTGTTTCAATCCTCCCTCTTTGTAGCAGTCTCCTTTTGGGCCCAATCCTATCCAACTTTCTGGTGCCGATGCAGCTGTGCCAATAAGGTGTGTGCTGCATTCTGTAGTGGGCAGTCATGGAAATTTCCTCAAGGTAAGGGAACTTTTGTTCCCTTGTCTTGGGGTTGCATTGCAGCTGCATTGGTGTTAGGAAGTTGGATGGGATTGGGCCCTTAGGGAAATAAAGCACAATCCATTGTAACATAGTCCTAGGCATGTCTACTCAGGAGAAAGCCCCATTGTATTGTGTGTGTGTGTGTGTGTGTGTGTACAGGATTGCAGTCTTACACCATGGAATAGCTCTTGGAATCTTAATTAGCCTGAGTGCCTATAAATCCTTTCTTCTATTTCACAACCAGTTTACTGCAGATTCTTCTCTGCAGAATTAAGTAATTTGGCCTCTGTTCCAGAAACCTACAGCTAATTAATAGAGGTCTGCAAAAAAAAAAAAAAAAAATTACTTGAGCATTAAAAGCATGACTTGTAGCTCTGGCATTTTTTCCTTGTTCGTTAAGTACAACATTGAATGTATGCTGTTTAGCAGCCATTACTTCATCCAGAACACTTTGTTTTGACAGTAAACACCACTCTTCAGGGCCTCTTTGTTCGCCCTTTGCCTTGATGTCCTCTCCTGTCTTCTGTTCCATTTCATTGCAAAATTAACAGTGCAATTCTAGGCCATGCAGAAGCAGTTATCATTGAATTCAGTGGGGCTTACTCCTGAGTAAGCTTGTACTGAGTAAGCTGAGTAGTCCTGCCTAGGCTTGCAGTGCAACACCACAATCCTACAAACCAGTGATTTTCAACCTTTTGTCATCTCAAGGCACTAAAGTTGTCAAGGCACACCATCAGTTTTTTTTACAATTGACAAGGCACACCATACATCTGGTGGGGGGGGCTCACATCCCCCAGTAGCCACACTAATAAATGATCCTCTCCCAAACTCCCACAGCACACCTGAGGATCATTCACAGCACACTAATGTGCTGAGACACAGCGGTATAAAAAAAAAAGGTGCTATAGGGCCCAATCCTATCCAATTTTCCAGTGCTAGTGCAGGCCCAGGATAAGGGAACTAATATTCCCGTACCTTGAGGTCTGTGACCGCCTCACCACCACAGGATGCAGTGCATGCCCCATTGCCACAGCTGTACCAGCACTGGAAAACTGGATAAGATTGGGCCCATAAACACTTAATTGGGCATAAGATCGATAGAGGTGTTTGTTTTCTGCAATTAAGAGAGGATTACAGCCTAAGTCTTACTGAACACAATGGGCTTACTTCTGAGTAAAACAACAGTTTGCAAACACATCTACTTATTGAACTCACTGGGATTTTTTTCTGAGTAAGCATGTGTAGGTGGCATGCAAAATTCAGGGGATAAGGATGCATTGTTATGCTGCAGCTGCGCACACGCACACGCACACGCTATAGATATATAGGTTATTTCAGTACATCCAAAACTGGCAGTGCACAAAAAACACATTCCAGCAGCAGGTACCTTTAAATTCACCACTGAAAAGAAAGACAATGCAGCTGCTGCTTCCACACCTCACTCTCTTTGTCTGTCCCACCTTGCTTGCTGTATAGCATTGCTGGGAGTCCTATTCTCTCCAGAAGGTGAAGGGAGAAGCCAGTGAAAGTCCCAGGAGAAACCAATAGGCTGCCTTAGCTCTCAATTCAACAGTAGATTTAATGGCACAAGGGGGTACCTCTTGCTCATAATTGGGTAAAACAGGGGTGCCCAAACCCCGGCCCGGGGGCCACTTGCGGCCCTCAGAGACTCACAATCCAGCCTGTGGTTGCCCCCAGTCTCCAATGAGCATGTGGCCCTCTGGAGACTTGCTGGAGCCCATGCTGGCCTGATGCAACTGCTCTCAGTGTGAAGATGACTGCTTGACCTCTTGAATGAGCTGTGGGACAAGTGTTCCCTCCACTGCTTGCTGTGTCACGTCTGTGATGCAGCAGTGGCAGTGAAGGAAAGGCTAACCTTGCTTTGTGCAAGGACATTTATAGGCCTTGAGCTATTGCAAGACCTTCAGTCATTCATACAGGTTCCATCTCTAATATATTCATTTATGTAAACTTTTTCAAATTTGAAATGTAAATTAATTCTCTGACAGTGTCAGAGAGATGATGTGGCCCTCCTGCCAAAAAGTTTGGATACCCCTCAGGTAAATGATGATGATGGGATCATTACAAGATAGTTTGTGAATAGTCACATGGTTTTCACTGTCTCATTAAGACAGGGATTGTAAGCCTGAGGATCCTTTGGAAGTGATGCTAGATCTACAAGTGGTCTTGTTTATGATCAGGGAATGTTGTTGTTGTTGTTGTTAACTTTATTTCTACCCCACCTTTCTCCCAGGAGGGACTCAAGGTGGCTTACAAAAAGGTTAAAACAAATTAAACATAATTTAAAAACAGATAAAAGCATATTAACAACATATCATAAAAACAGTAGTCAGGTAAAAAGAGCACAGAGCAGCAAATCATAAAAGAATCAGGTCTGTAACCAGGTATTTAAAAAGATATTAAAAGATGTTGAAAAGATGTTTAAAAAGGCCAGGAACACAGAAGGCTTGTCTAAACAGAAGGGTCTTCAGGCCTAGCTGAAAAGTTTCAAGAGAGGGAGCAGTTCTTAAGTCAAGGGGAATTCCATAGCCTTGGTGCCACTACTGAGAAGGCCCTATTTCTTGCCCCCTCCCTCAAGTACCTCCCTAGGCGGCGGCACTTTTAAAAAGGCCTTCTCTGATTACCTAAGAGGATGAACCTGATTGTATGGGAGTAGGGAGTAGGTTAATATATGCAATGTTTGTTAGTTCAGGCAAAAACTCTTAAAATCTTCTACCCAGGCTGCTTGCAAGCTAAGGCACAAAAACTCAGATCCAAAGGTTAAGAACAAAGGCAGTTTACTTACAATCTGATGCAGAGTTATACAAACATTTCTCACATCAAGGTTCTTAAAACTAGAAGACCAGGAGCCCTAAAAAGCTGCCCCTGGATGCATGCAAGTATGATAAAACAATAGTTAAAACAGAGATGAAAATACACTCTCCTGTTCTACTAAAGTCAGCAAACAAGAAGCTATATATACATAAGGAGAAATCAGCAAGGGGGCACACCCTTTAAAAAGACCATTAAAGGGACCACATAGAATTTCAACATTAAAGAACCAGATACTCAACTAATAACCACTACTCAGTGTTGTTATTCCCCAACAATGTTAACCACAGGGATGTTCACAGGAATAAGTCCCAGGAGAGATCTAGCAATATTTATGATGATAGCCAAGTTTTCTTTTCTTCTTAACACTCCCTCAAATGCTGGTGGAAATAACTTGTAAAGATACCAGTTGAGAAGAGAATAGTAATTTCCTAGGAGCAGAAACAAAACTGATTAAAGAGACAAATGGTTGTTTCCTAGAATGTCTGTAACACTTAAAAAAAACCAACAGATCAATATTTGTACTTCACTTACATGTTTTTACAACACCAGATTGCCCAAGCAATAGCTTTCTCTAGGAACAGGAATCCACTGGGGCATTGGGAAAGTATGTCATGAAGCAGGGATGAGGAAATGCCCAAAGAGAGGACATCAAAACAGGGGTAGAGGCACACAAGGAAAATCTGTTGTCTTTCACACATAAGGCTTCTTGTGGCCCAGGGGCTTAATCCAACCTCTAGCAAAGCCCCCAAACCCAAGGACCAGAGGTGGGCCATCCATGAGGCCAAATAAAGTGGACACGCCTCAGGCAGGAGTTTGACAGGTTTGTCCATCTCTTTCTACCTACTTGCCTCCACTGCTCTTCTTTCCACTCCTTGGATTGGAAAAAGAAGAGGGGGGGCAGAGAGGGACCGGAAATGTGATGGGCAGGAGAATGCTGAGTCAGGACACTGAAAGGAAAAGAGGCCAGCACATCATCAGGTAAGGGGTCGGCATTTGGTGTGCAGCCTGAGAAATCAGGAGCACTTGGGCAGGCCCTGTCAAGGACACTGTCCCCCTAGCCACTTATTAGGAACCTCAGCCATCTTTTTCTACACTAGCTTGGGCCAAACTATAGGTGATATGGGGTATCCATTATTGGCTCTCCCGATCTCTTTTTTAATTTCAAAACCAGAGGTGTCAAAATAAGGTCTGGGGTCCAGATGCAACCCTTGGAAGATCTTTATGTAGCCCTTGAGCTCTCCTAGCACTACCATCAGCTGCTCCCAGCTACTGAGCTGCACTGAAGTGATATTGCTGAAAGGGCAACCAGCATGATAATTGAGCTCTCCTATATCTGAATCAAGATGTGTGCATTTTCAATTCTGACATCATTTGCAGCTACTGAGCTTATTTATGGTCATGGTCTGTTAATGACATCACTTTCTGCTTAATGACATCACTTCCAGTCCTCAGCAGGCCTCATGAATGCTATATAGCCTGCTGTAAGAAATGAGTTTGACACCCCTGTTCTAAATGAAGTTCCAGGGGCCTGATTTACATCAGCGCTATAGTGCTACAGAGGAGGCATTGACTCTTTCCCTTGCCAGTTCTCCAACTGTCTGTCAAAGCTGCTCTGTAATTCTGTTATGTATTTTCTTCTACAGCTATTAGCAGCTTTGGGAGTGATTTGTATAATGGAACCAAACCGGGGTGAAGGGCTGAATCCTCTATTCTGCATCACAGTAACCTTGATTAAAATGGGGGGGGGGGCCTATGGATATTTTAGGAAAGTTAAAAGATCTCAGAAAATGTGATCACAAATCTCTCACATTGCGTGTATACTGATATCCCCTGTAACGCTGTGGATATGATCATGGAAGACTATACTGTGTGAAACAGCTATGGGAGATAATTATAACACTATTCTAATGCAGATGCACTTCAATACAGTTCACAGCACTGTACTTACCAGTGCATTAGATTGGAGCCTGTTACCTAACTGACCACCACTACTTCCACTTCTCCTACATGGCAGTGGTAAAAGATGATGGGATGGGAAGAGCTGCTATCAGAGGATGAGCCACTTTGTGACTCAGCCTTGGGAACTGCAGGGTTCTTGTTGAAGAAGGCATCTAGGGTAGATTGCCTTGTTCACTCTTGCTTCTTCTGAAGCATTTCCTGGTAGCAAGATTGGCCCTGTAGCAGCTAGAATTCACAGCTGCCATTGGCCAGGTGCTAACCAGGGCACACAACTTGAGTTGGCGGAAAACACAGTGCAGAGCAGCTTTATGATACTGAAACAAACGGAATGGTTTTGTGAATTTGACCCTTTTTTCTTTTTGTAATACTATAAAAATTACACTGAGGACGACTGCTATAATGAAACAGTGTTATAGGAAGTATTACTGATCCCACTAATGCACAGGCAAAGAACTCTAGAACCTTCCTCTTTTTATGGGAGACTTAAATATACCTCTCTGCTTACAGGTATAACCTAATCCATGGATTTTTTTACCTTCGATTTTATTTTGAATGGCCCTTTAAAATAGACCTTTTAAACACCCCTGACACAACGGCAATGAGAACGGCCCTTTAAAATGAAGGAGAAAAGACATTTATCAATAGCCTTGTTAATGTGAGAGAGGGCAACTGGTTGACAATCCATCAATCATTCTCTCTCCAGGCACTTAGCACAGCTTTACTCCAAAGCAAGTGACCCCTCTCTTCTCCCAGAGCATGTGAAAGAACAATAATCACTGCATTTTTTCCCAGCCCTGCACTCTGGGTGAAGCGAGGGGTGACTGGCTCAGAGTGAAGCCTTTCTAAGTGCCTGGAGGGAGCCTGATTGATGGATTGTCTGCCAAAGACTTTGTCTTACATCACAAAGGTCAGCAAGGCTGTTTTTAAATTGCCTAGCAAGAAAGGGACATTGTTTTTTAAATGGGTTTGCTTTAATGTGATTTTTGCCATCCATGTAAGTTCTGGGAACAGAATGCTCGCAAATAATGAGACTCAACCTGTATTATGTACCTCAACAGCTCACTCCAAGATATGTATGAAGAACTCTCTCCCACTAGCACTTTCAAATTTGAGCAGCAAGTGAAGCACTTTGAGGGAGGAGCCATACATCCCATGAAGTATGCAGCTGCTGCCAAAAATGGTTTGTGAGCATTTCATTTCCTCCCCCATTCTCTGCAATGTCAAGGACAAGTTAGCATTGTCCTGATATTGTGCTCCACATTCCTGGTTGCCCATATTGTTTTCCAACCCCACATCCCTGGCTGCTGGGAGAGGGGGGTCAGGGATGGTCAATGTTCTAACTCGTGAAAGGCAGATTCATATGTTCAGCCAGTGATCTGACAATCCAAAGAAACACAGATCCCTTCAGGAAGAGAGGAAAAATGCTTTCTCTTCTATGTAAGGAGTTAACAATAGTCTAACTAAAGCTTATCTGCTCCTCTGTCACTTTTATGAGATGAAGCAAAAGGCAATGATAAATATCTTTCTGCACAAACATCACAAGGGGAAATGTTGTTTTCCCAGAGTTTCCCTCACCAGCATTTTGTTATTGCAGAGGTTTACAAAACATTAATTAAGTAGGCTAGGAAGAACATTAAAGACAGGTTCCTGCAACAGAAGCATGAATATGAACCTATGTGAACTCACAGAATGTCTTCTGAGCACTGGTGTCTATCCACGTACATTTATTTATTTTATTTATTTATAAACCGCCTTTCTATGGTCCTCAGATTTCTCCTCAGACTTTAATCCAAGGTGGTTTACATAGGCAGGCTGTTCTAAACCCCCATAGGGATTTTGACAATCGAATAGTTCTAGTCTTTCATAGAACTCCTCTTTCCAGCTGGATTTCTTCCCGGTCTGGCCTCTCTCTGGCCCTTCGCCTCCCACGCTCCACTTGACAGCTCTCTGTCACCTAGGATCAGCTCATCAGTATATCAGCGTGTTGTCAGTTCTGGGGTACTTCTGGTTGTTTCGAACTGGCAGCCTCAGATCTTTAGGCATACAAGGCGGCAGCTCTACCAACTGAGCCAGACCTCCTGCCCATTCATATGTGGCTATGCATAGATTGAGATTGGTTTTCAGGAGATAATTCCATGCACTACAAGGCTGCATCTGCATGAAAGAGCCCAAAGCCTCTTCCCACATACATTCCATTATGTGAAGAGATTACACCCTGGAACATATTGAAGGCACTGACCTTGGACCCAGTTTACACACTATGTTTTTCGATGTACACCTAAGATCTTATTTTTGTAAGAGCACACCTGCCCTATATCAATTTAATACCATTTAACAGTCAGGGCTTTCCCCAAAGAATCCTGGGGTCCCATACTAGCATGAGACTATACAGGGTGGGACCTTGGTATCCACTGATTTGACTCACCACTGATATCGAGGTCCACCTTTAAATGCTTTGTAACAAGGGGGGGGGGAAGTACAAAAATTCCATTTCCTACCTTCATGCTGTTAAATAATTGTAATTACATTCTATTATTCATCCCATCTAGTGCCTGAATACAGTATAGTCTCTATACCAATGCACTATGGAGCACCAATGGAGGAGCAAGAAATCTGGAAGTGGATCTTGAAAGCTATTTTTCCACTGATTTGTTATCCACTGGGTTTTTTTTTTAAATCCACTGGGGTTCTGGATAACCCCAGAACAAGGCACATCCTATAGTCTTATTTTATCCTAAGTGTACTCCTCAAAATGTAATGTGTGAATGAGACTGATTGATACTTGATTACAAGCATAACAAACAAGTTCACTCATCAGTGAGCCAGGACTGACTGTAGTTCCCAGGTTGAGTGTGAGTTTAGTGGCAAACCCTGTCTGTCACCTCTTGATGTGTGCAGTGGCCTAAGAACTAACCACCTCCATCTGGAAATGCCTTTGAGTAGGTGGATGGTGTCATAGCACTATTTTGTCTTTCTTACATTGAGAGAGAGAGAGAGAGAGAGGTATTCAACTAAGGGACAAAACTAGTTGGAAAGACAACTTCAGAAATGAAATTGAGGGAACCTGAGCACTGCAAAAACTTGCCAGAGCCACCAAAAAGAGGAAAGCAGCAAACAAAAAATCAAGATGAAACTGGTGAACACACAATGAAGCCACAATTTCCTGTAAAAGGAATAGCGAAGTCTAGATGCATATACTACTCACGCCCTGAAGATTTGACCGATAGTAACCTTACATACACACAAAGAAATAGACTCAGCTGGAATTGAAAACATGCTATTTCTCTGCCAGCTTTCAACAAGACCGAGCAAGGGAGTTATCTCAGTACAAGCGATGCAAAATATAACCTTTTAAGAGAACAGAACAGGGGAAAGTGGGATTTGAACTGAGAGAATGAGAATACAAAAACAAATACATTTTAATATGCCAAATTATTCACTTTATGGTAACTGCTAATTCATGTGTGGAATTAACCTTTCTTTTGTTTTTCAATAGCTTTTCAAAAGTAGTCATCCCCATTTTCCTTCTTTTAATGGAAAACAAAAAAATGCATACAAGGGACTAAAATGTGGATGAGGGATAAATAGATTTTTATTCTATTACAGACCTGTTCAGTTTCAAAACGGTTTGGTCTTTAGGGAATCAGTGCCAGTGAATTGAGTGCAACCTACTCAGAGTAAACATGTTTAGGCTGCAAATCAAATATACATAGGCATTTTTGAGGGGAATGGTCAGCGCAGTCCTAAAGGGAGCGCCGCATCAAAGCACGCTGGAGGTCTCCTAGCCCCCTTCCTAGTCCCTAATCCCCTGCAAGGGCTTCTCAAGTCTGGGCAGGCTATTTTGCAGGCACAGACTTGAGAGATTCCATGTCAGGCCTTCTGGCCTAACAGAGAGATCAAGATCAGGTGCAGTCCCACCCTCCTCCTGCCCCAGAACACCTCCCTCCCTTCCCGGAGGCCCTCACCCTCACCTAGAGTTCTTTCCAAGCTCCAGGCAGTATCCAGGGTCAGTGCCGACTGGCATTGGGTTGGTGCCAGTGCTGACTTGGCACAGGGTATCGTGGGCATACCTTGCTGCACATTTGTGACACCCAGTGCTAGGTACATGTTTGTACCACCAGTGCTAAAGAACACAGGATTGGACTCTAACGGAGCTGTGGAAATATGATTTTAATATTGCAGAAATGCAGGATAGGAGAATTAAAAGAAGAAAAGAAAATATTTGGTCAAGTGACCAGATTCAAAGGGGAATAGGAAGTGAGTACCTTAACAGTTATGAACAGGAATTTTGGCGAACTCCACTTGTCATGAAGGGGGGATAAGAAAAGTTGCATGTGCTGTGATACCCTATTCTGAACAACTGCATAGGTACAGGAATTCTGATGTATTTGGTTACAGCAGCTGAAGTTTCTGGAGACCACAAGTCAGATTATGGAGAACAGTTGTTCTATGTTTGTAGGTTTTCATGGCCAGCAGTAATCCAACAATTTAACATATATTTTTTTGGGTGAGAAGACCATGGTTGTGTCAAAGAATGAGAATCCATGTTATTAATATGTTGTTAAAAGAGATGCTCTGTCTTTTATTAGTGCAGTGTTTCTCAAACTGTGGGTTCAGGACCCACTAAGTAGGTCACAAGCCAATTTCAGGCGGGTTCCCATTCATTTCAATATTTTATTTTTAATATATTAGACTTGTTGCTACCATGGTATGTGACTGCATTTGGGGAAATGTGACAGACCTGTAGTTTTAACAGGCTCCTCTATATATGCTTTCAACAATGATAGTAAATGGGACTTACTCCTGGGTAAGTGTGGGTAGAATTGCAGCGAAGGATTGCTAAAAAGTTTCCTGCTTGATGATGTTACCTCCAGTCATGACATCCCTTCCGGAGGGTCCTGACAGATTCTCATTCTAAAAAGTGGGTCTGGGTGCTAAATGTGTGAGAACCACTGTACTAATGTAATGATTTAAGTTTGGAATTTGTTGTCTTATTGTTGAATATGAATATTTTGCATTATTTAAAACTCTGTGGGCATAGTTTTTCCCCGTAGAAAGGAACATCATCATTTCCTAAATCATAACTGTGTTATTGTAGAAAAATTGTAGGAAAAAAAAAACATGGCCAGAGTTTCCTTCAACCCATTTTACTGGGTAAAACTGCATTTTGGTTGGATTTTTAGCCTCCTAACAAATAATAATTCTTCTTGTATGGTTATGATATAGATATAGAATCCTTTATTGGCATATAAAACAAACAAATCTACACTATATACATTTGGTCAGCCAGATGACAAATTGACTTCTCGATTGCGCAGCTCAATGAGCTGATATAGGAAAGTTGACACAGAGCCTGTTATTTCCACAGAAGAATCAGTTAGGAGGCAGCGTATTCTTGCCATGTCTGTAAGTTGTATAGTTATGAATCATTTTACAGGGCACAGAGTGGGAGGGATTGGAGTTGCCAACTGATTAGGGTAAAAAAATGCTCCTCTGCCCTTAACAGTAGTTTGATCAGCAAGTGAAGCTGATCAGAGCCACGGAGCAAGCTCCAGCTCAAGGCAGAGGAGCACGGTGCAGTGAAAGAAGCTGGCAACCCCAGGCGAGTTGACAGCCAGGTGGTGGCCAGAGAGCAATGCAGTTGGGCTGGATGTGGTCGCTGGAACTGCAGAGGCAGAAGCAAATGGGTGCATGGCATGCAAACGCCTTCGCTGTCCTGGCCCTGCCCTGCCTAAGGCCGCGGTGGACGGAGCTGCAAAGCCCAGAGGGTTGCACGCCCCGCCTTTTGCTTTTGCTCTCCGGCAGCCAAGAGCAGGCCGCGGGGCGCAGGCGCAGCCTGCGGAGTGCTGCGCTTGAACTCGAGTTACCCCTCGGCAGGCAAAAGTAGGTGAAAGGTAACCCCGTGTCATTGCTCTGCTGGGCGGCCTCGGCAGCGCGGGCGGGCGCGCGAGCACATTCCCCGCGCCCAGCCCTTGCGCTTCCTCGCTGTTCCCAGGGGAGGAGGCAGGGAATAGTCACAAGGGCGCGTGTGGGTTGGTGCCTGTGGGGGAATAGGACAGCCTGACTCTCTCCTAGGCCTTTCACAGATGCAAGTCAGGCAGACAAAAGGCCGGGGGGGGGGCATGATTGAGACATACACAATGATTCAGGGCATGCATAAAGTGGTGTGTGTGTGTTCTTTTCCCTCTCAAACAACATGCACTGAAGTTGGGTGTGGGGAGAGTTAAGAGAGACAAAAAATTTTTTTTTAAAGTTTATTTACCCAGCATGTCATTCGTCACTGGAACTCCTTGCCACAAGATGTGGTGATGGCATCAGCCCTGGACGCCTTTAAAAGGGGTTTGGACAACTGCCTGGAGGAAAAGTCCATCACATGTTACAAGCCATGACATGTATGTGCAGCCTCCTGATTTTAGGAGTGGGTTACCTCAGAATGCCAGATGCAAGGGTGGGCACCGGGATGAGGGTCTCTTGTTGTCTGGTGTGCTCCCTGGGGCATCTGGTGGGCCACTGTGAGACACAGGAAGCTGGACTAGATGGGCCTTTTGTCTGATCCAGTGGTGCTCTTCTTATGTTAGACATTCTTATGTTAGACAATCTATAGGAGAGTGCAATGATGAGGAACGCTGGGTGGCAGAAGTTCTCCTTTGTTATGAGAAACTGAATCACTGGGATACAATTCCAGGCACCAGTGGTTAACTGATATGAATCAAAGCACTCTGTGTATGGTTTTTTCCCCCTTCCTACCAGAACAGCCTTTTTGGAAGAAGAATAACACTTTCTTCTTCCAAAAAGGCTGTTCTGGTAGGAAGGGGAAAAAAACCATACACAGAGTGCTTTGATTCATATCAGTTCATATGGCAAGAACCAGGCTTGCCAGGTTCAGTAAGTTTATTTTCAGATAGAGAAGCTGAGCTTGAGAAAGTAGCCAAAACCCAGACATGCACATTACTAGATTTTAAAGAGGCATTACTCCCTCTTCCCATCAAATAAAAATGACTATGGAGCTTCTCAAAGCTCCTCCTTAGCATCTCACTATAAGCACCTTACTCCATCCCCAACTCAAAGATGTGGGTTGTGTCAATTGCCAGCAACCCTCAAATTCCAGGCAATAACCTGTCCCAGATGGGTAGCTATGGGCCAAATCCCATCCAACTTTCCAGCCCTGGTGTAGCTGTGCTAATGGGGTTTATGCTGCATCATGTGGTGGGAGGGTAGTCATGGAGGCCTCCATGAGGTTAGAGAACATTTGTTCCCTTGCTTAGGGGCTGCACTGCAGCTGCACCAGGGCTGGAAAGTTGGATAGGATTGAGCCCTAAATCACAGCATTGTCCTATGCAGTAATCCTGTTGAGTTCAATGGGACTTATTCGCAGGTAAATGTGTACAGGATTGCAGCCTTAGTCTAGACCAGTGTTTGTCAAACTGTGGGTTGAGCCCCACTAGGTGAGTTGTGAACCAATTTCAGGTGGGTTCCCATTCATTTCAATGTTTATTTCGTTTTTAACATATTAGACTTGATGCTACCATGGTATGTGACTGCATTTGGGGAAATGTTACAGGACTGTACTTTGAACAGGCTACTATGTATATGCTTTGAACAATGATAATCAATGGGGCTTACTTCTAGGTAAGCGTGGTCACGATTGCAGCCATTTGAGAAGTTTGGGGAATTTTTTTTCAAACATATTAGCAACTGCTTGGGAGGGTTTTTCTTTATTTTAAATACATTTTTAAACTTATAATTGTAAACTTTTCATTTACTTACATAATTGATTTGATTTTGTTGTATGGGGGTGTTTTCCTGCTTGATGATGTCACTTCTAGCCATGCCATCACTTCCAGGTTAATAACATCACTTCCAGGTTGATGACATCAGTTTTGGTGGGTCCAAACAGATTGTCATTCTAAAAAGTTGATCCTGCTGCTAAAACGTTTGAGAACCACTGGACTAGACTATAGCCCATATTTCATGTCTTTCAAAAAAGATATAAAGACTTTTCAGAAGCAAAACAATCTCAACTGTCTTAGTTTTCAAAACAATATATCCAATACCAGCAAAACTTCTGGTCTGTCAACAAGTGTAATTGTGTGGGAGCATTTGTGTGATACCAACATGGGAGTACTGGCAGTTTGTTAGTTAGACAATGTGGATCCCAAATTCCACTGGTAAGTGACTCATTCTTATATTGGATTGCTTTATATTTTGCTCACCTTGCCTTTGTAACTTTAGTAAAGCCCCCACATACACAAATGTAGCAGGTAAAGCATTTCCTGGCCTGGGCATAATGTGTTCCCAGATTACAAAACCATAGTGAAATAACATAATGGATTACTTCATTTCTAAGGTACCACTTTAAGAGTCATTAAAGATATAACAGCAAATGAGTTCATTTCTTTCAGAAATGCCCCTTTTCAAGATGTCAATGGAGAATCTACAAAGTCATTTATAATATTCTGAATAATTGAGACTTGATTCTGTTATATATGAAACCTTTAACCTCTTATATTAATACTTAAAAGGGAGAGAATTGCCTTCATACACTGCTTGGTCAGTTCTGCATGAAATGGAAGTGAATGAGCCCAATCCAATTAGTAGTAATAGTGGCTAATGGCAAGTGTAGCTCTTGTACCAATTCAGTGTCTATATGGAAATATGCTTTTTGGTGATCATATCACAGCATTCTGTTCATGGTATATTATTGGAGGGTGGGATAGCCAATCTACCATTCACGTCTTTTTCTTAAAACTGCCTGAACATATGCTATAATGTAGGTTTGCCTCTCCTCAGAATTAAGCAAATATTTCTAACAGTGATTATTTGCTTCCAAAGTCATAATTTATATTATGCTTTCATAATTTATATTATGAAAATTCTAATTTTCCCCCCAGTGCTTTGGGATGCAGTTGAATTAAAAAAAAAAAGATGTTAGAAAAAGTATTGAATAGTATTAATCCTGATCAAGCTAATGTGGTCATGATTAAGCAGCTTTGGAACCAGTTCTTATATAGTTTCACCTTTCAAAGTAGCTGGATCAGCAACAAATAGCAAATGTTTATTTTCTGAAATGATGGAACTGTTGCTTTCTGCAGGTGAAGCTATTGGAGAGAGGCATATGAGCAAGCCATCCTATATTCTTCTAATCAGCCAGCTATCCTAGTCCTAAATAAAGTGATTCACTAGAATGTAATCAGACAACTATCTTTAAGGCTGTGTTATATAATGACATCACTGACAGCCCAATCCTATCCACGATGTCAGGTCTATGTTCTGGATAAGGCAGAAACACAGCCAACAAGGTGGTTCAGGAACAGGTGCAGATTGCTGGAGTCAGCAGGATCAGCAAACACCTGTGACTGCCTCACCCTGGGTGTGGCTTAGCCTACACTGATTGGCCACTCCAACTACTTAATGTTTGGTCTGTTGAGCTTCCAGTGCAGCAGTAGGAGTGTAGTAGGAGACTACTGAACTGCTGCCAGTAACTTGGGAGGCTGGATGTGAGTATATACATGTTGTTACTGACCATGGCATGAACTTTGACTGTGTATCTTGGAAAACTGATTTGGATTTGTTGTTTATGAACTGACTGCTCATTGTGCTGACTAGGACTGTTTACTGCTTACACTACCTGTGATAACCCTTGCTCTGAAATATAACCACTGCATTCAAAGAACTCTGCTGGTGTATGCTGTTTTGTGTGCCTGCTCATCCAAGGTTCCATACAACTCTTTACCAGACAAAGGGTTGCAACTCTAACACACACTTTCCTGGGAGTAAGCCCCATTGACTCTAATGGGACTTACTTCTGAGTAGACATGCACAGGATTGGGCAGCCTGTCCCTTGTTTTGGAGAAACTGTGGACATGGGATCACTGATGAACATGTGCTGAGACTGCCCTGAAATGGCTGTTTTTGGCAGGACATTTTTTCTAGTATCTCAAAAATAATCAAAACATTGAACCAGATCCTCTGTTGGCATTACTATCCATTGTTGACAGTCCATCAAAGGGTCCCCTTCATAAAGGCCTTTAAGGTGCTGTTTGTTTGGTATTGAAAATCAACAAAAAGACCTTCACAAGCTTCTTGGCTTAAAAAGAATATGGCATGTTGTCATAATGGAAGAAGTAGCTCAATATAGGTGAGACAAACTGAGGAAGGAGAAACCAGACTCTTTTATTGCAACAATTTTATTATTTTTGCTATCAAGAAAAAGGTCATATTTTCTCCTCCAATTAGACAAAAAGCATTTCAGGCAGATTTACTGGGAGAGAGTGTCCTACCTCTGCATGTTTAGTTATACAAGTGCTGTATTCTCTTTCTTCGGTATGAAGGTTCCATGGTTGTATATGTCTCCTCCACATACCCAGGTTTTGTTTTGTACATATGGCTTGTTATAAGACTGATATTGTTTGTATCTGTTAAAAATACTTATTGAAAACAATAAGAATTTTTTTAAAGAGAAACTTTTCTGTTTCTTAAAGGGGGCATGCATGATTATTGGGTTCTCCCAGCACTTTGACAGCACCTATCTCTCTCACCCCTTTAGGTCTGCACTGTCCCTCTACTCTAGTGTAAGTACATATGCAGTACTGTATAGCATTTTAAATATACAAATACCTCACAAAATTCAGCATTATTATGTTCATTATTATGTTCGTCCTCAGGATATATTTCACATGTTTATTGTAAAAAATACCCATTTTATAGATGAGCAGTACACACTGAGTGGTAATAAGTCTATCACAGAGGTGAGACTAGAACATCATAGGCCTAATGCATATGTTATTATGACAATGTGGTAGGTAGCCACTGAAAAACCATTCCTAAATGGTTTGCCACCATATCATCTTGCTAACATACTGTAATGACCCAAATTGAAGAGAAGACTTTCCCCCCTATTTTACCTTTAAAGTCAGGGTTTGTCTTTAATCTGCAAACTGCTGTTGCCCAAATTGCAGCCATTGGGTATGCACTGCCAAGGCCATTTTCACTGCCAGGAATTTAGCCAGCAATGGATGAGATACATATCAAACATATGTAGGAATCAAATATGCATATTGGGCATGGTGGAGTTCATTGGTCCTAGGCCAAGCGTGTGAATTATTGTGCCAGAAAGTCAGTTAGCCAGAAGGTGGGTCCAATAAGTAGAGCGATGAGTCAGTCCGTGAGTGAACAGGCCAGTAGGTCAGTTTAGCCAAAAAGTCAGTTTGTTTAGCCAGCATTCTTGCAATTGATAGGATGGCCCCTAGATTTAAATGCAGGACCACTGGGATTGATAGGCATGCATGATTGATAGGCACCCCTCTGTGATGGCACATAACAGACCAAATGGGCACTAGCATAAATAGAATGGGCTTGGATTGTATGGGAGCTTCAGCAACCAGTATAGAGAGGATGGGGCAGGCCAAGGAGTGGATGTCCCAAGAAAGAAGACAGGGATGATCAATCAAGGAGACCACTGTGATACCAAGGGGTGGAGTGTAATGGAAATGCACAAGATCCCTTGAGGAGATAGGGTGTGGTATCAACAGTGGCCCCTTACTCTGGCAGGCAAGCATAGGGTTAATCCCAAGGCTCTAACTAGCAGTGGGTATGTTGCACAACTGCAGCCACTAGAGGTTACCAGGTCATTAAGGGATAAAAGCAGCACCTGATGAAGGGAGAGCTGGTTGGTATTAGTAGTAGGAAAGCTTGAGAAAGGAAGGTAACCAACCAACCAGATGGATTAATTGGCTACTGGAACTGCTGATGGACTAACTGACTAAAGGATAGATGGGTGAATTGACTTTGGAGACACTGTTGATTGGTGTGTGGCTGCTACTCCCAAGACTTGCTGAGGACCAAGTTGTTGCTGTGGTGGCTGGAGAAGCTGTTGGCAGTAGAGGGGAGGAAGGAGGACCTCTGCAGGTTGAACAGGGAAGCTACTCTGGTGGTGGGGTCCAGTAGTGCTACAATGCAAAACTAGGGCCATTATTGGGGAACACAGAGCAGCTAATTAGCTGTAAGCAGGCATAGGTTCTCTAAGCAAAGTTTGGACTGGGGTTCTGGCAAAACAGGCTCTTTAATCAATTTTATTTTAGGGGATCTTTGTGTGTAATTTTTATGTGGTTTTTAAAAATGTGATTTTTAAATTTTATTTTATTGTGCAGCACTTGGGTGAAATCTCTGTCAGGGCGCCAAAACTGAAGATGGTGAAGAGAGTGACAGTGATGGAAATGATAAAAAGGTAAGCTGGGTTAACCCTGAAATGCAGGAGTAAAAAAGTGTAAGATAATAAAAGCAACAGTGTGTTTATTCATTCAGGTCATTTTGTATTAATAAGGTACTGAAGCTTTGACCATGTTCTGTTATTGTTTTACCTACACCAGTGTCAGTTTTGGGGTGGAAGTGGCAACAGAGATGTGATCAGGGCAACTACACATCTGGCGATGTATGAAGAGGTCTGGATCAAGGTGCACTCTGAAGTTCAAAACTGTTCCTTTAGGGAGAACATAAAATCACAGAGTTGGAAGGCATCCACAAGGTCATCTAGTCTAACCCCTGCCTGTAGCAGGAAATCCTTCTAGACTAGAGCATCTCCAACAGGTGCCTGTTGAGCCTTTGCTTGAAGATTTCCAGTGAATCCACCAACCCCCTTTGGCAATGTGTACCACTGCGGACCCGCCCTGACCACCAAGAATTTCTTCCTGATGTCAAACTAGCATCTCCTCTCTTGCCATTTGTACCCATTGGATCTAATTCTACTCTCAGAGGCCATTGAGAACAAATCTGTTCCTTCTTCCATATCACAGCCCTTCGGGTATTTGAAAAGTGCGATCGTATCCCCTTTCAGCCTTCTTTTCTCCAGACAAAAATATACCAAGTTCTCTCGACTTTTCCTCATAGGCCTTCTTCTCTGACATCCTCATTGCTCTTATCTGAATCCACTCCAGTTTGGCTGCATCTTTCCTAAAGTGTGGTGTCCAGAATTGGACACAGTAGTCGAGCTGAGGTCTGACTAATGCAGAGTAAAGCAGAACCACTACTTCTTGCAACTTGGAAGCTACGGTTCTACTAAGGTAAGCAAAAATTGTGTTTGCTTTCTTTGCGACTGCATCACACTGCTGACTCATCTGCATGTTGCCACTTGGGTGGCCATATATGTTCTGTCTAAAAGACCACTCCCACAAGCAACTCCATCTTGTCTAGACTGTTTTTCAATTTATTTACCATCATGCAAATCGTAACTGATGCCAAACAATCATTAATGCATGAGATCACCACGCTTGGTACAAATGGAAGATAAATTAAAGCTGGTTGAGTGGGTGTGAAAGAAGCTTCAGGAACCAGTCAGTGAAGTTAGGAAAAGAGAGCCAGAAGGTGGCTAAATTGTTAATGCCCAGACAGAGACTGAAGATGTCTTGGTGCCAGAGGTTGATTGGTAAAAGAGAAGCCTTTGTCAATAATAGTGTAAGTAATTGTGGTGATTACCTAGATCAGTGGTTCCTAACCTTTAGGAACTCGGGGACCACTAAGGCAAAAATTTGGAGACGGTGGGGACCACATGCAACCCGCCCACCCTCGCACACAAAAAACACAATTAAATTTGTAATACATAAGATTATTTAATAATTAATGTGATGGTTGTGCTTGCATTTGCTTCACTAGCTGTGAAAGTCTTGGGTTTACATGGAATGCATGGAACACAAAATAATTTTCCCCTAACTCGGAGGCTTTCACACCCACCCAAATCAATCCAGTCTCTTTTCCCCCACACTAGACCACATTATGCACAGCCCTTGCCTCTTTTGAGTGTGGAAAAACACCTCAAAAAGGGAGAGGGTAAGCACAAGGGCATTATAGACAAGTTATGCAAGGTAGTTAAATGAACCAACAGAAAGCACACACTGCCCTGGCCCTGCTCCCCCAACTTGTGAGTCCAGAGTCCTTAGGAAAGCTTTCAACACAATTTAGGCAGGTTGGTCCTGAAGGAGAAGCACCAGCTCAGAGCAACATCTCAGAATGGCTGCTGCATGTCTTAGGAAGAAAAGTCCTTTTGGTGTGCACTGCAAGGTCTTTAGGGGGGGAAAGCCTCTCTTCACTTCCTGTTCTAATTGCTGTCATGCTCTAGCTGTGGACTACTTTGGTTGGAGCTAAGAGAGTGTGAGCAAGCCTATAGGTAGGCTGCGGTCACAAAACAACAGCTGCCTACTCTGCCATTAGTCTGTGGAACTCCTTGCCTCAAGATGTGATGATGGTGTCTAGACTAGATGTCTTTAAAAGGGGATTGCAGAAATTTCTGGAGAAGTCCATCACAGCCACAGTGTGACTAACAGCCCCATTCTAAGCATGTCCACTCAGAAGTAAGTCCCATTATAGTCAATGGGGCTTACTCCAAGGTAAGCATGCATAGGATTGCAATCTGAGGAGATAGGGGAACTGGCCAAGTGGGGGGTGGGGGAGGGCTTCCCATGGACAAAGCTGCTGCTGCTCTCTGAGGAGGAAAAGTCAGGGGTTACACCTGCTGTACTTGGCTATGGTGGTGACTGTTCTGCAACTTCTGGAATTGCTTCTCCCCAGGTGGGCAGCTTGCAGTAAGACAACAGAGATGCTGCCTGTTTTCCTCTCCAAAAGGGGTGCCAAAACCTGGTTGCCTGGAACCCTTGCTACACCCCGGCATTAGAAGAGCACATCCAGGGGCCCCAATCCTGCCAACTGGAGAGGGGGTACCAGGGATGGGGGTTGAGCATATTGTTTCTCCCCAATCCTGCTGCCACACTGCCTCCAACTCCCTTCCTCTGTGTTTCCTGGCCAGCTGGAAACCCACTCCCAGGGAAACCCCCCCCCAGCCAGCCAGCAATGCCTTTGGGAGCCTGCTCTTTCTCCTCCTCCTCCTCCTCCTCCTCATTACTCCCATTCCTCCTCCTCCTCCTGCCCCCCCCCCACCGGCTGGCAAAAGGGACTTCCCAGGCTGGCTGGAGTCCTGATCTGACTCCTGAGAAACCAGGCTGCCAGGGCTCACCTGAAGGCTCAGGGTCAAGGGATGGAGGCAGTGGGTGGCAGGGCACCTCTCCTCTGCATGCAGCTGAGCCACGAGGCTGCACAAATGCATGGTGTGCACCTTACAAGGTGCCTGTGCTTCACTTTTTTGCTTGTCTGGGCACTCACAGACAAGGAGGGAAGGGAGGTGGAGGGGGGGAGGCAGGAGACAGAGGCTATGCTCTGATTGGCTGCTGGCACTGCAGTGGCTTTTTTTCTTCCTGGAAGGGCATTTTTTTCTCTTTTCACCAGAGATGTCATGGACCACCTGGGGGGGCGCTGCAGATCACCTGTGGTCCGCGGACCATGGGTTGGGAACCAGAGACCTAGATTGTACTCCATAATCCCAGACAGTCTCTCCCAGCAGAGAGAAAATAGATCCCTACAGAACCCTAGAGCAATGGTTCTTGCACATTTAGTACCGGGACCCACTTTTTAGAATGATAATCTGTCAGGACCCACTGGAAGTGATGTCATGACCAGAAGTGATGTCACCAAGCAGGAAAATTTTTAACAATCTTAGGCAGCAATCCTACCCACACTGACCCAGGAGTAAGTCTCATTTACTATCATTGTTAAAAGCATTTTCATAGTAGCTTGTTAAAAGTACAGACCTGTAACATTTCCCCAAATGCAGTCACATACCATGGTAGCATCAAGTCTAATATATTAAAAATAAAATATTGAAATGAATGGGGACCCACCTGAAATTGGTTCACGACCCACCTAGTGGGTCCTGACCCACAGTCTGAGAAACACTGCCCTAGAGTATAGTTTCCATGGGAAAAAGCATCAAACTTACATCCCCGCCTTTTTGGAATTTCCCAGAAAAGTACGATCAAAACTACTCCTACATAGCTCAATGTTTCTAGAAAGACACCATTATTGATAATATTGAAAGTCACTGAGAAATTGAAAAGAATCCGTGGGATCACACTGTCCTGCTTCTCTGCTGAAGAAGTTCACCAATCAAAGCAGTACCAGACCTCAGCTGCAAGCCAAACAGAAATGGCCAAAATCACTATTCTTCAACCTGTGGGTCGGAACCCCAATGACGTCACAAAACCTCAATTGGAGGGTCAGGGCAATCTTTCAAATCCTGTGCAAGAGAGGGCTTGGATCCAATCCAGTAGTGGTACTGCCTTATCAAAAGGTAGTTCTTAATATAATCCCCCGCAGCCTCTTCCTGCTGTTTTGCCCCATAGCTCCTAAGGCCAGCCCTGCTCAGGCTGTTACCTCATAGCATTGTTGTGGAGACACAAGAGTTAAGGAGGAACAGGATGGGGGCTGGGGGGCAGACTGAGTCCTGGGTGGGGGGCAGGATCAGTAGTGGGTTCCCAGTCTCATACTGGGGTTGATTGATTGGGGTTGTGGCAAGAAAAGGTTGAAGAACACTGATCTAAAATGATCTATTGCATCTGGAACTGCTCAGCCATAGCCAGTCTAACAATCTTGACTAGGAGGGAAGATTAGAAACTGGCCTGTAGGCCCTTACTTAATGAAGTACAAATTTGTTATGCTTAACATATAGGTCTCCATCCTTCCCTGATTTTAATACCAGCCATGATGAACAAAAGCCAAATCGACATGTTGTGATACACAACACCAAATATCCTGTCCATGTCCTCGAGCATCATCAACTGAATTTCATCTGATAAAATCTTACAAGAGGAGGTTCTTGGTGCCTTGGCTATCACCTCTGTTGCAATGGTGCTAACAAAGTTCCTTTTTAATGTAACAAACAAATCACCAGCAAAACAACTGCAGCATGTCACAATGTGTCCCTAAGGACAGAAGCCAGCTGTGGTAGGAACACCAGGGAGCTGATGAAATAATAACAATAATAATAATTAATAAACTTTATTTATATCCCGCCCTTCTCCCCAAAAGAGACCCAGGGCGGCTTACAACATATTAAAAACAGATTAAAAACATAATTTAACCGCAAATAAAAACATATTAAAACACATTAACAGATACCCATAAAAACAGTAGTCAGATAAAAAAATCAGATAAAAAGAGCAAAACGCAGCAAAACATAGAGGAATCAGGCCTGTAAAAATACTAAAAGTTATAGAAAAGATGTTTAAAAAGGCCATGAACTCAGAAGGCTTGTTTAAACAAAAAGGTCTTCAGGCCTCGCCGAAAAGTCTCAAGAGAGGGAGCCATTCTCAAATCAAGGGGAAGGGAGTTCCATAACGTTGGTGCCACTAGTGAGAAGGCCCTATTTCTTGCTGCCGCCCCACGTACCTCCTTAGGCGGCGGCACTTGTAAAAAGGCCTTCTCTGATGACCTAAGAGGACGAGCCAGATTGTACAGAAGTATGCGATCTCTGAGACACCCTGGCCCAGAGCAGTATAGGGCTTTAAAGGTCAAAACCAGCACCTTGGATTGGACCCGGAAACGAATGGGCAGCCAATGCAGCCCCTGGAGAAGCAGGCTGACTGAGTCAAACCACCTAGCTCCAGTGACCCCACGGGCCGCCGCATTCTGCACTAATTGCAGTTTCCAAACCGTCTTCAGGGGCAGCCCCACATAAAGTGTGTTACAATAATCTAACCTTGATGTCACTGTGGCATGGATCACCATGGCCAGGTCTGCACGATCCAAGTACGGCCGCAGCTGGTGCACCAGCCGAAGCTGAGCGAAGGCCCCCTAGCCACAACCGACACCTGGGAATCGAGGAGCAGCTGCAAATCTAGGTGGACCCCCAAGCCTTGGACTTGCTCCTTCAGAGGGAGTGCAAGCCGATAGTCCAGTACCTGCATCAAGGATTTCCGAACCAGGAGAGCCTCTGTCTTATCCGGATTTAATTTCAGCTTATTAGCCCCCATCCAGATCCTCACTGCTTCCAGACAGCGCTCCAGGCCCTCAACTGCCACCCTGGAGTCTGGAGGAAAGGAGAGATAGAGCTGGGTGTCATCAGCATATTGATGGCACCCCACTCCAAACCCCCGGATGACCTCTCCCAGCGGTTTCATGTAGATATTAAATAGCATGGGGGACAGAACTGAACCCTGCGGCACCCCACACCTCAAAGGCCAGGGTGTCAAACAGGCATCCCCCAGCACCACCATCTGGGACCGACCCTCCAAGTAGGAGCGGAACCACTGCAAAACAGTGCCTCCAACTCCCAACTTGGCCAATCGGCCCAGAAGGCAGGACCAACAGGGACACACTCCCCCAGTCCAGTACCCGGCGTAGGTCATCCACCAAGGCGACCAAGGCAGTTTCCGTCCCAAAGCCTGGCCTGAAACCAGATTGAAAAGGATCCAGATAATCCGCTTCATCCAAGACCCTCTGGAGTTGGGCCGCCACCACCCACTCAATTACCTTGCCCAGAAACGGGATGTTGGAGACTGGCCAGTAGTTATCCAACACAGTGGAATCCAGGAAGGGCTTCTTCAGGAGGGGGTGAACCACTATCCGTTTCAAAGCGAGTGGCAATGTCCCCTCCATCAAGGAAGAGTTAACCACCCTCCCCATCCACTCAGCCAGTCCACCCCAGGCAGCTCTTATCAGCCAAGCTGGGCAAGGGTCAAACAGGCAGGCAGATGGCCTCACACTCCAAAGGAGTCCGTCCACATCCTCAGGCTGTACAAGCTGAAAAGAATCCCACAACACTGGACAAGCAGTTGCCAAGGGGACATTGTCAATGTGGCATCCAAGTCGCGACGAATACCATCGATTTTATCTGCAAAGTGTTGCGCAAACACGTCACAGCGGCTGACCGTGTGTTCCTCCTGGTCCGCTAGAGGGGCCTGATGAAGGAGGCCCGCACCACACGGAACAGCTCTGCTGGAAGGCTATCAGCAGATGCAATGGTAGCAGAGAAGAACGATCTCTTCGCTGCTACCACCACCACAGAGTAGGCTCTATAATGAGCTCTACTCCGTGTCCGATCGGATTCATCGCGAGTTTTCTGCCACCGTCGCTCTAGACGTCTGCCCTGCCGCTTCATCATTCGCAGCTCCTCAGTAAACCAAGGGAGTGACGGGCCAGGGGAGATGAAAGGCTTCACCATGGCCCCTCAGCCTCTCTTTGAGCTGTTCTTTTATTAGTTATACAATTTCCTGTAAACTATGTGAAATTTTTAAATAAAATGATAGGTGTTATAAATCTTTAAAGTAAAGCAAACAAGAGAAAGTAGCATGAAATATCACTAGTAGCATGAAACATCAAGAGCCACAAATCCTGTAACAAACAAAAGATGTCTCTCCGTGAAAGGACCATAGCTTAGACGAGTGCTTCCCAAACTTCCCAGACCAGGACCCACTTTTTAAAATGACAATGTATCAAAACCCAGACCCCCCCCCCAAAAAAAAAAGCACTGGAAAGAAATATTTTATTTATTATTAATAATAAATTATTTATGATAGGGTTCTGTGTTCCCAAGGCTGCTAGAGACCTTGCATATAGTGTGTGTGTGTGTGTGTGTGTGTGTGTGTGTGTGTGTGTGTGTACATTTGCTAAACTCTCCCTAGAAACTGAATTCAAGGACTGTTCCCAAAACCTTTACAGTCATTCCAGAGTACCCAGAAGGCTGAACCGAAAAGCAAGATGTGCAGTTAGGGACTTCCAGGCTAGACAAAAATGGTGATTTAGACTAGCCTTCCCATATAAACCACTTTGAATGCTGTCTAGAAAGCAGACAAAGGTGGTATATATAAATATGTATGTATGTATGACATACACAAAAGAAAAAAAAATGATTGCGAGAGAGCACTGGGTTTTCCTCAAGGCAATTCAGCCTTGGCATTCAAACTAAGACCACCAGCTATCCTGAGAGACCCATGAGAAAAATCTTTATTTTATCAGCCAGTAAAATCATCATTTCATACAACCTTTGAGAGTGGTGTCAATTGCTGCAAAGATTAGCTCCCTGCCTGTCACACTACAACTGTGTAAGGCCAGTAAATACCATTGTTCCCATCAGGGCCTAGGAGAGGGGGATAAAGGGGGTAATTTGTACCCGGGCTCAGGGTCAAAAGGGGGGCCCTTGGAGCCAAAGGAGGGGGCCCAGAAATTTCCTGGGATCTGACCTTTTCCTATCTACTCAGACTTGTTGCCCTTACAGGATGCTGGGGACACTACTATGACTGGGGACACTACTGATGCCACATGGATGGGTAGACCTGGGCTCCAAAGACTTTTCCAGCTGTCTCTATCCTCCTCTCATCTTGCTTTGCCCCTCCCTGCCCCTATTCTGCTCATCTATCACCACCCTCCCCCACTCTGTTTCACCCCTCCCCCTTTGAAAGGGGCCCAAAAGAAACTTTGCACCCCCTGATAAAATTCTTCTCAGAGGCCCTGGTTCCCATATTGCAGCTGAGGCTTAGCTTCTCTAAGGACACCTAGTGAGTTCATGACAAAGGCAAGATTTGAACTGCTGGAAGGTTTGAACTGGGGAAGCTCTGATTGACAGCTCAGTATTTAATAGCACAAGCCTATGCACATCTGCTCAGAAGTAAATTCCACAGAGTTCAGTGAAACAGAATCCTGTTAAGTGTTATAGGATTGCAGTCTTAGCCACTACACCACACCACTTCTCATACATGCTGACTAAACATAAAGTACTGTATAAAGGAAGACTGAGAAGGCTTCATTCTCAAGTGATGTAACTCCATTAGGCTCTTACACCTGAGACAGCCAACCGGGATATAGAATGGTCAGAAACTTCTGCAAGGTTGGCCAAGTATGCTACTTTCGAGCACTGCTCCTGCCCCTCCGAACCAGAAAATACACAGCTGTGAGCAATTTCCTCCTAATAAGTGTGTTCTTGAGCCTGCAAGAAGCACCTAGCTCTCTCTCTGTTATCTCCTCTCCTGGCCATCAAGAGCAAATAACACATTCAGCTCACCTTCTAATTATCTCCGTTCCCACTAGCTACAGAGAGGTTGTTGCAAGTTCCAAGATGGACGTAGACCTGGGCCTAGATTTCATGACAACGCATGCTGCTACAAACCAGATTATTTAATTGATTATTTTCAGATTATAAAAATGATTTAATTAAGAACTGAGTGATGCAATCATATCATCCCATACTTTCATGAAGGAAAACTCCGAGCTGCATTTCCTGCCTACTAATAGTCAGATAAAGTGTCAGGCAGGTGCAATCCATGCTCAGTTCTCTATCCTCCTCCTCCCCACTCTCTGCTACTTCAGTTCTGCTGTTAAAAAAAAAAAATCAGAACTCCCTGTAAACCTGAAAATCATTGAAGCAGAGTTGGGCAGGGAGGTACTAGTCCTCAGCAGCCAAGACTGGAGTGTGGCTGGCTTTAGGGCATCAGTGTGATCCACTGTTTGTGCCCCTTTCAGCCTGTGGCTTAAATGAAAGGAAAAATTGGGCTTGAAGAGTGCATGTCTTTCAAACTCAATACTTTCAGCTGTAGGTGGGCTGCTGCCTAAAGGATCTTGCAGGGATAGGGACAGATATTCCTCAGAACCCTAATGCTCTCCCTTTTCGTTTAAGCAGTCTCCTAGGAATTCTCCACAGGTCTCAACTTATTATTTGATTTTCAGGATGGAGAGAGGGTGCTATTTTTCTATGCCCAAACACTATGGCTATTTAATTTACAATAGCTGCTTAATCCACCGAGTGCTGATCTTTTAAAGGTGTTGAAGGACAAGCACCTTTTCATTGCTAGTCTGTCATATGAACCAAGGGCCAAAAATAAATATCTTCATCCTGCTCCACTGTCTCATTCTCTGAGTAAGGTGAATGACTTCTGGTAACCCTGAATAATTTCATCATCAAGTAATTAAGCCATGATCTACTGCATATACAAAGGAAAAGGCTCTACCAAACCGGCTGTCATAATAAACACCAATTATATTTTCAAAGGCTTGAATGAAGCATTGCTCAACAGAAAGTTAATACAGTACAGTATATAGCCAGTGAACATAGAGACAGAGGTAAGCCACCTCAAGGGACAGACAGAAGAGCCATTTAAGGTGTGGTAAAATTTGGACAGCTATCCAAAACATGTGTCTCTTAAAATTCCTTCTTGCCTGTCTGCACCAACCTGCTCCTCTTAAGTCATGGGGAAGCTACTGATATCTTCAAGAAGGTGCCATATTCTATACAATCATTGTATAACACATGCACATAATGTGTGTGTGTTCTTTGTCATCTTGAAGTTTCATTCCTGCCTACATACATACATGTGCCCAAGTACCAGAGAAGGAGGCCAGTGGCACCATGGATAGGCAGTTGAGTGGACAGACAAGTTGAATTCTGCCTTGGGTGGACAAAGTATGGTTCTAACAAACAGCAGATGAGATGGTACCATTGATTCTGGACTGGACCCCTTAAGACTGCAAGTGGACGCTTGTATGACTGAATACAAAAAGTCACACAAAACAGTCTACGATCAAATCATTTTTTTATGTGCGCTTTGTGGGACTAGGCCCAAGACCTGCCCTGGTCCAGTCACTTGACTGTGGTGGGTACCCTGTGTTGTAGTTCACAAGTTCAGTGAGGCACCGAAAGAAGCCGGTTTTCTGTAATGGATAAAAATGCTAGTGCAGGCACAGAGGCTAACATGTATTTGGGGGTTCTGTGAACCACTGCATGTGAATGATTGAATGTCTAAAATAGTTAATATGCTGAATTCTGGTGGGTGGGACATTTTGGCCCTTATGGTTTCAAGTTGAACTTAGAGAGAGACCCACTCTTTAGTAAGGATTGTCTGGGAGGCTCTGGTCCTCTGTATTCTTTCTTCAGGAGAGCATACACTCTGGTAAGAAGCAGGGCTTTTACTGCTACAGACCTGAGGTTATGGAATTATCTCTTGGAGGATATTAAACTATATTCCTCTCTAGGAAAATGTGTAGGACCCTTCTCCTTGGTAAGACTTTAAGGTGGAAAATCAGGCTAAAGTTATTCTTTATCAGCTAATTGTAGATGCTGCTGTTTTTGCTGGGTTTTAAAATCTTTTCATTTTATTGTGAAATTTTTAGTAATATATTTTATGTAACCTTATTGTTTTAAATCACCTTGAACTCTCACATAGGCAGAATAAACCTATTTTAAACAAACCAGTGACCCTACGACTTTTCTTTAGGCTATGAACTAAGTTGAAAGTTGCTGCATCAGTTATGCTGTTGTTTACTTGCAACCTAAATTCGTGTAACCCAGTACAGGTGTGCGCCACCTAACGACGGGGATATATTCTCTGATCCCTGTTGTTATGCGCTTAGGTCATTAAGTGAACATTCAGTCCAATCTGTTGCCTTTGTTGTGTAAACAGACACTCCCTGCCAAACACTAGCTGGCTGCACAGGCTACTGGAGATAGATGGCCTTTTCTTTGCATTAAGAGCCTTTTTGATTTGTAAACAGACACTCTGCTGCAGGCTATGGGAGAAGCGATTGCCTCATTAAGAGCATCTTTTGCTTTGACCACCGTCATATATGTGGTCTGTCGTTAAGCGAACAGTTGTTAAGTGGCGCTTGCCTGTACTTTTTTAAATTGGTTTGTGTGAAATTGGCCTTATGGCACCATATTTCCCTGTAAGTTTGTTTAGGATTACAACTCCACTGTCCTTCCTTTTGGAAGGAGGGAATTCAAGAGTAGGTAACATGTTTGACATCACCAATGATGCTGTATAAGACGTTATTTTTAGAAATCAGATGTTTCTAAAATGGCATGACTTTCCTGAAATGTGAGAGTCTAGTCTAGCAGATGGCTGTCAGTGATTCCTGGTGTACACACAAATAAATTATTACATTTCCTGAGCTAATAAAAATGCACCTCACTTATAAAAAAAAAAAAAAGCATTTGCGACAACACAAGGGTGGTGTAGCCAGACACCTGACTGCAGAAACCATTGAATTACATTTGTCTGGACTCTGAAGCAAATTGCTCCTTTATGTGTCTGACATGGAAAAAATTCTGCCCCGAAGAAAGCACCAACAGTTGGATATGAATAGGAATCCTTAGTGTTGGCACTGAGTAAAGAGGAGAAAATGTCTGATTCAGTATGTGTATTTTATATCACGCAAGCTGACAATGGTAAAAGTCATTTCCTAATAACATCCAAAACAGGAAATATTACTGTGAGACAAGGTGTGGCAGTCATCTCTGACGGCACGTTTGGGCATCACTGAGGCTGGTAGTGTATGAACACTAAGAAATATGACCCAAGCTGCTTGGAAGTTCTCTTGTGCATTAAATAGGGACCTGTGCAGGTGAACTTTACAGCAGGTTTACCCTGCACTTAGTGGGGGAGATGCTATGTGGATGTTATGCCTCAGGCGTCCTAAGAACATAGGAAAAGCAAAACGCCCATTTAAGCCAGCACCCTATTCACCATAGTGGCCCACCAGCTGGGCCAAGATACCTACAAGCTGGAGAGAGAGGCATATTTCTTTCCCACCATTGCTTCCCTGCAAATGGTATTCAGAGGCAGACTCGCACTGAACCTGGAAGTATGCCTTATTATGTGATCCTGATTGAAAGTCATGCTTCCAACGAAGATAAAAAATACAACTTTTTCTTTAATTTCATCTGGGTATATAAACAATCTCAGGCAGCACTTCCATGATAGTATTATTGCTACATGTTGAGATTGGACAAAGCAATAGATTGTAAGAGTGTTGGCAGATGTCAGGCTTTGTCAAACAATCCGTTTTCATTTTCCTTTGAGTTCAAGCAATAGTAAAATATCCTCATGATGTTCTCCTGCAAAAGCCTGGGCAAGGGATATGGAGACTCAGATTTTGTCAACAGTGAGCCCTGTTCTTGTTCTCACGGGCTAAATCCAGAGAAGGGCTCTGTGATGAATGTCCCGACACCATTTTTTTGCTTATTTTTTTCTTGTTTGTAGACAATTCTAACCAGAGTCATCCATTGGGTAGAGCAATTGGGGTGGCCACCTTAGGCCCCACACTTTCATGACTAATATATGTCCATAACGGGGGCCTGCACTGTTAGTTTGCCCTGGGCACACACCCTGCCCTCAACCATCTAAGGATGACTCTGCTTCTAATCTTCCAGGAGCTCCTGTGCAGATTTAGCAACCTAAAAAGCTGCTGGCAAGTAGCCTTTGACTGTTTGAAACTGCATTATCTCCCAGCCATGTGCTGGGATGGGGGAGGGGGGGAGTCTGTCTTCCTGTCATAGCTAGTCTGCCTAGCAATGCAGCTGCCTTGCCATTGGGCAGCTAAACCTAGCTATCTAGATCAGTGTTTCTCAACAGTGTTTGTCCTCTGCTGTACCACTTCACATGGTCCACCTATTCAAAGTACCACCAGAAGTATCTGGCGATGACATCATTACCAGTTACTTCTGGTTTAGGAGACTAGATGCAACATGAAAAACACCAGTAAAAGGCTCAGGGTAAACAGGAGAGCTTTTTCGAACATGGAAAAGCATGCTTTGGAGTCTCCTACCGCTCCAAATGTTCTGGACTGTGTTATGTTCCAGTCTTGCTGTGGGCAGCAGGTGTCCAGGGGTCCCACAAGTACCACCAGACACCACCTCAAGTACCACGGGTGGTACTCCATACCACTGGTTGAGAAACACTGATCTAGATAAAGGAATGGAATGGATAAACCAGGTGGATTCCCCTCCTCCAATCAGGTAACGTGACCACCTAATCAAGTCTAGACTCAGCCACGGCAACGGGTGTACACGGACCTGCGATTGATAATTTGCTGGTGCAAATTATTTGCAGCAAATTTGCTGGTGAGTAGAGCCATGTCTGCAGATCAGGCCCAGGAATGGGGACAGAATATGGCATGCATGTCAGTGTGCCAATCCCAGCCCTCCTAGACTTGATCCACCCACCCCACCCCCTGTCTCTGCCCTCACCCTGATATTTAAAATTCTGTGATGATTGATGGCTGCATGATTGATGGCAGCTCATTTACATCCAAGTGAAACTAGGAACTAATTTGCCCTTGATAACTGCAGCTTCAAAGAGTGTTTGTGTGTATACATACATACATACATACATGATTGTAGTTTTTTTCAGTAATAGTGTTTGTCCTGATAAAGGATGTATATTCTTCAGTGTGTTTTCCTTTTTTTCAAAATTACTGCAATCTCATTAGAAAATGAAACACTCAAGAATGTTTCAATAATTCTGGCCGGCTCAGAGGTGTGTTATTATAGGCTAATGTTCTGATGGTAATTTTCACAAACACTAATTGTATGTCAGTTATCAAGAGTATCAAGATGAATGACATCTGGGACAGAAACATAGGAACAGGGTGTCGATATATCAATGTGTGAAGAATGTAAGGAATTATAATCATTTTAGCATAACATGCTTACCCATTTTCAGTTGACCAGCTGTGACTATTTAGCAACTACTGCTTCAGATCTGAAGGTTTCTATTTATTTTATATCGCTTTAACTGTCATGGCTTCTCCCAAAGAATTGTGGAAGTTGTAATTTGCTGAGAGTCTTAAGAATTCTGCTATGGATTCCCAGGTACCCTTTGTGCTGAACCAGGGGTCTCCAAACTTTTTGGCCAGAGGGCTGCATTAAATAGAGAGCCAGAAAAAAAATTTAAATATAAAATTTATATAAATAAATTAGAGATGGAACTTAGATGAGTGAATGGGCTCATTCATTTAACCTCTTTGGTCCTTAGAACACCCTCCAGATGCAACCAGAGCACAGCTCCAATTATGTTCGGCCAAGTGGGCCAGAGGCTCTCAAGGGACAAGAGGCTGGCCGTGGGCCAGATAGAGGCTCACCGTGGGCCACATCTGGCCCCTGAGCCGGGGTTTGGAGAACCCTGTTCTAAACATTCAAAAGCGAAAACAATGTATGTGTGTTTTCCTCAAAGACTGCTGCTAAAACAGAGGATGAAATCTTTTCCTAAGGGTTACTGAGCTAATCTAAGCCCTATTGGGGCCTTGTGCTGCTGGAACTAGCATTCCTTTACAGGGGTGAGGAAGCCAGGCCACTATTGTGCACTGCTGAGCCTGTACTGCAAGCCACAAGAGGCATGGTGCACATGGCAGTGGCTCCAGGATGCTCCGCAGGAGCCAGTAAGTTGGCAGTGGGGGTAGGAGGTTCGGAGGGGTTCTGTGGTGGGGAGGTTTGGGAAGTGGGCCAGAGAGGGGACCTAGTGACAAACACAAGACGCTATTTTTCAGCTCGCTCTGCCCTCTTTCTCTCCTCAGACTTATGCCAGCTATATAGTTGGCGCAGGTCCAAGAAGACCCATAGCCATCAGGCGTCTATGCAGACCTAAGTAAAAAATATTTTTACATACCTCTGGCAGGCCTCCTGACACCCTGGTGGAGTGTGCATTGGATGAGGTGCACACTCCACCAATGCAGCTGAGCCAACACCAATGGTGGAGGAATTCTGCAGTAAATAAACCAGCGATACTGGAGCATCCAGGTGCTTTGATACACGACTAACTACAGGATATGCATGCACTGCTGAGATTAGGGTGCAGAGCTTTGGGCTCAAAAGGACACAGTTCCTTGATATGCTTGAGCTCAGGCAGATCTATTTTTAGATATGACTCACTAGGTTTTTTGCTTCTCTCAATTTATATTGTGCCATCACCACACATGGCACTTTACCAAACCACACAAGCAAAAAAGAAAAGTAGGTCTCTAGCCCAAGTAATTTACAGTAGACATTTTGTATAAAGGGGGAGAAAAGAAAGGGAGATGATCATCACAAAATAGCAGAGAGAAAAGATGAATGGGCCAAGCTATGGTAGGGAAGGATAGAGGTGAGTAAGTACTTAGACTCACTAAGTCTTCATTTTAGTTAGGGAAGTTGCATCACAAATACTTAAAGCAAAAGGGTTGCTTTACAACACCATTGGCATTTTGCTTATGATCATGAACTTCAGGGCTTAAGGTGGACACTTCCCAACCTAGATAACATGCACCTACCATGAAATGTAACTATCTAGTCTACAGGGAATGCATCTCCCTTATTGGGTGCCCTGTCCAGAAGTGTGTGGGTGTTGAGTGCCTGAGCACAGTGCTGACTGGGCAGGACAGATTCTGCTTGTGAACTGATCACCTTGTGGCATGGCGGACTCCCTGACTGAGCTGGCTGTGATGGTCTCAGTGTGGAGTGTCACCAGATGGAGTGACATCTCTCGGCTAGACTACTGTACTGCACTCTAACTGGGGCTACCCTTGAATCAGCTGTAGAGGGTCTGACCATAAGGTCTGCTCAGATTAGCAACACAAGGTAGTTACAGATCACAGCTTTGCAGGTGGGAGCCAAACCCAAGGCCATGGGCCATCTTACTCAGTTTTGGATTATTCCCAAGACCTGTTGTTCACACTGAAATTGACATATGGAGATGGTACTATTCTATAGGCAGGCAAGGATAAGGGTAAGTTTCTGGTTTGTTTGTTTTTAAATACTAGGCCCAGCCAATCCATGGAAACCATACTGCACTCCTACTGCAGAGGCCAATGTTAGACATCCCTTCCTGCTTTCAGCAAATGAAGATGACTCTGGGGGCTGCGCATACACAAGCCACAGTAGCTCACTAGTGACCTCAAGGTCAAAGTCACTTCAATGCTCAAGGTTAAGTACTAGAATTTCTGGTTGCAATATTCTGTCACACAGTGGGGAGAAGTTTCGCACTTCCCTTCTTCATTAGATTACTCGTCACATGCAGAAGCATGCTAGGTTTCTCTTCATCACTTGGGAGGAGATTATGGATGAAACAGGTTATAGATGACACATGTATGCACACTGTGGTGAGCTACCCCTTGGTAAGTACACCTTTCCCACTTTATGCACACCAAATTCATTCCTGAAAACAACCCTTGTAATGAAAATCTGGACAAGTACAATTATTACATTAATTTCGGTGGGAAAAATTCTAACTCATTCCAAAGCCATTCCAAGTTTACCCCAAAAATCACCTTAAGGAAAACATTGCATGACATAGTAAAATAGCATAAATAACATTTAACAACAGCAACAATAAAGTGTTAAAGATAACAATGAAAATGTTTTATTGTATGTTCTGCCAAAGTCATTATGATAGCTTTCCACTTATATCAACCAAAAGAACATGTATCCCCCAATCAAAATATTTCATGTAATACGTTTTGATGGTAGTCATAGCGGCCAAACTGTGGTTCACAAGCCACAGGTAAATAAGAAATTTTCAAGCTTTATAATTATTTACCAGGTATGAACTGTGAGTCCACTAGATTAAAGCTTAATGTTCATGGTGAGTAAATATATTTAAGAATTTAAATGCTTCTCAAATATTGTGGCTCTCAAACACCTGAAGTTTATCTGATGTGGCTCTTAAGTTAAACAAGTTCGGCCACCCCATCGTAGTGTCATGTTTATTAGGGCTCTGTTACTGATTGACCAAAAAATTCAAAGAAAAATAGTCTGCTATGTTTTGCTTCCCTTTGTTACAGAAATATGGACAGCATGTTTCTTTTCCACATGTACTAGCCCCTTGTGAAGAAAGTAGAACAAACACAGGCTTGACAGCTTTCCTGAACAAGGACTCTTCTTGCTTTTAGCAGCACAAGGGGTGTGTTTGCACAAGACAAAAAGTTACCACATTTGATACCATGTGACTTTTCAGTGAAATCCTGGGTCACTGCACCCTCTGTCCCTTCCCTATGGATATGCTTTTCAAGGTCTGTCACCCTAGCTTCACCTTACATGCTTCAGTGCTTTTAAAAAATTCCTCTAATTAGGACTATCAAAAAAAAAAAAAAAAAGCTACCTACTCCAACAACTTTTAGGCCAAACTAGACAAAAAGAAGTTTGTTTGATTGGGACATACAGATTTGTTTGGAAAAAATGAAAATCACTACACATGCCCTGATGTGGAGCAGGCCTGCAGTGGCAGGAGGGGAGATTTAAATCTTTGCCACCCACCATGGTCCCAGTCTAGACTGGGGCCCCTGCAGCTGCCCCAGGAGAGAATCCATTGATGCCAAGACCCTGAAAGCGAACAGCTAGCATTGCCAGCTGGCCAGAAAATTGGCCTGACCAGTCTTTATGGTGTTCACAGTTTATGATATCTGAAAAATCGGCAGGCTGTGCTTTTCACAGACTGCTGTGAAATATCATCACCTGCTAATTGTCACACATAAAAAACTGTTACAGGACTAATTAAGAAATTGGCAACTGTACCTATTCTCTATCTGAACCATGACCAAAAAGGAAGCCGGGGCATCCAAAGCTGCTGCCATCTGGAGGCCGGATTGAGGATTGCAATCAGCAAAGCTTTTAAGTTGCAGTGTTTTCCACACTATGGAACCAGGTATATTCTCTTTTACCATTCATCTTTCCCTTTGCCATTTGATGTAGAATTAGGCCTGGGTGAAGGGGCATGGGCAGAGGGCACACTTGCAGCCCCCTTGAGCGTTGCTTTGGGTTGAAACAGAGACACAAAATTTTAAAAGACACCAATGAACAACTCAATATTCAAACAACAAATCAGTATTCTCACTAATCTTTGCCAGTCCCTGGTTTCCAGGGAAGTGTCAGAGTCACAGCACTGAGTCTTTATTCAAGTCCTGAGTCTCTGCCCTCCTTGACTCGAGTTGCCCACAAGTCATAATGACAGTTGTTGTGGCTCATCCAGAGCTGTTTTGCAAGTCATTTTGACTTGAGTCTGAGTTTTTTTTTGACAAATAAGTCAAGTTGCGGAAGCAGCAAAAAAGCAAGCAAGTGCACACACAAAAGCGAGTCTTGACTCAAATCCATTCTAGTCATTTTGTTTTTAGAGTAAAACCCCGAAGTCAGTGCCCAGGTTTTTGACACACATGACTCAATTCCATACAAGTCATGAAAACGTGTGTTTTCATGACTTGAGTCCTAGCCATCTGAGTTGTGGCCTGTTCCTGCTGGTTTCTCCTTGACTAGTCAAGGAGTTTTGCGGCTTCCTTCTTTGCAAGGTCTCTGCAGCCCCTCCCTGCCAATATTTTGAAGGACAACAAATACCATTCTGTTTGGATGGTGTGGTCCACGGCTCCTGCCTCGGCTGCCCATGTTGGAATGGGGTGACACAGCCCAAAGCTGATTGGCGGAGCTTACAGTCCAAACCTGACACTCCCATTTTTCCTCCACTGGGAAGATGTTGTCCTTTCCAAATATGACATCCAGAGGAGAAAGTAGAGAGAATCTCGTGAGCTGCTGCCAAAACAAGCCACACTGGAAGGTGAGGGTGACAGAGAAGAGGAGGAGAAGGAATGCTGGTGGCAAGGGCAAGACCAGTGAGATGGTGGGCAGGGCTGCAGGCAGTGATTGCAACTGCCCCAGGTTGTCTCATTATGTTGCCAACCATGCTTCTGTAGCATTTATGTTGCCAGTACAGTTGAGAATAAACTAACTTCTCTTGTTCATTGCATTCGTTCCCACCAAGATGGAGTACAGTACTTCGCTTCTGCAGTTACTACAGAAGTAAATTACTGTTGTTTGAGTGGTGTGGGTGCCAAAAAAACATCCTAAGAGCTACAGGCTCACTCTTTAAAGCACTAAAAAAAAAAAAAAGCTGTGGCATGAAGTAAGATAATGAACTACATTTTCAAACAAAACAAATCAAACTACTTAATTTGGCAAAGCAAAATCACCTGGAATTTTTTCTGGTTTTTTTCCCTTTCTTGCAGTGATTTATTCTTAAAACTTTCTCTCCTCTTTTTGGCAATGGAGAATCTGCAAGGGGTGACTAATCGCTGCTGATCTCTGGTGAACTCCAGTAACCTCCCTGCCTGCATTTGAAAGAAGCTGTTGAACTTCATCATGCTATAGGTTTTATTTAAGTGACTCAAGGTCTAGGCCAAGTAGATTCTGTTCATAGCACATGCTGCAAGAAAGGCAGGCTACATAAACAATCACACACGGTTTGGACTTAATTATGATTTTGCTAACTGGCTGTGCCAGGATGATGGGGAATACATGAGAGCACAAGCAAATGCAGGAGGGGCTGGTTTGCAGGCCAAGCTTGGTTGTATGTGGCAGACATTAACTTAATTACTACCTGTGTGCTGGAGAGGAGCCCAGGCAGCTGCACGCCAAGGGCCCAAGTTTCCATCTGTTACCATTTTAAGTTTGGGTTCATTGAACTACATTATACAGTAATGGCTTTCTGGATATTTGTTCTGTGCTACATTGTTGTTGTTTTTTAATATATTGATTTTATTGTTTTATTGCAACCACCTTGGGAACAATTTGTCAGAAGGGAATATATACACATCAAAAATATAAATGCAAATATTTCTTGGTTCCACACAAGATAGCAGTGAACGTGACGGTGATCTTGGGGCTCCAATTCCCTGACAGTACCCTTTGTCAAGTTCCCTCTTTTTCTCCATAGTGTGTCATCAAGGAAACATGTGACACAGTTTCATCAGGCTTCCTGTCCTGCCATTGCCATTGCCATGCAGCATGTCATATGAAGTCAAGAAATCATGCCATGCGCTTCCTTAACTACATTTTGCAGGGGGATGTAGGGACAGGGAACTTGACACAAGACTACCATTTTCAGTGGCAGCCCTGTGATTGTTGTTTCGTTCCAGTCCTAGTACTTGGTCACAGCAACAGGCCATACTAATGAAAATGGTAATTCCCAAACAGTACTGGAGCGTAGTAGTGTGCTGCAAAAGACCCTCTAGTGTGCCATGATAAAGAAATTGGTAAATTAAAAGGTACCTGAGGCCCAAAGTGCTCACTGAGGAGCCCGCTTACTGTATCTCTGTGTGATGTCACTCCACTAATTATTAATTATTAACAGTATTTATATACCGCTTTTCAACTAAAAGTTCACAAAGCGGTTTACAGAGAAAAATCAAATAACCAAATGGCACTAACCTTGCCTCTTTGGCTGCTTCTAATCACCACCCACTGTATATAGTTAAGTCTACTTTGTCTCTGCATTAAGGATGATTGCATCAACCAGTCACTGAGATGCAGTGGACTTATCTGCTCATGGACACTTCCCCCATACCTGTGCAAGAGTCAGCTGGATGGGCATGCCTCCATCCAATCACGATCTCAGAAGAGTAACAAGCAGAAATGCTGAGAGGGCCCTTGAAAGTGGATAACTTTTTGCTCTTGCTCTGAAAACTAAACCTTTTCAGGCATAAGAGTGAAATGCTCCTTTCCTTTTAAGTCAAGGAAAAGAGTGTTCTAGGGCCAAAGTTTGGGTTTCATTAACTGCATAAGTTTGTCCCTGTGTTTAAAAAACTTAAATAGCAGCTGGGGAACAGGGGTATAGTCCAAGGATAGCAGAGCTCCCAGACCTCTTAAAGCAGGAGCAGTGACATCTTCAGCATAAGGGCTCATGTGCTGCCTTGGGAAATTTTTCAAAAGGACCTTAGCCAATTGGGGTGCAACCCTAACCTGCACCAGTACAACCAGACCACAGTGGCCTGCACTGTATCCAGAGCAGGTTAGGAGGCTGCTGGAAGTCACTTTAGGGTAAAGGGATAATTTTCCCTTTAGCAGGTACAAATCTGAGCACCCTGTGTAAGGCTGCCAGACCTGGGAGTGGAAGTTAGGGTATGGTATGTACTGCTGCTGCCAATCCCAGTCCTTCCCAGGCCAGATCCTCTCCTGTTCTGCCCTTCCCCCCCCAAAAAAAACACCCCCTCCCCATCCCTGGAATACACTTCTGCCATCCTCTCCCACCCCCTGCACCACCCAGCGCAAACCTACCTCTACTGGCTGGTGCAGGGGATGGATCTTGTCCAGGCAAGCTAGTGTGGGCCTCCACATTGGCTCAGCTGACTTCTGAGTCAGCACAAATGTGCCTAATGGCACATTTGCAACATTCAGGAGCCGGTGAAGTAGGTGTATGCTGGCTCAAGTGCTGGTTAGGATTGGGCTGTTGGAAGCATCAAGTTCAGCAGAATGCAAATTGAAAAATTTGCTTAGGAGCATCTGCTACAACTATATTATTGTCTTTCACAAGGGCTGCCTGAGAGATGATATGTAGCTCACATTACATTAAGGCTACACTTCTATGCAAGGGAAGGGTTAATGTTTGCTTTTGCATCTGAACCAGAGGGGGCAAGCAGGAGCAGACTCTCTTGCCCATCGCTGATAGGAAAGAACCAATGATCAATGAATGAAGGATGGGCGGTCTGACTCGAGACAAACTGCACTGGACTTTCCCATCCCTGATGAGCTCTTTCATTTCAAAATTTATATCATTAGCGGGGAAGGATATCTTATCCCTGTCCAACTGCACTTTAATCTCAACAAAAATCACATGACTGAAACTGCTTTTAGCCCCACATAGATGCTATCCCCCTCCCTGTGGAATCAAGCTGTATCACACTTCACAGCTTCTATTTAATTTCAAACGGAGTAACATATATATATAAGGTCACACTTGGTGTGACTTGGTGTATTTAATGCAATATGATGACTTGATGTGTTTATTGCAATATGTATTTTGGAGCTCGTACATCAGAATTTGGGAAAACACTGAAATAAATAAGTAATTTGCTTCTTTTTCCACTAGAGGTCGCACAATATACAATCAGTTTATATGCAGAAGAGTTCCATTCAGTACAACAGCTTCATAGGAATATGACTGGAGACACAGAATAGCTGTGCTCCCCTCACCTCTGGAGGGGCCTCTGAGCTCAAAAGAGGCCGTGGAAGACGTCCTGGGCCTCTGCTGAGCTCAGACTGAGCTCTGAGGCAAAAAAAAAAAAAAAAACCCGCCCAGTTTTACTGAGAAATTGGAAGTGACGTTTTTAATACCTTATAAGGCTTTGGCAGGCCCGGGGAAACCCTCCAGGGTTGTTGTAGTAAGGACCTCATCAAAATAATACATGTGGAGCACGTTGCATGCACAGAATATTGAATAAACAATATTGATTATGATCAGACTAATCAATATTGATTATTTTGAATTATTCAGTTGTTGGTTTCTGTGAGTAGCCTGCGGAACCTCTAGGGCTGTGCTTGGGCCTAAGAGTCGTTTGGCTTAATGGTGTAATAATAATAATAATAATAATAATAATAATAATACAGGTATTTATATACCGCCTTTCTTGGTCTTTATTCAAGACTTTATTCAAGGTGGCTTACATAGGCAGGCTTATTAAATCCCCATAGGGATTTTTACAATTTGAAAGAATGTTCTATCTTACAAGAACCACAACATTCAGGTGTTACTTTCTTGATCTGGTTTCACATTCTGGCCTCCATCCTCCCACGCTCAGAGCAGATGGAATAGCTCGGCTCAGCTCGTCAGCTGCTTCAAGTTCGCACGGTGCCGGTGGCCTCGAACTGGCGATCTTCGGATGTTATTTTCAGGCGATTGGAGGCTCTACCCTCTAGACCAGACCTCCTGCCCTACACTACATGGTGTAGTGGAGCCATGGGGCTTATTAAATTGCTGTAAAATTCATGCAGATCTGTAGCATAAGGAAGGAACACATCAGCCAGCAGAACCATGTTGACAGGTGCTACTTCCCAGGGCAATTCCAATGGGGCTAATTTGCACTGCTTTTCCCCAGTCCCTGTGGGCACCTTCTGCTTTCTTGTTGGGCCCACTTGCTGCTGTCACTGGCTTGATTCCACCACTTTCCCAGCAGTTCCTGCCTGTGCAGAGGTATACAGAAGCTGCACACCTGGGTGACACCACATAGTTTGTTGGCGAATCAGACATGTGCAGTGTTCGTTCACCAATTATGTATGCCTGAACACAAAATAACGGACACCATTGCAATTGTGGTTTGCAAGAAAATTCCCCCAAGGGAGTTCTCGAGAATGTTCTGCTTGGAGAAATAACCCTGCCGGCTGGAAAGCTGCTGTTGCGGGCATGTAATGTCAAAGTACCTGGAGGGTAACGTGAAGGCTGACTCTAGCTATCTGTCCATCATCACCTGTCAGGACAACATGCTCATATTGTCTAGTCTTTGCACAACTCATTAGCAGAAGCAGGCCATGTGAAATCTGTATGTCAATTTTGAGAAGAGGAGGAGTAGCCAATAGTGTAGATAGAGGGGAGGGAAATGGTACTGCAGGGGCTGGCAATGTACCATGTCAGTGGCCCCTCCCACTAGCCATCAGAGCCATTCTGGGCAGTGATGACAATGTGCAGGAGATGCCATTTGGTTCAATGTTGCCCTCACTGCCCTAAATGGGTCCAACGGCAAATGGAAGGGGCCACTTACATAGTGAGTGGCAGCACCTCAGTACTTACCATTTTGCTCCCTCTAGCTCAGGGGTGCTCACACTTTTTTGGCTCGAGAGCTACTTTGAAACCCAGCAAGGCCCGGAGATCTACCAGGGGGGAAGGAAGCGTCTGACAGACGCCCCCTTTAATGTATGGAGCCCCTGCTGGAGTCTAGTCAGTTTCGTCAGTTTTGTTGCTGCATGCCTGAAGAGCAGCTAAAGTGTCAGTTTCAGTGTCAGTTTAGCTAAATCTGTCAGTTTCGTCTAGTCACTAGACGAAACTGACATATTAACAGTTTGGAAAGACAGGGCTCCGCGATCTACTCATTTTGCCTCGCGATCTACCGGTAGATCACTATCCACCTATTGAGCACCCCTGCTCTAGCTACACTACCTGGAGTAGCCAAGGAGCTATTTTGTCCCATGGAAATATATAGAATTGGGTTTTGGTTAAGGCTGCACCTCATTCATGAGCAGTGATAGCTGAAGACATTGTGCTGCTTCTCCACCACCTTTATCCCTGTGTAGTATGGGCAGAGCTGATTCAACCAATGGGGCCTGTACCAGGGCCTATCTCCATACAATGTCTCACACCCATATCTAGCCATCCACTTCCCAGTTAGCTTTTCCAGCCAGCTACCATAGATTGTGCCCAGCCAGGAAAGCTAACCAGGAACCAAACTGTGCATGGGTGACAGTCCTTCTTCACTGCTGCTGCAGAAGTGGCAGCATGAATGAGGACATGTCTGTGCCCAATTCCCAGTCACCAGGTATGTGGGGGGGGGGAGGGGTGTAGCTGGCATATACATGCACTTTCCAAATTATGGAGGAGTGTGTCATTCAGCATCCTGGCAGGGCCCCAAAAGGCTCTGGCAGGGCTTTTATCCTGGGGGCCCCAAAAGCTGCAGCCAGCCACCACTGGGTATGTGTGATAACACTTGCATCATTGCTAGGCTGTGATTATCCAGGAAATGCAAGAGACATTGCCTACAGCATCACTGTGTACATACAAGGATGCTCTTCTAGATAATGTGCTGTGCTAAATGTGCTAAAATTGATAAATGTGATAAATGTGCTGTGCTAAATATTTCCTCTCATTGATCATGGGCTCGTTTTTACCAGGCATCAGCTCCAAGTCCAGCATAGGCTGTATGATGAGGAAAGAGAGTTATGGGGGAAAGCACTTGGTCTCTGTGAGTTCTATGCACAGAACTTGTATCACCTTTCTTCATCACTTCCATCACGCTAGAAAGAAAGAATTATGGAAATCAAATTACCTTTAAGGCAGGGGTGCTCAAACTTTCAACTTTAGGGATGCTGGACCTTTAACAAGTGTATAGAAGAGAGAATTTCAGCAGGTGCAGCTTGTCATCTGTGGGATGACAAGTTGCACCTGCTGCAATTCTCTCTTCTATACACTTGTTAAAGGTCCAGCATCCCTAAAGTTGAAAGTTTGAGCACCCCTGCCTTAAGGTAATAAAATCTTTAATTTTAAAAAGCTCCTTTGCTTAGCATACTCTAACTTCCAGCCAAGGTTGGGGGGTGGGGGCCAAGGGTTGCACAATGGAATGGAAAGTAGGTTAAATTTTGTGACAAAAGAAATGAATATCAAAGCAGGCTGCTGCCCTGTTCTCTTATTCTTTGTCCAAGTCTTTTTTGTCCCAATGCTGTTTTCCGGACAGTATCTATGGTCCAGTTTTTTGAATCATTGTTTAGCTCAATTGCTTCCTACAGCATCTATTTCTTTACACTGATAAACATCTCTTGGATGCTTGAACACTGGGATTAATTCTGTTTACTTTTCATCTGCTGCTAATTCAAAGGCTTTGTTACAAGAGTCACATTCATTTGCCTTACTTTTCTCTACCTGTCTTATGGTCTGTCTTAGTGTCAGTCTTTTATCTCCTTAACAGCAAGGGGAAAAGAGAGTTGTGAACCTATGCTGGACTCAGAACTGGTGAAGGGAGAAGGAGCCTGTATCAGGACCAAACACAGATTTGGCTGACCTACATCTAGCTATTTTTATCCCATAGGATTCATTTTTAAAATGAAAAATTAGAGCCCCACAAATTCCAAGTTTTTTTTCAGATCAGTCTTGAAAATTGGAAACATTTTTAAGAACATGAGACTGTTGATAATCTCTGGAAAAACCAGGGGAAGGAACACAAGGAAAAAATGCATATCTCTGCATATTCATATAGGTTGCTTGCCTAATTTTTCAGCATTCTGAATATTCAGGAATAGCCAAATGGAGGCCCAAGATCAAGAAGTTTGCATGGTCCCCTGCAGTATATATACAGTAGGCTCTTGGTATCTGCAGCTGATAGGTTCTGGGATCCCCTGCAGATACCAGAATCCACAGATGATGGAGTCCCAAGGTGGGGACAGGATCACGGCATCACAATAACTTATTTGGATGTTGTGCTGGGCCTGTAGCCCACTCCATTGGCCTCCCAGCCTCCTCAGAAGACCTCCAGGACACAACCAGAAGTGACTTCCAGTTCACATTTTCAACTTCTGGTTTGCTTCTGGAGACTTCTAAGGTGTGGGGAGGCCAATGGAATGGACCGTGGACCTCCCTGCACCTCAGAACACCTCCCAGATTCAGCATGGAGTGGTGGAGGCTCCTTTGCAACTGCTTTAAAGCTGCCTCCATCAGCACAATGCACATTATGCTGGCATAGGATTGAGTTGCAAGGCTTCCATTCTATCCACACTTTCCCGGGATTCAGCCCCATTGAATGCAATGGGACTTACTTTTGAGAAGACATGCATAGGATTGCTCTGTAACAGGGGGAAAGGATGTTCATTAATGTAGAAAGTCCATTAAATTCAAAGGCATTTATGAAAATGCACATGTGTACGTGCAAAACACGAAAATAAATATTTTTAATGATGCTGACAATATCAATCACTTCCAAAGTCTATTAAATCAAGAACCACTAAATCAAGGGTTCGCTGTATACTACTCTCTTCATCTGGATCACCTCCATGCAGAAATCACAAAAACATGTACAATGTCAGCTACAAAGCATTCTAAGCCTGATCCCAAAGGAATTTTAATTAATGGGATGATGATAAACTTATCAAAGTACACCAGTTAAAGGGGGTGTCTCTGAATATGTTACTAAAGACAGGTTCTCACCCTGGCTTTCCCAGTAAAAACTAGAATGAAACTAATTAATATGCATTCCACGTATAGATCATTGCAATGTGTTTAGTTCCCAAAATCCAATATTGACATCTAGCCAATTTCAAAAATAAAATTACAAACTGCAATAGTTGAAACACTAAATATAAATTTTGTCATAAATACAGGTGTTGCCATATGAGATAAACAAGGAGAGCTTGCCTAATGGAATTTTCAGCGGATCTGTTAAAATTTATGAGGGCCCTAAATAAGAGTCTTTCAATAAGTGTTTTGAAGGCAAAAAGAGGGTTATAAATATTGCAGTTGCAGCCTGCTACCGATTTAGAGCAGAGCAGCGCTACATTTGCCGGAACAATCTGATGTCAGCTGAGACCTCACAAAGCCAGCTTTCCACCAGCCCCTCCAGAACAGAACGGAGGTGCATCGCACGTCTTTATGCAGATAGCGAGCATCCATTTGCCAAAGCCATTGCAGTGTGCAAACGCACAGAGAAGAGGACTGGATAATTCCACTCAGTTACGGCAGGGAGAAGCAGGGGGCCCCGACCATTAGGCTGCGTGAGATGCCTGGCCCCTGGTGGGAGATTTGGGGGCCACATGAAAGAGTAACGAATTGTCAGTTACTGAGTGCATTATTACATTTTTACCACCACCGAGAGCACCATATGGACTTTCCGCCTCAGGCACTGTAACACGGAGCATATGAAGCTGTCTTTCACTGTGAGTCAGGCATTTGGCCCGTCTTGCCCCAAACCATCTACTTTGGCAGCAGCTCTCTCGGGGTCTTAGGCAGAGCTTGCTCCTTTTTAATTTGAGATGCCGGCGAGGGAATCAAAGACCTTCTGCATTCTGAGCATGTCCTCAGCCACTGGCCTGGCCCCCCATCCCATCTCCTGGGTCGGTTCAGCCTGGCGCCTATTGCTGAGGGAAAAATCAGGATCATTTCCATATATTGATTGCTTTAAATGTCTGCTCATTTTTTTAAAAAAATGGCTTGTGGAGCCTGTGCTCAACTCCCACTCCCCAAGCCTATCATGAGGAAGTAGATTTATAATTTAGGCTATACATAACATTGCCCCTTTATTAAACTGGTCCTCCTCCTGGGTTTTTAACAGCTGCTTGCTATGCAGAAATTTAGCAGGTGATGTTTTCCTCAGCATGGAGAAAAAGGGAAGGGAAAAGTGTCACTTGCTCTCAGTTCCTGCATAGCGAGGTGCTTTAAAGGCCCAGGAGCCATGAAAAGTGGCTTCTGATGTCAGCGACGGAACCAGAGGATACGAGGAGTGGTCTGGAATCCAGACCAAGGTCTTGATTTCCTCCAATTGGGCAAAAAATACATTCACATGATAGATGTTGTCTTGGTCGCTTCTCTTTGCCATTGATCTTTGTCTGGACAGCTCAGATTCTTGACAGCTCAATTCCCAGTTGAGTTTGCTTTGCAAGCCTGAAGCCATTCCTCTGAAGCTGAAAAGGACAGGCCTTTATTGCTGTGGTCACACAGTCACACCTGTTCAATGTCAGTGCTTAAAAATGTGACAGGAACACGGAGCATGTTTGTGCAGAGAAAGACTGGACTATAGGGAAGCAACTTCTTTGAGGACCTACCCTCCATTACCTTACTATTAGATGCTATCTCTTCTTTTCTACTATGCCCCGTAATGCGTCTGAGACACTGATGTGAATCAAGACTTCCCCAGTTCAAAGCTCACCTCTGCCATGAATTCTCAGTGGTCCTAGACAAGCCACTCCACTTAGCCTCCACTGCAACACAAGGATCATAATAGGGGATGTATAAAGGTTGCTATAAAAATTACTTCAAGTTAGTACACACTCAGGAATGGCTATATAAATGTTAAGTATTATTATGAGTCAACACCAATCTAATACACGAAATTGAGACGGTGAAGCAATTTTCCAGCATAGTGTTAAATGGCATGAAAAGTCTCACTCACTAAATTATTCTGAGTCATGCGACAGTTTAAAGACATAAGAGCAGGGCTAATAAAAAGGACAGCCCTGACTGGGCATGATGTTGAAGGTTGCCACCCCTTTTCTGGCAGGACTCGTGAGCCTTTCACAGCAGCTTGTCACACAGAAATTAAACAAATGAAGCTTCTTTTCCCAGCACGGGTGATGTAGTGATTGGGGAAAGGTAGACCCGCTGAATTTTGTCACGTTTGCAGGTGGGTTAGGAAATGGAGTCCTGTGAGGGAAAATGAGAGCTTTTTCTCATCAGTGCATCTTCAGTGCCAGGGGAAAAGCGTCACCTGCTTAATTCTTGCATGGCAAGCTGTTGCCCAAGGCATCAGAGGCCTGCCAGAAGAAGATGACAACCTCAGTGGTATCGTTCATTTGAGCCAGGTGCTGGGCTGACAGACAACTCTGGCAGGCAAGCAGTTAAATAAACCTGAAACCTTCCTTCAGGATGTGTCTGTGTGTGTTGCAGATGGCCTCAAAAATGCACATTCAATTACTTGGAAGCAATGTGCAAAGAGAAAACCGAACTTGAAAACTGTTAGGCAGTCAATCAAATTTGTGGCTTTCTCCCTTCAGAGCCTGGCTACACAGCCAAGCTTACATAAGCAACAGGATGAAGTGTTAGAATGGACTTGCACTGGGCAGCCACTTCCCCCAGAAATTTGGGGTGCAGAGCCTTCTGGGGCCATTGACAGTGGAAGTGGCTGCCTGGCACAAGTTTCTGCAAAGATCGGGCACAAAGACAGGAGGCTACAGGGCAGAATGGCAAACCTTCACCAGCATTGTGCCTGAGATTATTTTCTGGGTGCACCACGGGCCATAGTTTGAGGCCCCAGTCTAGATCATCGTCTTTCACATCGGCGACTTGAGCAGCAGCATTCAGCTCATATTACATTAAAGCCCCAATCCTTTGTAAATTTACCTGGGAGTATGTCCATTTGAACATGGTGGGACACTTTTAGGTAAACCTGCACAGGGTAGCACTGTAATATGTCTTAAATTTACTTGGGATATTTCTGTAATCCCATTTTCCAATTTTTATACATTTGTTTTAAAACTACTGGAACCCACTCCAAGAGTTTGGAGTGAAATGAGTTAGATCTTTAAATGAAATATAATAAGTTTCAAAGCAGAAATATGTGATAGGAGAAGAACTCTCTCTAATGAAGAAATTTAAAGTTGATTTTTTTTAAATTAAAGTCTTAACGGGTCATGGCTGTGGGGAGTTTCATGACTTGCTGAGGGAGAGTCAGCATGGCTTCTGTAAGGGTAAGTCTTGCCTCACGAACCTTATAGAATTCTTTGAAAAGGTCAACAGGCATGTGGATGCGGGAGAACCCGTGGACATTATATATCTGGACTTTCAGAAGGCGTTTGACACGGTCCCTCACCAAAGGCTACTGAAAAAACTCCACAGTCAGGGAATTAGAGGACAGGTCCTCTCGTGGATTGAGAACTGGTTGGAGGCCAGGAAGCAGAGAGTGGGTGTCAATGGGCAATTTTCACAATGGAGAGAGGTGAAAAGCGGTGTGCCCCAAGGATCTGTCCTGGGACCGGTGCTTTTCAACCTCTTCATAAATGACCTGGAGACAGGGTTGAGCAGTGAAGTGGCTAAGTTTGCAGATGACACCAAACTTTTCCGAGTGGTAAAGACCAGAAGTGATTGTGAGAAGCTCCAGAAGGATCTCTCCAGACTGGCAGAATGGGCAGCAAAATGGCAGATGCGCTTCAATGTCAGTAAGTGTAAAGTCATGCACTTTGGGGCAAAAAATCAAAACTTTAGATATAGGCTGATGGGTTCTGAGCTGTCTGTGACAGATCAGGAGAGAGATCTTGGGGTGGTGGTGGACAGGTCGATGAAAGTGTCGACCCAATGTGCGGCGGCAGTGAAGAAGGCCAATTCTATGCTTGGGATCATTAGGAAGGCTATTGAGAACAAAATGGCTAGTATTATAATGCCGTTGTACAAATCGATGGTAAGGCCACACCTGGAGTATTGTGTCCAGTTCTGGTCGCCGCATCTCAAAAAAGACATCGTGGAAATGGAAAAGGTGCAAAAGAGAGCGACTAAGATGATTACGGGGCTGGGGCACCTTCCTTATGAGGAAAGGCTACGGCATTTGGGCCTCTTCAGCCTAGAAAAGAGACACTTGAGGGGGGACATGATTGAGACATACAAAATTATGCAGGGGATGGACAGAGTGGATAGGGAGATGCTCTTTACACTATCACATAATACCAGAACCAGGGGACATCCACTAAAATTGAGTGTTGGGCGGGTTAGGACAGACAAAAGAAAATATTTCTTTACTCAGCGCGTGGTCGGTCTGTGGAACTCCTTGCCACAGGATGTGGTGCTGGCGTCTAGCCTAGACGCCTTTAAAAGGGGATTGGACGAGTTTCTGGAGGAAAAATCCATTATGGGGTACAAGCCATGATGAGTATGCGCAACCTCCTGATTTTAGGAATGTGTTAAGTCAGAATGCCAGATGTAGGGGAGGGCACCAGGATGAGGTCTCTTGTTATCTGGTGTGCTCCCTGGGGCATTTGGTGGGCCGCTGTGAGATACAGGAAGCTGGACTAGATGGGCCTATGGCCTGATCCAGTGGGGCTGTTCTTATGTTCTTATGTTCTTATGACAAGCTCCTGCACTTCAAAACCACTTGTTACCACTAAGCCACTGGTTAGCAACCCTCAACATAAGTAATGTTTATCATTTTTTGGCTTAGCTTCTTTCCTTATTCTAACCCCAAGGGAGGGAATCAAATGATTCAAATTGTTAAAATACCAAAATGTAATATCAAATATTTAGTATTTATCACAACCACAGCCTGATCATGTGGTGTTTAACTTGGAAGTCTAACTTTCAATGGGACCTGTTCCAAACTACTTTTTATTTTCAGTTCAAGTGTATTTGTCTTTGCTATAAGCCTGCACACACAATTGTTACAAAGAAGTAATTACAACAATGAAATTACAAGCTACAGATGTGTTGAAGACCCACATTGCCTGTAAAATAGGAACATTACAGCATCCCATAAATAGTCAGTTTATGATTAATGAATATCACAATATTTTTGTCACTGCTTCGTAGAACCTGTTAAATAGTGGAGCCACGCAAATAAATGAAGGCCAAGAGATAACAGCTCAATACATTTATTTCATCTTCAGAACAAAACCTAGCAATGAAAACACAAGGCAAACACCTCTTGCTTTATATCCCTTAGCTCCGCCCATATTCCCTGGGTGCTGTTGAATCAGTCTCAGTCCACCTGATTGGCAGGCTAACCTAGAGGGCCCATCAGATGGGAAGGATCTGGATCCACCTCCCAATTGGCCAGCCATAAGGCTGGGCCAATCAGTTATGCAGGATTTCGATCCTGCATAACTTATACATTAAACTTGCATACATAACAGAAACCAATGCAAATATTTCCTCTGTTTAAGTGATCTCTTTATTACTGTTAGCAAACAACAGTTGGCGATTTGATCAGTAGTCCTGGTCCTTTAATAATGTGGGGTGGAACCTATTTTCAGGCACAATTTCAGGGATGAGAAAACAAACCCCCCAAAAATGGAGTAGAATGACTTCCATATTTCCTTCCTGCAAATACAGTGTCTTAAATTGAAAGGGATGTTACAGCAGTGCCCTTCTAATGGAACAGAAAGCCTTTGTGGGAGTCTTAACAGCTTTTTTCAACACAAACCTGGACAAATCAGTTACATAGTTTTCCAGACTATGATGAAACTGTATCATTATTTATCAGGGTTCTGATTTAATATTGGCCACCAAAGATAAATCAGTCTGCACAAAAATATCACCCAGCCTATTTTTAACTGCAGTTTAGCAGCTGACATTTTAGACTCTAGAAAATAATTTGTGGAAAAACCATGTAATTGGATTGGCTGAGCTATTTTCTGAACCCAAATGGACAATCTGGTGGAATTCGATTGTAATCATTCTTGGAGACATATCCTCAGGAGTCTTCCTTCTGGCAAGTGCATTAATTTACACCAGTAGTTAAATAGTTATAATGGTGCTCTCATTTCAACTGAAAACATTCCTGTTTCACTTCCTAGTAATAATGATGGTACGGCCATGGGAGTGCTTGAAATTGATTTTTAAAACTTTATTCTGAAATAACTTCAGATTGGATGGCCCATAAAGTCCAAACTTCACTGCCGTACTGTACCTACAGGTATTATTTGATTGCTAAGGTGTTTAAGACTAGATCAACCTGCTTTCTGCATGATCTTCCAAAAATTCAGTTGATCAGAAATCTCCCTATTGAGTGTTCATGGGACTGCAGGTTTGCAACCCAGCTCTGTGCATGTGCACTCAAGAGTGAATCCTATTGCGTTTGGTGGGCTTACTGTCAGGTAAGTGTACACTGGATTGCAGCCTCAGAGACAGTCTGCGTATTATCCAGCCCAAACTGCACATGTTGTCAAACTGATGGTTACCAGAAAACAGCAGCTGGAGGGATTTTTGGCAAGAAAATGATGCAAAGGTAACTTTTTTTTTTTAACTGTCCCAATCATAGTTGTTCCTGAGCCCTCCTCTGCTGCTTGTAACAAAAAGGAGATGCTACACTGGCTGCCGGTTCTGTTCCGGGCCCAATTCAAGGTGCTAGTTTTGACTTTTAAAGCCCTTTACTGCTCGGGTCCGGGGTATTTGAGGGACCGCCTCCTTCCCTACAATCCTGCCCATGCTCTTAGATCATCTGGGGGGGCCCTTTTGACTGTGCCGCTACTAAGTGATGTGAGAGGGGTGGCAGCCGGGAAGAGGGCCTTCTCGGTGGTGGCCCCCGAACTGTGGAATACCCTCCCCTTAGAACTGAGAACTGCTCCCTCGTTGCTAATGTTTCAGCGTGGACTGAAGACCTTTTTATTTCAAAAAGCTTTTAATTGTTGACAGGCTGGCTGGCGTTCTTGCTTCTTCATTTTTATATGAAAATCCACGGGGTTTGTTTTTAGATTTTTAAATTATTGTAAATTGTTTTTAATGATTGTTTTTCATGTGTACTTTTAAATTGTAAGCCGCCTTGTGTGCCCTTTGGGCAAAAAGGCAGGGTATAAATTAATAATAATAATAATAATAATAATAATAATAATAATAATAATAATAATAATAATAATAATAATTTTGGTTCCTGTTATAAGCCCCAATTTGACATCCCATGTAGTTTTGCCCTTAAGGGTGGGATGGCCAGATGCAACAGAGGATAAGGTTCCTGAAGCTTCATTGGCTAAGCTAGGGGGTGTTCAGAAGGCTTTCATACAGAAGGCTGAAGTTAGCATTCATGCTGCCTGTTGAGGGCTGGAAGTGACAATGTTAAGCAGGAAGTGACATCACAAAGCAGATGATGGTCAGAAATCAGCTCTTTTTTCTTACTTAGGAACTCATTAGCTGCAAATGGCAGAAGAGAAAATGTGTAAATCTTGTTCGCATTTGCAAGATATGTGAGAGCCCAGTTACAACAGGGGTCAGATATATTGTTTCTGAGGGCCACTTTTGGCCCTCGAGCCTTCTGTTTGATACCCCTGGGTTAAGCTGAGGGCAAAATTTTGATAGGTACTTTCTTCTGTGCCTTTAAAAGTTGCTAAGTGCACAGGAATGTAGAAGGTGAACTCTTTCCTGACATGGGGGTAAGTGATGGGAAAAGTTGTCTGATTTCTGTGTGAAAGGATGCTGGTAAAGACACAGAAGCAGGTATTGCAAACCTAAATTCTGAAGCTCAAGCAACGTGTGCAAACTGTTCTTAATCTTTTTGATCTCTGGTGTCCTTTACACCCCTAAAACAAGTCTTGGGGAGCCCTGCTGGTGTGTGCAGAGTCTCGGGGAGCCTCAGAGTGCTGGTACATGCACAGAGTGTGCAGTGTTGAGCCCAAGGCCAAATACCAGCGAAGAGCAGGTACAGGAGGGGAATAAGGAAGGGTAGCCCAAACAGAAGAGGCAGGAGGGACAGATAAGCAAACCTGGCAGGAGGAAGATGGCAGCCACTTACGGTGTGCTTGTGGAGCCCTTGAAGGGGCCTCAGGAGCACACCCTGAAGCACACCGAGAGAAACACTGACTTGACCACCTCAGCCCACAGTGAAGCAATCTCACTTTTGAATGCTTTCCCAATAAGGAAACACAAACCTTTGTGCAAGCAGAAAATGAGCTCAGCAGGGAGAAATGTTCGAGCTCAGTTCTGGTCACCGCATCTCAAAAAGGAGATGAGAACATTGATGAGATGAGGTATTGAGAACAAAACGGCTAATATTATAATGCTGTTGTACAAATCGATGGTAAGGCCACACCTGGAGTATTGTGTCCAGTTCTGGTCACCACATCTCAAAAAGGATATAGTGGAAATGGAAAGGGTTCAAAAGAGGGCGACTTAGATTATTGCTGGGCTGGGGCACCTTCCTTATGAGGAAAGGCTACGGCGTTTGGGCCTCTTCAGCCTAGAAAAGAGATGCCTGAGGGGGGACATGATTGAGACATACAAAATTATGCATGGGAAGGATAAAGTGGATAGAGAGATGCTCTTTACATTCTCACATAACACCAGAACCAGGGCCATCCACTAAAATTGAGTGTTGGGAAGGTTAGGACAGACAAAAGAAAATATTTCTTTACTCAGTGTGTGGTCGGTCTGTGGAACTCCTTGCCACAGGATGTGGTGACGGCATCTGGCCTGGATGCCTTTAAAAGGGGATTGGAAAAGTTTCTGGAGAAAAAATCCATTACGGGTTACAAACCATGATGTGTATGTGCAACCTCCTGATTTTAGAAATGGGCTATGTCAGATGCAAGGGAGGGCACCAGGATGCAGGTCTCTTGTTATCAGGTGTGCTCCCTGGGGCATTTGGTGGGGCCGCTGTGAGATACAGGAAGCTGCACTAGATGGGCCTATGGCCTGATCCAGTGGGGCTGTTCTTATGGGCTTATTTTCTACTGTGGTTTTGTTTTTGTTTTGACAGCAATCAGATATGGTATGTCCCACCTGCAGGCTGAAGTGGTACAGTACACTCTCTCAAGATTCTACCTTTGTACATATAGTAGATCCAGCCTTGAATTCCAGAATCGCTGGTCAAAAGCTGAAGCCATTACCCCAATCAAGTATTTAAAAGCTACTGTGGGAACCTGTGAAGGTTCCTAGCCCTTTGTTTCCTGTACCCTCTCATTGATTTGGCAGGCTATTCACTGCTAAATATTAGATCTCACTTTAAAACATTCACCCGCCCTCGTCTCATTGGCTTGACTTTTCCGCAAGCAGCGGGGGATGTTTTCTGCTTCAGCAAAGCAAATGTTGACTATATCAGCCTGGGGAAGGGGGCTGGGAGGAATAATTTGCCAAGACACCCAAAGCAACAATAAAGTCAAACGTGGGCTGTGATGTTGTCACATTTAGATATTTGCTCCATTTTTCCTCTTTTGAATCCTCATAGAGAACTCTGAGTCATGAATCTTAAGCAGAAGGCTGGACGTGCCTGGCATTACTTTTGCTTGCCTGGGCTCAGGAATGCATTCAAGTCAGGGAAAATAAATATTGTGATACTTAGCGGTGGATCTTCTTGCGGCTTTGGTGCCCTTTGAAATCCCCTAAGTTTCGTACCAGAAAGAATCAAGGTTTGGGCTGTGAAGGCTGCAGAAATCTCAGGCCTGATACGTACAAAGCATACTGGGAGATGTGGGAGCGTTGGGGAAAAATGCAAGAGTGTCTTTTCAGAGGATGAGGCTTCATGTTCCCTGTCAGGAAAGATCCATCTCTGAAAGTGAACCTCCAAACAGTTCAGCCTTTTCCTCATCCAGCACTTCTCACACTCTCATAATTACGGCTGCTGACTTTCCAAAAAACGACTGAAGTTGTGACTTTAACAGTTTGATGTGAAGACATTGGCAGGTTTGTGTACATGCTGTGAAAAGCGTCACTACCGGATTTCATCAGACTGAGCTGCTGTTAAAGTCACAGGAATAAACCAGGACATTTTTTCTAGGACAGTTGGCAACCCTAGAGATAATTGTTAGCTTCAGCCTAAAAATATAGTATATATAACTTTTAATGACACAGAGAAGCAGCAGTTCGGATTAGGGCTCCTCTTGCAACTGCAGCCAACTTTTTTTCTCACAGAGTTCCTTTGCCTTTAGCAGCTGCCTGCCTGACTCAGAGCTCAATCCTAACCTGCCCTGGAGCAGGCAGGTTGGCTGGCCTGTGCTGCATCCAGGGTAAGGCTGATCCGGGTTGCAGCACAACTCAGAGTAAGGGAAATTCATTCCCCTTACCCCATGTTGCGGGATAGCTGCCCCTATGGGGCTAATTGGATATGCACCACCTAAAGAGGCAGCCTGGTGTAAGCCTGGGCCACCTGGGAGAGGGTTAGGATCTGGTCTAAGTTCCAGATCTTGGTACCACCTCCCTCCCAATCCTATGATCTACATTTAGTCCTGGAAAAATACTACAAGGATAACAAAATGGAAAAGGCATTTGACTAACAATTGGGCCCTCAGACTGCTTTTTGGAGGACAGAATGTTCCCCAGAAATACAGAAGGTAGCCACCCCTACTTTAAGTTTAGCTAGCATCCTAATCTCCACCCTGAGAACCCTGAGAACCCAAACAAAAACATCCTGCCAGTCTAGCTAAAAAGATAATGATCTGACCACTGTCTTGGGCCATTAGATATCAGTGTTCAGCTGACTGAATTCATATCAGCCTTGATCTAGATTGCTTTTCTACGCTTACATGTTTCCACTACATAGTCATAAATGGCCTGAAACTTGCTGCGTTGCAAAATTAATGGAAAATGAAGTGTAGGGGAAAGGTGATACCATGTGGCTAAATTGTTGGAAGAGACAGCAGAAACATAAGTGAAACTGAGCACACATTTTTACACATCACGATTAAAATGTGGAAGGATCGTATAAACTTATATGTTTGGTTTGGGATCTGTCCATCCTTGTCTTGGGGTACAGGCTCTGCTCCCTCACCTCCGGAGGGTTCTCTGAGCCCAACAAAGGCTGCGGATATCCATCTACAGCCTCTGCCAAGCTCAGACTGAGCCTGAGAAGGCAAAAAATGCCACTTCTGGTTTGTCTGTGAAACCGGAAGTGGCATTTTTAATGCCTAATACAGAGGGATTTCCCAGGCCCCCTAATGTATTAAAAGCATCCATGTTTAGTTTCACAGAGAAACTGGAAGCCACATTTTTTGCCTTCTCAGTCTGAGCCTAGCAGAGGCTGTGGATGGATGACTGCAGCCTCTGCTGGGTTCAGAGGACCCTCTGGAAGCCACAGGAGCTCCCCTTGCCTCTGGAGCGGGGTGCACGCAGGGGAACCCCAAGGAACTGATCCGTGGATAAGTTTATCATTGGATATGGGATCCACAAATAAGGAGGCCCCCCTTGTACAGTATAAGCAGCAGCAGAGAAATACTGTATGCAATGGCCTGATTGAATGACCTGCTGCAGTTCATAGGGGTGATCTTAGATTAATCTATCTGATTTTAGGTTTTTTATGATATAGTCTTTGTTTTAAACCAGGGGTGCTCAAACTTTCAACTTTAGGGATGCTGGACCTTTAACAAGTGTATAGAAGAGAGAATTGCAGCAGGTGCAACTTGTCATCCCACAGATGACAAGCTGCACCTGCTGAAATTCTCTCTTCTATACACTTGTTAAAGGTCCAGCATCCCTAAAGTTGAAAGTTTGAGCACCCCTGTTTTAAACAAATATACTTAGAATGCAGTGTTTATAAACACTGGGAGTAAGCCCCATTGAACACAACAGGACTTTATTCTGAGTACACATACCTTGGATTGTGCTCTTATTTACATCCCAATTCTAGGCATGCCTAGTCAGAAGGAAGTCCCACTAAGTTCTTCATGGGACATACTTCCAAGTAAGTGTATATAGGATTGTAGCCCAATCTTAACCCATGTTGGAACAGGGAGGCCCGATGGCCTGCTCCGTATCCAGAGCAGGCTTGCAGCTGCCTGTGCCTCAACGCGGGGCAAGGGAAATTCATTCCCCTTAATCTGGGTAACCAGTATCCCCAATGGGGCTACCTGGATCTGCGCCATTTAAAAAGGTGACGCAGATGCATGCAGCCTGGAGCTGCACTGGGTCACCCAGGACTGGGGTTAGTTATCTGGCCTAAGTGCTGGATCCTGGTCCCACCCTCGCTTTACATGGGCCTGCCCACCTCCCACCCTGCCCCACCCTGGAAAGCCTCTGTTCCGTCCTCTCCCCACCCCCCACCCCCAGACCCACGTACCAGCCTTACACAGCTGGCGTGGACCTATCTTTCCTCTGGCACAATAATACCTCCACCTCCAGCCTCCTTATGGTACTTTCGCAACATCTCTGGATCTTTGCAAGGGACTTGCGCCCCGCCAAGGGATGCTTTGGATTGCACTCTTAGGGCACAATCCTAACCCACTTTCCAGCAATGACATAAGGGCAATGCAGCTTGGAGATAAGGGAACAAGCATTCCTTTACTTTGAGGAGGCCTCCATGAGTACTGCCCAACTGCAAGATGCACCACACATCCCACTGGCACAGCTATGCCAGTGCAGGAAAGTTAGTTAGGATTTGGGCCTTAGTAGCTGAAATGCCATGAAGATCAAAACTAAGATGGCATAACTTTGTCCCCTGGTGTAAGGTAGCAGTGCACCAGTGACAGCAGCATAAGACATTGCCCAGAGTGTTACAGGTAGCATGGATTAATGAGGCTGAAACGCAGTAGTTTGCTTCTTGAATCAAAGCATTGTTGCACCACAGTCCTACCATCAGGAGTCTAGTTTCTTCCCACTATTATGTTCCACTGACATAGCAGAGATCGCTGATGTCAGCACCAGAGAGCACAGCACTGAGTCACCAGTATGTTTTCCACATAGCTGGCTGAATTAGCTTGAAATCCAACATTTTGGGACAGGACAAGAGGGCCCCCAACTGGATCATATCCGAAAGCAGTGAAGCTCTGCCAAGAGGTCACATTGCTTGAGAACCTGATCCTGTAGGAAATTGGAACATGGGCTAAAACAGTAGCAGTGAGATTATTTGGTACTTCCCTTGCTTGGTAAGGGATGCACTCAATTTTCTGAAACTTTTCTGAAAGTCAACAGCCCTTTGAACAACATAATTCATGCTCTAGCACAGCTGTTTTCAACCAGTGTGCTGTAGCCTGTTAGTGTGCAGCAAATGGTCGGCAGGTGTGCCATGGGAATTTGGGGGAGGGTCATTTATTAGTGGGGCCATTGGGGGGTGTGAGCCCTCCACTGGTAGTGTGGGGTTCCTTCTCAATTGTCAAAACCTGATGGTGTGCCTTGACAATTTTAGCACCTTGTCAGTGTGCCATGAGATTGAAAAAAGGCTGAAAAATCACTGCTCTAGCACAGTGATTGTCAACCTTTTCCATCTCATGGCACACTGGCAAGGCACTAAAATTCTCAAGGCACACCATCAGGTTTTTGACAATTGACAAGGTACACCATGCTACCAGTGGGGGCTTACATCCCCCAATGGCCCTACTAATAAATGACCCTCTCCCAAATTCCCATGGCACACCTGGGGACCATTCGTGGCACGCCAGTGTGCCACGGCATAGTGGTTGAAAATGGCTGCCTAGCATGATCCAGAAACTGAACCCAGGATAGGGCTTAGCAGCTTGATTTTCAATGGCTGTGGAGGTGCTTTACCTTCTGTCATATAAATGAATGAATACTATTCAGTTCTATGGAAAGAAAAGTAAAGTACTGTGTAGGCAAAAGTAGCCCTCCACCTCTAACACTGGGGGGCCTTGCTGACAAAGATCCCATAGTTGAGTGCAACCTGCCTGTTTGCAGAGATGCCTTGGACACCCTCCTTTGGAGTATATGACCTTTGCCTTTGGTCCATGAATATTTCAGTCCAAGCGGGAAGTCTGGCCAGACTGGCTCATTTCATCAGTTGACACTGTCCCATACTTTATTTTATTGTGCAGGTAAAAGATGAGGACATTTTTCTCTCCCAGCTAGGAAGAAATGGAGTTGTGTTATGTTTACTTTTGATTCCTACTGTGCTCTTCCATGACTACATTGCTCATACCTCCCTTGCTTTCACTACTGGTAACAGTAGCACCTCGAGGGAAGTGTTTGGGTACCAAGTTACCAAAACTCCAATGTCTAGAGTAAAGAATAGTTATAGCTGATGGCATAATAGTTGAGTTTTGATCTGAGCTGTAGCTAATTAGCCTCTGTTTTTGGAACAGGAACAGCTGCTCTGTAAGTTTCCCTATGTGACTACATTTCCCTCACATGTGACAAAAGAGCCTGGAGCCAAAAGTTGGCACACTTTTCAGACTGTACGTTGTCGATGAAGAGAAAAAGTTGCACCAAGTATTGAAGAAGATCACTGAAATTGTGGGTGTTGGCTTGGCTCAGTTAGCCCAGCAACAGTTTGTTTGCTTGCTTGCTTCACAAGCTGAAGAAAACACATTTCAATGGGCTGCAGCACACTTTTTATTTTTTTAGATTTGCACTAAAACATTTTAAAGTATAAATTTCAAAATGAAATGTGGAAATGCAACAATATTTTCAAATGCACGTATCATACATACATATGCATTAGAAAGCCTGTAATGAAAGCCCCTTCGTCCCCTATTTTTGTCAATTTTTCTGGACACTTTTACCCCTAGAAGCCCCTGTGTAGGTTCAGGGGTTGGCTCTTTTTTTCAGTCTGAAATGGCTCCTCCCTCCAGGACTGGCACACACTTAGCAATTGGGCAGCAATGTTGTCCGTCTGTGGCTAGGGTGGGGTAGAGTGTCATTAGAATGTCAGAACATAAGAAAAGCCTGGCTGGATCAGGCCAAAAGTCCATCTAGTCCAGCCTCCTGTATCTCTCAGTGGCCCACCAGATGCCTCAGGGAGCACACAAGATAGGAGGACCTGCATCTTCGTGCCCTCCCTTGCATCTGGAAAGTGTCCCAAGTGGGTTCCACTCTGCTAATCAGATTGATTACATCATAAAGCAAAGTTATATAAGACCAGCCCATAGTAAGTCTTCATTGTTCTTTGCCAGTGACCATTTGTTGGGTCCCTTCCCACTTTCTCACCTGTAACCGCAAGGACCAGAGTTTTGCTTAAGCTCGGGACCATCTAGCTAGATGGCATTAACAGGGTGACCAGATACAATGGAGAACAGAGTGCCTGTACCTTTAACTACTGTACAGAAGAGCGAATTTGAGCAGCTTTTTAAACCTCTCCATGTTGAGCTGTACCTGCTGAAACTCCCTCTTCCATACAATGGTTAAAGGTACAAGCATTGTGTCTGTCACTGTATCTGGTTACCTTAGGCATTAAGAAATTGCTTGATTTACATGGATGCTACCTGACTCCAGCCAGCTTGCAAACTTCGACAGGTCTAAGCAAGGATCTGTAGGTTAAGTTCTTTGAATAGCACACAGCTTCATCTGCTAAGCCTACCTGTGCTTTTACTAAGCCCCTTTCTGTCCCCATATTGTTCAGTTCCTGTTTTACTGATTGTTACTAGTTGATAAACTAGTTAATGTTTGACTCTTTGTCTGCCTAATCCCTCTTCACTTGTAATTCAGTGGATTGTCATGTATCTTCACCCTGCAGATGCTACTGTGGGTTTGATTTTGAACAAGCACCCTTGGGGTTTAGTGCTCTCTTGGGCTTGGCTTCCCCCAGACAGCCCTCCTCTGCCTATAACCTGGATGAAGGTAGTGGATACAACCAAGGTTTTTTCTCCTTTCAACTTCCTATCAAATAAAGGGAAAGCAGGAAGGAATATGTGTGCACTAACCACTAGGGCTTCTCCTCTTGGTCAGCCTGCCTTCTCTTGGGACACACTCTCCCCCTTTCCCTGACATGCTGCTAGCAGTGAGATAATGATATCCGAGCAACCATTATGTGAATTGTGACAAGTTTATTTTTGTTTTTGTTTTTCCTTTTTTGGCTTTGGGATAAGCAGCTTCTTCCCAAGCATATAAAGGGTGCAGCTGGCAGTAAGTTAAAGGCAAACACTCTTTTTGTTTTCTTATATCTCAGGATCAACTGGATAGTGAGGTTAGATAGAGAGAAGAGGGCAGCACTCTGTGCATGCACTTGCTGTGGCAACACAACTATGTGAGAGGCCCCAGGGTCTACACTCAGGAACACACTACTTCAGCAGCCAGCATGAGTGATCCCATCCTCACTGAGGCAGCCAGTAAAGGGAAAGCAGGAAGGGGTGCAGGTGCACTAACCACTAAGTCAGGGCTTTTCAAACTGGGGGGTTGGGATGCCCCAGCCTGCGGGCCCTGCCCCCTTAAGGGGTGGGGGCAGCCTGGAGGAAGGGAGGAGGCATCGGCGCAATCCTGGGGATCGCGCCGCTCAGGGGGATTGCAGGGGCTTGGGTGCATGTACCCAAGCCCCTGCAGCCTCCCAGGGGTGCGGGGAGCCCAGCCCACAGCAGTGAAAGTAGATGCTGAGTGATTGCGCTCCACTTCCTGAGCGGCGTGATCCTGCTGCTGCCTTCCCTCACCCGTGTTGCCTCCCCCTCCTGCCCACGCAAGAACTTAGTGGCTCTCAAACTCTCCCAGAGAGTTTGAGAACCACTGCACTAAGTGCTACTTCTCTTGGTCAGTCTACCTTCTCCCAGGACTCTCTCTTTTCTTGGTCAAGGCCTGTATTGTTTGTGACTCTGGTAAGCATACACTTGATGGGAAAGTCAAGCTTGCCTTTGTATAATGCGTGAAACAGTTAACAGAGGATATCAATAGCTTTGGATTGGTGAAATCCCAAATACTAGTGTATAAGGGCCCAAGCCTATCCAATTTTCCAGTGCTGGTGCTGCAGTGCCCATGGGGCATGCACTGCTTCCTGTGTTGGGGAGGCAGTCACAGAGGCCTCCCAAAGGTATGGGAACATTTGTTTCTTTACCTCAGCGCTATATTGTGGTTGCAGTGGTTCTGGGAAGCTGGATAGGATTGGGCCCTTCGCTTCTCTGCTGCTAAGGCATAGCTGGTCTCTGCTGGGCAAAATGAAGAAATGGCTTTCTGTCTAGGTTTTGGTATAGCCTAGTGATTGGTGGTGCTAATTCAGTGGTCCTTAGAAGGGTTATGGTCAGAACAGTTAGAGCCTGTGAATGATGGGAGAATGACCTCAATAGAAACTATGCTTCCATGTCTTAATTCATTCAAAACTTTGACCAGGCTGGTTGAAGGAGGTAACCTCTTCCTGGCCAGCTCCAAAGAGAGAGCATGATGCCCAGAGTTGGCTCGTTGTTGCTTACTGCAGATACTTGCCTATAAGGCAATCTCATAGATAAGGTGAGGGCAGGTTTCAACCAAAAAATCATAGAATATTCCGTGACCTTCTGATAAATCAGGGGTAATACTTGGGCAATGGTGCATGTGAGGAGATCTGCAGCTTGCCCTGGAGCCTGATTGAAAGGGGAGAATGAATCTGAGCCACACCCCTATTCTTGGAGACATTAACAAGGTACTTGTGTAGTACTGTAGTACCATTTCCCATTAAAGCTACAGAATTGAACATTGCATTTAATTGCTTTTAAAAAATAAATCCAGGTTTGAAACTGCAGAAAAGCATTTGCACTTTTAAAAACCATCCAAAACAAATGCAGTACCAACAGAAAGCAACATGAACTGCTTATCTCAGCACCACACCCTGCTTCAATTGCTGCCCAACAACTTTTTATGCTGCTCACTGTCGTTTTAAGAGGTACTCCTGGGTTTGGAGTTAAGGAGCCTGCTCAGAAGACTCTGCAACAAATGTAAACAAAGCTGCCTGTTTGTAAGTTGTCTACAATCACTCAAAATGTTCTTCAGGTGCTTCACAGACTCTCTGCAGGCACTATTACAGCTCCTCCAGGCTTCTCCTGGCTGTTGAGACATCCCTGACCAGCCTGTAGGTAAGAAGAGGTATCAGTCTATGCTTGATTTATTTGTAGAAATTTCTCACCATATAGGTAAGTATCTACAATAGTCCCAGAAATAATTGGGGTGTTGTCTCCAGCAGTACTCACACAACAAGATCCAAGAAGTAGCAGTCATTGCTCACTCCCTGTGAAAGGCAACAGGATGCGATGATTAATGTACTACTGAGAGCAATGTCTGCTTTCTTGCAATGTGCCATCAGTGTGAAGATCAACCTATTGGTCACAGGCCTTTTAAATCAATAATGGATGACTCTATACAGATTAGAAATTGTCTGAAGCAGGAGAGGTTGTGCATCTGTGACTTCCAGCTGAAAGGAAGCCCTGAAGAACCATTACCCAGACAGGAACCTCTGATTCTTGGCAGCATTATCTCATTCACTCGCTAGCCCCCTGGTCTGATTTAGTACAATTTATTAAAGTGCCAGTGAAGTCATCCAAGCCTAGAGCTAGATGAAAAGGACATCATCTGCAGCCCATGAAAATTTATGCCTGCCTCCCAGTTGGCTCTCATGCCCGTGCTGTGAATGTATTTGTATTGTCTTAGGCTAGCTATGAAGAATCCCCTGGGGAGAACAAACTGTAAGGTGGAGAGGGCACAGCTGTGCCTCCTGTTGTTGGGAAACGGAGAACATTGTGGTGTTTGGAGATCTTTCTCGAAGCCAAAATGCCTGGGTTAAAATGATTTGTTTCTGCAATCATGCCTCTGGCAGAACTCCAAGCAAAAAGTGGCTAGGAGCATGAAACCATCCCTTTCATTCTGCGGAGAGCTTGCTGGATTGATGGTCTGTAGCACAGATTTGATGTACAAGGCCATTTTGACATAAATAAGGATTGTTGTTTGTCCAATAGTAGTCATGCCTCTATCATATCACTCAAACATAAGACAGCCATGAGCTCAAAGAGATTACAAGGGTTACAATCCAGCCAAAGTTAAGCACTTTTGAGCCCCATGGATTTCAATGGCAGGGTTAACTATAGGCTGATACTTCTCCTGTTGAAGACAGTTGGATTTTGAAGTGTTTAAAGGGCGAGATCATGCCCAGTATGCATATATGCTGGCAAGAGATAGGTGGAACTTGGAAAACCCTCTCTTGAAAAGAAGTACATTTCTTAATTTTTTTTAAAGCAAAAAACAAAGTCTAAAGATGGCTTTCAGTGGTACAGTTGTAAGTACTTGCTTACAAGTCCTGTCTTTCTTTGCTGTGTTATACAGGTAAGTTGAGAAAAGGTGACAAGGTGCCCAATCCTTGTAATTCCTTGTGCGACAATTGCAGCCGTGCCAATGGGGTGTGCATGTTATCCCACAGGTAGTTTTTAGGCCCCAAAGGTTTCCCTGTGGTAAGGGAACATTTTTTCCCTTACCCCAGAGTAAGGACTTGCCAGCCCACTGGGTCTACTTGGAACTACATCAGCAACTGAGCTGTGGCAAGTCATTTTGACCTGGGTAGGGCAACCAAGGCTAGGAATGGGGATATAGTGCCACTACCACCAATATTGCCCCCTTCCCAGCACTCTACACTCTCCCCAGGCCCCATTTCTGCCCCATTCCTCACCCTGTTCTGTCCATCTCCACCTCCCTTCCTCCTGCATTGTCTTACTGGCATGGGTGGGAATCCCCCAGCCTCTGGCGCACGGACCTGGTCACTTTTCATTTGCGGCAGCGGCCAAGCAGTGCTGAATGGCGTGTCATATTTTGAGATAGCCATAAAGGGCCTTACACCACCCAAATGCTTGTTCTGGCAGTGTAAGGCCCTAATAGGACTGGGCTGACAGGTTGTCCAATGTTGAAAGATTGGGCACCCACCAAAAGACTGAGGCTGAGTGCACTGTAGAAGCATCAAGCAGGAGGCCACATCTGTACCCATCCCTGTCTTTCATATTTAGTCCAACCTCCAGATAAATAGCTGCTGATAGAGCTGACAAAAAAAAATGTTCACAAAATTATCAGGGCTTGTTCTTCTAGAAGGAGGGGGGAGGGGAAGGGCTCTAGGCCATCAGCAAGACTTTTTCTCTACTGGTGCTTGTAAAGGGCAAACTAGATCTGACAGTGGCCGACCTGTGTGTCAGAATCGGATCATAGCAAATTTCTGTCAAGAGGAAGGAGGTTAAAGTGCAGGGTGGGCTGGCAGGAGGGGGATGCTGGACCCTCCCGCCATCTATGCTTCCTCCCAAAAACAGCTTCTTCCCATGTGTTACTGATGAGTCTTTCCCTGCCAGAGTTGTAAATCATGCAGAGGTGCAGCAAAAGGAGTGTAGTATAATGGCTAAAGTGCCAGGTTATGCCTGGCAAGGCATGGGTTCAAAGCCCCTCCTAGCCATATTGTTCCTTGAGTAAGCTACTATCTTTCAGTCTGACTGGCTTCACAGGATCAAATGAAGTGGAGAGGACTATAAATATTATCCTGAATGACTTGGAGGGGCTATAAATGTACACACACACACACACACACACACACACACACACACACCCTTTGTCTGTATGCACAAGGTTTTTTGGAACTTTGATTAGTGGCTTATTGAAATGCACTAACGGTCATCTCACAGCACACAGTGCTATTTGACTTGAGAGCAGCTATTGCTGATTTCAGCATGTTGAAGGTGTTGCCTGATAAGGCTTTTAATTATTTTATTTGATGCATGCAGAGAAGACGAGTGTATACATGGGTACATGGCACTGGGTGCCTGCCACGATAGCAACAACCTAGGCCAGTAACGTGATTCAGAAGCAGAAGTGATGGCAAGAGGCTTCAGATCCACAGGTCAAGAGGTGGCCACACTTTGGATAGTCTGTGCAATCACCACCAGCCCCAGTCTATTAGCCTGGTTTGGAACACTTGGCTTCTTTCAGAGAAATTCCATGGGTGGCTGCACCTTTCCTGCACATTTGACCCTGTGAACAAAACCCACCTCCAGGGAGCCTCCTGACTTAGAGCAAATATGTTGTTAACAAAAGAAGAGTTCCCAACCTTAGCTGTCCTCACCAATTCCATGGCCAAATTCAACCAAGGAGCCATGCTAATGAAGCAACTGGACTCTGAACTAGTTGATGCACCCTCAACAACCTGAGAGAACAACAGAAAGACCCACTTAGGAGGACCAGGAATGAGCCACCAGGTCACAAAAGCAGGTTCATTGATTAGATCATCCACTAAAGATCCCATAGAATCCTATGGCAGAAAAGGAAATTTAAAAAATCTGGATCACAGAACCCCACATGTCATTATTCTTCATTCCTCCGTTTGTTGCCTCGCTGTTGGTTTTGACATCTGTTGACCTGCCGGTGCTGTGTTAAGTACATTCCATTCTAGCCACAATCCAAGGCTCACCATGCCAAGCCAGTATCCAGGATCAATAACCCTTCCTCCTCCTCCTTTCCAACCATTTCCCCCTGCTTCTCTCCTTCACAGCCTCTGTGCCAGAGTGGGCTAGAGTCAATATCTTTGTGGGCCACTTAACAACATGCCCCTTTCCCCTAGAAAACCAGGTCTGGCTCTCTTGCTATGCTTCCCTCCCTTGAACCAGCTAAGGCTACCTCCTAACTCCGGGGCTTGCTCTAGAGCCCTCTTTCTAGCTCTCTTAATCCTGCTTTAAACAGGAGACTCTCTTGGCATTCTTGCTCTGTGACTCATGCACTCCAACCCATAACTTGGCTCCTTGACGAAGCCTTACCATCAACTAACAAATTCCCCTGCATTTTTTCCTTGCTTTCCTTGTGTGCAGTCAAACTGACAACATGCTTAATGCTTCTATCCTTTTCCTCCTTTATGAGAGTGTGTGGTGTGTGTGATAGGATTTTAAGGTAGTTTTGATTCCCCTTCCCTAGAATTGTTAAATTATCCTTGCAATAAGTGTGTTTATTGCACCTTCACTGATGTCTCCCTTGCCTTTCCCCACCAAATCACTGTGCTGTCCATTGGCCGCCGCTCAGGATCCCAGCACATGAGAGTTTCCTCCATGTGTGCATGTTAGTGCATGTTTAAAGGCATATATATACCTCATAGACAGCAGTTTTTATCTAGAGTATATAGTACGTAATAAGGATCTTGATCAATGAGTGCAGATGAGGTCCTGCAGTGCCAAGCCCACTTGCTGGCATGTAACTGAAAGGGACAATTTCACCCATTGACTTTTCCTAGCTGCCAGAATATGATCCTTTGAGTGCTTGAAATTTTTTTTCAGCAGATGCAAAACAGTTAGGCAAGGAGCCATGAACACTGTGTGTGACAAATGGAAAAACAAACATACAGTTATTGGGCCACAAATTGTTTTTGTGGTAAAGTCCTCTAAGCTGAAAATCTCAACGCAACAAATTTCTTTTTTCAAGGCAACAGAGTTCTTTGTGCTGCTGTTGTAGACCATGTCATTCCTCTGGGGCCATGAACTGCAAGAGAAGCGACAAAGTGCTAGAAGACAGGAATGAAATCCTTTTATTCAGTGGATTTCAAACATCCAAACCTAAGGGAATTCCTTTCCATATCTGTCTTTCTGCCAAGGAACTCTGGTAATTTGACACTGAATCCCTGCATGTTGCAGTTTATGTTGCAGTCCCAGTTCATGTGGTGCACTAGGTGAGTCTCTTGGGGCTGCATGAACTGAGAGCACAACCGTAGAACATGCCCCTACATTTCAGGGAGGTGGGGGGAAACTCTGGTAATGGTGGATAAGCTGTCCTTCATATACCAACAAGGAATATGACTTAGGCCCAAAACAAGTGTGCAAAAACCCATGTGGAAATCAGCATTTCCCATGGATGTAGCACATAGTTGGATACCAAACCCACATGCGTTTCCTTATCAATGAGTTCCATGGAGCAAGCCAAATAACTTTGCCATTTTTTAATCTGTGATTCTGGAGTCTTCCAGGTGGATTTTGAACATCTAGTTTGCAGACGACACCAAACTTTTCCAAGTGGTGAAGACCAGAAGTGATTGTGAGGAGCTCCAGAAGGATCTCTCCAGAATGGCAGAATGGGCAGCAAAATGGCAGATGCGCTTCAGTGTCAGTAAGCGCATCTTACTGGGTCCCTTTTAGGGAGAAGGGCGGGATATAAATAAAGTTTATTATTATTATTAAGTGTAAGGTCATGCACATTGGGGCAAAAAATCAAAACTTCACATATAGGCTGATGGGTTCTGAGCTGACTGTGACAGATCAGGAGAGAGATCTTGGGGTGGTGCTGGACAGGTCGATGAAAGTGTCGACCCAATGTGCGGCGGCAGTGAAGAAGGCCAATTCTATGCTTGGGATCATTAGGAAGGGTATTGAGAACAAAACGGCTAGTATTATAATGCCGTTGTACAAATTGATGGTAAGGCCACACCTGGAGTATTGTGTCCAGTTCTGGTCGCCGCATCTCAAAAAAGACATAGTGGAAATGGAAAAGGTGCAAAAGAGAGTGACTAAGATGATTACTGGGCTGGGGCACCTTCCTTATGAGGAAAGGCTATGGCGTTTGGGCCTCTTCAGCCTAGAAAAGAGGCGCCTGAGGAGGCGCCTGACACTGAACTGACTGGCAAGACATCCAGGTCAAGCAAAAGGAAGTGCTTCATCACACAGCACTCGGCTAATGTATGGATTCTGCAGTCATGAGAGGTAGTGATGGCCACAGACTTAGATGGCTTGAAAAGGGGATTAGACAAATACATGGAAGCAGGGCCAGCCCATCTACGAAGCCAAGTGAAGCGGTCGCCTCAGGTAGCAGATTGGTGTGGGTGGCATCCATTTGTCTGCCCACTTGCCTCCACTGCTCCCCTTTCCATGACCTGCATTGGAAAAGGAAGGGGGGCAGAGAGGAATAGAAAATGTGGTGGGGAGGAGAGTGTTGAGCTAGAGCACTGGAGAATGGAAGAAGCAGAGGCTGGCACATCATCAGGTAAGGGGGGCAGCATTTGACATGCTGCCTCAGGTGTCAAGGTCTTGGGCCAGCTCTGCACAGAAGACAGATATATCAAAGGGCTGCTAAGCAAGAGGGCTACATGCAACCTCCAGGTTCAACAGCAATAGGCCACCAAACACCAGCTGCTTTGGGAAAATGGCAGAAGATGGTTCCTGCTCTCCTGTCCTACTTATGAGCTTCCCAAAAGGATTTGGTTGGCCTCTGTGAAACAGAATGCTGGATAAGATGGCCCAGGTCTAAGTCACCAGGGTTCTTCTGATGTTCTTATGCACGCAGCTTCTCTCCATGCTAGAAATATCCAAATTGTGTGGTCTCCAAGGTAGCTAATAAAAGGAAAATAAATGACTCCATCAAGACGAGCCATTTATTGTAGAGGGTGGTAGACAAGGGGGTCTGGATGTTGCTTTACCTCCATCCACTGAGAATGCTGAATTGGCTGTGATGAATGCAGCCTTCTGCGATGTTAAGAGCATGAAGTGGTAGTACACAGTGTCCCTTTACAGCGGGTTGTCCCCTCTTCCCTAAGAAAACAAATGACAGCTCCCTTTAGTGTCATCCTTTCTTTTTTTTAAAATGACTTTTCTCCCAGAGATTTATTACAAGAGCTTTGCAAGAGATTTGTAGCAAGTAGTGCTCAGCCTGTAGTCTTACATCCTCAGTGCCACAGCCATAATTCTCACCCAGTGGAATGATGGAAGATCACAATGGCTAATAATGTATTATGATGATACTGTCTCCGCAAAAAAGATTGCACTCAGTTTTCAGCATCTCATTTGGGTTACATGAAACTTTTCTTGCAAAGCTGAAACAAATGGCGTTTTCCTGGTTGAGAATGTGAGGCCAAGTAAATTAAGCAACAACAAATAAATTAAAATAATACAGCTTTCCTGTCACTACCAGGCATGTATTTGCCAGATTGGATTTCTCAAGCAGCAGCAAATAGAAGGATTTTACTTTTCTTTTTAGTTCTTGGAGCCTTGGTTTCCATCCATCTTAGAATGAAAGGCAGGGAGATGTCTGACAGATTCTTGGTGGCTTGTGCCAAATGAACCACATAAAAGAGTGTGCCTCTCCTATCTCAGCTGAAGTCTTGGGGGAGGGGAGTAGGGCAAGGTGAACACCCAGAGTGATGAAATGGGGACAGAGCTGAAGTAGTCAAAGCATTCAACAAGGTTGGTTACATGGAGTTACATGCTTATGGGGGCCTAGGAGAGCTCTCCAGGACAAAAAAGTTATTCGAACAAGAGCCAGCACAGGCCTGGTGACTGCCCAAGTCCCACTCCTCAAGTCTTGCAGATCAATCAGACATACTCGAGAGTAAGTAACTCTGGAATAACTCAATTCAGTTAGATTAACTCTCTTGTAAATTTACACTTTTTTTTTTTTAAATAAGTTTACACTTTTGAAAGGACAGAGCTCTGCTTTGGAATTTGCACCTCTAAGTGACCTCCCGGAATATATTTAATGGTTTTATTTTTATTTACTATGTTTTATTTTGAGCCAGTCTGAGTGGCATACAATATGATGTATGACTTCAGGCATCAGAGCCTTCATAGCACCAGTTCCACTGACAGATGCACTATAGATGCTGGTGCAACAGTGTGCCAACGGAGCTCCAGTGCCATTGTGACTAGTCTGTGCAGATCCCCAAATAGGGTGCTCTTTGCATGTCTTTTGCTGTGGTTGAGTGGTTAGAGAGCAGCTTTCTGGACTGACAATTGCAGGTTCTAGACTTACGTCTATCTCTTCTTTTGCCTCTGCCATGGGTGTTTCTGACCAGTCATGCAAAATGCGAGTGCGCATATTTTTCGCAAATCTATCTTGCCTGGGTCCCAACCTGTATGTTGGTGCAGTGGTTCACTTGCCTGAGTGCTGTTGAGGCTCCCCTTGTGACTTGTCCCAGACCTGCCCTTGGCAAAATGTTTCTTTCCAACTGATGGACTTACCTACAGGGCAAAAGATAGAGGATCAATGAGATGATCCCTTTTATTGGACCAAACACTTTAAAGACCTCGCAAGCTTTGGAGCTCTGCTGAGCCCCTCATCAAAGTCAAATGGCAGTATAATCTGTTGTGCCCATTTTGATTCTGGTCTGAACTTAGCTAAGGGCAGGCTTAACTCTCAGGTTCTCTCAGGCAGTGGTGGATAGTTTTTGCTGGTTTCCAGGTTATAGAATTTGGGTAGGGGAAACAAAGGAAATGAACACCACAGGCTTGGGGTGTGTGGACATTTTCAATTTCCCTTGTGAGCCTTCAGAAGTCACCCTTACCACCTAGAAAAGCTACAAACTGCCCAGATATTCAGGTGAGAAAATGCCCCATGGCTCAGAGACAAAACAAAAACCTTATCTACCTGAGACATTTCTGGGAAGGGCTTTTTCTCTCCTGTGATTCTCAGGAAGCACATGGAGAGCAGAAGTCTGCCATGGGAGCAGCGGCACCAGAAGAAGCACCTGGAGGAGTAAAACAGCTTCCATAACCATCTCCCCAGTCAGACACCAGTTGTCAGACCGGAAAGTGGAATACACATATATTAAGGAAATAAATAGAACAATGGAATATTCATACATGATCTCACTAAAGTGATCAATAGCGCTGCAGAGTTAATTCTTATTCCCATGATGCAACAGTGTTCTATACATTCAGAAGTAGCAAAGTCAGATCTCAGCTTGAAAACCTATGTTTAAACGCAAAACACACTGCCACTGCTTTCAAAAGTGCTCCCCCTACCAGACTGCCCAAGCAAGATACTTTATTAAGTCATGTGATGCGCATCTTCAGGCTCCTCATTCAGAATGTATAATACAAAGTAAGTGACAAAGCTATTTTTTTTTTATTTCGGATCTCTGTCTTCTACACCCCCCCACCCCCCGCAACCCATCCATTTGTCTTCCTCTTCTTTCTGGAATAAAAATAGCTGGGAAGTCATTGAGGCCACAGGAGGAGGGAGAAATCAGTTCTCCAGCCCACACACACAATGCTTATCAAATCTGAAACATGAAAGGCACTTTATCATCATTCCAGGGTTCAGTCTCTCTGGGTTACTGGCACATCATTCCTGCAGCAGACAGCGTGTCAGTAAAATCTAACCTGTCATTTTGTGACTAGGGAGAAGAAATGGAAACTGACCAAACTCGTCTATTTAGGGTGATGAGATTAGGGCAAGCTGAAGTCAATGGGTGAGAAGGTCTCATTTTCATGTACAGGATTGCAATGGTGGCAACAATATAACTAGCTGAGTGAATAAACTGATGATGGGGACCATCTGCTGCTTGCTGCAAGACCCTTCAGTTGTGTATGTGACGTTGTGTTAAAATGCAATAGAAGCCTGTACTTGTCAAAAGGGGTAAAAGAAGCACTCCGTTTTGTGAAAAAGTGTTAGGGCTAATTCCAGAAAGGTGAAACCACTTGCTATTAGCACCTCAGCTTCTTTTTCGTGATTCATCCCTCACATGCAAATCTGTTCTAAAATGATTCTATCATCTTGTCATCTGGCTTCTCTATAGTTCCAATTGGTCTGTATTTATAGAATGGTTATAATAACCCCAGTCTGTCTTGTTCTGATGAAGCAAATTCCTGACAAGTTTGACTGAACTGTGGTGCTATAAAAACAGGTTAAACATTTGTCCTGAGTTCTATCTTCCAACAGCTGGCAGAATCTTAGGGCGCAATCCTAACCCCTTATGTCAGTGCTTTCCAGCACTGACATAAGGGCAATGCAGCTCTGAGGGAAGGGAACAAACATTCCCTTACTTTGAGGAGGCCTCTGAGTGACACCCAACTGCAGGATGCAGCATATGTCCCATTGGCGCTGCTATGCCAGTGCTGGAAAGCACTGACATAAGGGGTTAGGATTGCGCCCTTAGTTGCCCTGCACTGGAAGAAAGGCAGCTGACCCATCTATAATAGCACAAGGGCAAGGAAAATGCTTCCAGTGTTTGAAGCATGCTTATCTTAGAGCCCAATCCTATGCATGTGTACTCAGAAGAAAGGGCCCAAACCTGTGCCCTCCTGGTGCATGTTTATGGCACCGGCAGAGCAAGGAGAGCCAGCACTGGGCCAATACCAGTTAGTGCTGGGCCCAGTGCTTGGAGGCCAATGCTGGAGGAGCTACCATCATAAGGCACACCATCAGGTGCTGGTGTGTGTGCAGGACGGGAGGCATTCTGGAGTGGGGGGACCAGCAGAGCCCAACATGGAGCTCCTCCAGTCCACACCGGCAAAGTAACTGGTGCAGACTGAAGGAAACCCATTGTGGCCCCTGCACCCTTACTCGGGGGAAGGAAACAGAAGTCCCCTTCCCCCAAGGAGACCTCCAGCTGCCTTGGTGGTGCTTCTGGATGCAGTGGTAGCCATTTTGGTGTCACTGAACCTGGTGGCGCTGCCAGCTTCAGGAGTAGGCAACCGGTTCCTTCTGGGGTGTACTCTCAAGTAACTGTGGCTAGGATAGCAGCCTTCTACATATTAGGGAGGGTAAAGGTAACTATGTGATTATTTTTCAATATCAGAGTAGGTATAATCTGTTTAGAATAGAAACAGATTTCTGTTTCAGGAAACAGGTGGATTCACTGGTTCAGACCATTTGTTAATGTATGGATTGGATTTTTGTGGGCATTTTAACGTTATTTTATTTTAATCCCATTAAGGGCCAAGTTCTCCTCCAGTCCCAATTTTTTCTTTACAACAACCCTGTGAGGTAACATAGGCTGAGAGTTAATGCCTGATCCAAAGTCACCCACTAAACTTCATGGCTAAATGGGGATTTGAAGCCAAGTCTCACTGGTCCTAGGTTTAGATGAACTTTTTTGGATTATCTTTTGTAATTTTGAAGTGTTGCTAATAAAGTGTGTTCTTTAAACCAATCACCACCATCACCCAAACTGTTTCCTAGGGTTCTAAGCAGGTTGTGAACTCATAGAGCACAGAGTATGGCCCATGTTGTCTAAGACTGAGAAGCGGGTACTGGAGGGATAGACTCAAGGCCCAATCCTATCCAACTTTCCAGCACCGGTACAGCTGCAATGCAACCCTGAGGTAAGGGAACAAATGTTCCCATGTTGTGGGGAGGACTTTGTCACTGCCTCCCCACCACAGGATGCAGTGCATGCCCTGCTGGCACAGCTGCACCGGCACTGGAAAATTGGATAGGATTGGGCCCTCAGACTCTACAAGACCTGAGATTGCTCCCAGAGAAAGAAGACGTTGCTTCAACAGTGACTAGAGACCTGCTGAATTCTTGAATAGTGATTGGGTGGTAGAGATTTGGGTCCAAGCCCAAATCTGGTTGAGAGCTAGTAGTGCTTTGGCTTGGAGTCACACACTTGAGTTTCACTGAGTGGTTCAGTAACTGCGCTTTCCATATTCTCAGCCGGGAGCTCAAAGGGTAAGGTGGTTGAACTACAGATTCTGGGTCATTGTTTTGGGACTACAGGCTCTCCCACAGTCTTGGAAGCTAAGTCCTCTTGATCAGAGTGGTCTGTAGAGAACACTCTGCAGTGTTTTCTCACAAGGGAATGCAGGGCCCTTGTATACCCCTCGCCTGTATCAGAGTCACTACCTGGAGGGTAGAACTGGGACATGATAACTCTCTTTTCTATAGCTGTGAGCCAATTAATCAATTATTTTGTCATGTCACAAAGTAGTTGATGGATATGTTAAATATCACTGCATACCCCAGGTCCTTAATCTAGGAACCTTTTGAGATGGAGGATGCATGATATGGGGCACTGTTTTTGAATTATTTGGTTTGGGTTCCTATATAGCCCAATTTTGTGTGGCACTACCGCCCTCAGAACTAGTGACACTGAACACTGATCAGGAAGCATGCATAGCTTCCTGCTTCCAGGTTGCCACTGCAGACAATTGAAAAGCTCCTCATGTGGTAGCAGTGAAGAGGAACCCTACGACATTGTTAAGTTGGTGAGGTGAGTGGAATGGGGCAGGGGTGGGAGGACTGAGGTGGATTACGGGAGGGAAGAGGGCATGTTGGAGTTGGAGGGGATGGTGCCCAGTGCAAGCAACTTGTGCCAGATGCTATCTCCTTTGGAGCCAGCTAACATGTCCCCTTTGTTTCCTTGGACTTGTGCCAGCTAAAGAGCTGGCGCAGGTTCAAGGATACTCATTGGTGATTATGGGGCTCATGGAAGGGTAAGGGAAAACAATTTCCTTTACCTCTCCCAAGCCTCCTGATCACGCCCGCCCGCCCCCCAACCCCCAGCATGCAGCACAGCCTGTCTTGGTGTGGATGCATGCATGCTATGACAGAGAAAAGGATAGGATTGGGCCATCATTTCATAGGAATGAAAATGAAAATATTAAAGACTTTCTGTCACACCTTGGCTAAGACCAAGACTGGCTGGGATAGGTAAGCCCAGTTCAGGCACAGACAGGCAAGTGGTGAAAGATCAAACTTAGGATGAGCAAAAGTCAGGTACTATACGACAGTCAGGCTGAGGGCCAAAAGGCATAGTCAGGGCTTCACTGGAGTTGAGTATTGAATGAGGCAGGAAAGTAGACTCAGGATGAGGGAAGGTGAATGTGTTTTACTGTTCTGACAAGGTGCTCAGTCTGCCAGACTAAGAGTTTTATGGAGCCAGCATGTCAGCTAGCCACAGCCAGTCTGCAATCAGCTCACAGCGCTCTGCCTGGAATTGCACTCCACAAGGTGCCCTTGGTCAATTACATTTTAATCCCTCTGGCTTGCCAACAGGCCAAATGGCTGGAGCAGGAAGGCAGTGCTGGACACTAGCCACACCATCACCAGGTTACTAGGAATCCTGAGCAATATTCCCTGTAAGGGTCCTGTACTGCTGCACGGACCCCTTTGCTTGCTGGGCATCAGGGCGGGCATCTTCTGGAGTTCGCGATGACATTATACATCATTGCCAACTTCCAGTTCAGTTGAGTTCCAAGCTGTGTAACTTTTTAGCTAAGGAGTTTAGGGCAACAATGGTCCTGAGAAAAAGTTCTGCACTGAATGCTCCATGTTGCCACCATCTACCTCCACTGGATATGTCATTGTACTGTTAAGGAGTCAGAGTAGCACATTGGACATGTCATTGTACTGTGAAGGAGTTCAGGGATCAGCCTGGCCATCTGGGCCATCTGATGGGTGTGGGTCCTCAATCAGTGCCCCATCTGGCTGACCTCTGATGCTGTCCCTAAAGACCTAATCCTATCCCCAAGATATGCTGGTGCAGCACAGACGCTTGAGCAATTGCAAGAAAAGCAGGTCTTAACTTTTGCCCCTTTTTTGCTGATGCCACTTTAAGTTCACAAAAATATTAATACTAGCCTCATATCTGTCATTTCTAGTAGCAAGTGCATCACAGGATAAATTTGGATTATGATTTTTATGCTTCAAAGTCAACAGGGGACTGACAAATAGGTTTCGGCAAAAATCTCCTATTCTACACTGCTACTGTCTCTACACACAATATACTTTTCTATGATATTTCAGCACAACAAAACTTATGGATGGACATATGCTGAGCCATCCACAAGACTGGTTCAACACACATACACACCAACTAAGGAAAAAAAACTTGTTAACTTTCATATAAAATTGGTCATGAGTATCTGTCCATGGTACCAACTTGAGATCTAAAAACATTTTCCTTTTTTTTGTTTGTAATAAATTTACAAGCCTCTTTGTAATAATTTTAACACCAATTTTTTTTTTGTTCAAAATGAAAAGGGATGGCTCCAAATCTATGATTGCTGCATGTTAAATATATTAAAATTTCTTTTACCCTACTGTTCTGGCCCAATATGAGGCACTCAAGACAATGGGTTCAACACACACACACACACACACACACACACACACACACACACACACACACACACACACCTCAATTATTGTCCTCTACCGTGCCATTTCACAGGGTCCACCTATTTGAAGTACCACCAGAAGTAACTGGCGATGATATCATTGCTAGTTACTTTTGGGTTGTGAGGCCAGAACAACAAACACCTGTAAGAGGCTCAGGGTAGACAGGGCAACTTTTCCAAGCATGAAAAAGCATGTTTTGGAGCCTTGTACTGCTGCTTGATGTGTTGCATTTCTGGTCTTGCTGCCTAGCAGCAGGTGTCTCATGAATAACACCAGACACCACCAGTGTCACCAGATACCACTGGTGGTACCTGTACCACTGGTTGAGAAACACTGGGGTAGAAGAGGAAATTTCAGCAGGTGCAGCTTGTCATTTCACAGAGGGTAAATGGCACCTGCTGAAATTCTCCTCTCTACACAATTGCTAAAGGTCCAGGAGCACAAAGTTGAAAGGTGAGGCACCCTTGGATTGATAGGCTTTAAAACTATACAGTACACACTTTCCTGGGAGTAAGCCTCCTTGAACACTGTCTTCTGTGTAGATATGCAGAGGACGGCGCTGTCGGATTCCCACTGGGTGGCGTGTGTGTCTGTGCGTGTGGTTCCCTCTCAACACCCCAATGTTTTCCAAATCATGTTTCTTTTTTTCCATCACAGGCAGCTAAACAGAGAGAGAGAGAGAGAGAGAGAGAGAGAGAGAGAGAGAGACCCAGAAGAAGAAATTGGGCCTCCATGAAAGATGAACGGCAGGGCAAGGAAAGAGTGCAGGAACAGCATGTCATTGACTACTATGTGCAGGGGAACAATAGCAGGGGAGGGCACTGACGTTCATCTGTTGCTTGTGGGCAAATATTCACTGCATTTATTTTCTGGTCGTTATTATTTATTTCGTATCATGACTATTAAACCTAAGGACATAAGAAGAGCCTGGCTGGATCAGGCTCATCTAGTTCAGCTTCCTGTATCTCTCAGTGGCCCACCAGATGCCTCAGTTGACCAGATACAATGGAGGACAGAATGCCTATCCCTTTAACCATTGTATAGAACAGGGGGAGTAATGGACTCTTTGCTCACAACAGGAGAGGAAACTGAACGCTTTCCACATGCGCTGCCTCCGACACATCCTCGGTATCACCTGGCAGGACAAAGTTCCAAACAACACAGTCCTGGAACGAGCTGGAATCCCTAGCATGTATGTACTGCTGAAACAGAGACGCCTGCGTTGGCTCGGTCATGTCGTGAGAATGGATGATGGCCGGATCCCAAAGGATCTCCTCTATGGAGAACTCGTGCAGGGAAAGCGCCCTACAGGTAGACCACAACTGCGATACAAGGACATCTGCAAGAGGGATCTGAAGGCCTTAGGAGTGGACCTCAACAGGTGGGAAACCCTGGCCTCTGAGCGACCTGCTTGGAGGCAGGCTGTGCAGCATGGCCTCTCCCAGTTTGAAGAGACACTTGGCCAACAGACTGAGGCAAAGAGGCAAAGAAGGAAGGCCATTGCCACAGAGACAGACCAGGGACACACTGTACTTGCTCCCAGTGTGGAAGGGCCTTTTCAGCCACACTAGACGCTGTTCCAGAACCACCTTTCAGAGTGCGATACCATAGTCTTTCGAGACTGAAGGTTGCCAACAAGAACAGGGGTCTCCAAACTTTTTGGCCAGTGGGTCACATAAAATATCTGGCATGGTGTGGAGGGCTGGAAAAACAATTTAAATATAAAATTTAAATAAATAAATTAGAGATGGAACTTAGATGAGTGAATAAATAAATGAATGAATGAGTGGGCTCATTCATTCAAGCTCTCTGGCCCTCAGAACACCCTCCAGACATATTCAGAGCACAGTTCTGGTCATGTTCAGTTGAGTGGGCCAGAGGCTTTCAGGGGACAAGAGGCTGGCTGGAAAGAAGCTTGCTGCAGGCAGCATCTGGCCCCTAGGCCGGGGTTTGGAGACCCTTGGTATAGAAGATGGAATTTTGGCAGGAGGAGCTTTTAAACCCTTCCATCTTGAGCTGCCCCTGCCAAAATGCCCTTTCTTATACTGGAAAGGCACTCTGTTAAAGGAACAGGTTAACAGAGAGTTAAATAGGTTACGTGGTTAAGAGCGCAATCCTAACAAACTTCCTATCACTGGCATAGCTGTGTCAGTGGGGCATGTGCTGCATCCTGCAGTTGTGGGGGCAGTCGAGGAGGCCTTCTCAAGGTAAGAAAAAGTTTGTTTCCTTACCTTGGAGTTGCACTGCCCTTACGTCAGTGCTTGGAAGTGGGCTAGGACTGTGCCCTAAAGGGACAACCACGTGTCCTCCATTGTATCTGCCCTCCCCCCGGGGTCAGAGAGCACACAAGACTCCAATGCTGGTGCCCTCCTTCACACCAGGCATTCTGACACAGCCTACTTCTAAAGCAAGGCGTTTGCACATAGCCATCACGGCTTGTAACCCATGGTGGACCTTTTCTCCAGAAATCTGTCCAGTCCCCCTTGAAAGGCATCCAATGCCAGATGTGATCACCACATCCTGTGGCAAGGAGTTCCACTGGTACTGTAGTGTTAGGACTGTTGCAGTGGTAGGACTGTTACTATCAGCATCATCTACCTCACAGCAGGGTCGTGGGGTGGGAGGGGAGGCAGGTGAGGCAGAGCCTCCCCACCGGAGTCCTTTGAGACGCAGCGGCGCGTCTCGAAGGACTCCGGTGGGGAGGCTCTGCCTCACCTGCCTCCCCTCCCACCCCACGTCCCTACCTCACAGGGTCGTTGTGAGGACAAGAGAAGGGGAGGCAGCAGCCACGTCCCCCACCCTGAGCTCCTCATAGCTGGACCTGGCTGTGCCACTGCCAGGGGCCTGCCCAAGGTCACCAGGGCTTGGAGGGCCCAAAAGGGCTGCTTAGAACCCACGGGGTTCTAAACCGCCTCTGCGCGCGCCCCGTGGCCCCTCCCACCGCCCCCTCTTCTGCAGGGGGGGCACCAAAAGAGTGGGGGGGCATCGAAAGGAGCAAACAGACCGGAAGTGGGCCGAGAGGCTTTGAGTAGCGGACCGCTCCGCTCTGCGCGCGAGCGTTCCATTGCGGCAGGCGGTTGCCCGCAGCCCGAGCGTTGCGGTTTGCGCGCTCTCCGCAATGGGGGCCGGGTCCCTCCCGCGCCCCGGGGAACGAGGGTTCCGGCGCTGTCTCCGGGTCGCGCGAGGAGGCTGAGGCGAGCCGAGGTGCTGCCGCGGCTCCTCCGACCCCTCCCGCGCCTGCTCCCCGCTCGCGCCGGCCCCGCCCTCAGGAACGCCGCCGCCGCCACTGGGATGCGGGAGGCGGGATGAGGAACCTGGAGCCGCCTCAGCCGAGGCGCCGCTGCGGACGGCGAGGGACGGCGGACTGAGCAGCCAGCCGGCCGGGCAGCGACACCGCAGCGGCGCAGGAGCCCCTCGCTCCTTCCCTCTCCTCTCCTCCGACTCCCCTTCCTCCCCCGCCGCCTTGCTGCCGCTCCCGCCGCCGCCGCCCTGGGGTCGGGCGGGCGACCGGGAAATCGCGGCGCTTGGATGCCTGGAGCCCGCGGCAGAGACCCAGCCCCGAGCCCGCCATGGGCTGCTGCGGGAGCGCCGCCTCGCAGGTGAGGGATGAGGGCCCGGCCGTCCCAGAGTCTCCCGGTGCGGTGGGCTCTCCTCCTCCTCCCCCTTGTTAGAATCCCCCCTGCGGTCTGAGGATCCCCCACCCCAATTCTTCATCTTCCTCCTCCTCCCCCCCTTACTAGTGTTCCCTTCCTGGGGTCTGAGGATCCCCCACCCCAGTACTTCATCTTCCTCCTCCTCCTCCCCCTTATTAGAGTTCCCTTCCTGGGCTCTGAGGATTCCCCACCCCAATTCATACCTATCCTCCCCAGTTCGGTTACAGTCTTCCACCATCACCCTGGCATGTTTACATTTATTGGCATTTTTAAAAACCATTTTCCTCCCTGGAGGGTACACAAAAGGGGTTGTTGTCCATAAACTTATGCAACCAAAATGAGATTTAAAAATTAAACTGTGGTGAAGCCCCCTTTGCCTTCTCTAGGATGCGCACCCATCACGCCTGTATGTGTGCTCTCTATCTTGGGTTGACAATCTGATCCTATGCATGTCTACTCAGAAGTCAGTCCCATTGTGTTCAGTGAGACTTACTCCCAGGAAAGTGTGGATAGGATTGCAGCCTGACAGCCTAATCCTATCCACACTTTCCTGGGAGTAAGCTCCATTGACTATAATGGGACTTACTTCTGGGTAAACAGGCATAGGATTGGGTTCTGAGAGAGCTGGCTGCTCCTGGCTTGCCACCACTGAGAGCATAACACAACATCCGTCAGATTATTACCACTGCTATCGCCACTGCGGTCCTCCAATCACAAGCATTCTAACCCTGGCGTTGATTTTAGAAACTGTATCAGTTGCATTTCTCTGCTTTAAAAGTGGAGGGAGTGAGTGGCGAAAGCGATACAAGCTTATCAGGAAAAACAGCAGAGCTGAAAAGAAAAAAACATGTTGTAAGTGCAGCCTCTTTCAGCTACCCATCTCTAGGTGTTCCTTCCTTGACAAGTTTGGAGGAGGACGAAGAGCATCCTGGTATCCTCATCACTAAGCTGTTGCCTGCTTTTCCACCACCCTGAATGTCTTTGCTGCCCCATTGCTAGCCTCCCCAATTTTACTTCCACCAACATGCATGCTCACGCACTTACCCTTTGGAATGTGGTTTGGTGCTTCGTGACATCAATTGACCTATGGGGATCTTGCCACTAAAATGCCTCATTTAAGCCTTGCTGACACTAAAGTTATAGTCACTGTCATCACTCCCTACTCCATTAGCAGCCTCCTTCCCATTAGCAGCCTCCCCATTTCATTTCATTAGCAGCCCCCCCCCCATTCTTGCTTCACACAAATAGCTGATATTCTGTTAATCCCTCAGTTTTAATAGCAGTTTAGTGCTGACTCAGGGTTGTGGTAAAAAGATGAATTTGTTCCATTTTATGTTTAACTGTGGGGTGGTGATTCTTACCTGTGTTAGTGAGGACAGAAACTACTTAGATTTGCAGTAACTTTCAAATGGATTTGTCCTTACTAAAAAAAATGGATTTGGAAGTATGTTCTTCGGGCCTATTATCTCTCCTGCCAAACACTGCTCTCTTGCAGGACAGATGTGAAGATTTAATTGTCTTTTGATGGGCATGGCTAATTTCTTGCAATTGTGTTAAAACTATTTTCTGTCTTTTGTGTGTTTGAGTGAAGGTAAGAGGCAATTTGTCAGTGTATTGTGTTCTGTCTCCTACAATCCATACTTGTCTCTTCCTTCTGTAGAACAGCCTCTGAGAGAAGCTTCAATAGCCCAAGATGGGACTGATAAGAAATTCTGTGTAATAGCAGCATTGTGTGCGTGTGTGTGTGTGTGTGTGTGTGTGTGTGTGTGTGTGAGAGAGAGAGCGAGAGCGAGAGAGAGCGAGAACACACTTAAGACTATTGTTGGCATATACCTGGAAAAACAGTAACTGTATCAGGTACATCCTTAATGCCCAACTGGTATTTTTTACACCACCACAAAATTTCCATAATGTGTGTGGCTGGGCATGTGGTTAAAGCATGGACTGACCATTTCATCATTTTCTCACTGCATTGAACTGTTTAATTCTTATATGATCATGTGGATTGTTTTGTTTGGGGGTCGGATTGATTCTGAAACCTGTTCTGTTGCTCTTTTTTGGGTCCAAACAATATACATAGAGGGTTGCTCCTTTTTAGCCATGCAGATTAGAGTCAATTTCCTCCCCTTGCATCTTCTAGCATTACCTGCCACCTGCTGCACAGTGTGCTTCTCTTTGATCATGAGACTGTGTGCTTTGTAATGGTGTGAGTTGATTTGAGAAGCAGCTGGCTAGTCTGTGAGTGGTCTTGCCTTGTGGAAACAATGAGAATTGAACCTGTGGTTTGCTTTTGACGTCCATATTTTGAGTTCATACTTGGTCGAAAGGCATACATGGATTTTTTTAACCAGTGTTCACAAATTCACATTCCTTGTGCTCACTGACTTAAAATTAGTACCTCAAGTTCAGTTTGTTCTCTCCTCCCCCTAATTATCCTGTTTTTTTTTGTTTTTGTGGCCTACACAACTTTCTGTGTGTTTGTTTTCTGCATGAATGGGTTTGAATTCACTCTTGACTTGCTTACCTTTGTTCTTTCCATTACATTTGTTGGGTCACTTTTTTCTTTATTTTTTTTTTTACTGTTACAATATTTTTCCATCTGTGTTTCTTCCCATCAGTTATACACATCCCTCTTCAAAAATGTCATTAATTCAGCTCTACTACGTTTGGGAAGTAGTATTTCCCATGATGCTTGTGTGCTCGTGTTTATTCTGCATCCATCTTTTTTCTGTCTTTTCCTTACCTTGCATTTTATTGATCTTTGTTCAGCTAATTTTTTTTTAAAGTTTCCTTGTGGCTGATCTTAATTTGTAGTGGAGAAGGAGCCTTGGCATCACACTTAGTGTGCTCTCCAAAGTGTCCTTATGTCACGCATTGGCTGTTTTTTGTTTCATGCTTGCTTCTGGTTTGTTTTTCCTGCAGGTTGAGTGATTTTAGCTTTCTTGCATGTTGTCTGCTTTTCCAGTCACCTCAAACTGCAAACTGCATGCTTGCATTTTGTTCTTAACCAGCTCCATTTGAAAATGTTTCTCACTGACCCAATTATTTTTATTGACATTCTTGTATGAATTATTCCTCATGAAGTCTAATCTTCTGTATATTTACTCAGAAGTAAGTCCTATGGTGTTCAGTGAACCTTACTCACCGATGAGTATGCATGAAATCACATTCAAGGTTGTAATTCTAAACACACGTTCAAGAGAGTAAGCCCCATGGAACACAGTGAGACTTCATAGTAAAGATGCACAAGATTACGCTGTTAGTCAAGTTTGTGTGATACCATCCTAACTTTTCATGGATTGCTAGGTGCTTCTAAAGATGCTTTTCATCATTCTCTCTGCTCTGTCTCTTACAGATTTTTTTTCTTTTGTGCATCTCCATCTGCCTTTTTGGCATTGCTCTCTCAAACAACAGTTTTAAACTTTCTTTTGCTTTTCACCTGACTTGCCACTTTCTGGTTCTTCTCAGCAATCATGCTTTTTATTTCATTTTTATTTTATTTTTATTTTATATTGTCACTCATCCAGTAATGCTCTCCTTGAGTGTAGAGTTCATATTTTCAATAAAACTTGTGAAAATTTTCTTTATGCATCTCAGCTATCAACTGGTTCAGTCCATTCTACCCAGCATATGGCTTGTAATAAATCACTTGTCAGTCTTTTGCGTAGACATATACAGTAATTGCTTGGTTACTAAAATGAGAGGTGATGGAGCTTCAGTATGTTCAGATAGCACAACTATTGCTCTGGAAGTAAATTCGGCAGAGAAGGAAAAGCACCCTGAGCCACATCCTTGAAAACATGTTAAGGAGGTAAAGCCTAGATTTCAATCTGCTCCTTTTTCCATGGTGAATGCCAGCCTTGGGATCTGTGTCCAATTTCCTGCAGAAAAATGTTTGGAACAAGACAATGGGAAACTATTAACTTGTTTTGTCTAGTGTCTAGACACCAGTCAATCGATTCTCATATTTTCTAAGGCTTGGTTGATTTCAGTCTTGCATGGTCTGTTTCGAGTACAGTCTGCATGGCCTGACAACCTGTTTTGTATTTACAAAGCAAGACTGCATACTCATGATCTCTTAACTGTTAAGGCATAGCTAATCTCTGTTATTTTCATCATGGACTCTTGCTTAAGAACATAAGAAGATCTACCTAGGCCAGCATTCTTTGTAAGAATCCCAGTTAAGAAATTGGCCGGTGTGGGTCTTCTCCCATCTCATGGAACATATTCCATGAGGTTAAGAACACCCTTGTGTAAGTGGCTATCAGATGACCCCATGATGTAATGGCAAGAGTGAGGTTTGTGTGGCTCTTGCACTTACCATTCTCATTTAAGACTATATATACAGTCAGACAGTTTGTCCATGCTGTGTAGGGAGCTGAGAAGGGAGCTGCTGCCAGGATCTTAGGGAGAATGGTTCCCAACCTTGCTAACTAAGGACCTCTTTAAGGGGACACCTTTTGCTTATAAAGCATGGTCTCTTCCTGTGAACTATCCTTGCAGCACTTTCCAAAGTATTTCTGGCATTTCTCTTCATAGCTAGCCTGCTTCGCCTAATTTCTTCTACTGGCCATTTGTTAACTGTTGCTGTCTCTGAGGAGGAACATGTTCAGGGGAAAGCATGCATCTAGCATTGCCAACTGGCTAGAGTTTTATATGGAAAGGGTGGCTTCATTGGCAATTATGCACTCATGTTTTTGCATGGATTCATAGCATTGTGCTATGGAAGAGGCTGGTAGCATTTTGTAAGGTTTATTCAGGGTCAGTATGCATGTGCATTAGGTTCGTAGAGTCTGTGCAAATTAGATAACCCAGAGTAGCGTCTGAGCCTACTTTCCATCTCAAAAGTAGGAAAGTACCTTGGTGGCCACTGTCATGCTAGGTGGACCCATCAAATTCTGCAGGACAAGTGTGGAAGCATTCATGTCACAAAAGCTTTTTGTACATCCAAAGAGGTGCTTGGGTTTGGTTGGTAGAATTTCTGTGAACAGAAGGTTGCAAGCCTGCACAGATAATAAGAACCCAAGAATTAGGGCTACGACCAAGTCTAATGGATTTGTTTTGGGAAGAGTGGCTTCCGTGTGATCGGTAAAGCTTCCATAAGTGACTGAACTTCTGTGTTTTATTTGTATTATTTAACTGGTCACTCAACCAAAAGTTTTTTGCTTGCTAGACAGTTGCCAGTTCCTGTTTTGACTGGAAAGGAGGGATGAAAATGAAAACATAGAGCTAGTGGTTTAACTGCAGTGCATAGTTTGCATAGTTAAATGTCTAGCCCAGCGATTTTCAACCTTTTTCATCTCATGGCACACTGACAAGGGGTAAATTGACAAGTCACACCATATTGCTGGCACAGGGATCACATCCCCCAATGGCCCTATTAATAAATGACATTCTCCCAAAATCCCATGGCACACTGGTTGAAAATGGCTGTTCTAGTAAATATAGTAATATATCCATACTGTGAATGCAATTTACTTTGAGCTGGAAAAGAAGTGTATCTCTGTTTAGGCATCCAAACTGTCATTTTGTTGCAAGTGCATGTGAACCTAGACAGCTAACCTAGTATTTAGTCCATCATTGATAGTTCTATAGGTGGTTGATATCTATTACAGAGGCTTTTCAAGTTTTTCCTAGAAACCTTGCAATTTCTCAATAACATCAGTAGTGACAGGGAAGTTTCTGTAAAGGACAACCTGCCACTGCCACAGGTCTTTCCTTGCTGTGCGCAGCCACAGGGAGGTATTAGGCCTGTTCTATCTAGGAAGATGTGTTTTCAGTGGGTCTGTGGCAGTGGTAGGGTCCTACATGCTGACCTCTGTCCCAGATAAATTGAAAGTGTTTCTTAGAACACTTGTCTGAAGTCTTGCAGAGCTTTTTTGGGTGGTTGTATTCTCATCATACAAATGGAAGAGGGAAAGGTTCTCCAAAGGTAGGAACTTGAAAGCCATGGATGTGATGTATAATAAAAGCTGGAATGTCATGAGTAACTTCTGGGTGATGGGGGTGGGAATGATGAATGGTGTAGATATTACAAAGAGTGTATTTATACATTACACATTACAGTTAGTCTTTGAGTTCTTTACCTTGTTATTTGACAACCACAAATATTTTAGTCTTCTGCATTTGATGTGATGGAAAGTGCAGGTAGTAGCTTTTGTGCTCCATTAATTTAAGCATTTTTCTTTTATCAGAATAAAACAAAGTGGGGTGGGAAGGAAAGTGGGGTGGGTTTTGTTTCCTGCTACTTCACACTTTTTTAAATTTAAAGAATAGATGTGTGTTCATGCGTGCATACATATCCACTCAGTTTGATACGTGGACAGCTTTCTGATTGTGTCTAGTTTGACACAGTCCTCTGTGTAATGAAACAGTTGCGATAATAGAAGATAATTGAAGAAGATGTTAATGACTTAAACTACTCCAAGCAGCTTTTCCCAGACAGTCAACATCATACCTGTCATGATAGCTTCAGGGCACTGTTTCCATCCATAGTATAGTTACCTCTGCAGATCAAGTTCCTTGGTTTTGCTGACAGAAAGAAAGTCAGGCAATTGCTTTGGAATTTTCCACGCGACCCATTCAGGTCTGGAGTGCTAAACTTTCATTTAACTAGAATTTCATCTAAATATACTTTTTAGAGTGATCCTAGAAAATTGATAATATGGAGTCAAGTGAAGAAAAATAACTTTTCCAGGGTTTTACCTAAAGATGCCCTGAAGGCATTTAAGGACCAAATTACGTTACAGTAAATGCGTTATTTGGCCCTGCATTAAAAAAAAATAATTAGGTAGCCATGGGGAAACTGATCAGAACCATGGAATTTAGCTCTTTTCTGTTGCACCATAGTCCTAATAGATTATGCTTCAATGCAGAGGCTGTTCAGAAGAAGCATGATTTTTTGGGATTGTGGTGCAGGGTTAAATAATCCTTCCCCACTGTCTGAGGTCCCAGTCTTGATAAAGGTCTTCACAGTTATTTTACTAGGGTCGCCCAGAAAGTAATGCACCACATTTTTTTTCTTCAACAATTATTTATTGAACACAATGAAACTTACACACAAGAAAGAATGATGTTTCTTCTACACTCCCTATTTTTCCACATAATCTCCGTCCAGTTCTATGGCCTTCCTCCAGCGAGACACAAGGGCATGTATGCCCTGTTGGTACCACTCCTTGTTCTGGTCACGAAGCCATTTCTGCACTGTGCGAATCACCTCTTCGTCATCCTCAAAATGTCTTCCGCGAATGGCATCCTTTAATGGCCCAAACAAGTGGAAGTCTGAGGGAGCTAGGTCAGGGCTGTAGGGTGGATGGGGTAACACAGTCCAACCCTGTTTAGTGATGTGTTCCGAAGTTCTCAAACTTGTGTGAGGCCGAGCGTTATCATGTTGAATCAAACATTCACCTGGGTTGTTATGGCGCCGAAGTTGCTGGAAGCACTTCTTGAGTTTGGTTAATGTCTTCACATAAGCTTCAGAATTAATGGTGCTGCCTCTTGGCATCACATCAATGAGTATGACGCCCTCACAGTCCCAAAACACAGTGATCATGACCTTACCGGCAGAAGCAGTTGCTTTGAATTTTTTCTTCTGTGGAGATTGAGGATGACGCCATTCCATCGACTGTCGTTTTGTTTCGGGCTCAAAATGGTGAACCCAGGTTTCATCACCTGTCACAATCCTGGACAAGAATGCTTCCCCCTCATCTTCAAAACGTTTCAGCAACTCAGAAGAAATGTTTTTTCTGAGAGATTTGTGGTCCACCGTAAGACAGCGCGGAACCCATCGTGCACACACTTTTGAGTAATCAAGAGCACGGATGATTGCATCCACACTTCCTTTGCCGATTGACAGCTTCAGCGCCAACTGCCTAGTCGTTATGCGTCGGTCCTCACGAATGAGCACATCAGCAAGCTGCGTCTTGTCAGGTGTGACAGCCGTGGATGGCCGCCCCGAACGCTGCAAATCTTGGAGCTCTGCCGAACCGCCTTCTAATGGCCTCACCCTCCGTGCCCAGCGACTAAACGTATTTCTGTTGACTGCAGATTCTCCATAAACTGTACACAAACGTTTGTGAATGTTCCCAACAGTTTCTTTCTCCGCAGTGAGAAATTCAATGACGACACGCTGCTTGTAACGTGCATCACTTACAGACGCCATTTCGAAACACTGCTGCAGCTACGCTATCTGTCTGAAGAAACCAAAAATTTGTGTGCGCACTCCTGAAAATTCAAATAATGTATATCTAAAGTTTCGCATTCATACCATTACTGTAGGCTGAGAAAAAAAATGTGGTGCATTACTTTCTGGGCAACCCTCGTAAAACAACCAATAACATAAAGACATATAGACAAGTTACACATTTATTGTATCATGTAGTTTACACCTATTGCAGACATCCTTTTCAAGCAACAATTAAAAGCATCAGGTATGTGCTTTTCTACTTAAGTAGAAAAAAATATAGGGAGTAGTTATCTTTGCAACTCTTTGAGATTCCTATGAAAAAAATAATGTTGAAGCCATTCATGAAACTTTGAAAAATGGGAACCAGAGCAGACTTCATGTGAGCGAGTTCTTGGACCATAGCTGCTCAGCATATATGATTATTTAAACAAGAGTGGATAGTGCACATTTTCCAACTTTATCAGCCCAGTGTTGTGCTTGCCTATAAGTACTTTGTAAGGCTGGGCTAAGAGTTAGATTGATAAAACAGTGTTCAACCAGGGCAAACAGAAATGCTTTCTACAGGGAAGTGGAATCTATTGAGGAAAACCTAAAGGCTGATTCGCACATTAAATATTTTAAGGGTACACTTCAACAAAACCAAACCAGTAGGGTTAATGAGACAAAGATTCTGTGAAGCAGTGTCATGCAGATACTTGTTGGATGACAAGAAATGGCAGCCAGTCTTGCATTTTTGCCATGGAATGCATGGAATTACCCCAATGATAGAAAGTCACTTGTGAAGTGAAACAAATTGTAAGAAGAATGTAGTCATTATGGTAAATCAATTGTGCATGGACTTCTGTGATATGGAACAAAGGCATCTAATTAAAGACTTCTAGATTATTCAGCATTAGCCCCAAAACTTTATTGGAGAAAGATAAAAGCATTTTATTTTGTTGCCAAAAGGCAAGGAAGATTTTGACATATTGGATTTATTCAAGTGAGAAAGTAGAATGATGACAGTGAGGAAAAGAGGACATCTCAGAAGAACTATGTATGTTTGGCTAAAGGTAGAAAAGATAACAAGTTGTCAGTTTTCAAATACAGTCATTCGTCGCTTAGTGACAGGGATGCAGACCTGTTGCCAAGCGAGGCTTGACGTTATGCAAAGCCTCTGAAGGCGAGGGGAGCTGCGTTTCCCTCACCTCTGAAGGCTTTTCTGAGCCTCATAAAGGCAGTGCTCATCTGCACGCTGCTCCTATGAGATACAGAATGCCTGTTTCAGGCAAAAACACGTGACTTCCGCTTTCCCAGGGAACCAGTAGTCAGGTGTTTTTGGCTAAAATGGCCAGTCTGAGCCTCAGAGGCTCAGAAAAGACTCCAGAAGCTAGAGGAGTGTGGCTCTCTGGCTTTGGAGACTGGGGGTGGTGAACAAGGACAAGTGGTGGCAGTCGCATATGCGTGCCATTGCTGGCCAGAACATCGCTAAGTGATGCTCACCAGTATGGAAAAGGAAGCAAGAGGAGGACAAAGAATGTTGTTCGGGGATGAAGGCAAGAACTGCCATTCAGTACAATTTCATCCTTCCTGAATGCCTTAGATTAAATTTTATTTCTAAATTTTATATAAATGAATATATGTTCACGTAAGATTGTTAGCTTGCTGGTCAGAAACCAAGTTATTTCTCTGTTCTGTCCAGAAAGTGGTTAGCACTGAATAGTTATTAAGTAGTAGTCTCTACCATTTGTCTCTCATCAAGCTCTACCTTATACAGCACAAAGGTGTCAATCTTATACACACTTTCCTGTAAATAAGTCCTACTGAAATTGAACTTACTTCTGAGTAGACCTGCAGTTTTTTACTTGCATGTATTCAGAAGCAGCAGTGCTGAAACCCAGAAGTTCCATGCTGATGGTACCTATGGGTCCCCAGTCAGGTCGCTTACTGGCCTTAAGGGAGTAGCATCCCAATTAAAGGTTGGGAATGCCTGCCCTGGGTGGTCGAGACCCCAAGGTTGGGAAACCTTTTCCTAGAGTGAGAAAATGACTCATCTGGCTTCAGAAAGTAGCTAGGTGGAGGGTGAAACTGCTGAAGTAGAGACGCCTGCGTTGGCTCGGTCATGTCGTAAGAATGGATGATGGCCGGATCCCAAAGGATCTCCTCTATGGAGAACTCGTGCAAGGAAAGCGCCCTACAGGTAGACCACAGCTGCGATACAAGGACATCTGCAAGAGGGATCTGAAGGCCTTAGGAGTGGACCTCAACAAGTGGGAAACCCTGGCCTCTGAGCGGCCTGCTTGGAGGCAGGCTGTGCAGCATGGCCTTTCCCAGTTTGAAGAGACACTTGGCCAACAGTCTGAGGCTAAGAGGCAAAGAAGGAAGGCCCATAGCTAGGGAGACAGACCAGGGACAGACTGCACTTGCTCCTGGTGTGGAAGGGATTGTCACTCCCGGATTGGCCTTTTCAGCCACACTAGACGCTGTGCCAGAACCACCTTTCAGAGCGCGATACCATAGTCTTTCGAGACTGAAAGTTGCCAATATATATACAATATATAGGTGGAGGGCTAACTTTTGTCAGTAATTTTTCCTGAAGTCTCTTGAATGAGGGTGAAATTACTGTATGGTTTTATTCACGTTACTGTACTATCATCCTAAAACTTGATCAGCTCCTGGACATTGCTGTTAAAATGTAACAATATTACTGAAATCTTTTCAAGGTCGTTTGATGTAGTTGTGACTTAGCATGCAGAGTTCCCCCCCCCCCAACCACCTTCACTGCATCTTATCTCAAAACCTTTGAGCACACAAAAAAAGTCATACTGCAGGGAAGGAGAACCTGGTATGCTGCCACAATCTGATTATATATCAGATTTCAAAAATCCCTTAATTATTTGACTTCGCCTGTAAACTGCTTTGTGAAGTTTTTTTGTTGAAAAGCGCTATATAAATACAGCAGCAGGAGCAGTAGTAGTTGTAAATGATCCTTTGATAAAAATAATCCCAGTATTACCTGGGTATCGGTTTGATAGCCTGGGACCATAATGGTAGCATACTGTAGACAAGTGATAACTGCAATATGCAGTATGTAATTAAAAACTTAGTATTTTAAAAACAGTTGGGATCTTGCAGGGTGCTTAAATCTAAAAGGAACAAAATATAACTGTCAAAAAGCATTAATAGTAGAAAACAAAATACTTAATGTTTATATAGTGCTTTCTGAGTGTGCAAAGAACTTCAGATAGATTAAATTATTCTTACTTACAAGGCTTTTGATTTACAGCAATAGTGAGGCTGAGAGGCAGTGGCTTGTTTAAGGCCACCTTGTGAAAAGTCATGGCAAAGATTAGATTCAAACCAAGAAAGTCCTGATTTGCAGTTTAATCTCTGCCACTATTTTACACCTGTTCTCTTGCAAAAGCAAGATTCTGCATGCAAAGGCCTTTCTATGCAAAAATGTCAACCCAGGCAGACTTTGTGTTTGTGTTAAGTTCACAGTGGAGATAGCCACATGTCCCAGAACAAAGATGTAGGGAAAAGCAATGAAGTGGGATGGGGCCGATCCTTATCTGAGATGGGGAAATCAAGGCTTGTAATAGCCAATATTTTTTAAAAAAAGATTTATATCCTTTTCTTTGCCAGAGCTAATGTCCAGGGCAGCTTACAATTTCAAACTTTAAAAAAAAGCCACCACAATATATACAACAATAAAATAAAAACATTATAAGGGCATGTGACATCCATCCCCGGGGCAGTGCCCGAGGGCAGAGCTTCAACTGTAGGGGAACTGGAGCTGCCTGCCCGAAGGGGGCAACAAGGAAGATGCAGAGCTGAGAAAAGTGACTTGCACGCCCTATTTAATCTTGTCAAATTCTTGACTTTCATGTGGATATGTTACATCACGGTATCCTCTTTGTATATGTGTATAATAAAGTCTTACTCAGAATTCAAATCAGAGTCCTTGTTCCTTCACAAGTCTCTTTGGGGAATTAGCATGAAGTATGGCGGTGTCATAGTGAGCCACTCCTTACCGGCTTGAAGTGGAAAGTGCCCACCTGGGGTTCCACTGCAGACAGTGTGCTGCTCCCTTGAGTTTCTCTGGGTAGCTCTGGTGCAGCACGGGCCCCGATCCCTCCTGCCTGGGTACAATAGGTGGACCCCTGGTCTTGCCACTTCCTCCAAGGGGTCAGCGTAGATGCTCTCTTGGTGCCCCGAGTGGTTATTAGGGAACAAGCTGTCCCGCCTGTCCCTTTGATCCCGAGCTGCAAAGGGGTAGGGCTCCTGCCTTTTCCCTGTCTCCCGGGTGGTCAGACTGGCTCCTGTAGCCCCTTGCCAGGCAGCCGTCCCTGTTGGCTGCCAGGGGTCGAGCCTTTGTGGCTGCTCTCCACACTCCCTCCCCTCTGGTACCCGGGAGCCTTGGGAGGAACCCTCTGCTTCAGCAGCCAGGCTCCTTGTGAGCCCTGCCGCGTTCCTACCAGACCCCGCCCCTTCCTGGGTTTGGCTGGGCCCGAGATCTTGGGCCATCCAGGTCCCCAGCCGCCCGCGCCTGTCGTATTGTGAAGGAGTGGCGCAGCAGGGTGGCCACTTCCTCGGCCAGCTTCCCTTTCCGTGGGCGGTGGCACTGCCTCTGCCGGTTGCTCTGGGCCCAGCAGGGTCAGATGGAGCCACCTCCCCCGCCCCGCGGATTGCCCTGCAGCCCCCATGAGCGGTGGTGCCACCTCTGCTGGCTGCTCGGGGGCTAGCGGGGTCTGCTGGCTCCTGCTTCCCTGCCCCACAGCTCACCCTTTGCCTCCGGCTGCCCGGGGTCGCGGGGCTTCCTTGTTGCTGGCCGCATCCTCCCGGGTTCTTCCCACCACCGGGTAAGTCCCCGGGCGACAGGGCATACAGAGGCATAGGGGGGCAAACAGATGATCCATCACATACATCCAAGATGAAACAAATATTTTGAATAGACTTACTGGGATGGATAACAACAACAAATTGGTTTAAATAACATAGAAGGTGTTAAGAAGTGACAAGGTAAGTATTTAGCAAAACCCTATGGCAAGCAGTTCAGAACGAGAATTACCAATCCTCTCAAGTGGTTACAGCACATCCTCAACTGACACAAAGTGCCAACTGTCAGGTGCCACCTTACCTGATGGTGGAGACTTATCTCTAGGTAAGCTTCAGAGTCAATTGCCAGCTCTTTCCCTCACATTCACCTGCCAAGCCAAAAACGTTGAAGTTGCTGTAAGGCAGGGGTTGGCAACTTGTGCCCCCTGGTCCAGATCCATCCTTCTCAGACCTCAGCTTTGGAGGTGAGGCATGGCTCCTGCCAAGTTTGTTGCACATCAGATGAAGAATGTCCGCCTAGGGTCACAGTCTACGTGACCCTGTCCGCCTAGGGTCACAGTCTGCACAGCGAACTGGGTGGGAGCCATGCCTAACCTTCCAAACCAAGCTTAATGCAGCTGCTTCTGAGAGTTTGGCAATCCAGAAGTTTGGCGGTAGCTTGATGTCATCTCTGAATATCCGATCCCTTTTCCCAAAAAGGTTGCCAGTCTCTGCCCAAAGGTCTACACACAATATAGAAGATTGAGACTTTAAACTGAAAGCTCTTAAGGCTGTAGTTAGAATTAGAATTAATTAGAATGCAGAACAAAAGGTGCTTCACATCCCATAAGAGAATTGGACATGAATTAGGAAACTCCTGTAAAGTGTTTGTGACCCCTACTGATTGAGTGAGCATCACTTGTCTAAAAAAAAGTGGGTGGGGGTTTGAAGTTGTATTGTTAAGTGGAAAACACTAATCCATGGACAAAATGACATACACATACACATACTAATAGGTGCTTGAGAATTGAATTTAGAAAAGATGGATTTGGGCAGGTTCAGCTAACCAAACTTTAAAAATTGAGCCAAAGTATATATTTTCTATCAAAAACTGGAGTAGTGGCATTCAGGCATCACACTTTTATTCAATTTCTTTTCAAATCACTTCCTTTTTATTACTACATTGCTGAAGGAATATATTTTCCAAATCCACAAAATTAGCATTGTGCACCTGCCTTTCAGCTGTGTGAAGTCAACACTTTCAGCCATACTGTCATAAACCTTCAATTTAATAAGCTCCAAACTTGCTTCATCTCCTTACTGAAAAAGAAACAAGCGTGGGTATCTGCTGCTATTTCCAAACCATTTATTTCTGTGAACTTGTCCAAAACATTAGCCTGTTTCATTGCCCTTCTCCACGGTGCCTCTGCAATTGACCTGTGGCCGCTTGCTGTGTCCAGGAGCCTAGATTGTTGCCATGTATCTACTAAAATAAGTGGTTTTCAAAGTGTCTTCCAAGAAACTAGCTTTCCTTAGAAGCTGAACAATCCCAGTGTTGCATATACACAATAGGGACCAAATGTGTACACCCGTGAACTGGGCAAAAATGGGTTAATATGGAGATGAGCAAAGCTAGAAGGCCACCAGAAAACAGACTTGTCCATCATTACTGATATTCCCTTGCATCTGCAGGGTAGCTCTGGAAATGTTTTAGGAAACACTTTCAATTTGCAGGCAGCAAAGGCAAGATGCCTGGCTGATGTGAGAGTGCAGCCTAGAATGCAGTCCAGTATTGGCAACTTTTTTCTGCATACAGAGTCCAGGGGTGGGGTCCAAAGATTCACGTTCAAGAAGCTGTGAGGCACATAAACACAGTCCATCTCTTTCCTTCTTTTCTTCCACAACCATAGAGAAAGAGAAGGTCCAGAGACTCTGTAGCAGGGTGTAAAACATAAGGCCTACATGTGTGTGCTTGTTTGTTTATTTATTTTTCACATTTTTATACTGCCCTTCCTCCAAAGAGCTCAGGGCGGTGTACACAGCTGCTCCCCTCCTTTTGTCCTGGCAACAACCCTGTGAGGTAGGTGAGGTTGAGAGAAAGTGACTGGTATCTGGCTCCTGTGCTGATTGGCCTCTCCCAGCACCTCTGAACTGTGAAATGACACATCTGCTGATGCAGTTCTGCTGCACTGATGAAAAGGCCATGCTGGGAGACTCAAATTATCATGTGGGCCTCCCTTTCAGCAATGCTGCTTCTGCTTATGCATCATTTTGCAGCTCTTCCATTGCTCAGGTGTCACTGCTAAAAGGGCGGCCTGCATGATAATTGGGCTCTCCCAGCACCATCCTTTTTGTAGCACCACATCTGCCAAGGCATCACTTTGCAGAGCTCCTCTCAGCTGCTGAGCTGCAAAGCGACCCCTTAGCAGAAGCAGCACTTCTGGTGACCCACATGATAATCCCAGACTGGATGATTTCAGGTGGTTGGCTGGATCCCCTGCCACAGGTTATAAGTTCCTGTCTCCTGATGTAGCCCAACATTCTCTTCAGCTCAAGTGGTTCTTCAGCTGGTGAGAACCACCATGTGGGAGAGGTTCACTGGGGTACAACATTTAAAACCACTTGTTTAATATATTGAGTACATTCCTTTGGGCACACAGATCTCTCTTCATTTTACTGAAGTGAATGAGGAAGTCTGTGTGTATAGGAAGCTGCCTTGTACAGAGTCAGACCATTGATCCATCTACTTCAGTTTTGTCTATGCTTACTTGCAGTGGTTTCTGGGCTTCATATACAGATGTTTCCCACTCTTACTAGGGATTGAACTTGGAAGCAAAAATGTGTTTCTGTATGCAAATATGTGCTCTACCACTGAGCTACAGCCCTCCCCAACCTTTTGTGGAACCCCTAGTGTGCACTGAACATGTTTAGGCAAACTCCCTTTTCCTCCAATCCAGTGACTGTTTCTTTATTAGTAGATGGAAAATATCACCTTTGTGATGAAAGTATACGAACAAGAAGGCTATGTGCCTGAGATCGCAATCCTATACTTGTCTACTCAGAAGTAAGTCCCATTATCTTCAGTGAGGCTTATTCTCAGGAAAGTATGCATAGGAATGTAACCTGAATAAGATACGGAATGCTATTTGGCTTAATTTTTTAGATTTTTTTTGGTAGAATTATCTTGTCTTCCATCTGCCCTTCAATTCATAGTTATAGGGCACAATTATAGTGGCATTGTTATTTCATCATGTTAAGGTTACCTGAGCTGTGCATTCAGTACTTGAGTGCTGTGTTCTTACAAATTGATATGGACAGTCATAATTTGTCATTCCTGCAGTTGGATGCTCTAACCTGGTGAGAACAAAATAATGTGATTGACTCAACAGAGAGGCTGACAGGCGGGTGGGTGGTATATGCAAGCACACAGTGATCATGACAGTGACAGATTCATAAAGAAGCCCACATTGTAAATGTACTTTCTCTGTCTCATTACTACCATTAATAATATATTCTTTAAGTGCACGGTCGTACTCTCAAAATTCCATTTAAAATATGCCAAGCATTTTCAAAAGTAGCATAGAAAATAGAAGACTCAAACTAATAGTTGCTGTGGTAGTGATGCACTTAAGACTCTGTGTGCTTGAGGAAAAAACTATATGTCTAGTTTGTTGTCATACTTTAATGTGGTACTCTCCAGAGCGACCTGAAACACTGGAGGTTGTTTTGCATCTTTTTATAATATGAATTGCATAACAATAGAAAGCAGACACACCTTACCAATTTTGTAACCTAATCATTCCTTATTCTTCTAAAATACTGCCTCAGGGCAGTACTTGTCTGGTTAACTTTAGGAGCAACTTAAGAAGAATAAATACAGTATTACTTGATCAACAATTGAATTATCTAAACTGTTGAAAGCAGCACTTGATGTTTTTCTTGGGAAATCATATAGGTGTAGGAGTGTCTACATTAGCGACTTACAATTTTTTTAAATTTCACAGCGCACTGATAAGGTGCTAAAATTGTCAAGGCATACCATCGGTTTTTTGACAGCTGATGAAGCATACTGCATTGCTGGCAGAGGGCTCACATCACCTAATGGCACTACTAATAAATTAGGTAAAAAGGTACAAGTTTCCCTGCACAATCATGTCCGACTCTAGGGGGTGGTGCTCATCTCCATCTCACTAATAAATTACCCGCCCCCAAATTCCAACTGAACCACCAGTGTGCCATGGCATAGCAGTTGAAAATTGCTGGTCTAGATAGTTAAAGGGAATACGTTAAACAGAATTCTGCCATTGTAACCCACAAGCATTCTAAATGCAAATAAAATCCAAACTGAAATGTGGCATGAAGCATCTATGTGTTGGGTGCCATGTGAGCTGAAGTACATGTGAGTTTGCAAATTTCAGAACATTCTTGTTTACTTCCTAAAGAATGTAGATATTCTACCTGTTACTTAGTATTTCTGGATTATTTTGCCCTACTGTATTTGGTTACTGTGAGGCCTTCTTTTTGTCCATTGGCCACTGGTGTTTGACACAGTACAGCAGCAATTTTCAACCTTTTTCATCTCATAGCACACAATTTTAGTGCCTTGTCAAGGATCACCATCAGTTTTTTGACAATTGACAAGGCATACCACACTAACAGCAGGGTTTCACATCCCCCAGAGGCCTTACTAACAAATGATCCTCCCTCAAAGTCCTGTGGCACACCTGCAGACCATTCGTGGCACAAGGTTGAAAATGGCTGCAGTACAGTCTTGTTGTCAGTGTAGTAAACCCAAAATCTATCCCAACTAGCTGAGGGTTCTGTATCTCTGTATTTCTCCTTGAATCTAGGACACCAACCCGCAGTGGAGATAATTTCTGTGTATTTATAGTTTGCATTCTGAAGCATTTGTGTTATTTTCTATAAGACTGTGTCTTTTCAAATTCCTTGGGAGCGCAAAGTAATGTTGGCTCTCCATTGAATCTGTCTCTTCAGTAATGCTGCCCATGGGACATCAGAACTTGGAAATCCCTAGGTTGAGAAGTCTTTGTTTACCTTGTCTGTCCTAGTGCATTTTGTTTTTGTACAGTTGTTTTTGTACAGTTTTGTGCTTTACAAAAGTCTTATTCTTTGGGGATGATTACAATTGCTCCCTAATCAGCTGTGGGGAGAGGTCACACGGCTGAGCCACAATTCTAGAGTCACAATCATACATTATGCACACTTATCTGGGAGTAAGTCCCATTGATTTCAATGAGACATAGTTCTGAGTAGACATGGATTGTGCTGTCAGCGAAATAATCAGCTCTGCCAAGGCCTTTCTAATTTGGAAGGGTGGGATGGGGACGACAAGCCTGTCTCCGATCTTAATGGAGAAGGGGCTGAATACTCATAAGCAGTTATCTCTTTTTTCAGATAACTATGCTTTTAAACAACCCCAAAGTTAACTATTTCAGAAGTTTTTGTGTCACAAAAATAATTCATTATATCTTGGCATTCTAATTTTGCTTATAACTGTCTTATGTCCATGTATAAGCAAAATTAGAATGCCAAATTGGGACGATATTGCTGATAATTGCCAAAACAGAAACAGAAATTGCCTCCAAATACACGTGAAAAACATGGAAGCCTCTGCCACACTAGTTTTTCACGTGTATTTGGAGGCAATTTCTGTTTCTGTTTTGGCAATTATCAGCAATATCTTCCCAATTTGCGTTCAGATGTATTTCAAATTACAGTGACATATACTGTGCTCTCTCTGCTCTGTACCATGAACTTAAAGTAATCTTGCTGCTGGCCTGCTTCACTCATCAGTCTGCACCTGCATTTTCTGCAGACATCCTTTACTTTTTAACTTGATGGGAATGATCATCATAATGATGCCACCCTTGACACACCTTTGAGAGAGTTGTTTAAGAACCTTGCTCTGAATTTTCCCCTTCAGACGTAAGCCACCAAGTGTTTATCAGAGGGAAGTAATTAAAAATAAAACTAAAAATATATGTTGCTTTTCTTCATGCTATATATTCCAGTGTTCAAAATAACTATGAGAGCAAGCATCTGTGCTGAGAACTATGTCGCTATTTATTTTGTATAATAGAATCCCTCCCACTTCTACTTATGCTTCTTCTACTTTTGCTACTTCCCACTTTTGTTTTGCTAAGAACAAAAAGAGTAACCCTATTGTAAACCCAGTGGCTAAAATGGCCAGCAGTTCTAACTAGGATCCTTTTTAAAATTCTGGATATTGTGGAGTGCATCCCCCATTGAGGTGCACCTAGAATAAAGAAATAGAATGAAGTTCATTATTTATATAGCTCCATCAGTGTGCATGGCACTTTACAACAGAAAAGAAAGCAGGTCCTTGCTGTGAGGGACTCAGTCTTTGTTGCATCTCACTACAAGAGACACAACAAAGGAAGAGAAGGGGAGTGGTGCAAGGAAAGTATATGCAGTTGTTTCAGGTACGTGTACTTAGGCTTACTTGCTATATGGTAGATGGACTGATGGCTCAATCCTATGGGGGCTAGCTGGCAGCAGAATGCACATTCTGCTGCTGGAGATTGTCATAAAATATGCTTTGGCAGCCTGCCAAATAGTGTGCTGCAAGTGCTGTCTGGAAGATGGGAACCTTCCTGCATGCTCCAGCTGATCCCTGCCTGCCCGCTGAAGTTGGTAAGATGGTGCGGAAGGCAGGAAGGACAGGAAGGGGTAGAATGGGGGCAAGGAGGGGGTGGAATGGGGGCAGGAAGGCTGTAGGAGGGGATGAATCTGGCGGTGATCGTTCATGCCAGATTCCCTCTTTTCTGCAGACGCCCTGTCCTATTTCTCTCCTCAGACTTCTAGCAAAACCGCTAGTGCAGGTCTGAGGAGACCCATTGCAGAGTGGGAGGCTTATAAAGGGCAAAGTGCGTGCAAAAGTACAGTACAAATACAGTACAGTATTTGTCCTGATCTGGCCGACAAACAGATGCCCAGAAGGTGAAGTACAGTTGTAGAACACTGAAGGGTTTCAAGCAAGCTCTGTTCTCTGACAAGGGCCAGAAGAAGAATGGAGTCTCCAGGCCCAAATTACTCCTCCCATGTGATCTCTGCCTGCACATGCAACTGGTTTATGATCTCAGCACTAACCTAGCAGTGAAAAGGTAGACTTTCTGGAGACAGTGAACAAAATACAGGTCATTCGATACAGAATTCCAGTCCCATACAAATGTCTTTATTTTGGGTTGCATCCTAACTTTCTCTTCTGTGAAGGGAAGGTGCAAGGTGGAGCAGATTGATAATTGTTGATCTCCCAATAAACCCCAAAACCAGTGTACCCCACAGGTCCTTGGATTCTTCTGATAATCTAGATCAGGGGTGCTCATACTTTTTTGGCTCGAGAGCTACTTTGAAACCCAGCAAGGCCCGGAGATCTACCAGAGTTTTTTTTACAATGTTCGCGCCATCATAACATATAACATTTATGTGTACAATGTATGTTGGTGTACCTTGAGCCCCACTGAGTATAACAGGACTTACTCCTGAGTAGACATGCCTAGGATTAGGCTGTGAGGCTGCAATCCTAGCCACACTTACCTGGGAGTAAGCCCCATTGAGTACAATGGGCCTTACTCCCGGCGTTTCCTCCCAGAGGCACCTGAAAGGGGGGGGTCGGCACTCCGGGATCTACTCATTTTGCCTCGCGATCTACTGGTAGATCGCGATCCACCTATTGAGCACCCCTGATCTAGATAATATTTTAGGGGCATAGAGGGCTATCTGATGGGGGGAGTTTGCTTCTGTGTGTGTCCTTTCATGGGTACCCCTTGGAAATATGTCCATTATTTTATTGAAATATTCATACCTTGTTTACTAACAATCAGGACGTTAACCAATATGTCATGGTGTGGGGATTCCATGCCTGGATTACTCATGATACCTTTCCTGGCAGTTGATATAGGAAACAATACGAGTGATTGGGGAAAGGTATTTACCACTCCAGCCCCCTCAGGTTTCCAAGTGCTGCTTTGCTGCTGATTCTCTGGGCCACAGAAACAGCTGCCCAGGCAGCCACATTTTGGAGTTTTCAAGGACAAGGCTTCCTCGCCTAGGCTGCCACTGAAGTCTCTTGCAACTCCCCCAGCATGCCACTGCCACAAGTAAATCAGCTTTCAGTGTGTCAAATGGGCTGTATTCGTTGTCTTTCACTCTCTCTTCCCCATCTCCAGCTACTGTGCAGCAAGGTTTTCAGGGACTTTCCATATTGAAAGAAGGAAAGTGATACTGGCCCTTAGCCTCACAGCCCTGCTTGTAAACAATGTGTTAATCTGCAGTTATGTTTTATATTGTGATTAGAGGATGTGGCTGTTGGGGGGGGGGAATCTGAGCCAGGGAGTTTCATTTATTAGCAAGATGGAAGGAAGGGCTTTGGATAAACAAATGTAATCAATGTATTCTAATTTATAAAAATGTATGGCAGTTATCAAGGATAATACTGAAGAAGCTGAGATTATATACATTGTTTGAGTTATTGGATGTAATTCCCATTCTGTGTTTCTGTAACTTTTTTAAAAACTAAGGATATTGCCAACCTTTGTATCAACAGGATTGTTATGTTAATGGGCAGTACTGTACAGCCCTTTGCATTTGTAAACAATAGCCATACTTTTTAGTGGGAAACAGTTGTACTGTGGTGAGTGGCAGGGCACACTATGATGCCTATTCCTGTCTTCATTCTGAGAAAACCAAAATTGCTTTGGGCTGCAGGCCAGGCTTGTCAGCTGCAGCTTTTATGGTGCTTCTGTAAGGATGGGGCAAAATGAGCTGCTGCCAGGCTACAGAGCAAGTAATAATAACGCTTGGATTAAAACTGTGTGTTCCTCATAAATGAAATATTAAAGATGCTTGGGTGAGCATAATTTTAAATTGGGAAGTATTTGCACGTTTATTGCATACATCATTTCATTTTAGCCCTCTTGATGTCTTCAAGAGCAAGGAGAATAGTTAGTTAAACAGCTTGGATTAGCAGTGTTTTCACTATAGCTTTAGTCATGCAGATTTGATTTTTTTTTGGGGGGGGGTGAAGCGACAAAGCTTATTGTGATACAATGTTGGAAATTTGTATCTAGATTGGAGTTATGGGTTTAATTCTTCCATGTGACCTTTAAACCATCTGTTAAAATTGCACCTTCTTTTTCCCTTTGAAAGTGAGCGCTTGTCTTTGGACCAAGAAAAATGAAGCAGATTACTTATTGGTAACTATGGGTGATCATATACAGCCCAATCTTATCCACACTTTCCTGGGAGTAAGCCCCATAGACTGTAATGGGACTTACTTCTCAGTAGATATGCATAGGATTGGGATGATAGACTCATATCCCCTTTCAACCTTTCCATTGGTTTTTAAAAACTCTGTTACATGATCGCATTTGCAGGTGAAATGCATAGGAAGATGAAAAGTTTATATGGTATACTTAAATACTGCTATCCAGTTCCTCCATGGAGGCATCACAATGTGTATTTTCAAACTCTGGTTTATTTTTCTTCCCTTTCTGTTGCTGCTTACTTTAGTAAACATCTTTTAAAACTTAACAAAACCAGGTGGTCTCAGGCATAGCTTTGAAGCTGTGGCACATATAGCAATGTATGCTTAATATAAGAAATAGTGCAGAAGACAGCATCTGTACTAAGTTTATACAGTGGCTTTGTTGTAGAAAGAGGGGTTTTAGTGAGAATATAAGACATTTTCTCAGGTGCCATGTGACTTATACCTGGTCCTTGGGATTTATGGTACCTATTTCCTATTGCCTGTGCAACTGGGTTACAGGTCAGAAAAGAGAACTGCAGAACTTTAAGCCAGGCAACAGATATTGTTGGCTAGAATACCCCTGAGTTTTGGAGTCGGATTGAGGAGAACTAGTTCAATTCTACATAGTTTCAAGATCAACTTCCAATCTGGTTAGTTTACCACTGAAAGAAATCACTATGCTGATTTTATGCCTGTTTTTTGCTTCCTGGTCTCTCTACCCTTTTCAACCTAGCAATACCCTGCTTTTTCCTCAGTCACATGAATTCTAATCACAGCTCCTCCCTTGAACTTTCTCTCTGCTATTTAGATAAAGTCTTCCAGGTTACTAGACCTGAACCATGCAAGGATGCAAGCATAGCTTGATCTGCATTCAGCGTTTCTCAACATTTGTCCTCCACTGTACCACTTCACATGGTCCACCTATTTGAAGTACAACCGTACATTTGAAGTACAAGACATCATCACCAGTTACTTCTGGGTTGGGAGGCCAGGTGTGTCATGAGAAACAACAGTAAGAGGCTCAGGGTAGACGGGATGACTTTTTTGAGCACGGAAAAGCATGCTTTGTAGTTTTGAACATCCTACTGCTGTTTGTTGCATCACGTTCTTGGTCTCGCTGCTAGGCAGCAGGTGTCCTGGGGTCCTGCGAGTACCACCAGACAACACCTCAAGTACCACTAGTGGTACCCATACCATTCCCATTGGTTGAGAAACACTGCTATAACTGATTTCAAAGGCTGCCTCGCAGGGTGAAGTGGCAAAGTTGTTACTTTGGGCAAGAAGACATGCAAAATAAGCCATTGTGTACATAAACAGGAGATGCAACATACATGTAAAATGCCATTTTCTTTTTTAAAGTCATGCTTTTGGAAGACTGCTTATTGCTTCAGAAACAGTTATTGTCAAGGGTGCAGTCAGTAGAGCATAGCTAGAATTCATTTAGTGTATATCTATTTTTTGATGAACATTTTATATAATTGGCTGTCTCTGGAGTTCATGTGGAGGCCAGTTTTGTTGCATCTCTGACATGATATGCATATGTTTAGAGATTCACCTGGTTCTGGTTGGAGTAGGATTTGCATGTATTATACATGTATTATGCATGCAGACCTACTGGAGCTAGCTTGGTAATGTCTTTTTTAACACTGAAAGAGAAATTAATCCACCTACATCAACCTGCACTGTCAGCCACTTCCATGATTGGAGAACTTGCTTTCCCCCTCATTTGCCCCCATTCTGTCAGCACCTGCTGATTGTAGGGTCTTATGCAAGCTATCTTTGCTGATACAGAAAATACATTGGATAGAAAATGAAAGGTGTCAAGAAGTTTTACTACTAAGTGACAACTAGAATCTACGTGCATAATTTTTTGTTTAGCTCATATCTAGCACGTGGCTCTCTGGTTATCTTGGTAAAGAATTTTAGTATGTGTGTGAAACAGGTGCATGTGAAAGCAAAAGCCTCTTTAGGATCTTGTAGTCAGTAGTTCTGCAGGATCATATGTTTTGGTCAGGAGGATAAAGCTGTTGGCCTTGGCTGAGAGGAGCTTGCATTCAGTCTCCAGTTTGACAATATTGCTAGGTGACTTTTGGATATGCTGGATGAAGATGTTGAGCATATCTACTTTCTGGGATCTCCTTGAAGAGAATCCTCTCCCTAATGTCTCCCACCACACAAACAAAATGCAGCTCTTGCAGAGGCCTCCAAACTGAAAAGAAATGAGATTTCCTTAAGTTTCAGAATAATTTAAAATACCATTCAAACAAGGCATTGGTGTATGCTTTTGCCTCCAGATTGTGGTTACTGCTTCCTGTCCAGAGTCTCTTGGATATGGTGAGCGATAAATCTAAATAAGCTTTCTCAGCAACATTCTAGTTACCAGAAATGTTAAGAAAAAGCATACCATTCATAGCAAAACCTTACAGTGTAACAGGAAAGTGTTTTCAGAGACTGTATTTCTAAGATTCAAAATTGGGAATTTCACATCATTCTTTGCTCTTTCCTGCAATGAAAACTATTTTTATCCAAGCTGAAAACTGTGCCATGTGGCTCTAAGAATTGCTTCTTCTAAGTTTGTTTCCCAAAATGCAGGCAGGTGATCAGCTGACCTTAAGTGCACTTCAGCTTTTCATTCAGTGAGCACCTGCTGTGGAGTCTGTGCCACTCGTTCCCTTCTCCACCTGAGAACCTGAGGATGGACAGACTTTCCTCTGAAATCTTTGTAGCTTTTCAATAGGATGTTTCTTCAACCTTGCCTTTTAACCACAAATCAACAAAATTCATGTTTTATATTGTTGACTCTTTCCCAGTTCTATCTTACTATTGAGGAAAGGGAGCTAAAATTAATTGCATTCCTAAATATCAAAAGTGCTGAACTGATGAGGTATAAATTGGTTTCTGGTCATGGAATGGTTTGTACTGGTGATTTGCTGCTGATGAAAGGATCAAAATTTACTTGTAAACACTGAAACATAGCATTTTTGGAGCATATGATATACTGCAGTTGCCAGTGTCCTCTAGTACTACACAAGCTTCATTTTTGTGACATATAGGACAGATTTATTGCAGCTGGGCCTGCAAAATGATTGTATTTTTTTGTTCTTCTCTTTCTCCCCATGCTCCCACCCCAAAATACTAGAGCTCCAAACGAGAGTGGAAGCCTCTGGAGGATCGCAGCTGCACAGATATCCCATGGCTGCTGCTATTCATTCTCTTTTGCATTGGAATGGTAAGTTATCACAGAGCAACTATAAAAGGGCATCTGTTCAAGCCTTTTTAAAAAGAAATTGAATGACTTTTTAACTCATCAGAAAATTAAGAGGTGTGGGGTTTGGTGCATGTTTTGCTAAGTAGCAGTGATGTAATGCTAATTTGACTGATTCCAGTGTATCTGTGAGATAATCAGTGTGTCTTGTGTAGGTGGGGCTTCCACACTGGGCCAGATGTTATTGCTGTTGTGCCACCTGCAGCTGGTCAGCCAGCCAGCTGACCCTTCTCCCCCCTCCCACAAGGTAGTAACTGCTGTAGAGGAGGATTTGTGCTGCATGTCCTGTGTCTGTTTTAATTTAACAAAGGTTCCCCAGCGGCTATGTAGCATTGACCCTCTTTCTGCTGTCTTTTTGTGTTTTCTGGAATTTTAAGGCATTTGTACAATTTAAGTTCACTTACATTTTCCTCAAGGAGAAGGAGGTAGAGAATCAAGTCATCATAGTGCCTTGTTTTGACTTTCAGAACATTAAATGATCACAGAATTTCATTACTTGCTAAGTGTCCAAGTTTTGCTAGACTAGGACCAGTGATACATAGACATTATTGGAATGTATTCAGTGATGATAGCTAAGAAGGTGGAAGACAGCAATGGCAATCAGTTTGCATTGAACCCATTCTGGAACATTTGTTTTCTTTTGTATGCTGGTTTTGATGTTGCAGGTAAACTCATCAGCCATTGAGGAAGGACTGCTATAATAACCCAGATAAAGGCAGGCAAGCAGAATAATTGTCCACATTAGCAAAAGGCAAACAGTGTTCTTGATAATTACGTCTTTGGAGCCCTTCTTCATCTTCAGGTTCTTTTTCACAATGGGATATTTAAAGTATCTTTCTAGTATCTCCCACAAACTTTTGAACTTCAATAATAACTAGCAGTGTCTCTCAAGTTGCTGTTATGGAAGCCATTAGCAGCTCTGATTTGTTTTATGGTGCTGGCAACATCCACTTCACCAATGAGGAATTTACAACTCTCCCTACCCACTCAGTTACCCCTCCTGGGTAGATTTTATAAGCCAGGCAAAGGTCAAGCAGGTAAGCAGACATACTCAAAGGATCCTGTTGACATCCTCTTGTTATACAAGCTGAGAAGAATCTAAAACAAGAGGACTAACAGATGCCATGGAAACACCAGTAAAAATAGTCTATGTGAGGTCAAAGTCATGGAGGATACAAGGGATTTTATTCATGATAATTGTTTCCTAGCCAGTTTGTCACAAAGAGCAAGTATCTAGTCCTCCTTATTCTTCTGAGGGGCCAGATGGAGCACACGCCACACAATATGAAATAGCTCATCTGGATGATGCTCTGTAGATGCAATAGTGGCAGAGAAGAAAGACTACTTTGCTACCGTCAATGGCACGTAATAGGCTGTAACGTTCTTAATCATAATAATATGACCTTTGATTGGTGTTTGGGCATACTTGTCATGAGTATTCTGCCACCATTGCTCAGGACATCTATTCAATTATTCCATTGCATGTAGCTCTTTGGTAAACCAGAGAGCTGCCTTTATTCTGTGAAGAGGCAGAGATTGCTCAGGGGCAATCTTATCCATGGCCCTAGTCATTTTCTCATTCCGAAGGTTTGCCAGAGCTTCTGATGAGTTGTCAGCCCTGGCAGTAGGGAAATCTCCTAGGGCCCTAAGGAAGCCATTTGAATCCATCAGTTTCCAGGGTGAATCAAACAATTTGGTCTTCTGCATCTGCGAACATTATTATCAGGAGGAGGACGTTAAAAAGAGCTGTAACTGTAATATAGTTTGCCATTGAATTTTTTTTGATCCCATCTTTTTTCTCCCAGGGTCTTATTTGTGGCTTTTCGATAGCTACTGGAGCAGCTGCAAGATTGGTTTCAGGATATGACAGTTACGGAAATATCTGTGGACAGAAGAATGTAAAAGTAGAGGGAATACAGAACAGTGGTTTAGACCTCACAGGAAAGAAGTGAGTATGTAATCCAAGTGCTGTTGTTTCAATAGTTGAGGAAATATAGTTTTCATTTGGCTGTGAATAAAAAGGATTTGATTGAGAAGACTGAAGAATTTCTTGCCACATGTTACTGTGTTATATCAGATGATCTCTCTTCTGAATGATTCCTTTGAAAGGATTCATCTGAGAACATGTGTGACCTGCTTGCATTTCTTTGAGTTGTGTGCTCTAAAGTTTAAAATTAGACTTCCTAACTTGCTTCTGTGTGATAGAAGTTGATTAATTGAGGAATATTCGGACTGCCTAGTACCTCTTCAGGGTTGCTTGTGCTATCTGCAAAATGATGCCACTTCTGTTTAGCTGTAGCAGACTACTCTATTAGAGTGCATCTACGATACACACTTGTATTAGTGTTTATATCATTTTAACTGTCATGGCTTGCCCCAGATATTCCTGGGTATTGTTTGTGAAAGTGCTGAGAATTCTGTGTTCCTCACATAACTACAGCTCCCAGGGATAGTAAGTGGCCATTAAACCAGCTTGAATTTGTAGTGTAGATGTGTCTTGATACTTTGGCATTACAAATTTGTAGGTTTATAGTTCCAGGCACATATGATGCAAGGCCAGATTTTATGCATCACAGGCATATTTAAATTGGTCTTGAGTGTCTCAGTAGTGAGTGGGACCCTGGGGAGAATATTTAAGTATGACTTAAGTCCTTTGCCAATATGAAAGATGACTACTCAAAAATCAAACCCTGGAGATGCTGTAAAGGAATACAGTAGTGATAAATATTGTTGGCCATATGGACATACTGTTGATTGAATGTCAAAGGGGGAACCATCAACCAGAGATTTTCCCTTTAGTCTTATAATACTGCAGATGCGGTTTGCCGGCTAGTCTGAAGTTCACCAAAAGGAAAAGATGAAGTGAGGAGCACCAAAACAATGAGTAATAGGAGGCAAAACTAAAAGGTGCAAATCTGATACAGTCAGGTCTCATCATACACCCACTATACTTGCACAAATTCACGTACTGCATATGTGCTTAGCAATGAGAGAGAGACAGCAGTTTAGATAGTGAGGCCAATTTCACTCACCAAGTATGTGCCCTGGAGTGTGTGAGAGAAGGGAAAATAAATCTTCTGTTCCCTCAGTCATCTCGGTTCCCATGTGTAGTGTAGTTCTCATAGTGTGGGTTTAGTTTTTAAAGAGACAGTACAGGTCTAGCCTATTTATACAAAGATTTTTTATACATAGATTTGACTCAACACAAATGGCCACTGCAAATGAGAAGGAATGTGCTGATCCCTGGAGAAGGGGAAAAATGCACCCCTTTAAAATAACAGTTTAAAAAACTGAAACAAGAGCCTCCTTAATGGGAGAGAGAGAGAGAGAGAGAGAGAGAGAGATAGAGAGGGGGCAGCTGGCTGACAATCCATCAATCTTCTCTCCAGCAGACCCCTCCCTTCCCCCTGAGCACTTGAAAGAAACCTGATCACTTTGCATTGGTGAAGGGAGGGACTGAGTGAAGCAGATGACTGATTGATGGATTGCCTTCTTAATGACTCTTATCTTAGAGTCAAAAGGTCAGTAAGGCTGTTTTTCAATCACTGGAGCAAAGAAACTTTATTTTTAAAATTGATTTGTTATAGTGCATTTTTTTGCCATCCACTTGAGTGCTTGGTAGGAACCCATATGAATAATTAGTCTCAACCTGTACATATTTTCAGATTTAACCAATTTCTGCCCAACCCACAGGTATACACATTTGTTCCCTGTTTATATGCAATGTTGGGCACAAATGGTTTAAGATTGTTTCAACTGTTAGAGTTGCAACCCTTTGTCTGGTAAAGAGTTGTATGGAACCTTGGATGAGCAGGCACACAAAACAGCATACACCAGCAGAGTTCTTTGAATGCAGTGGTTATATTGCAGAGCAAGGGTTATCACAGGTAGAGTAATCAGTAAACAGTCCTAGTCAGCACAATGAGCAGTCAGTCCATAAACAACAAATCCAAATCAGTTTTCCAAGATACACAGTCAAAGTTCATTCCATGGTCAGTAACAACATGTATATACTCACATCCCGCCTCCCAAGTTACTGGCAACAATTCAGTAGACTCCTACTGCTGCACTGGAGGCTCAACAGACCAAACATTAAGTAGTTGGAGTGGCCAATCAGTGTAGGCTAAGCCACACCCAGGGTGAGGCAGTCACAGGTGTTTGCTGATCCTGCTGACTCCAGCAATCTGCACCTGTTCCTGAACCACCTTGTTGGCTGTGTTTCTGCCTTATCCAGAACATAGACCTGACATCAACTACAGGTATGCACCATTTAACAATGGGGATAAGTTTTCTTATCCCCATTGTTATGTGATTAGGTCATTATGCAAACATTCAACCCAATATATTGCCTTTGTTGTGTAAACAGACAGGGAAGAGTAACTGGCCCTCCTCACCCCAGCAGTATCTTTTCTAGTGGCTATCTGCTAGTGTTCTTTTTGCATCTTTTTAGTTTGTGAGCCCTTTTGGGACAAGGAGCCTTTAGTTTGTTTTTTCTCTGTAAACCGCTTTGTGAACTTTCCGTTGAAAAGCAGTTTATAAATACTGTTATTATTATTATTATTATTAATAATAATAATAATAATAATAATAATAATAATAGACACTCCCTGCCAGATACTAGCTGGCTGCACAGGCTATTGGTGATAGATTACCTCTTCTTTGCATTAAGAGACTCTTTTTGTGTAAACACTCTGCTACAGGCTGTGGGAGACCTGACTGCCTCATTAAGAGTCTCTTGTGCTTTGTCATATATGGGGTCTGTCATTAAGCGAATGGTTGTTAATCAGTGCACTCCTGTACATGCGATTTTCCCTTTATATGTTGACTCCAGAGCCTAATCATTACATAAAATGCAACCTTACTGATATATGGTAAAAATGGGTAAAATTGAATTTGTTTTGTTTATTGACATCCTGTATAATTCACCAAACAAGTTATAGAATGTTGAAAAGCAAAATATTGTACAGATTCATCAAAAAAGAAAAAGGACTTATCTAGGTCCAGACACCAGTTTTTGTACTTTGAAGGAGTTGATAAGTACACTTTGAAGGGCAGAAACAATTGAATCTGACCATATGAGTTGATGAAATCTCTGTTTGCACTACATTTAGTTAACAGTGTTAATTATTCCCTTTTAAAAAATATGAATCAAATGTTGTTTAGTAACAGTATACCTTCAGTGATTTCTTTCCTGTATGTGGTTCAGGGGTTGAAAGTGAGAGTGAAATAAGCTACCATTGCAGATAAGCTGTGCAATGTACCAGTGCTAACAAGGCCACCTGAAGCCTGACTCTCTGTTTTCAGGTGAGCAAAAAGTGTAGATTATTTTGAAAGGGGCATCTTATCAGGAAGTGCCATATTCTCATATGTTTGGGTTTTTAGAAAAAGCAATATAGAAATCCAGTAAATAATTATGACTGGGCTTGCAGTTTCTCAGTGATAAAAGGATACACATAAACAAGTATACAAACACGGATGGTAGAAAGTGTAACTAGTTCAATTTCTCTGCAGAGCAGAAGATCCACCTTGATGGATGGATGCAAACCATTGATTAAGTCATTCCATGGTATCACAAAATCACACAACTCAGCTTTCTATGTTATCCATCCTTTTGATCTGTAGATGATAAAGGTGTAACCTCTGTGCAATTTAGGTCGCAATCCTAACCCCTTATGTCAGTGCTTTCCAGCACTGACATAAGGGCAGTGCAGCTCCTAAGTAAGAGAACAAACATTCCCTTACTTTGAGGATGCCTCTGTGAGTGCCACCCAACTGCAGGATGCAGCACACGTCACATTGGCACTGCTATGCCAGTACTGGAAAGCACTGACAATAAGGAGTTATGATTGCGCCCTTAGGCAAACTACAGCAATTACTATTGGACTCTGACTTCAAATTCATAGATTTTAATTGAGCTGGTTTTCATTGATCTGAAGTCAGCTGTAGGTTATATCAGTCTTGGGCAATATAAACAAGCCAACTCTTATTCTAATACAGAAAATATGCTAGGCTTATATTAAATGCAGATTCATATAACATGCACTTAACAAATGTCTCTCCTCCACAAAACCGGTTATACTGTGATAGAAGTTGTAAATATTAACATGGCACAAAGTGTCAGTAAGATTTGCAGGCATCTTCCCTGTGTTCTTACTTGGTTAAATAAAATCTATAAATGGGTATTCATTTATAGATGGAATATATTAAGAGCTCAAGAACTATATTGAGACATAAGTTCTTAATATGCCCCCTGCCCCCCAAAAAGGCAGAAAAAAGGTTTACCAATTTGAAATATACTAAATAGCAGGTGCACACTATTTCCTGTTTAAAAAAAAAGAAAAAAGAAATTCCCATACCCAATTGCCAAAATGATTTTTTTTCAATTTCACAGGACATTAAGGATGGTTTAGGAGTTCTGTGGAAAGCGACTTCTCGGAGTTCTTGAAATATGAGTGTATGTGTAGATCAGGGGTGCTCACACTTTTTTGGCTCGAGAGCTACTTTGAAACCCAGCAAGGCCCAGAGATCTACCAGAGTTTTTTTTACAATGTTTGTGCCATCATAACATATAACATTTATGTGTACAATGTATGTTGGTGTACCTTGAGCCCCACTGAGTATAACAGGACTTACTTCTGAGTAGACATGCCTAGGATTAGGCTGTGAGGCTGCAATCCTAGCCACACTTACCTGGGAGTAAGCCCCATTGAGTACAATGGGCCTTACTCCCGGCGTTTCCTCCCAGAGGCACCTGAAGGGGGGGGGGGTCGGCACTCCGGGATCTACTCATTTTGCCTCGCGATCTACCGGTAGATCGCGATCCACCTATTGAGCACCCCTGGTGTAGATTGTGTTTATACCCTTCTTGAGTGCATGTACTAATTGGATAGTAAGTGCTCAAACCAAAGGTACAGTTTGATAACCTTGAAATTGAAACTTTGAAGGGAATATATACATTTGTTGTGGGGTAATATTAGCCTTAGGAGTTCCAAAGCCAGAGTGGGTAGAGTGTTGGGCTTGGACTTGGGAGTCCTAGGTTCATGTTCATTCTCAGTTGAGAAGACTATTGACAGTGAAATCCTTTTTGTGTTTACTCATACATCAATCCCACTGTGTTTGGTGAGGCTTTCTTCCAGGAAGGTGTGGTGGATCAAACTGCACTGAGAATCTTTCAGCCTAATGCATTTTACTGGATTGTTTCATAGGATACTGTGCCTGCTGAGTCAGACTATTGGTTCATCTTGCTCAGTACTGCCTACACTGACTGGCAGTGGCTTTCCAGGTCTGCAGATGGGTGGCATCTTTCAAGCACTTTCCCAGGCTTATCTGGAAATGCAGGGCATTAAACCTGTGCTTTCTGCTGCAATTTCTCTATCCCTGACCTACAACCCTTCCCCCTGAGGAATAAATTGTTTCTTAAGTATTCTGAACGCTTAAAGTGGAGTGAGCTAGAAAATGAATGAATGAGCATGCAATAGAATAAATGAATGTGTGTATTTTTTATTTTCTGAATGTGTGTATTTTTTAGCCTATTTCACTTTAAGGGCTCAGGGTAAGCAATAAACTTAAAAGCGAACTCATAAATACCTTAAAAGCAGGCATAAAGAATACGTGTCATTCGTTAATCATTCAGCATTTATTTTTCTGAGCGTGTGGATTTTTAACAGTGTAAAAGACTGTAATATCAGATTGAACACATTTCATAATTTGAACTTGTTGCTGTATGTTGCTTGTTCACAGATAATGCTATTAGTTTTATTTGAAAAATATTTCCTATGGCAGATAAAATTGTAGAGTTTTTAGCGAAATTATATGATTCATCTGTCACATTTTGAACTATGGATCAGGTAAAACTCCAGTTTGATACAGGAACAGTACTAGTCTAACACAGCACTATTAACATATTAAATTAACATATTTTAGGAATTTTTTCATTTTCTTCAGATTACTGCAGAAAGTTCTCCCATCTGCTCAGCAGCTGATTTAGCAGATGGTCTTAACACAGGATTGCCTATAGTACACAGAATAATATCATATTTTATTTTGTCCAAGTGTCTATTAAAAATCTTTCTTTTATATCTTTCATCCGTATTAGGCAAAATGTGAAATACTTACATTTTTTTTAAAGACATGGGAACGTGACTTGTTGTGAAGAACAGGCAGGGATAGGTGACACTTTTCTTGCAAGTTTTCTGTCTCTCTTGCCGCTTGTTTGGAAATAAAAGATACTTGGATAGTCAAATTTTTTCATTTCAGACAATGCAAAGATTCTAATGTTGAGTACTCAGTTTGGAACATGGCAAGCTTATTTTCCTTCTTGAATGAAAACGAATGAGGTTTTTTTAAGAAACCTTCTGGTTACATTCAAAAACTTCGGTATGTTTGTGGCTTCCTCATCTCTAATCACTGATTCCTGTTACCCTTCTTATTCCTTGGGACATCCTGGCTGGACCTGAATTTACAGAATGTGAAACTGATAGGGGATCTGATTCTGTGAGAGCTAGGAGTGGCTAGGAGTGTGAGCTGTCAGTCAAAAAGCTCCCATCTCAAATGTCACCTTAGTCATCAAGGCTCGAAATGGTCTTAAGTTTGACCACTATCTCAACCTCAGCTGCTCACCTGTGCTGTGGGGCTAATACTGATGAACTTATAAGAATAGCTGCAACAAGGCTCCTGAACCACTTTAAAACATTTGAAACATTCTGTAAGTGCGACATATTTTCTAGATTTACTAGATAGAAATCTCTCACTGGGATTATCTTCTAAATTGTTTTGGAAATATGGTTACAAGAATCAGATATTGCAAAAACCAGTAGTAGTTACTTATTCATTATATATTTCCAGGATGTATGTATATCCTGCTTTTCTAGAAAATTCAAAATTAAAAGCCGTACTTCAACAATATCTGTAGTAAAAGCAGCAACATTAAAACATTAAACGACCAGCTTTCCTGTCTCATTAAAACAACACATTGATAAAAGCTTTGACTGAAACTCCTTGGCTTTCCATCTAAAGGCTGTGAGGGAGGGAGCATGTAGGAGCATAGAATCCTAGAGTTGGAAGGGACCTAAAAGTTCATCTAGTCCAACACCTATAGCAGGAAATCCTCCTAAAGCATCTCCGGGAGGTGCTTGTTGAGCCTCTGCTTGAAGAGCTCCAGGTAAGGGTGAATATATCACCTCCCTTGGCAATCTGTTCCACTACTAAACCACCCTTACTGTCAGGAATTTTTTCCTGATGTCTAATAATAATTTCTTCTCTTGCAGTTTGTACCTGTTGGATCTAGTTCTACTTTCAGAGGCAGTTGAGAACAAATACGCTCTTTCTTCCATATGACAGCTCTTTAGGTATTTGAAGAGTACTATCATATCCACCTCTCAGCCTTCTCTTCTCCAGTCTGAACATACCAAGTGCCCTTGACCTTTCCTTGTAGGGCTTTTTCTCCAGCTCTCTGATCATCCTCATCGCTCTCCTCTGAACCTGCTCTAGTTTGGCTGCATCTTTCTTAAAGTGAGGTGCCCAGTATTGGACACAGTACTCCAGGTGAGGTCTGATCAATGGAGAGTAAAGTGGAACAACAGCTTCTCGCAACTTGGAAGCTACAATTCTACTCATGCAGGGTAAAATTGCATTTGCCTTCTTTACAGCCGCATCACATTACTGATCATGTTCATCTTGTGATCCACTACAACTCCAAGATTCCTCTCGCATGCTGTGCTGCCAAACCAGGTATCTCCCATTTTATACCTGCTTCTTTGGTTATTTTTGCCTAAGTGCAGAACTCTGCATTTGTCCCTGTTGAACTTCATCTTATTCATTTTAGTACAGTTTTCCATTTTGTTTAGGCCTTCCTGTAGGCTTCTACTGTATTCTGTTGTTTGCTGCTCCTCCCAGCTTGGTGTCATTCACAACTTTGATGAGGCCCCCTTGTATCCATTCATCCAAGTCATAGATGAAGATGTTAAAGAGAATCAGGCCCAAGACAGAGCCCATGGACACCCCACTAAAAACTATCCTCCAGGTTGATGTGAAGCTTTTGATGAACACCTTTTGTGTTTGGCCATCCAACCAGCTGCAAATCCAACTAAGGATTTTATCATCTAGCCCATTTTTACTGATTAGGATTGTCAAACACTTTACTAAAGTCAAGATAAATTACATCCACAGCATTCCCAGCATCCAGTAAGCTACTAACCCAATCGAAAAAGGAGATGAGATTAGTCTGGCAAGTTCAATTTTTGATAAATCCATGCTGGGTTTTATTGATCACTGAGTTCTTGTCTCGATGTGTGCAGACTGTGTGTTTTATAATTTGTTCTAATATTTTAACCACATTTGAAGTCAGACTGATAGGTCTGTAATTTCCCAAGTCTTCTTTTTCCCCTCTTTTTAAAAGATTGGGACCACATTAACCTACTTTCAGTCTAGCAGCATCTCCAGGATTTCTCAAAGATAATTGATAGAGGCTCTGCAAGTACACCTGTAAGTTCCTTTAGTAGTCTAGGATGCAGTTCATTCAGTCTAGATTACTTGAATTCATTTAGGCCAGTTAAGTAGTTTCTAACTAGTTCCCTGCCAATCCTAACCTGCAAACCTGTGCCATCCAGGTTTTCATTACCTCTGTGGGGATGTATGCATATCCCCCCATCAGCCAAGGATCCAGCATTCACATTTGCATGATCCTCCTTCTGAGAGAAGATGGAAGCTCTGCCTTCTTTTTGTCTCCAGACACCAATTGGCCACCCTTACCAAGGAGCAGTCCCACCCTTTCATTTCTCTTCCTCTTTCTTTTGGCATACCTAAAAAAACAATAACCCTTTTTGTTGTTCTTGACATTCCTGGCTAGCCTCCGCTCATACTGAGCTTCATAATTCCTGGCTCCCGCTCTGTCTGTACTCTACCCTGGTGATCATTCTTGCTTTCCATTTCCTATGCATGTCTTTTATAACCTTCAATCACCACTAAGCTGCTTGTGCAGCTGTCCTGGCGTTTTGAGGTGTCTTACCCTTTCCTTTTTCATAGGAATTGTTTCTGACTGTGCCTTTAGAAGCTGCTTCTTAAGAAGCTCCCACCCATCTTGGGCTCCTTTTCTTATTAGTTCATCAACCCATGGGATCCTACCTATCATTTCTTTGAGCTTATTAAAATCAGCCTTCTTGAAATCCAAAGCACAGATTTCACTGTGTATTCCTTTTGTTTCACATAAGATTGAGAACTCCAGAAGTTTGGGATCACTTTCCCCTAAAGTTCCTACGACTTTGATCTCATCAACCAATTCCTCTTTGTTGGTTAAGATTGGGTCAATGATGGCCCTTCCCCTTCTTCCTTCCTCCTTCCACTTTCTGGAAGATGAGGTTATCCTCCAGGCACAACAGGAATTTATTGGCACTCTCATGCATGTCCGGGTTAGACTGCAATCCTATCCACACTTTCCGGAGAGTAAGCTGCATTGACTATAATTGGACTTACTTCTGAGTAGATAGGCATAGGATCGGGCTCTTAGTCTTCCAACAGGTATGTGGATAGTTGAAGTCCTCAATTACAACTATCTCATGTTTCCTAGCAATGTCTGCCAGTTGTTTCAAGAAAATATCATCCATCTCTTCCCCTTGGCCTGGCAGTCTGTAGTAGACACCCACCACAATGTTGCATTTGTTGCTTTTCCCACTAATGTTCACTCAGATGCTCTCCTTGGGACTACCATTTTGTTGGATTTCTGAGCAGGTGTAAAAATCTTTGACATATAATGCCACTCCCCCCTTTTACCACATCTGTTCTTCCTGAACAACTAATAGCCTTCTGTTTGTGCGTTCTAATCATGAGAGTCATCCCACCAGGTTTTTATTCCTATCAAATCAAATTTATCTTCACTTGCTAGAAGTTCAAGTTCATCCTGTTTTATTTCCCATACTCCATGCATTCATATATATGCAATGTAAGCCCTGGAGGTTATGATCCAATGTCCCTTCCCTTTCTTTAGTTAGGCTGCGCCTCTCCAGATATTCCCTAGTTACAGTGATCTCCCAGGAAATCTCCCTGGGGAGGATATTCCAGAGCTGTGGCACAATCACCAAAAAGGCTGTGTACCTTGTCACTGCCAAAGGCATATTTTGTTAAAGGCTATGCTGAGAGCAGGCCTTCTGAAGCTCATTTTAAGTCTCTGACAGGCTTGTATGGAGAAATATGGTCCTTGATGAAGGCCATGCAGGGATTTAAAGGGCAAAGCCAGTATTTTCAGTTGATTTTTCTAGATGGGTGTTTTATAAATCATAAAACCATTGCATGGATTGGCAGTTTAGAGCTTTACATCCAAGAAGCTTTTACAGAAGTTGAGAACACCAAGTGCTCTGGGAAAGCTGAACCAACATGCATTTCATTTGGTAGCGGGATGGGGACATTATTGTACAAGTTCTGGGAAGAAGATGGCTACAGCATACCCTGCCAAGAGAATTTACAGTCTAAGTGGGGATTGAAATAAAAGTTGCAATTTGGGCACACAGGTAGCAGTCAAACAGCTGTAAAGTGGCAGGAGAGTGATGGTGTGATTTTTTTCAAGTGGAGAAGCAGTGGGCAGAAGACGTGTGTGTTGTTGAACTTTTTTTATTGGGCAGATTCTTTCCACTATTTTCCCTTCCAGGCTGTTCCCACACCGCCAGTCACACTCATTTCCTATCTCCAAATCTGATGAGGAAAAAATTGCTTGGAGGAGGGAGTGGGAGGTGGGTGAAGGATTCAGCAAGCCCCTCCTGTCCAGGGTTCTTTGCTTAAAATTGCATCTCATCTCACCAATTTACAGCTGGCAACTCGCATTCCAAGACACAGATTTGCTGCCTTACATGTTGCTGGGCCCCCAGAGTGACAGCATAAAGTGAAGGGGGAAGATTCGACATACCAAGGAGTGTGAACTGACAAGCAGATGGGGCTCATTAACAGTGCTGGAAAACTGAGGCTGTGATTACCCAGAAAGAGCTTTACAAAAAGAGTGTTTCGAGGAGAGGTTTATAATAGATTAATAAGGAATTAGAATTTTGGGTGTTCCATTTTGTATACATGTGATGATCTCCATTATTTTTACAGCAATCCTGCAGTGCAAGCCAGTATTATACAAGGAAAATAGGTTGTCGGATGAAGAGGTTAAGAAAGAAAGCAAATAACAGATAATCCTAAGATTCAGCCACTGTTCTCTAAAGGAAAGCAGTTTCCTCAATATGAGAATTTGATACACTATGAAATAGCAAAATAAATGCAGAAAGAGAATGTATGAGCCAACATGCTAGGCCCCAAAAACAATAGGTATGTACAGGGCACTGATCATGCTTGTCTTTTAAATGATCACAGTGAGTATAGTAGTGTTTCTGTATTGTGCTTGTTTGGCAGTATAGAGATATCTAGAGGAGTGACAAAAAATCAGTGATATTAGAAAACCTAGGTAATGTATACATAATGCTCTCATTCATGACTAGCTTGGTTACTATGGCAGCTTGTTGCATTTGAAAAATTTGACTAGGCCTTTAATGAGGAAAGGTTTTATGTTCTTAATTAGATGATGGGGCTTTTGCAGTAGCCTTATTTTTTTTGGGGGGGGGGTACTAGGGGAGCTAAAGAACCCTCTGGTGCTTCCCCAAGTTGTAGTCAGCACTGCCTTTATTTTCAGAAATACCTCACAATAAATTTGTTACAAAATTAAGAAAAAAATGAATATTAACTGTTTTTGAAATGTAGTCTTCTGAATAAAACATAAATAACTCCTAGTCTCAGACATGCCATGACCCTTGTGAAACAGATGGCTTAAGCATTAATTTTACTACTATAGGCCAAAATGAATTCTTGGTCCCCTTCAGTTCTGTTGCAGTGTAGGCTTTATACCCTAGGAGATGTGCTGTCATTTATCAATTAAATTCTCAAATAAGCCTGTATTAGGGGCCTATGGCAGTGGGAGAAAGAAAGATCAGAGTTGTGAACGCTATATGTAGGAATCATAACATGCTATGGCTATGAACTTTGAAATGTGGACTGAAAGTGACTGATGGCCAAATCCACAAAAGTATTCACTGGCAGAATGCACGTTTAGCCACTTGAAGCATCAGGATCTGTGCAGAAGTACCTTGATCTGGCATACGTCGCATTACATTGTCACACTTGCTGACGACGCTGGTGAGTGCAACAAGGCCTTGTACTCATTGTACAAAACTCTAGTTTTCTTCCAGCACAAAATGATCCCTTTGTTCTCAAAAGTAAGTTCCATTGTGTTCAGAGGAACTCACTTGCAGGAAAATATATCGGATTGCAGCCTTACTGATGTTCACAAAAAAAGGGCCATTTTGACCCATGTGTAATGTGTACTGTAAAATGGGTCTAAGAGTCTCCTACAGATATACTAGTCATCAAATACTGTGAATGTTTTTGGGCCCATGTCATTAGTTTTTACATTGTGTTTGTGTATCCAAATAATTTACTTTTCATCTTGTACTTTAATTTGAATAATTTAAACTGAGAGTTTTCTGTCTTTGTGTGTAAATTCATATCTGTTCATATGTATTATCTTGCAGAAATTGGATGTAGTGTTTTACAGGTGCATATAAAACCACAACCAAAGATCCAGTTCAGGCAAGATGTTGGTGCACATTGCTGGTTTTCAAAAACATCAAATTTTGAATTTCCTTCATTTTGAATAAACTACTTAAGTTATTGAGAACATAATTGGTTACCTGAATTTTACTTTCATTAAAAACTGGGAAAATTTTTTTTAAAATAAGAAGTTGTTTTTGGTAATTTCATCCATCAAAACATGACCTCTTATGATAAAATTATTTTATCATGACATTTTAACTTGGTATTTTGGGGTGGATGAGTGGGTTTGTTAAGGGAGAGAGAGACTTGGGGCCCAATCCTGAGCTGGGCCAGTGCCAGTGGTAGAGTGCTGGCGCTGGCTGTCACGAATGTGCCATAAGGCATGCCCACAATACCCTAAGTTGAGTCAATGTCGGCACCTGCCTGAGCCCAGCACCGGCTGTACACTGCCCAGAGCTAGTTAAGAGCTCTGGGTGGTAGTGATGGCTTTGGGGGCCAGGGAAGGCTTTCCAGGTCGGGGGAGGAACCAGGTGGGAGGGGGGCAGGGACTGGCGGTGCTCTGTTCAGCTGGATCCTGAACTATGTGTCAGACCTTCTAGCCCAACACAGAGGACGCAATCCTAACCTCTTATGTCAGTGCTTTCCAGCACTGACATAAGGGCAATGCAGCTCCAAGGTAAGGGAACAAACATTCCCTTACTTTGAGGAGGCCTCTGTGAGTGACACCCAACTGCAGGATGCAGCACATGTCCCATTGGCACCACTGTGCCAGTGCTGGAAAGCACTGACATAAGGGGTTAGGACTGTGCCCAGAGTCTTTCAACTCTGTGCCAGCAAAATAGCCAGCACAGACTTGAGAAGCCCCATTGCAGGGTTTGGGGCTTTCCCCAGGGGAAGGAGACAAAAATACGAAGTCCTGCCACCGTCCTGCATGATGCAGCAGTAGCTGCTTTGGTGCAACTGCCCACAGCAACAGTGCTGCCTTTAGAAATGGGCTGCCCGAGGCTTCAGTGTGAAATAAAGGTTTTCTTCTTATTTTGTGACTGTAAATTACTGTAAAATACATTTTACAGTGGAATGCTGAAGCTGGATAATAGTGGCACTTTAATATGTTTGGAGATCAGTCTGTGACTGTGATCAATCAATTGAAATGGGCTTCTTGCAACCTTTCTTTATCAGGTGTATGTCTTCCCTACAGTATTTGGGAAATTGTTCTGTACATTTTTTTCTAAAATGAAAGGTATGTAGAAAATACTGTAGGTAACTTTGGTGTATAAGGATGTCAAATTGTATTACTGAATGGTGTGTTTGTGGAAGGCGGTAAGTGTACACATCTATAAAACCTATATACAGGTGGAATCTCAGTATTTGCAAGGGTTCCATTCCCAGAACTCATGTGGATGGCAAATATCACATTAAAGCAAATTCATTTAAAAAACAGTATCCCTTTGCCAGGTGATTTAAAAATAGCCTTGCTTACCTTTGTGATGTAAGACAGAGATATTAGGCAGACAATTAATCAATCAGTCTCTCTCCAGGTGCTTAGAAAGGCTCCACTCTGAGTCAGTGACCTCTCCCTTCATCCAGAGCGCAGCGCTGGGAAAGAATGCAAAGTGATTATCTTTCTTTCATGTGCTCAGGGGAAAGGGAAGTGTTGCTTGCCTTGGAGTGAAGCTGTTCTAAGTGCCTGGAGAGAGCATGATAGGTGGATTGTCAGCCATCTGCCCAATGTCGCATTAACGAGGCTATTATTAAACAACTTTTTTCTTTTAATTTAAAGGGCCCTTCTCATCACATTGAGATAAAAAGTCAGGTGAAAAATCCATGGATAATTAGGTTATACCAGTAATATGTTCTGCAATACACTTCTGTGTTTGTTGCTCCTAGCCAAATATATTAAGTTAAAGAAAAGTTAATAGATCAGGGAAAAAATTCATCAGTGAGAAATGAGAGACACTAGTGCAGTTGGATTCTTACAGACAGTTGTGAATTCTGGTATAATACTGATAATAATAAACTTTATTTGTATCCCGCCCTTCTCCCTGAAAGGGACCCAGGGTGGCTAACAACATGTAAAAAACAGATTTAAAAACATAAATTAGCACAAATAGCAGATAAAAAACATATTAAAAACACATTAACAGAGACCATAAAAACAGTAGTCAGATTAAAAGACAGAATAAAAAGAGCACAAAAGAGCAAGTCACAGAGGAATCAGGCCTGTAAAAAACTACAAGATGTGTAAAAAATGTTAAGAAGGCCAAAAAATCAGAAGGCTTGTATAAACAGCAGTGTCTTCAGGCCTCGCCGGAAACTCTCAAGAGAGGGAGCCATTCTCAAGTCAAGGGGAAGGGAGTTCCATAATGCTGGTGCCACTACTGAGAAGGCCCTATTTCTTGCAGCCGCCCCCCGGACCTCCTTGGGTGGCGGCACTTGTAAAAAGGCCTTCTCTGATGACCTGAGAGGGCGAGCCGGATTGTATGGGAGTAGGCAGTCTCTGAGATACCCTGGCCCAGAGCAGTATAGGGCTTTAAAGGTCAAAACCAGCACCTTAAATTGGGCCCGGAAACGAATGGGCAGACAATGTAGCTCCCGGAGAAGCGGACTGACAGAGTCAAACCGCCTAGCTCCAGTGACCACACGGGCTGCCGCATTCTGCACTAATTGCAGTTTCCAAACCATCTTCAGGGGCAGCCCCACATAGAGCGCGTTACAATAATCTAACCTCGATGTCACCGTGGCATGGATCACCGTGGCCAGGTCTGCACGATCCAGGTACGGCTGCAGCTGGCGCACCAGTCGAAGCTGAGCAAAGGCCCCCCTAGCCACAGCCGCCACCAGGAGCAGCTGCGAGTCCAGGAGGACCCCCAAGCTGCGAACCTGCTCCTTCAGAGGGAGTGCGACCCCATTCAGAGCAAGCTGATAATCCAGCACCTGCATCGAGGATTTCCAAACCAGGAGAGCCTCTATCTTATCTGGTATATGTTCTTATCATCTGGTATACTCCAGTCTTTTGTTGCCAGTGTCGGTTTTTCTTGCTTTATCCCCTGCTTTTTCTTCTGGTGGTTGCCTAAGAAGAAACGGGGAGTGTATGGGGCTCATGCAATAACTAAGTGTACATCCATCAATACAAAGGAACTTCATCATAATGGATTTCTGGGTTAATCCCCTAGGTTCTGTGTTAATTTCGGCCACTGTGCTTGCGAAGGATAGAGGTCACAAGGATTTTATATTTATATTTATATTTAAAGATAGCATTTTAATATATTTAATGGCCATTGTAATTCATTTTGAGCCTTGGAAAGGTGGCATAAAAATCTTTTAACTAAAGCATGCTTTTAAATGAAGAAACCCTCATTAGGATTGCACAAAAACTTGGGAGCTTTCTTACCAGTAGAAATATTCCTTGACTGCGAAGCCCTAAGCCTTAAAATGTAATTTGTCTCTGTTCTTGATTGTGTGTTTTTCTTAAAGGTATGTGTTCTTTTGGGACCCATGCAATGTAGACCTAGTACAGCGGAAGATCAAGTCCATTGCTCTCTGCGTATCAGCATGCCCACGGAGCGAGTTGAAAACTCTGGCCGATGTTCAGAAATTTGCAGATAATAACGGTAAGACAAAGCATCAGTGTTAGTAGGACTGTAGTGTTTGATAGATCAGACAGCAAATTTTAAAAAATTATTCATTATTTTTAGCACAGTTGTTTGCCAAAGTACAGGTGTGATGCACTGTCCTAGATAAGAACATAAGAGCCCCACTGGATCAGGCCATAGGCCCATCTAGTCCAGCTTCCTGTATCTCACATCGGCCCACCAAATGCCCCAGGAAGCACACCAGATAATAAGAGACCTGCATCCTGGTGCCCTCCCTTGCATCTGGCATTCTGATATAGCCCATTTCTAAAATCAGGAGGTTGCACATACACATCATGGCTTGTAACCCATAATGGATTTTTCCTCCAGAAACTTGTCCAATCCCCTTTTAAAGGCATCCAAGCCAGATGCCATCACCACATCTTGCGGCAAGGAGTTCCACAGACTGACCACACACTGAGTAAAGACATATTTTCTTTTGTCTGTCTTAACTATCCCAACACTCAATTTTAGTGGATGTCCCCTGGTTCTGGTGTTATGTGAGAGTGTAAAGAGCATCTCTCTATCCACTTCATCCTTCCCATGCATAATTTTGTATGTCTCAATCATGTCCCCCCTCAGGTGTCTCAAACTAGGCTGAAGAGGCCCAAACGCCATAGCCTTTCCTCATAAGGAAGGTGCCCCAGCCCACTCTCTTTTGCACCTTTTCCATTCCGACTATGTCCTTTTTGAGATGTGGCGACCAGAACTGGACACAATACTCCAGGTGTGGCCTTACCATCGATTTGTACAACAGCATTATAATATTAGCTGTTTTGTTCTCAGTATCTTTTCTAATGATCCCAAGCATAGAATTGACTTTCTTTACTGCCGCCGCACATTTGGGTCGACACTTTCATCGACCTGTCCACCACCACCCCAAGATCTCTCTCCTCATCTGAGCAGATATTTCTGCTTCTTGTTCACATAGGCAGAAATGCCTCTTTCAGATTCCAAGGGTATCTGCTTCTTTAGCACTGGGACCCAATTTTTAGAATGACCATCCGTCGTGACCCACCTGAAGTGATGTCATTAACTGGAAGTGATGTAGTGGCTGGAATATCATAATCAATTGATCATCTTCAATTGATCATCATCAATTGATGATGATCAATTGATCATCAATATGATGACAATATCATCATCAATTTAGGATTCAAATCTAAGCCATGATCTGCCAAAGTTCCCATTACACTTTGTTGTTGTTGTTGTGTGTGTGGTTGTTTTGCATAGCTCGGAATTCAAACATTCCATCAGTCCCAGGTCCAAGTCAAAGCAGACTTGGACCTTCTCCTTCTTCAACCACCCAGCCCTCTTCCCACCTAGTCAGGGCAAAGCACTGTGCTTCTCTCCCACCAGGAGTCTGCCCTGCCCAATAGCTCTGTACCCTGTGTTTTCAACTCTGTATTTTCAGTGACTGCTGAGCTAGGTACTATGTGGCCCACCTGAAACTGACTTCCAGTCCACTTAGTGGTTCCCAACCCACAGTTTGAGGAATGTTGTGCTACAGCATCTGTATCTCTTTTGGAAAATCCCCCGTTTTTCCTAGAAACTATTGTTTCATATGCAAATATATGCAGACTTGATTAACTGATTAAAACCTAGTCAACTGGGATTTCTTTAAACTGGTGATAGCCTGAATATCATAGTAGGAATTGATGCCAGAAGGACAAAAGTGTAATAGACTAATTTAATTGGCAAAATCAATTGATAGAAAATGGTAGAAAACGCAAATTTTTGGTGCTTAAGCGTGCTCAAACTTGTTACAAGAATTTATACAGTAAATGTACATTTTGTGACAAGTGATTCACAGCCATCATTGTGGGAAACAGAAAAATCTGTAGAGTTCCCTATTTTTTCTTTTTTCCTTTTAGAGAACAAAAGCATTCCCAAAGGCTTTTAATGCATGCCCTGTTGGTTCATCTTCTGTAGAAATGCTTTGACCTTTTATGCCTCTCTGTGATTTTCTTGTGTCCTGTTCTTACTGAGGGCAGAACTGCATCTTACAATGGAAATGTGGAGTTCCTAAATTTTGTTGTAAAATTAAGGCAGATGTAGTAAGGGCTGTACCTACGCTATACAGCAGTGGTTTTCAACCTTTTTTGTCTCATGACGCACTGACAAGGTACTAAAATTGTCAAGGCCACACCATCAGTGTTTTGACAGTTGACAAAGTACACCATGCTGTTGATGGAGGGGCCTCACATTCCCCAATGACTGTACTAATAAATGACCCTCCCCCAAATTCCCATGGCTCACCTGCAGACCATTTGCGGCACACTAGTTTGATGTTGCCTGCAAACTTAGCCACCTCACTGCTCAACCCTCTCTCCAGGTCATTTATGAAGAGGTTGAAAAGCACCGGTCCCAGGACAGATCCTTGGGGCACACCGCTTTTCACCTCTCTCCATAGTGAAAATTGCCCATTGACACCCACTCTCTGTTTCCTGCTCTTCAACCAGGTCTCAATCCAGGAGAGGACCTGCCCTCTAATTCCCTGACAGTGGAGTTTTTTCAGTAGCCTTTGGTGAGGGACAGTGTTGAACGCCTTCTGAAAGTCCAGATATATAATGTGCATGGGTTCTCCTGCATCCACATGCCTGTTGACCTTTTCAAAGAATTCTAAAAGGTTTGTGAGGCAAGACTTACCCTTACAGAAGCCATGCTGATTCTCCCTCAGCAAGGCTTGTTCGTCGATGTGTTTTGAGATTCAATCTTTGATGAGGCATTCCACCATCTTACCCGGTATAGATGTTAGGCTGTCTGGCCTATATCCCGGGCCCCCCTCTTTCCCTTTTTAAAGATCGGTGTGACATTTGCTATCCTCCAATCCTCTGGCACTGTGGCCGTTTCGAGGGACAAGTTGCACATCTTAGTCAAGAGATCAGCAACTTCATTTTTCAATTCCTTAATAACTCTTGGGTGGATGCCATCAGGGCCTGGTGACTTATTGATCTTTAATTTATCAATGAGGTCTGAAACATCTTCTCTTTTAACTTCTATCTGACCTAATTCCTTGGACAGGAGGGGCCGTTTGGGCAGCGGTATCTGCCCGAGGTCTTCTGTTGTGAAGACAGATGCAAAGAACTCATTCAATTTCTCTGCCATCTCTAAGTCTCCTTTTATTTCCCCTTTCCCTCCCTCACCATCCAGGGGGCCAACCGCTTCACTGGCGGGTTTCCTGCTTCTAACATATTTGAAGAAGCTTTTTTTATTCCCCTTAATGCTGCTGGGTATGTGTTCCTCATAGTCTCTCTTGGCCTCCCGTATCATCTTCTTACATTTCTTTTGCCACAGTTTATGTTCCTTTTTTTTCTCCTCATTAGAGCAAGACTTCCATTTACGGAAGGAAGCTTCCTTGCCCTTTACAGCCTCTCTAACTTGGCTGGTTAGCCATGCAAGCACCCTCTTGGACTTAGTTTAGCCCTTCTTCCTTCGCGGTATACACTTCGGCTGGGCCTCTATTACTGTTGATTTGAGCAACCTCCATGCTCTCTGTAGAGACTGGACTCTTTTTACCTTCCCTTTCAACCTCCTTCTATCCAGCCTCCTCATTTGAGGGAAGTCCACTCGTCAGAAGGGTTTTTGTGAGAGATTTGCCCGGTATTCTTCCCCCGACATGCATGTCAAAACGGATCGCAGCATGATCACTGTTCCCCAATGGCTCAGTAACATTGACATCTCTAAGCAGGTCCTGAGTACTGCACAATATTAAATCTAGAGTCACCTGTCCTCTGGTGGGCTCCATGACTATCTGCTCTAAGGCACAGCATGTCAAGGAATCTGGTCTCTTTTTCGTGACCAGAACACAAATTGACCCAGTCAATTTGAGGATAATTGAAGTCCCCCAGGATTACAACCCTGTCCCTCCTTGTCACCTCCCTGATCTGTTTCCTCATTTCAAGGTCCCCTTCCAGTTTCTGGTCTGGAGGATGATAGTATGCCCCCAGTATTACATCATTCCTCAGGCCTGGTAATTTAACCCATAGAGATTCTATGGAGTCAGGCCCACCTTCAATCTCTACTTTGCTGGATTCTATCCCTTCCTTAACATAAACAGCCACCCCACCTCCAACACACCCCTCCCTGTCCCTCCTGTAGAGTTTATAGCCCGGGATTGCGATATCCCACTGATTCTCCACATTCCACCAGGTTTCTGTTATGCCCACTATGTCAATGTTTTCCCTAGTCACCAGACATTCCAGTTCTCCCATCTTTGCTCAGAGACTTCGGGAATTTGCATAAAAGCATTTGTACATGGAATGCCCCAGGATGGGCTGCTTATTAGCTCCTTTATCCCTGGATCCTCTCATTGTGCCACACCGTCTATCACATCCCATCATGCTACCATTCCCAATTTCTTCTCCTACTCTGCCTTTACCTTGTTGTTCTCTAACCTTCCCATCCTCATCCCATAGGGATGAGGAGTTCCGAACCGGATGCCCCTCGGCTCCTGTCGGCTTACCCCCAGGGATCAGTTTAAAAGCTGCTCTGCCACCTTTTTAATGTTATGCGCCAGCAGTCTGGTTCAATTCTGGTTCAAGTGAAGCACGTCCCTCTTGTATAGGCCCCGCTTGTCCCAAAACATTCCCCAGTGCCTAACGAAGCTAAACCCCTCCTCCCTACCCCACCCTCTCATCCACGCATTGAAACCCCTGATCTCCGCCTGCCTAGCTGGCCCTGCACGTGGAACAGGTAGCACTTCAGAGAACACTACCTTTGAGGTCCTGGCTTTCAGCTTCCTACCGAATAGCCTAAATTTGGCCTCCAGGACCTCCCGGCTACACTTGCCGATGTTGTTGGTGCCAACATGAACCACAACCGCTACCCCCTCCCCAGCACTATCTACCAGCCTGTCTAGATGAGAAGTGATGTCTGCAACTTTCGCACCAGGCAGGCAAGTCGCCATGCGGTCCTCACATCTGTCGCAAACCCACCTTTCTATGTTTCTAATAATTGAATCCCCCACTACAAGAAGCCGCCGACCCCCCTCCCGCTGAGGAGTATCCTGAGTGCGTTCAGATACAGGCCCGACCCCTGGAGAAGGGGTCCCCCCTAGGGGATTGTTTCCTTCCTCTCCAGGATGATGTCCTCCAGCCCCGAGACTTCCCACCTGGGCGGCTGAGGAGCTGCATGCCTGAGGTTGGAAAGAAGCCTGATCGTCCCCTGAAGTCTCCCCATGGTGCTTCTCTGCCTGCCTCTGCTTCTCCAGGTCGGCCACCAAGGTTTCAAGGGAGCGGATGCCTTCCCTGAATCCCTGGAGCTCCTTGCACCGAGGACACACTCATGCCTCAGACTTATGCTCATGACTTATGCCCCAACCCTTCCAGCTGATTCTACCCTGCAAACATCCTCTTCGAAAAGTTTAAATTTTTTTAAACTACAGAAGACCTGCAGAGTAATACAGTCTTTCTGAATGAAAGTCCTTTCTGTCTACCTGTCAGACAATGCAACATGGACTAGAATCTATTAACTCCCAGGGATGTGCCACAACTTGGATGACTCAGTTTTGAGTTGCGAAAACACTTTTTATTTGTGACCCTGTATGGACTCGAGTCATGGGTGTCTAAAGCTTGGGTGCTGACTTGGGACTTAGGGGTTTTACCTAAAAATGAAAATTCTTGAATAGACTCTAGTCAAGACTTGCTTTTGTGAGTCTGTGTGTGTGTGTGCTTGCTTGCTTGCTTTTTTGTGGCTTCCGTGGTTTTATTTTTTGAAAAGACTCAGACTTGAATCAAACCGACTCTGAAAACATCTCTGGATGAGTTGCAACAGCGCCTGTGACAACTTGTTTGCCACTTGAGTCAAGGAGCGACGGAGACACAGAATTCAGCTTGAGGATGTGGTCCGCCACATCCCTGTTAACTCCACACCAGTTCTTTACAAAAGACTTGGCTACGTATTTATAGGAAGTTTGAATGTGAAATTTACTTAGGTCTTGGTCTGATTTGGGAATGATTCTTTAGGACATTATGTCCTACAATATGTTGGTGGTTCCCAAGCTGAGGCAGGCATATATGGTTGCACACTGTAATGCACTACAAACAGCACAGATGAAAGTTTGCTTTCAAAAGCTACTATCAGCACGCTTCTGTGACTGTCCTTTGTCTGAATTAGACACACCATCAGATATTTTCTTTTCCTTCCTGAAATACACAGCAGCTAGGGAAATAAGTGGCTGCTCTAAGACTGAAACGACTTTTAAGCAGTTTTTGTAAAGGGTGTGTTGTGGATGTGGCCAATTCTTGTTTTAATGTGTTTTCAATTTCCTTATAGGTGTGTGGCTTATGGGCTGTTTAACCCAATAAACGTTTGACTCTCAACCTCAGTTCTTCAGGTGTAATATGGGGACAATAGAACTTGTTTGAAGGACTACAAGACACTGCATAGGGCATATCTGTGTTTGTCCTACCAAAATACAATCAGTGTCAGAATTAACAAATGGTTGTGATATGCAGCTGTAGTCCTTAGAAATGGAGATAGGTTGCACCATCCAGATACATTAGAGAGGACTTTGTGCAATTTCTGTAATTTAGCATGCTCTATTTTGAATACTGTTGATATGAACAGTGAAAAAAATCACTCTCAAATAGTAAAGGTGACAGCATAAAGCAATCTCTGTTTTAAAAGTTTTTTTTCCCCTCTGAAGTTTTAGTCTCTTGTGCTAACCTGTTCAGGTTTTTAAATTAGCATTAACGTGTTAATCCTAAACTGAGGTGCTGGATTTTATCAGAAAAGACACTCTAATCTCCCTTCACTTTGTGTGACCTTGGGGTGGGGCAGCAGCTTGTGCTTGAAGTAAGCCTATTCAAAAATAGATGCAAGTGCTGACCATCAGGAGAAATCAGTGACTGGATTGAAGTAATAAGAAATAATTTTGCTGCAAGATTACTTAATGGACACTGTTGTGAGGGGGAACTTTCTTAGTTCAGTTTTCATAATTAAAAGGCTTTAGGATCTGAGTCAGTTAACTGGAAATGTTTTTCTTACTTTATGTTAGAAAAATACTCTGTGTTTTTACATATATACACACAGTCGCATGCTCTCTCTCTCTCTCTCTCTCTCTCTCTCTCTCTGTGTGTGTGTGTGTAGTGAGAGATCCTGTGAATAGTGGAATGGTTCAGACGTAATTCAAAACCATGTTGTTGCTATTTGTAAACAAGCCTGTTCTTGTGTACCATGTCTTCCTCCTCCTCTCTTCACATATTCTGATTTCCTCCCTCACTACCAATTTTTTATTTTGCAATGTTGTACCCCACTTTTCAACTTAAATCATCCCTAAGGTAGCCTATATACATGAACAATGCAATACAATACAAAAGCTGTGGTAGGACAGTTAAGAGAAATACTGCAGGGACATGATGCTAAAACCTCTTCCTGCTCACTGGTGTTCCTGCCGCTGACACTGTTGTGGGCCTGTGATAGGCCCAGATGAGGTAGCTTTCCAGGAAGTGCGCTGTTAGGCAGCACCAAATGATGTAACTGGCTCCCAGTTCAGACTGTTTGGAATTGGTTGTATAGTATAATGGCAAACTATGACTTCCTGTGCAAGACCAGGAGAAATCTAAGTAGTAGTAGGAATGGGGAGGAAGGAATGCTTGAGCAGAAGGCTTATCTATGGACCACCAAGCTTAGTGTTCCATTTCACCTACTGTCTTTATTCTAAAAGCAGAATTAAAAACTCTTTGGACATAATTTTTTTTCCTTAGTTGACATCAGATTTTATACTACAAATTGATTTTAAAGAAACAACTCATTTTTTATTTGGGGTTTTTAATTTATTTTTTCCTTGGCTTAAAGCTCATTCAAGTTTTGTGAATCAGGTTTACTGCCAAAGAAAATGTAATTAAATGATAACATTTTAAATAATGTGTTGTAAGCCCGGCAGTGACCAATGAAGTGTTTAAAATATAGTGTTATTGTGGAGAAAGTTCTACAATTACTAAGAAAAAGTTTAAATGAACAAAACCAACTGTAACAAGAAGTTCTCAATATCCTAGGTTTAAGTTTTTAAAACAGAATGCCCCCCCCAATCCAGATTACTCAAGAAATAGATTTAGCACACACACTGTAGGAGCATTTAATTAAAAATAAGGCCAATTGATTTCTGTAGAACTTGCAACCAATAGCGTTGCCCTTTTGCTATATTCTGAACAGAAATCTCAACCTGTTAGTAATTTTGGGCACACACATTCACTTCCCCACCCCTTTGTCCTAATGAGGAAGCTGGACTGTGCCATGTGTTTGAATGTGGAATTTTCCAGACATTACGGTCTGACCTCCACCTTTCAACCCATGTCAGGGTAATGCCACATTCAAATCAATGCAATACACTTGCTTTGTTTCCTCCACAATAAAAAGAGTGTGAGTGCTCTGTCTTATGGCCCAATCCTATCTGGGCCATCCATTGCTGTAGCACTTCTTTCACTGGTGCGAACTGCCGTAAAGCAGTCAGTGCCAGTTGTAAGAGGCGCTCTGGTAGAGCTCTGAGTAGTGTAATGGCAAGAAAGCTGGAGCCTTCCCATGCATGTTACCCCCAGAGCAGGTAAGACAGGGGCAGCACAGGAGGCAAAACTAGGCAGGAAGGGGGCATAATGCAGTGAATAGGATGTGGGAGGGATGAATCCAGCAGTAATGGTATGCACCAGATACTATTTCCCTTTCCTACTGCCTCCCCACGCCGTTTCTCTCCTCAGACTTGTGTTAATGAAACCGCTGGGGCAAGTCTGAGGAGACGCATTGCGGAGTGGGAGACTTACAGAGGTGTAAAGAGATTTAAATCCCCTTTCACCTCTGAAGTCTCCTGATCTGCTCCCCCTCTCTACTGGATACATCATGACTGTTTTGGCACAGCTGCATTATTGGGGGGGGGGGTAGTGGTACGTGGGGAGGATGGGATTGGGCTCTTAGTTCCTGGACAGAAAACTTAACTTGATAACTTTCCTAGGATCATGTGTGCTTCTCTGCCATTCTTATTTTCCAGACCGCTTAATGAGTAAGCAGGACCTAGGTGTGCTTTTTATTAGTTGACTTACCAGATACAAAGAGGGAAAGAGTGCCTATACCTTTAAGCATTGTATAGAAGACGTAGTTTTGGCCGGTGCAGCTTTTTAAACTGTTCCATGTTGAGCTGCGCCTAGCAATATTACTTCTTCTATGCAATGGTTAAAGGCAGGGGGATCCAAAGTTTTTGGCAGGAGGGCCACATAAGCTCTCTGACACTGTGTTGGGGGCCGGGGGGGAAAAAGAATTAATTTACATTTAAAATTTGAATAAATTTACATAAGTTTACATAAATGAATATATTAAAGATGAACTTATATGAATGAATGAAGGTCTTGCAATAGCTCAATGCCTATAAAAGGCCTTGCACAAAGCAAGGATGGCCTTTCCTTTGCTGCCGCTGCTGCATCACAGACGTGAAAGAGCAAGCAGTGGAGGGAGCTCTCATCCCTCAGCTCACAGGAGAGGTCAAACCATCGCCCTCATGCTGAGAGAAGTTGCGTTGAGCCAGTGCGGGCTTCAACAAATCTCTGGAGGGCCAGAGGCTCACTGGAGACTGTGGGCTCCCTGAGGGCTGCATTGAGAGGGCTTGAGGGCCGCAAGTGGCCCCAGGGCCGGGGTTTGGTCACCCCTGGTTAAAGGTATAGGTACGCTGTCCCACTTTCTATCTGGCAACCGTAATTATTAACCATTTGGTATTCGTACCTTGGGTTATCTCTTGTGGTTGGGACCTATCTGTTGTTGGGAGTCTCTGATCAAGTGAAAGATGCTGAAATGTCATAAGAACAGCCCCGCTGGATCAGGCCAAAGGCCCAGCTTCCTGTATCTCTCAGTGGCCCACCAAATGCTTCAGGGAGCACACAAGACAACAAGAGACCCTCATTCTGGTGCCCTCCCTTGCATCTGGCATTCTGAGGTAACCCACTTCTAAAATCAGGATGTTGCACATACACATCTTGGCTTGTAACCTGTGATTGACTTTTCCTCCAGAAATTTGTCCAATTCCTTTTTAAAGTGATCTAGGCAAGATGCCATCACCACATCCTGTGGCAAGGAGTTCCACAGAATAACTGCACTCTGAGTAAAGAAATATTTTCTTTTGTCTGTCCTAACGCAACACTCAATTTTAGCAGATGTCCCCTGGTTCTGGTATTGTGTGAGAAGGAAAAGAGCATCACTCTATCCATCCAGTGCATAATTTTGTATGCCTCAATCATCTCCCCCCCCCCCCCCGGCGCCTTTTTTCTAGACTGAAGAGTCCCAAGCTCTGTAGCCTTTCCTCATAAGGGAGGTGCCTCAACCCAGTAATCATTTTAGTCACTTTTGCACCTTTTCCAATTCCACTATATCTTTTTTGAGATGTAGCAACCAGGATTAGATGCAATTGGTGTGGCCTGACCATTGATTTGCACACTGGCATTATAATATTTGCTGTTTTATTCTCAATAGCTTTTCTAATGATCCCAGTCTTAGAATTAGACTTCTTCGCTGCTGCCGCACATTGGGTCAACACTTTTATCAGCCTATCCACCAGTACCCCAAGATCCCTCTCCTGATCCGTCACAGACAGCTCAGAACCCATTAGCCTATAGGTGAAGTTTTGATTGTTTGCTCCAATGTGCATTATTTTACACTTACTTACATTGAAACGCATCTGCCATTTTGCTGCCCATTCTCCCAGTTTGGAGAGATCCTTCTGGAGCTCCTCACAATCTCTTCTGGTCTTCACCGTTTGAAAAAGTTTGGTGTTGTCCACAGACTTAGCCACCTTGCTGCTTACCCTTGTCTCCAGGTCATTTATGAAGAGGTTGAAAAGCACTAGTCCCAGGACAGATCCTTGGGGCACACCACTTTTCACCTCTCTCCATTGTGAAAATTGTCCATTGACACTCAATTTTAATGCATGTCTCCCTGTGAGAGGGAAAAGAGCATCTCTCTATCCATCTCCTGCATAATTTTGTATGTCTCACTCATGGCCTTCCTCAGGTACCTTTTTTCTAGACTGAAGAGCCCTAAATACTGTAACCTTTTATCATAAGGAAGATGTCCCAGCCCAGTAATAATTTTAGTCACTCTTTTTTGCTCCCTTTTCCATTTCCACGATATCCTTTTTGAGTTGTGGCAACCAAAACTGGATGCAATACTCCAGGTGTATGACATACCAATGTTCCAAAGAGAGATGCTGTTTGTTAAATATAACCTTCTAAAAGTAACTTTCTGTGTTCATGCCAGGGAAATCCTCCAAAGCCATTCTAAAAAAACCCCCAGAAAACTAAAATTAGACTACTAAATCAATTTGGGGCTGAATAGAAGACTTAATTCTGGAAATGGCTGGGTGTGCATCTGCTCCTGCCAATGTCACTAGAAATTGTTAGATTAGCACCCCGAAAAATATGAGACAATGTCTCGAATTAAAAATTTGGGGCCATGTGATGCTAAATATGTTAGTATGTCTTTACAGCTTTATGTTTACTCGTGTAGTAGCTACTTGGGACTGCACTTTGGATCAGGATTGCAGTACAGAGGTAGAAGTTATTTGTTTCCCTGTATGTTGTTTTTTCTGGTGAAAATGGCCTCTACAAAGGAGATATTTAACCCTCAAAATGTTATAATAGCAAATGGCACTTTTAGGGTTAATTTTATGTTTCATACTTTGAAATGAAGTATGGGCCACATTGCTCATACCTACAACGCCTTGCTCAGACTTATAAGTACAAGAATTACAAGTACAAGATAAGATAGGTAGCCAAAAAGTAAACTGAAGGATATATGTGCCTTAATAGGTCAACTGAAAGGAAATTAAAGGAGAAAAATGTTTAACTGAATGTCACAGTTACACAAATTCAGAGGGCTTATTATGGCGTTACAGGACTTGAAACGCCCAGCTTACAGCTATTTGCTTTTGGTTAGTTTCAGTTGTGCTGGTTTATTTCAGTCGTGCTGCATTTGCTAACAGGTGTGTGGAAAATGGCCCTGGGTAGTTATAAACCTAAGATGTATTAACTCTGGCTAGGACATTTATAAGTGGAGAGCTGTTAGCTCAGCAACTTGATATTCAGGAGGATAGAATTGGAAGCAGGAAGCATTATGCACAAAGACACATGCGTATCCCAAAGCATACCCAAAATGGGCAACCTTTTGCATCTGTAAAATCTGTTTTTGACATAGGAATGAAAGACTCAAATATTTATTGCTGAAGCCACAAGCTAACTATGCTTATAAAACAATAAAATCAAAACCCAAAAAAACCCCACCAGTGTGCAGTTTCTACTTATAGCACATCATTCTGACAACTGATTTTGTAACTGATGAAGTTCACCCTCATTTTAGGAGCAACAGTGCCAAATGCAGCAGCCTTAAGAGTAATTGACAGTTCAATATCTGCAGCGAGGAACAGAGCCATAGGGGGGTTGGCCAAAATGGATGCCAGCGATCCTTGCCTGATACAATGTACATTATAAGAGAGTGAGGACGGTCTTCGCATCCAACAAATGCAGAGGCTGAGCTTACACAACATTCTGGCAGGGCATCCTTCCATTATCATGAATAGCCTTGTACAAGATACAGAAAAGGGAAGCCAAATTGATCAAGGGGCTGCAACACCTTCCTCACAAGGGCAGACATCTTGAGCTATATATTTTTTTCTGAAGCTGACTGCCTTTTTAAACATAGCTAAATGGGGCATGATAAATGTTTAAATAATTTTGTTGTGTGAGATAGCAAATTGGAAATAATGACTCAATGAAATAGATTGGCAATAGGCTCGTGATGAAGATGAGAAGGTGTGAAAATGAGAAGATGAAGATGAGAACCCGTGTCCGTTATTTTCATTACAATTTATTAAGAAATGAAAATAACTGACACACGTTGTGCTAATGGCCACTTTTTATTAAAAAGGATAGTGAAGGTCTGACTTAGTTTTCTGAAGGCCATATTCATACACTAGCTTTTCAGACAGTGACTACCCCTTTCCTGTATTAAATTACAGCTGAAAACTGAAAGTTACACTGTTTTATGGTTGACTGATGTAACAAAGACAGTGGGTGTCTTCATAGTCTGTATATGCTGCCATTCATTTAAGTCAGTGATTTTCAAACTGGGGCGTCGTGACACCCCAGCCAGAGTGCCCTGGCCACTTTCCCCTTAAGGTTTGGGGGTAGGGGGGAGGCAGCAACGTGATCCTGGGGATCCAGGATCACGTTGCTAAGGGGCTGCAGGGACTGGCATTTACTTACCATTTACTGGCATTTACTTGCCAGTCCCTGCAGCAGCCTCCTGGGGGTGCGGGGAGCCCTGCGCAACCTTATGCAAGGCTCCCCTGGGCTTAAAAAGTGAAAGCAGAACGATTGCACTCCACTTCTGGTTTTGCAGAGGCGTGGCGCGATTGCTCCACTTTCACATTTTAAGACCTGGGGAGCCCTGGTGAAAGTCGTGCAGGGCTCCCCGCACCCCGGGTAGGCTGCTGCAGGGACTGGTAAGTAAATGCCAATTCCTGCAGTCCCCTTAGCGACGTGGTCCTGGGGATCATGTTGCTGTCTCCCCCCCCGCCCCCGCAAGGACTTACAGTGGCTCAAACTCTCCTAGAGTTTGAGAACTGCTGATTCGTGTCACAATTTTTGCCTTCCTAACAGTAGGGGAATGTTTCTGAGGTAATGTCATTCAAAAATTCCAAGATGCCTTTGCTCCTAAAATGCTCTTGGTAATTTTATTTATTTTTCTTGCACTGATAAGAGTGATCACGTAATAAAGCTATGAACTGACCCTGTAAGCCAGGCGTGCTCAAGACGTCGATCGCGATCGACTGGTCGATCGCCAAGCAAAATCCGGTCGATCGTGTGCCGAGCCTCCCGTCCGCCATGTTGAAAGGGGCAGGAAAGAGCCCCGGAGCTTCCCAATTGGCCTGGTGCCACCGAGTGTCCCGGATGCGATGGCGGGCCAATCAGAAAGTTCCGGGGCTCTTTCCTGCCCCTTTCAACATGGCGGGCCAATCGGGAAGCTCCAGGGCTCTTTCCTGCCCCTTTCATTGATTTCAATCAATGATTTCAATCAATCAGTCAGCCCGGGCGAGCTCAGCGCGGGGCCTGGATGGGTGGAGAGCGCCGTCACTCCGGCCAGGGAGGCGGTGCCGAGCAGGGCTTGCAGCGTCAGTCCGGGTCTCCGTGGTGCAGCCGCTGCCAGGGCTGGGGAGCAGAGCAGCAGGGACCCCGCGGCCACAGCGGAGGGACGCCTCCTCCCAAGGACACAGCTCCCTTCTCCGCCTCCAGCAGCAGCAGCTCCGAAAAAGTTGCAGCGCAGAGAGAGCTGCGCCGCCCGCCCGCAGAGGCGAGTGCGCTCCGGCCAAGAAGCAGCTGCCATGAAGCCCGGCGGGGAGCAGGAGGCTGCCGGGGGAGGCGACCCCTGGAAGGAGTGTGTAGAGGTGGCGGTGCAGCTGGGGCGGTGCAGCCAGGGGCGGCGGCGCGGGCAGGCGGCGCGGGAGCCCGTGGCCGGCGGGGACGCTCTGGTTGCTGCTGCTGCCCCGCACGGGCACCGCCGTCCCCGCCTCGGGAGCCGGGCGCTGCGAGGCTGCAGCCGGCGGGAGGGCAAGCGCCGCCGGAGGCGCCGCCGAGACCCCCTCCCTGGGGACAGGTAAGGGGAGCCCGGGAGGAGGCGCGGCGCGGCTGGGCTGCGCTGCCTCACGTCGCTGCCTTCCTCCCGAGGCTGGGATCAGCCTTGTGGTGCCCTTGGAGAACTTTTCCTGCTCCCAGAGGGTGAGCTGAGCAGGCGCCTCGGGGCGGAGGGAGGGTGGGCGGGGAAGAGGGTGTGGGGCTGCCCCCAAGTTGCCCCCCTGGAGGGCTCCCCAGCCGCTCCCCTTGCCCCACACCCGGTGTCCCCCCACTTCCCATCACCCCCCCAAGTTGCTCTCCTGGAGGGCTCCCCAACCCCTCCCCCGGGCCCCATACCTGGTGTCCCCCCACTTCCCATCACCCCTCCAAGTTGCTCTCCTGGAGGGCTCCCCAACCCCTCCCCCTGGCCCCATACCTGGTGTCCCCCCACTTCCCATCACCCCTCCAAGTTGCCCCCCTGGAGGGCTCCCCAGCCGCTCCCCTGGCCCCACACCTGGTGTCCCCCCACTTCTCATCACCCCCCAAGCTGCCCCCCTGGAGGGTAGATCTCTGGGCCTTGCTGGGTTTCAAAGTAGCTCTCGAACCAAAAAAGTGTGAGCACCCCTGCTGTAAGCTTACATTTCCAGAAGACAATTCCAACTGAAACATGATGGTTTCAGTACTTTTACCTGGCAGCTGAAATTTATATGCTTTTAGGTTTTTGTTATGAACCAGGGTTACCCAAACCCTGGCCCGGGGGCCACTTGCGGCCCTCGAGAACTCCCAGTGTGGCCCTCAGGAGTCTCCGATGAGCCTCTGGCCCTCTGGAAACTTGCTGGAGCCTGCACTGGCCCGATGCAACTGCTCTCAGCGTGAGGGCGACTGTTTGACCTCTCGCATTAGCTGTAGGATGAGGGCTCCCTCCACTGCTTGCTGTTTCACATCTGTGATGCAGTAGCAGCAGCAAAGAAAAGGCCAGCCTTGCTTTGTTCAAGGCCTTTTATAGGCCTTGAGCTATTGCAAGACCTTCATTCATTTATATAAGTTCCACCTCTAGTATATTAATTTATGTTAATTTTATTCAAATTTTAAATGTTAATTAATTCTTTTTCCCCCTGGGAAACATAGTGTCAGGGAGATGATGTGGCCCTTCTGCCAACAACTTTGGATACCCCTGTTATGAACTATGAGAGTTTGAAGCTTTAAGAAAATAGTGGAGTATCAGTTTGCACAGCCCATACTTCTGGTGTAATCTGCTATATTTGCAGAAGATGCTGTGCAGCTGTTCCAATGAATGTAGGTCACTGGTGTGTGAGAGGTAATATTTTTTGTAGAGGCAATTATTACAGGGATTTTAATTCAAGGTTCAGGTGTGTGTTAGATGCCTCATCACACTGTATAGCAGTGAATACCCAAAGAGAAGCAAATTTTCCAAATTGTCCATGCAAACTACAAATATCAAAACGAAGTAACGATCATTGGAGGCAGGGTTTGTTTTTTTTACTATTAGTATAGTCATATGCACACTTGTTCAGGAGCAAGTTCCACTGATTTTAAATAGTGCTTACTCCCAAATTGGTGTGGATGAGATTGCTGTCTAGGATTGGTCAGGTGTTATGGAAAAACTAACTCTTTGGATTTCTTTCAGATGGCATGTAGTCCAAAGCCATTATTTCAACAAAAAAGCAATTCTGAAACGCTGTAATGGATACATAAGATGTTTTGGTTTGATATTTCATGGTTCAGTAGTAGTGTGTGGGGGTCTTTGGCAGCATCCTTTGTAATAGCCTAGAACTGTCTGTAACTGTCAGTGTTGTCATGTACGTTATATAGACACTATAAAAAGACTTGAGGGGGGGAAAAGACATTTGAAGCAATGTGTTTTGTGCTTGGGTGTTAGGAGTGGGGGGGGGTATCTTTCTTCGCAGATTGTGTTTGCATCAATGACTGTCTATGACAGAGTGAGCAAAAAGTGTTTTTGAGCACTTTTTAGATCCATTAGAAGTGTATGGCGGGATTGTCCAAGAGTGAAAGAAATGGGACTGTCTTATCCTGAGAGCTCAGATTAGAAATACTTCTTGATAGCGTAAATAACTACAAACCTTGCAAAGATTTGCCCACCATTTTCAGGTGACTTGTGATCCTCTCCTGTTTTTGTTTCTTGGTAGCTAGGATTTAGGTTTTTTGACTAACCAGAAAGGATTTCTTTACAGTATTCTGTATATAGCTTGTGGCTGCTGTTATATTTTGCCCTGCTGCTGTGCATGAAAGACATCTATTGTGAAACTGGATTTTGAGTCAAAAGTCACCCCTGTTTAAGTTGACAACTATGGCAAGGATTTCTTTTACTGAAGTCAAATGAAAGTGATTATGGGATTATATTTAAAGGGGAAATGTCACTATGTGTTGACATATTCCCTATCATTCTTCTATTTTGAAGCTCTGTTGGGTTTATATTTAAACACAGGTTGAAGAGAAATTTAAATTAAATATGTATTTTCAGATCATGCTTAAATATAAATGTGACTGTGGGGTTCATTCACAACAAAGCTTCACAATAAAAGAATAATGTATAGCTGCCATTTGGTAAGGTTTTTTTTATTAAAAAAAATATCATAACTGATTGTATACATTGCCCTAGATCAGTGGCTTTAAGACCATGTTTTTAGGAAACTTAACATTTCTTGGAAGCATGTCAGGATTCTTCAAAGAGAAGATAGTCATGGCAAACATACCACCTTCTGAAACTTAGCTTGTCCACTGTTACTGGTTTTTCACTGAAATGCACAGTTCCATAGAGAATGATGGACTTGAGTTAAGTTGTACTTATGGTTCATGTTGTCCCAGCAGGCTTGGCTAGTACCCTATACAAACACACCCTAGAGCAGGGGTGGTTAACCTATAGCATGTGTACTCAAGGCAGTACATGAAAAATTTTTATTGTCTTGTGGCATGCAGTACCACTCACTAAATGCAAGTGGGAATCGAATCATCCCCTTCCCTCCCTATGCTTCATTCTCACACAGAGTTTAAAGGAAATGTGTTCTTGTAAACTTTAAATGCTATTCTAGGAAGGAGCACTTCACTTCCCCTCTCCTCACTCCATTCTTCCATGGCATTTAAAATTTAAAGGGACATGTTTTCTTTGAACTTTAAATTCCATGCCATGGAAGAATGGAGTGAGGAGAGGGGAAGTGAAGTGCTCCTTCTTAGAACTGTTTAAACTGTTTAAACACATAGAGTTTAAACTGGTTGCACCATACCACCTCTTCCCACCTGCAAGTAGGCAGGGCCAGGAGATTTTGATCCCATCCTTTTCCCTTTAGTTTATTTACAAGAAGTGTAACCTGCAGCCTGGTCCACACCACTTTTGTCTGATATGAGCAGTAGCAGAGCTTGGTGGGCAGAGCTCCAGTGTGCTCTTAGATTGCTTAAAAATCTTTCCTCTCCACCCTGAGCTTCTTCCTGGTAGTTTGTCACGTTGTATCTGACTTCCCAATCCAGAAGTAACTGGCAATTATGTCAGCTGGTGGTACTTCCAATAGATGGACCTTGCAAAGTGGTACAGTGGGGGGGGGGGGGAGAGTAGGTGTTGAGAAATACTGTTGTAGATTATCTTAGCCAATTTGGGCACATGCTCTCAAAAAAGGCTTGCCACCCCTGCCCTAGAATGTACACCTGTGGCATGCATGGTTTTTGTGTCAGACTGGGGAAGTAGGAAGTTTCAAATCTACTTCCCTAAGTCAGCCATTTTTAACCACTGTGCCGTGGCACACTGGTGTGCCGCGAATGGTCCCCAGGTGTGCCGCAGGAATTTGGGAGAGGGTCATTTATCAATAGGATCATTGGGGGATGTGAGCCCCCATTGACAGCAAAGTGTGACTTGTCAATTATCAAAAAGCTGATGGTGTGCCTTGATCATTTTAATGCCTTGCCAGTGTGCTGCAAGATTAAAAAGGTTGAAAATCACTGCCCTAAGTAGTTAGAGAATGCAGAATGTTGGAGAGTGGGTTGGGCTGTAGAACCATGGTAGTTAGAGATCAGTCAGGAGAATATAGATTGTAAATATGCAACTAAATTGTACATCCCAGTTTCTTTTCTGAAGAGCTCTTTGAGTTTAGGAAAGCCTTTTTAGTGACAGCCTAGAAGCAGGTCTGAATTCAAAAAACTGAGCAGGCCTTAGGAATCTAAAGCTTAATTGCTTTAAAACTGAATAAAGGTGACAAAGGGAGGTGCAGTGTCAATAAAAGACCTGCAGGTGGTAGTGTCCTGGGGGCTGTGAGCTCTGTGGTATGAATGTTAAATATACTTCTAACACTGTTGTTTATAACATTGATGAAGTTTTAAAATTATGAGATCAAATGGCTTGTTTTAGTTCACAGTAGGTGGTATTATTTAGATATTATAATCCACAATACTGGTTTATTTCCACAAGCTAGGGAGGCTCTAACTCTAGCTAGCAGAATGAAAGATGCCACACTCTTTTTACCTATTATGTTAGAGGTACTGTTCTTCACTAAGCTGGATGGGTGCGTTTTATAGGAGTAAATAGTTGGTCAGGCTCTTCTTTAGGAGAACCGAGCTTGGATGAAAAGGTTTATAAGTACTGAATCTTTGGTATTTCATGGGTTTCCTTTCAACCATTAGAAATAGTGATTTCTTTTTGTGATTTCTGAAGTACGCTGTTTATGTTTATCATATGAAATTCAAAACTGCCGCTTGGAAAGCGTTCTTTGGCCTTTATAAGGTCTCTTTAGATTGCCTTGTGGAAACTGCTTGTAAGAGCCTCTTTGAGGGGTTCTGGCTGCCCTAATGTCCCCATTGTGAAGTGTCTTCATGTCACCACATGATTCTAGAAGTTCTCTTTGTGATAATGTCAGTACATGCAGCAAGCCGCTCTACGCATTATGACAGTTGCAAGGCATAGCTTACAGAAGTTGTTCCAAATGGCCTCCGGTTTGTGTTTGCAATCTCACAAGTGACCCCAAGCCCAGTGGCAAACCTGAGCAGGGACAAGGGGGCAAAAACCCTAGACATGGTGCTTGCTGCTGCCTCCACTTGCCCTGCCACCCCACCTGCCCGTTGGAGTCAATCTGTGTGGTGCTAGGCAGCGTGCAAAAAATCTTCTGAGGCTTCTCTTGTGATCTTAAGCAGTACTTCCAGTTTTGTTGGGAAACCAGAAGTATTGTTTAAAACCATGCAAGAAGCCTCAGAAGGCTTTTCGAGTTATGCTGAGTGTCGCACAAGCCTCCAGAGTATCCTGGAGGGCTGCATGATGAGGGGACGTCAGGTTGTGGACCTGTGCCGTGAGGCACATTGGGGGCAGGTCCGTTACTGTCCAGAATTTCCTTTAAATAAAATATTCCTGAAGACCAAATGAAATGTTTTCTTTCACTTAAGCATGTCAGGATTTAATGCAGCTGTGCTTGTACTTGCATCGGGTATCAGTGTTACAATCAGTGTTCATGCTTGAAATGTCAATGGATGTATACTAGATTGTTCCCCCTCAAGTAATGTTCTTGGTTTTGTTTTTTGTTCTTTAAACAGGTTCTACTTTATGTAGCTATGAACTAAAGCCATCTGAATATACTACAGATCCAGGGGCTGATAATCTTTGCCCCAAGCTCCCAGTTCCAGAGAGGTAAAAAAGCACTTATTTCTGTGTAAAATTATTTGTTGATATGAAATTGAATCATTCAATGACCATATCGACAATTCAGCATGGTACCACAGGTTATTTTTATAGGAACCCCTTCTAACTAAAATACTTTTTAAAAATTGCACATTTCACATGCTGTAAAAATGGTTTTTTAAAAAATACATTGGAAAATAGGTTGTGTTGACATTGCTGCTTCCATTCAATCTGGACCTCAAAACAATTTGGTATGGCTTGGTTGTGCTGCTGTGCAAAAGCTTGGGGTTGTGTTTGGTGCATGTGCATGGACATGTTTCTGTCAATTGTGATGTCTTTTTGCATTTCACGCAAATATATACCCAACCAACCAGTCAGTTGTTGCCAACATCTTTTTCCCAAGTTTCCCAATCTACTGTACAAAAAAACTAGAATCACATACATACTGACCTATCCAGCGGTTTCCTCCTTCCTAGTCTGTCTGTTTTGAGCTACTTTTCATTATTTGACACTTTAACCCATTTTTGCCCAGCCCACAGGTGTACGCATTTGGTCCCTGTTGCATATATGCGTTGGGCAGAAATGGCTCCATCTGGAAATAAATAACACTACAAACTGCTTGTCTGTTACATTTTCTCAGCACTCAGAATGTTGCATTTACTAAGCTTAGCTGATCACCCCAGTGAAAAAAATAATCTATTGTTCAGTTCAAACATTGTTATTTAATTCTTGATTGCATCTGTGTCTAATCCAAAAAAACTGCAAAAGCGTTGGACTGCTTAAATTTCTGACCACTTCACTTGCACTCAGCTTGTGATGTGTTCTGTTCACATCAGCTACTAAGTAAACAGAGGTTTTACACATTGTGAGATTTGCAAAAGGTAATACTCATTTTAATTCTAATTTATAAAATTTTAATTTCATTTTACCTTCCTGCATAGGTAATTGAATAGTTGGGCTCCAAACTGTGAAGGGATATGATCACATGAATGCTTGCCAATCTTAGTAACACTTATCCAAAATATATTCCCGACTATCATCCTATATTTGGATTAAATTCAATGGGAGGGAAAATAACTAATGTGCTTCATGCTTTGTTATCTGTATTTGACACATTTGTACAAGGATTTGGGATTTGGAAGTTGTGATATGATCCAATCAGATGTGCTTAAATAAATTCTGTTAGTAAGGAGTTACTTGAGACAAAGCCTGTTGGGGTGTATTCGATTTTTTTTATACTAATGGCTGAAGAGCGTGTTATAGAGAAGAGGGGACTGGAAACGGGACTCTTGAGAAAAAGCTTCTGTTATCAAGGCGGCCATATGATGAGTGAAAGGCTTGTGCCCTTCCAACTAAATTTAGATTTCTTCAAGTTGTGGAGCCGTTAGCAGACACAAATTCATTATTTTTCTTTTTTTAATTGTGAGATTTACAGCCCAATCCTATCCACCCTGGCGCTGTAGGCTACAGCGGTGCCAAAATGGCCACCGCCATATGGGGCCAGGGCAGCTGCTGGAGGTCTCCCTGGGGAAGGGAGTGCTTGCTCCCTCACCCTGGTAATGACGCCATGGCTCCTATGGGTCTCCTTGTATCTGCCCGCTGTTGAGCGGGTGCAGACTCGAGGACACCCTTGTTGAACTGCCTAGCCAGGGAGGGGGGAATAGGATACAGCAGTAGACTCTGCCACTGTCTCTGTCCCCTTCCAGGTCCAATCTTTCCTTCCCCCATCCTCCCCCACCCCAGGAAGCCTCACTGCGGGGTGGTGGTGATAGTTAACTGTCAGTGGCTCCTCCATGGCGTCCACCCAGCACAGAGGCCCAGCACCTGCACTCTCTCCTCACCAGTTGCTGTGAATGTGCTTTATGACATGTTTGTGACACCCAGAGCTGGCAGCATGTCAGCACTGGCGATTATAGGATTAGGCCCAGTGTTATTTATGAAGAGAGAGAAAAATATACATTCAGCTAAGGTACAAGATTTAAACTGTATTAAAAACAAAAACTTTATTATTGAATCTACCAAGTGAAAAGTCTTAATTTATCCATAGGCAAACACAAAATCTTATATTTCTAACTAAGGTGCAATATCTAAATAGTTTAAGAAAGGGTTTTTAACTTTTTTACACACACACAGATTTTCAAATATCTGCTTAAGTATCACATGTGAAACAACGCTTGTGCATCATCATCAGCATTAAAAAACCCTTAACTGATTGCATATTGTTTCCAGAAGGCCAAAAATAAGGATCAGTCCTGCACAAATGTATGTGCTCTTCTGTTAACGTAATAGAGATGTGCGCCGCTTAGCGACGTTCCAGTGATGACCGCCGCTGGTCATGTTGTCGTCACGGGGTGCACACCCTCACCTCCGGAGGCCCACCTGAGCTTCCCAGAGCCAGCACACTTCTGCTCGCTGCCTCTGTGAGGCTCAGACTGCCCAATTGCGCGAGAGATGTGATTTCCAGTTTCCTCTGTGAAACCGAAAGTCACGTCTCTCATGTGATTCTGGCAGTCTGAGCTTCAGAGAGAGCTTCATCCTCTCTTGATGACGAGGAGGCTGTTCTCTATCTCTGTCATTAAGTGACATATGATTGTATGTCAATTTCTCCCTTATAATCTCAATAAGCAATATATTAGGTATATTCTGATTGTGCTACATTCTGGTAATACAAATTATTTCAGATATCAACACATTCTTGTCAGTTGTTGTTTCGAGATCAAAACTACATCATAAAAATAATCCAAAAGCAATACTTCCAGAGCAGGGGTTCTCGTATCCCTGGCATGCGTACCACCAATTGTACACTGGGCAGTGTGGGGTGGTACGCACAGCACCCACTGCCTGGAAGTGATACTGCAACAGGAGCTTCCAACTGCAATTGGAAACTTGAGTTGGCAGGCAGAACTATAGTGTGCAGTTTCTGAGCTCAAGAAAAAACTTGCCTGCCCACCCTGAGCCTCTTACTGACATTGGAAGCTCCCATAGTGGTGTCCAAATTCAGAAGTAACTGGCAATGGCATCATCGCCAGTTATTTCCGGTGGTATTCCAAGGACAGCGTGGCAGCAAGTGGTACGTCGGGGAGCAGCATTGAGAAATGCTGTTCCAGAGCATCTATCAGGTTATATTTCATTTGTTTAACCATTTTCAAGATTCTCTGCCAGTAACAGTTTAGAACAGCCTCATCACATATTAAGAAAATACTATTACATGTGTTAGAGAAAAAAGATCTATTGTCAGTGTAAGCTTCTTTAAAGGGGAAGGGTTTTTATTTGGGGGGGGGGGTTAGAATCCATCTAACTTTGGATTATGACTTTATTGAAATGGCCTCCAATGAGCTTCTCCTATGAACAAAAGGCCTTTAACCTATATTGCAGATTTTGGAAAAAAGTTCTTAAGAGTTATCTTTAGGGACAGAAGTCATGCCAACTATTATTTCCTGATTTTTCTCATGTTTCCTTCAAGAACAGATTATTCTCTGAACCTGGCTCAATCATATTTTTCTTAAGCACATGGTCAAAAGCTTCTTTTCTTCTTCCAGAAGAAAACAAGCAATAGAATTATTGCCATTCTCCTGGATTTTGAATTGTCTGTGGAAGCATGCACTTCACCCAGTCATAGCTTGTCTAATAACCAAGAATGCTGTGTACATCAGTTTGTGTGTCTTGAAGCATTAAAGGGTCTAAATTGCATCATTTTCTCAACCTTTGTAGAACTGAAGATTAGAAGCTTTATTTTTTAAATGCATGTTGAAATTTAGAAATAGGAGGAAAGGAATTATGGATGCTGCATTAAAAGTGTGCAGTTAGTAGTATACAGTTAGTGGTATACAGGGCCATCCACAGCCTTCTTTACACCTGAGATGGCATTCTAAACACTATCCCCTTCTCCTTTACAGATGTGTCAGCATCTGTTCCTCCCAGTCCTCAATGTTCGAGCTCAGCACTCTCCTCCCCTCTACATTTCTTTGTCTTCTCTATTCTTTTTTCAACCCAGAGAGTGGAAAGAAGAGGTAAAGCAGTGGAGGCAAGTAGGTAGACAGAGATGGGCACCCCTATCAAACTGCTGCCTGAAGCACCTGCTTCATTTGGCCTCATAGATGTTGCTGGCTCTGGTAGTACAGCAATACATTTGATAGCATGGGCAATACGCAGTGTGGATTCCGAGCCAACAGGTCCACCACTGATATGGTATTCTCCCTTAGACAACTGCAGGAGAAATGCAGGGAACAACGACAGCCACTCTTTATAGCCTTCATAGATCTCACAAAGGTTTTCGACCTGGTCAGCAGAGACGGCCTCTTCAAGATTCTCCCCAAGATTGGATGTCCACCCAGGCTCCTCAGCATCATCAGATCTTTCCACAAGGACATGAAGGGCACTGTTGTCTTCGATGGCTCCACATCAGACCCTTTTGACATCCGAAGCGGAGTGAAGCAGGGCTGTGTTCTTGCACCAACCTTGTTTGGGATTTTCTTCGCTGTCCTGCTGAAGCAGGCCTTTGGAACTGCAACAGAAGGCATCTATCTCCGGACCAGATCAGACGGAAAGCTCTTCAACCTCTCCAGACTGAGAGCAAAATCCAAAGTCCAGCTGAAATGTCTTCGTGACTTCCTCTTTGCCGACGATGCAGCTGTCACTACCCACTCTGCCAAAGATCTCCAGCAGCTCATGGATCGTTTTAGCAAGGCCTGCCAAGATTTTGGACTGACAATCAGCCTGAAGAAAACACAGGTCATGGTTCAGGATGTGGACTCACCTCCCTGCATTACAATCTCTGAGCATGAACTGGAGGTTGTCCATGACTTTGTGTACCTTGGCTCAACGATCTCCGACACTCTTTCTCTCGATACCAAGCTAAACAAGCGCATCGGTAAAGCAGCTACCACGTTTTCCAGACTCACAAAGAGAGTCTGGTCCAACAAGAAGCTGACAGAACATACCAAGATCCAGGTCTACAGAGCTTGCGTCCTGAGTACACTTCTGTACTGCAGCGAGTCATGGACTCTTCGCTCACAACAGGAGAGGAAACTGAGCGCTTTCCACATGCGCTGCCTCCGACGCATCCTCGGCATCACCTGGCAGGACAAAGTTCCAAAAAACACAGTCCTGGAACGTGCTGGAATCCCTAGCATGTATTCACTGCTGAAACAGAGACGCCTGCGTTGGCTTGGTCATGTCGTGAGAATGGATGATGGCCGGATCCCAAAGGATCTCCTCTATGGAGAACTCGTGCAAGGAAAGCGCCCTACAGGTAGACCACAGCTGCGATACAAGGACATCTGCAAGAGGGATCTGAAGGCCTTAGGGATGGACCTCAACAAGTGGGAAACCCTGGCCTCTGAGCAGGCAGGCTGTGCAGCATGGCCGTTCCCAGTTTGAAGAGACACTTTGCCAACAGTCTGAGGCTAAGAGGCAAAGAAGGAAGGCCCATAGCCAGGGAGACAGACCAGGGACAGACTGCACTTGCTCCCGGTGTGGAAGGGATTGTCATTCCCGGATTGTCCTTTTCAGCCACACTAGACGCTGTGCCAGAACCACCTTTCAGAGCGCGATACCATAGTCTTTCGAGACTGAAGGTTGCCAATATAAAAAAAATACGTTCCCCAGAACACATTCTACATAAAATAGTGCTATTGAAGACACAGTTGATCTCATAGCCAAAAAATGGGTGCTGATTGACTAAGAAAGCACTGCTCCAACTGTTTAAATGGCTGTCAATCATGACAGAACAAGAGTGCTGTAACATATCAGCGCTAAGGGAAGCCATTTTATTAAAGGTATGGTTGTAGTAAAATAGAAAACTAGAGTCCCTAGATGAACTGATACATGGCTTTCTGAAGGGAAAGATGGAACTAGGTCCTGACATGAACCTTTGCATAACACAGAACTGTCACTCTCCTTCCTAGCATTTTTCTTTATTTCTTAGTAAATTTCATGCAATTTCTGTGTAGACCAATACATAGCCAGAAGAAGCTTGTTCCTGGGGCTTCTCAGCAGTTCTGTTAATCTCGTATACCTCCTTGTACTTCAACTTTTTTTGGGCAGGAAACATGGACAGATACTCTGCACAGCCAGCCACCAATGTATTTCTTGCATAACTGTTTTTAAATAGAGGACTTCCAGAATCCAAGAAAGAGAAATGTTTACAAGGGACAATTTCCTTCATTCCTTAAGCTTCTCTGTATTTTACAGATCTAGGAGATAGATTTGTGAAACACTCTTATTTTGTGCCAATATTTTATGGAACCTCGGAAATTTTAAAAAGTTGGTACACCTTGCTTATAAATAAAGGCCTGATCTATGTGCAGAAACATAAAAAATATACTTGCTGTTTACTGTAGAATCTCCCACTCCTGTCTTCAGTTTTGATCATTATTAAATGAGGGCTTATACTTGAGATAAGTTGCAATTCCATTAATAATAATAATAATAATAATAATAATAATAATAATAATAATAATAATAATAATAATAAGGTATTTATATACCGCCTTTCTGGTCATCGAATTACTCCTCTGACTTTATTCAAGGCGGTTTACATAGGCAGGCGTTTCTAAATCCCTCAAGGGGATTTTTACAATCATAGAAGTTCTCTCTTTCAAGAACCAACGACATTTCAGAATGGATCTTCCTGGTTTGGTCTCACTTCTGGCCTCCAGTTCTCCCACGCAGACTGACAAGCAGCTCCATCTTTCACATGGAGGACAGCCAGGACGCTTCTTGCTCACACCAAGAGCTGGTGGAATCACTCAGCTCGGCTAGTCAGCTGCTTCAAGGTCTCAGCCGTTCAGGGAGCTGCCGGTGTCCTCGAACTGGTGACCTTCTGATGTTGTCTTCGGGCTAACAGAGGCTCTGCCCTCTAGACCAGACCTCCTGCCCTGTTACACATTAATATGTGTAACATTCCTGTATATATTCAGTAACCATTAATAAAAGAGCAGAGGGTGACTGTGTATAAATATATTATTCTGCTTTTTATTAGAGAAGGGGCAGTGTATCTTCTACCTATTTGAATCAGAACTACTGAAATAGAAATTGGTCTCATGTGCTAGATTCTCAAGAGTCCCATTTGTTGCAGGACATCATGTAGTAACCACTGACCTCATTTCTTATTCATTATAGCAAAGTTAGATTTTGTCTTGTATGCATAAAACCAGGTAATTCTAGATGTGCTAGATAATCATTTTCCTCAGCAAGTGTTCAGTGCAATAATAAGTAACTGTACTGACATTGTGGGGAGCTGAAATAACAAAACAGACTCTTTTTCCCAGGCTATGCATTTTGCATCTTTGTCCGGGGGAGTTTGGCCAGGAACTAAAGAATGATAAAATTAATTTAATGAATCTAAGGGGGCTGTAGACTTGTTTTTTCCTCAAATCACTGCTAACCCTCCTTGGTGCAGTATGGTAAACTGCTTTTGCACTTGAGAGGAGTTTCAGTTTGATATAGCATAGAGTGGAGGTCAGCTGTTCAAGAAAAGTGCTGAATTCCAGTGAGCCACCACAAGCCTCATGTGATTATCAGCAGCTCTTTGGATCTGGCTTTCTTACCAGCACATATAAACATGAAACAGTATTCTGAAAGACCCATGCTGTCCTGAAAAATTTCATTTTCACATAGAGTTGCATAAAAATTCATATAGTATGGTTTTTATGAACACTTTTTGAGCTAGTGGGCAGTCTTTTTCATTTGTAACTCTTTGTGAGACAACAAAAGGTGCAATTCTGAAGTAGTGCCTCAGAACCAAAACAGGAAAAAAACATCCATTTTCCCACTTGACATCTTGATCCAAAGTGTGTGTTTTGTGAAAGTGCATCTCTTGGGTTTCAGTGAAGATTTTATATGAATGTAATCAGTTTAGGATTGGGTGGCAAGTCTCTCCCAAAGACAGGGATAAAGATTCCAAGGACAAAGACTTTGTCAACACTTGTTAGCAAGACAAAATAATTAAGTAAATCTGTACTTAGTGTTGAATATATTTCATATGCTAAGTACAGTGATTGCCATATGAGTTATGTGTCATCAGTTCTTCAGGGTTTCAGTGCAGTCACATGTGATTGAGTTAGTGCATGCTCTGGGAATTAGGGAAGGGCTAATCCCTTCTTTGAGCATACTGTTATTCAGGGCATCTTCTTTTGTCTGACCCATAACCACCCCTAAGTAAGAATAACTAGGTAGTTGCCACTACCTGTGTCTGACTTGAGACCGTGAAAGAGGAGGGCAGGGTGTTTTATCTGTAACAGTAGTTCTTCCAGTGGTCATTTGTGCAGATCCCTGACTTGCCTGCAGGTGCGACTCCAATGGCTTTTGCACCTCCTAAATAGGATGAACTGATGGCAGTTCTTAAAGGAATTGAGAAAGTTGGATTTTTGCTTGTGCAAGACCTCTAAAACCTTAGGGCCTTGCATACAAACTGAAGTGTCAGAATGACTGACAGAGCTCTGAAAGCTTTCAAGTTTGTCTCTGTGCATTCACAGAGCTCCACTGTGTGTGTTTGCACAGATGACCACTTGAAAAACTACTGTTACAGCTAAGCAACCTGATATTTTTTATGGTAGTGTATTACTTTTGGCAGACAATTCTTTTTATTAAATTCCTCCTTGAGGAAACTGTAATGACTCTGCTGTGAATATTTCTGTTTTTTTCTGGGATAGAAAAGAGTCCTAAGGTTACAAGCATAATGTTTAAAATCACACAGTATCCTTTCAGTCAAGCACCAAGTTTAATTTCTTTCTGTTTGTAAGCTAAACATGTTGAGTGTCAGTATCCATGAGGGTTCCGTTCCCAGCACCCACATGGATACCAAAAATCACGTTAAAGGAAATCCATTTAAAAAACAATGTCCTTTACTCAGTGATTTAAAATCAGCTTTGCGGCCTTTGTAATGCACAACAGAGGTATCAGGCAGGCAATCATCAATCATTCTCTCTCCAGGTGCTTTTCAAGGCTTCACTCAGAGCCAGTAACCCTTCCCTTCACTGGGAGCAAAGGAGGTGATAATCACTTGCATTCTTTCATGTGTTCAGGGGGATGGGGGGGTTGCTTGCCTGGGAGTGAAGCTGTTCTAAGTGCCTGGAGAGAGAATGATTGATGGATGTTCTGTTGGCTGCCTTCTCCCGCACTAATGAGGCTATTGCTAAATGACTTTATTCCTTGAGATAAAACCACGAGTGAAAAATCCGTAGATAATTAGGTTATACTTGTACATTCCTAAATAAAAATTATTTGGTTCATTCAGACCTTGGAGTTTCCAAGCCTCTAGAACCTTCATTTGATTTCTTGACTTAGAATATTATTTGACATGGTTAAGTTACTCTTTGCGTAAGAAGCAATATCAACATTTTTTTGAATGTTACATTATGCATTTATTTTTACTTTACAGAAGCATGTTCTGTGTTGTAAAAATAAGCATGATATTTTTCCTGTTTTTTTAACATTTTGTAGAGAAGGTACAACTTTCTAATCTAACTTATCTCTAAGTTAGAAATAACTTTTCTAAATTTAAATGCTCTTTCTAAATTCAAAGAGCATTTGCAGTGCATTGATGCAGGCCGGATTCACACAAGTAGCAGACAAGATGATAAAACAGTTCCTGAAACATCCAGACAAGATGATAAAACAGTTCCTCTTCTAACTAGTGATGGAGAAATTAACCTCTACTTGATTTGGAATGGGCTTGGCTAATGCAAGCTGGATGGCCAGCTCTTGAGATGGGGTAAAGCATCTCAGGGAGTAACAGGCTGATGGGAGCAGAGCTGTTCCTTGGGTAGGGCAACTGAGGTGGCCACCAGTTTTATGACCAGTCTGTGACTACAATGGGGGAGGCGCACTCTGGCACCCTGGGTTTGCACCCTGCTCACATCCTTCTAGGGAAGGCTCTAACCCATTCACACTCTGTCTTGTCCATCACCTGACCCACCAGTGAACCTGTGGTCATCCCAACCACTTGCCCTCCCCTACAATGATCATTTTGAAAGGAGAGTAAGTGGAAAGAAGATTGTGGTAGTGGCTCCCTACCAGCACTTCTTTCCACTGAAACTGCCACAGTTCCTCTTCCCACTTACCTCTTCCTACTCTACAGCAGGCTGGATGTGTGAAGAGCTGGGAAGCAAGCAGAAGAGGAAATCTATAAAAAAGAATGGGTTGGCCAGTGCTTTAGGTTGAATGCTCCCCTTAGTGGAAAAAAATCCTTATGCAGAGAAAAGCAGTGGGGAATAGGCTAGGCTAGAATGTTCTCCCTGACATCTAATTTGTTTTAGGTAGAGTTCTGATGTTAAAGAACATATTCAGTTATGTGATTGTCTCGCCTACAATCTGAATTGCAGAGCCCCTGAACAGTTTAACCACTTTCCCTGCTGTTTGCATGAATTATGCTTCAATGATCATAGCTCACTTGGGACCTTTCCATTTAGAACTGCTAGTCAGTTATGTAGAAGTATGGACTCTAAACATTTTCTGGATGTTAGCAGATGATAGTTTTCTCACAAACAGGGACTAATCATTTGACAATGACTGTTTTTATTATATTGGGTTTCTTTGCGAGTGATAAATAATATATGGAAAAGGGAGGTTGGAGGCAGCATTTTCTGTTCTGCATGCCTGAAGTGAATGTTTAGCATTTTCAAAAGACTTCCAATTAAAGTAAGTAGACTTTGCATCTCTGACAGAAAATTGAATACCCCAAAGGTATTATATACCCTCTCTGCCAGAGCCTTGTTGAACCTGGCAAGTAAGACAATAGGAACTGATTTGGAGAAAGCTTGAACCTACAGGTTAAATAAAAAATCTATTTGAATGTGAAAGAGTGGTTCTATTCATTGATTTTAATTAGACAACTGTCTTGCAAATAAAAATGCAAAATATTCTCTGTGTGCAAGAGAGAACTAAAAATAGACAGTCGTGACAATCTGGTATAAATTTTGGGAGCAGCAGTGCAGCTGCCTATTGAGCAAGTGTAGAGACAAAAAATTAACATGGTAGGATGTTAAATCAGTGGAACATAAATCCTTGTAAAATGTCTAGGGTCCTGGTGTGGGGTGTCCCTAACTGCTTAGGGATAGGGAGGATTATATGCTTGTGAAAGCAGTGTGTTGAGATGTCAGCACTCTTTAATTACAAGTGTTTGACAATGAAATGGGTAGAATTTGTAGTCAACTTAAACTTTGTAACTATGTATAGTAGTTAGGATTTACTACTATAATAATACTATGTAGTAGTAGTAGTAGAACAGGAGATCTGGAATAGAACATTAGTAATAATTTTTGGGGAGAAGATTGCCTTGTGGTAGCCACGTTAAGTCTCTAAATTGAATTTTTGGTTTTTCAGCACAGTACATTTTTTGCTACAAAAATTGGCCACTCTTCTGTTCTAATGTTTGTTGAAAGCATTTTTAGAAACTGTTTTCAACCAGGTTGGGCTCTGTGGCCAGGATCAAAAGAACTGTGCACAGTGTTCTCCACATGCACCAGACCTTTTAGGGGCTCTCTTCTCACCTTGTCTCATTCCTCTTTCCCCTTCCAAGGGGCTTATGAAGACTCTCCAGAACAACATTCACTATGACATGAGGGGAAGATGGAAAGGGCACTGGTAATTCCTTTATATCTTATACAAGGGGCTTTTTGGATCCTGGTGCATATGTGGAAAACACCACCATCTCCTTTGTGCCATACTATGGCCTTTAAGATGAGCTGGGCAGCAGATTCTTCACAGTTACATCTGTGAGCTATGCCTTCCAGGGGTTCTTCACAGTAAGACCCTGAATAATTTACAGAAGTGCCTCACAACTTCTCTGATTAAACATTAATTTTCACTCTTGACATGTTGAATTAGTGGAGTTTTTTTTGTTTGTTTTTAATTTTGTGGATTGGAATGGTGAGTTTTGCTTTGGTTTTTGAATGAGTGGGGTGGGAAACATCAAAATGTACACTCTACCCTCTTCCCAAAGTATCTTGATTTGTAGGAATTGCATTGCAACTCATTACGGTCATTCTCATTTATAACAGCACCTTTATGTTAATCTTGCAGCTCTTGGTTAGAATGTTTATGAGGGTAGAGTGTACTGCATCAATTCACCTTCCATTTGTGTGTTGATGTGGCATTTATATTACATAGGAGTAATTTTTTTTCTGATTTTTTTTTCTTGTATCACCAGTGCACCTATTCCATTCTTCCATCGCTGTGCTCCTGTGAACATTTCCTGCTATGCCAAGTTTGCAGAGGCCCTGATCACCTATGTCAGTGACAGTAGTGTCTTGCACAGGCTGATTAGTGGAGTAATGACCTGCAGAGAGATTATTTTGGGACTTTGCTTGTTATCACTAGGTAATTGTTTTTTTTTTCGTTCTTAGCTATATCTATAGTACTGCAACAGGAGAATGTGAACATTTATGTCCCCAAAGTATGAAACGAAGCATATTCAGTATTACATATGTCAGGAAACTATTTCAAATTTTATATTTCCTACCCAACAGCTGAATTAAATGTACTTTAAAATGTTGTGTGCATTAATACTCCTTGTGCTTAATTAATGTGCTGATTTCAACATGGTTCAGTATTACTACCAGTGAACCCTTTGCCTTCTTTAAAATGAAAAACAAAATTTTAACTACCAGTATATAGTATTTAGGAGCCTTTTAGTTAGGCTTCTGAGTATACTCTCTCAATTTGTATTCAAAGTGCTATGTGAATATAGCTGCAGAAATCTTAAAATATTCAGGGATTTTGGTTAAAAGCAGGACTTTAGTCCTATAAGCTCGTGTGAATTGGCGACCATCTGAGAAAAAACACACAGGCTGCTCTGAGCCTCTCAGAAAGGGAGCTGGGCATAAGTCCCAATAAATAAATGAATAAATTTGTTATATTTCAGTCAATTTGAACATTAAAGGTTGTGATAATATAGGTGCTCCTGTATCATTATTGAACAAAATACAGGAAAACTTACAACTTAATTTTTTAAGAAATCTGCCATTAATTTGAGGAAAAAACCCCAGTTTTAATATCTTCTCTTTTCTCATTGCAGAAATATACCAGACACAAAATAGCCTAACAAATGTTTTTTTTTAAAGTGTGCCTTAACTTTTATCCCAACCAGTTAAAATTTACTCAGATGAATTGATTTGAAAAACAAGCATGTTTCATGAGTATCTTTGTACCCCTGAAAAAGGGCTCTTCCCCTTTCAGAATTTGTTCATGGGATGCTTGAACAGGCACTGGGAGGGAGAAAATGCCTCTGAAAATCAAGCTGATGTTTCCTTTTTTACTGTACTGCTGCAGTGAAATCATCACGGTTCTGTAACACAGGGTGCACCTATCTATGTGGGCATCAGAATGTGAATCCAGTAGTAGATACTGTCTGTCTACACCGGGGTGTCAAACGCATTTCATACAGAGGGCCGAAGTTAGCATTCAGGGCAACTGCTGAGGGCCAGAAGTGATGTCATTAAGCAGAAAGTGACATCACTAAGCAGCTGATGGCCAGAAAGCGGCACCTTGTTCTCATATAGAAGGTCATTAACTGCAAATGACAGGAGAGAAAATATGTAAAACTTGATCAGATTTCATGATATGGAAAAGCCCAATTTTCATGTGGGCTGTCATTTCAGCAGTAACACCTCAGCACTGCTCAGCAGCTGAGGGCCAGATAAATAGCTTCCAGGGGCCGCATCCGGCCCCCAGGCCTTATGTTTGACACCCGTGGTCTACACTATGTTGCTCTGACTAGAATGCGTGCTTGAATGTACATTCTAATAAGCATTCTGGCGTGACTGCAACTTGATCTGGGTTTCAGAGTGAGGGTAATGTGGCTCTTTGTGCCACAACTTACATCACCATGTTGTCAAATCTAATTAACACCATGATAACATCATGTTATGTGGTCCTTGATGGGTTGTGATTGAAAGTGAAAAAAGCAATCTCGCTCAAAGTTTTAAAGATGGTGCTTTGGCAGGTTGGGAAAGCAATTACTGTGTTGAAATGACATATAAAAAGTGGAAAAGGCAGAAAGTTGGGTTGATTAGCATGTTCTATGCATCCCTCTAATGTTAACTTTCACCTCAAATATTTGAGGATTAAAATTTGATATGACTTTGACATTAGTTAGTTGATCTATCAATTACATTAAAGTTTGCTAGCCTAGTTAAAAGCCTTTCATTGATGAGAATGATTTCTCATTAGTAGAAATACCTTTGCAGAAGATCTTAAATAAGTACCAGCTGTCTCTAGTACGTTCTTGTGTTGTATGTCATATGTGGAAAGCCACATCAACCTGAGTATTTTAATTAAATTTTATGAACTTTTTTTTGGTCAACCATACTCATGTTAGATGACTTAGGGCGCAATCCTATCCTACACTGTTACAGGCAAGCCAGGAGGCTTGCGCTGTATTCAGCTCAGGATAGTGGCCATAAGCAGCTCAGCCAGAGGCAAGGGGAAACATTTTCCCTTACCTCTGGTTAAGGGCTGCTGGCCCCTATGGTCTCCTCGGACTTGTGCCACCTCTTGAGGTGGCCCAAGTCTAAGGAGAGTGGAGCAGCCTGAAGCTGCTCCGTTCTCCCCAGGAACGGGGATTGGGATCCAGCATAACTGCCAGATCCCAGCCCCACCTCCTGCTGCCCGCCTGCCCGCCCACCCCCCAGGGCCTACAGGTCCTGAATTATAAATACCAATTAAAAGATATTGTAATAACTCAAACAATATGATATAGCGAAACTAAGTTAGTCATGACTAAACAATTTTGAAGTCAGTGGACCAAATTAGTCACCACTGACTTAACTCCTGTGTGATTCAAAGAAAGAAATGGAGATTCTACAATGTGGTGGGGAAATGTAAAATGATCACCTAAGCATTTAAGCCCACATAAAGTATTATTGAAAAAAATTGAGATATGCCACATTAGGTTTGTAAGAAAATGAAAATGAGGGAGAAGCCAACACCTCTAAAAAAACATTGTTATTGGAATAGAGATGTAGAACTCTGAACATGATCAGCACATCATTAAAATTATTGTTTCTGCTCAATCTTTTGTGTCTATAATTTTAAGATGCAAAAATCCAAAGAGTTATGGTTGCTTGGTCAATACGATAGACTTTATTCCCTTTTATTTCCCTGTCGGTTTTCTCACCGTGTATGTATTATAATGAGTGGCAAGTGAATATACAAAATGTTGGTGACTATTGGGATTTATAGTTGGCAATTCTAGATGAGATTAGAAACTGTCCAGTACAGATATCTATTCTCACTCTTACGGCCCAATCCTTCCATTGCTGGCCTATGCAGTGCAGCGGTGGTGGAACAGCCTTGACTGCATCCTGTTTGCCAGCTGGGTCCCGTACAGCAGCAACAATGTTTGTAGATAAATTTTTTACTAACCTACACTGCTACTTTCTGGGCCCCAGTGGACCTGTTTGGATCTACACCAGCTTTTTTTGCAATCCCTTTGGTAGGTGCAAAGGGGTGTGTAAGGCCCAGTCCAGGGACATAGAATCTTGTGGATGCAGCTGCCGCTGAGATCTGCCACTGGTCTGGTTTTATCCCTACCCCAATTCTCCCCTGAACCAGCCCCTCCACCAACTTACCTACTCTGGTGGAAGTTTGATGGCCTGCTGCTGCCTGTACGGGGCTTCCCAGCTTCTGTGCACTTGGTAGCAAGCGATTAACAGAGCGACTTGTGTGATGGTGGGCCCAGCCTTATACTGACAGATTGTGAGATCTTTCAGCATAATGCCCTGATGAGATTGGACCATTAACCCATCAGCATGTGACTATTAAATTCATTGATTCATCTCTCAGTGTTTAGGTACTTTGAACATTTGGTGTAACATAGGTGTGAAAACAGTGGCTAACCACGTTCATTCCAACTACAGCAACTTTCCAAATTACACTTGCGCTCAGGAAGTGACTGAAGCTATTCAACCTTTTCCATGCCAGTAAAGTTGGTGGCAGGCATCTTGCCTGTCATAGAAAGCACCAAAGATAATCGGTACTGTTATGGAGGTTTGTTGAGAACTTGGAACATAGGTAAATAGAAACAGCCAGCTCTTTTGTACCTATGCAAAAGCACCACAAATGAATAGACTGTGCCTACACAAAAGAGCTGATGCTGCTGTCTGTAACTCGAACATCAGTAACTTGGATGTCCGTAAATCAGGGAACTGCTATATATCAGTATGATACCAAGTGAATCTAAGATAGATCATAGGTAGTGAAACTGCCATTGGACAAGACCTTCACACTCCGAAACCATGAAGAGCTAGACAAATAATAATACAGGTATTTATATACCGCCTTTCTTGGTCGTCAGATTTCTCCTCAGACTTTAATTCAAGGCAGTTTACATAGGCAGGCTGTTCTAAATCCCCATAGGGATTTTTACAATTGAAGAAAGGTTCTATCTTTCAAGAACCACAACATTTCAGATGGATCTTTCTGATCTGGTATCACATGCTGGCCTCCAGTTTCCTCCCACACAAGCTGACAAGCAGCTCCTTCATCTCTCACATGAAGGGCAGCCAAGACACTTCTTCACTCACACCAAAGAGCAGGTGGAATAACTCGGCTCAGCTTGTCAGCTGCTTCAAGGTCTCGCCATTCACAGTGCCAGTGGCCTCAAACTGGCGACCTTTGGATGTTATCTTCAGGCAAACGGAGGCTCTACCCTCTAGACCAGACCTCCTGCCCATGATGTCTGACAGATGTCTGATGTCAGACAAATACATGTCTGACAGCTAAAAGATCTTGTTAAATGACCTCTCCTGACTAAGGCAGATGAAGCACAAAGTAGTATGTGGCTCTTGTCACGATCTTAACATCTTAATTCATAATTGTGCTTGATGAGCATGAGTGTCTGCATGGAACTTCTTGGATTATGCTCACCATGAGTTGTGCAATGTTTGCAACTCATGATAATAATCCCACGATTTTCTCATGTCACATTTGTTCTTTCATTGTACTTGTCTACATCTGTGTGTGTGTGTGTGTGTGTGTGTGTGTGTGTGTGTAATTTTATAGATAGGCACACACTCATAAATGTTCATACAAATGTTAGTTTTGTTTAACTGACAAATCCAGAAATGGAATAGAATAGGTGACTTTTTCTGTACATTTTTTATATAAACAGTTCATAGTGAATGCAGAATAATCACTAATGTGCAGTTATATTTGTATGGGTCAGGTCAGGTTAAATATATGTATAAAAGTATTTCTGCTTTCAATAATGTTCTGCTTATTTTTTTGTTTACCTGTAGTGCTTTCCATGATTCTGATGGTGATAATCAGATACATCTCAAGAGTTCTTGTTTGGATCTTAACAATTCTAGTTGTTCTGGGATCACTTGGTAAGTAGTTGCAGCTGTTTTTGTTTTGACTGTATGATTAAAAATATATCTTCTTGCTTTTCCCACACTTGAAAATATATCCACCATACTTACCATACTTACTAGTGCCTTTCTTACTATTTCTTCAACCTGTATTTCCACCATCTTCCTATGGTGGTACCTATCTGCCTGAACTTGGGAAGACAGAGTGAGCAGGACTTGGAATGCCCTTATTAAAGGAATGGTCAGAAAAACTTGAAAGGGTTAAAAAAACAAGGGAAGAAAACATTTGCAAAAATCTGGAAACTACCCCACTGACTCAGTTCAGATCAGTTCAGTACAAGGAGTGGGACACATACATGCACCATGGGTTGTGTTGATTTGGAGTGGATAAACTGAAAATGATGCTTTATATCAATAGTTACAGCCTGTGACAACTCAGTGGAGAACTAGTGCCTTTCTTGCCTGCTCTTGCTTTGTTTAAATATTCACTTTCTGCTTTGGGAACAACTGATTTCCAACTGTTGTCACCCTGTGAACTATTAAAACTATACCCTTGGGAACAATATCAGACTGATCATTATCAAGGTTTAAGGATTTCTTAAACCAGGATACAGCCAGTTATCTAGAAGCAAAGTAAAATCAGATTCAAAGCATTTACATTGCATAATGACTTCACATTGATGAATTTGAGAAATAACACAAAAGGGCAAAAATAGCAGGTAGGAAAATACCAGTGGATCCCAATATCCATGGGGGATGCATTCCTGGACCCCTGCAGATAAGGGGGAACCCTGTCTCCACATCCCCCAAAACCCATTACCTTTGTTTGTAATAGTCACATGAAATAGCTCTTGCTTTAACCAAGCAAGCAGGTACACAGCCTCCTGCAATTATTGCATGGCTCTTGCTTTTACAGGCAAGCAGGCAGGCTAGAAAGGACAGTAAACATTAGCTCCCTGCTATTGCTTCCTGTTAACATTCACATTCACTGTAAACATTTCATGCAACAATTACAAACACAAACAAAGGTAATAGATGCAGAGAGACAGGGGGTTGGGGAACTGCAGATCTGATAGAGGGGCCCACCTGTATAGTTATACAAGATTTAAACAAAAACTATATAGTACTGTTACACAAGTGATATTGATTTAGTTGGTCGTAATTGCATAGAAACAAGATATATAGTTAGCCGCCTTGGGTGGCCTTTGGGAAGAAAGGCGGAATATAAATCTAATAAATAATAAAAATAAATAAACTTGGTGAAGTTCCATTTTTACAATGCAAATAGACATAACGTCTTGTGCTAAAAGTATTTGGGGGAAGAAAAAGAGTATTTTTCACAGGAGAGAAGCTGAGGAAGGTGGCTCCCAACCAAAGGAGATAGATCTTTTAGCCTGTAGTTTTAGCTGGAAAAGAGGTAAGCCTTTTGTCTTTGAAATTACTAGGCCCACTGATGTGGGTTAAGTGTCAGAGAAGATTGCATTCATTTATTACGATGTCTCAGTTATGTTATTCAGTGGATAAACTGTGCAGAGCAGGATATAAATACTGATCTGACCCTTTACTCTCTGGATAGGCATCTAGCTTCAAGTGTGTGTGTTTAAATGCATAACTCCTGCATGCCTTGAATTACAGGTAGAGGTAATAAACAGGAATACAGAGAAATAAAATATTAAATATGTAACACTGCCATAATTGGGTGTCATTGCAAGTCAGGATGTTCTAACAAAAAAGAATACGCTGAAGAGAACCCACTTATTTTTCAACCGGTGGCAAAAAAATTCACAGAGAAGGGATAAATTGGTGTTTCTTTGCAAGGGGGTTTCAAAGATGGAGAGAAATGCTCCCCCTCTTGCTTTCATTCCCTCAGATTGTTTGGTCTTGTTTGGTCTTTGAGCTTGTTTGGTCTCCCCTCCACCCATCCTGCCTTGCTCCCTCTCCACTTCACCATCTCTAGCTCACTCAGCCTCTTCCCACCCTGGCATACTCCTTGCTTTCTCTTTCCTTAACCCTTCACATGCTCTCTCTCTCTCTCTCTCTCTCTGGATTTCTCTGACACACACCCTTACTTCTAGGGGCCATCACTGCTCTTGCTTCTTCCAGCTGCCTTTTTCAAAACGCAGAGGCTAGGATGGAAGAAGAACGTGAGAGCAACAGAGACTTAGGGACAAATCCTATCCAACTTTCCAGTGCTGATGTAGATGGATATGATTTGACCCTTAAAGTGGCAGGCTAGAGCAGACTGTTCCCTGCTGCTTTCTTCCATCCCTGACTCTCTTATAAAGGCAGGAAGTGTCGCAAGGAGGAAGTGACCCCTGGGAGGAGCAGTGGTGATGGTATTAGTAGCCATGTAGGAAGAGGCCAATAGGGGTGGGAGGGTGTTGGATGCCATGCAAAGCAAATTAAGTGGAAGTAAATAGTTTGTTGTGCTGCAGACCTTCATGTCTCATTATCCCCTTCATCCTATCATCTTCTTGGGTCCTCTGCCTTGTGACATCATAGCTCTACCTCCACCCAGCTCCACTATGCCCCTGTGTATGACAGCGACACTCATGGTTTCCATAATGGTATAAGTCAGATGTTTACCAGCTTGCATGGGAGAGGAAGGGGTCTCTCCAGTGTGCTTGAGGCAGCAAAGTATAGAAGGCTGCAAGGAGTTAATGTCAGTTAGACTTCTAGTCATGCTGCTGTTCAGCAGATCCCAGTTCGCCATCTGTTTTACATAACCTTCTCCTGCCCATCCTTAATCCCTTCTGATGAGGGAATAGAAAAGCACCATCTCCTTAAAGGTGCCTAGTAAAGGAGAGCCTTCTTTGATCAGATGTGTTTTGTGAAGCCAGAGTACCATTCTATACTCACATTTTATGTTGGAACAGAACAGTTATATCTGAGCCTAGCCTGCTAACAATGGTACTGAGGGAACCAGTAGCTTTTCTTAAACACTGCTGTGCATCTATTTTCCAAATGAAAATGCGGCATGTCTCTTTTTCAATGTGAACACAGGTGGCACAGGAGTGTTATGGTGGCTGTATGCTAAACAGCGGAAGTTTCCCAGTGACACTCTTAATACTATTACTGTTGATCAGCTTCAGCTTCAAATAGCCAAAGACAATCGCCAGGCCCTCCTGATCTATGCCATTGCAGCTACAGTCTTCACAGTGAGTATTTAACCATGTGTTCAATAATGTTACACATGAAGCTTACATACTGGGTGTAGGCAGAAAAGTGGTCAACTTTGTGTGTTGCTTTTACTCAGGGTGACCAGATACAATAGAGGGCAGAGTTCCTGTACCTTTAACCATTGTATTGAAGTGGGAATTTTGGCAGGTGAGGCTTTTCAAACCCTTCCATGTTGAGCTGCACCTGCCAAAATTCTGTCTTCTACACCATGGTTAAAGGTACTGGCACTCTGTCCTCCATGCACCTCCATAGATCAGCTTCTGCAAATCATAACTTTCTAGCACATGGACACATAGTAAAATGGACATGTGCAGTCCATATGCATGAAGCTGTACACAGGTATATCCTCCCCTCCGCACTTCCTAATGTAGAAATATCATGTCTGGATCAGCCCTTGGAAAATGTTGTGGGGTAGCTGGTAGTTTGTACACATATGAGATAGGACAGCCCAAGCTAATCTAACATCTGAGGCAGTACCACACTCACCCCATCAAATTCTGCCTTCCACCAGTATGCAAGTAAGCTTACACACCAGCACTTCTCTGCATCAGTGTGAGCACTAGTGGTATGAGTACCAACACTCCCCCCATTAGTACCCAGCACAAACAGCCGGTTGTATCCACCATCCTTGTCTATCTCAAGCTCTGCTTTTTCTAAACTGACAGCGGGGTGAATACTGGGAGTACAGCTTCATGTCGCTGAGGGGGTGCTTTTACTCACACTGGACTGTAGGACGTTGCAGGAAGTGTAGGGTGCCCCGTGCAGCCCTCCGCAGGGCTCCCTGAGGTTTGGAATGTTCAAAACAAGTGATTGCAAAGCGACCCACCAGTTTGAGAACCACTGCCCTAGACAGTAAAATTAATCTAAAATATAATGAGGTATCTTCTTCCTTATGCAGGTTATCTTACTGCTGATAATGTTAGTTATGCGCAAACGAGTAGCTCTCACTATTGCCTTGTTCCACGTGGCTGGCAAGGTCTTCATTCACCTGCCACTGCTAGTCTTCCAGCCATTTTGGACTTTCTTTGCTCTCTTGCTCTTCTGGATATATTGGATCATGGTCTTGCTCTTCCTTGGTACCACAGGTATGTCTTGTATAATTTCAGAATTTTTCTTTTGCTACATTCCAAAGAATGAAAGAATTGATGTGCTCTCACTGGAGGTTTGAATTAATTGAAATGTAGCTGAGGGCCTCAAACAAAACACCATTTTGTTTTTTAAAAGAAAAACATTGTTGGGGGTGTGTGTTGTAAATACATCAAGATCACACTGACGTATGGCCTAATTGACCCATAGTTCCTCAACATATGTACCTTGGTGTTGGAGGCTCTGCTCCTGTCCTTCACACTTAGTGTTTGTGGAAAACACCACAGTATGCCTGCAACACTTTGTGTTGCATCTCAAAGGTAGAAGATGTTTTACCTGTGAGTGTAATAGTCCTATCCTGCTTCTCGTATTTCTATCATGAAAATATTTCTATCCTGCTTCTCTACATCTCAAAGTGGATGTTTTATAAATGCTACAATCTTGCAAAATGAATATTAAAAAACTTTCCTTTTTGTTTCTGCTTCTAGGTAGCCCTGTCAAAAATGATCAAGGTGTTGTGGAGTTCCAGGTCACAGGTGTACTGAGATACATGTGGTGGTATCATGTTGTGGGGCTGGTTTGGATCAGTGAATTTATCCTTGCCTGTCAGCAGATGACTGTAGCGGGGGCTGTTGTAACATACTATTTCACAAGGTGAGAAGTTGGGGGGGGGAGAGTGAGGTGGAGGTGAGGTGCTAGGTTGATAAAATCTAACTGGGAATGAGCAGATGGTTTAATAAAATGAGAAGGTGAAACAATGGCAGAGTCACAGCTAGTGACCTTGCATTGAGCTGGTTGAGGCCTTTGTACACTCAAGATACAGCTTCTTTAACAACCATCCTTTTAGCAAAAAGCAATGATGTTTCTGTAAGGCACCATGTACCTGAGTGGTACTATATCAATAATAATGATATTTGGATCATTATTTTTGCAAGCATCTTGCATCACTAAAATAGTATACTGAGTGATTACAAACAAAAGTTGTAATCTGTCGCCCCTAAAATCAAGAAGCATATTGCCTTTGATTTAGTGATCCAGTGTGTGAGTTACAGTAAAGACATAATATGCTGGCTCCCCAAGTTATCGATGTCCACATTAAGGACATTATAGTTCAGGATGGCTGTGTGGACACTATCACACAGGTGCAGTATGTCCTTTGTGGTATTTTTGTACAGGCGCATTAGTGCTAAGGTAGCAAGGGCCAGCTGTTTCAACAGCTACATATGTTCCAGCTTCCATACAGACCTCTATAGCTGAATTAGTATGTACATAGGGGGCTTCCAGTGTTTTGCTTCCAATTCTCTCTAAGATTTTGTTAAAGAAATGCTGCATGCATCAGTGGCCACTTCTGAAACACACTAAAAAAAAAAATCAACCAATGCAATAGCAGTCTCTGTCCTTAAAAACTACAGCATTTAAAAGGTGGGTGTAGATATCTTAGGAGTCTGCCTAGTTTTAAATTTTAATCAGCAAGCTAATTTGGGTTTGTCTCTTTTTTTTTTGAGGCTTTTACATGGATCTGAATTGGTGCCTTCATTTTGCCTGGCAAGATACATCCAAAAGATTGAATTAATTCTATATGACATTAAAAAATTTTTTTCTTCTGCTGATGCAGAGCATTGGAGTCATTAGGTGGTTACTGTGATGAGCTATGTAAAGCCCCACTGATCCAGAAAACACAGGAGACCAGTTAATGCTGTGAAAGACCAGACATATTACTAGGTCATTTTGCCTCCTTAGTCATGGATTCCCAAATTCTCTTTCCTGGGACTTTAAATGCAGGATATCAGTTATCTCTGAGACTTGAAATGGGGCTGAACAGGTGGCCCCACAAAGACTTCATCTAAGGCCCTTCACAATTTCAGATGGCCCCTGAAGCATGCCATTGCTACCTATTTTTGTATGCTGAGTCTATCTATTATCTCTGTTTTTATTTTAAATTTTTTTCACAGAGAAAAAAGGAATCTGCCATTCACGCCAATTCTGGCATCTGTCAATCGCCTGATCTGTTACCATTTAGGAACTGTGGCTAAAGGGTCTTTCATTATTACCTTAGTGAAGATTCCACGGATGATACTCATGTATATTCATACCCAAGTAAAAGGAAAAGTAAGGGAAAATCCTTCACTACCTAATCCTTACTATTCTGCTACAGTACATACTGTATGTTAAGTGAAAATGAAATATGAAAAATGTAAATGGGAAATTGAACTTTGGAACTGTGTGCCTGGAATGCTGAGACAGTAGGAAAGGTAAACAGTAAAAAATAAAAATTGCCTTTTTTCTCCTGATGAATAGAATAAGCTTTCTCAGACACAAGTAGTATATGACAGTTTTTGGGGAGAGAAGGCAGAAAATCATGAGGTTGTGTTATATACTGGAAAAGGAATAAGTTTTGTTAACTGTAGATATTTACATAATGAAATATCTGAGTTTCATTGTCCAAATGTTGTCATACTCTGTACTATCTTCTCAGGTTTCTGAGATTTAAAGCTCTACCTACTTTAAAAGTTATGACAGTATGTTAGGGCTTACTATAGATCAGGGGTGACCAACTGCAGCATGCCATGTGCCACTTCTATGTTCAGAATCTTGAATATGCCACTCTACCTCCTCCAGCTTGGCCAGGATGCCCCATACTATCGAGGGGGGGGCGGGGTCCAGCACCATCTGCCTCCAGTGGCAGCTAGACCTGCTGTGCTTCCAACCCACTTGCCAAAAACTGGACCAGGAAGGTAGTGACTCAGCATGCCTTGTGTGTGGGTAACTGGTGGCCATTCAGTCTGCACTAGCCCACCTTGGCAGTGGCAGCCTTCACACCAAGCCAGTTTGTGTGGTTGGCTGCTAAGGTTTTGCCCAGGTCGCCAACAAGGGGGATCAACTCTGCTGTGCGTGCCACTTTGGAAGTGCCTGCTTGCCACTAGTGGCTCACATGCCGCATGTTGGCCACCCCGGCTATAGATGATTCAGTGAAATTGAGTCATGAAGTTGCTAACCCTTCTAAGGACAAAGCTATACTTTTGAAGTTCTAATCAACATTGTAAGATTAATTGGGGAGGAATAAAACCAGGCTTTTAGGGTATTTAGCTCAGTTTGCTCATGGATACAGACTGTAGTCCAGCATTCAAGAAACTAAATGATAAGATGCCACTTATCATTCTTAGCCACTGCCAGAATCTGGTTCGTGGGCAGACTGGGTCCAGAGATGTAGTATATGGTTCAGGTATCAGTACCACACCCTTTTTATAATCATACATGTTTTTCCATGCATGGGATGGAGTAAAGACACGTTGGTGTCCATACATTGTTTGTAGAGGCAGTCAGCAGCCGTTTCATTCTTCTCTCACATTCACAATGATGGAAATAACTGTCAACTATCTCAGTATACAGCCTGATTATCCTGAGGCTTTCCGTATGACTCTACACAGGAAGGTTTGTAGGTTGTGAAAAAGCAGCTGATTCACAAGTGTAACTTGGCCTTCTGTACCTGTCTAGCTGAACGAGCCACTGAATTAAAATTCAGTTATAAGCTCTTTGTACAAGTAAGCATACACGTAAAATGAGAGTTGTATCTGAAGTAGCAAAGTATTTTAAAAACATCCCATGTTCTAGCACTTGATGCACTATAATGTTTCCTTTGGAGTAATCCTTTTTTCATGTGTCACTCTCCTCATCTCAGGAAAATGCCTGTGCTCGGTGTATTTTGAAAGCCTGCATTTGCTGCCTTTGGTGTCTAGAAAAGTGCCTGACTTACCTAAATCAGGTAAGATTTTCTTTAGCTTAGTGTTCTTTCTGAAAGAGTGGCATATTGAATCTCACCCTCTCTCGCAGTCTGATTTAAACCAAAGGATTGCCAATTTGTATCTTGGTATTTGAATGCACTTAAGAATGTACTGCAGGCAGTAGCATCTTTTCTGGAAATAAGGTGCATATTCCTTACCTGCTGATAACAAATCTAATGTTTTGGACAAGAAGCAGTCATATTTCAGCAGTGAAGCAAATTTGTGCAGTGGTTTGAATTGTATATGGGTCCATCACAGTCAGCACAACAAGGGGGGCATGCTTCATTTGTCTAATATTTAAGCATCATCCCTTTTAAAAAATGAGTACCCATAATTGTCCCTTTTAGCTTGAGGGAAATCTGCTATGAATTGCAGTGGGGTAACTATAATCATTTATATAGATTTCCTTGGAGTGTTATGCTTTAGCTCTTCAATTTTTTTTCCTTTGTATTTGTCACATTTGAACATCTGCTTAAGTCATTTTGCTTAAGTCATTCCTGTACTTTATTTCTTAAATATATATGTTCTAAAACTCATCTATGTCGGTAAAATGTTGGTATCATCTCTCCAGTCAGTCTTGGGAAGACAGAATATATAAAAGTCCTCTTAGGCCGCCAGAGAAGTTGGATAGTAAAAACCCCTTCCAAACATTTATTGACATGATCTTATATATTATTTCCTTATAACTGTGAATCCAGTTTCAAGCAGTATTGCTCTTTTGTTAAATCTCTTGGATCGGTTCATATCCAAGAAATCTTTTGAATCGGTTGATAGTACACAATGTGAGCTTATCACTAATTAAAAGATAGACCACAAATAGCAGAAACAGATAATAATCTATTATTTAATGCAAGAATTCCATTAGCTGTCTGGAGAGAACACCTATCTGTTAATTATTACAATATCAACATGTTGGGGTTTGGCTGGAAGACCTGTATGTTCTATGTACGTATCCTGTGGCTAGATGCAAAGTTTCAACTATTTGAGCCTTCTTTTTCCATGCTACCAGCAGTCACTTCACCACAATGTGTGTAATAGAACTCTTTTAGTCTTTAAGAAAATTATTAGGCAAAACACAAGCAGACCTGTCCATATGGCTTTGAAACTTGGAGGACTAGTGAAACCCCAAATCATGACATTGTTCAGAACACAGCTAGGCATGCCCAATTTGCCATTCATCATATCAAATGGAGCCCATTAGGCATGCCAGGTTTTGCAGACCTAAGGGCCCAATCTTTTCCAGCTTTCCAGCATCAGTGCAGCTGCAATGCAACCCCAAGGCAAGAGAACAAATATTCCTATACCTTGAGGTGACCTCAGACCACTGTAGGATACACAGTTCAAGGCCCATTGACACAACTGAACCAGTACTGGAAAATTGGATAGGATTGGGCCCTAATTGGGCAGCAAAAGCAAGCTATTTATTGAGCACTTTGTGACTGCCATACATGGTTGTTGTGTTGCATTAGACTTGGTGGGTTGTAAGTTCCACTCTAAGGACTTCTGGTGAACACCTTAGCCACTCTGTTTACAGCCGAGATGGGAGAGCTCTTTATTCTTTCGAAAGCCCATAACAACACTAGGGGGGAGAAATCTGTCTGTCTTTAGTGGAAAAGGTGGATTCTCAGAGCTGTGTCTGAACAGTTGCTTGGGCAGGGTGCTCTGCCTGATTGAGATTCCCTTGTTAAGTATCTAAATTTTTTTTTAAGTTTGTTTTGTTTACCAGTTACCTTCTAACTTTGGTTCTCAAACTTTTTAGCACCAGGAGCCACTTTTTAAGATGACATTCTTTTGGGACTCACCTAAATTTATGGGATTTTAACAAAGGTGACCTAGAAAGAAATAATATTTTTATTTATTTATAAATAAAATTTGATTATGTATTTGCAAAAATACTCCTTCCATTTGAGTCCATATCAATGGACTCCAATCTGGAGTCCATTCCATGAACTCCAGTCATCAGTTCCAGTCTCCTCAGGTAAGACCAAAAATTTAACTATCTAGGACTTAGAAGAAGTAGTGTTAGAAGAAACAATTGAAGAAGCAGATTACTGTTCTTTCTGGATTACTGATTACTTTCCTGAAAGTTCGGTGCACTTTTCCGTAGGCTGCATTGTGCATCAGGTGTTGAGTACCGAGTTCCAAGAATCTGACAAATCTTCCCTTTTCCTGCATATTTATAAAAAACATCCACATGAAAGATGTTTATCTTGGCATGCCAGCATCTGGTACCTTCAGGAAACCTTTTCCTAATGTTCTGCTAGCAAGTATCACTTCCAGTGTTAGGAAACAAGTAGAGAAATATAAAGGTGAAAACAAGGGTGTATATGAGGACAATTTTTAGTGAAGAAGGCAGTACATTATTTCATGTTGTATCAGCAAGATGTGAAATTTTGACCCTCATTTTAGCTAGAATATACAGAGTGAACCAAAAGTAGGTGGACAATAAATAAATACAATATAATATAACACAAATGCCATAGTTATAATGAACACCATGGTTATAGTATAACCCTAACGCAAACCCTATTCCACCTACTTTTGGTTCACCCTGTATTTTTGATCTGTTTGGCAAACTTGCAGGAGACTACACTATTTGTGGAGGAATATTTTAGTTTTGACAAGCATCTGGGAATGTCTTGAGTGTCCTAGTGGAAGAGACACTGACAAATGAAATGATTGTCTTTCATCTAGAATGCATATACAGCCACAGCTATCAACAGCACCAACTTCTGCACCTCAGCAAAGGATGCCTTTGTGATCCTAGTGGAGAATGCTTTGAGAGTGGCTGCCATCAACACAGTGGGAGATTTCATGCTCTTTCTAGGGAAGGTAGGTCTGCACCACAACTGTTAGGAAATCTCAAATCTCTCACTTTACGTGCACTCACAGCAGTGTACACTCTTTAAAAAATTTGGATAGCCTTTATACGCAATTCTACTTCTGTACCGTCAAAAGTAAAATTATGTGACCTGTATAAACTGGACAACTGTGCATAACATCTCCATTTTTCCATAACTTATTCTCCTGGGTTTGTGTTTCTGCTAATTTAAATAATTTATTTTCTTGCACTAATTAACATAGAGGAGTAAGCAGCTGTGCGAAGTGGTGGACCTTGACCCCTAAAATCTTTAAATCATATTCAGCCATACTTTGGCTTTTGAGATTGTAGGAGGTATCATCTAGATCAAGGATTTGTGACTTTGTTTTTAAATTCCCCCTTCAAGCATCACTTTTACAAATATCACCTTTTCCAGTTACCACTTTTGCAAATACCAGCACTGCCACCACAGATAGCAACTGAGCACAGAAGTAGGTGACTTGCCTCAGTTTTTGGGCCTGGCAGTTGCATTGTCACATTTTGCCCTCTGGTGTATCATTGTCCCATCCAGCTCCACTTCCAACAGATCAAGCCAGGCAAAGCAGTGTCATGCAGTCATCATGGCAGTGGGTCAAGTATTGCTTGCCATGCTGTACCACTTGTTGGCTCTTGTACCAAGTATCTCATATCTAGTTAAAAGGCACTAATCTGTATCCATTCAAGCATAGCAGTGCAGCCATAAGGACTATTTTTGTGCATTATTTTAATTGCAGATTTTGTGTCAACAGAAACCTGAATTTGTCACCTGATAACTGCCTTTTGCGCTTCCACAGAGTCATGGTGTGCATGTATCTCTGCTGGCACTTTTATGCTTCACTTTACCCTTTGAGTAGAAGCGAAAGGATGAATGAGACTGACCATGTCAGTTAATGTAGCACAGTGTTAAACAGAACACAATACTAAATGCTGCTGCTGCTTGGAAAAAAAGATGTTTTTTTCCTTTATCTTAAAATAGCAGTAGGAAGGGGGCTGCAGCAGATAGGGAGGGGGAATTTAACTCTTTTCCCTTGTGAAATACCCAACAAAAGTTTCCTTTGGGCCACAGAAGGGGGGTTTCTATTAGTAGAATAGTTGCACAACCCTTTGAGGAACTGGTCAAGAAATTGGAGTGTAAGAACATAGGAGTTGCCCTTGTTGAGGAATGAAAAGAAGCTGTAACCTTATAGTGACTGGAAAGCGTATGATCTTGAATCCTGATCCCAGTCCTTGACTGATCCTTTATTTTTGTAGTCCCAGATAGTTACATATTTATCTTAACTGTTGCTACAAGGTAGTCAGTGAATGAAGCAAGTTTTTTTTACATATTTCAAAACATGTTATCTTTAGCTCAAATACTCTACACATTAGTCAAATATGTCTAAAGCCCTGATGGTACTGGGGCCCTAAATATGAATTCCTTTCCTTCTGTTCATTGTGTATTAAATCACAGTGCAGCCAGCTGAACTTCCAAATGGAGACTTTGTAATTCAAAAAATAAACAAATCAATAAGTTGCAGTAGGAGTGAGCAAATAATTAGATATAATGGCCTGGGGGAGAGGGTTGCACAGTGAGGTTTGCTTGGAATGGATTTTATATGTACCATGAAGGTCTCCCTTGAGGGGAGAGAACACATTTTTCAATTGGCTGAAAATAACAGAATCATAGAAATGCTGAAACCAGCACTGCAGAAAAATCTCTCTTAGGCCCAAATCCTAACCCACTTTCCAGCACTGGCATAGCTGTGCCAGTAGAACATGTGCTGCATCCTGCAGTTGGGGGGCACTCACAGAGGCCTCCTCAAAGTAAGGGAATGTTGTTTCCTTACCTAGGAGCTGCATTGCCCTTATGTTAGTGCTGGAAAGTGGGTTAGGATTGCACCCTTAATGTCAATTAAACAGTGTTGCCTTAATCCAGCCTTGCTTTCTGACTTAAGACAACAGACAGACCAAAGTGGAATGCAATCTATTTTCACATGTAATATTCATTAAAAGCAGGATTCACACCTGAAAATGCATTCATTTTTCATGAAGCCACCATATATTTTTGAAAGAAATCTATTTGAAAGAAATGTTGAAATAAGCTTATGCTACTTTTCTCAAACATGTATTAAGGATAGTTAGAAGCTGGGAAGAATCACAGAATCAAATTAACCTTTCTTTTACAAACAGAAGAAAATGTTGGAAGAAACTGACTGTAGTATATCTGGAACAGAGGAATATCTTGGGTGAAGCCTGAGGGGCATGTGCCCCAGGCGCCTTGCAGGCTACCCCCTGGCTCTTCCCAGTCACTTCCAGGTCCTCCCCAAAAGTTGGGCAGTGGTTGCTTCACCACACCCTATCCTGACTTCTTTGAAGGCTTAGAGCCCTCAGAGAGAACATCACTTAACATTTACTCTGAGGGCAGGGCTTCGTGCACCTCGTTCCGGCTTCTGTGAAAGCTCTGAGCCTTCACAGAAGCTGGGACAGGGCACGGCAAAGCTACCAGAGCAGTGATGTCATCAAGTTGAGTGAGTCACAATGTCACGTGACCTCACTGCCCTGGGCACTGGGGCAATGTGTTATGCCCCTGATCTGGAAGAGGATTTAGAAAATAGTATTATCTGGAGGTATTTTTCACCTGGTCCTCTGCAGTTGGTCAGGATGCTCCTGATGGTGCTCTTGGCCTGGTGACCCATTCTGCAGGCCTCTGCGGGCCTCAGAAACTTCCATAAGCCACTTCTGGTTTTCAGAAGGCCACTTTCTGTTTGCTTCTGAAAACTGGAAGTGTCTTACGGGGTCTTCTGAGGCCAGGAGAGACCTAAGTAAGTAACGGAGCTTCTAGAATGACTCCAATTTGGAGTCAAACAAGCAAAAGAGTGAGTGGGAGGGCCCAGATCATGACCCACTGTGCTTGGGCTTGTAACCCACACTTCAAGAAGTGCTGTGCAACTGTATTTTAGGATAGGGATGGTCAGCAGACAATCAAAGAGCCGGTTTTAGGCCCCTCTGTGACCCTTTATTTTAGTCAAGGTGTGATGAAAAAACATAAAAAAAATTTACTCCCACATTCCTCTTATGTGGATGAGAAGGAATGAATCTCTGCATGTTTGCATAAATGCTATTTTATGCCAGTATCTCATGCCCATTCTGGAAAAGCAAAGGGCCAGAATTGTCTCTGCAAAGGATCTTTCAGCACCCTCTCAGTACTTTTCCCAGTTGATGATATCCTTCCATCCATGTTCCTATGAAATCTTTATTGTTGGATGATATCATTATCTTCAAGCCTGACTGTCTGCAAAAGGCTTGACATTCCCACCCTCAGATGAGAGTCTCTTAAATTGAGTGGCCCGTAAGAATACAGAAGTAGGATATTCTTGGTCAAAGAATGTGTTACCTTTTATATAAAGGCTTTAAAGTTTGAAAATGGCTGTTTTCTGTCTGGGGACTTCTATATGTTTTCTGTCTGGGGACTTCTATATGTAGAGAGATGGACAGCCCAATCCTATCCACAATTTCCTGGAAGTAAGCCCCATTGACTCAAATGGGGCTTACTTCTGAGTAGACATGCATAGGCTTGGGCTGTAACACCATTAAGTTTTTAAAAGGTGCCAGCTGGCAGGTTGGTTGCTATTAGCAGTAATAACTAGGACTCATCCATTCTCCTCTTGGAATCAAGAGTTGGCATAGAATTTGCGGCTCATCTGATCTTGCCACAGAGAGTTTCTGCAGGCTTAATTCACACCCTGACCAATATTCATAAGTTCTCATCATCAAAACCTGCAGCGAATGACATGGCAAAGTCCTTTATTCTGTTGCCCAACTGTGTATCTAGCCAGAAGGAATCTTGTGATCTCCAGCATAAATCTGTCTTTCTTTAACTTGAACCCAATTTTCTTGTCCTTCCTCAGTGACAATTTTAGCTTCCCTTAAGAGCTAATGCAACCCTCAGCAACCCGGAGCGCTGGGGAAGACAGACTTGACCCATCATGGATTCTTTCTAGGCAATCAAGATGTCTAAAGATCTCTTTACATGTTTTTACTTTTAGATTAAGAATGAAATGTGTGATCATGTGTATACTGAATTAGGTATACTTGAGAACTTGTCTGTGGTTTCCAGTTTCGCACCCAGTTGCAAACTCAGGTTTATTGCTCTGTAATATAAAGACACTTGTTGTTCTGAGAAGGCCCTTACTAGTAAGTGAACAAACAGCTCAATCCTGATTCAGACCTGGACCTGTAGATATTAAGCAAATAAATCATTTTTGTTTAAAGGTTTATCTTACTAAATTATTAGAAGAGACTTGGCAGCATTTAGCAGTGAGATCTGAGGCAGTGTTTGGCAGTCAACCCAGCATTTACACTTTCTGTCTCCTTGCTAGGTCCTAATAGTGTGCAGCACAGGCTTGGCAGGGATCATGCTGCTCAACTACCAGCGGGACTACACAGTGTGGGTGCTGCCACTCATCATTGTCTGCCTGTTTGCATTCCTGGTTGCTCACTGTTTTCTGTCCATTTATGAAATGGTAGTGGATGTCCTCTTCTTATGTTTTGCCATTGACACTAAATATAATGATGGCAGCCCTGGGAAGGAGTTCTACATGGATAAGGTTCTTATGGTGAGTTCATTCTCTGTACTTGTTTAGTCTCTGAATCTGAGGAGCTGTGAAGTGTAGAAAGTTTAGAACATTGATTCTAAACCTAGTTATATTAGGAGGCCCTATTCAGAATTGCATGGTTTATTTTGTGGGTCACCACGTTTTTATCTGCAACCAGCATGATAAGCTGCAGACTTAAAACTCAGCAGTTGATTTGATGTTTCATGACTGTGATCCAGTGAAGCTACATGTATGGGTGGTGAGAACCATGTCCTTTGCCAAGCATCTTTGACACTTCCACTGCAGCTGCTTCCTGAAACAGGAAGTCACTTTTCAGATTAAATTCTAAATTGTAAACCAAAAAGTGGTGGAGGCTCCAAATCTCCTGGATTTCCATTTTTTATTACCAGTAAATGATTTTGGTCTGCACCCAAAACTGTGCTAGGACCTATTGGGGATCCCTAGACAACAGTTTAAAAATCATGTACTTAAACAATCAGTTTATGCTAATTTGCTTCAAGATTCGACCAGTATGGAATATCTTCACATTGAAAAACCATGAGAAAAATGAGAGGAAGGTTATGCAGACAGAAGAAGTGGTTCCTTATATTACAGTTAATGGATAGCATAAAAGAGTTGTAGTGCAGTAGCAGGTATAAAACTAACCTTTTATGAAATGCTTTCACTGTCCAAAATGCTTCACCTACGTTGGGTCTGGGTCTATTAACTGTGGCTCAAATCCTGATTTGGCAGTACAGGTGCAAGCCTTGTGCTTGCTTCCCCTGCCCCCCCATCTTTCTTGTCCCAGTGAGTGCTGTGTTTACTGTTATATCTGTACTGACTTGCTAACTAGGGTTACAAGGGATTCTAATTTGCAGACTAAACTTAAACTATCATTGGCCATGTATCAGGAAATAACTAACTAAAGTGGAGCGTGCAAGGGGAGGCAAAAGCACACAGACCTGGGGCTTAATGCCCACAAATAATGGTTAGTATTGCATGCGAATCAAGATTCTTGTAGTCTGTACAACTACCTGCAAAGCTTTATCCCCATTTTTCAGGCAAAGATTTTCTTAAATGGTTTTCGTAAAGCCACCTAGGGCACAATCCAAACTGCACCTTGGGCTGGTGCAGGTCCCATGCACTGGCCTGGGAGGGTCGCAAACGTGCTGTAAAGCACATTTGCATCTTCTCACATGTGCGCTGGCCCATGGAAGCTAGATCTGTTCTCTGCAGTGGCAGCGAGAGGTAAGGTTGCGTCCGCTGGGCTCGGCCAATGCATGGGGGGGGGCATGGGGAGGGCAGGAGGAGGGAGGTGTTCTGGGGTGGGTGGAGGGAGGGTAGCTGGTGTTCCCAGGCACAGGGGAGTGGGAGGTGGGGCTGGAACCTGGCTGTTATGCTGGATCCTAGCCCCATTCCCTGGGCAGCTCTAGGCTGCTCTGTATCTGCGCCACCTCCTGAGGTGGCACAGATCCGAGTAGCCTCATTGGGGCTTCTGTGGCTTTCCCAGGAGTAAGGAGAAAATTTTCCCCTTGCCTCTGGCTGAGCTGCAGTCAGCCCCAACCTAGCGCTGGGTACAGCGCAGGCCTCCCGGCCTGCCTGTTTCAGCACAAGTTAGGATTGCACTCATAATGAGTTAATGGTAGGAGCAGCATTCTTTTTGTTTTATAGCTCAGATGTTTTAGCTCTCTTCTTGACACTGAAGTTCCAGAGACTGCCTGTGTGGCAGAGCTATAATGGAGGATCTTTTTCCAACTATCTTTCAGGAATTTGTGGAGAACAGCAGAAAAGCAATGAAAGAAGCTGGTAGGGGAGGTGGAGCTGAAAGCAGGGAGCTCAAATCAATGGTAGGTCCAAGGGAAGAGGTGGCTGCTCTTTTCCAAGAGTTTCACTTGTACTTCCTGTCCCTCTCTATTTTCACTGACTGTGCTTCTTCAGGAGAAGTCTTTGTCATTTGTGTCACTCAGGATGTTCTGCTTTTTCTGTTTGTGAGCTTGCCTATCACCTGGATTGCAGAGTTTTTGTCACAGCTGAGACCATCTCCCATAAAAGTAAGCTGAAAGGAACTGTATCTTCATTCTTCTACTGTGTTTCTGTAGCTTCAGAGAACCAACTGGATTCTCTCAGTACCATTGTAACTAACAGTCACAGTCCCCTAGGGACTATGTATGCACAAGAACAAACAGTTCTCTCTATGGAGTCAAAAACAATTTCAGACATAAATAATAAAGTGCCTGCCTTAACATTCCATGATGTCTTTCTGAGTAGTGGCAAAATTGTTCCTAGACTTGATGTAATGCTTAATGTACTTTAGTTGGAAAATGTGGCTCTTCACTGAGTCATTAGAGATTTCTTAAAGACACAAGGACTGTGTATATAAGTCACTCAACTTTCAAGCCAAATAGAGTCTTTGCCAGCACACTGTAACCCCCACTCTCCTTTGCTGCAACAGGTTACCTGACCAATCAGGTTGAGGAGTTTAGTGTCACATGGTACATTGTGTCTGCTCATACAAGCTAGTTTGCCTTAGCTTGCTTTTGAATTTACTTGCTAATTCTTAAGCTCATGCCCACCCTACCTTGCCCCTAAAGAAGTGGATACAGTTAGTCCTTTCAACCTGCTAAGTAACAACCTGTCCTGCTTGTTACCCCAGCCCCTCATTTTCTCCTTCTCTCTCTTACGAATGTTCTTTCTGTGTTTAACATTGTGTGTAGTGGACAAACATGTTATTGGGCTTCCTCAGTTTGAGGCGCCTCCTTGTTTTACATCAACATGCAACTGCTTTTTAATAAAGCATTCAATTCCTGTGCATGAGAGAAAGCCAGAGACCTAAATAAGAAAATGAGACCATATTACTATTCCAGGGTGATGCTGATGCTGCAGCTTGAATGCAGGCATGCTCAGCTTTTTCCTGCAGTCTTGGGGCTGGACCATTGGCTACATTGGGGCCAATACATTGGCTACATTGGGGCATTCACATAAATTAGTCCAGCATGAAAAGCATGCAAATGAGTTGCTCAAAACTTGGCAACATATTCTGAGGGAGATGGAAAACTGGGGGAAAAATGGGTCATACATGAGGAGTTTTCCCATGGGAGGGACATTTAATAGTTTTGGTTGTGTTTATGTTGGCAGTCAAGTGGGAGCAAGGCGGTTGGGTGTTGGCATAGAGAGAATTTCTTGGCAGCTGTTGAACGTTTAAGCGAAGTTCATGTATGCACATTCATCACTTGTTGATGGTAACATGACATGATGACTTGAGTAAGCCATCAGAAATGGATTTTTTAATCACAGAGTTACTTTTAATTGGAGAGAGTTCAAACATTCAGCTGCAAGTCACGCAGAGATGAGAAATCAAGTGGTATCAATGTGTCTGTGAACTAGCCTTTAAAGTTAGTCCACATGTTTAGTCTAAATGACAACTACTGGGGGAGGGGGTATCATAAGAACATGATCGTATTATAAGAACAGCCCCACTGGATCAGGCCATAGGCCCATCTAGTCCAGCTTCCTATATCTCACAGCGGCCCACCAAATGCCCCAGGGAGCACACCAGATAACAAGAGACCTCATCCTGGTGCCCTTCCTTGCATCTGGCATTCTGATACATAGCCCATTTCTAAAATCAGGAGGTTGCACATAAACATCATGGCTTGTAACCCGTAATGGAGTTTTAATAATAATAATAATAATAATAATAATAATAATAATAAAACTTTATTTTTATCCCGCCCTTCTCCCAAAAAGGGACCCAGGGCGGCTAACATATAAAACAGATTAAAACATAATTTCACAAACAGATAAAAACATACTAAAAAACACATTAGCAGAACCCATAAAAACAGTAGTCAGAAGAGTCAGAATAAAAGAGCATAAAACAGCAGTTCATAGAGGAATCGGGCCTGTAAAAAAACAACTAAAAGATATATAAAAGATGTTAAAAAGGCCATAATGTCAGAAGGCTTGGTTAAACAACAAGGTCTTCAGGCCTCGCCGAAAGGTCTCGAGGGAGGGAGCCATTCTCAAGTCAAGGGGAAGGGAGTTCCACAACGTTGGTGCCACTACTGAGAAGGCCCTATTTCTTGCCGCCGCCCCACGTACCTCCTTAGGCGGCGGCACTTGTAAAAAGGCCTTCTCTGATGACCTGAGAGGACGAGCCGGATTGTACGGGAGTAGGCGATCTCTAAGATAACCTGGCCCAGAGCAGTATAGGGCTTTAAAGGTCAAAACCAGCACCTTGAATTGGGCCCGGAAACGAATGGGCAGCCAATGTAGCCCCCGGAGAAGCGGGCTGACAGAGTCAAACCGCCTAGCTCCAGTGACCACACGGGCCGCCGCATTCTGCACTAATTGTTTCTCCTCCAGAAACTTGTCCAATCCCCTTTTAAAGGCATCCAGGCCAGATGCCGGCACCACATCCTGTGGCAAGGAGTTCCACAGACCAACCACATACTGAGTAAAGAAATATTTTCTTTTGTCTGTCCTAACTCTCCCAACACTCAATTTTAGTGGATGTCCCCTGGTTCTGGTGTTATGTGAGAGTGTAAAGAGCATCTTTCTATCCACTTTATCCTTCCCGTGCATAATTTTGTATGTCTTAATTATGTTCCCCCTCAGGCGCCTCTTTTCTAGGCTGAAGAGGCCCAAACGCCATAGCCTTTCCTCATAAGGAAGGTGCCCCAGCCCAGTAATCATCTTAGTCGCTCTCTTTTGCACCTTTTCCATTTCCACTGTATCCTTTTTGAGATATGGTGACCAGAACTGGACACAATACTCCAGGTGTGGCCTTACCATTGATTTGTACAACAGCATTATAATATTAGCTGTTTTGTTCTCAATACCTTTTCTAATGATCCCAAGCATAGAATTGGCCTTCTTTACTGCCGCCGCATATTGGGTCGACACTTTCATCAACCTGTCCACCACCACCCCAAGATCTCCTGATCTGTCACAATCAGCTCAGAGCCCATCAGCCTATATGTGAAGTTCTGATTTTTTGTCCCAATGTGCATGACTTTACACTTACTGACGTTGAAGCGCATCTGGCATTTTGCTGCCCATTCTGCCAATTTGGAGAGATCCTTCTGGAGCTCTTCACAATCACTTCTGGTCTTCACCCCTTGGAAAAGTTTGGTGTCATCTGCAAACTTTGCCACCTCACTACTCACCCCATCTCCAGGTCATTTCTGAAGAGGTTGAAAAGCACTGGTCCCAGGACAGATCCTTGGGGCACACCGCTCTTCACCTTTCTCTATTGTGAAAATTGCCCATTGACACCCACTCTCTGTCTCCTGGTCTTCAACCAGGTCTCAATCCAGGAGAGGACCTGCCCTCTAATTCCCTGACTGTGGAGTTTTTTCAGTAGCCTTTGGTGAGGGACCGTGTTGAACGCCTTCTGAAAGTCCAGATATATAATGTGCACAGGTTCTCCCACATCCACATGCCTGTTGACCTTGTCAAAGAATTCTATAAGGTTCATGAGGCAAGACTTACCCTTACAGAAGCCATGCTGATTCTCCCTCAGCAAGGCTTGTTCATCTATGTCAGGGGTGCTCAATACGTCGATTGCGATCGACCGGTCCATCGCGAGGCAAAATGAGTCGATCGCAGGCTTCTCTCCCGTCCATGCATCCCTGGGAGTGAGCCCCGTCCTGGGAGTGAGCGCCCTGGGAGTGACGCATCCCTGGGAGTGAGCTCCTGTCCATGCATCCCTGGGAGTGAGCCCCGTTGACTCTACTGGGGCTGACTCATGAGTAGTCCTGGAGAGGAGCCACTGGCAGGCTTCTGTCCAGTCCACGCATCCCTGGGAGTGAGCCCCGTTGACTCTACTGGGGCTGACTTACCTTTCCCCTGTTTTTGCATTGGTATATATGGAGATCTGCCCGCCCCCCCAACTTCCATCTGTTGGTTCTGTGTGCAAGGGCACTGGTCTTGCTGTGATGTCTATATAGAGATCTTCCCTCCCCCACACCTTTCCCCTGTTTTTGCACTGGTCTGTATAGAGATCTGCTCTCCCCCCCCCCCACTTGTATTGGAATCCAGGAAGATCTGGTGAGGAGGTAGATGTGGTGTCAGCAGTGGCCCCTTTAAGGGTAAGGCCTGGGCATCCAGCAGAGTGTGCTGCATAGCTGCAGCCACTTGAAGGCAATAGGGCCCTCAGGGATATAAGAGCACCTGAGGCAGGAAGGGCTCCACTTATTTATGTGAGTCAGCCTTTTCCTACATGAAGATCATTAAGTCCAAGTACCGTTCCACCATGACTGATGAACATTTGGAAGTGTGCTTGAGGCTGGCTGTCAGCAGCTACTGTCTGGACTATGCATCCTTGGCTGATTCACTTCAGTGCAAGTCATCAAAGTAAACTCAAGTAATTACAAAAAATGTTTATAGTTAATTATGTAGTGTTGTGCAATATTGGCTCATGCGGTTGTGCAAGGTACACCAACATACATTGTACACATAAATGTTATATGTTATGATGGCACGAACATTATAAAAAAACTCTGGTAGATCTCTGGGCCTTGCTGGGTTTCAAAGTAGCTCTCGAGCCAAAAAAGTGTGAGCACCCCTGATCTATGTGTTTTGAGATTCTATCTTTGATGAGGCATTCCACCATCTTACCCGGTATAGATGTTAGGCTGATCAGCCTATAGTTCCCCGGGTTCCCCCTCCTTCCCTTTTTAAAGATCGGTGTGACATTTGCTATCCTCTGGCACCGTGGTCATTTTGAGGGACAAGTTGCATATTTTAGTCAAGAGATCAGCAACTTCATTCTTCAATTCCTTAATAACTCTTGGGTGGATGCCATCCGTGCCCGGTGACTTACTGATCCTTAATTTATCCGTGAGGTCTGAAACATCTTCTCTTTTATCCTCTATTTGACTTTATTCCTTGGTCAGGAGGGGCCGTTCAGGCAGCGGTAGATCTGCCCGAGATCTTCTGCCGTGAAGACAGATGCAAAGAACTCATTTAATTTCTCTGCCATCTCTAAGTCTCATTTTATCTCCCCTTTCCCTCCCTCACCATCCAGAGGGCCAACCGCTTCCCTGGTGGTTTTCCTGCTTCTAACATATTTGAAGAAGCTTTTATTATTCACCTGAATGTTGCTGGCCATGTGCTCCTCATAGTCTTTCTTGGCCTCCCGTATCACCTTCTTACATTTCTTTTGCCACAGTTTATGTTTCTTTTTATTCTCTTCATTAGGGCAAGACTTCCATTTACGGAAGGAAGCTTCCTTGCCCTTTACGGCCTCTCTAACTTGGCTGGTTAACCATGTGGGCACCCTCCTGGACTTAGTTTAGCCCTTCTTCCTTCGCGGTATACACCTCTGCTGGGCCTCTATTACTGTTGTTTTAAGCAGCCTCCATGCTCTCTGGAGAGATTGGACTCTTTTTACCTTCCCTTTCAACCTCCTTCTAACCAGCCTCCTCATTTGAGGGAAGTCCGCTCATCGGAAGTCAAGGGTTTTTGTGAGAGATTTGCCCGGTATTCTTCCCCCGACGTGCATGTCGAAACGGATCGCAGCATGATCACTGTTCCCCAATGGCTCATTAACATTGACATCTCTAACCAGGTCCTGAGTACCGCACAATATTAAATCCAGAGACACCTGTCCTCTCATGGGCTCCTTGACTAGCTGCTCTAAGGCACAGTCATTTAGCATGTCAAGAAATCCGGTCTCCTTTTTGTGACCAGAACACAAATTGACCCAGTCTATATGAGGATAATCGAAGTCCCCCATGATTACAACCCTGTCCCTCCTTGTCACCTCCCTGATCTGTTTCCTCATTTCAAGGTCCCCGTCCAGTTTCTGGTCTGGAAGACAATAGTACGCCCCCAGTATTACATTGCTTCTCAGGCCTGGTAATTTAACCCACAGAGAGTCAGACCCACCTTCAATCTCTACTTTGCTGGATTCTATCCCTTAACATAAATGGCCAACCCACCTCCAACACGCCCCTCCCTGTCCCTCCTGTAGAGTTTATAGCCCAGGATTGTGGTATCCCACTGATTTTCCACATTCCACCAGGTTTCCGTTATGCCCACTGTGTCAATTTTTTCCCTAGTCACCAGAAATTTCAGTTCTCCCATCTTTGCTCAGAGACTTCGAGCATTTGCATAAAAGCATTTGTACATGGAATGCCCCAGGGTGGGCTGCTTATTAGCTCCTTTATCCCTGAATCCTCTCATTGTGCCAAATCGTCTATCACATCCCATCATGCTACCATTCCCAATTTCTTCTCCTACTCTGCCTTTACCTTGTTGTTCTCTAACCTCCCCATCCTCGTCCCATAGGGATGAGGATTCCTGAACCGGATGTCCCTCGGCTCCTGTCGGCTTACCCCAGGGATCAGTTTAAAAGCTGCTCTGCCACCTTTTTAATGTTATGCGCCAGCAGTCTGGTTCCATTCTGTCTCAAGTGAAGCCTATCCGTCTTGTACAGGCCCCGCTTGTCCCAAAACGTTCCCCAGTGCCTAATGAATCTAAACCCCTCCTCCCTACCCCACCATCTCATCCACGCATTGAGACCCCTGATCTCTGCCTGCCTAGCTGGCCCTGCACATGGAACAGGTAGCACTTTAGAGAACGCTACCTTTGAGGTCCTGGCTTTCAGCTTCCTACCGAATAGCCTAAATTTGGCCTCCAGGACCTCCCGGCTACACTTGCCCACGTCGTTGGTGCCAACATGCACCACAACCGCTACCTCCTCCCCAGCACTATCTACCACCCTGTCTAGACGAGAAGTGATGTCAGTAACCTTTGCAACAGGCAGTCAAGTCGCCATGCAGGCCTCAAATCCATCACAAGCCCCCCTCTCTATGTTTCTAATAATCGAATCCCCCACTACAAGAAGCCCCCGACCCCCCTCCCGCCGAGGAGTATCCTGAGTGCGTTCAGATACAGGCCCGCCCCCTGGAGAAGGGGTCCCCCCTAGGGGATTGTTTCCCTCCTCTCCAGGATGACGTCCTCTAGCCCCAAGACTTCCCACCCGTGCAGCTGAGGAGCTGCATGCCTGCGGTTGGGACGAAGCCTGATTGTCCCCGGAAGTCTCCCCATGGTCCTTCTTTGCCTGCCTCTGCTTCACCAGGTCGGCCACCAAGGCTTCAAGGGAGCAGGTGCGTTCCCTGAGTCCCTGGAGCTCCTTGCACTGAGGACACACCCATGACTTATGCCCCAGAGGCATATAGTCATACATGTGGCACTCAATGCAAAATACTAGATAGCCCCCACCCTGCTGCTGGCTGTCTAGTTTTTTTTGTTTTTTTGTTTGTTTAGGGGTATTTAAAAAACCCTACACTGGTTTGCTGCCCTCTTCTCAAGGGAAGAGAAGGGCGGTATCTGGGGCCCTGGCTTCCTCGCCCTGCTGCTGAACTCGCACAGATGCTAAACTCGCGGTGCCTTACCTGGCACTTTGTTCCGGAGGCACTTGGTGTCCCAGAGGCCATGCACGCTTCTGCAGAGGCTCACATGGTGGCAGGCACTAGCTTTATACCCCTAGCTCCCTCCTCCTCCTTGCTGATTGAAAAGGGACTGGTCTTCCCAGGTGAGATTACAAAAGATCAGGAAGACAAAAGACTGCTGATGGGCTTAATCTACTCTGCAGGCTTCTGAATGGGGTGCTTGGATTTGCCTAATGGGGCTCTTAACTCCTAAAGGACAATGACTATGCTAAATTGCCCTGGCTGGCTGGGAACTGGCCCTTCCTTGGTTCTTACCCTCCTAATTCAGTTCTCTTAGGCTGGACTGTTTTTTAACCTCAAGCTGCTTTATATTTGAGTTTAAACTGCACTGGTTTAAGGGTTTTTGGGGGCTTGGCAGAACTTACACACTAAGGTTTAAATCCTGTTTTGCCCTGTTTATAAAATAGACACTAAGTGTGCTTTCTCCCCCTATTACCCTCTTCTTTGTTTAGTTTGGGCTCTAGCTCCCTATCTAAATTATACCTCCTGCTTTTATTAAGTGTGCACCTTTATTTATTTATTTATTTCTCTCTGCAGATATATCCACTGATATATCTACTGATTCCAGGCTCAGAATGGCTGTTAAAGCGCAAAAAAAGCCTACTTCCAGTTTCTGGAGGCAAACCGGAAGTGACTTTTTATGCATACTATACATAGAATATCCACAGATTCACTTACCCGTGGATCAGCTGCACACATTCCCTCTGGAGCAAGGGGAGCTCTGTTCTCTTTGCCTCCAGAGGGTGAGCCCAAAAGTTTAAAAAGCGAAACCAGAAGTGAAGTTTTTAATGCCTTAGAAGGCATTAAAAGTGTAACTTCCGTTTGCACAGAAAAACTGGAAGTTGCATATTTTAAATTGTGAGACTTTGAGAATCCTCCAGAAGGGAGGGGAGCATAGCTCCCTTCTGCTCCTGAGGATGGGGAGGACACATTTGCCTGTATCTGCAGTTTCACGTAACCGTGCAGGGTTTCGGAATGGAACCACTGCAGTTATGGGGGCATGCCGGTATTATGAACTACGTGCAAGGCAAGAGTGGTGAACTTGTCCTGACTCCAGTATTAATGAGAGGCTAGCTGGAGAAAACACTTGGAAGGGAGTCAACATAAGAACATAAGAACATAAGAACAGCCCCACTGGATCAGGCCATAGGCCCATCTAGTCCAGCTTCCTGTATCTCACAGCGGCCCACCAAATGCCCCAGGGAGCACACCAGATAACAAGAGACCTCATCCTGCTGCCCTCCCCTACATCTGGCATTCTGACTTAACCCATTCCTAAAATCAGGAGGTTGCGCATACTCATCATGGCTTGTACCCCATAATGGATTTTTCCTCCAGGAACTCGTCCAATCCCCTTTTAAAGGCGTCTAGGCTAGACGCCAGCACCACATCCTGTGGCAAGGAGTTCCACAGACCGACCACGTGCTGAGTAAAGAAATATTTTCTTTTGTCTGTCCTAACCCGCCCAACACTCAATTTGAGTGGATGTCCCCTGGTTCTGGTATTATGTGAGAGTGTAAAGAGCATCTCCCTATCCACTCTGTCCATCCCCTGCATAATTTTGTATGTCTCAATCATGTCCCCCCTCAAGCGTCTCTTTTCTAGGCTGAAGAGGCCCAAACGCCGTAGCCTTTCCTCATAAGGAAGGTGCCCCAGCCCCGTAATCATCTTAGTCGCTCTCTTTTGCACCTTTTCCATTTCCACTATGTCTTTTTTGAGATGCGGCGACCAGAACTGGACACAATACTCCAGGTGTGGCCTTACCATCGATTTGTACAACGGCATTATAATACTAGCCATTTTGTTCTCAATACCCTTCCTAATGATCCCAAGCATAGAATTGGCCTTCTTCACTGCCGCCGCACATTGGGTCGACACTTTCATCGACCTGTCCACCACCACCCCAAGATCTCTCTCCTGATCTGTCACAGACAGCTCAGAACCCATCAGCCTATATCTAAAGTTTTGATTTTTTGCCCCAATGTGCATGACTTGACACTTACTGACATTGAAGCGCATCTGCCATTTTGCTGCCCATTCTGCCAGTCTGGAGAGATCCTTCTGGAGCTCCTCACAATCACTTCTGGTCTTTACCACTCGGAAAAGTTTGGTGTCATCTGCAAACTTAGCCACTTCACTGCTCAACCCTGTCTCCAGGTCATTTATGAAGAGGTTGAAAAGCACCGGTCCCAGGACAGATCCTTGGGGCACACCGCTTTTCACCTCTCTCCATTGTGAAAATTGCCCATTGACACCCACTCTCTGCTTCCTGGCCTCCAACCAGTTCTCAATCCACGAGAGGACCTGTCCTCTAATTCCCTGACTGTGGAGTTTTTTCAGTAGCCTTTGGTGAGGGACCGTGTCAAACGCCTTCTGAAAGTCCAGATATATAATGTCCACGGGTTCTCCCGCATCCACATGCCACATGCCTAGTCAAGTAGCCGCACATTCCTGCAAGCAGTGATGGGCTACATGTGTTTTGGGCTAAGCATGGCTGGCTGCCAGATCTTTCTCTTAGTTTCCATTTCAGCTTCAGGCTCAAAATCACATCTAGTCTCTCCCTCGCTCGCTCTCTCCCCCCTCCCCGAAACTGCTATCTTTGTTCTTTCAGTAAGGGAGAAGGGAATGGGTCACCTTATACTCTCACTTCAGCCTCTACCTTGACAAAAGCAATAAAGAAATATCTCATTTAGAATGGCATCCTTGTGCTTCCTGGATAATCAACTAGTGCTCTATTTCACAAAACCTTGGTCCCTGCAACCCCACAGGGATTGATGTGCCCCATGTAGAGACCTCTGTGGTTTCTTTGAGCAAGTAATCTGCACATATTTGGTCAGCTAACATTAATATTGTAACCCTCACAGTATCGGGTAATTAAAAAAAACAACCATATTTAGAACACAATAAAATACCAGACTGAGGGCCCAATCCTATCCAACTTTACTGCACCAGTGTGGTTGCAATGCAGCCCCAAGGTAAGGGAACAAATGCTCCCATACCTTGAGGAGGCCTCTGTGACTGCCTCCCCAACACAGGAAGCAATGCATATCCCATTTGCACAGCAGCACTGGCACTAGAAAATTGGATAGGATTGGGCCCTAAGTTTGTTATTTTATTGTGTACTTTTTTACAGCCACTACAATAAGAAGCATACTATACATAGAATATAGATCTTCATTATATAGAAAAATACAAAAATATCTGCTTAAACTAGGTAGCTCTGGTAATCACAGTTTGAAACTGAAACTGCAGACATCATGGAAAGAAATAATAGTTAAAACAAAATATTTGAAGAAAATACAGATATCTGAAGCTAGGATTGGTTTAGTTCTCCAGAAAACAGCAAAAAAGCCAAACACCACAGGTATTTATTTATTTATTGAAAAGGAAAAGTCATTCAAACCTTACCATGAACCAGGTTCATTACAGATTTATGCGCATTGTCTGTGTTGGCACATTTATATAGTAGTCCTGCAAAAAAGAAAAAAAACAACCCTTGTAGTAGAATGTCCATATAACCAGAACTTGCTGCATAACAGTTGAATACCTAGATTTTCTTTCGCTGCATCTGTACTGAACAGGCAAACCTGTTCAACTGCAGTTTTCCATAGTTTCAAACTTAATACATTTTATTATTATGTATGTTGTGGGTTTGACATGCCAAGGAGCTTTTCCCTTACAGGTGAGCATCGTTCTCACATCCCCATTGTTAAGTGATACCATCATTAAATGACATCATCGTTTTGAAGCCTCCAGAGCTGAGGGGAGCTGCGTTTCCTTTGTTTCTGGAGGCTTTTCTGAGCCCCGCTTCTGTTGGGCTCGGAATGGCTGTCAAAGCGCAAAAAAAGGCTACTTCCAGTTTCTGAAGGGAAACTGGAAGTGACTTTTTATGCCTTATAAGGCATTCTGAGACCCCCATAGGACTCTGCGCAGCCTCTTTTGGGCTCAGAAAAGCCTCTGGAAATGAGGGGGGCACAGCTCCCCTCACTCCAGAGGTTTGGGTTGGATAGGCAACGAACTGTCATATAGGCAGTCTGTCACTGATCGGAATGTTACAAAGCAACGTTCAGCTGTACTCTGACTTGGCTGCCAACTAAAACTGTGTTCAGGCACTTCTAGAAAGGCACAGTATAACAAAGAATGAATACAGACAACCATTTACCAAGTGAAAACTTACCACAGTATGCCCATAACCACTAACGTATGTAGCATCCTGCCAGGCAATGGAAACAATTTTACTCACACATCTGCGCCCAGTCAGAAATCTGTGGAGGCAGAGGAGAGGTCAATGTCTTGTCATCACTTGGCAAGATGTTACCAATGGTTAGCTTTCCATACTGAGCTAGGTGGACCAATGGACTGGCTCAGTATAACGCAACTTTATATGTGTTATAATTCTAAATGTTTTGTAAGAAAAGACTTTGGTTTGCTGCAAACTAAAAGCAGAGGCTTCTACTCTTCTCTCCTTGTGCATGAAGTGGGGAGGACGTACAAGCCTAAGACTTATCACTGCTTGTTCTGGCAATGAGAAGTCAGGGTTGTATCAGAATTGTGCCATAAAGTTTCTTTTCCATGAGAGTGTCAAGCATTCTTATTCACATTAGGTATTTTGAACTTTGACATAAAAGCCAAGATCCAAAGAATTGTTCTAGGTGCCCAAGGGAGCTTTAGATTTGTACAAAGCCCCCTCTCCACTCCACCACTACATGGCAAATCACTTTTGAAACCGAGTACATTTTCCAAAATAGTTTGTCATAAGAGTCAACGAAACAAGTCAAAAAGCTCCCTGGGTTCTTGGTAATTATGCACTTCATTCTTGGAATCATGGAAGTTTTTTACCTCTTCCTAACTTGTTTTATAACTTCCTTTTCTAGGCCTCTGGAGCAAGTTCATCTTGAAGCTAGTCAGCCATTACGGAAACCATTGACATTCCAAAACAATATCTATCTTATCTAGCTATCTCTATATATATATCTATATATATTATTTAAAAAGCAGCCAAAATCAGAGAAAAGGAACAGGGATTTAATACTTTTTTAACGATTATTTTTGTGAAACATGTACTCTTTTCATACGGGTGGCTTTTACAAGCAACTTTTATCATTGTTCCATTTTAAAATCTAATTGTTTGTGGCAATGTTATGATTGTAATCCAATTGAGATAATTCGTACTTTGGAGGAGGATTCCATAATATTCTTAAAGAATCATGTAAGATCGCTGATTTGAAATACTCAAGTGGGTCAAGTAATTTCCCTTTGTGGTTATTTTTAATTAGCATGACTCTTACAACTCAATGGATAATGACTGTTCTGGTGGGGGGGAAATCCTTCATAGGTTTTTTTTAAGAACTGGGATGAACAATATATGAATCATATTGGATTTTGCTTGTTCTTTCAATGGGATGCTAATAGGATCCAGTATGCACATATTTAGTTTTTTCTCATTATTAAATAATTTGTACCAAACACATTTTAAAAAATCTAACCCAACTCCTCAGGTATTTAGATATTGAGAAAGCCCCTGAATCTGTCAAGGACAAACTATAGGCATGTGAGAAAGGATGAGTGTTATATGCAATTTTTATTCTTTGTTACCTTATATTTTTCCCCTTCAGTTCAGTAGTGTCCTTTGCACTTTGTTGTTCCTCTGAACTACGCAAATTCTTTAAATAAGCAGTTGAATAACAGGCTTCAGAAGTTTGGCCTTAGACGTATTCATCACTGTTTATCCAGGACTATATGATAGAAGGAGAGAAAAGAGAAACTTTTCCACTATAAAAAAAACAAATACTGTAAGTCATTTGTAGTTTTTGGGTTTTTTTTTCTTGGAACCTTTCCTCGGTCATGTTTTTCTTGTCATGTTTGGTAATCAGTGGAGTACAGTGAGAAAGAATAGGTAAACATCTTTTTGAAATGTCACTGGCTTAGTAGTTCTTAGAGTAGCCTCTGTGCATTCATGTTCTTGGTGTGTGAGTGCCACATGAATACTTCAGAAACTTCCAGAAAGCAATATATTTTCTCCTTCTTTTAACCTTTTCACAGTTTTAGAATGAAGCTATATTAAGAATCACTTTGCTATCTCAGTTGTTGTTAGCAGGTAAGTAGATGTCACAGTGGCACAACTCAGGTTTTTAAATGTGGGCAATGGGAAACAACTTCCCTTAGTCATTTTTCTTCCAGTTAGTCATTCTTGGAGAAAAAGGGCAGGAGAGAAAATCGTACATGGTGGAATAGTTCAACATTCCATGCAATACATTAACTTCTCCCCATTCTTTCACGTTGGCAGAATGTTTGACCCACATTCTAACATATGGGTCTGCTGCCATCATATCTAATTTGCCCCTTATTCTTACTGCAAACACAGGGGCATAAACGCTAGATCTGTGACAGATGTCTTCATTTTCATGCCACGTGATTAAATTTGGAAAACTTCTGTGAGTGGATTATCTTGGTGTATGATTCATTCAGCATCCTTCTGAGACCCCCATCTTTTGACCTCCTGGAATCATGTTCATTCCATGCATTGAAGTGATGCAGAAATTTCTTTGTAACCTTTCAGTTCTGTGCTGTGGTATATTTTGTACTCCTGTAAAATGGTGGAGTCCAAGCCATGATTTGTTGAGAAAGGCTTAGGACCCAGTCCTGTTCAGTGCGCACCAGCTTATCGTCAGCGTGCATTATCACAGATGTGCCATAAGGTACATTTGCAGGCCCTAGCACCAGTGATCCGCCGGTGCTAGCCCTGTGCTGGCTGGCGCTGGGCTAGCACCAGTGGAGCTTCGGCGGTTGCATGGACCACCAGGTCACAGAGAGGTAGGTGAGGGGGGGGAGGTGAAGGGAGCGGGGGTAGGGCAGGGAGAAAGTGAGCTGGGGGAGGGAGCGGGGCGGGAGGGAAGCAGGACCAGTGGAGCTTTGCTCCACTGGGTCCTGAGCCTCTGTGTCAGGCCGTCTGCCCAACACGGAGGCGCTTCATTCTACGCTGACCCTCAGGTCATCATAGAATCAAGTAGCCCAATTGTGGGGCTACTTGGTTTAACTGGGGGGATGAAAGTTCCCTTTTCCTGAGGAGGAGGTGATGGCTGCCTGTAGCACGCTATATACATTGGCAGCCATTTTCGGCACCACTGCAACCCCACGCACCAGGCAGCTCAGGATTGGGCTATCTGTCTAGTGCCTCTAATTCATTAAAAATACAAATCCAGTCAGCTTCTGCTAACTGGGCAAAGCACCACCTTTTAAAATGTTATTTTCTTATATATAGTAGTGGGGAAGCAGCTACCAATCTTCATTCCAGCATAGCATCTTTCCAAGATAGTGTGCTTCTATGGATCAGAGAACCATTTTTTCATTTTCATTTGTAGACTCATTTAAATGCTTTTGTTGCAAAGTGGCATAAAAATATTCTTAATAAAAAATTATGTTATGTGTCAGTCCCTAGGAAATGGGGGTGCTTTGAAGGGGGTTCTTCATGTACACAAGCTTTCTTTTCTGTATCTAAATACCATCTAAGTCCTAGTCAATAGTGCAAACTATTTGAAGATAGAAGTTGGAAATACCCTTTATGTGTTCTACTAGCAACATTTGAGTTAGTAAGACTGGTCCTGGGCCATACCATTTCAGATTTTGGGGGCAGGGGGGAAATTACACAATCATCTACAAAAAGAGATTTAAAAAGTTAACATGATCTTTTTCTATAGGGAGTTTATTACGCTGGGAAACATTCAAATTTCATTCCCCCAGTTGCAGTCTGAAAGAGGTAGAGTTGACAGTTTTACTAATTTCCCCTTCTGTTTGTACACCAGGCCGGTGTTGGACTGATTTGTCCAACAAGCCTGTTTGATAGTTATTTGCTTTCCAGAAGGTTTTAAAGTTTGACAAGGCTCATTCCTCATTCATGCAGATGCTCAGAGGCTTCTTGAAGAACTTCATTACTGCTAGTAACTTTCATTTAACAAAATAAGAAGCTGTCCGTATTTTGTGTTAAATCCTTTTTTCAGTCCTGAAATTTACCACGTTATGCTAATATTCCATTGTTTGGCTTATTGTAATGGTAACTGCTTACAGTGTAATTGCAGAGAATGATTTCATGATCTGTTTATGCGATATATTCCTTTTTGTTACAATTTTTTTAAAAAAACTATTTTTGTTAATGTAAAGTTAAATATTTCAGAGCAGAATTTTTAAACTTTATTGCACTAAATGCAAATGTGGAGAGAGAGAAAGTAATGCCTCAATGGTTGAATCAAGAGAATTTTTTTGAAAAAAGAGAGCTACTGTTCTAGATAAGCTTAGCAAAACGGTTGAAGAAATTGGTGTAGAGACACCCAATAGAATTTAATGGCCACCAATGTTTTTATAAATGGCTGTTTTGATTCTGTGCTTCCTTTCAAAGGATCAGACCTTTAAAATTGCTGCTGAAGGAAACATAGCATTCTGTACTTAATCGGTGGTCTTGCTGTGTAACTAAATGCTTCAGTTTCATTTTTATAGATCATCTGACATCTTAATTGTTTCAGACTACTTGCAATAAAATTCAGGACCAGTTTAAAAAAAAAGAAGCCAACTTTCTCTATCAGTCGCAAAAACCAATCATGGAAGTACATTTTAAGATTAGCAAACTAGATTATCCTCTGTTCCTGCTAACACTTGAACCCAACCTGTTAAACTTTATCAACATGAATAATGCCATGAAATTTCATTAGGTCCGTTGACATGAATCAAGGTCTGAATGCATGTATGTTAGCAGGAACAAGGCATTAGTCTAGGCTTAAACTCTAGAGCACTGCTTTAAGTCTCTTTTAATGTATATATTACATGTTACTATAAGGATATTTAGGAGGAGAGTTAAGAAGAGCCTTAAAATTTGTGGGAGGAAAAAAGGGCGGTTGCTCTGCCACGGCACTGTACTTGAGACACAGTTTGCTTAAGTCACTTGGGGGTTTGACAACAACCACGAGACAAACCTGGGCTCAGCAGGTTGAAAACCACAGAAGCTGGATTCCAAAATAAGGAAAATGGCAGGTCACTTAAGAGGCTGCTACATGGAAACTGCAGTTAACTTCCGTTTCAGAAGTCATCACACAAAACGGGAGGCTTGGATTTGGCTCACCTTTGACATCATCAAAACTCCTGCTTTGCCAGGTTCCACGAGCTTGCATTCCCAACTTGCTAGATGCCCTGGAAAGAGAGATGCTTTTCGGTTTAAACTTGCAACTAGAATTGTAATCAGAAACAAAAATTTTGTATTTTTGTATAACTTGATTGTGCAGCATTTTTATATACAGGTCTTGTTTTACAAATAAATTTTGTTTCTTAACATGGTGTTTAAAACGTTTTATGTCTATTACTTCCTTTAGGCAGCTGGGAACTTAAACTTGAAAATAAATTCAAGATGAAACTTCACTGTATGCAGACCATGGCCAAGCTTTCATCCACATACAGATACTGTAGTCCAGTGCTTCCCAAACTTCTCAGCATTGCAACCCAATTTTTAAAACAGCAATCTGTCATGATCCACGTAACACACACTGTTGTGTGTGCCCAACAGACATTGGGCATTCTTAAATAACTTGATGGAAAGTTCTGGAAACCTCTAGTAATGGTCTATGCAAGGCCACTCAACTTGCTAGCCAGCTTCCTGTCCCAGCTTCCTGCCAGGCTCTGCCTTTTAAAGTGTTGCCCCACCTCTCACCTGGCCTATCCAAACCCAGTAAGTGTTCAACTCATTCCGGGATTTGTTGCGAGAAGTTAGCAGCATTTCCAGTTGGAACCATGTTGGGGAATGTGGGGGCTGCACTATTCCTCTGGCCAGTGCGAGGCCTTGTACCGGCCAGAGTGATAAAAACATAATGAGACTAGACTGCTCTAGTAATTGAAAACTGCACTGTCAGGTTACTTGGAGCTACCTGAATTATCTCTGTAACCCTGGCCGCTTCTCAGGTGAGATAGAGTTGGCATTAGTCAAAATATGTGGTCAAAATATTAGTCAAAATATGCAGCCAAATAATGGCCAAGTATTTAAAACTATGTGTGAGGACAGTAATCAAGAGAAGCATAGTAATTTCAATAGCTGCTCGCCTCTAAAAGACTCCATTCTCTCCCCCAGGGCATTGCAGAATGCAGTCCTAGCTCACATGAATTTTGAATTTGACTTCAGTTGGGGAAAAGAGGGTTTAGGACTATAGAGGATGTGTCAAAGAGAATTTAAAAAAATGGTTGCAGAGAAAACAAATTATTATGTGGGAAAAGACCAGGTTCTTCACACAATGTAGAAATCTATTTTCTTCAGCAATCCAGCTACTAGGCCCAATTTTTTAGGTATCTGGGTCTTTACACCACTGGTCCTGTTATCCTGTTTTTACTATGAAGACACACTGTAGATCATCCTATAGACTGAGACTCTTTCTGTCAAGCATTCTGTCTGTTTGGCAATCCTGTACCTTGGTGCTGGGAACTATTTAGACCACAGTATTATTACAGAGACACAGACATCAGAGAAGGGACAATGCATCACTGAAACACCAGATGAAACAAAAGTTTTGAGCCCTCATCAAAAGGCCATGAGGGAGGGGTACTTCTCAACTTCCCCAGAATGGAATTCCATAATTGATGTGCTACTACAGAGAAGGCTCGCCCTATAACTAGGGTTAAAGGCGGCACTTGAGGGATAGCCCCCTCAGATGATCTAAAAGAGTGGGCCAAAATGTATGCGAGAAGGCAGTCCCTCAGATAACCTGGACCCAAACCATCAAGGGCTTTAAAAGTCAATACCAGCTCCTTGAACTGGGCCTGTAAACAAATGGGCAGCCAATGCATTTGCTGGAGCAATGGTCCAACAGAATCAAACCACCTAGCTCCCCCCCCCCCGGGCCACTGCATTCTGCACTAATTGCAGCTTCCAGACTATCTTCAAGGGCAGCTCCACATAGAGCACATTACAGTAATCCAGACTTGAACTCACTAAGGCAGTGGTTCTCAAACTGGTTGGTCACGACCCACCAGCTTGTGTAATGATGTCCCATTCCCTCTAAGGGGCAGGGGCAGGGTAAAAGCAGCAAAGCGATCCCCAGGATAGCGCCCCTGTGGGCGGGGGTGCTATTTTTTAACAAAACATACGTGCTCCCAGGGGGTGTGGGGAAACCTGCTGAGCACTTGCAGGGCTCCCCGCGGCTTCTAAACAGTGAAAGTTGCAAGCATGATGAAACTGGAAATTCCACTTCCAGTTTAGTTGTGCTTGCAACTTTCACTGTTTAGAAGCTGCGGGGAGCCCTGCAAGTGTTCTGCAGAGCTCCCCACACCCCCTGGACCCTGGGAACACATGTTAAAAAATAGCACCCCCTACCCCTGCAGGGGCGCAATCCTGGGGATTGCTTTGCTGCCCCTGGTCCCGCAACGACTTGCCCTGGGAGTAAAGCTCCTGGGAAGTTTGAGAACCACTGCACTAAGGCATGAACCACTGTGGTCAGGTCAAATCAACTCAAGGTCTATAGTTCAAACCATACGTCACCACCTTGAAGCCCAACCTCCACCAATGGTTCTCAGGCTAAAACTTTTCCTGAACTTCATTGCCTCGGGCAACAGATGGGCAACGACACATATGAATGCTTCCTGAGGTAAAGTAAACCACATACACACCCGAAAGTAGAAGGCTAGGTTTGATATTTTCTCTCTCTGACATTTACTTTTGTATTCTCTGATTTGGTAATGGTGGGTTTTTTAAATGGATAGAGGATAATTCAAATACTGTAATATAATTGTCTACCTTCACACTAAAGTAGAAATGGCTTTACCCCATGATAAAGTGCTTGTTTAGACTGGATCTGGGAGTCTGACTCCATAACCTCCCTCCTACTTTGGGTGCAGGAGACATTAATTAGATAGGCTCTTCATCTGTTTCAGGTCAGCTCTAAGGTGATGACAACCAACTTTAAATGTACTTAAATTTTGCCCCTCATTTTAAGCACACTTCTCCTACTAATGATGTTTTGAAGCCAGCAAAATGATTTAGCAAATCTGGCAGGGAGGATGTCAACACTTCTCTATAGCTTTGTCTGCTCAGCTGAGTATGTCATCTCTCCCTGTGTGTGTGTGTGTGTGTGTGTGTGTGTGTGTGTGTGTGTGTGTGTGTGTGTGTGTGCAACACACTCCTTTTGATACCCCCCAATTGTCTAATTAATGGAAGCAAGTCAAGCAGAGCTGCTTCCTGTCCCTTTGTTTACTGCAAGCCACTTAAGCAATGTTTTTACATAAAGAGGGTTTAATTTATCGAGGAATTGCATGCAGTCCGAACCATTGTGAAAATCCACTGAATTATGGATAGTTTTCATCAGCCAGTCAAGCAACCAAGCCTCCTGCATACAGATGGGGGCCGCATACTGTGGAACTAACTACTCCAAAATGAGTTCATTTCAACTGTCAAGTATCATTTTAAAGGTGACGTTGAGACACAAAGCATTCCGGAGTACAAAGCAGTTGCACTTTGGGAAGGGGTTTCAGAAGCAATGCTAAGCATGGCTTTAGTGGCATTTGCAACAGTTAATATGAAAAAGGAAGTGGAAGTGACCCTTTTTTTTTTAAGCAAAGTGGGCCAAATGCCCACCATGACAGATGGGAGAAGGAAAGCACCGAATGAGAGTCTGTCTTTTGCAGGGCTCCTGGAGGGCTTCCTGCTTTTTCTGAAGCTCCTCTCCAGAGCAAGGATTCATTTTTAGTAGCTTTTACGGATGAGCAATTATGGCAGGTTTAATTAATTGTCAAGATTATATCCTTTTGAAGAACAAAGAAAGCTTCGGAATTGGACTGAAATAAAAGATTTGGGGCCCAATCCTGTCCAACTTTCCAGCGCCGGTGCAGCTGTAATGCAGCCCCAGGGTAAGGGAACAAATGTTCCCATACCTTGAGGATGTCTCTGTGACTGCCTCCCCACCACAGGATGCAGTGCGTACTCCATTGGCACAGCTGCACCAGCACTGGAAAACTAGATAGGATTTGGCACTTGCGGAAAATGACTAAGGGCCCTTTTTGTTTCTCAGGAAAAATAAAAACTGAGTAGAAAATGACTAAGGGTATTCTTGGATAACCTTGCATTCTACCCCACATGAAAGCAGATTTGGGAGCAAGTTTGCCCCTCTCCCACCAAAACATAGAGAATCATGGTGGCTGTCTCTAGTCCTGGCCTTCATCTTTATCATCTTCATCTTCATCTTCATCATCTGGATTTCCTTTTGGGCCTGCTAGACCTGCAGTTTGCAAACTCTCCAGGAGTTTAAATAGCGCAGTAAGTCCTTCTGGGAGTGGGGAGGGGAGGTAGTGGGAAGGCAGCGATGCAATTCCCAGGATTGTGCCACTCAGGGGGGCTGCAGGGACTGGCTTGCACTCACCAGTCCCTGCAGCATCGTCCTGGGGGTGTAGGAAGCGCTGCAGGGCTCCCCAGCTGGTTCAAAGTGAAAGTAGAGCAATCGCGCTCCACTTCTGCAAAACCGCACCCCCAGGACGATGCTGCAGGGACTGGCAAGTGTATCCCAGTCCCTGCAGCCCCCCTGAGCGGCGCAATCCTGGGGCTCATGGCTGCCTCCTCCCTGCCTCCCCCCTGCCCCCACCCCTTAAGGGGGCAGAGGCCAGGGCCTTCAGGCTGGGGCGTTGTGATGCCCCAATCTGAAAACCTCTGTGCTAGACTATGACAGAAAAGGAACTGGTTTAGTGCTATTGCCAATGGACACATAACATTCAGATATGGAAAATGCTAATAGAGATTGCGATAGTTGAGGAAAATATACTAGGTGACAAAGGGCGCAATCCTAACCAGGTCTACTCAGAAGTAAGTCCTGTTTTGTTCATGGGGCTTACTCTCAGGAAAGTGTGGTTAGGATTGCAGCTAAAAATAACTATGGTCCTATGGTATCTTAAAGATAAACAGATGTCTGTGGCATGACTAGAGCCCGCTTCCTCAGGGGACGCTGTTCCTGTTCCTAAGCAGAGGACACTGTTTCCAGGACTTGGTCTCTCTCAGGTCTTCATTGCCCAAGAAATGCCATTTATTTTTGCTTCAAGTCTGAATGCTTTCTAATTTGTGCAACGGTGCCCCAAGGAGACCTCTATTTGGTTTGAAAGTCTCTCAGTCACAGTGTGTCAAGGCTGAGACCACTCAGCTCTGTCATTGCAGACTCCTAGAAACAGAACTGCCTATGCGGTGCCATTAATTTCAAAGGCAATGTGTTTTGGAGGGCACTGCCTCTGCATGCCAGTCTGAGGACCATGGGGTCCTGGTTCTTAAGACTTGGTTGACATGAACATTTGTTTGTTCCCCTGCTTCTGGAGCTGGCTGACAATGAAACCAAACAACTCACGTCTGCCATAGGGAAGCTAATTGAAGGGTTAGCCTGTCTCCAGAAGTTTGACAGACTGAGCAAGCAGGGAAGCTGGCAAAAGTTCCACTACTCACCCCGCTACTCCCCATCACAGAGGAGGACCCACACTCACGGGCAGAGCAGTTAGCATGCAGCAGTATTCAGTAATGGAATTTTTAGGCTGCAGGCAACGAGCCAATGAGAAGTACATGGGGGCCTCTCTGACTGGGCAGTTGCCCACACTAAGGCCCTGAGCAGGCTGGTGCCTGGTTTCTCATCTATCTTGAAAAAATGCCTAAATATTTCACACTGACTGTACAGAATTGATAATGTGATTTTCATGCCTGAGCTACGAAGAGCTCCCTGTAACTCCTTTCCTAATTCATCTCTCAATCTCTGGGATCAGAACAGAAAGTACATGAATCCTCAAGACACCCGGGAGAAAAATAAACGGGCAAATGGATATTTGCCATGGTGGAATGCACAGATGGAAAGAAAAGGTTAGATTGGCAGCAAGAAACATAGCTACAGTCTTGGAAATAATGGTCAAACGGTCTTCTGTGTCAGTTACACTTCAGGCAGAAGTGATTTCTATTTCTCGAAGCATGGCTTCAGGGTGAGCCCAACCACAGAGACAAACTAGGCAGCTGCCCACAATGCCAACATTCCAGGGCACCTGCCTCAGCTATGTAAAGGTCTTGGAGCGAGAGCTGCAGCCTCCACTGTTGATAGAGACACACAGAGGCAGCCTACAGGCTGATCAGCTGTTGATAGCCTCAGCATTCCAGGGGACAAATCTTCCTTGGCTGCCCTGTCTGTAGACTAAGGGTGTGAACTTATGTTAAGTGTGTGGTTTGACTCCCTATGTTAAGCGAAATAGCTGTTACGAATGGGGGGGGGGGATCCAAATTGGAACTGCATTCTATGGGGAGGAGCATTTAAGCCTTTCCTGCCATGGTGCAGTTCCCATGAAATTCACGCCCCAGATGCTGCTATTAACATTGGAAGGGAACACAATCATGCCAATGGAAGCTTCCCTTCTGGGGCTTAGTTACGGCAATACTGCTTATGGCAGTGGCCAGGCTGTGCAGACTGGAATGTCACTTTTTGAGAGCGCCGGAAAGCGCTTTACACCACCAGATGTGCCTTACGCCATGCTCATCTCCATGGCATAAGGCTCAAATAGGATCAAACCAAAACACTGACAGATCTATTGGCTTGGTTTCTTTTGGTAAGTCTTGATCTTGTAACTTACCCTGCCTGATGTGGGGGCAACTACTGAAAACTGTTGTGAGAGTGAATGACAATTGCAAGGCTATTTCTATGCTGAAAGTGATATAGAAATGATTAATAATAAAGCACCAGAATATTTTGAGAAAATGTACTTTTTGTCCAGAGGACAGAGAGTTAATTGTGGACACCTCAGTGCAACCAGATGAATGCTGCCATGTAGCAATCTCAGGGCACCTCTGAAAGTCACATGCATGGTTGTGTTTTCAAATCTCCACAGCTTAATCTCCTATCATTTCCTTGGTCCGGTAATCACAGTGTCTGGTGATGATAAAACCCTAGGAGAATTACAGGGATCCTAACTTAAATTGCTCGATTAACCAACCACACTGCATTGCAAGTGGGCATGAAATAAATAGCTTTTCGCTGGAGATTGCAATTATTGCCATAACACTGAAGCAAGAAAAAAGAAAAGAAATGATTCTGTTTTGGAGGGGTTCTGAAATACTGACCAGTGCTGAAATGTTTAACCCAGCTGAAGGGTAGGATATTGTGACTATTCTTGTGTCGTAATTTTGCCTTGCTCAATTAAATCTGCTCTGCAAATGTGTAGTTCTTTTAAAAACGGGTGTAAACATCTTGAGCTTCTTCAACACAACATATGGCTGTGACCACTAGCTAATATTGTTTTTACTTTTTTTTTAAAGAGACACATTCATGGAAGGTAGGTCAATGTGGATACTAGCCTTTACAGACCAAAGATGGACTCCGTTTTCTTGAATAGCTGAATCCTGGGGGCAAAGAGGAGGGTACGGCTCTTGCATCGTACCTTGTATGTGAGCTTCCTAGGTAAGAACATAAGAAGAGCCCCACTGGATCAGGCCAAAGGCCCATCTAGTCCAACTTCCTGTATCTCACAGTGGCCCACCAAATGCCCCAGGGAGCACACAAGACAACAGACACAACCTGTGTCCCGGTGCCCTCCCCTGCATCTGGCAATCAGAGGCAGCCTGCCTCTAAAACCAAGAGCTTGCACATACCTACTATGACTTGTAACCTGTAATGAACTTTCCCCCCAGAAATTTGTCCAATCGTGAGAATGCCACTGAACTATCCCAGCATTAGACTTTCATGGGTTAGGCAAAGTCTAGTGTTTAGGAGAGCTGAAAATACTGCCAAGAGATTGCTAACCCACTCCCAGAACTACAGTTTCCAGTTATCACAAATATATCATAAAGCTGTAGAAGAGAGTCGGGATTGTGCAATGGTTGCCTGACAACCTTTTTATTTCTTTATGTTAAAGACATAAACATGGCCTTGGTGCTGGGTGCCTCTCAGGAAAGCATGACCCAGACCAGTCTCATGACTATGCAGCAGGCTTGATGGCAAGAGGCCTCCAAATCCAAGAGGCCAAGAGGAAGGTCACACCTGTAATTGCCAGAGCAATCAAACCCTTCACTCTATCAGGCTGGCTTGGAGGAAGCCTTGCCAGATTCTTAGACCATTCCATAGGCAACTGCACCTTGCTTGCACAGCCCATTTGACCCTATGCCCAAAAGCCACCTCCTCGGAGCTTCTTGACTTTACAGCAAAGTTGGCAATGACGCAAAAGAAGGGCCTCCAATCTTACCTACCCTCACCAACTCCAAGGCCAAACCCAATCAAGAAGCTAGCACCCAGGTTTCGTACTAAGCTAGTACCAAGGATTCGTAACCCCTGCTACTTCTCTTTTCCCATCTTTCCCCCCTTCATTTCCACTCACTGTTGACAGTCATTTTGAGTCAGTAGAACTCTATTCTGCTGTCACAAAGTGCTCTGGCCAGCAGCCCATAGGACTGGGCTGTAAGTTACAAATCAGAAAGGTCTTAGTTTGAATCTTGCCTCTGTCACAAAGTCAAGACTAGATACCATTAGGAAAGCCAATCTTTGTCAGCCTCAATCCCACTCATCCATATTAATACTGCCCTTCCTTTCAGGGTTAGTGTAAGGATTACAAGACAATCTGTGTGAGCTGGTTTGTACACTCTGGGCACTACTTAAATTCTGAGTGGTATTATTAAAACTTGCAGAGATCAATCTGTGGGGTTTTCAAAACGGGACTTCAGAGCATCTATTTTTCCTCTTCTCATTATCACAAACCATGTTACGCTGTTGTCACAGACCAAAAGTGGGTTTAACTGGGCCTATGTGCTCAAAGACACAGACCACCACACTCCAACATAGAGTTAAGTATGTCCAACAGTGCAAGCCTATAAACATGTCTACTCAGAAGTAAATCCCATTGATTTCTCATACACATGTATGAGAATGAGTCAGTAAGATTTCCTCACTCTAACTTACTTCATAGGATAAAATGGGATATTTCCAGGTATACCACTCTGAAATCCTTGAAGGAAGAACAGGATACAAATGCAAGAAATAATAAAATAAACCAAAGCTCCCCAAATGGCATTTAAGACCAGCTAAGCAGCCTCCTACCTAGCAAAGCAGATTAGCATATGCAAACAAGACGGATGCCAAGTTATTTCAGGTTAATTAAACCAGAGAGAAGGGCTATGATCTTGTGTACATGCCACATAAGTGTCAACTGCCCCCAAGCAGCTATGTTCACACTCCAGCTAAGACTGAATGGCAGATCTGCAGGGATTAGCCACAAGTGCAAATGAGGCAATGAGCCCTTACAAATTAAGTTGTAAAATAGAATGGAAGCAACACACTGAGCAGCAGGCATTAAAGTGCTGAAATTCCACACATGCTCTGTCAGGTGGTAAATGTATGCTAAGCCTGCATGCCCTTGGCTCACCATCAGTCTAATTGTTCGGGGCTGTCCATCTTGTCAGTTGTTTTCGTCACATCTCTGTGAGAAAAGGGGAACAGAAAGTGGCTGAGCAAAGTCTGTTGCTCTGGTTGACACTTATTGATTTAGCTTTATAGCCCACCATCTCCTGGTACCTCTGGATAGGCAAACACACTGTCTACGTGCCGTGCTCTCAGTCCTCACACAGCCTACCAATGGAGAAAACAAACAAATGGGCGAGAAGCAACCCCGTTTTCTGCCCCAACAAGGACGGCAGTCAGGGGAGCATGGCCAAGAATCGCCCTGCAGCCAGGCTCCGATGCGGTCCCAAAACCAGGGGGAAGCATGAGCCCTGCAGTTGTCCGGCTGCTTGAGGGGCAAGAAACAACCCCATTTTCTGCCGCAACAAGGACGGCAGTCAGGGGAGTTCAGACAGGACAGCTGCAGTCCTTTTCCTCACAACTTGTTTAAAAGTAAAGAAGGGACCAAAGCCCCAGAAAAAAAACAGTTTTGAAGGTCAGGTAAGCTGGCCAAGAAAAAACCAAGACACAGCTTCAAGAGACACAGCCCATTTTCCCCTCAAGCAGACAGAACTGGACTCTAGAGAAAATAGGATGTGGCTTGCACCCCTCAGGCATTTCTATGCATGCCATAAAACACCTCTGATTTCCTTATGGTGTCTGCATTGTTTCTGACCCCTTCCACATTTCCAACCAGACCCTTTCTCACAATATCTCTGTAAAAAGAACATGCTAAATTTCTAAGCATCTTCAGACCTGGAAAGAAACAAGATGCTTCTACAGAGAAAGAAGGAGAAGGATTATACTTAATAGGAGCAAATCATACTGCTCAGGAATTTTTAGTGTACGAATATTATGGAATAATGTAGTAGAAGTGTAATAACTCACAATCCTTGTTACAAGACAGTAATAAAAATAGTGATTTGTGAGGCACACCTCCAATAGGGACTATCCTTC